>NW_024467094.1:9661577-10911577 GCF_017591425.1 Ochotona curzoniae
ATGGCTGCTGGCTTCAGCCTGGCCCAGCCCCACCCATGGCAGATCCTAGGGGAGAGGAGGTGAACCTGAACGTGAGCAGTCTCTCTTGTGATCTCTGTCTCTCTGCCTTTTAAGTGCAATAAGCAAAGAAATAAATCAGGTCCTGGCTGGTGCTGTAGAGGGCTAATCCTCCCCTTTCAAGCACCAACATTACATATGGACATTGATTCATGCTCCTGCTGCTCTACTTCCGACCCAGCTCCCTGCTTGTGACCTGGGAAAGCAGTGGGGAGGATGGCTGAAATTTCCTGCAATCCTGCACCCACATGGCAGACCTGGAAAATCTCCTGGCTCCCAATGTCTGACTGGCCCAACTCTGGCCATTGCAACCATTTGGGGAAGTAAACCAGCAGATGGAAGACCTCTCTCTCCATCTCTCCCTTTCTATATAGCTCTGACATGCAAGTAAAAGAAACGAATTAAAATTAAAAAGATCATTCTTTTTACAAAAGGAAGAAAGGCTGAGTTAGGAAGTGGCCCAGGGCTGCAGCTCCCATGGAGCAGACCCACCCTGCAAGGCTGGTTGATGAAAATATCTGAGGTTCCCCTGCCTTCCTGCCCCAGGATGTTGCTGACTGACATGCAGGCCACAGAGCTGCACTTCCACCCCACCCCCTGGTCTAGACCCACACAGGTTGCAGCCTGGCTACTACACCTCCCCTAATCCCCACCCCAACCCCCAAGGGCCAGGCCTCACCTGCTGCGGGATGAAGGAGCTGCAGAAGGTGACGGTCGACCAGAAGAAGATGCCACAGCTGAGGATCACCTTTCTGTTGAAGCGGTCACCCAGGTAGCCAAAGATGGGGGCAGCCACCATGAAGCTACAGATGAACACTGCACGGGGAGAGGAAAGTCTGAGGATTACCCCGAGGGTATCCGCCAGCCCAGCTGCAGGCCGAGGATCTGGAGACGCAGCACAGCCCTGCCAGCCCGTTGGCCGGGGTTGCCAAAGATATCCCATTCCACATCTCCTCCTTCCTACACAGGCCTGGCCTGTCTGGGCTTTGGGGAGCCCCCTATTTCCTGGGTGCTTCCTGCATGCCCGGCGCCAGGCAGGAGGTTCAGTATCTTTTTCTCCACCTCTTCCCACCTGCCAGCTTGGCAGACAGGCAGGGAGAGAGAACAGCCCACCTGACGCCCCACCCCAGAGGATGTGCCTCCTGCCTGGCCTGTAATAATCCATCCACTGTGCCACACTGCCGCTCTCACAGGCCCGAGGAAGAGGATCAGAGAGGGGGAACCATCCACTCTGGGTCACACAGCCAAGCAGGGCAGCCAAGCAAAGCCAGGGTCTCACACCCATCAATTCACATGGCAGGTTGCAGTGTTGTCCTGACAGGGAGAACCCCTGTCATTCATTCATTGTCAGCCCGCCATCCATCCAGCTGCCTATTCATTCAACGATGAATGAATGAATGTTTTCTTTCCAGTACCATTTCAGGTATCTGGGACACATCAGTGAGCAAAGTAGACAAGCATTCCTCCCCTCTGGAACTTTCACGTGGTCCATCTGTAACTTAGTACATGACACAATGCTAAGTGCTAAGGATGGGAGAAAGGTCAGACCAGGGACCAGGACATATATGTAGGATACAGCAGATGTTGCAGGCCTAAACAGAGGGCCAAGAAGGGGGCATTTCAGCAAAGACCTGCAGGAGGTAAGAAAACAAATCATGCAAACATTGGAGCCAGAACAGCAAGTTCAAGGGTCCTGGGGCAGAAGTGTTTTGGGGACATTTGCGGAATGGCCAAGAGGCCAAGTGGCTATAGTAGAGCTCAGGTTGGGAGGCCAGATGGGCAGGACTTGATGACCCTCTGTGATGACTGCGGCCTCTGTGAGTGTGAGAACACAGTAAGGGATGCCAAACAAAGAAGTGACATGACCCGGCTTTGTTCTCTCAAAACAGGAGGGTTGCTGAGTCTTTGCCCGAGGAAGCCACAACCAGCGCCAGGAGGGGCCGTGGTGGTCCCAGGCAGGAGGAGGAGGCCCAGAGCAAGACACGGTAGACCCTAAGTCACACAACGAGGCCGTCCCTCGTCCCATAGAGAACGGGCAGATGGCCAGACAAAGGCAGGGGCGGGCAGACAAGGCGGCCGTGGGCTGCCCTCTGACCAGCAGGCTGTGTGCCTGGGCCTCACTGCTCCTGAAACAACCTGAGAGCCCAGGGGAGGCGGGGCTGGGAGAAGAGGAGGGAGGTAAACGTGAATGGAGGGGACCAGATGAGGGCCCTCTACTAGACTAGCAGGTATAGGGCAGTGACCGTGGGGACCCTGCTGCACTGCATGGCAGCACCACCCTACAGATAAAACCTCCACCCTGGCTTTAAGATCACAGACAATAGCTAAAGGCTGACTCCGGAGTATTTATTTATCTATCAGCTTTGTTTTTCTTGTAAATGTTTGAATGGTAAGTTTGTATCATTTTGGCGTCTAACAATGGCTGTGTTTAATAAGCAGATCACACAATTCCTGAAAATTCAACAATCTACGGGAGAAGCCGGGCTCCCACGTGCTGCCAACTTCCTCATGTGTCAGAGGAAGATAAAAATAGCAGCTCTCGCTTGCTCAGAGAACTGGACCTGGTGCTGCCCGGAAGGTGCCCAGGTCACACCCCATTGAGCGCCGCCAGCCGTGGTCATCACCGGGCAGTGTGGACATTAAGGCGGGAGCTGTTGCTGCCCAGCCAGGAGAATTCCTGCTGTGGCACCTGTCCAGGCTCGTCAGGATGTGGGGGCACAGAGATCTCATCTCCTCTGGGCTCACGCAGGTTCCAGGGGGAGAAACGAGCCATCTCCTTTGTGTCTGTCTGTGCCCAAGGGCTTGAGGGAGGCCAGTGGACAGAAGCTGGTCTGAGAAGGGGCTGCCTGCTATCTGGCTATAGAGCAGAGCGAGTCACTGGGTTGTGGGAAACCAGCAGAGAGCCCCAGATCCTGCCAGGAGAATGTAGGAAGGCTTCGTGGAGGTGGTGATATGCAAGCACACCTAGGAGTCTGCCATGACACCAATGTTTAAATCAAGCAAAGGTAAATTAACATCAATTCTAAGTCTCATAAGCCATACCATATAGCAGCTAACAAAACACACCATTTATTGTTCACTCTACCTGCAATTAGCATTTATGAGGTACTTAACTACATTACAGTCCAGGCACTCACAGGCACCCTGACATGCACATAGCCCATCACATTGGGTCCCCTTGGGGGTCAAGAGGAGTGATGTTGCAACAATGAGCATGGCACGGCCAGAATGTCAACCCCCGTTAGGTGGACCCCAGTGTCCACTCTCTCAGTCACTTCTCAGACTGCCGGACAGCCAAGAGAGAAGGCCCCAAATGATGCTGCTGAAGTAAGAGAGAGCTGAGGATACGCTGGGCATGGGGCAGGGGGACAGGGCAGGCTGCATCAGGGCGGGGAGCTAACAGAGCGAGACGAGGTCATCAAGGGACTCTGGGTCCTACAGACCTGCACCAGATTCGATTTTTGGTATGGGGAGTCACAGCACGCACTGCCCACCCTCAATGCGGTGCCCTTAGACAGGCTTCCTCCGGGTGGACAGAGGGGGCAGACCCCAGCTAGCCTGCAGAGGAGAAGGACAGAGCTTCCTGGCTTCCTGCCTACTCATTCCACGGGGGCAAGAAGCACCCAGCACTGGGGGGCAAACTCTCCACACATTCCTACCTGCTGGCCCCAGCCTAGCCAAGATCGCCATGCACCTGCTCCCCTTTAGCTCTCTTGAGCTTCACCAAGACCCTGAGAGATAGAAGAGCTTGTCCTAGCAAGTCAGGCAGGGACCTGGCCTGCCACCTGGCCCTTGGGGGACAAAGGGACTCAGGGTCAGGTAAGAGCTGGGCTCCAACCCTCTATGTTGCCCTCCCAGCCCACTGTCAGGGCACATAGGAGCAGGGACCTCTCTCAGTCCTGGAGAAGGGCACAGGCAGAGGGGTGGCACGGACACAGTCAGGGGAGGGATGGGAAGACCACCACTCCCAGGTGCCCATGGCAAGGCCTGCCTGGGTTGGAGATCAGGGGAGCCATGCCCCCTGGCTCCATGCAGGCCAGCTCAGCCGGCAGGCAGATCTGCTGGAATAAACAGCAGACCAGGCCGGCGGGGGCAGGAGGCGGGAGGCGGGGGGGACGGGCTAGACGCTTCCCCAGCCCAGCAGCCCCCAACCTCCTGGTCTTTGTTTGTCGGAGGAGAGCTTTCTGGGCATCTGGCAGCCCCACCTCTGATTTTGGTGGCGGTAGCTTTCCCAGCAATTCCCACACAAGAATATCCTGTGGCTGGGGGGTGGGGAAGCCCTCGCTTGCTGAGCCCACAGGTCTGGGACAATGGAGCAGCAGGGCAGGGAGCCAGGGCAGGGGAGGTAGGGCTGGAGACAGACAGGTGGGCGGAGCCAGAGCCCAGCTCAATGCAAGGACTTAGGCCATGGTACCCACTCCCCTCTACTTCCTCGTCTTCCCATCATTCCTCCCAGAGCTGGCGGGAAGTCATCAGAAACACAGGGGCCGGGGTGTTGTGAGTGGGGAGTACAAGCCACCACACATAAGGGGCAGGCCACCTCTCAAGGTTATTACAGAACCCAGTGGGCTAGTACACCCAGAAGCTCAGATCAGCTCTCATTAGGGGCTCTGTGCCTGTAGCCTGCTTGACCCCAGAAGCAGGTTCCATAGCAGGAGAGTCAGGGTTACACTGGGGCACCCTGGGCTCCACTTCGTGGCTTTGCAGAGCTTATACAGCTACTGCTGTGGTATGGGCTGGGCCAGGACTATTTTCATACAGCCCAAACTCTGACTGATGGTGACAGAGTGAAAAGTCCTCACCCTCCATGTGCTGGAGGCAAGGAGGATGCTCAGTGGGCGTGAGTGGGTTGGGGTCGGGCTCTGCCACCCACGGGGAGGACAGAGAACAGATGACCATGCTACCTCCTGGCAACCCACCATGCCCAGATTCCACAGGAAGGACTGGGGCCCCCTCCCCTTGGACCTACACCTGGGGTGTGGTGGGGGTGAGGTTCTTGGCCCTCCCTGTGAACAGGCAGAGACGGCCACAGGAACTGGTCAGCTCTGTAGGGAACATCGCTGAACTGGCCCAGGAAGGGACGAGAGCCAGGGCAGGAGAAGACGCAGCTCCCATGCAGAGGCACAGTCTACTTTCAGTTTGAGCTGGCTCTTCCTCTGTCCCTCTAGCCCAGCACTGCCTTGTGACCCCTACAAACCCCAGCCCTGAGCAGCCTCCAGCCTGCTCCACTCTGCGATCCCCTCACTCAGCCCCAACACCCACATGTACACATGTGGCAGAGCCACCACATGCTCCCCATAGTCCTGAGACAGAACCCAAAAGCTTCCTGCTTTCACATTTAGGCTCCTCACATTCAGACCTCACCCAGCGTCCTGCCTGCTTCCTGCACGCCTGCCCGCTGCCAGCCCACAGTCAGCCCCAGCCTCTGAAGCACAACCTCCACTTTGGCTGGTCCTGCTGTAAACTACGCTACCCTGACTTCCTCAGGCTCGCCTTCTTGCTTGCCAATTTTCTCCTCAATTGGTTCTATCTGCCTCACTAACTCATCTAATTATCCAACATCTTAAAGCTTGCATTTCTCACTCCTAACTTTGCTCTGTTAAGCATCTTGCTGCTCTCTTTTCATCACATACTGTTCTTATCTTATAGATGTTACTCTTCCCCTTGGAATTTGGAAAACCAAGCACCTTTAGAGGAGTCTGACATCTGCAGTTTCACAGGCTCTTCCACTATTGGGGTGCAACTGCCCGGTTCTCATGGACTCTGTCTTCAGTAGGAACTGTCCCCTGTGTCACCAACACACAAGGAAAAGACTGGAAGTCCCAGACCTGTATAAGCAGGGACTGGAACCAGGCTCTACACAGAGCCAGAGCCACAGGAAGTGTCCTTCCCACAGAAGAGAAATCCATCTGAGCAGACACTGCCCAAAGCCCCAGGACACAACTCAGAAGCAGGTGCACAGGGCCGGGCGTTGGGTATAGCAGCTAAGACACGTCTTGGAGCACTCACATTCTCTACTAGAGTGCTTGGGTTCAAGTCCCAGCTCCACTTCTCCTACATCTTCCCTGCTGTAGGAGCCTCAAGTATTTAAGCCCCTGTCATCCATGTGGGAGACCCGGATGGAGCTCCAGGCTCTTAGCTTTAGCCTGGTCCAGCCCTGGCTGTTACCAGCATTTGGGGAGCAATCCAGCAAACAGTCTATGTGTGTTTGTGTGTTTCTATGTCTTCCTGCTTTGAAAATAAGTGAAAAGAAAAAATTTTGAGGGAATTAGGGACTTGAACTCTGGTGGGAACTGAGTCACCCATGAGCCACTTGGACCCAGACCTGCTCAGTCCAGACCCCAAAGCCACCCAGAGCCCAGGAGCTGGGCCAGACATTGGCTCCCGATAAGCCTGCATGATGAATCTGTGGAAATTTGCTGCACTTTCTTCCTGCACTGGAATGCCTCATGATAAAAATGTTCTTACTGGAGAAGCTGCAACAAGCTTCTAAGAGACATACCCGGTCCCCAAGCCCTCCGCATCTCCTGGCTTCTCTTCCAGCTCCTTGCTTCTGGCACCTGAGATGCCCCTGACAGCTGGCACCTTCAAGCCCAGCCACATGATTCAAACAGGAGTGCTTGGCCAGCTGCATGCAGCTTACCAGGAAAGGGGTCTCACGCTACTCGCTCTGTCCAATTGCCTGCAAGTCCTTTCCCTGGAACATGCTCCAGCTCACCCTTCCAAGTACCCATTCCAATGCCCCCTTATGGCGGCGGGGGTGTGTGTGTGCAATTTCTCTACCTGCCTCCAGCCAGACCAGGTGCACACTCTGCCCTCCACCTGGGCTCCCACAGTGCCCTGTGCCTGGATGGCAATGTCACCAGTCATCCTCTGCTTGCATCGACACAGGGGAGGGACGGAATCTGGGCAGAGCTCAATACAGAAGCAGGCCAGCAGCAAGTTTGGTGGCAATTGCCACCAGAAAAAAAGTGTAAGTCATGGGGATCCCCCCAGTCTTCTGCAAACAGACTGCTGTATCTCTGCCATGAGCTGCCTTAGAGGCTGGGCTATGACTTCTATAATCTGAGAGCAAGTGTAAAGGGGCCCTCCCCCAGCCATCTCTCCTGCTCTGGGCTAGGGGCGAGCAGCAGGGGCAGGCCTGGGCCTGACTTCAGTCACCCCCACCCCCACCCCATCTCCCAGCCCAGCAGCCCCCGGTGCCCACAAATAAGCAGGCAGCCCCGCTCCCAGCCCTGGCCCTTTGATCTGGGCAAGCACCAACACCTGGCTGGCGCCCGCCCCCCACCCCAACTCTGACCTTATCAGTCTTGGGGAAGAGATAGGTGCCCGGGGCACAGGCCAATTAGGCCACTTACTGAGTTGCCCACTGAGTCACATCCTGGTCTAGCTCGCCTGGCTTCTTGGCCAGGGTGGCTAAGGATTGGCTAGCAGCCATCACAGCGGTGCCAGGGTAGGTAGCATGGAAAAGGTCACAGGGTCTCGTGCAACTCCCCACCACCACCACCACCACTATGTAAGAGCCAGGCAGCCAAGCTGGCGCAGGAACCACACAGCACTGTGACCCTCACACCTGCCTTGGGCTGATACACACAAGTCCCAGCAGGCTGTGTGGTGTGGACCACAGCTCAGTAGAGACCCTGGCTCAAATCCACCAGCAAGGCCAGGACCCGAGGGGTTCTGACTTGGGCCAGGTCCCTAGCATCTCCAGGGGCTACAGCATACACAGGGCAAGGGCTGCTGGCCAAACCCTCTCCTGCACCTGCTGCTTCCCACACCCTCATTTCAGTATATGTGCTGCCAAAGCGAGCACTCAACCCTCATTTGGCTTGAACTCCATCTTACAGACTCTAAGTGCTGTCCGTTGCACTTGCAGAGCCCAGGCAGCTAAGGACACCTGCCTCAGACTATATGTATGTATGCTGGTGTGGTGGGAGAAGGGAGGTAAAGTCTGCCAGGGCAGGGCAGGGGTACACCTGGCTTGACCAAAGCTCGCTTGTGAAGCCTCAGCACCAGAACCATCACCTCGCCTCGCTCTGAGTCCTGTCTGGGATCTGGGGCCAAGCAGGTTGTTTGGCCATAACCATGGCATTGTATGAGCTCACTGAGGTATTGTGTACCCTGGAATGCCACCCAGACAGGTCAGACAAGTTCCTGGCCAGTAGTACATCCCTGCCTCCCTCCTGGGAGAGCCAAGCAGGGGAAGGGGTTCACAGAATGCCAACCACAGTCCTTCTCCACCACACCAGACTCTGGGTAAGAGTCAGCAAGGCGAAGGTCAAGGGCTCCAGCTGAGGGTACGGCAAGTGGGACTTACAGCCAGGGGAGCCAGAAACTCAGGTTCTCCATGGCCATGCAGGCAGAGACTTGGTCCCTGTAGGGGAAGGCAAACAGGCTGGGCCAATGGACCCAGGCCTGAGCCTAGCAGGTCCCCTGAAGGTTAGCATTCCTCAAGGGGAGAAAGGGCCAGGGGGCTTTGGGCAGAGTCCAGCCTAGGACCTTTTTTCTCAGATATTCATGCTCTAGAACTGACCAGGTGACATTTCCTGCTTTGTCCTCAAAGAGGCGGTTCCCAGAGCTGACAACTTGGAGGGACTGAGTGAGAGAGACAGGGTACCAAGGCTCATCCAGCATCACCCAGCTGACAAGATCCTTCTGCCTGCCTGGGAGTGCGCCCTGGTAGTTGGCCACAACCCCACGGAGTCCTGGGGCCCCAAGGAAAGATCTGAGCCTGGGCCTGTACTCCTGTTGCCTTTCCCAGCCCCATGGGGCAGATGTCATTCCTCTTGTGTTCAAGGACAAAACAGGAGGCTCAGAGAGGGAGCACCAGGTGTAGGGGACCATGGCAGGGGTCCAACACTCAGGATGAGGCGAGGTATGGGGGACGAGGGCCTAAGGGTAGGAGGACTTACCTGACTGCAGCAAGCCGGCACCTCTGTCCTTGACCCCAAAGTGCTGCTGGATGTCCAGAAGGACTCCTGGGAAGGAAGACAGGGACGCTAAACAGTGAAGTTGGATGCCCACTGCCCCCTTCCTCTGTCCCAGCACAGCCCTCTTTCCTACCTGGTGGGGCCCATCGTGGGTCGTACACCCCAGCCACAGAGTCGCTCCCTGCCATGGTCTCCACCCTACCAAGGCTTTCCATGCTTCTGGGATTTACCAGAACCCTCCCAAGCTCATCAAAGGATTGGGGTCCCACCTCTCAGCCACCACAGAGGCCTGGGGTGCAGAGACAGGGAGCAATCTACCCTGGCCCAAGATGAGCAGTGAGCCCTGAACCCTGACTTGGACTCTGCCCACAGAGCAGCAGCACACAGTGGCCCTCTTACATGTTTGCAAGCACACACCTACATGCACACACTCACCCCAGCTGCACCCCAAGATTATAACCAAGATCTCTATTGGGCAGTGGTAGGTGCCAGAATGCAAGGGGGAAGCAGGTGAGTCCCCAGACTTGAATCCTTAGGTAAAGGGATTGGGCAGGGTGAGGGGCGCTCTCCCCTAGGCATGGGCGGGAGGCCCTTGAAAGCTCCCAGAGCTTTTGATCTTGAGAATGATGCGTTGTGTTCTGAGTATTAAAGATGTAATTCTCACATAGCCCGGAAGGCTGCTGCTGTTACTCCACTTGACAGATGAGGAAACTAAGACATAGCCGGTTCATCCATGGGCTCCAAGGGAAGAGTGTGTTGGAGGGGCTGGGAGTGGACCCTCCAAGCTCTGTGTGAGAGGCCAATCTGATAGCTGGGCAGAGCTGATGGACCCTAGCGGGGATGCCGAACGCCCTCCCAGAATACCGGGTCAGAAGCGGCAGCCTGCCAGCTGGAGGAGCCGGCCTCTCCTGGTTAAAGCCCCGAGTGGATCACCATAATTACCGGTAATGAAGAGGCTGTGAGCACCCGTTAATGACTTAACCACCACCGTGGAGGGATAGGGCCTCGCCTTGAAGGCAGAAAACAGAGCTGGTCCTGAGCCTGCAGTGGCACAGCCACTAAGCAGGTCCCCCAAGGGGCCAACTCTGCCTCAGAGGCCCAGAGACCCCTGGAGATTGCATCTCAGCCAGCCATGACATGTGCTCCCCAATCCTCACCCCAGTTCTTCTACTGTGGGGTCACCTCCCTCTCTCTCATAGCCACTGTCCCCAGTGGCTCCCGGCACTGAGGAGACAGGTCACAGGTGCAGCCCTGCCAACCCCTCCCTCCACCATCCCCTCCAGCTGCCCACGCAGACACCTTCTCTTAAAAAGTCTCCCTTGACTTCTTCCCTCCCATCACCCTTCCTAAGCCAGCAGTCTTAGACCACTACACCCCTGGCCCCTCCTTGTGTTAGCACCTGTACCAGGAAGGCACATAGGAGCATGGATATGCACTCCTGGGAACACCCATGCCCTCGTTCCTGCCAAATTTCAGCACTGCCCAAGGCTCTGAGCCAGCATCTATGACCCTCCTCTCTGTTCCATAGAAAGATGCAGAGTCACGTGGCACACATTGAGAGTTGAAAGCCACGATCAAAAATATGGAGAAGCCCACTCCGCTGCTTCCTACTTCCCACTTACAGCACGAACACACAGGCAGTGAAGGCAGGGGCACCCTCCTGCCCACAAGCAAGCAGTTGGGCCATGGAGCCTGCCTGGGTGTCCTCTGACCCCACCCTCCTGGAGGCAATGTCAGACCCCGCAGGCAAGGGTAGATCCCCCAGTGTTGCCTCCAACCTCAGACATCAGTTGCAAGCCCCCGGCAATCTTCCCCACACTTCTGATCAACTGGCTGCAAATCGGGGTCCCCTGCCTGGCACATACCTCATTTGCTTGAGTGGCTCATAGACCTCTGGGATCACGGTTGCTGGTTTATTTTGAAGGACACAGCTGGAGCAGCATGTGGGGGCAAGATGTGGACAAAGGGCCAGGAGCCCCCATAGCCTTCCCATGTTCTGACAGCCCCCAAGCCCCATTCCTTCACATGCTGGTGTGGACGGACTCTGTGACATCCAGGTAGTGGAGAGCATCATTGGGTCCTTGGTCAACCCAACATCAGGCCCTCCACAGAAGCTGGGGCACAGGCCTGGACGGCCCATCTTTCCATTCCTGCATTGGTCCTCCCAGGGCCCAGCTCCCATCCTGAAGCTTCCCTGAAGTCTCCTCACTAGGGAGACTGTCAGGGTTCCTGGCACCGTGTGCCAGGAAACAGGAAGATGGCTAGACATTTCACAAGAGCACCCGGGTCTCTGCCGGAACCCAGAGCTGCCTCTTCCGCCAGGCGGCTCCTACATGCTTTGCTCTGGTCAGCCTATAGCTGGTCCACAATGACTGTGGGTGGATGTGCAGGTAGAAGGGAGAAGGTCCCTTCACATCATACTAGGAACGTGGTGAGCCATCTCCAGAACGCTAGTGTTCAGAGGATGAAGGGGAGGCGGCAGGAGGGTCCCCACTCAGAGCTCCCAGGAGGGTGGGGCCCATAGGAACAGCCCCACGTGTATACTGGGAAGAAAAGTGTATGGAGATAGACAGCACAAGACATCCCATGTCCACAATACCCCAGCCATCCAATGATGCCTCTTTCACGATGTTTATTTACTTATTTGAAAAGCAGAGAGAGAGAGAGAGAGAGAGAGAGAGAGAGAGAATCTTCTGTCTGTTGGTTCATTACCTAAATGCCCACAACAGCCAGGGCTGGGCCTGCAACTCCATCTGGAGTTCCCAGGTGGGTGGCAGGGGTCCAAGCACTTGGATGGCAGCGCCATCCCCTGCTGCCTCCAGGGTGCAGAAGGAGAGGAATTGGGACTGAAACCAGGCACTCCAACGTGGAATAGTATTATCACCACCATGCCAAACACCTGGACCTTCTCCAGTGACTTCAAGCCCCAGCACTGACCTCTGCCTCCCAGAAGACTCCCCTGATTTCCTCTCTTACAAACAGCTCTCAGCAAGGGAGAAGCATATTCCTCTATACCCCAATGGGTGTCCAAGGTCCCTAGGAAGTCGTGGGCAGCAGTGACTTCAGGAGGATGTAGGACACTTAGGATGCCCAGCCCCCACCTCACTCCATCTCACTCAGAGCCCAGCCTTGAGTCCAAGAAACTTCCCAGGGCACAGAGCTTCCTGCAGGCCCTGAGGCCCGGGGTGAGGCATGTTCCCCCTCTTCCGGCCCTGGCAGGGACTGTGGCCACAGGAGGGTGAGAGGCCGCTAGCAGCTGGCATGGGAAGCGTGTGTCACGGCCGCTTGCCGGGCGCCTCAGATTTTCCTCTGGGCTCCAGCCTGGCGCAGCCCCCACCCCCTCTCCCTGCTTCACCACAACCTTATTTTTAGCCTCCTTCCTGGAGGCTGAGGTTTGGTGGGTCCCAGCATGGGCCTCATGCCTAGCAGGAGCAGCCAGCCACAGTTCAGGCCAGGCCCATCCCTGCTAGCCTACCAGCCCAGGGCCATGCAAGGTGGGGCTCCCACGCTTTGGGCCCCCAGCCAACCCATAGCCACCACAGGAGCCTCTCCAGGCAACCCCATTCCAAATGCAATCCACAGGCATAACCTGGCCACAGAGAACATTCCAGAATATTCACAGCACCTGAAAACTCTGAGCAATAGTCACAGGACTCCCAGGAACCCTGGACATCTCCCTTCACGTCCAAGCCAAGGGCGCCCTTGCCCTGGGCTACCTACCCTCTGCCTCACGTGGATCTAGTCCTCGGTCAGCCTCAGGCCCTGGCACGCTCACATGTGTCTCTGTATCCCAGGTCCTCTCTGCACAGCTGAAGTTCCTGAAAGGGGCTTCTTTTCCGTTCCCCTAAAACCAACTCCCCACACATATTCCTCACCCAGCTTTCCCAGCCTCCTGGGGTTCTAGTTCGGTGTCACCAAAGTAGTGCCTAAGCCAGATACTGGGAGTCATCCCCTTCCCCTCCTCCCTCAGCTCCAGGGATCCCCCTTGGCCAGTCAGCTTCCCCTTCTGGCCTCCAAGCCCAGCCAGCCCATCCATATCCCCCAAGTCTGATCTGTTAAGCACTCTTAGGTCTCCAGCTGAGTTCAAGGTCCTGGCTGGGGCTCCAGAGACCACAAAATGGGTTTAGATTCAAGGATCTGGGGCTGTTGGCCCAGTGGGCCTCAGAACCTCCCCCAAGGCCTTCAAACTCTGCCAGTCCAGGCTCCCAGCCCAGGGACATGGTGACAGACAAGGGCCATGCACATAGAACACTCTGTACCTGTGCTTGCTCCCCAAGCATGGCTCTCCTGCAGCTCCGTGTTTGTCCCTAGACTCCTGGCATGGCATGGGAGACATCTAGGACCAGACCCTGACACGGCTCTCCTCCCAGCCCTGTACACACACACACACACACACCACACCACACATACAGCACAGGGAGAGCACTCACTGAGCCCACTCGCCTCCCTGGGCTTCCATGTCACCTAGTGTAGATGAGCAGCCTGGGGACATCAATGGTTCCCAAGTCTGCCCAGGAATCCCAAACAGCCTCATGAAAATACAGCTTCCTGGAGCCCTCCTGGGCGCTGCCCAATTGCTTGTTATCCAGGAACCTACAAATGCACTACTGGGGCCCTCTGTAATCTGTACCCTCTGTGACTTGCCCATCACAGCCAACAAGCCTCAACCACAGCAGCATCCTCTTTCTGAGCTGGCTATTTCCACCTGTTAAAGTCAGCCTTGGAGGAGGGGAGCCAGTGTTGTGTGGTGCAGCAAGCTAAACTGCTGTGCCAGCATGCCATATGGGTAGGCACCAGTTCAAGTCCCGACTGCTCCACTTCTGATCCAGCTCCCTGCTAACGCAGCTGGGAAAGCAGCAGAAGATGGCCCAAGTGCTTGAGCTCCTGCACTCCCTGGGAGACCCAGAAAAAGCTCCTGGTTTGGCCTAGCCCAGCCCTAGTCATTGAGGCCATCTGGGGAGTGAACCAAAACATGGATGATCTCTCTCTGTGTCTCTGTAATTCTGACCTTCAAATAAATAAATAAATAAATCTTTAAAAAGATTGCCTTGGCCTCCAGAACCCTACACACCACAGGCCTCCTGCCCCCTCCTCCAACCAAGCCTGCTGCCCTCACAGAATCTTCACCAGGAACCAAATGTCCAAGGAAGCCCACCCTGACCTGGGGAGCCCTCGGCTCAGGCCGGCCTCAAATGCACAGGCTGTGTAGCATAGTAAGCCCCTTTCTGCCTTGTCAGCGGGCACAGGCCACCTGTGCCCTGTTGGCTCGGCCCCCCATCCCCCCCTCGCCCAGTACCACCTAAGCACAGTCAGTCAAGTCTTGCCCAAGCAGCGTGACACTGAGTTGAATTGTCACATGCCCCCCCTGCCAGAAGCAGACCAGCTGGGCTTAAATCCCGGCTTTTCTCCCCTCCCGCTGTGCGACCTCAGGTCAATTACTTAACCTGTCTGTGCCAGTTTTTTCGTCTCTAATATGGCTTAATTTTAAGATCTGTCCCATATAGCTATCATGAGGTTTAAGTAGGTTAATCTGCTGGGGCTAGCAGTGTAGTGTAGTAGGCGAGACTTCTGCCTTTGGTGACGACATCCCATACAGGCTCTGCTTCAAGTCTTGGCTGCTCCACTTCCCATCCAGCTCCCTGCTTGTGGCCTGGGAAAGCAGTCGAGGACGGCCCACAGCCTTGGGACCCTGCACCCACATGGGAGATCTGGAAGAGCTCCTGGCTCCTGGCTTTGCATCGACTGAGCTCCAACCAATGCAACCACTTGGGGATTGAACCAGCAGATGAAAGATCTCTCTCTTCTTCTCTCTGTAAGTCTGCCTTTCAAATAAAAATAAAACTTTTTAAAAAAAAAACAAACAGTAAATGAATCTATGTGAAGTGTTCAGAGCACTGCCTGGCACACAGTAGGGACCCAATAAACAGCATGTGATCACTGACCACCAAATTGTGGGACAGTGTGCAGCAGCCCTAGCTGAGAATAATAAGAAAACTCCATCTGTTTTCTTTTTCTTGAAAATGGGGGCAGATGCCTAGAGAGCTGGGCGTGTGCCGGCAGCCAGTCCTTCTCCAAGGCACACTGGTCCCTACGTGGAGACCTCGGAGCTGGCTCGCCCCAGAAGTCTCACCCCACTCTAGCGCTGTGCTTCAGTTCCTGCCCCATAATTACAGAGGCCTGAGAGCCTCGTTCTAGGCGGCACACTACAGCCCTGCCCTGCCGGCTTTCCCCTCTGCCTCCCCTTCTCTTCATGGATAAGCTTCCACAGGGCAAGATCCTGCTCCCTTTGTCCAGGTGGAGCCACTGCCCTGTGCTTCGGGGTGCCCATGTGAGAAGTAGCCCAGGAGACCTTTGCTCCCTGCTGAGTGCCTTCCTACACCCGAGGTCCCAAGGCCCATGTTCCTACAGCCCCCTGCTCATCCGGGCCTCTGAAGTCCAGGATAGCCCAATGGGAACTCTGCAGGGGCTCCAGCCCAGAGAGTCAGTCAGTGCCCACAGATCCCCACCAGCTCTAGAGGCATACCACCCCCGGCCCCTAGCCCAGCGAGCCCTCCCTCTTCCCGGGGCTCCATGCCAGGGTGGGTGGGGCTAGGCCTCAGTCCTGCACGCCTAGTCTATCATTTGGGGCTGGCTTTCCCGGAACCAGACTGGCCTTAGCAATTTGGGGGCTCTGCACAGCCGCTGTTTTCCCAGTTCAGCCTCCCCAACCCTGTGCTAGTTCCAGGGTCTCCCAAGACCACCAAAGGGCCAGGGGTGAGGAGGCCACAGCCTCAGCCTGACCCACAGACAATGTGGCCTGCACAGCCCAGCGTGTGACATAGGACAAGGCAGGGCAAGGATAAGATGGGGTTCCTCCCCCCGCCAAGCCACTCCCACAAACCATGGGCCTCCAGTTCCTACTTTCCAGATGGAAAATTAAGATTCCAAAAGTGAATGGGACAGAGGGACAAGAATTGGCCAACATGCACCACCTTTACCCGGCAACTCATTCCAGAGTCCGAGATCCACCTCAGCCCAACCCCCACCCCAACTGTCTTCATGTGGGTCCCAGAAACAATTATGTGAACAATTAAGGTCTCATGTCCCCAGGCACACCCCTTCAGAGTATACACAGCCTGCTCCCGCTCCTTGCCTCCTGGGGCCTCATTCTGCCACTCCATGCACAACAGCAAAGAAAGGGCCATAAGGAACCCCCTGGAACTATAAGCAGCCGAGCACGAAAAGCCTGTCTGGTTGTACACACATACGGGGGCTGCAGGAGGCCTGGGCTCTGGCTCTGGCCTTGTCCCTCCTCATCTGTGCTCTCCCCCAAATGTGCCTGCCTCAGCCATGCCTAACTCTCCTGGACCCCACTTCTCGGCCTCCCAGCCTCTGCCTCCCGTAGCCTCATGGTGTGATGACGAGAGCATCAGTTATGGAATCTGAGATCAGAGAGGGCCTGGGAGGTCACACAGCAAAGCTGGCCAGCCCCTGACTTCTAGGACTGGGAAAAGCACTCCCAACCCCATGCCATCCTGAATTCACATAAACCAAACTCCACACAGGTTGGGGGTGGAGAGTCCCATTGTCAGGCCAAGGACTGGGCAGACAGGGACTGCGGTTGGCCGTTTCCTCTCATTTCCTTCCTGCAGATCCATTGTATGCCCTGCTCAAGACAAAGGGGCAACATGAGCCATGGCCTCAGCGGCGGGGGCCTGGCCCTTCCCCTGGGCTGCCAGAACCTATCAGTGCCCTTGCAGCCCACTTAGGGGTCAAGCAGGGCTGGGCTGCCACTTAGTCACCGAGGCCCAAGGCCGAGCCAGCCTCCAGGTATGCAGGGGTCATGGCTATGAGCAGGCAGAGCCCCTCAAGGCCACAGAGAGTGGGTGACCCAAACTGGGGACAAAAGCTGAGATGGAGGAAAGACAGACTGTAGTTAAAACCAGCAGCCAGGAGCCCAGGGTAGCCCAGAGACTTGGGGGAGCTTCTGGATGCCAGGCAAGAACCACTGAGGAAAAACTGAGGTTAGCAGATGCAGCTGGAGGGGAACAAGCCAGGTTACCTGGGGAAGGGAGGAGCAGGCAGAGCAGGAAATCGGCAGACTCAAGCTCCTGTCCCAATGCTCCCGCCTTGGGTGAGATCCCGCCCACAGCAAGAGAGGCACAGAATCACCCACTGTGGATTCCAACACTCAAAGGAGTAGCATCTGCTTGGGGTCACCCAGCAAAACTGGCACAGTCAGGAGCAAGAGGCTCGGTCCAGGAGGCAACCGGGTCCAGGGAGCCGGGGACCCAGAGGCCGGGGTTGGGGCAAGAGCAGGCCAGTCTTCTCTCGACCTCCCTCATTCTCTCCTGCTTCCGTCCACAGGATCCCAGGTACACACACTCAGGCAGAAACAAAAGCCGCTTCCTTTTACACAAGAGTCTGAACCTGGTGCTCCCTGAGCCTCGCAGCCTCCACTCAAACCAGGCTGTAGCTTACAGCCTTCCAGTCCCATTCACAAAAAAAAAAAAAAAAAAAAAGGGAAATTGAGCCCGCAGGCCAGGGCCAGAACCAGTCTGGGGTCCCCAGACCAAGGCAGCTCCCTGAGGCAGGTCATGAGTGGTCATCAGTACCCTAGTCAGGTGGGCGAGGTAGCTCAGGAGCTACCAGGAAGCAGGAACTGGGGCTGGGTGGCAGTTCATCAGCAGGGCATCGATGCTGCTGGTTCCTTGGCTCACCTGCATGTGAACTTCTGGCCAGGCGGGCATACTGCCAGTGCTCTTCCTCAGACCCAAGCTGGGATCTTCCTCATACAGACGAAGCAGTGGCCAGGTCAAAGTCACCCAATGAAGCAGGGCTGAAGGTGGCTGTCCTTATCTAGAGAGACAGCCATGGTGCCTCAGTTTCCCTACCAGTCAGCTCTGGACACTCCACCAGCCAGAGGCAAAAGAACCCAGGAGAGGGAGCCCCGATGTGGCAGCTCCTCATCCTCCCACGCCTGTCTCAGCTGTTCAAGGGAAGCCCCCAAACCCCTGCCAGGCTTGGGTCCCCGTGCTCATCTCGCCTTCTGGGCTAGTGTTAGTGAGCCGTTGCCATGGATACCAGTCTCAGCTTCTCTGGCAGAAAAGGACTCCCCCCCAGGGAAGGGCTCTGCTTCTCCTCACCAGCCTCCACCCCGCCCAATGCAAGTGCCCAGTGCTGCCACCGTGGGCTGGATCAAAGGAAAGAAAATGGGTCTCAGGAATGGAACCGGTGGGGAAGGACTCAGAGTCCTTACACAGTCATTCACCAACCATAACCATAACTGAGGCCCCGCTCCAAGAACACAATGCTGCTGCCACCTACACCCTCCACCCAGCTTCCACTCTGCAGATGGAAGAATGGGGGCCCCCGGGGGCAGAGGTGGCTTTGGCACTAGGAAGGAGGGCTGGCAGGCAGGGGGCCTGAGCAGTCCCTCTGCCCCCTCTGCACCTTGGCAGCTGAGTGGGCTCTAGTGGGTAGGAGCCAGGGAAGGGATAGGGGGGACCTAGGGCAACTCAAACCACTAAACTGAACTGAAACACTGCCTGCCCAGAAGAGCTCCCAGTTCCCAGGCCAGCAATGGGGGAGAAGGGGTGCACCCCTACCCCCTGGGGCTGCAGAGAGCGCTGCCTGGGGTATGCACACCAGAGCCTTTCTCCTTTGTATGTCAGGGGCTCCCCCATTTGCACCAGGAGGCAAAAGCAAGGGGCTTGGACCAGGTACATGGGCTACAGTGGCAAGCCATGTCATCCACTTGCAGCCACACTCGTCAGGAAGAACCAGGAGAACCCAGCCCTCCTCACCTGCTTTGACGGCTGCCCGCAGGGGTTCTCATGGGGAGGAGAAGAGGCCATAATTAGCTGGATGTCTGGATGACTGGCAGGGCAGCCATGGGAATCGCTTTACCCCAGGATGGAGAAGGGAGGGGTTTGCCAAACATCCCGGAAGGCACGCTCATCAACAGGGGAGCAGACTGGCAAGGGCAGCGTGGCTGTGGCCAGGGCACAGCTTGACAGAGAGAGCAGGGAGGGGAAGGTGGCGGTGACATCTGTGACGCCTTCCTCCCAGGTGTTTCAGATGTGTCCGCCCCTTCATTTTGCTCAGCCCAGAACGCAGACGGTGGAGATCATCACACAGAAGGCGCTGGGGACAGCCACAAGGGCACACAGTTGGTCTGCCACACAGCCCAGCCTCAGGGCCCTGGCACTACATGCCCTAGACCCACAAGGTCCCCTCGGACAATGCTCCCCGCTGCTTGTGACCTTGACAAGCGCCGTGAAGGTAAAACCCACCCTGGCTTTTCGTGTGCAAAAGAATGCAAAACAGCCTACTCATAATTCTCATGTGGATGACATGTTGAACCACATTCACTACACTGACTTAACTAGAATATACTCTGAATTTTGATGAACCTGTTATGTGTATTTTTAAAATTATTTTTAATCTGACTACCAGAACATGTGAAATTAATCTGTGGTGTGTATGAAATTCCCTTTGGACAGAGCTGATCTCTACTTCAAAAAGGAGGAGAGAGAGAAATGTACATGAAGGAGGGTTTAAAGAAAGAGCGAGAAGCCTGCTTAATGCTTGGTCAGGGAGCTGGGGCTGGGTGGGTTCAACACATCCCAAGTAACCAAGCCACGCCCTTCCTGCATCTCCACCTCGGGCCTGCTAGGCTGGTCGGCAACAGGTGGGTTGGGGCCTGAGATGAGCATTCCCCTGCCTCTGGCACAAGACACATCAAGCCCTCATAGTTACCATGGAGATTGTAAATATTCCTAAAAACTGAACGTGGGGTGGGGGGGATGGGGAAATCTACTATAAAGAAAGAGCGAGAGAGAGCCAGGCTTATCCGGAAAGGAAATCTGTATGCCTCGTGTGTTGGGGGTGGGGCCGGGATGGCGGGATGCAGCGGGCTGTGTTTGCACAGGGTTTTCCGGGCTTTCCTTTGCTGCCCCCACGCCCCTCTTAGCTACTGTTCCCACTGCTCCTGTCCCCCTTGCCAGTGACCCCACAAAACTCCTATACTGTTCTCCCATTCTGCCACCTGATTCCAGGACTCCTGCTCCCAGCTTCTTCCCCTGACCCTGGCAGAGCAGCTTGCTCTAAGAACGTCAAACAAGGTTGTCTGGGGCTGGAAAAAGCAAGTTGGAAAATGACATGGCACCAGAAGCAGCTCCACTCTCTCCACCAGAGGCTGCCATCCTTTCTGGCCCACTTTGGGCAAGGGCTGCCCTTGAGCCTCAGCTTCCCCCTGCATGTGCAGAGGCTGGCTATGTACCAACTCCAGGTCCCTGATGTTCTCTGACTGCCCCCCACAGGGTGACACCTAAGCATTCAGGTGCCAGGTACCCAGACACCACAGCACATGCACCACAGGGTACACTTAGAGGGGCTCTGCACTCCTGAAAGCCATTTTGGGGGCCCCACCCAGAATCTGATGCTACTTCCACCTTCTTCCAAGTTCTCCAGTGCAGGGAGGAAAAGCCAGAGGCTTGGGAAGCCAGACCAGGGGGAGCTGCACCAGACTCCAAAGTGTACTCAACAGAGGAAGAGGAAGGAAGGCTGGCACCCAGCTGACAGGAAGTCCATGCCAGGGCACTCATTCCTCTAGCATCTGAAAAACATTTTCTGTCTCTCGGGCAGGTTCTGGGCCAGCACATCAGGTGCCCAGTACTGCAAGGAGCCTGCACCTAAAGCCAGCCCAGCTAGGTTTCTTCCCTCTCAAAGCTGCACCACTGGCACGCAACCTGGGGCAGCACCCCAAAACCCCCTGAGAAGCCCCAAAGGAGAACAGCAGAAGGAATCGCAGGACCCCAGCCAACTTAAGAACCAATCAACTCATCAATAGGCAAAGACATGTAAACAAGCGGAGACCAGCCCAAGGTCACGCACCAAGTGCCCTGGGGGCAATGTGGAACTGGAGCCCCAGTCTTCCAGGCACCCCAAGCTCCAGGCCGTTGGCCAGGGACACTCACAGGACGAGGCCAACCTGCTCCAGCCGCACCCCCAGCCCCAAGCCCTAGCGAACCCGAGAAGACGCCTTCAGGCCTCGGGCCAGGGCCAGCTGCAAACCGCATCCTCGGTCCCCAGGCGCCGCGGACCCGCCCCGCCCCTCCCTCGCTCCCCGCAGGCCCGAGCCTTTGTCAGCCACGCGCTCACACACACAGCGGCGCTGCCACGCGCGCACACGCCCGGTCTCCCAGGCGCACACCCGCAAGGGGCGCACACACTCGCCGCACGCACGTAGAGGGGGGTTAGTGGAGGTGGTAGCAGAAGGAAGGAACTAATGGGCCCTGGACCGACAGACCGCCTGGGCCGGAGGACGAGGAGGAGGGACCCGGGAACCTGCGGCTGCGGCGGGAGGGGGCGCGGAGGCAAGAACACAGAGACGCAGAGGAGAACGGAGGAGGACAACGGATGGGTGGCCAAGGCTGGCGAGGACGCGCCGGCGGATCCAGGGGTGGGGACGCCGCAACCTTTGGCCTTTGGAGAGAGTGGGGCGCGGGGGGCGGCTCTGGATTGGCTCCTGGAGCTCGGGGACATCACTTGTCCTGTAGTACCTGGACGGGGAGCCCTTAAGGGACTGACTCCACGTAGCGCTTGGGCAGGAGGGCCTGGAAACCAAAACCCCCCTGGGACTCCTTGCGGTAGGGGGCGGGAGCGAGGATAGGTGAGGGGTCCCTGGTCCTTGGGCTGGGTGGGGCACTCGCTCACCTGCCACGGTGTACCTGTCCAGATAGTTGAGCACGTTACCCAAGCTGAGGATGGCAGCGGCTGCCCCTCGCCCGCGGCCCAAGCTGGCCGGTTTGGGTTGCTGCGCGCCGGGGCCCTTGGAAGCGGCTGCGCAGCTGGGGGTGCCCGGGGAGCTGGGAGGTCCGGACGGGGCCCTCCTCACGCTGCCCGACAGCGTCTGCACCTCATCGGCGGCGGCCACGACTCCTCCAGCGCTGCCCGCGCCCCGTGCCCCGCAGCAACCGCCACCGCCGGCCCCTGGCTGCGCCCCCCGGCGCCGGCGCCGCCGCTCCGCGTCCGCCTCCTCCTCCTCCGCGCCGCCCGCCGCCGCCGAGGCGCATTCCAGGCACATCATGCCGGCCGGGATCGGGGCGGCGGGGGGCGCGGGGGGCGCGGGGCCCAAGCCGGGCCCGCTCAGAGCGTGCGTGCGTCGCGGAGCCGCCGCTGCACCATCCCGGCCGGGCCCCGTCGGCTCCTCGCTCCGGCTGCGGCGCTGCCACCGCTCAGCCCGATGCGCCGCCTTGGCTGCCGCGGCTGACAGCTGCGGCTCGGCCCCGCCCGCAGGGCCCGGGCCCAATCAGCTCGGGCCCGGGCCCTGCCCCGCCCCGCACGTGCTGCCCCGGGGGGTGGGGTGGGGTAGGATGGGGTGGGATGGTGGGGGGAGACCTGGCTAAGGGCCCCTCCCGCCGGACGGGGGCGCAGTCACGCTGGACCCGTGCGGTCGTGGTCAGCAGCCGGAGCGCCACCGGGCTCACCCTCCACCCATCCTAGGGGGACTCCTAGCAGAGACTGGGAGAGAGGGCTGAGGGCTGGAGCCTAGGCTATTTGAACGACCTGGAGAGAAGGTTGTTCTGGACCATCCATGGTTCCTATACTCACATGCCCTGCCTTCATCAATTCCGGGGACGGGCACGAGTGGAGGAGAGCTCTGCGGTAAGAATCGAGAAGTGTACTTGGTGAGCATTGGCCCAGGACATCCCAACTCCAGGCCTCGTGCTGCCCCTGTGCCCATCCATTCCCATGAGCACACGCAGACTCTGCTCCTAGGCCACAGAGGGGTACCTGGGGTTTAGCAGTGAAAACCAGGACTCCCATGAGGACCCAACAAAGAAAGAAGTGTCCTCCCCTGTCCACGGCTTGGGCTACCAGCTGTGGGCCTAGGGGAGCTGTGGGCCTTGCGGGTAGACAGGCGGCTGGATCCCTGCCCACTGTGCTATAGCATGTGGCGTCGCCCTGGACAAGACACCCCACTCTGCCAGGCTCCCATCTCTTCTGGGTGGGCCTCAGACACCATCGGAGTGGGACATCTCCTTTGTAGTCACTCCCTTTGGGTGGGCGGGGAGAGGAACGGGGTCTCTCCTGTGTTGCTGGCCTCCACGATCCCTCTCAGAGGTGTTGTGTCCTCCCCGCTGCCCTTGCTGCCCTTACCCTTCTCTTCGGGGCTTTAATGGATAGTCAAAACCTTCACAAAAGCAAAGTGCAGAGAATAGACTTCTAGAATTGTCCAGAAATCAGATCATCGCTGCCTGCGTGCCACGGGCAGGTCCCAGGGCACGGAAAGGACCCCATTGTTTGTCAGAGGCAGGGTAGAAACTGACCGGGTTCTGAAGCCAGCCTCCAGGGCTGGGAGCTCCCATCCCACCGCAGGCTGGCCAAACCCTGTGGCCACCGGCAGGTACATCATGTGAAGGTGTCGGCCACAGTGAGTCACGGCATAGCCAACCGGTGACACAGCACGAGGCACCCTCCGCACAGTCTCTTGTGAGCAGAGTTAATCCCCAAGCTGGTGTTTCTTGGCGCCTTCGAGGTGTATTTTAAATTCTGCGAAGTAACTAAAAATATGCTTCAGCGTGTTGGGCATGAATGGCTGTGACAGGAGGGTTAGGAAAACAGATTTCATTCTGAAAGTTGCCTGCTGCCTCTTTCCAGCTTGCTGAACTCGGGTTTGCAGATAACAAGGAGCAAGTTCCATGGGGTGGTCTGGGATGACAGGAAGCTAACAGGCAAGAACACAGCTAGGAGTTCTTTGGGGCTGGAAGGGGGCCCTGGCCTTGACCTTCGTAACTGTGGAATGGTACCAGCCAGAGAGGGTCATGTCCAGTGGAGGAAGAGAAAGAGGCATGACCCAAATCTGAGGTTCCCTCCTTCTCCCCAAAACCATCCTGGCAGCCGCAGCCCTGAGCTGGAGAAGGAAGGGAGGGCAGTTTTAGCCTGGACTTAGAGAATTATTTTTGTTGGCCGATGCTTTCCAGCACTGCCTAAGTCCCAGGGTAAAGGAAGGGAATGGAGCAGAGGCAGGGTAGTCTTTGTGCTGCCAACAAAGCCCACCACCCATTCCCAGTGTGTGAACTCAATATCAATCTCCCCCAGTGCGCCTTTATGTAAAGTTCAAGAGCCACCATGGGCAAGGTGGTAGGACAATGAGTCATTTCTAGCTGAGTGACCCTGGGCAAATCAACAGTGGCCTTTTAGAGACTCCTGGCAGTGCCCTTGGACCCTCAGCAATAGGATGTGCAGGGTTTCTATCACCATCTCACTGATGATGGAGCTGAGACCCAGGAGGAAGAATGAATTTGGCCAAGGTCACATACCTAGCGAATGACGGAGCCTGGACTAAGCCTAGGTGTGTCTACCACCTAATCCAGCACTTCCTCCACAGCCCCACAAAGCCACCGTCGGCTTCTGCAGGATTCAGTTTCAACATCCACATCAAGGGAAGCTGAACTCAAGGATGGTAACAGGGCCTTCTGGTTTGGCCACTTACCGGATCTGGATCATAACCTCAAGACCAGTGGGCCACAGGAAAGTCATGGCCATTCATTCTAGGAGCAGTTCAATGGTAAGGGTACTGGGGAAATGGTGGGGTGACCAGAAACAGGGATTCCCACGCTGAGACTTTCAGGAGCCTTTGCTGTGAGAGGGTGGGTACACGGTGAGTCTCTCTGAGGGAAGTACCGACTGCCACCTTCCTGTGTACTTGGTTGCAGAACATCTTGTGAACTAGGGGATGCATGTGCTCCCCCACAGCTGGTGACTTGCAGTCTGGTGCTCCTCCCCTGAGCCCATTGCCCTGAATGTGAATGTCTTTAAAATTCAGGCCTCAGCTGCTTCCCTAATCATGTGGCAGCCTCACCCTGGGCCACCGCTCGTGCACACCTGCCTCTCAGGGACCAACCAGCACCACTTGACACGGCCTCCCTCATCTCCAAGCACCAGATCCACACACATCTCCTGCACAATCCCCCTGGATGTCCTGCAGGCACCTTAAGGTCAGTGCACCCAAAACACAAATCATCTCTCCCCTGAACCTGCCGCCACCCCCATGGTGTTTATCTCTTGACAAATGGTGCCGCCATCCACATTGTCACCAAGCAGGAAACCTGGGAGCCATTTCAAGCTCTTTCTCCTTCAACTCCCTCATCTGGAGCCTGTTGATTGTTTTCATCAATATCTTCCAGTATTCCTATTGTGGCTAACATAACTCAAACCTCTCTTAGACAACTCAACAGCACCTGCTCCTGGATCCCACTTCGGTCTCCTGTGCATGCCTCTTGCCAATAGCTCTCTAAATCACACCCATGACCCCTTCACTGCTGTACAAAATGTCCCCATGGCTCCCTACGGCCTCTAGGATCAACTTGATCTCCAGGACTCCCCTCGGCCCTTCAGGACCCAGGAGAGTCTCCAGCCTCTTCTCCCAAAGTTAACCTCCACCACCCTGAACCTGGAGTTCCGTGAAGTAGCACACAGTGACTGCTGGGGTAGGGCAGTTGTCAACAGCCCCTGCTCTCCCTTGTCCCAGTGATGGGTCAGGTTCAGATTCAGGACCACGGAGAGCGTCACCCAAGCCACCCCCTCCAGGCACCCTTTAGTCCTGCGGTGTCTCTGCTTGCCCACCTGGCCTGTTCCTCCCTCCTTGAACTTCAGAAACCACACACAGACACTATTTCCTCCAGGAAGCCTTCCCAGACACCTGACCACCGGTCATTTCCTCCTCTGGGCTGTTGAGTAACCTGTGTACCCCTTCCACTCATTATGCTGATTATGTTTGTCCAAGAGTCTGCTCCTATCCACACATCCAGACAGGGAACCTCAAGGGCCCATACCCTGTCTGATTCATCGCCCCGATCCAATCCAGAGGAGATGCTCAGAGAATGTTTGTTGATTGAATGAGTAAATGACATTTAGCAGGTGCTCAGGAAATGGGTGGTGATTTGCATCAGGAGTCTGCTACTGAGTGACTCAGAAACCAGCTAGATCCCTCTCCCGGCCCCTCAAAAAAAGGCATTTTTTTTTCCTTCCCATTGCCTCCGCCCTCCTTCAGCCTCCACCTGCTGTTCGCCTCCACCCTTTGATTAGCCTTCCCCACGAGTCGCCACCCACGGGTGTACTGCTTCTGCTCCTGCTGTTGCCAAGCTAAGGGCTTGTGAGAACCCCACTCCCACCCCCAGCCTGGGCCTGCCTCACGAGTTTTGCTCAGAACGCTTCGTCTCTGCCTCCCTCCCCGTTTCAGACAGATGGCTCCAAGTCCCCACCAACCCGACGTTCCTGTTCTGTCATCTGAACACTGAGAATGCCTTCTAATTTCCAGAAGCTTCAGTCTCCTTCAAGTGCCGACTCAGGCAATCAGAAATGAACTTCAAGAACATGGAGCCTTGCTTCTTCTCTGCCTCATGGAGGGGCCGCCTTGGAGACAAAGCCTGTGACCTGCCCCAGGTCATTGCAGTAGACACCTCATTTGGGGATTTGTCACTTCGTTTTGTTTTGATGGTCAAAATATGCACTCCCCTTCCTAATGGCACTCGACTTTCCAGATCTTCACACTGCTATAAATCAAGGACATGGGGAATGGGATCCAAGCCAGCCCAGCTGGACACTCTTGCCCAGGGCTCTAAATCTTGAGTAGGTGGCAAGAGAATAGGGAGAGAAATGTGTGGCACTCTGGCAAAGACTCCTCATGCAATAGTCCAGAAACCCTGGCTATTCAATCTTCCCTTCCCATCACTTCTATGGGCTCCTATTGTGCTTCCAAGAAATCCCTTTTCTGTGGAAGGCACTGCTGTGGTATGCAACCTACAACCTAGATGGATGAGGCCTCGCAAAAGGAGCACTCATGGTCATACACCCCTCCCCAAGCCACCTCGGCTGCCTTCTCGCAGCTGACAGCAGAGGCTGCGCTGGCTCACGCCACCCTGCATGGCCACCCAGGCAGGCAGGACAATCACACACTTGGGCAGGGGATGATACACAGAGATCCACACTATTTAGTGTTGTGGGGAGCAAGCCAAGATTGAGGTTCAGGAATCTAGATTGCACGTGTTATGCTACCCTCAAACCTTAGATCAGAGTGGAAGTTTTCCCAACACCTCAAAAATCCACACTTTGGTAGGCTCACGCACCAACACAGGTGAGCAGGTCATGCGCAGGCACATGGACAGACATAGCTGCCTGCAGGGTGATACCTGGGAGCGGGGACGGGATGCTGTGTGCGTGTGTGTTTGTGCATGTACGCAAGCAGAGCAATCAACACACGCAGGAGTGAGGGCAGACAAGAGGACGTGTCCTGCTGGGCAGCATTTTTTCTTCCTGTTGACATTCCCAACAAACAGGCACAGAGCCTTAGAGACAGGGATTACCCAATAAGTGCCCTTCAGGCTGGGAGGATGGGTTCTATTCACCTGACTCCAACACTCCAGCCCAAGTCACTGGGCTCTCATGGCTCCTCTACCTGCGACCTCAGCCCACCAGGACTGGCCCCAAAGAGCTAAGCAAAGCTGGGGCCAGGGCTGGCTGCCAGGGAGCCACTGAGCTCAACCATTCCACGGGGCCACCTGTTCCATGGTTTACCCCACCACCCACACCTTACCCCTACACCACTCTGGACAATAACACCCTACAAACTCCTGGCTGGGTACCAAAGCCCCATGATACCTGGGAAGTTCCTCCTTGCCTTTTCTGACATCCAAAAGCACTTCAACCAGAAGGAATGACCCTGGATTTCAAGATGAGAGCCCTAGCTCCTCCACTGGCATCTAAAGTCCTGCTGGTCCCCACCACTCTCTCCCACCTCCTCTCCCCACTGAGGGCACACACACACGCTTCTCTTTGGCCACCCCATATCCCTCCATGATTCATGGCACACTGCCCCTTCCCCTGTATCTCTACCTTCCCTATCCCCTCCGCCTAGAATTTTCTTCCCCAACACCTACTCCTTTCCTCTGCTACAGAGTCACCTCTTGGAAGGCTTCTAGGGGGAGGAAGGACATGGGATGTGTGATCCCTTCCTCTACCCACGAGTGTGGCTCACTTGGCCTAGCCAATGTTTCCCTGCCCTGCTTTGGGCTTGAGGTCCAAGGGCAGGGTTAGAGTCTGTCTGATACAATGTCTGACACTTGGGTGGGTTCACAGTGATCCATGTTTATAGAATATGCATGAATGAGGTTTGGACTCTGCCTCCTAGCTGCCAGGACCCTGGGCTGGTAGAGCGAGTGGTGGAGGGGACAGCTGGTGTGGGTGCTACACCTCCAGGCATAGAGATTCTCTCGAGGCCTGGCCTGGAAAAGCCACAGTTGACACCACTCTCAAATAGAACCACTTGGGGTGGGGGGGAGGTTGCAGCTCTGAGACAGCCAGTGAGACAGAGGAACCAGGACATCCCAGCTCTAGCACAGACTGTCTGCCTCCTTCTCAGGAAATCAGACATCCACCTTGTCACTTGGGTGCAAGCCCAATCCATGAGCTCAGAGAGCCAATGGTGTGCACCACCTGGTGAGCCTGGGGACACCGGCTCCTAAGGGACAGCGGGCTCCAGGGGAGCAGGGGTGGACTGAGCAGGAGAGCCAGCTCCTTCAGCTTGTCACAGTCATCACTGCAGCCAGGGAGGACCCTGCAGGAGGCTGGGGCTGTGCACGAGGCTGCATCCCTGCTCTGCCCCCACAGCTGCTGTGAGGCAAGTCCTGCTCGGCCCAGTGAAGGCGGCAATCACAAGTGAACAAGTGATGGCCTGGCGGGGCTCCAGGGGAGGGGAGCACGGGCTCAGGGCTCACGGGCAGGCAGAACATGCCTCCCCGCTGCTGCCCGCCTGGAAGCTGCTCATCTCCTGCAGGCCGCTGAGCCGAGCCACTCTAATCCAGCAGCGAGTGTGGGTCCCGCAGAGCTGCCCACCCTCTCCCCTCCAACAAGGGGAGAGTCAGAGGGCTTGGAGGGTGGGGACCGGTGGAATGCAGACCAGAGCATGGCCAGCAGTGTGCGTGATAGCCACTAAGCCCCATGTAGTTGTCTCTGTAGTGTTGGGCGAATGCTCCTACTTGTGCAACTCAGAGCCCCCAGCTCACACCAGCAGCCAAGCAGAAACCCACCTCCAAACCACTTTTCCTCAGAGATGAAGTTTTCCCATAAGGGTGTCCTGAATCCTTATAACTTTACAGATCGTATACACCGGGGCAGAGTGAGAGATCCAGGGTGGGGACACCCCAACTCCTCCCCCGCCCCCTATGCCCTCCTCCTTCCAGTAGAGACATCGCAAAGCTATACATCACCAAATCATCAAAGCGCCTGAAATCCACAGGCTTTGCACCAGCTGCACTTTAATCAGGGCCTGTCAGCAGCCAGGCCGAGGACCCCAGCCTGGAGGGGCCTTGTGCTGGCAGCGGGCACAGGCACAGGCCTCCCACAGAGGGTGCTGACAGCTCAATTCCCAGCCCAGCCACCAGGCCTGCCAGCTCTCTAGCTGAGAGTGAAAATGCAGCAGGTGCCACGCGGCCGGGCTCCCCGAGCCACAGCCAAAGGTGGGCGGAGGCACTGTCAAGGATGGGGGCCATGAGCAGGGTGTGGCCATGGGAGGGGGCCTCAGTACACTTCTGTGGGGTCACCAGCACTAGGAAGCAGGTTTTGGCGCTCTGTGTTTTTGTCATCCAGGGTCCCTGTGGGAGGAAAGACGTTCAGCCATTCGCAGAGGCAGAGGGTGCTTGGGGACTGGGATGGGGTCCAGTCCATTGAGAAACCCTCTGAGCTCCACTTGTGAAATACATGCCCAGCTCTGACCCATCCTCAACACCCTAAAGGCTACCACCATGATCTTAGCACCAGTGCTTCCCCCCTACCCCACCATGATTCCAGAACCTTCTATGACCTGTCCACTGCATCACTCACTCCCTAGAAGCTCTCAAAGAGGCAGCCAGGACCCGGCTTTGATGGTGTACACCAGATACCTGGACTCTGCAGCTAGAAATCCCACATGGCTTAACCCCCCAGCCCTCTCTCCCTCACCCATATGCTCACACTGTCCTGCCGTCCTCATCCCTGCCCAGCCACTGTGGCCTCTTCCTGGTGCTCAAATCTACCAGGTACATTCCCAGCCGGGGGCCTCTGCACCTTCTGCCTGTAGCCACAGGGCTCTCCTCCACCCCCTCACTTCCTCCAGTTCGCTGCTCCAGTATCCCCAGGGCAGTGCAAGGCTCCCTGACCACTAAGAGCAGGTAGTTAGCCTGGCAGCCAGGATGCTCACACTCTACATCAGGCATACACTCTATGCTCATACATGTTTCTCTTCCCTCTCTTTTCTCTCCCCGCTCTTTTTTTTTTTTTTTTTTTTTTTTTTTAAGAAAATTGGGGCTGACATTGTAGAATGATGGGTTGAGCAGGCATCCCGTGTGAGCACCAGTTCAAGTCCTGGCTGCTCCACTTCAGATCCAGCTCCCTGCTCATGTACCTTGGGAAACCAAACCTATGGCCTTCCACCTTGAGGCTACCTGGGCCAAGCTGCTGGGCCTGAGCCTGGTCTTCCTGTAGGTGCAGTGAGGCTAGCAAGAAGCAGCCGCCGCCCAGGACGATGACAAAGGCACAACACAGGAAGCTCTGTTGCAGGCTGAGGAAGCGCTGCAGGTAGGAGTCGGGGCGCCGGGCACGCAGGACACTAGAGATCTGCAGAGGAGGGAGTCGGGTCCAGCCAGGGCAGCCAGGCCAGCGCCCCCAGCCCTGCCCACCATACCCATTCAGACACGCCTTACGAGTCCAGTGAGGTAGGGGCTGCCAGCGTCCCCCAGCATGTGGCCCACTGTGATCTGTAATGCCTCTGCTGTCCCCCGGCATCTGGGCGCCACCACGGACTGCAAAACACAGGAGCACTGGGGAAGCCCATCCAGGAGGGCCCACCTCATGCCCACCTGCCAGGAGCCTGCCAGGCTGGCCAGGACAGCGGGGTGGGAGGGAGCTGGCAATCCCTGGAAACATCCAGCCCTTCAGAGGCTCACAAAGCCCCTCCAGTTCCACAGGATGGGGAGGAAACCAAGGTGCCTGATCTGGCTTGACAGCGAGGTGATGTTCAAAGGGAGCCACTGTGCTGGAGAGGCTTCTGCCCTACCATTGAAGAGGGAGGAGATGAAGGGCAAGAATTTTGGAGTCAGGCACAGGTGCAACCCTGAGCAAGCCTCTTCACTTCTCTGTCCAGACAGAGACAGTGCTGGAGACTACTGAGAACGTTATATTCATTGCCATCACTCACCTGGTACCCAGGGGCTCTGTGGGGAAATTGGACTGCAGAGACGCAATGTCACAGGCCATTTAACCCTGCTGTGCCTCAGTATGGCCCTCCGTCCCCTTTCTGACCTAGGCTGGAGCATGTCTACTGGTCATGTAGTGCCTGCTTTTGGGTCACGTCCTCTGGGAAGCCTACTCAGAGGTCAGGCACCTGCTCCAAGCCTCCACTGGCTCCAGGCATATCAGAGGAGTCCAATGGAACTTTCTGGGAGATTGGGCCCAGGAGAAACCCTGCCAGAACTTGAGCCTCTGTGCAACAGGGTGGCCACAGGAGGGCTTGTTCAGCCTGGAGTCATAGCTCCGAGACTTACCTGTGCAAACCTGAGCCCAGGAAAGAATCACAATCGTCAACATTGGCAACATTCACCAAGCACTTCCTATGCATTTTCTATGTCAATTCCAGTCACCCATGAGGGTGATGTGATCGCTTGGTTATTCTTTACAGATGAGAAGGGCCTCCACTTTCCCAGGCTCACCTAGCCTCCCCTCTCCAGGCCCCAACCATTCTGCTCTCATGAGCGAGGAGGGGCTGGTGTTCCCAGAACACTGCTGTGTTGGCTGTGCATCACTTGGAAAACAGAGAGGAAGAACAGAGGGGCCAAGTTCATCATTGGCTCCACAGACAGGAGGGAGAAGAACCAATCAGCAGGGTAGGGACATCAGAAACCAGGGCACCTTCCATGGGCTGCATCTACCCAGGTGTAGAGGCAGCAGCCCAGAGGACAGCAGCTGGGGGTCTGGAGAGAGCGACAGTACTGCGGCCCTCAGGCACCGAGCCGCTTCGTCCAGGTGGTATGAGAAGCTGGGCCTCGTGCCCATGTCTGTGACCTGGCCACAGGCCCGAGAAGGGGCTGACCACAGGACTTCCTTCTCACCCCATAATTATGTGATTAGTCACCGGTGGCTCCGGAGACAGGCAGAGCTTCCTAGAGGAGGGAGGTGGCCTCTGCAGGCCCCAAAAGGTCCATGGGGGTGGGGGCAGGTGGAGGGGGGCTAACTAGTCTGCTGGAAGGTTGGACCCAAACCTGCTGGGCCTGTAATGGCTGCTGCTGCTACTGCTGCGAATGACAAAAAAGAAGCTTCCCGCTGTACCTCCCCCTACCTCACCTACTGCCTGCCCTGGCTTCCTGTTGATATATACCAGGGAGTGGGGACAAGGCTGGTCTCAACAGCAGCTGGAGAGCCCAGGAGGTCATTTTGGAAATGAGAGATATTTGTGGGTTCCCAAAAAGCCTGGCTCACTCTATAAGGAGACCATAGCATCTGTGTTTCAGGCTCTGCCTTCTCCAAGGAACCCTTTATAGTCCAGGGCAAGGCCAGTGCCAACCAAGGGCTTGCAGAGTCACTGCGTTAACCACCAGGTGCACACTCCCTGGCAGCCTGCCTCCTCCTGTCTTCCCTGCCCAGCCCTGCAGCCAGACAGCCCTGGGAGGACGAGACAGACAGGGGAGTCAGGGCAGAGGCTGGGTGGGGAGGCATGGAGGGAGAAAATGGAAGGGGGGCAGGATAGGGTGGAGTGGGAGTGGGAGCCCAAAGGGACAGGGACAGAGGAGGGATACCCCCTCTACTCCTCACCCAGGAGGCTCCAGGCCAACAGCAGGAGTGGGAGAGAGCTGGAGACCCCGTGTATAGATCTAGGGGTCAAAGAACTCAGTCTGGGGAGACTGAGGCTGAGGAGGTTGTGAGAGGTGGGTCCTGGCTGGGCCTGAGCCCCAGCATCCCCACCCACATGAAGTGCCCAGGGAGCAGGGGTGGCCAAGGATGCCGGAGTATGTGCCCCTTGGGAAGGAAATGGGAGCTCGGGGCTGACGAGGGACCATGCAGAGGGCTGGTGGCCCAGAGCAGGAGCTGGCTGTGCAGCCCCGTGTCCCACAAGAGGGCTGTGAGCACCAGGGAATCAGCAGCCCTCGGCTCATTTCCCAGGAATACAGATGTCTAGGTGCCACCTGGAGCCACTGAACCCAGACTCCGAGGACTGCCGCCCAGCAAGCTGCCCCAGCCCAATCCTCAACCTCACACACTGGGAACTTCAAGGGCCCTTCCCCAGGAAGAATCTGCATTCTCTTCCTTGTAGATAAGAGGCAGGGCTGATCTGCGGGCCAGGGAGGCCCAGGCCCCCCACCCCAGGAATGTGCATGAGTCAGGAGGTCTCTCATTGTCCCCTGATACCTGATCTATTGAGCTCTAAGGACAATCAAGTACCAGAGAAATTTAGTCACTTGACCAGGGTCACACAGTGGAGAGAGAAACCTCCATCTACAGCTCTGTTGCCCCCAGAGCCCATCTGCCAATTCTGTACCTGTTTTCCTGCTGGGCCCCTCTGGGCTCCTTTTCCAACCCAGAGCTGCCCAGCTGAAGCCTCCTCTGCCCTCAGCTCCCTGCTGCATTCCTTCTGTACCCCTTGCACCTCCTGAGGTCTCCCCTGGCCAAAGGGCAGCTCACCTCCGACTACAAGAACAGGTGCAACTAGCAAAGGAGGCCACTGCCCACGCCTGGCCACACAGTGTGGTCTCCATACCCTGCCGGCCCCTGCCAGTTCCAGGCACTAACCCCACCCATCCAGTGTCCAGCATCCCTGTCTGCATGTCCCTGTCTGCCACATCTTGAAAAGCAACACCAGCCTTCCCAGGATGTTCTATTATGTCCAGGCGCCTCTTTCTCTCACTTCCCTCAACCATTTTAAACAGGGCAGTGGTCTCCTACCTGCCCCTTGGGCTCAGATGGCCCAAGTACAGCTGGGGGCTTTGGGAGGGGAAGGGAGTCACCAGACTTGGTGGTGTAGGTGGCCTTGGCTCAGCTGTGGGGTCTGCAGGAGGCCTGGGATGGGCTACACTTGACCCAGTCCTATTCCCTGAGCAGTCCCCAGATGGGTCCTACTATAGGCCCCTTGCTCCCCTCTCCCTCCTGCCAGCACTCACCCCTCTAGAGCGCTACAGGGAGCCTGGTCCTGGCAGGTTAATCATTCTTGCCAACACAGACCCTGGGAGCCATAGGCACGGTCACTGCATATCTGTGGGGTTGTCATGTGGAACAGGGAGCCAGCCACGCCATGGGGGGCAGGCAAAGGAAGCTGCAGGGGACAGGAGCTCCCTCTGTGCCAACCCGCCTGAGAGAGCATGAGCTATGTTGGGGGGCAGGTTGTTCATCACCCAGCCTACTCAGCAGGTGGTGGCTGCCCATTTGTATAAACAAGGACTGAGGCCATTCTGTGGGGCTGGGCTGTAGTCCAAGTCTCCCCTCTGGAGGGAGAGCAGAGATGACCCACTAACCCTCCACGTGACTAATCAGGAGCCCTGGGCCATGGGGAGGGGCAGAGCATCTCAGGGAGTGAGTGTCCCATCAATAGCCGTCATCAAGGTTGGCCCATTAAATGACCACACATCACCGCAACCCTGTCAGAGTCTCGGAAGCTGGGATTTCATGGGGAGACAACAGATGCTAGGAGAATCCTCGGCAGCTTTCTCTATGCCAGGCACACAGGGCAAAAGCTGCATTTGTGAATCTTGTTTCATCCTCAGAACAATGCGTGGTGGGGCGGGGGCTGGGAGGGAACTTCTCGCATCATCCCCATTTTCCATACAAGGAAACTGAGGCCCAGGGACCCAAAGAGACTTGCCCCAGGCTACATAGCTAGCAAGAACCAATGAGTGGCAAGGAGACTCTGAGCTGCTTCCTGAGATCAGGCCCCCACCCCCACACTGCATGGCTCTTGGGGGTGCTCTTGGGCAGCTACCAGGCTGCTCGCAGGAGGGCACAGGGTCTCAGGTGCCCCTGAGGAAAGCAAGGAGCTCAGACACAGAACATGAGGACCAAGGAAGGGCCTAGTTGGAGTCTGGACAGAGTGGGGTTACCTGGTAGAACAGGGTGACCCAAGACAGCCCTGTGCACAACGGCCTGGGCAGGCCTGACCTTCCTGCACTCAGTGGCTGATGGTCAGAGGGCATGATTGGGTGTTGACGGGCCCCTGTGGTCCAAGGTCACTTGGCTCTACCCAACCCCCAGGCCACTCAACAACTGAGCAGGCAGACCCCAGCTCCCCTTCCTCAGGGGTCTCTGGGTTAGCCCCCCACCAGCTCCTCCCCTACCCCGTGACACTTACCAGCAAGATGTCGGTAACCACTGCCCAGTTACAAGAGAGAAGCAGCTCTCCAAGGGCCAGGAACACCTGTAGACAGAGGGTGGCAGGTGAGACACACACACCACTCCCACAGCAGAGAACAGGGTGCCACGGGGCAGAATATCGTCAAGACTCGTAAGGGGGTGAGCTCACTCCTGGATGGACAAGCGGACTGAAACCCCCTCTGTCTCTCCCTATGCCTCTAGAAGAAAGTAGATTTTTTTTTTCAAGTTTAATTATTTCTATTTGAAAAGCAAAGTTACAGAGAAAGAGATCTTTCACCCACTGGTTCACTCCTCAAATGATCACAATAACTGAAGCTAAGCCAATCTGATGCCAGGAGCCAGAAGCTCCTTCTAGTCTTTCACGCAGATGCAAGGTTCAAGACTGTGGGGCAGGAGCTCCTTCTGTACTGCTTTCCCAGGCCATAAGAAGAGAGCTGGATGGGAAGTGGAGCAGCCAGGACACGAACTGGCACCCATATGGGATGCTGGCACCACAGGCAGAGGCATAGCTTGACATGTGCCACAGTGGTGGCCTCTCAAATAAACTAAATGAAAAAAAAATATATATATATATATGGTGAGTGAGGTCTGAAATTGTTTTTCCAGCAGTCTCAGGGGTATATGAACAGTTCCAGTCAAGCAACCTTGATCCGGAGGGGGGTGTCAGGTCCTGGGCCTGAGAACAGCAGCCTCCCTCTTGGACGACTCCCAGGGTTCAGCCCTTTTGTCACCCACGGGGCATCACTAGGAGCCACCAGGACTCCCAGCATGCTTTCACAGCAAGGGAGACAGGCTGCAGGATGCCTCAGAGGTTTACTCCCTGTGTCCTGCCCAGCCTGTCCAGCCGAGCAGCCCTCCCAGGCCACTCTCCTCCATGCCTGGAGCAGCCCCGGCAGGTGTGCCAGACTTTGTGTACCCATTGCACAGACAGTAAAACCAGGCCAGGGCTCCTCTGATATCATCATAGACGGGCCCCGAGCAGAGCCAGCCTGGAACAGAAGGTTTCTGGTCCCCATCCGGAGCCCACCCCCCTGCCTTGCTCCCAACATCCTCCCGGGAGCCACAGACTGCTGTGGGCCTCTCCCTGCCTCCCTGACCTCCACCTCGTGCGCAAGGATTAGACAATCTTCATTCCCCTCACTCAGGAAGACTTTAATGAAGCAGCGAGAAGAAAAGACAAAGAACAATCTCATTTCTCAGGGCTCTTGAGAGCTTAATACTGGGTGGAATTTAGCCATTCCTGCAGTCACGCGGCTGAGCTTGTGTCCGGGCTCAGGCACCAGAAAACCCAGATGTTCAGAGGACCCCGAGGGTCTGAGCTCCCTACTACATGCAACCTCTCCTGTGAGGTGAGCAGGTGGGGATGCATGTCTGCATCCCCATCACAGACAGGGAACTCAAGGCCAAGGTATGCGTCAGGTCACTTCCAGCAAGGTCCATCACCCCACCCCAACCCTCAGGGCTGGCCTGTGCCTGGTCAGGAGGCCACCCGTGGACCCAGGGGAACCTGGGCTCGAAGGCCAGGAGGGGAAGGGAGGAGCTGGGAGATGATGCGATGAACATAACACTGCCCAGGCAGTCAGGGTCAGGGCAGGTCCAGAATGGCGTCAAGAGCACAGACCCATGCTAGCAGTGCTGGGCGGGGCTGGCCCACAGCCGACTCCGATGCAGGAAGGCCAAGATGCTGGTGTGTTCTCTCTACCTCTCTGCAGCTGCAGCCTCCAGCAGCTGGCATTCAAACTGGGAAGCTCTTGAGGGCAGGGCGGGTCTCCCTCTGGGCTTAGGATAAGGGCTGGGCAGCCACAGAGATGGGAATCCGGAAGTCGCAGCTGGGCAGGGCCTAGGTGGGGTCGCCCCGGCACCCCGCAGACCCGCATACCACTGGGGCTGCGTGCACCGTCCACCACCCTGGTCTTCTCCCTCCCTGGCCCGCAAAGGTCAGGCCTCTCTCCGGGGTCTCGCACCTGCAGCCTCGGCCCCGCCCCTTCCCGCAAACAAACTCCACCCCCAAACAGGACAAAGTGAAAATACACCTTTTCCTTCCTCCAGCTGCGGCAGGGTGGATCCTGACCCTAAAATAGGCCTCGGCAGAGGGAGGCCACAGCCACAATGGGGCGTTTCAGGCCACACAAGCCGCCCGCCCGGCGATGCCAGCCTGTTTCAGACACACCTGGAAACTGGCACCGCTTGCTCCAAGGGGCCAAGGGCAGGCTGTCGGAAGGCTGCCTTCTAATCCCCTAATTACAGGGGTAGGGAGGCAGGCAACGGCTCCAGGAAGGCAGCTCTGTAGCCAAAGGGTGTGACCCCCACATCCCGGGGGGAGGGGGCTGAGGAGCGAGATTCCATGCTCCCTTGCTGGGTGACCTGGGGACAGGGGACACTGCCTATGGGAACCCCGCCTCTGGGAACCCCCCAGCTGCTCCCCTGAGCCTCTGTGCACTGTAGCCCCACTGCAGCTTCAGGGCTAGTATTGACCACCCCCACAACCCTTCGTGCTTGAGTGTGACAACTAGAAGAAAAAGCAAAGCCAGCCAACAAGGAGTGCCCTGGGGTGAAAAAATTCCCCACCTAACCAGACCTAACCTTGTGTGGGATCTTGATCCTGCAGCTCCAAGCCCCTTTCTAGACAACCCATGACACCTGACCCAGCCTGGGACCCCCAACAACTTGTCTCCCCATCCCCTTCTACTCTGCTTCACTGTCCCTGCTTGGCACGGCTAAGCTCGGACGCAGGCTTCGGACCCACTGGCTGCCAGCAAGCTGCCTATCCCTGATTCAAGGACAGTCTCCCCCTACCTGGCCCCCATCACCCAAGCCTGATGCCTTGCTCACCCTCCCCGATTCCTGTCCAGCTGCATCCAAGATGTCCTTCACGTGGACCTCAGGCTCCGTCCTCTGCTCCCAGGTCCCTCTCTTGCCTGCCTCCCTACCATTTTTTCACTCCCACCCCCAGCCACTGTCCCCACAGACACAGCCCTGGAGGGGACTTCCAGAAGGGAAATGGGACTTTGCCCTTGCCTGTGTGTGCCTCCCTGCATCCTGACTCAGTCTCCTGCTGGGATCTCAGAGTCTGGGAACACGGCCCGCCCGGGGCCTGGGAATCCTGGAGACACCACCCCCGCCCCTAGCCCTGCCCTCTGACATCTGTAACGATTGTCCTGGAGTTGGAGCAGAGAGGGTGGACATTCCTGGCCTGCACCAGCCCGAGAGAGAAATGTCTAAAACACACACACATGCTTGCACACACATGCACAGCTACATTGCACCAGGCCTTACACACGTGCACACTCATAACCTGGGAAGTACATCAGAGACTCACATATTAGCAAGTGCCAACACACACAGCTAACAAGGATGACATACAAGAAGATTCAAGGGGCAGGCACCTGGCAGGGTGGTTAGGATGCTGCCTGGGGCCCACACGCCATATCAGAGCGCCTGGGTTCAAGTGCTGGTTCACTTTCCTGTTGGTACACACCCGGGGAGGCAGCAGGTGATGGCACAACTATTTGGCTCCCCGCCATCCACACAGGAAACCTGGATTGAGTTTTGGGTTTCCAGCCTCGATTATAGCGGGTATGTGGGGAGCAGGCCACTGGATGGAAGATATCCTATTGGAAAGGCAGATTTACAGAGAGGAGGAAAAAGACAAAGATCTTCCATCTGCTGATTCACTCCTCAAATGGCTGGAGCTGCACTGATCTGAAGCCAGGAGCCTCTTTCTGGTCTCCCACATAGGTGCAGGGTCCCAAGACATTGGCCCATCCTCCACTACCCTCCCAGGCCATAAGCAGGGAGCTGGAAGGGAAGTCGGGCATCTGGGACACCAACTGGCACCCATATGGGATGCCAACACTGCAAGACTGAGGATTAACCAGTTGAGCCATGGTGCATCGCCCCCCTCCCCCACACACCGCACTTTTTAATGTTTAAGTATGCGAGGCTGAGGTATTACCTAGACAGTGATGGTCATTGCTGGCTTGTGGGGGGGGGGGTATGCCTGCTAAGCCCCAGCCTAGTACATACCCAGGCATGCTTGTCATCTCACAAATGGCCCAGCAAACTGTGCACATGGAGATGGACATGCACTCGGACCTTCCCACAGTCCTCTCCTTTCACATGCACCTGCACACCCTGGTAAGCACAGGGAAGAAGGAAGGGATAAGATCCCTGAGCCACAGACGGGTCAGCTCCTGTGGGGTGCAGGGGCTTGCCTTCAGCTTTGGTCCATCTGTTGGATAACTGCACAGTTTTTATTCAGTGACATAAATAACAGACTCTGGGCCCCACAGCAAGGAGGAAGGCAAATGTGCCCTGTAGGTTCGTAGTCTCTGGGACAAAGCTAAGACTTGGTCCTCCTCATCCCGGACTAGCTCCTTGTCTGGTATGGCTGAGGCAGTCAGGACATGGAGCCCTGGGCACAGGCTGGCCGCCAGCACACTGCCATACTGGCTGGCACACTTCACCTTGGGACTTGCCAACCTGTAATTGCAGAGACTGGCATCAGGGTACAAGGGCATCACTAGGGGCCGGCAGCAACCCAACAGCCGGGTAGGCAGACAGGTGGGCACTCAGGGTGCTACGGGGAGGCTAGGCCTGCAGAACCAGGGCAGGAGGCCTCTCCCAGCCCCTCTGAGGAGGTGGACCTTCCCCCAGAGGTCTCCTGAGGGTCTCAGCTGAGAAGTGCGCAGAGCTAGGGCACTCACAAGGCCACCCCACAGAGTCTACAGGCTCGCCCTGAATCCCTGGTGACCCTTGGCCACTATGATGGTGGAACACATCCGGGCTCATCCTCCTGTCCCAGATCCCCATTTGGAAGTCTTTGAGGAGGAGGAGAAGGGCTGCATTTCTGCTGGCTGGAAGGTACTGGGTCTGCCACGTTGGGACAGCACCACCGCCTACTTGGGCAGGAGGCACTCAGGGTCACGACCACGTCTGGACTATGAGGGGCCACCCCTGGGTAATTATGGGGATTGAGGGCCTGGCGTAGTAGCCTAGTGGCTAAATCCTCACCTTGCATGTGCTGGGATCCCATGTGAGTGCCGGTTCATATCCTGGCTGCTCTACTTCCTTTCCAGCTCCCTGCTTGTGTCCTGGGAAAGCAGTTGAGGACAGCCCAAAGCCTAAGGACCCTGCACCCACATGGGAGACCAAAAAGAAGTTCCTGGCTCCTGGCTTCAGATCAGTTCAGCTCCAACTGTTGCAGCCATTTGAGGAGTGAACTAGCAGATGGAAATCCTCTCTCATTTCTCTTTCTCTCTTGCACCCTTATTGGATGCTGTCATTCAGGCCACAGTTTAACCTCTATTTAAAGCATTTATTTATCAGAAAAACTCTTTCATTGCCTTCCCAGCCTGCACACTCTGGGGAGGTGTGTTGTCATAGCAAAAAGGTCCCTGTGACAAGGAATAGAGGGGGAACTCAGCCAGCTCCCCGCAACAGCCTCATCCCACCAAGACCTCAACGTCACCCACCACCGTGGTGTGGCTTACAAGTTGCTCCATCTCCAGGGGAGCCTTCCAATGAGAGCACAGACCATGGGCTAATGCCTTACTGTCACTTGGTGAGCCATGAGGCAGAAGACCCAGGTCAGCCACGCCTAAGTTCGTGATCGGTAATTTTTGGTGTCAGCTTGACTGGATTACGGAAGACTGGGACCCTGGAGAGTCGTTATTTGGTTGGTGTGTGCCTATGGGCATTGTCTCTAGCTGAGCTTCACATGGGAGTCCTAGGGTCCCAGGTGGGAAGACCTCCCCTCCACGTGGCGACACCATCAATTAGCTGGGGACACATGGGGAAGTACACAAAGCAAGCCAGTCTCCAGCTCTGTGAGCTGGGGCACCTCAACTTCCACCCTGAATGTCAGGACTCCAGGCTCGCTGGCCCATAGGCTACAGGACACACACCAGCGTCTTCCTGGTTGGCCTTAAACTGAGAGTGACGGCGTGGCTTCCTTGGTTCTGGGGCTTTGGACTTGGACTGAGTCACACTATCAATACCCTAGGTCTCGGAGTTGTAGACAGTCCATGACGGGACTGCACATCTGCCAGGACTGCCTGAACCAGCTCCCTAATATATCCCTTCATCTGTCACTGCACATGTCCTACTGACCCTGGCTCCCCATAGAATCCTGTCTGATGCATAACCCACATAAAGATGAGATTCATAATGGGCATTGTTCTCTTTTTTTTAAAAAAATTACTTTTATTGGAAAAGTAAATTCACAAAGAGAAGGAGATATCTTCCATCCACTGGTTTACTCCTGGCTGGAGCTGAGCTGATCTGAAACCAGGAGCCAAGAAATTCTTCCAGGTCCCCCACACGGGTACAGGGTCCCAAGGCTTTGGACCATCCTCCATTGCTTTTCTCCTCAGGCAACAAGCAGGGATCTGGGTGAGAAGTGGAGCAACCAGGACTTGAACAGATGCCCATATGGGATCCTAACATTTGCAGGTGAAGGGTTAGCCTGTTGAGCCACAGCACTGGTCCCCATGGGTGTTGTTCTAAATGGCAAAGTCTCAGTGATGTGGTGCAGTGGGTTGATTTGCCGCTTGAAATGCCGACATCCCATCTCAGAACACTGGTTCTGATCCAGCTCCCTGTTAATGCACGTGGGAGAGCAGCAGATGACTCAACAAGTCCTTTGGGTCCTGTCATCCACGTAGGAGACCTGGTTAGAGTTCTGAGATCCTGGCTTCTGTCTGGCATGGCCCTGGCTGTGGCAGACACTTGGGGAGTGAACCAGTAAATGAAAAGTCAATTGATGATGACTCAATCCCTCCTCTCTCTCTCTCTGACTTTCAAATAAATAAATACTTTATAGAGATCAACATTATGGTACAGTGGGTTAAACTGCAGCCTGAATGCCAGCATCCCATCTGGGCACCGGTTCAAGTCCCAGATTGTGAAGCTGCTCCATCTCTGATCCAGCTCCCTGCTAATGTGCCTACAAAAGCAGTGGGAGATGGCCCAGAGGCTTGGTCCAATGCCACCTAAATGGGAGAAGCAGGTGAAGTTCCTGGTTTCATTTGGGGAGTGAACCAACAGATGGAGGATCTCTCTCCCTTCCACCTTCTTTTCTCCCTCTCTGTCCCCACTTTCTTTTCACTCTTTCTATATCTCTGTCTTTCAAATAAGCAAATACATTTTCAAATAAATAAATAAATGCTGTTTGGGGGGCAGTGTGCTACACAAGCAATAGAAGACAGATACACATCAAGTCTCATCTTTCAAGAATGAATAAGGAGCGGCCGCTGTGATAGCTCAACTGGCTAATCCTCAGCCTTCCAGTGCCAGCATCCCCTCTGAATACCGCTCCATGTCCCGGTTGCTCCACTTCACAGCCAGCTCCCAGCTTGTGAACTGAAAAGCAGGGAAAGATGATTCAAACTCTTAGGACCTGCACCCACACAGGAGACCCAGAAGAAGCTCCTGATATCTGACTTTGGGTTGGCGATGCTCCAGCCATTGCGACCATTTGGAAGTGAATCAGCAAATGGAGTATCTTTCTCTCTCCTTCTGTCTGTGTACAACCTGCATTTTCAATAAAAATAAATAAATCTAAAAAAAAAGAATTAATAATGTAATTTCCATCCAGATGAAAAGAAGGGAAGCAACACGTAAAGGGTTAAAAAAAAAAAAAAGCTCACTTTATTCTCCATAGCAACCATTTGGTACCAGGAGACAGCAGAGCAAATGTTTGCAAAGAAATGCAGGAAAGAAGGTGATCCAAGACCGCTGCACCTGGTGAGATGTTCAAGCCAGGAGCCAAGGACCAGGGAAGAGTGCAAGCTGCTTAGCCACAAAGTCTCCCCAGATAGAAACTGTAGCAAAATAAAGAACTCGGACTAGAGATTCCGTATAAACAAACCAAAAGTGAGCAGTGAATATATTTAAATATGGGACTCCTGTCAAACCACTATAAGGGGTATGCTCAGAGGACAGACTGCATGCTATAAATCTAAAAAAGGTAAAAATATAACTAACAAGAATAGAGAACCCAGAAATAAAGCCACATATTTACAGCCCTGGCTTTTGACAATGGCAGCAAATACATCCATTGGAGAGAAGAGAATTTCTTCAACAAATGGATCCAGGAGAACTGAGTATCCATGGGCAGGGAGAGAGAAGCTAGACTCCAGATCTCTCACCATACGTGGAAATCAGCTCAAAAAGCACCAGGGGGCTACAGGTAAGACCCAAAAGCAAGAAACTACTAGAAGAAAATATGGTGGAACTTGGACATGGCATGATGGCTCAATGGTTAAATCCTCACCTTGCAAAAGCCAGCATCCCATATGGGTACCAGTTTGTACTCCAGCTACTCCACTTTCCATCCATTTCTCTGCTTATGTCCTGGGAAATCAATAGAGGATGGTCCAATGCCTTGGGATCCTGCACCTGAATGGTAGACCTGGAAGAAGCTCCTGGCTCCTGGCTTCAGACCAGCCCAGCACCAGCCACTACTGCCATTTGGGGAACGAACCAGTAGATGAAGATCTGTTCTGTCTCTCCTTCTTTCTCTGTAACTCTACCTTTCAAATAAAAGTAAATAACTCTTTTTAAATAAGTGAATATATATATATGCAAAGAGCTGGGATGGAAATTGGGTTTGCCAATGATCAGTTGTGATGCCAGCATACCATACCAGAGGGCCTGGACTTGAGTCCCACCTCCACACTTTCTTCTATAGTGCACCTGGCAGCAGGTGGTGGCTCAGGTAGCTGGGACCCTGTGACCCACGTGGGAGACCCAGGTCAAGTTCCTGGCTTCCAGCTTTGGCCTGGGCCATTCCCAATCATTAGAAGCTTTTGGGGAATGAAGCAGCAGATGAAAGTTCCTTTCTCTCTCTCTCTTAAACTTGAATATGTTTGGGGCTTGGTGCCATGGCCTAGTGGCCAAAGTCCTCACCTTGCATATGCTGTGATTCCATATGGGCGCCGGTTCTAATCCCGGCTCTCCCGCTTCCCATCCAGCTCCCTGCCTGTGGCCTGGGAAAGCAGTCGAGGATGGCCCAAAGCCTTGGGACCCTGCACCCGTGTGGGGGACCTGGAAGAAGTTCCTGGCTCCTGGCTTCGAGTTGGCACAGCACCAGCCGTGGTCACTTGGGGAGTCAATCATCAGACAGAAGATATTTTTCTCTGTCTCTCCTCCTCATTCTCTCTATATATATCTGACTTTGCAATAAAAAATAAAAATAAAAATAAAAATAAATAAGTCTTTTTTAAAAAAACTGAATGTTTGGGCCTCTGCACCCACTCGGGCAATCAAGATGGTATTTCAGGCTCCTGGCTTCAGCCTGGCCCAGTCCTGGCCACTGTGGCCATTTGGGGAGTGAACATGTAGGTGGAAGATTTCTGTCACACCCTCCCTCTGTGTCATGTTGCCTTTTACATAAATAGATAATCTTTTTAAAATGTTACTATAGTTTTTGAAATTTGGATAAGACACAATAAAACCCAAGGGGTTGTGGGAGAAGCAGGAGAGAGCTGCTGCCTTCCTACCTGGCCCTACCTGGCATTCAGTAAGGACGGAGTTTTGAAGTGAACTTGAACTTAATCCCTTTGATTTCATTTCCATTGCCTCAAGTACTTTTCTATAAAGTAAGCCTATTACATGATTCTATTTATATGAAACGCCTAGAATAGGTAAATCTGCAAAGACAGAAAGCAGATCCGTGGTTGCGTGGACTGGCTGGGGTTGGGGGAGGATAGACAAGGCGGTGTGGAAACGAACCACTTCCTTTGGATATGATGGAATGTTCTCATGTTTGGGGTGATGGTTGCACAGCTCTGACTACACTAAAAACCACTGAATTACATATTTTTTTAAGTGTAGGTGGCACATTAACACATGAATTGTACCTCAATAAACCTGTGGGTATTTTTTTTTTAACTACACTACCATGGGACCCCCAGTTTAATAAAATATTTACAACTAACCATAAATCAGTGTATAGAAAGACACATATAGGGATGGGCACTGTGACAGCAGATAAAGACACTGCCTGCAGTGCCGGCATCCCATATGGGCACGGATCTGTATCGGATGCTCCACTTTCAATCCAGCTCCCTGCTAATGTGTCTGGAAAAGCAGCGGAAGATGCGCTTGAGTCCCTGCATATATGTGGCAGATTCGGAAGAAGCTCCTGGCTTCTGGCTCTGGATCGGCCCAACTCCATCTTTGCAGCCATTTGGGGAGTGAACAAACAGGTAGAAGATCTCTCTCTCTTTTTCTCTCCTCCCTTCTCTCTGTGTCATTCTGCCTTTTTTTTAAAAAGACATAAACAGACAAAAGGTTGCCTAATTAAATAACAGACATGGGAACAAACAGATCAAAATGTTAACAACAGTTAATTCTAGGAGATGGTAGAGGTGAGTGTTTTGGCCAAGTAGTTAAGTTATTTGCTTCCCATACCAGAATGCCTGGGCCCAATGCCCACCTGAGCTCTCAACTGGCTGCCTCTGGTGTGGATTCGGGGGGCAGCAGTGACTGGGGTCCTGCCACCCACGTGGGAGACCTAAACGGATTCCAATCAGCCTCGGCATAGGTACCTGGGGAGCGAGTTGGCAGCTCGGTGTTTTCTCATGGTCTCTCTCTCTCTGACCCCTCAACTTTCAAATGATTTTTTTTTTTAAACCTTATGTGTAATTGCTGTTTTCTTCTTTGTACTTTCTGCTTTGGCTTTTGGTTTCCCCCAAACAAAAATAGAAAGGCCACTTGATGCAGTGTGGTAGACAGAGTGGCTGTCCAGCACCCCACTTCCGCGTGGCAACAGCATCCACCCGTGGTGGCCTGGCCGAGGCCTGTGAGCTTGCCGCCCCACTCCTCCTCCTCCTTCCCTTCAGCGTGTGTATGCTGTCCTGGGTGACCTCACGTGGTCCTATAAATAACCCACCCTGGGTTCAAGCACACCCCTCGGTCTTGTAGCATCCCCAGATGTCACACATCTAAACTAGACTCCTAAGTCTACCTCCTTCAAACAGCCCCTGCCCGTCCCTCAGGCCGCCCTGCCTGGGAAGGGCAGCTCCATGCTCCCAGTCATCTGGACCAAAAACCCTGGCACCCTCCCTCCTCTCTTCCCTTTGTTTCACACTTCACACCCAATCAAGCAGGAAATCCTGTTCATTCTACTGCATGAACCCAGGACCCGAGAGCTCATCCCACGTCCTCCACAAACACCCTGGCCTGACTGCTGCCTTCTCTTGCCAGGCAGACTGGAAAACCCCTTCACTCGTTTCCCAGCTTCTGTCCTATTCCTTTTCATCCTGTTCTCACCCAACGCAGGAGCCAGGAAGACAGTCGAACCATGTGGTTGAGAGTCACAGAACAGCCCCAGAGGAGCTGCGTCTTTTTGATGCTCACGTTGGCGTAGTCCCCACCCATAGTGGTCCTCAACTGCCCTTTCTCTCTAACTTGACCTCTTCAAGTTCCTGGCCTGGGCCTAAAGAAATTTGGCAATGTCCAGTTTTGCTTTCTTAGAGTGTTGCCTAAGAATCCTACAACAGGAATGAGGAACATTTTTTTTTTCTCTTCCAAGGACTATCGGATGCTTGTATCATTTGCTGGCCACAAGAACTGAACAACTTACAAAGTAACCTGCTCTGGGCCCAGCATGAGCATAGTGGTTAAAGTCCTCACCTTGCACATGCTGGAATCCCATATGGGCACTGGTTCTAATCCTGGCAGTCCTGCTTCCCATCCAGCTCCCTACTTGTGGCCTGGGAAAGCAGTCGAGGACAGCTCAAAGCCTTGGTACCCTGCACCCATGTGGAAGACCCGGAAGAGCTCCTGGCTCCAGGCTTCGGGTTGGCTCAGCTCGAGTCACTGCGGTGAACTGTCAGACGAACGGAAGATCTTCCTCTCTGTCTCTCCTCCTCTCTGTATATCTGCCTTTACAATAAAAATAAATAAATCTTAAAAAGAAAAAAAGCAACCTGCTCTGGAGGCTTGCTTTGCAGAGTAGCTGGCTGAGCTGCATCTGCAATTGCTGGCATTACACGAGTGCCAGTTCAAACCTCAGCTGATCCACTTCCAGATACGGCTCCCTGCTAATGAGTCTGGGAAAGCAGCCCCCTAGAAGGTGATCCCCAGTTCTTGGGCCCCTCCTTGCCTCCTACTTGGTCCAGCCCCAGCTATTGCAACCATATGGGGAATAAACCAACAGATGAAAGATCAATTTCTTTCTGTCTTACCCTCTCTATGCATTACATTGTCTTTCAATTCAATCTTAAAAATAGTTTTCATTAAGTGGTTAGCAATGTATTGAAGTTTGAATCCCACCTGCAGCTGCCTTGGCAAGGCCAGATGAGAATGATTTTTGCAGACCTTACACAGCCTACAGGCCAGATGTTCCCCAACTCCCCACCTCCACCCATCACCTCTGACCCCATCCCATCCCTGCTCCCTCCATCACCATCATGACCTCTCCCTTATCTCTTCTAACTCTCCCCCAGGTCACCCCACTTGAGCCACTTATCCTCCTAGAGGTCTCAGGCATAATCTGAGATTTTTTAAGTTCTGGAAACCAAGCAGGGGGTTGAGAGTAAGTGCCTGACTCCAAATTTCTCACCTATAGGACCAGAAAGACAGCACAAAATGAAAAAACCACACACTGTCCCCTGCAGCATCACACACTGACATGACCCACAGTGCAATGAGGAGGAGCCCAGGACACAGGGCCAGCTTTACTTTCCCAGTTCGCTGCCACTGCCATATCTCTGGTCACGCATAGTTCTTCAGATCCACCATCAAAAAACGGAACCTGTATCCTTGCTTGTTAATCAGCACAGGAAGTTGAGGCTCAATCCCAGAACAAAATGGAGCACAAATGTGACTTTCAAAGACTGGTCATTAAAGGCAACATCGCCACCCCCTGGCTCTCCATCTCAGGATGCCAGCCTTTGGAAGCTGGCCACTGAGTCGTGAGGAAGCTGAAGCCCCATGAAGAGGCCGCCGGCAGGTGTCCCATCTAAGGTCTCAGCCAACAGCGTGAATCAGCTGCCAGATAGCCCACTACCTCCACCCCCCATCCCAGCGCCATCTTGCCTGGCTAATGTTAGGTAGAAAAAGAGAAAAGTTAAACTCTCCCACCCCATGTCCAGTGCTGATCTGTGAGCAAAACAAATGCTTCAGCCACGAGAGCAAGTAGGTCGGGCTCAAAGCTTTATCTGTGTCATCCATGAACTGAGAGATCAGTACCCCTGTTCCATTGCTGTGATAATAGGGGTTCAGCAAGGTCAAGGTCTTGGCCTAGGTCACACAGCTGATAAACAAAGAAGCAGGAATGGTGTCCAGATCTCCTAGACTCATCCGGGCTCGCTCTCTGTCCCCTGCCTCCCTCCTGCCCTCTTCACCTTCCTTGCCCACAAAAGCCACCCAAGGGGGTGAGCAGTGTGCAGTCACGTCTTCCAGCCAGTAGGTCAGCAGTGATGGTGGAGCCCCTGCCCTAGACTCAGTCTCTCCTGTGAGCACAAATGCCTTCTCCTCTGAAGGGCAGCAGCTCTGGGAAAAAGGCCAGGGAAGGGAGAGTGAGCCAGGACCTGCTGTGTGGCTGTCTGGATCCTCATTAACAGCCGGGAAGTTTACCTCCCTTGCCAAGAGGACTGGGAGGATGGAAGAAGTCAACTTCTCTGAGCCTGCTGGGGGGCACGGGCCTGGGCTCCCCCAGGGAAAGCCCCACACCACACTTTGTAGGCTCAGAAAATTCTATTTCCATGAAACACAAGGCCTGGACTATACTTTGGGGAATTTGAGAGCAGACACCGTGCCACCAAAAACCCCTCTTTGCCATGCAGGACAGTTATAAACACAAAAGTAGGGGGTTCAGTGCAGTAGCCTAGTGGCTAAAGTCCTCGCCTTGCATGCACCGGGATCCCATATGGACACCAGTTTGTGTCCCTGCTTCTCCACTTCCATCCAGCTCCATGTTTGTGGCCTGGGAAAGTTGAGGACAGCCCAAAGCCTTGGAATCTTGCACCCTCATGGGAGACCTAGAAGAAGCTCCTGGCTCTTGGCTTTGGATCGGCTCAGCTCTGGCCATTGCAGCCACTTGGGGAGTAAACTAGCAGATGGAAGAACTTACTCTTTGTATCTCCTTCTCTCTATACATCTGCCTTTCCAACAAAAATAAATAAATCTTAAAAAAAAAAAAACCACACAAAAGTACGAAGAGAAAAGTTGCACTTGACCAGAGACGCAAAAGTATACACACATCCGAGTTACCTGCAGACCCCAATACATGTGTATGTGTACAACTCACACAGAGACATGTATGCACAACAGTATCTCAACATACACACACAATAGCACACTCAGATGCACACATGCACATACGTGTGTGTCAGCCAGCACCCACGTGTTACTCGGGAGGCAGGCATACAAGAGCACACACGTCCACACACCCTGCACAGGCCTGAGCATATGCACACTCAGCTGCACACAGACACTAGCACACACAACCACCTCCCCACACACCCTTCCTGAGACGATCAGGGAGCCTCATCTCCCCAGGACTCGCTCCTTCTGCAGCAGAGACACTGGGAAAAGAACTTTGGTGCCGGCTGGTGTCCCGGCTGCTCCACTTCCCATCCAGCTCCCCGCTTGTGGCCTGGGGAAAAAAAAGCAGTTGAGAGCGGATCAAAGCCTTGGCATCTGCTTGGGAGATCTAGAGGGGAATCCTGGCTTCAGATCGGCTGAGCTCCGGCCATTGGGGCCACTTGGGGAGTGAACCAGCAGATGGAAGATCTCTCTGTCTCTCCTTCTCTCTGTAAATCTGCCTTTCCAATAAAAATAAATAAATAGTTTTTTAAAGAAGGTGAACCAATGGATGGGAGCAAGAAGATTGGGTGGACAGGTGGGTGTATGAGTGCAGGGATGGATGGTGGATAGGCGGGAGGGTGAGGGAGAAGGGTGGGAAGATGGGTGAAGAGTGGGATGGAAGGATGCACTGATGGGTAGAAGAAGCTAAAATCAATCCTTCCTGTCTTAAACTCAAATGAAAGTTAACCCTTTGGCCTCTTTTGGATGTCCTATCTACAGCTGACATCCTCAGCTCCAAAGACCTCATCTCATCTGCCATGGGCAGCCGCAGCCAGTTCCCAGAGTGATGCCACGTGCCCTGCACTTCAGTCTCGCATATTCAGCAGCCGATACCTGCACTTAGGTGGCCACCTCCATCAACCACCAGATGTCCATTCGCCAGAAATCAGAAACCCAAAACATAACCAATCCAAGCTGCTGATCTTCCTCTAAAACCTGCCACTCCACTGTTCCTATTGTAGGGAACAGCTTTTCCCTCCTTGCAGCAGCCCAAGTCACCCTAGAATTCACCTTTGACTTTTATACTCCACATCAGGAAATTCTTACAGCTCCACCTTCAAGAGACATTTGCAGATGCAGGCATGCGGGCCAGAGTTGGGTTTCCAGCATCCTACACTGGATCACCTGGGTTTCAGTTCTCTGGTTGCTCTCTCCAGTCTCCTGCTGTTGCAGACCCTGGGGCCAGGGGCGCATACCTTCAGTAACTGGGTTTCTGGGTGAGGGACCTGCATTAAGTTCCCAGCTTCTGGCTTTGGCCAGCCCCAGTCTCAGTTAGTGTATCTTTCTGGAAATGAACGGATAAATGGGAGCTTGCTCTGTCTTTCTCTCCCTTTCAAATAAAGAAGTACAAATTTCCAAGATGTACCTGTAATCCCATCACTCCCCACCACCTCCACTGCTCCTACTGGAGTCTTAGCACCCCCATCTCTGCAACAACCCAATTCTCTCTGCTTCTATCCTTATCCCTCAAATCTCTTCTCAACACAGTAGCCAGGGAGCACTATAAAACATAAGCCAATTACATAAGAAAACAAACAAAATCAATGAAACTGAAAGTTGATTCTTTGAAAAGGTCAGCAAAAGTGACCTTTTGTTACATTGACATGGAAAAAGAGAGAAAGAGAGAGAAGACTCAGATTGCCAAAATCAGAAATGAACATGGACATTATTAGTGATCTACAAAGTAGTATAAAGAAATGTTACAAAACAGCATGCCAACAATTAAAAGTCATCTATATTACATGTATATATTCTGAGACACAAATTCAAGAAGAAAATCAAAACTGACAGGCCTGGCGCAATGACTCCATGGCTAATCCTTGCCTTGTCCACACCAGAATCCCTTACGGTTTGTCCCACTTCCCATCCAGCTCCCTGCTTGTGGCCTGGGAATACAGTCAAGGACAGCCCAAAGCCTTGGGACCCTGCACCCATGGGGGAGACCTGGAAAAAGCTCCTGACTTCAGCTTGGCTCAGCACCAGCCGTTGCAACTGCTTGGGGAGTGAACCAGCAGATGGGAGATCTTTCTCTCTGTATCTCCTTCTCTCTGTATATCTATCTACCTTTCCAATAGAAAGAAATAAATGTTTTAGAAAAAGGAAAATCTGAACTGACCTATAACAAGCAAATATTGAGTCAACAATTAAGAAATTTCTGACAAACAAAGACCAGTACCAAATGGTTTCATGGTGAAGTCTACCAAATATTTGAAGATGAATGAAGACAAATCTTCCATAAACCTTTCTAAAAAAACAAAAGCGGAATAGGAACTCCGGTCCAATATCCCCTACAACATAGGCACAACAAATCCTTGGCAAAATACAATTAAGAAATATAAACCTAGAAACTTGTAAGACTAATTGTATACCACGGTCAAGGGAGAATACGCCCTAGGAATACAAACAAGTTTGATATGACATAATCATATAGGGGCCAACACCACGGCAGAGCGAGTTAAGCTGCCATGTGCAACACTGCCATTCCATATCAGCACCACTTCAAGTCCTGTCTACTTCACTTTGGATCCAGTTCCTGCTAACGTACCAGGAAAAGAAGCATTATTCAAGTACGAGGGACCCTGCCACTCACATGGGAGACCTAGATGAGGGGGGTCCCTGGCTCCTGGCTTCAGCTGGGGCAGCCCTGGCCAGTGTAGCCATTTGGGGAAGTGAACCAGCTGATAAAAGTTCTCTATTTCTTTCACTGTCTCTCTCCATCTCCCTCCCTGTTTCAAATAAATCAAATCTTTTCTTGAACAAAAAATTGTATAGATGCCATCAATGTACTATGATAATAGAATAAAGGGCAAAGCCAGATGATCATGGCAGTAGCTCTACTGGACAAAAGCCACTTGCTAACCTCATTCCCAGCAAAAGCCCATTCCACTTGACGCCCAAAGGGCTGTAAGATCTGTCACCATCGTTCTATTCTCGCCTCCCGCAGTCCCTTCTCCCTCTGCCTGGAACTCTCCAAACAGTCACTTCATCCCCTCACTCAGCTCCCCACAGGTCTTCATCCAACAGTCTCCTCCTGGGAGGGAGCGTCAGGTACGGTGATTAGCACACCCATTGGGAGTCATATCCTACAGCCGAGTGCCTGAGGGTTCAAGTCCTGGCTCCAGCTCACAATTCCAATGTCCTGTTAAAGCAAATCTTGGGAGGCCGCAGTAAAGGACCAAGTGGCCAGGTCCCTGCCGTGCATGTAGGAGACTTGGACTGAGTTTCTGGTTCCTGGCTTCAGCTTGGCTCCAGTTGTAGCAGACATTTGGGAAATGAGTCAGCAAATGGAAAATCTGTCCACCTGTCTCAAGTAAATGAAGGCATTTCCCCTAAACATCCTCACGCTCCCAGTTCCTCCTCACACTCCTTATCTCCTAAGCACGTATTAGCTCCTGCAGTGTGATAGATAGTACTCAAGTATCCTGTTTGTTTTCTGTCTCCCCCAACTAGAACATAAATTCTTGAAGACAGAAGTTCTGGTCCATGCTGGTTACTACCACGACCATGTTTAAACCAGCACACACTGCCTCGTCAGCATTCTGTAGACACTTGCTGATTTCATAAACGGAGACCATCAGCTCATCTGTGGTCTGCCCCATCCCAGCCCAGATGCCTGACACCATGCTTAGGGTTGGAGTGTGCAGAAACCTTGCTGCCCAGACCTGGGCCCTGGGAAACTCACTACTGGGGCTGGGAGCAGTCAGAGCAGAAGTCACCGTGACTCAAGGAAGACGGGCCTGGAGACCAAGACGCAGCACTCCAGCAGCCAGGGACCCCCTATGGAAAGGGTGTTATGGTGCTCAGGGGGCTGAAGTTTGAATCTCAGGGCAGGATGGCACCCTCAAGCAACTCCTCCAGCCGGCTTGATCCATCAAAACGCAATGTCATTTCTAGATGAGCCACGCAGCCCTGGCGAGGTGCCAGGCTGCAGGTGTGAGGCAGCTGTGTCCCCGAAAGCCAGCCAAGGAACTGCCTCCCAGTGCCAACCAAGACAGTGGCAGAAGCAAAGTTGGCAGAAGGGGTGGTGTCCACAGCCCCAGCTGGTGAGGGTAGGCACAGGCCTCAATGGGTCTCCATCTGCCCCAGCCTCATCACTGCCACCAGCTCCCATGGGCCTCCCCTCCCTCAGCCAGGGAACTGTGAGGCATTCACAGTTAGGTCATAGATAAAGAATACCATTTTTAAAAAGCTATGCATGGATTTTCTTGCCCCCAAATAAACTCATCTTTTAATTCTGTTTTCCCAAGAACTTTCTGAAATACCCCCCTTAATTAGTCTTGCCTCATCCACTCTTTGCCACTGTCCCTGGGCCTCCTTTTCCAATCCGTCAAGTGGGCTGCATAAGCAGAAGGGACACTGGCAAGATTGTCCCAGTCCCCAGAATGTCGGCTGAAGCCAGGGCTGAGGGCAGTGGGTGTGCAGCACCTTTCCCTAAGAGACCGAGAGGCCAAACATGCCTTGAGGACTTGGCAGACTGAAGAATTCTCAGGACCAGTATGGTGGCATAGTAAGTAAAGCGACTGCCTGCGGCACCGATGTCTCATATGGACACATGTTCGAATCTTGGCTGTTTCACTTTCCCATGTGGGAGACCCAGGAGAAGCCCCTAGCCAGTGGAGTTTCCACCATGGCAGTCATTTAGGAAGTGAACCAGTAGATGAATGCACTCCTCTCTCTTTAACTCTGCTTTTCCAATGAGATAAATAAATCTTCAATAAAAAATATAAAAAGAAGCGTCTTAAGTGTTCCCCAAGGGGAGGTTTATCGAAGAGGCCCTTTCCTGCTGTTTTTAAGTTTTGCTTATTTGAAAGTTAGAATGACACACAGAGATCCTTCACCTACTAGTTCACTCTAAAAATGCCAGGAACACAGAACTCTCTCAGCGTCTCCCACACAAGCGGCAGGCTCCCAAGTACTGGAGCCATCACCACTGCCTGCCACGCTATGCATGAGCAGGGAGCCAGATTCAACGCAGAGGGGCTTAAACCAGATACTCTGCTATGGAAACAAGCCTCCCAAGTGGGCCTTTTTTAAAAATACATTTTGTAAAGATTTATGTATGTGAAAGTGTGACAGAAAGAGAAAGCAAAAGAGAGAGAATCCACTGGTTCACTCCCCAAACGGCTGCACTAGCCAAGTCCAGGCCAAATACAGAAGCCAGGAACTCGGTCCTAGTCTCCACCTGGGAGACAGGGACCCACACACTTGGGTCGTCTTCTCTTGCCTTCCCAGGTACACTAGCAGGGAGCTGCATCGGAAGCAGAGCAGCCAGGACTCAAGCTGGCACGCTGATGAAGGATGCTGGCACTGCTAACAGCGACTGAATCCTGTGCCACAACACCAGCTAGCCCAACAGCACCTTAACTGCTGAACCACAGCGCCTGCCCCAAGTCCTTTCTAAGACTAAACAGGGGGCCTCAGGCAAAACACACACGCTCACCCACTCATAGCTCACGCACACTCATGCACACACACAACTCGTGTGCTTGCATACCTACACAAACATACATGCTCAAGCATGCACACAGCCCACTCACTCATACAGACACACAACTCATGTGCTTACATAACACACAAACATAACACACTCATGCACACGCAAACACACATGCATACACACTCAAGCACACACACAACTCATGTGTACACACACTCCCACAGTCCAGTGCCTCTCAAGAAAGAAACCGGCCTTTGGCTAGCTGGACGCTGACTCTATCCCCCCACATTAGAGCCACAGAAGCGGGTTCGTGAACCCCACCCCGGGGTGCCCTGATACAGGTCACATGGCATCGGGGGAGCTTGGGCTTTGGGAAGGTCTGGGGGTGGGGGATCCACATGGGTCAGGAGTGAGGCAAGAGGACACCAGTGCCGTAAGCAGTTTATAAAAAATAACAGCATGACTTGATAAAGAAGAGTCGGGCAGACTATGTTTGGAATCTTGAGATCACAGACGGCTGGTGCTGGAGGCCAAGATCAAAGTCTACAGGCGATGGTCTGTGAGTAGGCAAAAGTCTGAGACCAAGGTCAAGGCCTGTGAGGGAGGTAGAACGTTCAAGACCACAGGACTGTGTGTTTTCAGATACCCTTGAGACAATCATATACAGACCTCCATACATGGGCCGGGTTGCTGCTTCCTCATCATCAAGCTCCGGGTGGTCAACGTCGATATGGGATGTAGCTGTCAATGTTCATGTCACATCACCTGCTGTCATTTGATTCCCCAAGCATTTCAACACAAGATTGAGGTAGCAAGCCTTCTAGGTCGACTTCCTTTCTCAGAAAAGGGGGTTTCCCTTTGGCCACTTTTATAGTCTTTATCTTGTGTCCATCTTTTTTCTCATTTTCTCAATTGCACATCGCCCCCTTTCCAACCCTTTTCATGCCACACTAGTCATGGTAACCAGTGGGAGTGGCTGCCCCTCTCAAGCTTACCCACAGGGTCATGAGGACATTATGGCAGGGCAAACATGAAGGACAAAAGAGGGGAGCCTGCCCACGGCCATCTATCCTGGGCAGAAAGTTCCAGCTGGGAATATAATACCTGCATCAAGAAAGTGGATAGGGCTCAGCGCAGTGGCCTTGAATGCACCAGGATCCCATATGGGCACCGGTTCTAATCCCAGTAGCTCCACTTCTCATCCAGCTCCCTGCCTGTGACCTGGGAAAGCAGTTGAGAACGGCCCAATGCCTTGGGACCCTGCACCCACGTGGGAGACCTGGAAGAAGTTCCTGGCTCCTGGCTCCTGGCTCCTGGCTTTGATTCAGCACAGCACCAGCTGTTGTGCTCACTTAGGGAGTGAATCATTGGATGGAAGATCTTCCTCTCTGTTTCTCCTCCTCTCTGTATATCTGACTTTGCAATAAAAATAAATAAATCTCTTTTTTACTGTAAAAAGTACAGAGGTCATGTATAAAGAAGAAGTGTAAATTGGCACACGTGAGCCTGTATGCACGGACACAGCCCACCCAGCCCATCTCCCACAGCACCTGCACTTACGTAAGAGGCCACCAGGGAGACCGAGGCCAGGACAAGAGCCAGGTAGAGACAGGGGGCTGCCATAAGCAGGCTGAAGGCGCAGATGAGGGGCTCAGCCCTGAGGTTGATCTTCTTGTACCTCCTTGATGCCTCTGCCCCCAGGATGACCCCAACGATGCCAGTCACAATGGTCAATGCCCCGAAAATCAGGCTGATGGGAAAAAGCAGAGAGGGCATGGTCAGGAGGCCAGCTCTGGATAGGGGCACTTCGTCCTTGCCCCCATCCTCTTTGTCTTATCCCTAGCCCAGTGCATGATCTGGTACCATAAAGATCGCGGTGGCTGGGGGCCCTGGGCCTCATTACCTCATCCCCCTGCTCCACTGTGGGTGCTCCTGGAGCCAGGAACCCACATACTCCCGCTCACAATCCATTTTCCAGCATCATCTTGAGGATAGCACTGGCCATGCAAGTGGTCCTCACAGTATGCCACACTTTCCAGTAGTCTCCATCCCAGAGTCTCCCTGAAACCCCACACCAAGAGGAAGTTCAGAGCGTCTATGTCGGCCTCAGGCCCCTCCCTGGATCCACCCTTCCCTGCCCATCGCTGAACCCCTCTCAAGCACCTCCTCTGGACCGCCACCCCACCACCACCACCCTTCCCACTTCTGCCTGCACCTGCTGCAACTCCATAGGGTTTCTCCTTAGGGGGAACTGTACTTCAGAATCCCCCTCCTACCAGGGAAGAGTGTGTTGGTGCCCCAGGTCAAACCTCTGTCTGCAAAACCAGTGCCAGCGTCCCACATGGGCAGCAAATGCTGCTCTTCTAGTCCAGCTCCCTAACGTGCCTGGCAAGGCAGCAGAAGATGGCGCATGTGCTGGGGGCCCCGCCTTCCACTTGGAAGACTCAGAGGGACTCATGGATCCAGTCTGGCCCTGGTCCAGCCATTGTGGCCATGTGGAGAAGGAACCAGCAGATGGAAGCTCTCATATTGTCTTCCTTTTCTCTGTAACTCTGCCTTTCAAAACAATAAGTAAATCACTCCAAAAAAAAAAAAAAAAAAAAAAGCAGGGCAGGCTCCCAGAGGGTGCTTTGTAAAAACACAGACAGGCCTCCTGCCTGCCCATGCCCCGACCAGCTCTCACAGCCGCCCTGCGTGGTCCGGCTCTGCCTGGCACACATGGACCATCATAATCTGACTCTGGCAAACCTCAGCCCCCTCCTCTCCCACCCCACTCCCCACTTCATAGCTCATTCCTTCCTCCAGAACATCCTTTACAAGTTTTCTCACCCACCAAACTCCTACTTATCCTTCAAGGCCCATTGCCAATGTCCCCTCCTGGGGAACGCCTTCCCCTGTTGCCTTGCTGACTCCTTCCATAGCACTTTTTGTGTTCTGTCATCGGAGTTCTTCCCCAGCCCGTGACCTCCCCGAGAACAGGGCACATCTGATCTGCTTCCCTGACTCTATGCTGGGAGCACAGAGCCTAAGCCTGGAATGTGAGAAATGAAGCGTATGTGGAGTGAGCTCCCCAGCTCCCCGCCCCCCGAATTCCCGGGTGCACACATGAGGAAGGCAAGATCGAGATGACCCTGTTGGAAGGTAAAGCCAGGATTCCAACGTGTACTTTCACCCACTCTGGCCTTCCAGTTCCCTCAAACCTTTTTTTTTTTTTTTTTTTTTTAATGATTTATTTGTTTACTCGAAAGGCAGAGTTACAGAGAGGGAGGGCCACGGAGATCTTCCATCTGCTGGTCCTTTCCTCCAGATGGCCCCAGCTGCCAGGGCTGAGCCAGGCCAAAGCCAGGAGCCAGGAGCTGCCTCTGAGTCTGCCACATGGGTACAGGAGTCGGTGCCCTTGGGCCATCCTCCACTGCTTTCCCAGGCACAATAGCAGGGAGCTGACTCGGAAGCAGAGCAGCTGGGGCATGAACCAGCGCCCCTACAGGTGTCAGAGACGGTGGCTTAACCCGCCATAACACAGGGCACCCCCCCACACACCGAGCCTGCTTTTCCAGGAGCCCCAGAGGGACAGCGGAGAGCAAGGTCTGCATGAACCCTCAGAAATATAAGTGACCACCAGGAGCTTGGTGGCCTCCTCCGGCGGCCCCACCGATTGGCCCTGCTGACCTGCTCTCTGCCCCAGCCCCTCTTTCAGCTCCCAAATGCCCAAGAATCCTCCAAACACTCCCTGTGCTCTGCCATGTCCCTACCATTGTCCACGCCGTCCCGTTGACCCAGAACACCCCTGTCCTCCCCTGACCCCTCTCCATGTGGCCAGCCTCCCCTCCCAGACATTTCCAGAAGTATGGGAGGGGCGGGGAGTGGCCAGCACCCTGTTATTTCCAGATCACCTGTTGGCATCTGTAAAGATGATGGTTGCCAACAAGCAAAGGAAACAACTCGGGGTCCAACACAGCGAGTTGCGCCTCCACTTGCAATGCTGACAGCCCTACTGGAGTGCCAGTTCAAGTCCCGGCTGTCCTGTTTCTGACCCAGTTCCCTGCTCATGCAGCTCATGATGTTCCAAGTCCTTGGCTCCTGGTCACCCACGTAGAAGACCTGGATGGATTTTCCGGCTCCAGGATCTAGCCTGGCCGAGCTCCAGATGTGGTGGACATCTGAGGAGTAAACCAGATGACAGAAGATCTTTGCGTCTCCCCCTCTGTCTCTGTCACTCTGCCTTTCTGACAAAAAGAAATAAATAATTTTTTAAAACAATCTCAGCAACTTTTAAAAAAATGAAAAAACCACCTCTCCACCTCTCTCCTAAGCACCTGCTATGAGAATGCACCCCACAGGCGAGGACACGTGGGTTCGCTCCCTACCCCAGCCCCGCAGTGGACAGAAACAGTGCAGAGCCCAGAGAACGCAAGAACTGGCTAGAGGTCACACAGCCCCTCAAGGGCAGAGCCAGCACCTCCTGGCCCTCTGTCTGCCAGTCAGAAGCAAGCAAGTCCTCTGGCAGCTTACCCTACCCTCACCGATCCTTCCAGGCCTTCCAAGTCATGCCAGGCTTCAGCTCGGCCAAGTCAAGGATCCCAGTGCCAGAGCAATGACGTCTCCGTCCAAGCCCTGTGAGCCTGAGGACTCGGGCAGGCGGACAGCCCGGCTGGCCCCCTGCCACACACACACACACACACACACACACACACTGGCCCTTGAGCCAAGGTGTGCCCAGCAAGCATGCCCAGCCCTGGTCTTGTCTTTTCCCGGCTGCCCACACAAGGCCTTCCCGGAATCCCAGTTTCTCCATGCCAACAGTGCCCTCCAGGGCCTCAGACTACTGTGCTGTCTCCCTGTTCAATAGCCCGGGCAAGGGACTGTCCTAACTGCACTTACATGCCCCCCAGGGTGGGAAGCTCACTACCTACCCTCATTCAGGCCAGCAGAACCTGTATGAGGAAAGATTTCCCACTGGCTGAGCTGGCATGCCGCAGCTTCCCACCCCTGCCCCGCTGGCTAGCTCATACTAACCCAGGGGATACAGTCTCAGTGAGGTCTACGCACGGCCCCACCAACAGCCCCTTCGGCCCCTCTGCGGGCACTCAATGTCTCTACATCATAGCATCCAGAGCCCATAAAGGCTGCCACCTCTGCAGAGCTAGACTTTACGCTTAGGACAAAGGAACTTGGCTAGGAGAGCTTGTCCTCCAGGTGAGCACTAATGGTGCTGATCAAAACATCCGATCAAAACATCCTCGCTGGAGGAAACTTTAGGCAGAAGCAAGTGACGCGGCTGTAAGCCCGGAGATCCGGCAGCCGCTAACAAACAGGCAAGGACAGCTTCTCCCTGAGCCTGTGGAGGGAACTGGATCCTGCTGTCATCTGCATCTTGCCCCAGGGACACCATGTTGGACTTGTGACCTCCACAGTTATGAGTGGGGGCTGGCATGTGCCTCAGCTGGAAAAGCCACTGTCTGTGACACCGGCACCCTATATGGATGCTGCTGTGTCCCAGGAACCCCACTTCTGATCCAGCTTCCTGCTGATGCGCCTGGAAAAGCAGCAGAGGATGGCCCAAGTGCCTGGACCTCTGCAGCCCTGTGGGAGACCAGGATGAACTCCTGACTCCTGGCTTCAGCCTGGCCCAGCTTCAGTCGTGGCACACATTTGGAGAGGAAACCAGCAGATGGTAGAAGATCTCTCACTTTCTCTTCCCCACTTCTTTCCTGTGTGTGAGTGTGAGTGTGTGTGTGAGTGTGTGTGTGAGTGTGAGTGTGTGTGTGTGTAATTCTTTGGCTATTCTCTGCTACTCTCGCAGGTGTATCAACAGGAAGTTTGATGAGAAGTGGAGCAGCCAGGATTCAAACTGGTATCCATTTGGGATGCCAGCACTGCAGGCAGCTGCTTAACATGCTACATCAGGGCCAGCTCCTCTGCTGCACTTTTTCAAGCTGCTATGGCAATCATTCCATCTTCACCTCTGGAGACAGAGCCACGCTGCGACAGAGCCAACACACACATCAGCCTCGCTCCACGAGCTCACCCACTGACTGTGCACCCTGCGCCAAGAGGGAAGATGCACGGTCATCAGGCAGAGGCGGCGAGACGCAGTACGTCAGAGCGCTAGCTCAGCAGGCCGATGGCTTGGGCTTTGTCACCAGTCAGCGACAGGACCTCGGACCAGTCCCTTCACCTCTCTGATCCTCCCGCTCATCATTTACAAAGCTGCAATCCTAGGAACGCCTTCCTCAAGAGGTTCTTCACGAACAGCACTTGGCACAGGGCCTGAAGGTCAAGTTTATGGAGCCCTGAGGAGACAAGCAGCAACTCGCAGAGGGCATGGCCAGGGCCCAGGCATGGGCAAGCCAGAGACCAAGGGCATCCTGGAAGTTTGCAAGGCTTTGTCTGGTGCCAGGGAGAAGTGAGAGAGGAGGCTGTGGTTGTTGGCATCAGTGCATCCCGCAGGAAACCATCGCTGCCCCGACCCTAAGGAGCCCAGCATAGCGGACTGTCAGGGGAAGAACTGACAGAACGGAGGCCGAGACGAAGCAGCCAGATTGATGGAGGAGGAGTCTGGGCTGGAGGGCTTCCTGGAGGAGCAGGCAGGATAGGATGCTGTCCCTGACCCAGGATCTGGGGGTTGTTTGGGTCTGTGGAGAATGGAGTCACGTGGTGAGCACAGAAGGCGAGGAGCAGGCATCTGAGACAGCAACAAAGACGCCCCTTGGGATCCTGCATCTCCCACTGGGGCGTGGGGCTGCAGTCCCAGCTCAGCTTCCTGTCAGTGTGCAGGGATGCAGGGATGGCCGAGCGTTTGGGAAACCCCTGGGGCGGGGCTTGGGTCTAGGCTCTTAGTGCTAGAACTTTGTGAACCAATGAATGCAAGATCGCTCTCTCTCTTTGTCTCTCTGTCTCTCTCTCCGTGTTTCACATAAATTAAAAACAAATAAAAATTTAAAAATAGAAGATGGGCAGGAAGTGGGAGCAGGCATCCCCGAGGGCACTGTACCCCCTCCTTACTCCCCCAGCCACTCTCCCAGTTCTCTCAGTGCCTCCAACGAGGCACAGGACAAACAAATGCAGTCCCTGAACCAGAGAAGTAACAAGGGCTCCTGGGCCTCTATTTACAATCTGCAAAATGGGCTCCCTTCACGGACGACACCAAAGACTATCTCAAAGGAAGGCTGCCTAGGCCTCCCCGCATCCAAGCCCCACCCCCGCAGCCTCACCCTCTCCCTAGCCAACGTCTTCCAGACTCCCACAACAACCCCAAAATGGGGTAAGGCAGAGATTGTGTCCCAGAGAAGGCAAGGTGTGGGGAGCTTGGTGACGGGTAGGACCCGACCCCCAGCCACCAAGCAGCTCCTGGGCCCTGCCCACGCAGCCCTGGAGAAGACCCTCACCTGTCCTGGCTGCCGCACGGCTCCCGGTAGCAGGGAAGCTGCAGCTCGTGGACCACGCGGGCTTCGAACAGGAACTTGGGCATCCAGAAGCCAAGGGCACCCGTCACAAAGGCCATGGCTGTCACCCCGAGGGTCGACCACACGAAGCTCCAGCTGCAAGAGAGGGTTATCCGGCTGAGGTGGTGAGAGGGCTTGGGGTTCAAGGGGCCAGCCCAAGACCCTACCCCCTCCAGGGACTCCAGGCTAGCCCATTTACACCCCCACTCACTCCCTCATGGAATCTAGGCTGGTACGTCCACAGCTCCACCCCTTGGAAACTCCAGGCTTGCACCTCTGAGTCTCTCCCTGCCCCCCACCTCCCCAGTAACAGCAAAAGCCCCTGCCCATGTTGTGCCTCGCTCCCTCCTATGCCCCCCACTACAAGGGCTACCTGATTCAACACCACAGCCTTGGGGAAGCTCCTGCCTTGCTTTCTTGGAGCTCACTCCTCCAGGCTCCGGACCATGGACCCAGGCAGATGAATCTAGTCCACTGCCCCCACTTCCCCACAGCTGGCTCCTGCATGCCCCACCTGGCACATCAGACTTGGCACAGAGGACAGTGCCCTCCCGTGGCCCCTGGAGAGGCTTGGATAAGCTCCTGGCCATGGCAATGGAGGCTAAAAAGTGGAGGGGCATCTCAATTGGCAAATGGGAGCTGAGAAGAGGAAAAGGATCAACCCAGGAGGGCTCCCTGGAGGCAGAGGTTGGAAGCCAGAGATGTGGAGTTGTAGAGGGGTTTCTGTATCTTTTGACGGTGGGGGCAGGGACACTCACTTTCGCCCCAGGTATCTGACATCCTCACACCAGCTGCTCCTTGGGTACTTTGTGGCCATAACCCCTTGCTTCTCGGCAGCTCCTCGGGGTGGGTCTGGAACCAGCAGGATAAGCAGGATCAAAGCCACGGTCTCCAGGCACGGCAGGATCTAAGGAGAGAAGGGCCCGGGAACTCAGGGCTGTTGGCTCTGCCTCCAGGAGACCCGGGTGAGTGGCCAAGGCCCGGGAGCTCAGGGCCGCAGGAGGGGCAGGCTCCAGTCCTAAGCATAAGTTCTGCACAGGGCAGGACACTCACTGTCTCCCAACTCCTCCCAGCCCCTCTGGGGAGCGGGCAGTCCCCCTAGCATCCATGGACCCTGACCACTGCCCCCAGAACTGGCCTTCCTCCTGGCTCACACCTTCACCTGCCCTGTCATTCTGTCCTGGTGGCCTCCTGCCCAGCCCCCAGGGACGGGGAAGTGAACAAGCTGCTCGAGGCACCCTTCAGTGAGCTCAGACCAGGAGGAAGTTCTTAGACCTGTCCACTCACAGCCCACCCCACCGCAGGTGCCCATTCTGCCTTCCATGGCCCCAGATGCCAGCTTGCTCAGTGCCTGGGAGACTCAGCCCAGACCTGCAAGCAGGACCAGACCCCTAGTCTGAGCCAACAGTAACTGCAGTCCCGAGAGGGCCCAGGATATGCTTCCAGCCGGCCCCGCTCCCTGAGTCAGCCCAGCTGCCAGTCTGTAAGGGACTTACTCTCATGCCCAGTATGATGACTCAGTGGCTAAATCCTCAACTTGTAAGCACCGGCACCTCATATGAGCACCGGTTTGCGTCCCGGCTGCTCCACTTTCCTTCCAGCTCCCTGCTTGTGGCCTGGGAGAGCAGTGAGGGATGGCCCAAAGCCTTGGGACCCTGCACCTGCATGGGAGACCCAAAGGAAGCTCCTGGCTCTTGGCTTCAGATCAGCTCAGCTCCGGCCGTTGTGGCCATTTGCAGAATGAACCAGTGGATGGATCTTTCTAACCCTCCTTCTCTCTATAAATCTGATCTGCCTTTCCAATAAAAATAAATAGATCTTTTTTTTTAAAAAAGGCGGGGAGGGCACCTCACTCTCACCTCACTGTCCCTGGGCCAGACTCTGCCCATCCCTTGCCTCAGAGCCCTGAAGATTTCCTGGGCAGCACTCACTGCCCCCACTTCACAGACAGACCCATCGAGGCTGAAGAGCACATGGTCTAGCCAGGACTGGACTGCAGGGCCCCTTGCTCCAGGGGAGGCCCAAAGCTGCCCATGTGGGACCACCCTCTGATGGCGCCCCCCTGTCTGAGCCTCCCCGCACCCCGTGGCGCCTGGTCCTGCGCCAAGTGGCCAAGGCCACGGGAGGCTGGAAAGTCCCTGCTAGCCCAGGGGGAAAGCGGAGGGAAGACAAACGGACTCACCCGGAGGGCCCAATGCCAGTTCCCAGTCAGCTCCGCCACAGCCGACCCCAGCACGTAGCCCAGCCCGCTGAAACAGAGAAGGGGGGGCCCGTGAGGGCAGGAAGGGGGCAGCTAGCACAAAGCCCCTTCCCTCAGGCAGGTAGGCACAGGAGGGCTGGATGGCCATTGCCCTTGGGCAGCCAACAGCAACTTCTGGCTGCCGGGCACCTCACCCCAGAGCTTCTCTCGCCCCAGCCCACACCCCTCACCAAAGCCTCAGTCCTGCCAGGGTACACGCCAAAGCACTGGGCCCATTCTCAGGGGTCAGTGCCCTCCCATGATTGTCAATCTCACCCTCTCAGACTAGTCCCAGAAGTGGCCTGATTCCATCTCTAAGAACCCCCACAACCTGTGCCCATCTGCAGAGGGCAAGACTGAGACTCAGGGAGGTAAAGCAACATGGCAAGGATTCTGGGCCTCGCCTTCCTTGCCACGCCCCCTCCTAGTCCCAGCCCAACACCTTGCTTCTCACAACCTTGGCCTGTTTTCCACCCAGGGCAGGGGCTCCAGGGCTGGGCACCAACCTTCCAACAGGGATGAAGATGTAGAAGACAGCCAGCACGCGGGTCCGCTGGTCCCCCACGAAGAGGTCGCCCAGCACAGTGGGCGCGATGGTGGAGTAGCTGGCCGCGCCGGTACCCACAGCCCCCCGGGACAGGAAGAAGAGCCAGGAGTACTGAGTGAGCGGGCACAAGACCACGGTGAGTGCAGAAACCGTCCATGGGACAGAGGGGCCCGAGGATTCGTCAGGATGGGGCCGAGGACAAGTGGAGACACAGGTGTTCAGGGGGTGGGGAGGGTCTCAGCCACAAGCACCTGGTGTCCACCCAGTGCACATCCCAGGCTCCCCACATCACACAAGCGCCCCCTGCTGGTGCCTTCAGCCACCGCCTGCATGGCGGGGGAGCAGAGGGGAGCTCCCTCTGGGCCTGGCCTCTGCTAACCAAGCCAGTTTCTCAACACAGCAGAGCTGGAAACGAAGCCAAGAGAAGCAACAGGAGGAGGTGCAAGAGAGGAAGCTTCCAGTTAAGAAAGTCCAACGGCTCCGCTCAGCTCGGACTCAGGCCTGTGGGGAGGCTATGCCCTCACCTCCTTCCCCATCAGCGTCTGAGCCAGCCACCTGGCCCTGACAGACCTACACCAGAGAGGAAGTGGGGAGAGGCCAGAGGCACGGAGTCTGGGGAGTCCTAGGGCTGGGGTCTGGGAGAGGGATGTGAGCACTCACCTGACTGGGGATGAAGGAGCCGGCGAGACCAGCCCCTGACCACAGCAGGAGCCCGAAGACGAGTGTGGCCTTGCGGCTGTGCCGGTCACCCAGGTAGCCAAACACAGGTGCAGACAGCAGCAGGCAGCCGATGAAGACTGGAGAGGATACACGGGGGGGTAGGCTAGGTTCCCCCACAACAGTAAGGGGGGATGGGCCGAGAGCCCCACTGGCCCAGGGGTGGGGCCTCAGCTCCAGGGCCCAAAGCTAAGGCCAATCTCACAACCTTCATCCAAGCATCCCTGTGTGCCTCGCAAGCGGCTGTCCCCTGCCAGGCTGGGGGGTGGGCAGAAGGGAAGTGGAAGGAGTACTGCCTACCAGGCGCACAGCGGATGCTGGGTTTCCCTGTGAGCCTGGGTATGGGACTGCACTGACTCCTCTACCCAGACACCTGCCTGGGAGCGGGGAGCACAGCCTGTGGCCTGGAGAAGCAAGCAATGATGATTGAGAACAGTAAGAACCAGCATGGAGATTGCAAGACAGAGGGGACCCCGGGAGGCTGGGGAAGGACTGGGTTTCCTAAGCAGACAAAACACTCGCCACTGGAACTCTGACAGTATTACATGGATTTCCAAAGCTGCATAGTGAGGGAGGGTATGTGAGGCGCCATTAAAACACCCGCACTCCGGGCCCAGCACAGTAGCCAAGTGGCTAAAGTCCTTGCCTGCACTTATTGGGATCCCATATGGGCACCGGTTCATGGCCCGGCAACCCCACTTCCCATCCAACTCCCTGCTTGTGGCCTGGGAAAGCAGTCGAGGATGGCCCAAAGCCTTGGGAACCTGTACCTGCATGGGAGACCCGGAAGAAGCTCCTGGCTTCGGATTTGCTGAGCTCCAGCCATTACAGCCACTTGGGGAATGAATCAATGGATAGAAGATCTTCCTCTCTGACTCTCCTCCTCTCTGACTTTCCAATAAAAATAAATAAATCTTAAAAAAAAAAAAAAACCCTGCACTCCATCTTGGGGTGCGTGGTTTGAGGCCTGGCACTGCTCTCGCATTCCAGGTTCTTGCTAATGCACACTTGAGGAGAAGCAGGTGATGGCCCACATACTTGGACCCATGTGGAAACCTGGAGGGAATTCTCAGGTACTAGTCTAGCCTTGCCCAGCCCTGACAGCTGGGACATGAATCGGTGCCTATATGGGGATGCTGGCACTCATAGTTGGGGATTAGCCTGTTGACCCACAAAAAAAAAAAAACACTTTGTTTACTCTTTTGTGAAGACAGAGACACCCCCACGTGTTTGCTAGATTATACTCACACCACGCATGGACAGGTGCATACATGTCCTTCTGTCCCTTTAAATAAAACCATCAGTACCACCCCTGGGAGAATGGGAATGCCTGCCTCCAACTGGGAGGGGTCATCCTCCCCACCCAGCCCAGCACTCACAGGCGTCAGGCTTTGGACGACCCTGCCCAGCACGGGAGTCTGACATTCCTGACTGACATGTTTGAAGTCCAGTGATTGTCCAGACACTGACAGCTCGGGTTTCAGTCCCTCCCAGGCTTCACAACCTGCCCTATAATATCAGCTTGAGCCCTATGCCATTGCAGAAATGAGGCCAGTTTTGACCTACAAAACCAGCGACTTAATATGGTTCAACCTACTGCTCCTGGGAGAGTAATCTGTGGTGTCAATTGCATTTAAAGTTGTAATAACACCTGCCATAATAGACCTCCAAGAAAACTGTATCAATTTACACTCATAAAGACGCGTGTGCCAGCACCCCTGCTGATACTGGGCACGACCCATCGATTCATTCTGCTCATCTTCTTTAAGAAAAAAATGATTTGTTTGTTTGTTTGTTTATTTATTTATTTATTGCAAAGTCAGATATACAGAGAGGAGGAGAGACAGAAAGAAAGATCTTCCATTCAATGATTCACTCCCCAAGTGGCCACATTGGCCAGAGCTGAGCCGATCTGAAGCCAGGAGCCCAGAGCTTCTTCCAGATCTCCCACAGTTGAGGACGGCCCAAAGCCTTGGGACCCTGCACCCATGTGGGAGACCTGGAGGAGGCTGCTAGCGCCTGGTTTGGGATCTGCTGAGCTCCATCCATTGTGGTTACTTGGGGAATGAGCCAATGGACGGAAGATCTTCCTCTCTGTCTCTCTTCCTCTCTGTATATCTGACTTTGTAATAAAAATAAATAAATCTTAAAAAAAAAAAAAAGCATTTTCCGAGTTGCTGAGCGCTTGCATGGGGTTGGGGATTCATCCCTTTCAGGCTGTAGCTCGACCTGCGGAGTCTGGAAGCTGCAGGTGCTCCTCCCGAAGGGAAGGCAGACACTCCACCAGCCCAGCCTCACCAGGTTCAAACCCCTTCTGGGACTGGTGGCAGCCAGGATCCCAGAGTTCAGAAACACGGGAGGCAGACTTGTTGGATTCCGAATCCCTGCTTCAGCATGTCCCATACGTTCTCTGAGCCTCAGCCTCCACCTCCATAAAATGGGCCTATTAAGAATCAGTGCCTCGTGGGGCTGTCCCAAAGCTGAAATGATTTACTGTTGGTGGGCCTGGCACGGCAGCTCCACAGCTAAAGTCCTTGCCTTGCATTGCATACTGGCACCTGTTGTAATCCCAGTGGCTCCACTTCCCATCCAGCTCCCTGCTTGTGGCCTGGGAAAGCAGCTGAGGACGGCCCAAAGCCTTGGGACCCTACACCCGCATGGGACACCTGGAGGAGGCTCTGAGCTCCTGGCTTTGGATCAACGCAGCTCCAGTCGTTGCGCTCACTTGGGGAGTGAATCATCAGATGGAAGATTTTCCTCTCTGTCTCTCATCTTCTCTGTATATCTTACTTTGCAATAAGAATAAATAAATCTTTAAAAAATAATAGTAATAAAAGAATAGTGCCTGGCAGTTGGTAAGGACCTGGTCTTGGTATTAATGAGTGCCTCCAGCTGTCTTGCTGGTCCATGGAGGAGGGAGTTGGGGTTGGGGGCTGATCCCTGAGTGCTTCCATACTGCTCCCTTCTCAGGGCCCCTGGTGTCATAGCCGTGAGCACCATGGCCAGAACCAGGGAAGGAAAAGGTTGACTCCGTTGCAAGTGTGAACTCTGTTCACAGTGTTGTGCCCAGGTGGGCTCACTTTGACCACAGCCCACCCAGAGCTAGGGCCGACAGAGTGCCCAGGGGCCAGCAGGGCTCTCCCCCCCAAGCTCTCCCTCCAGAGCCCCACTCCACTCCTCAAAAAACAAAAACAAAACAAACAAAAAAAAAAACAAGGTCAAGATTATTTGGAGAATGACACAGAGAGAAAGGACAAAAAAGAAAGATCTCCCATCCTCGGGTTCAGGTGCACTCAGATCCAGAACAGCCAGGCCTGGGCCAGACCAAAGCCAGGAACCCAGAATAATCAACCCAGGTCTCCCAACCTCCCAACCTCCTCCCAGGTCATCAACGGCAGGGACCCAAGCCCTTGAGCCTTCCCCCTGCCTCCCAGGATGGGCAGTGAGCAGGAAGCTAGACCGGAAGTCAAGCAAGGACTGGAGCTCACACACTCCACAAGTGGTGTCCCAAGCAATGCCAAAGGTCCCCCCACATCCCCTCAAACACACACACTATCTTATAAGAGCGCCCATAAATTCCATAAGGAGCATCCGGATGGGGGTCCTGGGACAAATGCCGGCAAGACAAAGGAGAAAACCCGCTTGAAGCTGTATTTTTCAGCCACATCCTAGGGGCTGGAGACCGAGTTCTCCTAGCTGATAGACGTGTCTGCAGAATGTAAGGGTTAAGCCGGGGCTCCTGAGCCAACCCAGCCGCACCAATCGCTCAGATCTAAGAAAAAACGCCAGCTTCCTTCTCTTCAGTGAAGTCAGTGCTGATAACACTATCTCCCTCCCAGATTCTCAGTATAGATAAGCCGCAGACAGTCGGGCACAGGGCACAGCGGGACAGCAAGACAAGGCCTGACCCAGGACATGGCCATGTGCCCAGAGGAGGGACAGAGCACTGGATGCTGATGGCACGCCAGTGTCCTAGATCAGACGGTCTTAGTTGGAGTCGCTGCTGGACCTTCAGGTCCAACTTCCTGCTAAAGGCAGGAGCAGGTCGTGGCCCAAGGACTTAGGTTCCTGCCACCCATGAGGGAGATCACGCAGAGCCCCTGGCTCCTGGCTTTGGCCTGGCCCAGTCCCAGGCTTTGCAGGCATTTGGGGGAGTGAGCCAGTGGATGGAAGCAAGCTTTCTGTAAGAGCAGTCAACAGACCCAGCGCGATGGCTCAGTTGATTTCCTTATCTTCCAAGTGCCAGCATCCCATATGGACACTGGCTCAAGTCTCAGCTGCTCCACTTCCCGTCCAGCTCCCTGCTTGTGGCCTGGGAAAGCAGTCAAGGGCGGCCCAAGGCCTTGGGACCCTGCACTCGCATGGGAGACGTGGAGAAGGCTCCTGACTCCTGGCTTTGGATCAGTTTAGCCATTGTGGCCACTTAGGAAGTGAATCACTGGATGGAAGATCTTCGTCTCTGTCTCTCCCCCCCTCTGTATAGCTGACCTTCCAATAAAAATAAAATAAAATAAAACATAATCTTATTATATGAAAAGTAAAAGAAAGGCAGATCTACAGACAGACCCCGGCGCTTGAAGCAGGTGGATTAGTCATTCAAACCATTGTGCCAGGCCCATGTTTGTTTTTAACTAAAAGAGCTAGCCAGGTCCTGTAAAGGGGAGGGGGTGTGAGAACCCACAGGATGAGTGGACGTGGGCTCACAGGCAGATCCGTGTCAGAAACGAAAGGCACAGAATTCGGGACATGCACACAGCTCCCTCCACTCCACACTAGGTGTTCAGGATGCCACCGGTGATTTTTGCACAGCCCTTGGGGAGCCATGTTCCTAGTGTGGAGAGGGTGTACTGTGAGGCAGAGAGAGAGTCCTAAGACAGAAACCCTAATGCTGACTGTAGCTTGGAGGTGCCCAGGTGTGCGCACACGGGCAGGCATACGGGTGTCATGTATTATAAACACAGGTGCACACATGTAGTGTGTGTGCACACATGGGACACCTCTGAGCTACCGCGGGTGCTGGGACCTTTCCTGTCTCCCTCACTTGGCCTGCACACTTCCCTCCATCCAGGGGTTGCTCCCCATGCTCCACCTGCTGCTCTATGCCAGGGGACACAGCGGGGCAGCGTTCCCAGCCAGCAGAAGCTCACGGCCCCAGCTCCACACTCCTTACCCGTCTGAAGTAAGCCGGCGTGGCTGTCACCAATCTGAAAAGTCTCCTGCACGTCCAGCAGAACTCCTGAGGGCAGGGATGGCGTCCAGGGAATGAGCAGCGGCCTGCACAGCCCCCAGAGGGTGCCCCCCTGCACATGCGTACTCACACACACTCCTGAGCACAGCACGCATGGATGCAAGCGCCTGGAGGCACATGCATGTGTGTGTGTTCACATACAACCATGCGTACATAAACATGCAGAGACACATACAAGGGCATTTGGGGAGCCGGTAGAGAGGCGGGGGGCGGGGGGGGCGGGTCACGCAGCACCTGGGACACTCTGTCGGAATGCCTGGTTCGCTTCTAGATTCCAGCTTTTTGCTAGTGAGCACTCCGGGGAGGCAGAAGGGATGGCTCAAGCACCTAGGCCACTGCACCAGCACAGAGGACCTGGGTCCCAGGCGCCTGGCTTCTAACCTGTCCCACTCATGGCCATGGCAGACACATGGGGAGCAAATCAGTAGGTAGAAGATCCCTGTATCTCTTTGTGAATTCCTGTTTCTTTCTTTGTTTAGCTTTATATAAATTTTATTTTTGATGATGTTTACATAGTTGATTAGGGGAAAGTGGGTGAGGCTGTTGTTTCCAAATTTTCTTTTTCTTCGTTCTGCATCTGGGGGAAGGGGGAAGGGAGCCTCCCAACAGCCCCAGTACCCTGGGATGGGGAACGGCCGCCCGATGTCATCGCAGGGTCCCCGACATGGAGCAGGCCCTGCTCAGGTGGTGTCAATAATTCTGAAATGCTGTCGATCTTGTCACTCCTGTAAGCACAGCGCCCTTGTTGTGGAAGCCCCTCAGAAGTCACTCCTCACCTGCTACACATGCCCTCAGCGGTCCTCTCTCCCACATTCCCTTGCTCCTTCCCCTAACACTGTCACTGCACCCTGGAGTGCTTGGGTCCCCCAGCCCAGCCTTCCTAAGCCCCATCTTCCTGTGGGATGGTGTGCTGGCCCGGAATTCTGCCCGCCCACCAGGGTCCCAAGCTCCTGGAACCTATGCTGGTTCATAGACTATCCTAGGTCTCTCCCCTCCCCTCACCCCGCACCCCACCTGAGCCCAAGGACATGGGGAAATGCCCACGCTCGCTCTGCCTGCCTGGGCATGAACCACCAGGTCCCCGCACGTCCCCGCCAGCTCCGCACCTCCGACACCCATGGAGGGCGCAGAACGGCTCCAGTTTCCTTCTAAGGTGCCCTCTGGGAAGCGGCAGGCTATGGCTGAGTGCCTGGGCCCGGCACCTGTGTGGGAGATCCAGCCTGCGTGCAGGGCTTGGAGCATCAGCCCGCGGGCCCCGCTATCGCAGGATTTGGCAAGTGAACCACAAGATGGAGGTGTCAGTCTCTGTGCCTTCCAAATCAAATACAGACATAAAGAAATCGTTTTTAAATGTGTGGAAATGGGCCAGTGACGTGACCTAGCTAGTTAAGCTGCCACCTGCAGGCTGGCAACCTATGGGCACTGGTTCTAGTCTTGGCTGCTCCACTTCCACTCATGTGCCTGGGAAAGTAGCCAAAGATGGTCCAAGTCCTTGGGCCCCTGGCAGAAACTCCTGCCTCCTGGCTTCAGAGTGACCCAGCTCCAGTGACTGCAGTCATTTAGAGAATGAACAAAAAGGTAGAGATCTCTCTGTCTCAACTTTATCTTTCAAATAAACGCATATTTTTAAATGTCTAAAAAATGGAATCAAAAGATTATTTTGATATGAAAAATTTTTTAAATCCAGGTGTTTGAGGACTTCTCAAAGAGTTCCTGTAAAGTGTTCATTATGAAAAAAACAGAGGGCCCGGCACCATAGCGTAGTGGTTAAAGTCCTCGCCTTGCACACCTGGAATCCTATATGGGCGCCGGTTCTATCCCGGTAATCCCGCTTCCCATCCAGCTCCCTGCTTGTGGCCTGGGAAGGCAGTCAAGGACGGCCCAAAGCTTTGGGACCCTGCACCCACATGGAAATCCGGAAGAGGCTCCTGGCTCCTGGCTCCTGGCTTTGGATCAGCTCAGCTCAAGCCACTGCGGCCACTTGGGGAGTGAACCAGCAGATGGAAGATCTTCCTCTCTGTCTCTCCTTCTCTCTGTATATCTGACTTCCCAATAAAAATAATTAAAAGGTAGAAATTTGTTATTCTTAAACAAGAAAAAGACATGCTTCAAACTTTTTAAAGTTTATCTTTTAATTCCATTTTTCTGTAAACTTTTAAAAATTTGTTATGTATTTATGTGATAGGCAGAGAGAGAGAGAGACAGAGAGAGCCGGCCCCCTTCCCAGATGCCTGCAGTGGGTGGGGAACTCTGTCCAAGTCTCCCACACGGTGGCAGGGACCAACCACCTGAGCCACCGCTGCCACCTCGCAGTGTGTGTGCAGTGGGAGGACGCCAGCATCAGGCCCCAGAGACCGACATCCCAAGCAGCACCCTGACCGCTGGGCCAACACCTGCCTTCATTTCATCTTGGGTTTTCTTTTCCTTTCCCACCAGTGTTTCCAAGTGCCCTCACGTGTACACACCAACACATTTGCAAAGGCGCAGGAGCCTGAACTCACATGCGCACACACTGAGCAGGACGCACCGACATGCGGGCTGCCATTCACCCCGTATCCCGAGCAGCGGGCAGCTCCTCGGTGCGCTGTGCACACTCACCCAGCTGTGCAAGCCCCCGCACCTGCACTACGCAGCAAGTGCACAACAGCCACTCGTGGATGCACACACCCACGTGCAAGCGTGTTCATGCCAAGGCATACAGCACCTGGCCGGAACACATACCCACACAGGCTTGTTCTCGCACAAGCATGGGAAAGCTCACACAGAGGCTTCCAGAACTCGGGCCCAACCTCAGTCTCCATGCCCTCAGCGAGCCAAAACCCTGCTCAGTCCTGCAGAAGCCTGAGACCCCAGCAACGTCTTACAAAGCTCCAGGCTACGGCAGACAAAGCATCGGAGCCCCCCGACACCAGGCTCTGCTCCCTAAAATCACCTTAGGTCCTCAGGCCTTGCCTGGACCTGTGGCACCCGCTCCTGTGACGCTTGTGGCTGTCTTCCTGTCATTGTCCCTTGCAGACAGGGGAGAGGGAGAGGCAAGCGATGGACACAGCCATGTGATTGTCATCTTAAGGGGAGGCAGGCGCTGTTACTGTCCCCAGGATGCAGAAAACGGGCTCCAGCTGCCCATGACGCCTTACTGGGGCTGCTAGTCGGATCCTGACCAGAGGCAGCAGCAAAGGTGGGAGCAGAAGCCCATGAGGGCCCAGTGCCCACAGCTCCAGGACATACCCACAGACAGCTGGAGAGCAACCACTTGGAGCCATGATGCTAAATATGTTTGAGGGGACAGCTGATTTGGGCCAATTGTCTCAGCATTCATCCCCATGTGTTAACTACTATGTCCTTTTCCCTCTTGCGTTTTTTTTTTTAACATTTATTTATTATTTGAATGACAGAATTAGAGAGAGAAACAGAGATAACCTGTGCCTGGCCCTGTACTTGTTAGCACATACAAGAAGTTTCTTTGGAGATCTTCCTAATCTAAATGCTGGACTCAGAACCCTAATGAAGAAAAGAGAGAAGACAGAACAGGTCAACCAACCATCTCAGCTATGATGGACTATGTCAATCAGTGGATTTTTCAAAGACCTCATAGTGCTTGGAGTGGCAAGATTGACAGCGATTCATAACTGTTGCAACATCAAAACCACTCGAGCAAGAACCTCAGAGCATGCCCTACACCCGGGACTTGGGGAGGGTGGGAAATTGGGTGGGCCTTCTCCCTTAATACCCCCCTTTTAAACATGAAGGTAACAATATGGAAAACATACTAGTATTATCCACTTTCCTGTAGCCCTTGAACCTTCTTACTCTAAGTATGTAAAGAATATAAAAATAAATTTTATTAATAAAAAAAAAAAGAATTTCTATTTAGGGTCCAGCACGGTAGCCTAGTAGCTAAAGTCCTGGCTTCACCTGAATGCACTGGGATCCCATATGGGCACTGGTTCTAATCCCAGCAGCTCCACTTCCCATCCAGCTCCCTGGTTGGGAAAGCAGTCAAGGACGGCCCAAAGCCTTGGGGCCCTACACCTGCATGGGAGACCTGGAGGAGGCTCCTGGCTCCTGGCTTTAGATTGGCTCAGCTCTGGTCACTGCAGCTGCTTGGGAAGTGAATCAGCGGATGGAAGATTTTCTTCCTCTCTGTCTCTCCTCCTCTCGTGTATCTGACTTTCCAATAAAAATAAATAAATCTTTAGGAAAAAAAATGTTCTATTTTTTCTTTAATTGGAAAGGCAGATGTACAGAGAGGAGAGACAAAAACAAACATCTTTTGTCTACTGGGTCGCTCGCCAAGAGGCTGTGATGGCCACAGCCAAGCTGACCCAAAGCCAGGAGCTTCTTCCGAGTCTCCCGCATGGGTGCAGGGTCCCAAGCACTTGGGCCATCTTGCTCAGCTCCCTCAGGCCACAGGCAGGGAGCTGGATGGGGAGTGGGGGGCAGCTGGGATAAGAACATATGGGATCCCAGCAGCTGCAAGGCAAGGATTTAGCCACTAGGCTACCACGCCGGGTCCAACAGAGAGAATCTTTCATCTGCTGTTTCACTCTCCAAATGTCTCCTCAAAAGTTTCTAACAACCACATCTGGGCCGCAGCAGAGCCAGGAGCTGGGAGCTCCCTTCCGGTCTCCCACATGGGCCCAGGGACCTGAACACTCAGACCGTCCTCCGCTGCTTTCCCAGGAGCGTAAGTAGAAAACTGGATCAGAAGTGGAACAGCCAGGACTGGAATCTGCACTCACACAGCGCTAGACTCGTAAGTGTGGCTTAGCCCACCACACCGCAGTATACCTACCCTCCCCTCGGACGTCCCAGCCCCCGTGGGGTGACAGCAGCCCCACACAGCAGGCACTGAGGAGTGAAAAAGCAGACACAAGCCCGGAGTGTAAGTCAGTCAACAAACAGTCCTTACAGAAATAGGGACTCAACCCACTTTGCCATCTTCTCCTGGGCTCTCCCGGCCACGCGGCCCAGTCACCAGGCTTGGGGAACGAGAGGTGGTAGGGGGGCTGGTTTCTGCAAACCCGCTCCCAGGACCCACACACAGAGGCAGTCCTGGGAGGGAGGGCAGTGGCAGGCAGGACTCCCGGGACACACAGCCCAGGTGAGGGGCAGGCAAGGGCCAGCCGCACCTCTCCTGTCCTGCCCTCGACCTGTCCTCCGGCCTAGCACTGCTTGGCAGCCCCCGATCATTTTGCCTCCGTGAGCGGCACATCCCTGTACTCAGGCCCCCTTACAGGGCAACCATGGGTCCTAGAGGTGGAAATGCCAGTTCAGGTGCCCGCACTGCTCATCAGAGGCTTGCTGTTTACGGGTGCCAGGGATGGTTGATATGGTTGGATCCCTACCACTCATGTGGGAGACCCGGCCTGAATCCCCAGGTCCAGGCTTCTCACTCTGTCCCTCTGTATCTTTGCTGTATAAATAATCTTAAAAAGAGAGAGAGAGAGAGAGAGAGAGAAGAGTTGGAGCTGGCATCATGGCTCAACTGGCTAATCCTCCACCTTCAAGCGTCAGCATCCCATATAGGTGCTGGTTCATGTTCCAACTGCTCCACTTCTCATCCAGCTCCCTGCTTACGACCCAAAGCCTTGAGACCCCATGCCTGTGTGAGAGACCCAGAAGAAGCTCCTGGCTCCTGGCTCCTGGCTTCAGATTGGCTCAGCTCCAGCCATTGAGGCCATTTGGGGAGTGAACCAGAAGATAGACGATCTTTCTGTCTCTCCTTTCTGGAGTGCTGCCTTTCAAATAAGGAAAAAAAATGCTCCTGCTCTCCCTGGTCCCTGGCAGCTCACGAACTTGCCCCAAACCCGTTCTCTGTCCTCCCTCCCACCCCCACTCAGCGCACACGCTCCACTTGTGAATCTGAAATCGGACTGACCCCAGTCTCCAGATTCCCTCCCTACCCTGAACCCCTGTCCTTCCACCCTTCACAGTGCAACCCACACGGCCCATTGCCTCTGAGTTGTCCCTGAGCCCTCAGCCATCAGGCCTGGTGGTCACCTTCAAGGGACTTGCACATGTGTTCCCCTGTCTGCAGCCTCCCCAGGGTCCCAAGACCCACAGCCGCTCCCTGTGAATCCAGCTGGCCACTGCTGACCAGAGCCCGGGCTCAGGGGTGACCAGCAATGCCCCACCTGGCCAGTGCCCTCTTGTCTGCCCACACCTGCTGGCCCCAAGCCTCTTCCCTCTGCCCTGGCATCTGTAGGTCCCAACTCCTCTTAGTCCCTACCTCAAGAAAAGGTTAGAATAAATAAATGAATGACAGAAGACAAGCAAGCTGAATGAATGAGTGAGGGCAGGAGCATGCCCGCCCCACGCCCTGCTCACCTGCGATGATGAACCAGTTCATGTAATTCAACAGGTTGACGTAGCAGAGGACAGCAGCGGCTGTGTGCGCTCTCCAGGGGGGCACGCTCCAGGGGGCCCCCAGGGGACCCCGACCCGCCGCTGAGGGTCCCTGACTCTGGCCTGGCCCCGGGGACTGGCCGCCCTGCAGCCCTTCTGGCCCAGACTCGGGCCACTCGGCTGACATCACCCCACACTGGAGGCTCCCGTCCCCGCACGGTGCGGTGCAGGGCTAAAGCCCGAACTGGCTGGCGGCTCCCTTCGCAGGTTCCCGCCGAGCCCACCGCAGTGTGGCCGGTGGGGTTTCACCACCCTCAGCCCAGGAGGCCTGCTCGGGGGAAGAGGGCCACTGGCAACTCGACTCTGGGGAACCAGGCAGTTGCGTGCGCCCCGTGATGGGACCTGCAACCACAGGACAGCAGTGTGAAAGAGAAGTGACCAGGGCAGGAAATGAGACAAGCCTGCAGATGCCCCCCTCGCTGACAGAGGGCCAGGCTGCCTGCAGAAGTCCTGGGCGGAGGCCGGGCCTTGCCCCTGCTCAGGGCAGGCAGCAGGTGTGGGGTTAGAGTCTGAGAAGGCTTCATCTGCTCGGTCCCTGCCTGCAAAACCCCAGAGGAGGCAGGGGCCGCCCAAGGGTGCCAGCACCAGGGGGCAGGTTAAGCTGATGCCTGTAACACTGGCATCTCAAGCAGACACCGGGGATTCGAGTCCCGTCTAGTGGCCTGGGAACGCAGCAGGGAATGGCCCCAGTTTTTTGGGTTCCTGTTTCCACACAGGAGACCCAGATGAAGCTCCTGGCGCCAGGCTGCAGCCTGGCGCAGCTCCAATGATCACATTCATTTGGGAAGTCAACCAGCGGATGGAAGAGCTCTGTGTCTCTCCCTCTCTCTCTCTCTCTCTATGAAAGTCTGCCTTTCAAATAAATAAATCTTTAGAAACAAATTTCCAAAAAGCAATGGATGTGAATTCTCACAAAGGCATTGAAAACCCCAGGTTCTGGATGACGGACCAGTGTAACTCAGCAGGTGATACAGCAGAGAACGACAGCCAAAAACAACACAGGCGCCAAAGAAACCCAGCGATGCTGAAGCAGCACCCCGCACAGCAGCAAAGGGACAGGAAGCAGAACGGAGCACCACAGCCTCGGAATCTCACGGCTAGGACCGCACCAGCTGAAGTTGGTGCATTTTCAGGAAGTTTCCTTGGCCCCCACAAGCTCCAGTGGACAGACTGTGCGCAGACGTCAACAGCGACATCGTGTGGTCGTGGGCGGCAATTACAGCCACTCCGAACGGAACGGAATCCTGAAACTTCTGGTTAATTCAGAATGGTCTCCACGTCTTGGATTGGCTGCTAAAAGGCAAAAATGACAAGCCACGGGCCCGGCGCAGTAGCCTAGCAGCTAAAGTCCTCGCCTTGCACACGCCGACATCCCATATGGCACCAGTTTGTGACCTGGGAGGCCCCGCTTCCCACCCAGCTCCCTGCTTGTGGCCTGGGAAAGCAGTCAAGGATGGCCCAAAGCCTTGGGACCATGCACCCATGTGGGAGACCCAGAAGAGGTTCCTGGCTCCTGGTTTTGGATCAGCTCAACTCTAGCTGTTGTGGCCACTTGGGGAGTGAATCATCGGACAAATCATCGGACTCTCTGTCTCTACTCCTCTCTGTATATCCGACTGATAAAAATAAATAAATCTTCTTTAAAAAAAAAAAGGAATGATATGCCACACGGGAAAATCAGAGTTGTTATCATATTTCATACAAAGTGATGGGACCAACGTGTGTACACAGCATGTACACTTGATGAAAGTGCAGAATTTGGGGCCCGGTGCAGTAGCCTGGTGGTTAAAGTCCTTACCTTGCATGCACCGGGATCCCATATGGGCACCAGTTCTAATCCCAGCAGCTCCACTTCCCATCCAGATCCCTGCTTGTGCCCTGGAAGGGCAGTGGAGGACGGTCTAAAACCTTGTCTCTGAACCCAAGTGGGAGACCCAAAGTAGCTCCAGGCTCCAGGATTAGACTGGTCCTACCCTGTCTGTTGTGGCTATTCGAGGAGTGAACCAACACATGGAAGATGTGTGTGTGTCCCTCTCTATGTGTAACTCCACATGTCTTCCTCTTTTTTAAAAGATTTGTTTAATTTTAGGAAAGGCAGATTTACAGAGGAGAGACAGAGGGAAAGATCTTCCGTCCGATGATTCACTCCCCAAGCAGCTGCAATGGCCGATGCTGAGCCGATCTGAAGCCAGGAGCCAGGAGCCTCTTCCGAATCTCCCACGCGGGTGCAGGTCCCAAGGCTTTGGGCCATCCTCGACTGCTTTTCCAGGCCACAGGCAGGAGCTGGGTGGGAAGCGGGGCCTCCAGGCCATGAATCGGCGCCCATATGGGATCCCAGCACATGCAAGGCGAGGATTTAGCTGCTCATCTATCCCACCAGGCCCGTAACTCTGCATTTCAAATAAATAAAATAAATAATTTTTTTTTAAACTTTCATGTCAGGAGTGGGATAAAATAAATAAATCTTAAAAGCGATTCCATATTGCCGAGCATCTCTCCTGCTCTCGGGTGCTCAGTTCCCATCCTTCCAGCAGTGGGGTCCCAGCACCCCCAGCCCCCTAAGTCCCCTCAGGGTCCATGCCTCCCAGTGGGCAGGAGAGAAGAACAAACACAGGGCCCATCCTCCAGCCAGCTTCTCTGCCTCAATTCCCTCCCTCTGGCTCCCAGCTCCTAAAGACCAGCGCAGCTGGGCCTTCCCCCTGTCAGCAGCCTGTCTCCCCACCACACCTCCAAGGCCTGTGCTCCCACCCCCAGTGCCCACAATCACAGCATCTACATCCCTCTGCTGTTAGGGTGCCCCCGGACACCCCAGGCCTTGCTCTGTCCTCTCTGCAGCAACCCTCAAAGCCCCCTGCCGCCCTTAGTCTGTCGTGTCAGGTCCTGCTCACCTCCCGGCTGAGGCAGCTCGAGATCTCAGAGGATGGAGGTCACCAGCCGCCCTCCTGGCCAGCGAGACCCAGTGGCCGCCTCTGTCCCTCGCTCTCAGCCTCAGCAGCCCATGCTGCCCCTGCCCTCCAGCATCCTGCTCTCCTGCAAGCCTCAAGCAGCCGGCCCTGGCCTGCATTTCCTTCCCTCTCGAGGTCCCCAGAGCTCGCCCGGAGGCTGTCTTCCGTGGCTCCCTCTGGCCTCCTCCCAGGAGCTCCCAGAGCTGAACCGCAGGCCAGTTTCGCCCAAGTATTACTCTCCCATTGCCAGTCTCCTCCCTTCTGTGCCCCCTGCAAGGCTGGCAGGACACGCACACACCCCTTGCCCGGAAACACAGTTCCTGCTACCTCCTCTGCACTTTCAGCCACCCAGATGTTCAAGTCAAAATTGAATCCTGGGCCCGGTGCTGTGGCCTAATGGCTAATGTGTCCTCACCTTGAGTGCACAGGGATCCCAAATGGTACCTGTTCTAATCCAGGTGGCCCAGCTTCCCATCCAGCTCCTGCTTGTGGCCTGGGAAAGCAGTCCAGGACAGCCCAAAGCCTTGGGACCCTGCATCTGAGTGGGAGACCCACAAGAGGCTCCTGGCTCCTGGCTTCAGACTGGCTCAGCTCGAGCCATTGCGGTCACTTGGGGAGTGAACCAGCAGATGGAAGATCTTTCCCTTTGTCTCTCCTCCTCTCTGTATATGTGACTTTGCAATAAAATAAGTAAATCTTTTTTTTTTAAATTGACCCTGCTTCTAAAACACATTTTGCTGTTTATTTTTATTTATTTCAAAGGTGAAGTGGCCAGAGAAAGAATAAGAGGGGAGTCCACGCAATGGCTAGATTAGCCAGTCCTCCACCAGCAAGCACAGGTAACCCATACGGACACCAATCCCAGCTCCTCCACTTCCCATCCAGCTCCCTGTTTATGGCCTGGGAAGGAGGTACACCCACATGGCAGACTCCTGACTTCAAATCAGTCCGCAGATGGGAGATCTTTGTCTCTCCTCTTTGTAAATCTGTCTTTCCAATAAAAATGAAATAAATATTTAAAAAGAAAAATAAAGAAAGGCTCGTTTTCTGCTTACTGCTTCATTCCCAAAATGCCTGCACTAGCTGGTACTGGACCTGGCGTAAACCAGGGGTCCAAGTCCCCCACGTGGGGACCCGCTCGGCTCAGGGCACACAAGTAGCAGCAAGTCAGAACTGGACGGAAGGGGAGCTCAAGCCCAGCACCCTGCCACGGGACGTCGCTGTCCTCAGTGGCGTCCAGCTCTTGTGCCACACATCCCCTTTTTTTTTTACATCATGTTATTGGAAAGGTACAGGACGAGAGGGAGAGCCTTGCCCTGCCCACCTGCGCCATCACTGGCCCTGGGCCATCCACCTGCCACTGTGGACACCCAGGTGTCCTCTGCCTCCGCCCCTGCCCTGTCAGCCCACGGCGACACAGCGGCCAGAGTGAAGACACTCCTGTTCTCAGACACCCGGGGAGGAGAGCGAAGCTTTCCACCAGCCAGCAGAGTAAACTGAGCCTGGTTCCCCTGCGTTCCCCACCCCGCGTGGTGAGCGACACCTCACCCCCTGCTCACGTCACGCTGCTTCCAGCACGCTGCTGCTTGAACCTGGCCATCACCGTGTCAGGGTCTTAATCTTCCTAGATTGGCACTCCTGGAAATCATTCCGGTGTATAAATGTGACCTCCTCCCAGTGAAAAGCGCCACTCGGGGATTCTCTGTCCCAGCTCCGTAGCTGCGGCACGGTGTGATTCCATCTGCTGGTCCTCCACTCAGCTACCTTGTCGGTGTCGGGTGATGGGCAAAGAAAAGGCCGAGTGAGTGTGCGGCCCTAGGCCGGTTCTCACACCGCAGAACACAGGTTTGAAAATGAGCTTTTAGTGACCGAGGCGACGCTAAGGCAGGTCAGGCTGATGATGCCTAGTGGCCAGCAGGGGGAGACAAAGACTAGCTCAAGAGCCTTTATCGCCGTGCTGCGGGTCAGCTGCGGGTCAGCTGCGGGTCAGCCGCGGGTCAGCTGGGGGTCAGCTGCGGGTCAGCCGCGGGTCAGCTGCGGGTCAGCTGCGGGTCACCACATCCCCACACACCACCGAGAGGGGCTGCAAGCACAGTGGACATTCGCATACGCTCTCCGGGGTTGACCTTGAAGTGGAAGAGAGTCGCCCAGCCAAGCGCAGGACCCAGGCCGGCACCCTGCGTGGATTTTCTAGGCCTCCAGTTTCCATCTGTCCCTTGGACCAGATTTCTTGTCCTTCTGGAGGCAGAATCAGGGCAGGAGGGAAGAGGAGGCAGGAGAGAGGGAGGCTGTCCTTGCCCCAGCTTCATCCGGATGAGCAAGCCATCACATTCCACCGAGCTCATCTTGCACAGACTGCTGGAAGACCAGGAAGGTTGGTTTGTTTGTTTGTTTGGGGTTTTCTTTTTTGGTTGTTGTTGCTTCTTGTTTTTTGTTTGTTTGGGTTTGGTTTTAAATTGGAAAGGCAGATTTACAGAGACAAAGATCTTCCATCTGCTGGTTTACTTCCCAAATGGCCACACTGGTCAGAGCTGAGCTGAGCTGAGCTGAGCTGAGCTGAGCTGAGCTGAGCTGAAGCCAGGAACCAGAAGCTTCTTCCAGGTCTCCCACACGGATGCAGGGTCCCAAGGCTTTGGACCATCCTCTACTACTTTCCCAGGCCACAAGCAGGGAGCTGGATGGGAAGTGGAGCTGCCGGGACATGAGCTGACACCTAGATGGGGTCCTGGTGCTTGCAAGGGGGGATTAACCAATGAGCCACCTTTCAGGCATGGAACGTATTTTTCTAAGAAAATGTTGATCTTTGAACTCCTTGGGGTTCAACAGAAACAGCCCGGTAGCCAGATCACTAGCAGGTCCTCGAGCAGTCCAGGGACCGTGCGTTTACCTCAGAGAGGGATTTAGAGGGAACCCCAAGCTGCCAGATGCCTCACTTTGTTTCTTTATTCAAAACAGGCATGGGTGGGGCTGGTGCTGTGGCATAGTAATAGAGCTGCTGCCTTGAGGCCAGCATCCCATGTGGCTGCAGGTTCTAGTACTGGCTGCTACAGCTCCCTGCTACTGCCTGGGGAAGCAGGGAATTGATCAAGTGTTTGGGCCCCTACAGCTGCATGGGAGGCCTGGACAAAGCTTCGGGTTTCTGCCTGGCTCAGCCCTGACCATTGCAGCCATGTGTGAAGTGAGCCAGCGGATGGGCACGCTCTAGCCTCTCTCCCCCGTAACTCTCAAATAAATAAGTCATGTTACACACGCACACACACACACACACACACACACACACACACACAGAGCAGGGTCTAGCTCACAGGTGCGGGAATCCTGAGGAGGGCAGGTTGGTTCTGAGGTGCCCAGCTCTTCATGAAGATAAGCTTTTCCTGCAGACATCAAGGTGGTGGGAGAGGTAGGGTGACCTGGATGAACCCCTATCCATGCAGACCCGAAAGAGGGGGTGCATCTCCTAGGCACACTTTGTCACAGGAGCAGATTGTTGGGGGTCATGACTCCAGTGCCCTTGCCAGGCTCAAAACAGCAGGCAAGAGCCTGGCACGGTAGCCTAGCAGGTAAAATTCTCGCCTTGTATGCGCTGGGATCCCCTATGGGTGCCAGTTCTAATCCTGGCAGCTCCACTTCCCATCCAGCTCCCTGCTTGTGGCCTGGGAAAGCAGTTGAGGACGGCCCAAAGCCCTGGGACCCTGCACCATGTGAGAGACCCAGAAGAGGCTCGTGGCTTCGGATCAGCTCAGCTCTGACCATGCGCTCACTTGGGGAGTGAATCATCAGACAGAAGATCTTCCTCTCTGTCTCTCCTCCTCTCTGTATATCTGACTTTCCAATAAAAGTAGATAAAGCTTAAAAAAAAAAAAAAAGCAGGCAGGTAAAAAGGAATTCACGCCTCTGAAATAATCTCTGGGCACCCCCCCCCCACTTTACTCCAGGGTTGGGGGAGTTGGTTCCAGGACTCCCTGCAGGTGCCAAAACCCACAGATGTTCAGGCGGCCACTATGAACAGGCAGCGGGTCAGCACAACTCCTGCTCCATCCGGTCCTCCCACAGCCTCTAGCTCACCTCTGCCCCGGGACTTAGAAGTGCTGTAACAATGTAACCGCAAGACAAACAACTCTCCTGAATTGTGCAGGGAGTGATGACCAGGGGAAAAGTCTGTGGAGCTCAGCACTCAGGGGCGGCAGAACGTGAACCTGCACCAAACAGTGCCACAACAATGGGTGCTGCGGAGGCGAGAGGCCACTGCAGGGGCCGCTCAGGCGTGTGGACTCAGCAGCGGGCTCAGCACACAGAGAACTACAGATTTACCTTTCAGAACTTTTTGGAATTTTCAAAATCAGATTTCTTCAGTTTGCTTTCAGAACTTTCTGGAATGTTTTTAATGGATTTTTTTTAAGTTGATTGAGTCAGTGTAACCTAGTGTAACCTATACATTCAGGGCTGCCTGTGTATATAAGAAATCAGCTTTATTGAGAGATAATACATTTACCAAACTATTTCACCCTCTTAAAATACAAAATTCTGTGCCTAATATTCTCCCTGCAAGCACCAGGATCACACATGTGCCCCAGTTTTTGTCTTGGCTGCTCCACTTCCCTTCCAGCTCCCTGCTTTTAACCTGGGAAAGCAGTGGAGGACGGCCCAAAGCCTTGGGACCCTGCACCCAGAGGACCCAGAGGAAGCTCCCGGCTCCTGTCTCCTAGCTTCGGGTTGCCTCAGCTTTGACCAGTGTGGCCATTTGGAGAGTGATCCAGCAGATGGAAGATCTTCCTCTCTGTTTCTCCTTCTCTCTGTATATCTGGCTTTACAATTAAAATTAAAAAAAAAAAAAGGACTTATTTGTTTTTATTGGAAAAGCAGATTTACAAAGAGAAGGAGAGACAGAGGGAAAGATCTTCCATCTGCTGATTCACTCCCCAAGTAGCCTCAATGGCAGGAGCTGAGCTGATCTGAAGCCAGGAGCCAGGAACCTCTTCCGGATCTCCCACGCGGGTACAGGGTCCCAAGGCTTTGGGCCGTCCTCAACTGCTTTCCCAGGTCACAGGCAGGGAGCTGGATGGGAAGTGGAGCAGCCAGGATACAAATTGACACCCATTTGGGATCCTGACGGAAACAAGATAAGGATTTTGATCACTAGATTATAGTGCCAGGTTCAAGGTTAATTCTTAAATTGATGATCTTGAATGACCCGTGGATAATGCTAGATGGACCTTGGCAGTAAAAAATAAAACAAAAGAAAAAAGCTGCTCACGCAGCTTCTGTTTTTCTTCCTGAGTAGTTCTCACCCCACCAGCCTCACCAGCCTTCGTGTGGGATACCGGGTGCCATGCCTGCTCTCTCTGTGGCAAGTCCTTGGGTCTCCCACCCAGCCGTCTTGCACAGCCTCATTTCAGGCGTGTCCTCTGTAAACAGCAAGAATCTGGATTTTTCAGAAATCCAGTCTGACAACCGATCTGGCTGAGCGTGCGCTCATGATCACTATGACTCAGGCGAACCAGCGGTGCCTGCGATCTGTCCTGGCGCGAGGAGGGCTGGGCAGCGGCCATTGGTCCAGGGTTACTTTTATGCTAGCGCTGCGCTGTGAGCATCCCAGGGGTGGCCTCACTCACTGCACTTGCTGTGTGGACATGAATCTTGTTAATCCTCATGTTTCAGAGGAATTACTGGATGTCACCCGAGGCGTGTGCAGTGGCAGAGTCAGGGCTCCAGGTGGCTCCAGACACAGGGCTGGCACTGCTTGCAGAGATGTCCAGCCCTCCCAGGAAGAGCAGATGTGCCCTGAGGATATCAAGATTAGAGTGAGATAGACAAGGCCAGAGTTCCCCGCCCAGGGGTGTGGTCACACCAGAGAGCAGAGCTGGGAGGAATACAGGGCCGGGCCCCTGCTCTGCTGAGCTCAGCCTACCCACAGTCTGCAAATGCCTGTTCCGCAGGCACACCTCCTACCCCGCCCCTAATTCCTGCCCTGCCTTGCCCCTTTCCTGCTCAGGGCACGTCTCCCCTGCCCCCAGAGCCTATGCCCAGCACTGTGATGAGAGCTCCAGCCGGCACCTGCCTGGAAGAACAGGCAACTCCACTGCCAGGGGACCGGTCAGTATTTGAGCCAGGGAGCCAAGAGCATTTGCTACTGGCAAGATTGAAAATTCCAAGCCTGGAGCAGTAGACTAGTGGCTAAAGTCCTTGCCTTACATGAACCAGGAGCTCATATGGGTGACGGTTCTAATCCCACCAGCCTGGGAAAGCAGTCGAGGATGGCCCAAAGCCTTGGGACCCTGCACCCGTGTGGGAGACCTGGAAGTGGATCCTGGCTCCTGGCTCTTGGCTCCTGGCTTTGGATTGGTTCAGCTCCGGCCATTGGGACCACTTGGGGAGTGAATCAGAGGACAGAAGATCTTCCTCTCTATCTCTCCTCCTCTCTGTAAGTCTGACTTTCCAATAAAAATGAACAAATCTTTAAATAAATAATTTTGTTAAAGTGATAAAAACGAAAAAATCAGTACTTATGTGCTAATTACACCCAATCTGGGCTCTAGGCTAAGCTATAGGAGCTTGGGCGCCTCAGCGCCTCTCACACCCTTTCCTTTTTATCTCCAGGTGTGGTCCAGGTGCCCTGTAGGATCCCAATAGCAAACCGAGAAACCCACTTGAGGAGCTAAGCCAGGTAAAGGTTTGTGGGGTATAACCATCAGACAAGGGCAAGCAGGCACAGAGGGCAAGAGGCTGAGGCACCTCCACTTCCCCCCTGCCTGCCTGCACCTGTGCCTGGGCACCACTGCACCGCAGCACGCGGGAGGCCACTGTGTGGTCTGGTGCGAGGGGTCATCCGCCTACCTCCCGCACTCCAGCAGCGCTTGCCAGCCACCAGCTGGCCCCAGGTGTCAAAAAGAATGGCATTTTCTTGGCTCCAAATGCAGAGCCCCAGGGAGACACTTAATTCTAGCTGGTCAAGGAGACGCCGAGTTCCCAGAGAGGGAATGGGGCCCAGCAGGCCTCCTGGGAATCCCTGCAGCCCAGCTTCTTCACTTCTCTCTTCCCCAGCATGCCGTCTTTCCTTTCTTCTCCCTGCACAGCACATTCCAGCCACTGCTGGGCTGGGGGATCTAAATGCAGCAAGATACCTGTGTGCACCTGTGAGTGTGCACGTGAGCCCGAAGAAGCGCCTGCACACGTACCAGGCACACAGACCCCCACGCAGGCCGCAGCACGTGTGCACACCCGGGGAGCGCCCCTGTGTGGGGACTCTTCCCACTCCTCTAAGCCCACACTTAGCTGCCTCTGCTGGGGCGACACAGTCCTGACAGTTCCTTGCAGATAGGGAAAAAGCATAAGACCTAAGCAGGGCCCTCTCTTCTTCATTCATTTGTTTTTCAGAGGTTCCTCTATTTCTTGGAGAGACAGACTTCCACGAAGAGAGGGAAGGTCGAAGCCATCTTGCATCCACTAGCTCTCTCCCCAAATAGCTGCAATGGCCAGGGCTGTGCCAGACTAAAGCCGGAAGCCAGGGGCTCCTGCCAGAACTCTCCCATGAGGACAGAGGCCCAAGCATTTGTGCCTTTGCCCTCCCAGGCACAGTAGCCGGGAGCTGGATGAACAGTGGAACAGCAGGATGGCTTGCATTGTAGCAGGTAAAACTGCCACCTGCAACGCTGGCATCCCCTATTTGTGCCCATTTCCAATCCAGCAAATGGCCTGGGAAAAGCAGCACAAGATGGCCCAGGTGTTTGGCATCATGCCATTCACATGAGAAACCCAGAGAAAGCTCCTGGCACCTGGAGGCAGCCTTGCCCTTGGCAGCCATTTGGAGAGTGTGAACCAGCATATGTGTCTCTGGAGCTCTCCGTCTCTCCTTGCATGCAACTTTAATTAAAAAAAAAAAAGCAAGCAAACGAAGCAGCCAGGATTTGAACCAGAACTCTGAAATGGGATGCCAGTTTCTCAAGCAGAGAAAACCTGATACCCCACAATGTTGGCCCCATAGCTTATTATCTAAAATAACTCCCCTTCCTTTCCCCCCGCCCCAAAATGTATGTTTTTTCTTTAAGAGATCTGGCCCCTTGGAGCCATTCCTTATCATCTGGTGAACCTGCTCTTTTTCTGTGTCTTCTTTAAAGAAGATGGGAAACTTCCATTCAACGGGACTTGGATAAAAAGCTGACAGTTTTTATGAAGCTCTGATTTGATTTTGTGAAGCTCAGTAAGACAATCGGTAACTCAAAGCCATCAATGACATCAGACTTTTTTTTTATCTTCATCAGCAGATAAAAGTATGTCAAGTTCCAAAACACAAGAGATAACAAATATTGTTTATTGCTGCACAGAAATTCCCCAAAATGTATCAGCTTACAATTCAAGGAACATTTATTATCTCACATAGTTTGGTGGACCGCGGCGGACTCAGGAGCCGTGAGGCAGTTGGATGGCTGTGGGGCAGGCTGTGGTGAGGACTGCAACCTTGGCGGATGGCACTGCCATGTTGTGGACAAAGCCCCGGCCTGTGGTGCCTGCCTCCCGTTTGGGTGATGGTTTAAGTCCTGGCTACTCCACTTCTAATCCCGCTCCCTGCTAATGCACCTGCAAAAGCGACACAAGATGGCCAAGTGCTTGGACCTGTGCGCTCACCTGGGAGACCCGGAAGAACTCTCAGCTCCCTCCACAGCCTTGGCCTGGCCTAGCCCTAGCTGTTGCAGTCATTTGGAGAGTGAAGATCTCTCTCTCTCTCTCCTCTCTGTAACTCTGCCTTTCAGGTAAATAAAAAATTTTAGTATATGTGCTGCGGAAGCGAGCACAGATAAATAAAAAATTTAATATATATTGGGTCCGGTGCAATAGCATAGTGGTTAAAGTCCTCACCTTGAATGCGCTGGGATCCCATATGGATGCCAGTTCTAATCCTGCCTGCCCCGCTTTCCATCCAGTTCCCCGCCTGTGGCCTGAGAAAGCAGGCAAGGATGGCCCAAAGCCTTGGGATCCTGCACCTGTGTGGGAGACCTGGAAGAAGCTTCTGGCTCCTGACTTGGCTTAGTTCCAGCCGTTGCAGTCACTTGGGGAGTGAACCATTGGATGGAAGATCTTTCTCTTTGTCTCTCCTCCTCTCTGTATATCTGCCTTTCCAATAAAAATAAATAAAATATTTAAAAAATAGATATATAGATAGATATAAACCCTTGGGCCAGGCATTTGAGCTAGTGGTTAAGACACGCTCCCTAAGATAGCCGGGCTTTCGTTTCTCATTCCAGCTGTCAGTGGGCAGCGCGGGTCCCTGCCATCCCGTGGGAAACCCAAACAGAGCTGCTCCTGGCTTCAGCCAGGCCTCACCCACCGTGAGCGTGTAGTTGGACGTTGCCTCCAGCTGCTTCCCAAAGAAATACATATATATTAGGGAGGAAGGAAGGAGAGAACAAAGGAAAAAGGAGGGAGAGTGGGAGGAAGCAAGGAGGAAGGAGACATCACACACAGCCTGAGGCTGTGAGCAGCAGGAGTCCCGCTGGATGTGAGGTTCCCCCAGTGGCTCATTCCTGCAGCTGGCATGCCGCGGTCCGCTGCTGGGAGGTCTATGTCCCTTGCCACTTGTGCCTCTTTGTAAAGCCGAGCACCCCATCACATGGCAGCCAGTTGCTCCCCAAGCCAGTGACCCAAGAGAACGAGACAAAAGCCACGTCCTTTGTGAGCCAGCTCTGATGTCATAGCCGTTTTTTCTACCACCTCTCCCTGTGGGAGGACATGACTATCTAGACGCCTTGATGGCAGCCGGTCACCTTGGAAGACCACTCATACAGGGAGAAGGTTCTGGAAGAAAAGTGGGAGGTGTTTTCACCAAGTTCTTTAGTAGCAAGCGCAGGGCTCCTGTTTCTAGACACAAGAGGAGTTGGGGGAGTAGGTGGGAGGATTTGGCTGGAGAGCCCCAACTGCAGAGAAAAGCAGTTAAATTGGGTTCTGGAGGAGCTGTGCTGGGGTGGGGAGGATCTTCAACGTCCTCAGAATACGGGCCTGACAGTCACATTAAGGTAGGGCTGAGCCTCAGGCCCAGAGTGGGGTCACCCAAAAAAGGCCTTCGAGCAAGGGCTTGGGATGTGACTCATTCAGTTGGGAAGTGATCCAGGGATCCCGGTTAAGAGAGCAGACAAAGGCAGGCATTAGGCAGAGCAGTTAAGACACTGTTTAGGGGTGAAGGGGGAACCTGGCATAGCTGCTCAATGGCTAAATCCTCACCTTGCAGGAGCTACCAGGATTCTATATGGGCATTGGCTCTCATCTTGGCAAACCCGCTTCCCACCCAGCTCTCTCCCTGTGGCCTGGGAAAGCAGCTGAGGATGGCCCAAGGTCTTGGGACCCTGCGCCCACGTGTAGGAAACCAGGAGGCTGGGTCTGCTCCCAGACTGGCATGTCTCCCAGACTTCAGCCTGGAACAGGAGGGGCCACAGGAGCCAGTTATGTCACTGGCCTGGCGGGATTCCAGCCAACCAATGGCACACCTGAACGGACATTCCTTACATAATTGGGGTATAGACAGCCCCTTTGCCAGCCCACGTGTCTATAGGAGTATGCAACTCAACACGGTCACAGCTGCCCTTTTGGCTTCCATCTTCCTTCAGCTCTGTGTGAAGGGGGCCCAGGAGCGGATTTTCCAATAAAGCTTCTGTTACAACGATGGACAACTCGCTGGTATTACTCCACCAGCGGGCGGGCGGGCGGTGGTCATCATCTAACACTACCTGTACAGGAGACCCTGATGGAATTCCCGGCTCCTGGACTTCGTCTGGTCCAGACCTGATTATTGCTGCCACTTGGGGGAACAAACCAGCGGATGGAAGATCTACCTCACTCTATTTTTTTTTTCCTGCCCCAAACTCTACTTTCCAAATAAGTAAAATAAATCTACCTAACTAAATAGACCTAAAAAAAAAAAAAAAAAACCGTCTCAGTTCTGCTGTCAGAATTCCAATTTCCCACTAAAGTCACCCTAGAAGGCAGAGTTCTAGACCCCAAAAGCTAGGTTCCTGTCACCCAAGCGGAACAGTTCCTAGCTCCCAACTGGATCCCCAACCCCTCTTACCCCCGTCACTTTGGGAATTAATCCGGGGGAATTCTCATTTTCTTGGTGTTTTCCTGTTTGTCTCTCCTTGTCTCTGTGAATAAATAAAAATAAATAAGTCATAAGAATTTAGAAAGAAAAAAGATGACATGTTCAGACAGAGGAAATAAGGTCGGGAAAATCCCTTCAATTACCAGTCAAGAAACTGTGGGGGTGGGGACTCCCGCTTCCACACCGCCTCGTTTTTTAGCTTCTTCTGAAAGATTCCCTAAACGTTTTTGCCAACTTCCCGCTGTTCCTTAATTCTTCTGGGTCCAAGTGCATCCACCGCTACCAGTCCCCGCCCCCGCCCCTTCAGGACACGGTACCAGCAGAAGAAAAACTCCAAGCCTCCTATTTCACAGCCTCTTGCCAAAGTGCAGAACACAACTTGAGATACGGAATCCGAAATTCAGTACGATCTGATTTACATAAGTCTCGGTTTTTCTCAGCTCCTCCAACGTCTTTCTCGCCAACCCCTGGCAGGTGTCCCAAGCCCTGCCCCTCCAGCTGTCCCCCTGCCCACCTTCCCGTCGCAGTCCACGCCCCCACCTTGCAGACGCTGGCTGAGCAGGGGGACCAGACACCAGCATCTAGAATACGGTCCAACACGAAGGGTCAAAAACTGCGAACGGCGCGCATGTTCACATCCACCAGGCGTTCACGGGCAACTCCCGCTCTTTGTGTGCCGGTCTAGATCCAAGCTGCAGGTCCCTCGTGGGGAAATTCTGGAAAGTGGCTCGGGACGTCCGTCCAACACCCCGCCCCGTCCGCGTCCGCCCAGCTTAGAGCACAGGAAATGTCCCCGGACCCGCGGAGGCCCCCTCTCCCAGCTTTCTTTGTCATTCTAATTGACTGCTGGGGACACCCTTTGTCAACCGTGGAGAGTAATGCAAATGACTATGGGGAAGGTTATTAATACTCAGAGGCGCCTGGCAAAACCTCAACCCCAACCGCCTCCTGCACCCCACCCCCCCCCCACACACACATCGGGGTCTTGTCCGCCACTCCCTCCCCCGCCCGCCTTTTCCCTCCGGTGTCCATTGCTGGATGAAACCCATCGCCTTGACTCTGCAGTTCAGGACTGACCACGGCTCACCAGGCTACCTGGGGTGTGCTTGAACTCCAGTCCCCTTTGGGCTGGGAATCCTCCTGTGTGTCCCCAAGGTCCTCTGCTAAATCACTGGGCTTCCTGAGGCCTCAGTTTTCTCAATTGTGAAAGGGGAGTGAACTCCTTTCTCTGAATCACCACAGTCACCTCCTGGGGGACAATGCCAGGTGCTCACCCGGTGGCTGCTGTGCCCATGCTCCAGCGCCTGCCTGCATCCCTCTATAGATTGCCTAGTTTTTGCTGGTTTTTTTGTTTGTTTTTTGTTTTTGTTTTTTTGAGAAGCAAACACAGACTTACCGAAGGCTTGCAACAGCCAGGACTGGACCTTTCCTGAAGCCAGGCCTTGCAATTTGGGTGATAGGTGTTAGCCCCGGGGCAGGCTGAGAGCCCTAGGTAGCGCCAGAAGTTCCTGCAGAGAATAGCCACCCCGGAGCTGACCCATGAGAAGACAACACACACCTTTACCTCCAGCCCCGTCATCACCACTACTTAGGCTAGTAGCAGCTCAGTCCTGCTGTTTTGGTGCGGTTTCTTATCTAATATTAGGGACCCAATGATTTGAGTCCCCCAGGGCATGCTATCTTCCGGGTTTTGTATTAGCAGGAAGCTGGAGTCAGGCTCAAGCTGGGTATTGAACCCAAGTACTCTGATGTGGGATGTGGGCATCATTTTATTATTTTTAAAGATTTATTTATTTTTACTGAAAAATCAGATTTTACAAAGAGGAGAGACAAAGATGCGTTTGTTGATTTCCCCAAGTAGATGCAATGGCCACTGCTCAGACGATTCGAAGCCAAGAGCTTTTTTCAGGTCTCCCACGTGGGTGCAAGATCCTAAGGCTTTGAGTCGCTCTCCACTGCTTTCCCAAGCCACAAGCAGGGAGCTGGATGGGAAGTGGAGCTGCTGGGATTAGAACCGGCGCCCATATGGGATCCTGGCACATGCTAAAACAGAAGGTTACATTCACCAGTGACTGTCAACAAAGTTTTATTATAAATGAGAGGCAAGGCAACTGACTGACCAACCTGTTGAGACAACCTGCCAACCAGGACCAACCCCTTACCAGAATGTGGCCTGGCCCTCACGCCCTGTGCCCACCCCCTTCCCCCACCCCAGCAACAGCACATTCACAGGGTTTTTACAGGGGCAGTCCACAATAGCCTGCAAGGTGAGTGTTACCAGAAATGCCCAGTGGGTTCTTTCCTCTGCTTAGTATTGAAATAAAATGCCGGGAATCTGTTGCAGACAGAAAAGTTTATTTGTGAAAGGACCAGGGGAGCAGGTGAAGGGAGGGAAGGGGAAGCGCCTCCGGAAGGAAGGAAGCCTGGAGGTGGGGTGCCTCTCGTTAGAGGAGGGAGAGAGACACCAAAGGTTTGAGGAAGGGTCTTGGGGTTTTAAGCCTTCCTTGACCCCTCCTTGTTGGGCGGGGAACCTACAGGTAAGTTGTTCCCCATTGGTGGTCTCTTAATTAATTAGAAAATGGGTGGGCAGTGCTGGTGCCGCCCACCTGAAGGTGTGGCCAAGACCTCAGCAGGCCTGGATGGTCTCAGTGAGTGGGGAATACCACACATTTCCTGCTTTTCTGGGCTGGACAGCCCATGCTGGCTCTTCTCTGGTCCAGCAATTAAGGTACCCACCCCTTAATTACTTGGAGCCACCTGTGAGATAATCAAACTTGGGGCTTTATTCATGAGACTTAGGGCCCATTGGTGCTAAAGGTCACACAGGCCTGCTAGCTCACACAGTTTCTTAGTAGCAATGAGCAACACTGTAACAATTTGCGCTGCCAGGGCTGAATCAGGGTGCAGGAATTCCATCTGGGTCTTCCACGTGAGAAGCAAGAACTGAAGCACTGTCTCTCTAGACATATTAGCAGAAAAACAAAAACCAGATACCCAAGACCTGAACCGCATATAGGATGTTCATGTCCCAAATGGTGCCTTATTCCCTGCTCCACAATGTCCACCTCCAATGTGGACATAGCATTGTGTGCATTGCTAGGCCAAACACCTGCTAAAGGATGCCAGATTTATGGGTCAGCACGGGGGTTGTATAGGCTGATCCTCCAACTGCAGCACCGGCATCCCATACATGTGCTGCCTCTAGTTCTGGCTGCTCAGCCTCTGATCCAGCTCCCTGCTTTAGGTCTGGGAAAGCAGTGGAAGATGGCCCAAAGCCTTGGGACCCTATACCACTGCTGCCACGTGGGAGACCCAGAAAAGGTTCCTGGCTTCCATCAGCTGCGCTGTAGACACTGCAGCCACTTGGGGGGTAAACTAGAGGATGAGAAATCTTCCTCTCTGTCTCTCCTTCTCTCTGTAAATCTGATTTGGTTTTCTAATACAAAATAAATTAATTTAAATATTAAATAAACATTTAAAAAGATAAGATAGGGCCCAGTGCGATAGCAGAGAGGCTAAAGTCCTCGCCTTGAATGCGCCAGGATCCCATATGGGCGCCGGTTCTAATCCCAGCAGCCCTGTTTCCCATATATCTCCCTGCTTGTTGCCTGGGAAAGCAGTCGAGAACAGTCCAAAGCCTTGGGACCCTGCACCCGTGTGGGAGACCTGGAAAAAGCTCTGGGCTCTTGGCTTCAGACTGGCTCAGCTCCAGCTGTTGCAGCTGCTTGGGGAGTGAACCATCAGACAGAAGATCTTCCTCTCTGTCTCTCCTCCTCTCTGTATATCTGCCATTCCAATAAAATAGATATATCTTAAAAAAAAAAAAAAAGATGAGACAAAGAAAATGGTGTCTTGTTAACATGTCCTGAATTTTATCTGGCAACTTTAGAAGAGACTGAAGGGCTTCCAAGGAGTGTTCTGAGGCAAGAGGCACCAGAAGAAACACAGGAGAAGAATCTAGAACCCTGAGACCTGGCAATGGATTGCAGGCCTGACAGAGCACTTGCTGCTCTCAGCCCAGTGGCAAACACACACTGGCTAGGCTCAGCTACACCCAGATGCCCAACCTCCAGCTTGCCTGCTGTTCCCTCCAGCTCCAGCAGATCAGTGGGCCACTCCCTTGCCCACCCATCCCAGAATGAATGAATGAATGAATAAATAAATAAATAAATAAAACAGCAGGGAAAAACCTAGACCAAGCAGGAGTGACACTAGCCATGTGTTCATAATCTTCTAAGGAACCAGACTGTCATTGCAGAAAGCCAGGGCCAGGACACGCCCAGAGGTGGCTGAACCTGCCATGGGGAGATACTGACATTCAGGTCTCCAGGGGTTGCACAGGTGACTACACGACCCCTAGGCTTCCTGGGAGGACACTGGCTCAACAAGCAGTTCCTCACGACCTTGGCTCATTCACAAGCAATCTCCAACTCACTCCTCTCCCCTCAGGACCTCTCTCTTGTCTTAGGATCACCTGTCTGCTCCTCCGGGTTCTCACTACCCCAGGCAGCCCTGGCATGTTCTCTGACATACCTTAGAATGCGTCCACAGCACAGGGCACAGGCTCATTTCCACCCACCTGAGCTCCCACTGCCCATCCATTCCAGCTCTGTTTCCAGTAAAAGCAGGCCTCGTCTTGTACATCTGCCCATTTCTGGATCAGAAGCCAAGTCCCAGCCCTCAGCCCTCGGGGACAGAAAAGCAGGACAAACCAGAGTGCTGGAAGAAAAACAGGCCTCTTCCAGTCACCTGAGAGAAAGGGTTACTCATCCGAGGTGAGGGCGTGGGGTAGGCAGCTAAGGTCCCAAGTCCTTTCTTGTCAACAGGGTGAGTAGGGGATGCAGCAGCCCAGCCTACAGTAGGAGACAGACTCCACTTGAGTTGTGTACTGCCTTGGATTTCTGTTCCAGGGGCTCTGTGTCATTCAGAGTGTAAGAAATGTGAACTAAAACTGAGAGAGATGAGGTGGGTGTTGGGCAGAGGTGAGACTGCTGCTTAGGATGCCCGCATCTCGTATCCTGGTGCCTGGAGTGGAGTCCTGCTACTGCTTCCCATCCAGTGTCCTGCTGATGTGCAGTCTGGAGGCAGCAGGTGGGAGCTCAGGTGTGTGGGTTCTTGCCACTCCTGTAGGAAACCCAGAGTAGATGCAAGCTCCTGGATTTGGCCCGAATCATTGCTAACTGGAGAGTGACCCAGCACATGAAACATTTGTCTTTGTCTTTCTATTTTAGAGATGCTGAATGCTGTCAGGAAAAATAACATTTTTTTTTTAGATTTATTTATTAATTTTATTGGAAACGCGGATATACAGAGAGGAGAGACAGAGAGGAAGATCCCGCAACAGCTGGAGCTGAGCCAATCAGGAGCCAGAAACTCCTCTGGGTCTCCCACATGAGTGCAGGGTTCCAAGGCTTTGGACCATCCTCAACTGCTGTCCCAGGCCACAAGCAGGGAGCTGGATGGGAAGTGGAACTGGTGACCATATGGGATCCTCGCACGTGCAAGGCAAGGACACTAACCACTAAGCTATCACACCGGGCCCAAAGAATAACATTATATCTTGATATTGTTTACAATCTGGAGTGACTACTGGGGCAACTGATGCTCACTGGCCTTTGCTGATGCTTGGCAATTTACTCCAAAAATCTTCATTTGGATTCTCCCAGGGGCAGATCCTGAGACAAAGCAAGAATCAAGAGGCTTGTTTGGAAGGTGATCCTAAAGAGAATTGTAGAGGAGTGAAAAGCTCTCCCAAGGACTGAGGTGAAATACCAACTCCCATTAGTCACCAAAGAGGTGGCTATGTGTTGCTCTGCCAGGCTGGCAGTTACTGCAGCCAGAAAAAGCGCCTCCTTTGTGAGAGATGCAGGGGGTGGCATTGGCACCGCCTTGGTAAGCCCAGGAGGCCTTGGCAGGAGCTAGGGCAGGTCTGTAGGCCCTGCCATTGTTGTTTTTTTTTTTTTTAAGATTTATTTATTTTTATTGGAAAGTCAGATATACAGAGAGGAAGATCTTCTTTCCAATGATTCACTGCCCAAGCGGCCACAACAGCCGGAGCTGTGCCAATCTGAAGCCAGGAACCAGGAGCCTCTTCTAGGTCTCCCACGTGGGTACAGGGTCCCAAGGTTTTGGGCCATCTCCACTGTTTTCCCAGACCACAAACAGGGAGCTGGATGGGAAGTGGAGCTGCCAGGATTAGAACCAGTGCCTATATGGGATCTGGGCATGTGCAAGGTGAGAACTTTAGCTGCTAGGTTACTGCTATCGTTGTTTTGATCTGATGGTTATGTCAACAGACCCATTGCCAAAGCAGAATTAAACAGGGTAACTTGATGTAGATATATGTTGTAGAGAAGAGTCATATTGAGTTTAGGGGACTTTGTCAAAGACAGAATGGCCACCTGTGCTATTCTGCACGTCCTGCTCTGAATGATGCATTGTATGGGGTACCCACCATTTGAAATGGCACTTCTTCCAGTTCATTTAAGGAGAAGAATCTATTGAGGTTATTTATTTGATAACTTAAAAAAGGTCTAAGAAGACCAGAGATTTAGACTGGAAGGCTCTAAGCCTGCAGTGCCCAAACACAGTCGTAATTCGAATCTGAACTACTGGCTATTCTGACTTGAGCTGATCTTTTTAATTTTCAAAATGTATTCATGTTATTTATTTGAGTAGCAGCAAGGTAAGAGAGGAGGAGAGAAATCTCCCATTTGCTGGTTCATGCCCCAGATGTGCTCCATAGCCAGGTCTGGACAAGACTGAAGCCTGAAGCCAGGAATTCCATTTGGTCTCCCATGTGAGTGATAGGAACCCAGGAACTAAATCATTATCCTGCCGAGCCCCCAAGCTATGTCTCAATCAGTACACCACCCCTAGTTACAGGCAACTGCCTCTGTTGCCTTGTACCTAGGCAGTGTTTCAGTACTAGGGGAAAAGCAGCCAAGACTGGTGGGCTTCCTGGGCCTGGTCAATGCCAAATTTGTGTTAACTATGCCAGTATGTCAGCATAGTTGCATATTCTATTCTATTTTTCTTTTATTAATTTTATTGTTTACAATGTGTTTACATGGTTGGTCAGGGTGGGAAGGATCAAGGTTTAGGGAAAACTGGGTGAACTCACTGTTCCCAGTTTTGCTATTTCTTCTTGTTTCTGTGGGAAGGGGAGAGGCAAAGGGGAAGCCACACACGCCTTTCCACACGTCCCAGTACCCAGGGATGAGGAAACGCCACCCCGGGGCAACCCAGAGTTTCAATGCGTACATATTCCAAGGGTTCTGCCCAAGTGGTTTGGATAGTTCTGGAATGCTGTCGATTTCACCGATCCAAGGATGATGCAAACCTCCCAGTGTCCATTGGCTGATATAGTAAGCCACAAGTCTCCATTCACCAAGATTTTTTTTTTTTGGTGGGGTGGTTGTCCAGTTTGTTCTGTTCTCCTTCTACTATGACACCATATACAACAGGGCCCATGTCCACTGCTCTGCTTTTCACCTGGTAGGACATGTTGCAGGTGAACCCAAGTCCCCGGCATAGGCAATCCCAGTCCCACTGGATTCCCCCACCCCTGGGGCTCACGGATCCGACACCGACCTAGTAGATGTGCCCTAGGATCCTTGATAGCGCAGTAGGTAGCACATCAGTTTTATATTTTTCTTTTTTTTTAATTATGTGAAGAGTGTCACCCCAGCCCTTAGACAGAAGAGCTACAGATTGCCCGGGAAAGGGGGCCTGTATATCTCTTGGAGTGGAAGTGGCTGAGGACATGTTTGATACGGGAGGAACAACTCCTGGGGACTTCCACAGACCTGGCCACTGCACTCACAGGTAAGGTGAAGGATCTGAGATGGAGTGGTTTACAGGGGAGGAAGCAGGGCATATGTGGGTCAGGCCAAGGCACCTGCCCACATGGCAGTTTTACAAAGAGGAGAGACAAAGATCTATTCCCTGGCTCACTCCCCAAATGGCCTCAATGGCTGGAGCTAAGCCAATCCAAAGCCAGGATCCAGGAGCGTCTTCCAGGTCTCCTCCATGAGTGCAGGGTTCCAAAGTTTTAGGCCATCCTTCTCTGTTTTCCTAGGCCATAAGCAGAGGATTGGATGGGAAGTGGAGCAGCAAGGACACAAACCAGCACCCATTATAAGATCCCAATACTCCTAGGTGGAGGAGTAGCCAGTTGAATCATTGTACTAGCCCTAAAACTAAATTTACATAATCTTACCTTTTTATTTTTTAAAGTGGGTTTTCATGCATTTAAAATTGCTTAGGCAGCTCACTCTAAATTCCTATCAGATGATACTGCTTCAGAGCTAGGAATGATATGCCAGTCACATGGCAATCACAGGGCCACCCCTGTTGCACACCTGTGCAGTAACTCACTCAGCGGTTTCCAAACATCGTCATTGTCGCTAGGACCTCTGTCCTTGCTGCCTCCGAGGGCTGTGCCAAGATTGCTGGTCATGCGGATCCTGCAAGGCTGATGCCTTCTCTCTCACACCGGCATACCCGGAATGCTGGTCCAACATGGGTGCCACTGATTGCCAGCCTGATCACACTTGCAGGCCTGGCTGTAAAGAAGGCTGGGCAGGCAAGTACCAGCATCTCAGCGTGGGATGTGGGAAGTTTCCAAAAATAAGTAGTGGGTGCTAGGTGATTACACAGGTAGCAGATTCCATTGTACACACCCGTCACTTCCCTGAAGATCTTTTTTTTTTTAATTTATTTTTATTGCAAAGTCAGACATATAGAAAGGAGGAGAGACAGAGAGAAAGATCCTCCGTCTGATGATTGACTCCCCAAATGACCGCAACAACCAGTGCTGAACTGATCAGAAGTCAGGAGCCTCTTCCGGGTCTCCCACGCAGGTGCAGGATTCCAAGGTTTTGGGCTGTCCTCAACTGACCTCCCAGGCCACAAGCAGGGAGCTGGATGGAAACGGGACCGCCAGGATTGGAACCGGTGCCCCTATGGGATCATGGCACGTTCAGGGCAAGGACTTTAACCACTAGGCTATCGCGCCAGGCCTATCCTTCTACTGTTGCCTATACTGGTTGTCGTTCACACTGCTCCCCATCCTTAGCAAATGACCTGCTCCCTATGTCACGGAACATGTGAGAGAGGAATCTCCCAGCCTCCAGATCCTGCATCTACAAACATGCCTACCATCCCTCTAGTAGTGGAGGCCATAGACCCCCTACTATTTACACTTAAGTTTTCCTTTTAGTTTTTAGAGAGGAGAGAAAAAGCAGAGGCCAAAATTGTGCTGCAGTGGATTAAGACACTGCTTGTGATGCTAGTGTTTACATACCAGAGTGCCAGTTCAAGTACCCAGTACTCTGCTTTGGATGCAGCTCTCGCAAAGGCACCTGAGAAGGCAGCACAGGATGATTCCAGTGCTTGAGCCCCAGCTACCCATATGGGAGCCTGGGTGGAGCTCCTGAGTCCTGACTTCGGCCTAGTCCAGCCTTGGCTGTTTGTTGCAGGCTTTTGTAGAGCGGACCAGCAGATGGAGTATGTCTTCGTGTGTGTGTGTGTGTGTGTGTGTGTGTTTCTGATACTCTGCCTTTCAAATGAGCAAGTCTTTTTTTTTTTAAGATCTATTTATTTGTTTATTTTTATTGGAAAGGAAAACCGTATTTATGGAGAGAAGGAGAAACAGAGAAATCTTCCATCCATTGGTTCATTCCTCAAGTGGCTGCAAAGGGCACCGCTGATCTGAAGCCAGGAGCCAGGATCTTCCTCTGGGTGTCCCACACGGGTGCAGGGTCCCAAGACTTTAGCTCATCCTCGACTGCTTTCCCAGGCTACAAGCAGGGTGCTGGATGGGGATGGAATACACAACAGGTTGGACAAGTCTCCTGACCAAGCTTTGTAGTATGTTCCTGGGTGTGTAGACGCACTGAAGTAGAGTTTGTCAACTAGTAGACCTTGGAAGGATTTTCTCATACCTGAAGCAATGAAACTGACAACATGTCAGGGCGGTTGAGACCAGTCAGATAACACTCTGGGAAGATTCTTCCCCATACTGAGGGCCCAGCACCATGGCCTAGCAGCTGAAGTCGTCGCCTTGAACACACCGGGGTCCTATATGGGCGCCGGTTCTAATCCCAGCAGCTGCACTTCCCATCCAACTCCCTGCTTGTGGCCTGGAAGAAAGCAGTCGAGGACAGCCCAAAGCCTTGGGACCCTGCACCTGCGTGGGATACCTGGAGGGGGTTCCTGGTTCCCAGCTTCGGATTGGCTCAGCTCCAGCCGTTGCGGCCACCTGGGGGGTGAATCATCAGACGGAAGATCTTCCTCTCTATTTCTCTCCTCTTCTCTGTATATCTGACTTTGTAATATAAATAAATAAATCTTTTTTTTTTTTTAAAGATTTATTTTTATTATTTTTTTCATTGGAAAGGTGGATATACAGAGAGGAGAGACAGAGAGGAAGATCTTCCGTCCGATGATTCACTCCCCAAGTGAGCGCAACGGGCCGATACTATGCCGATCCGAAGCCAGGAGCCTCTTCTGGGTCTCCCACGCGGGTGCAGGTTCCCAAAGCTTTGGGCCATCCTCGACTGCTTTCCCAGGCCACAGGCAGGGAGCTGGAAGGGAAGCGGGGCTGCCGGGATTAGAACCGGCGCCCATATGGGATCCCGGGCGTGCAAGGCGAGGACCTTTAACCACTTGCGCCACCGCGCCGGGCCCTAAATAAATCTTTAAAAGAAAAAAAGATTCTTCTCCACACTGAGATCTCAAAGTGTCATCAAAGGACCATCTCTCATCCCTGGGTGCTAATACAGTTTGATAGCAAGTAGTGGCCCTACTCCCCAGTGGACACAGAAGGAAAAAAAGAATTTAAGCACGTGTCCCACCCACCTTCCTCCACACCTGACACTTCCCACTCTATCTCAAGGCCCATGTGGACATGCAAGCCCCCTTGACTGTGTAAACAATATTTTTTTAAAAAATTAAAATAGAGTAAATGGAAAGACTATAATATGCCCCTCAACACCTCCCCCCCCCCAATTCCTCCCTTTTGGAGGACATAAAAATGCAGCATTAAGATCAGTGCCTGGTATTGCGGTTGAGATGCTTTGCGATACCCATGTCTTCTATTAGAATGCCTGGTTCCAGTCCTGGCTCCACTCTGTGCTCTACTTTGGGTTCCAGTTTCTTAATAATGTGAGCGCTGGAAATTAGCAGGTGATGGCTCAAGCACTTGGGTCCCGGCCACCCAAGTGGGAGACTTGTATTGAATTCTTGGCTCCTGGCTTTGGCCTGACTCAGCTCTGGCTGTTGTAGGTGGTTGGGGAATGAACCATTAGATGGGAGATAGGTTTCTCTGCTTTTAAATAAAATATTTTAAAAATTTAAAAAAAGGATAATGTGCCAGAAGCAAAGAGCCCTGGAAGAGGCACAGGAGAGGTGGGTTTGGATGAGGCCCTGGAGGCTGCAGGGGCAGGAGGACCACAGGGAGGAGCCTGCACCTCGTCTTAGAATGGTGGGAGGCCACTGTTTCACTAGAGGCCAGCAGTAGATTTGCATTTTTAATGTGTTTAACTGCAGTTTCAGAAGATAGATGAGGGAGAGAGTCAAGATCTGTAGTTAGAAGATGGTTTAGGAGGGGCAGTCATCCAGGCTTGGGTTACAAGGAACAAGAGAGTTAGGGAAGCCTGTCTAGCACCTTCTGGTAATCTCGGGTCAGATCTCAGCACATTCTCCTTGTCCTCTGTTGCTGACCGCCTTGTCTTCCTTTCCTTTCCCTATTCCTAGCTCTTTGGGCGTTGATGCCACCCAGCTCTTCTTGCAGCTCCTCTTTGCGAGTACTGCCTGTTCTTGAGTAACTTGTCTGGTTCACAGCCTTTCTCTTCCTCTGACTCCAGAGCTCACCCTGGGGGACGTAACCAGGAGGATGACCCCTGCAGCACTCCCTGACGGTCACCCACGTGACTTCCTTCCTTCCCTTGCCACCAGACAGCCTCTCTCAGGTTCCCAAGACACAAAGTCATCAACCATGAGTATAATACACCCAGATTCTCAGTTTCAGGTCGGTCCTCTTGACCACCGTTTCCTGTCCTTTCACGTCACCTGGTTTCTGTCTCTGCACTTGACTTGCCTGGCTCATCGTCATCTCTGAATGAGTTCAACCATCAGCACAGCACCTGAGCCGCTGAACGTTATTGGGAGAAAATAAATTCTGTTGTCTTCAGGTTGCAGTTCCAGTTCATGACCACAAACCTCAGATAAACTCTCAACACTCAGATCTCTCCTCCTCACCGTACATTGAGTGTTCCGCATGGTCTTCTGTGTCTGCTGTGAGCTCTGATCCATCAAGATCTTCCATTGAGGACAAGACAACCTCTAGCCTCAAATCTAGTGCAGCCTTCTCAGCGCTTGTCTTTCTACCTGTTAGCAGCATGTGCCTGTCAACCATTCATTCCTCCTGGAAACATGCTACACTCCTATTTTGGCTTTTCTCCTCTTGTTTATTTATTCATTCATTTTTTAAAAAAAGGTTATTTGGGCCCTGTGCAATGGCCTAGCAGCTAAAGTGCATGAGCACTTCAACGTGCCAGGATTCCATATGGGCGTCGGTTCTAATCCCGTCAGCCCCGCTACCCATCCAGCTCCCTGTTTGTGGCCTGGGAAAGGAGTCATGAATGTCCCAAAGCCTTGGGACCCTGCACCTGCGTGAGAGACTCGGAAGAGGCTCCTGGCTTCGGATTAGCTCAGCACTGGCCATTGTGGTCACTTGGGGAGTGAATCAAAGGTCAGAAGATCTTCCTCTCTGTCTTTCCTCTTCTCTGTATATCTGCCTTTGCAATAAAAATAAATCTTAAAAAAAAAAAGATTTAGTTATTTTTGGGTGGGGAGGACAGCATAATGGCTCAACTGGCTAATCCTCCTCCTCTAAGTGTAGCTCTCTATATGCGTGCTGGTTCACGCCCCAGGTGGTCCACTTCCCATCCAGCTGGTTGCAGTTCAGGCACATGTCTTGCACCAAAAATGGTGAGAAGAGGATGGGTCTGTGTGCTGGTTTTGATGAGAATTTATGAAATTTATGAGAGCAAAAGGAGCAGTTTTATTTAAGTAGGAGACAGAGAAGATCTGAATCATTTGATTGGAGGAGCTGGTAGAAAGAGGGAGGCCTCCCCGCCTAGGGTCTTTATGTCTTTCCCTTGTTATCTCCAAGGAACAAAAGTAGTGGTTACACATTTGTTCCTGCCAAGAGTGTGGGCAGTTTTAATGGAGCCCCTTCTAGTTTTCTACTTTGCTTTTAGCAAAACCTAGATCCTGTTATGGTTAATAAGTGTTTGTTACAAAGGGCTTTCATCTTGTTGTGTTTAGAATTTAAATACTGGGAAGGAGCTATGGGATGCTATGACCTGCTTTCTTGTTCCTCTTTTTTTTTTTTTTTTTTTTTAATTGGAAAGTGAGATACACAAACAGGAGAAGAGACAGAGAGGAAAAACCCCATCTGCTGATTCACTCCCCAAGCAGCCACAATGGCTGGAGCTGAGCTGACACAAAACCAGGAGCCAGGAGCTTCCTCTGGGTCCCCCATGTGGACAAAGGGTCCCAAGGCCTTGGGCTGTCCCCAACTGCAAACCCCTCCCCCCACCAACCAGGCCACAAACAGGGAGCTGGATGGGAAGTGGAACTGCTGGGATTAGAACCGGCACCCAATGGGATTCTGGCGTGTGCAAGGCGAGGACTTTAGCCGGTAGGCTTCTTTTTATGATTTATTTATTTTTATTAGAAAGGCAGATTTACAGAGAGAAGAGTAGAAAGATCTTCCATCTGCTAGTTCAGATGGTTTTCTCCTAATGGCTGGGCAAGGCTGAAGCCTGCGCTTCTTGCAGGTCTCCCACATGGGGGCAGGGGCCCAAGCACAGAAGCCATCCTCTGCTGCCCTCCAAGTGCATTCGAAGAAAGCTGGCTTGCAAGTGGAACAGCTAGGACTCAAACCTGTATCTCTGTGCTATGCCAGCACTCCAGGCACTGGCTTACGTAGCTGTGCCAGGGTCTCAGCTTCCCTCCCTTCTCCCTTTCTTGTTTTGCTTAGTGTTTACATGCTGGGAAGGAGTTCGGAGCTTCTTTAGTGAAGCCTGCTTTTAGTTCCTGGCTCCCTCACATGGTTACTGCTAGTTTCATAAACACTTGCAGAAAGGAACTGATAAATCTGAGTGTGTCATTAGGTATTATTCTTCAGTCTTCAAGTCTTTATTTAGACTGCGGGACAGGGGAAGAGAACAGAAACTTGACATAACAGATGCCTTTCTGGGCGACAGTTTGAAATGTATGTATCAGATTTTGCTATTCTCTTGACTCATGGAGCGTATACAGGATGTGTTTACGTTTTGTACTACGAGATGCAGAAAACCTCAATCCAAGAATGTTTCTGGGCATTCTTTTTGTAAAGAGAATTCATACGAGGTCTGTTTTGGTGAATGGCTTAAAATGGGGTACACCACAGCACTCCTTCAGCTTTCTAACAATGAGTAATTCAGGGGCCATGTGTGCAGTGTTGGATGGCTGTTGGGTGCTCGCCAACCACTAGACAGCCACCCCTTCTCGCGGGCTCTTCACCCCGCAGACCACCTGCTTCCCGCCCCCACCCGGAGGCGACGTCCTGACCCTTGGCGACCTCTTCGTCATGGCGTCCACGCGGCGTCCACCCGCCGAGCCCTCCCTCAGCTGTCAGCCGAGCGTGGACCTTCCCAACATGGCGGCCGCCGGGCCCACGGCGCGCGGGGGGCGGGGCTCCGCGGCCGGGGGGCGGAGCCGGGGGGCCGAGGGGTCGGGCCGGCGGGCCGGCCGCTGCCCGGGGAGGCCGGCCCAGCGCGCCTGCGCCGAGCGGCCCTGCGCGCAGTGAGGCAGTGTCCGGGCCAGGCACCGGTGGGGCCGACGGGCGGGCTGAAGGAGGGAAGCGGGCGAGTCAAGTCCCAGTGCGCGCCGCGGCCGCCCCGGTATCCTCCCCTTCCGGGCGTGAGGCGCTGAGAGAAGGAGCCGAGCCGTCCAGCGGCACCGTCCGTGAGGCGTCACGATCGCCGCCCCGAGCCGGCCTCCCTCAGCTCCGGCGCTCCGTTCGCGGGGCCCGGGTTCCTCGGTCCAGACCCAGCCCCGGCCGCCCTCAGAACCTGCCTCCGGCTCTCCGAACGCCCCGGCGGGCAGCCTGGGCCCTTTGGCAAGGGGGGACGATGACGGAACTGCAGTCGGCGCTGCTCCTGCGAAGACAGCTGGCAGGTGAGCTGGGGAGGGCGGCGGGGCGCCGGGCCCGGCCCGCGATCGGCGACAGCGGGCTGCCGGCCACCTCCGCCCTTCCTCCGGCCTCGGGGAGGGCATGCCGGCCGGGGCGCCCGCACCCTCGGCGCCCCCGGCCCCCTTCCCCGCGGCCTTGTGGGGGGACAGGGCTGCGCGTCCCCGGCCGGGGCACAGCCTCGTCCCGGAGGCTCCGGTGCGGCCGAGGCCTCGGGACCCTCGCGGTGGAGGGGACGGCTGGGGCCCCCCGCGCGGCCCTCGTCGCCGTCGTCCCCGGCTCCGAGGTGTCTGCGCCGCGTGGGGCGGCTGGAGGCGGGAGTGGGCGAGGGCGCAGCTGGCCCCCGGCCGGAGTGGCGAGGCGCGCCAAACTTGTGCCCCTTGGCAGCGCCCGGGGGGCCGCCGACTTGTGCCCGACAACAAAAGCGCCGCGGCCTGGGCGCGGGCGCGCGGGGTGCGGGACGCCGCCTCGCCTGCCTCCGCCTGGCACGGGCTCGGGCTGCGCCGCCGGGCTGGGGGAGGGAGCGAGCGGGCCGGGAGAGTGCACAGCCTCCCGCTGGCCGGCCCGGGGCTTTGTGCTCGCCGGCCGCCCCGGCCTCCCGGCTGGCCCCGCGGAGCTCCCGGGGCTGTGTGCCCGCCTGGCTGCGACCCCCGGGCGGAGCCCCAGGCCGCGGCGATCGGCCGGCCCGGAGCAGCCTGCCGCCCCCTCCCCCATTGTCCCGGCCTCCGGCCGTTTGCGGCTTCCAGGTTGACTTTTTCGGGGGTTGGCTCCTACTCTGCTAGGACTGTGTGAGCGGAGCATGCGCACTGGGCACGGACGTGTGCCGAGTGCGAGGGGGGAGGCGGGTTGGTGGCTTCACAATGCCGCCCCACGTGCTGCCAGATTTAAAGAGAAATGAGCCAGCAGCGGTGAGCCCTGCGCCCCGACGCCCTGAGCGATCCTTCCCCGGGCAGGCCGTTTCCCCCCACAGCCCGCTCTGCCCTGCCCCTGGTCCCTGAGCTACGGCAGAAGCCCGGAGGCCAGAGAGAAGAAACTTTGAAAATAGATTGATTGGGAGTTGGAGGCATTAGTTACATTCCCTTTGTGGCTGCTTAAGGAAAAGGTTGTCAGGGGTTGTTAGAGATTGTATAATTGGGTTTATTATTAGACCATGAGCAAGCAAGTTTGGACAAGTATTAAAGTTCTACATGTTCAGGGGGAGTGACTTGGAGTGAATGAAGAAGTTCTGGTGCTGCCCATGACGAGTAATATACTGGAACAGCAGTGAAAGAATAACAGCTCCATGTGTTTTGTATTTGGGAACACAGCTTTTCTGTGCCCTTTCATTTGTTTTGGAGGAAGGAATTAAGATTTTCTTTTGTCTTCCTAAGAAGTCTTTAATCAGGAAATTTATTAATGTGGTGAGCTATTAAATAGTATTTAACTACTAAGTTTTAAAATAGCTCTCAACTCTTACATAATGGAAAAGATACACATTTTAAATGGTGTAAAAGGAATTAAGCATTGACTTAGAAAGTAAATTATAACATTGAGTGTTAGCAGTAGCAAACAGTATGTCAAAACTGTTTGTTAGCCATTTGGGAACCAGCTGTAGATTTTGATGGTTCCATTTTGCATTTTTTAAAAATAGCATCCTAAGTATTGAGAAAACACTCCTGAAATCCCTTTATTAATGGTTGATTTTCTGTGAGGGCACACTGGAAGGTAACAGAGGAAAATATGAGTGAGTGTGCTTTCCCAGGCCTCATGGAGTCGCTTAGCTGCTGGTTAGCATTTCTTACCTTCTTGGTCGGACATCATGAAACTGATGGGCATGCATCCCTCAACTATGTAAACAATATTCAAAATAAAAGTTAAAATAAAACAATATATATATAAAATGAAAACCGATTTTAAGGTTCTCTTAAAATTTTAAGGATTCTAATTAACTTGCTCAAAATGTATGAAAGAGTAGGCCAGGGCAATATGTTAATTGAAATGTAGATCAACTTTATTTGGAAAGACTTGTTAATTATTTACTGCAATAAAGTCCTGGCTTTAATTTAATGGTATATTATTTGAACTTTATGGTTCTACAAGTATCATTTGGAAAAGAATGAGAAAATGCAGGCTCTTGAAATCAGAGTGAACTTTGGTGAGGTTTGATCCAAACTGCTTTAAGAATCTTTTTTTAAAATGTACTGAAATTGAGTAGGTAGCATACCTGTAAACCATCCTATCCTGTCTGCTAGAATTCCAGAAACTTAACAGCTGCGGCCAACAGTAGTTTGACTGGTTGAGCTCCTATCCTGCCAGTCTTATTACCAGGTGTGGTGTCGTGACTGTAACGAACAACCTGGTTGCTTTCACAGTGTTTCTCAGCCTCGGCACTGTTGATATTTTGGGTTCCCTCATTGCTTCAGGGGCCTGTATGGTGCGTGTTAGATTGCTTTCCTATTTCCGTTCCTGCCCACTAGATGCTAGGAACATGTCCCGCAGTAGTGACAGCCAAGCATGTCTCCGCTGCTGCGTGTCACTGAGGGGTAAACACCTCTGGTTGAAAACCGCTGGGTTGAGGTTTTTCATGCTAGCTGTTGTGAAGCAAGTCAGAACACCTAACAGATTCATGAAATCAGCTAGGTGGTGTGTTTCAGTGCGGATATTATTAGACTCTGACTGATTGCTTTGCCAGTTCAGTAGTGGTTAAACGTTTGCAGCAGCATATGAATACTAAGAAATCTCCAGCATAGGAAATAATCCTAAACATTTTATTTTATTTTTTGAAAAATTATATAAGCACTGGTTAGAAATATGGAAGGGGGAAAAAGTGTTCTATGCTTGACCCTAAGGTTTTTCATGGACACAGTTATTACTGAGAGTTGTGTATGTTTTTCGACAGGACTTTTTTGAGGGAGTAGTTATAATTGTTTAAATGAAAGTGTTACCTCATGGGAGAGGCAGAGAGAGAGAGAGATTCCCAAATGGCTACATTTGCCGGGAATTGGGCCAGAGCCCAGCACTTGAGCCATTCTCTGCTGCTCTCCCAGGCCATTGGCGGGGAGCTGGGTTGGAAGTGGAGAAATGGACTGCTAGCCTGATGTCCCTGAGGGGTGGTGGCACTGCGCAACCAGCCGAGCCGCAGTACCGGCCTGCAGAGAGCATCTTGCCTGTGTTCACATGGGAAGTGGTTCAGTGGGGCTTGACATGTGCCAACACTGTGCCTGGACTGTGACTGTCGGACTAGCCCTCTCTATAAGGAAGCAGAGGCTTAGAGAGGTTAAGGGACTTGGCCAAGGTCAAGTGCTGCTGCTAGTGCCACTAGAATCAGGACTTCGTTTTTCAGAGACTCAAATTGCTCCCTAAGGAACAGTGATTTATAGTTATAAAATAGGAGTTTAAATATTTCAATATTCAAAATCAATTTGTCTAGTAACTACCAAAATTGGCGTTCTCATCTTCATAAAGTTTATTGTACCTAATAGCACACTTAATTTTTTTTTTGTTCCCTCATGATTTATTCATTTATTTGAAAGGTGAGGTGACAAAGAAAGGGAGAGATACAGAAACAAATCTTTTGTCCACTGATTCACTCCCCAAGTGGCTGCTGGGCCATAATCTGGAGCCTGGAACTCCGTTCCGGTCTCCTCCCGCAGAGGTGGCAGAGGCCCAAGGACTTGGGATAGCTTCCTGCTCCCTGCGCAGGCGTTAGTAGGATGCTGGACTGGAAGCGGAACAGCCAGGACTGTGCTACTGGCATTCCCGAGCAGTATCTTAAACCGCTGTGCCACACCATAAGGTTCTTAACAGTAGAAAGTTTGTTTCAGCCATTGTCAGCCTCAGGCCTTCACTCTGCAGAATGGAGGAAAATACTTCTGCATTTACGGTCATGGACTAAAGAGTGCTAAGCTTTTGGTGTTGACAGTTCATTAAAAAAATTTGTCTAACTGGACTCGTTTTCTATCTTAATGGAATTTAAAAATTTTTTACTTATTTATGATTGGAAAGGCAGATATACAGAGAGAGGAAGATACAGAGAGAAGGGTCTTCTATTCACTGGTTCACTCTCCAAGTGACCTCAACTGCTGGAACTGAGCAGATCTGAAGCCAGGCGCCCGGAGCCTCTTCCGGGTCTCCCACGTGGGTGCAGGGTCCCAAGGCTTTGGGCCATCCTTGACTGCTTTCCCAGGCCACAAGCAGGGAGTTGGGTGGACAGTGAAGCAGTTGGAATATAAGCGCCCATATGGGATCCTGGCGCATGCAAGGCGAGGATTTCCCCACTAGGCCTTGTGCTGGGCCTCTTAACCAAACTTTTTTTTTGTAACCAAACTTTTTTAAAAAAAGATTTATTAATGTATCCGAAAGTCAGAGAGAGAGTCACACAGAGAAATGATCTTCCATGCCTTGGCTCACTGCCTGATTGACCCAGGATGGAGCAGGCTGAGGCCAAGAGCTTCATCCTGGTCCACCACGTGGGAAGCAGGAGTCCAAGGACTTGTGTGATTTGCTGCCTTCTCAGGCTCTTTGGCAGGGAGCTGGGTGAGTGGAGCAGCCAGCACTTGCACTGGCATTCCTATGGAATGCTCTTGTGGCTGGCAGACTGTAGCTTTGCCTGCCATGCCACAATGCTGGCCTCAAGAATCCAACTTTTAAAGTATCATTTTGAGTAACTGTGAGGTTGGTGGTTGTGTGCTCTGCAGGTGCGTGCCCTCAGCTCTCCGCGCCCCCTCCACCTGCTGGAGGGCCACCTGCAGGCCGTCCTACTTGCTTGTTTAGTGCTCACCGTTGTCATGATCTGCAGCCTTGGTGTTCTAAACTAGTCAAAGGAGTTGGAAGGGCAACACTTGTGGCTGGCCTTTCTAGTGTATAATGGCACTCTTAACAATCTTGATTGGAAGCAATTCCATTAACAATTGGAAACAAATAGAATAACTGATTATTACTCTATTAAGTAGAAGATTCTGGTTAATTAGTATGATATTAAGCATTAACTTGGGGTCGTTGTTGTGATGTGTTGGGTAAAGCTGGATTGTGACCCAGCCTACTCTCCTTTTGATCCATCTCCGTGCTAACGGCCAGGGAAAAGCAGTAGTTGGCCCAAGTGTTTGGGTCCTTGCAGCTATATGGAGTCGCAGATGAAGCTCTTGGCTCCTGACTTTAGAGCCAAGGACTTGGCCCAGACCCACCCTTTGAGCCATCTGGGGAACGAACCAGTCGATGAAAGATCTATGGGTCTTTCTGCTCTTCTGACTCTGACTTTGAAGTAAATAAATCTTTTTAAAATATTCAAAATGAGGTGGGAGCTGACATTGAGGCTTAGTGGGCTACACTGCTACCTGCACTGCTCAACTTCCGTGTGATTGTTGTTCTGCTTCTTATCCATCCACCTGCTAATGTGCCTGGGAAAGCACTAGAGGATAGCACCTGTGTGTGGGAGACCCAGAAGGCCCTGGCTTTAGCCTGACCCAGTGCCGGTCACTGCGGCCATTTGAGGAGTGAACCAGTAGATAGAAGATCTCCTTGTCTCTGTCTTCCCTCTCTTTTTTTCTTTTACATTTATTTTGTTTTTATTAGAAAGCCAGATTGTACAGAGAAAGAGAAAGTCTTGCATCTGTTGGTTCACTCTCCAGGTGGCCTCAATGGCTGCAGCTGAGTCAATCCGAAGCTAGGAACGAGGAGCTTCTTCCTGGTCTCCCACGTGGGTGCAGGGTCCCAGGATTTGGGGCTGTCCCGGACTGCTCTCCAGACCACAAGCAGGGACCTGGGAGAGAAGTGGGAGTGGAGTAGCTGGGATGCGAACCGGCGCCCATATGGGATCCTGGCTCATGCAGCATGAAGTCTTTAGTCACTACACTACTGTGCTGGGCCCAAGGAAAAATTGTTTTAAAGTATAAATGAAAATTTTTTTTCCAGTAAAATTATTTTTGAAATATGTAGTGCTTCATGAGTTTTTGTATCATCCTTGTGCAGGGGATGTGCTAATATCAGTGTCATTCCAGTTTTATTCTGTACTGCCAAGGAGAGACTGAAGAGAGATTGCATGGTTTTCAGTGTGTGTAGTTGAGGCAATATTGGTTTACTCATGTGATGTGTTAGAGAATCTGCAACAGTCTTTAGTTCCTCTGTACTTATTTATTTATTTGAAAGGCAGAGTTACAGAGAGACAGAGGTCTTCGATTGACTTATTCACTATCCAAAGCATGAGTGGGGCCATGCCAAACCAAGTGGCCTAGAGTTTCTTCCAGAATCCAGCTAAGTGGCTAGGACCTAGGCCTTGGGATGCCCACAGTAAGGCTTGTTACCCACCCCATCACAGCATCTGCCCCTCATCAGGACATTTTTAACACTAAGGAATAAATGACTTCTAGGTAGTTTTTAATTTATTTTTATTGGAAAGTCAGATCTACAAAGAGAAGGAGAGACAGACGGATCTTCCATCCACTGCTTTACTCCCCAAGTGGCCCAAATGGCCGGAGCTGAGTCAGTCTAAAACCAGGAGCCAGGAGCCTTCTCCACGTCTCCCATGTGTGGGTGCAGGGTCCCAAGGCTTTGGACCGTCCTCGACTGCTTTCCCAGGCCACAAGCAGGGAGTTGGATGGGAAGTGGAGCCACTGGGACATGAGTTGGCTTTCATATGGGATTCTGGTACATACAAGGTGAGAACTTCAGCTTCTAGGCTACTGCACTGGACCCTAAGTAATACTTTTTATTGAGTTAATTTTTTTATAGTGTAATGAAACTTAGTTTTATAAAAACCGTTTGCTTTTCTCTAACTTCAGAATGAAACAGATTGTGCAGGAGTCTGTTTTGTAATGGATGATCTCACTTTCTTTCTTTTTTTTTTCCGTCTTATTTGAAAGTGATCAGTTAATCTTCCATTTACTAGTTCACTCCCCAAATGCCTGTGACAGGAGAAGCTGGAATCCCTGACAGCTCGACCCCTGCACGCCAGGTACCCAAGGACTGAGCTGAGTCATCACGTGCTCCCACCCAGGGTGTGGATCACGAGGAAGCTTGGAATGTACAATGTAGCTAGTGACTTCAGTGTGGCAAACTCACTTTTGAAATCTAAAATGAAGCTGGAGCAGGTGTTTGACTCAGCACCAAAGTGTCCCCTTGATACTCCTGCCTTGCATGCCATGTTGGAGTGCCTGTGTTTAGGCCCCAGCTCCTCTGTTTCCGCTCTGGAGTCCTGCTAATGTGCCCTGGATGGCAGCAGTTGGTGGCGCGTGGCTGAGATTGCCGCCACCTGCCTGGGAAACCTGGACTAAGTTCTGGTTTCTGGCTCGCTGCACTCTGACTGATGTGGGCCCCGGAATGTGAGCCAGTGGATGGAAGTTCTCTTTCCTTTTGAGTCTCTCTGCCTTTAGATAACAATGAAAATAACTATTAAAAAAAATGAATACTCCTGAATTATTAGATGTTGAACTGAACTCCATAATTTGTATTGTGATAGCATAATAGAATGATCTTTATTTACTGCAAAGCAGTGCCAAAGTATAAAGTTGTATTACGTAGTTTCTTAAGTTAAAATAGATTATTCTGTTGTTCTTCCACATGTAATGGAAATCACATGTCTTGGGTATTAATAGGGAGATATCTAGTGTGGAGAAATCTGGCAATTTGGTGAATGTTGCGGAATTGTGGTTGCCTTTTGACTTCCTTTTCTTGGATGAAGAGTGCAGTGTCAGGATGTGTTTTAATCATTGTGTTATTTGACCTTGTGTAATTTAAATTTTTACTTAATTGAAGTGCACTTTTTTGAGAGTATGCTAATTATAATAGACACAATTCAACTTAGGATCAAGAGTCTTATTTTTTTTTAAAGATTTATTTATTTGTTACTAAATATAAAATGAAATCTTTCATCTACTGTTTGACTCCCTAAATGGCTGTAGTGGGTGGAACTGGGTTGGTCAGCCAGTGGCTTCTGGATCTCCCACCTGGGTGCAGGAGTGCAAGGACTTGGCCATCTTCCATTGCTTTCCCAGGCTCATTGGTAGGAATCTGAATCAGAAGCGGAGCATCTGTCACTCACACTGGTGCCTTACGGGATGCCTGTACCACAAGCTCAGGATTAGCATGCTAAGCCATGATGCTGGCCTGTCTTATGCTAGTTTTTAAGTTTGTTTTTGCTTTTCTGATTTATCACTCTTGATTAAAAATATGTTAAAGGTGTAACAGCAGAAAACCTATTTAAAGTTTTGCCTGGAATTTTTTTGTTTTAATGTTATAAAGTAGATTTTCTTTTAAAAAGTTATTAAGCAAGAATTTAAAAATTTGCAGGCAATTTTGAATTGCTTTAGCTTGGGTGCCTACTGTAGTTGCATTGTTGTTGTCTTACTCTGTGAGGTATGCTAATTAGAGTTTCTGTTTAAGACAAAGTAGTGTTAGGTGTATAGATTTTAGACATGATATCAATCATGGTCCATAAAAGAAATATTGATAAACTGGACATCGTCAAAATTTAAAACTTTAGCTCTGTGACAATCTGTGTTAGAATGAGATGACAGGCTAAAAGCTACAAGTCACATATTTGGCAAAGGATTGTATCTACACTACATAGAACTCAACATTAAAAAAAAGCGCCAGCTGATTTATTTAGAAAATGAGCAAAAGACATAACCAGATAATTCACAGAAAAGGACACACAGATGGCAAATAAGCAAATGAAAAGATGTTCAGCACATTAGACATTGGGGAAATGCAAATGGAAACCACATCAGGTATCACCATATAGCCTATCAGAATAGCTAAATAAAAAAATGTTATAGCAGAAAATGCTAATGGGAATGTAGAGAAGTTGATCTCATATATGGCTGGTGGGAATTGAAAGTGTCCCAGGCTCTGTTGAAAAAAGTCTGGCAATTGCATAGTGTGGTGTTTATTTCAGATAAATAAAAGCGTATGTGTGCATTCATAGTAGATATCCTAGTAATAACTGGAAACTAGAAACAACCCAGATGTCCTTTGGTGCATCCATACTGGGGGGATGTACCACGCAGCAGTGAAAAGACAAAATGTTGCTAGACAAAACAACTTGGAATTATTTTAACTCCTGAAAAAAGCCAAACTGGAGCTTTTGTAGGGCCTGGTATGATGGCTCAGTTGGCTATCCCTCCGCCTCCCAGCAGCACCGGACATGTGGGCGTTGGTTCATGCACCAGCTGCGTTACTTCCTATGCAGAGCTTGGCTTGTGTCCTGGGACGGCAACAGAGGTTGGCCTGGGGCTTTGAAACCCTGTTCCTGCATTCATAGCAGATGCTCCTGGCCCCTGGCTTTCAGTCTGCTTAACTCTGGCTGTTGCGGCTAGTTGGGGAGTGAACCAAATAGTGGTTCAAGTGGATGGAAAGTTTTTCTGTCTCTCCTTTGTTTAAAGAAAGAAACAAAAAAAATCTTATGTACTGTATAATTTTATTTATATAACATTCTCTCCTGCCCCCACCCCAGTGGGCATTGGTGCAGTGGTTAGGATGCCACTTGGGGGAATACCTGCCAGCTACATGCTATTTATCACAGAGCCTGGGGGGTGGAGTACTGTCAGGACTGAAAGCAGAGGTATATAAAGAGGAGAGACAGAGAGGGAACGATCTTCCATCTTGTTGACTGACTCCACAAACGGCTGCAGTGGTTAGAGCTGAGCTTATCTGAAGCCAGGAGCCCAAGCATTTGAGCCATAACTCTACTGCTTTCTCAGCTGCAAGCAGGGGGCAGGCTGGAAAGTGGAGAGCACTTACGGGTTGCTGACACCAAGGGTGGAAGGTTAGTGGGCCAGGCCACAGTGCCAGCTTCTGTTACAATTATTGTTACCTACTTTGAGTAGTTACAGTTTTACTTTTTAGAAAACATCATGCTTTTTCTTTGGGGTTCTACTATTTTACAATCCCAGCAGCAGAACGCAGGGAGAGCTCCAGCTTCTCCATACCCTTACCAACACTGGTAATTTTTCTAGATTTGTTCTTTTTTTTTTTTTTAAAGATTTATTTATTTATTGGAAAGTCAGATATACAGAGAGGAGGAGAGACAGAGAGGAAGATCTTTTGTCCAAAGATTCACTCCCCAAGTGACCGAAACGGCTGGTGCTGTGCCGATCCAAAGCTGGGAACCAGGAACTTCCTCTGGGTCTCCCACGCAGGTGCAGGGTCCCACGGCTTTGGGTCGTCCTCAACTGCTTTCCCAGGCCACAAGCAGGGAGCTGGATGAGAAGTGAAGCTGTCAGCATTAGAACCGGAGCCCATATGGGATCCCGGCACTTTCAAGGCGAGGACCTTAGCCACTAGGCCACACCGCCGGGCCCTGTTTTTTTTTTTTTTAAAGATTTATTTATTTTTATTGCAAAGTCAGTCAGGTATATATATATATATATATATATATAGATAGATAGATAGATAGATAGAGAGAGAGAGAGAGAGGAGGAGAGACAGAGAGAATTATCTTCTGTCCAATGATTCACTCCCCAAGTGACTGCAATGGCCAGTGCTGCACCGATCTGAAGCCAGGAGCCAGGAACTCTTCTGGGTCTCCCACACCGGTGCAGGGTTCCAACGAAGGCTTTGAGTCATCCTAAACTGCTTTCCCAGGCCACAAGCAGGAAGCTGGAAGGAATGTGGAGTAGCCAGGATTAGAACTGGCACCCATATGGGATCCCAGCTTATGCAAGGTGAGGGCTTTAGCCAATAGGCTACCGCGCTGGGCTGAAGTGTGTAACTTTTGAAAGTTATATTGGTTGATAGCTGCATCAAGTATTTGAAATCTGTTTAGTTCTTGTCCTGTATGCTGAAGAGTTAGGGCAGAATTTTATTTCAAGGACTAAGTAGAGAAATGTTACTATGAAGCTTTCCTTAACACTCTCACCCTAGATAAACAAAGGGTGGTGGTTTTTGTAAGTTTCTTTGTAGCAGTGTATGGAGTAGCTTTTTTCTCACTAAAGGTCTAGGAGTTTAGGTTGTGCTAATTTCTTTGTTTTAAAATGCTGTAAACATCTGGGGTGTATGTTTCCCCCAGGAAGTGCTGTGTTTCCAGTACCTTCTCTAGTTGTTTCTTCATCCTGCCTTAGGAGCCGTTGCTTGTTTCTGCCCTGAGAAGCAGAGCAACACTGTCGCTGGCCTGTCTGGTTTATATTTAACTCACAGGTGCAAGCAGTGGCACTGATGAGAGTTGGGCTGCTACCCTCTGCAGATTCCCAGGCATGTGGTGTGGCTGTTGGCAGGGGAGTATCACTGATAGCCTTTTGAAAAAAACAAGCATTTGCTCTAAATGTTTGGCACAGCCATAAAGCTACTTACTGCTTGGGATTCCTGCATTGTATGTCAGAGTGCCTTAAGTTGAGTCCCAGCCTACAGATCTGAAGCTTGGAGCACTGTGTCAGGGTTCTACCCTCAGATTTCCTCTTTGAGTTCTCATTATTATCAGCCACTTCCTCCTCCACAAATGTTAACAACCACTGGTTTGTTTTCTGTCATAGGCTTTTGCTTTTTCCAGGATGTTGTATGTAGCTTTGGGGTCTGGCTTCTTTGGGTTAGTGAAATCCAGTGATGTTCTTGAATGGTGACCTGTTGCTGTTGTCGGGTGGTGTCCCATTGTGTCTACTTTCCACTGTATGCATGCTTTTGTACCATAGTTTGTCCGTCTCTGTTGCCGGGTGTATGACAAGACTGTTAGGAAATTGTGAAATTGTCTCCCAACCTGCCTTTACCATATGTCTTATTTTTTCAAAAAGATGTATTTATTAGAAAGGAAGAGTTACAGAGAAAGAGGGAGGGAGAGGCAGAGATAGAGATCTTTACTCCCCAAATGGCCAGAACACCTGGCGCTAGGCCAGTGCGAGGTCAGGAGCTTCTTCCGGGGGTTCTCATGTGGGTGCTGCGGCCCGAGCACTTGAGCCATCTTCGGACTGCTTTCCTCAGGAACATAAGGAGGTAGATCTGAAGTGGAGCAGCCAATACTTGAACCAAGGCCCATATGGAATGCCAGTGCTACAGACAACATCTTAATCTCTAGCACTAGCCCTGACTTCCATTTCTTATTATTTTTTTTTATTTCATTGTTAATATTTATTTAACTTCATATGAAAGACACAGGACAGGTATAGCTCTGTCTCTCTGATGGTTCATTCCCCAAATGCCCACAATGGCTTGGGCTGGGCCGGCCTGTGGCTGGAACTGATCATTCAGCCCAGCTCTCCAACAGGGACGGTGTGGACCCAAATGCTTGGCTCTGTTCAGTGTGTGCATTAGCAGGGAACTGGAGTTAGAGGTGGATCCAAAAGTCAAACTCACTTTGATGTGGGACACAGGCTGGGCCAAAACATGCCCCAGAATTTTTTTTTTCATCCTTCTAGAGGAAATTTTGGGCGTATTAATAGTCACTTTCCTTTCCCAATTCTGTATCTAGGCAACTGCTATTTCGTTTTTTGTCCTTGATTTTTTTCAGCATGTTATTTAATTGAGATAATGTAATATGCCTTTTTTTGAACTTGTTTTTTAAAGATTTATTTTATTTTTATTACAAAGTCAGATGTATATAGAGGAAGTTCTTCCATCCAATGATTTATTCCCCCGGTGACTGCAATGGCTGGTGCTGCGCCAATCTGAATCCAGGAGCCAGGAGCTCTTCCTGGTCTCCCCACGTGGATATGCTTTCCCAGGCCATAAGTAGGGAGCTGGATGTGAAGTGGAGCTGCCGGGATTAGAGCTGGTGTCCATGTGAGATCCTGACATATTCAAGATGAGGACTTTAGCCTCTAGGCCACCATGCCAGGCCTGAAAGGTGTATTTTTAAAGAGAAGGAAAGGTAGAGGTTAATAGGAAGAGATCCTCCAATTGCTGGTTCCCTGCAGAAATGGCCGGAACACTCAGAGCTGAGTCAGTTCAAACCAGGGAACCTAAGACTTCTCTTGGGTCTTTCATGTGGTTGCAAGGGACCAAATACTTTAATCGTTCTCTGTTTCTTTCCCAGGCCATAAGCAGAGAGCTTAATGGGAAGTGGAACAGCTGAGATTAGAACCGGGTGGCAATATGGGTTGCTGATGGCAGTAGGTAGAGGATTAGCTAGTTGAGCCGTCATGTCAGCCCCTGTTTTGGTCTTTTCTAAATTTTAGCAACACTTGTAGTGTTTCACGTATAGATCTTACTCTTGTTTTTTTCCAGAAGTGTACTTACAAAAGTTTAATTTTTAAAAATTATTAATTAAAAATTTTTATTAAGAAAATTAAAAAAAAAATTTTAACCCATATGGGATTCCGGCACTTTCAAGGCCAGGATTTTAGCCGCTAGGCCATCGTGTTGGGCCCAAGACTATTTATTTTCAAATCTTTATTTGAAAGGCTGAATCACAGAGAGGGAACGGTAGAGAGATCGTCCATAGGGATTTGTTTTTGAAGATTTATTTTTATTACAAAGTCAGATATACAGAGAAGAGGAGAGATAGGAAAGATCTTCTGATTTGCTCCCCAAGTGGCTGCAACGGCCAGAGTTGAGCCGATCCAATGCCAGGAGCCTGGAGCCTCTTCTGAGTCTCCCATGTGGGTGCAGGGTCCCAAGGCCTTGGACTGGCCTCGACTGCTTGCTCTGGCCACATACAGGAGCTGAATGGGAAGTGGGGCCACTGGAACACGAACCAGTGCCTATATGTGATTCTGGCACAGATAAGGCAAGGATTTTAGCCACTAGGCTACTGTGCTAGGCCCCCCTCTAATTTTAGAAAAAAGATTTATTTATTTTTACTGGAAAAACATTAGTTTTAGAAGAGAGAGACGGAGAGAAAACTCTTCCATCCACTGGTTCATGCCCCAAATGGCAGTAATGGCCGATTCGAAGTCAGGAGCTACTTCTAGGTTTCCCACAGAGAAGCAGGGTCCCAAGAACTTGGGTGATCTTCCATTGCTTTCCCAGGTAATAAGTGGGGAGATGAAGTAGAGCATCAAAGACTTGAACTGTTTGCCCAAAGGGGATGTCATGTTACAGTCAGAGGATCAGCATGTGACACTAGTGTGCTGGCCCCAGGAATGTTGAAATTTTTTTTTTTGAAGAATTACTTTTATTTGAAAGGCAGATTTATAGAGAAGGAGACAGAGTTCTTCCTTTGGTTCACTCCCCAAATAGCCATAATGACTGGAGCTGAGGTGGTTAGAATTCAAATTCTAGGAGCTTGTTTTTTTTTTTTTTAATTAGATTTACAGAGAGAAGGATATATATATATAGATATAGATATATGTATCTATATATATATGTAGATATATATATATAATAGAGAGAGAGATCTTTCATCCACTGATTCACTCCCTAAGTGGCCATGGTAGTCAGAGCTGAGCCAATCCTAAGCCAGGAGTCAGGAGCTCCTGTGTCTCCCAAGTGGGTGTAAGGTCCCCAGGCTTAGAACATTCTCCACTGCTTTTCTAGGCCACAGGCAGGGAGCTAGATGGGAAGTGGAACACCTGGCTTTAGAACTGGCACCCATAAGGAATCCTGGTGTATGTAAGGCATGGACTTTAGCCACTAGGCTGTTGCACTGGGCCTTCCAGGAGCTTTTTAAGGATCTTCATCATGGATGCAAGGGATCAAGGACTTGAGCCATCCTCTGCTTGTTTTCCCAGGCCATCAGCAGGGAATTGGTTGGGAAGTGGAGCAGCTGGGATACGAATTAGTGCTCATATGGGATGCGAACCCTGCAAGCAGAAGTCTCACTTTGTGTTTCACAACACAGGCCCCTGTAGTCAAGGTTTCTAGCACATGACACCAAAAGGGAATCTGAAAACTACACACAAGAGTGAAACATTTTTTTGTGACTTAAAAAAATTATATAGTATTTTTTGCTGTAAGAATGAACTTTGAAAGAACATTATAAAGTAATATTTTTGCAATGCACAAAATGAATTTCAAAGCATTTTTGTTCATGGCATACCTCCGTAAGTAAAAATGACACCAGGGCCCGGCGCAGTAGTCTAGTGGCTAAATCCTCACCTTGTAAACCTGGAATCCCATATGGACCACCAGTTCCAGTCCTGGATGCCCCACTTCCTATCCAGCTCCCTGCTTGTGGCCTGGGAAAGCAGTCGAGGACGGCCCAAAGCCTTGGGACCCTGCACCCGTGTGGGAGACCCGGAAGAGGCTCCTGGCTCCTCCTGGCTTTGGATGAGCTTAGCTCCAGCCATTGCGATCACTTGGAGAGTGAGTTAACAGATGAAAGATCTTCCTCTCTGTCTCTCCTCCTCTCTGTATATATGACTTTACAATAAAAATAAGTAAATCTTTAAAAAAAAAATCCACAAAACCCTTTGGGAGTTAAAGAGAAAGATTCTAGGTGTCAGTGTGGCATAGTGACTAATGCCTTGGCCTGAGACATCAGCACCTCCCCTGGGTGTGACTCCATGTTCCTCTTCTCTTCCCGACTCTCTCAAGTTCTCTTTCAAGTAAATAAATCTTAATATAAACAAACCAAGAAAAACAAGTTCATAAATACATCTTAAATTAAAAAAAAAGATTTTGAACATTGCATTATTGAAATACTGACAGCAGATGTTATAATCGTGTTGGTAACCCTAAAAGAAGCTGTTTCCAAAAGGGCAACTCATTGTGTTGAAATAGTATGAAGCGCCTCCTCTAGGGTTAGCTTTTTGAGTAAATATCTTGTTTACTTAAGTAAGGCTTGTTATCCTCTTCCTTCTCCGTTTGAGTCCCTGGAATCTGTTCTATTTTTACTTGTAGATCTACATATCGAATCTGTCTCTGATTTCATGCTCTGAAAATCAAGAAGAGATCTCCTCTTGTAAGATGAGAGTTATGTAATAGGTGACTATTAAAAGAGTAAGCAAGTCTCAGTAAGTTGATAAACATTTATTAAGCAAGGCTTTTTTTCAGTGAAAGCAGTGGTATACCAGGTATCTCTTAGTGCTGTGACTGAAGACATGCAGTAATAGATCCAATGGTTGTTATTGCTAGACATATTTTCTTTGTAGTGTTGTTGAGATCTTTTTAAAAAAGAATTACTGTGCCCGGCACGGTGGCCTAGCGGCTAAAGTCCTCGTCTTGTACGCACCGGGATCCCATATGGACACCGGTTCTGATCCCAGCGGCTCCACTTCCCATCCAGCTCCCTGCTTGTGGCCTGGGAAAGCAGTGGAGGACGGCCCAAAGCCTTGGGACCCTGCACCCACGTGGGAGACCTGGAGGAGGTTCCTGGCTCCTGGCTTTGGATCAACGCAGCACCAGCTGTTGCGGTTAATTGGGGAGTGAATTGTTGGACTAAGTATCTTCCTCTCTGTCTCTCCTCTTCTCTGTATATCTGACTTTGTGATAAAAATAAATATTTTTAAAACTAGAATTACTGTTTTTTTGAACTGTTTTTAAATTTTGTTTTTTAAAAATGAATTTCTTCCATTTATTTAAAGTGATAGCAGAAGATCACAGATTTGCTCTTGAAATGCCTGCAATAGCCAGGTTTTTATTTAGGCAAAACCGGGAACATGGAACTCTGGTTTTCCATGTTAGTGATGGGGACCTAAGTGCTTGAGTCATCTGATATTGTGATAGTAGGAAGGTGGATTAGAAGTGGAGCAGGTGGAGGGCAGGAGTTGGCACAGTGGCATTGTATGCAATGGTTGGAGATTCGCCTATCAGAAGCCAGGAGCCGGGAGCCTCTTCTGGGTCTCCCACGCTGGTGAGGGTCTCAAGGCTTTGGGCTGTCCTTAACTTCTTTCCCAGGCCACAATGAGGGAGTTGAATGGGAAGTGGGGCTCCCGGGATTAGAACTGGCGTCCTTATGGGATCCTGGTACGTTCAAGGCAAGGAATTTAGCTTCTAAGCAACCACATCAGGCCCACAATGTCATTTCAAATTGAAATTGGGCACATTATGGGGCCTTTGCTTCAGTGTGGTGGATAAAGGTGCTGCCCGCAGTGCTGACCTCTCATGTGGGCTCTGGTTAGAGACCCAGCTGCTCCATTTCCATTCTAGCTCTGCCATGGAGGATAGGGTATGTGCTTTGCCTCCTGTGCCTATGTGGGCAACCCAGAAGAAGCTCCAGGCTCCTGGACTTGGACTAACCCCGCTCTAGTCATTGTGGCTCTTAGGAAGTAAACCAGCAAATGGAAATCTGTGTCTAATTCTACCTTTTGAATCTTTATTAAGACTTGGGTAAATTTATTTTTTTTTCCAAAGATTTATTTGTTTTTATTGGAAAGGCAGCTATACAGAGGGGAGAGACAAAGGAAGATCTTCTGTCCCCTGATTCACTCAAGTGGCCATAGCAGCTGGAGCTGAGCCTTTTTGAAGCCAGGAACAGGCGCCTTTTTCAGGTCTCCCATGCAGATACAGGGTCCCAGGTGTTGGTATTCTCTGCTGCTTTCCCAGACCACAAGTCAGGAACTGGAAGGGAAGTGGAGCAGCCAGGACTGGAACTGGTGGTCCATATGTGATCCTAGGCTTACAAGGCAAGGACTTTAGCCACTTGCTGCTGTACTGGGCCCGAGACAGTGGGTTTTACATTTGGCCTTTTACTGAGCGCGTGCCCCGATGTCAGGTGCTCCTACCAGCTGCAGATGATACACTGCTCATCATTCTGTAAATTGTGAGATGATGTGCTGGGCTCAAAACTGGGCAAATTTGTAAAACCTTTGAGTCTGCTTGAACTTGAGTTGAAAACATTATGTGACTGTTAGATTGTCATTGGATAAACATTGCAGAGAAGACCTGATATATGTATTTGTGATGAATGCTAAATTGTTCCTTAAGAGGCTGGGGCTTTCTTGTATTTTACAGTGGCTGCTTGATGCTATTTCTGTTTCTGCCTTCTGGGTGTCTAGTGTAACATAACATGTTGTGAAACTTTAATTATGAGTTAATGCATTTGTGAGGGAGGGAGAAAGCAAGAAAGAACGAATACCTTCCATCTGCTTGTTAACTTCCCAGATGGCTGCAGCCACCAAAACTGGTCTGACCCGGGGCCAGGAGCTTCTGAGTCTCCCACAGTTGGTGCAGGCCCGAGGTTTTGGGCCAGTCTCCTACTTTTTCAGGTTATTAACAAGGAGCTGAATCCAAAGTGGAGCCATTGACCTGGTGTGATAGCTAGTGGCTAAAGTTCTCACTTTGCAAGTGTCTGGACTCCATATGGGCGCCAGTTTGTATCCTGGATGCTCTGCTTCCTTTCCTCCTCCCTGCTTGTGGCCTGGGAAAGCAGTAGAGGATGGCCCAAAACCTTGAGACCCTGCACCCGTGTGGGAGACCCAGAAGAAGCTCTGGGCTTCTGGCTCTTGGTTTCGGATCATGGCCATTGCAGCTACTTGGAGAGTGAACCAGTGGATAGAAGATCTATTTCTGTCTCCCCTTCTCTGCATAAATCTGACTTTCCAATACAAATAAATAAATCTTAAAAAAAAAGTGTAGCTTCCAGGACTCAAACTGGTACTCTCTACATGTTGCTGGCACCACAGGTGGAGGCTTAGCTTGCTGTCTCATGTGCCAACCCCACAATGCTACTTTGAAAAGAACAGACATTTTGCTGACAGGAGATTACATGAAGTGTGGAAAGACAGATAATAAGCTAGTTAATTAAGTTAAAACGGTCGTGTGTTGGTGGTATAGGGAAAGGAAAGGAAAGCTTGGAGGGTATAAGGGGAAGAGCCTTGCAGGCAGGGCAGAGGGTTAAGCTTGCGGTGCCCAGCTGGGTGCAGGCTTGGAGCAGAGCCCAGGTGTGGTTTTATGGAGAAAGACCTGGGCTTTAGCTCTCACAGGGTGGCCATTGCAGGGTTTGCAGTAAGGAGGTGACCTGCTCTGATGTACATTTACACAGGATCTGTCTGGGCCTGCTGTGCTGAGAAGGGAGTCTACAGGGAGGGCAGGGGCAGAAGCAGCCTGCTGTGGGCAAGAGTAAGTCTGATGAGACAGGAGTATTGGCTTGTAGCAGGATGGTGCTGTGACTGGTTGGGTTCTTGGATATATTTCTTTTTTTTTTTTAAAGATTTATTTTTATTATTTTTTTATTGGAAAGGCGGATATACAGAGAGGAGAGACAGAGAGGAAGATCTTCCGTCCGATGATTCACTCCCCAAGTGAGCACAACGGCCGATGCTATGCCGATCCGAAGCCAGGAGCCTCTTCCGGGTCTCCCACGCGGGTGCAGGTTCCCAAAGCTTCGGGCCGTCCTCGACTGCTTTCCTGGGCCACACAGGCAGGGAGCTGGAAGGGAAGCGGGGCTGCCGGGATTAGAACCAGCGCCCATATGGATCCAGGGCATGCAAGGCGAGGACCTTAACCACTTGCGCCACCGCGCTGGGCCCGGATATATTTCTTAAATAGAATGGTCAGGGTGTGTGGGGACCAGGGTTTGTGAGGAGTAACGTGTGAGCTTGAGTCAAGGATGGGGTTGACATAGCGAGATGGGAAAAGAGGGAGAAATGAGAAGAGGCAGCATTTCAAGATGACCAGTTTGGATTGCCTTTTAGTCAAGCAGTCAGGTAATTATGGTTGAATTGGAATTTGATAGAGAGGTTTGGCTTAGAGACGTATGTGGAAAATTGTTAATATGTAGAAGATGTGTAAACCGCAGGGTTGAAGGACAGGGATGTAGACAAAAGGAAGATTAGTGACTAATTCTTGGGCACAGCTGCATTACAAAGACAAATTAGCAGAAATCAGTGAGGGGGTGACAGCTAAGTTAAAGGGCAATCAGACGTTGAGGGCTTGTGAGTGAGTGAAGCTTCAAGGCTGTCGGGAGTCAGGTGAGCCGAGGCCTGCAGGGCGCACCAGAGGAACAGGGCGGCTTCTGTGCAGTGGCACGAGCTTGTGGAAAGTGGGCAGAGCTCAGGAATGGAGATACCTCTAAAGCCAGACTGGACGAGGAATAGGACAGCATTTGGAAGCGGTGCAGGCTTCATTCTGTTGTGAAGACTGGAGAATTGATGTGTTGTTTGCTGTTGGTGGGACTGAATTTAGTAGAGGCGAGAAAACTGATGCCACAGTTAAGGGTAGGAATTTCTGCAGCGCTGTGGGGGAAACGAGCCGGGATCTACTTACTGCCCCCTTGGTAGGGCTGTCTACGGAGCTTGGCTGGGACATCCACAGTGCATGCGGTGGCACAGATAGTGGGCACCAGGCCAGATCCATGCAGAGTGTTACCACTTAATGACAGTGTGCTTGTGTTAGAGAAGTTAGTGCTTGCAGAGGGATGATTACTGAACATAGTATTGTAATAATCACTTTAATTACAATACTTCTTGTTACTTGTTGAGGAAGCGAAGAATGTTTTTGTACCTGAAATAGTTAAATTTGTAATGCTTATCAAGTTACAATATAGTTGACGTGACAAGCTTCCTTTTCTTCCCTTGAAGAATACACTGGAAATACTGGCTTTGAGCTCACACCCGGTGGATCAATTAGTAATCACCAGTGAGGCCATCGTCTCCTGTGAAGATGCTGATCGCTATAGGTGCAGCTCATGCAGAGTTGCAACTAAAACACCCCAGAAGGACCACTAGGCTACTGTGCTGGGCCCTTTGAAAAATATTTTTAAAAGTGTTGTGCATTAAATGGAATTTGATTTTCTCAGAGATGTCAGTGTTTCTGTAAAATCAATTCCTAAAAATAGAACTTAAATGAAAAACGTTTTAATGGTGCCAAATAGTGTGTTTTAGAAATTTTATCAGTTAATATGTCTCTTTGTTTTTATAAAAAAGATATTTTATTTATTTGAAAGAGTTAGATATACACTGGCATGTGTGCGTGTACACACACACACACACACACACACACACACATACATCCTCTATTCTCTGGGTCACTGCAGTGGCTGAAGCTGGGCTGTTCGGAAGCCAGGAGCTTCTTTGGGGCACTCCCATTTGTGTGCAAGGGCCTAAGCACTTGGGCATATTAACAGGGAACGGAAATGGCAGAGGAGCTGTTGGGACTTAAGTCAGTTCCCATATGAGCTGCTGTCACTGCAGGTGGTGGCTGTACCCATTATGTCACGGTGTCGGCCCCATCAGTTAATCATTTTCTCTACTGTTTGTTAGCTCATATCTTTGCCAGTTCTGTTACAATTTAATAATCATGTTTCAATTTTTTTCTTTTTTAAGATTTGCTAGTTTGTAAATCAGAATGATAGAGAAGAGGAAATCTTCTAATTTAAACAGCCAGAACTGAGCAGGCTGAGTCCAGAGCTCCCGGAATCTTTCTCATGGGTGGCAGGGACCCTAGTGCTCTACTGCTTTCCCAGGTGCATAAGCGTGGAGCTCGATCTGAAGTGGAGCAGCCAGGACTGGAACCAGCACTCTCCTGTAGGAGGCTGGTATTGTAAGTGGTGGCTTAACTCCTTGTATCACAACAACAGTGGCCTCTGCTTTTCCAATCATTTTAAAACAATTTCTTAAGAATTAGTTTTTAAAGGGTGAAAGAGAGAGAGAAAGAGAGGAAACAAGAAGAAGCAGAAACAGCCAGAAGAGAAGGGCGGAGAGGTTTTCTGGCTCACCTCAGAGGCCTGCAGGTGGAAGCCAGGAGCCCAGGATTCATCATCCCCAAGTTTTCAAGGTACCACCTACTGCCTTCCAGTTTGTGCGTTAGCCAGAAGCTGGAATCAGGAGTGGAATTGAAAATTTGAACCTCAGGTCAGATAGGTGTCCCAAGTGACGACTTAACTGCTTGGCCAAACACCCTCTCCTGCTTGTGTCTTTGTTTACAGTTGTTAAATATGTTCTCATTTTATTTGAAAGAGAGAGAAAAATGGACAGGTGGACACAAATGAGCACCACACACATACACAAATCTTTCAAGTACTGGTTCACTTTTACATGCTCACAGCTGTCAGGACTGGGTCAGGCTGAAATCTGGAGCCCAAGAGTCCTTCTGGATCTCCCAAGTGAGTATCCGGCACCTGAATACCTGGACCGTGGTTTTCCGGGGTATCGTCCAGCAGGACGTTGGTAGGAAATGAAAGAGCCAGGACATGAACCAGATACTTGCATATGTAATGTGGGCATCCCATGTGACATTTAGTGCTGTGCCAAACAGTGCCCTCCACGAGGTAATTTAGTAAAGGAGTTAGCGTAGGAGTTTTCCTTTCCTGTGAAGTGTCTGAGCTAGTGTGTGAGCTGGTTGGGGAGGTAACTCTTAGTGACAATTCACTCAACTTTTGAAATGTCATTGAGATGTTTGTTTTCTAATTCTATTTGCTCCCATTTGGCAGTGCATCTGCATTTAAAAATCTAGTCTCTTGAGGCTTACTAGAAACATTTCATACTTGTTTTGATTTCCTCCATATCATCTCATACCTTTTTTTGTGTTGTTAGTTTTATATGATTTTTTTTTTTAATTCAACAGTTTTCCCTGTTACTTTCCCCTTCCATTAAAATACAGTTCCTGCAATTTAAAATGAGTTCTACAGGTGTCTGTCTTTAAAACATTTCTGTAGTCTGATGGTTTTTGGTTTGTTTTCAGACACTGATTTGAGCGCTTAATGCACTTAGTTCTTGATGTTTTGAAGTATTTAGGCTGTGGCTCTGTGTTCCTTTGAGTACAGCTTTATTTTTGCATTAAACGTTTTTATGTAGGTAGCTTTCTTAACTTGTTTTCATTTCCAACTTTAGGGTAATTTATGGAGAAAGATTACATGAATCATTATTTCTGCCACATTAAAGGGAGTGCTTTAATGGCATCATTGTCAGAGTGTGATCTTAACTGTTTCTGCTTTCTGGAGTTTCTGAGATGTTATTGGCTTAAATAGATGATAGGTTTGTAACTGTTCAAGAGACTTGACCACATCCCCTCATCCCTTCAAATATTCAGCCATTTTACAGTTTTGTCTGTTTGATCTTCCAGGATTGAAATGATGATTGCCTTCTATGTCTCTTACTTCTGCTCAGAGGTTTGCTTGTGTTTCTTTAAAACTTTTATGCCAACTGTGTAGCGTTTTTTTTTTTTTTAACTTTTTTAAGATCTATTTTTAAAAATATTTATTTATTTATTTTTGACAATCTAGACATAAATGTGTAGAGTTTTGTAAACATTGTATCCATTGTGCAGCTTGAAATCTTGATCGTTTGACAAAGTGACCCTCACGGCCTCCTTTAATATTCTTAAACTTTAAGTTGAATTGGTTATTAAGGGTGTTTATATTTGCCTCAGATACTTTTTCCTAACCCTTTACTTTTGATTTCTCAAAGTCTCTATTTTAGGTTTGTCTCATGTAGACCCCATATAGTTGGATCAAGGTTAGTCTTTTAGACCGAATTTGAGATGCTTTTAATCTTGTACATTAATGTTGCATATTTGGTTTTGCTTCTGTAATACTAGTTTTTTGTCGTTGTTGGCTATCTTTTTGCTTGGTTTTCTTTTTCTTTGAAACACATAGTTTGTTTTCCTTATTTGCTCTCTGTCCTTGCGGGTGGGGGCGGCAGCGTTCTGTGCTGTATTTCATTGTGCCTCAGGAATTGTTGTATGCCTCATTGTTTTGTGTACCACTGATACGGATAAATGCTGTCAAAGAAACTGATGTTATCATCTATTATGATATGCATGCTGATTCCAGATACGATAAATTGAGGGGAAATGGGGTACCTTAGGAGAAGCCGTTAGATGGCAGTTTTTAGTTCTGTTGTTATTATAAAGTTGTAACTTTAAATATATTTAAATCTATCATGTTTATCGTAGATTTTTTCAGGAGTGATTGTGTTTGGATACTATGTTCAGAATTCTTATTTTTTGAGACTGTCGATGGCTGTCGCAACTGAAATGATATTTTGGCTGGTCACAGAATTTTCTAAGCATCTCCCTTTGCTGTCATCCCCAGTAGACACAATTCTGTTACCTCCTGGCAGCTAGAGTTACTCTGGAGACCAGCCTGACTGTTTTTTTCCCTTTGTAGGTGACCTACTTCTGCCTGAGTATTGGTAGGATTCTTTCTTTATCCTTGAAGTTCAGTAACTTCATCAGGATATATCTCGATCTTGCTGTGAATTCTCTATTACATTTTCCTGTTACATGGTAAGCCTTTCCAAACTGTGGATTTAGGAATATTTTTCTTGTAATGTGCTTTCATTTTTATTGTTGTTTTCTCAAGAAACATCAGTTCTGTGATTGTTAAATCTGCATTTCCTGTCTTCCATTTCATTATTTTTTCTAAGTGCTTCCTTCTTCTCTGCTGTACTCTGTGTGAATTTCTTGACATTATCTTTCATTTCATAAATTTGTCTTCATCAATATCAGACCTACTGTTTCCTGTATATAATGTGGTTTTCATTTTGTCAGTTACTTCAATACTTCATTCAATTTGATTTATTTCTGTGAATTACTCTTTCAACTTGTCTCATATGTCTTCCTTTTTTTTTTTTAAAGCCTTTACTTCTTTTGGTAAACACAGGTAAAACAAAACATTTTTTTTTTAGAATGCATAAAACTTGTCAAGCAGCTAATGTCAAATTTTATTCTCCCAGGACTCACAATAAATGATTAATAAAATGGTATGTTGATTAATGGCTTTAAATGGAAAAGCTATTACTCATTTGTAGCCTTAAGGATACTTTGTTTTACAGCTGGACAGATGTCTTTTATATACAAATATGCTTTTCCTGTGTGTGCTTTTGTGTATGAGGCAAAATTTTTCAGTTACTTCCTTTTGATTATTAAACTATTGAAGCATTTTTCATTCAATGAATTACAAGGTGGACTACAGGAAATTCATTGAAATCATGACTGTCATTCTCTGCCATCCAGTGAATTACAAGAGAAAAAATCTGCTGTATGCACTTTCTCCCAAATTTCAGATTGGTTTTGGTAGTGTTCTGAAATGGAGGAGATCACGGCATACCCTTGGTCAGGGGTGAAGGGGGATACTGGGAGTTGTGAATGTGTGCAAGGTGTGATCCTGACAGTGAAGCTTGCACTGTGACTTACCCAAAAGCTGCAAGACTGTTCAAATTGTCTTAACCATTTAGGGAACAAGTTCTTCCGTGAATTCATATTTTTTAAAGGGTGGTTGAGATGCAAGCATTCTTTATGTTACTATTAATGTTACTGTTTCAGTGACACATTCAGAACACGCTAGCAACCTGTGCAGTGCTGTGAATAGCTGGCATGAATGGCTTCAGAGACTACACTGTAGCTCATCTGCATCAGTTAAAATTACTATCAGATTTTCTCAATGTAACTTCTTCTGAAAAGAGTATATATTTTAAAGTAATCCATTAATTCAATAGCTGCTTGCTAGTGGAGAACATCATGGATTCTGGTTCTGTGTTGGAAAACAGGAAAACCAGTGCTCTAGTCAAGTCTGCATTCTAGTTGGGGTAGAGGAGAGAAATAGAATGAATGGAAAGCTGTAGGGTACAATGTGGAAGGTAAAACAGGAAAAGAGGACATAGCGGGAGTGTGTAACTGTGAAGGGTATAATTTAAAGTAGGGTGGCATTTGACGGAAGAGATGGATCAGGAGAGGGTTCGAGTCCTACAGAGGGAACAGCAAGCATGAAGTTGCTGACCTTCAGAAGGATTTGAGTGTTGGAGCAAGACAGCAGAGTAGTTAGCTGGTGGTTAGACCACATGCTCGATAGTTCATAGGGACCTTATCATCACCTTGAGTGAGGACCACAAGCCACCGGAAAGGTGGCACAACCACATTCACATTTCGGAGGATCGTCTCTGGTTGCTGGGTTGGAGGTATCTGACACAGTACACAAGAACACATCAAAGTAGAACACTTGTGACTGAAATGACAGCTTCACTACCAGGGCCCAGTTTGTGTCTGTCATCGCCTTAGGTAGGAGAAATGCTGCTGTGTCCTGCTGGATGTGTTGAATGACTGCATGACTTCTTTTTGAAAACCACTGCTCCTGGCTTGCTGGGAGGGAAGGAAAATATAAGGTTGTGTGTTAAAGGAAAATGAACCAAGTGTAAAATAAGACTGAGTCTTAACAAATCGATATTTTCTCGATATATGAAGGTTCAAAACAAACAAACAAATGAAAACAGTCAGTAACTCAAAAAGGGCATTCCCCAAAGGCAGCTTTCTTTGAAAACCATTTTGGTTCAGATCTTCCGGGGACTTAACTCCACGCTTCCAAATAATATGCTTCTAGTGTTTATTTTTTGGTTTATCGACTTCAGACACTCTCTGCTGACTTCTTGCTATGACAGATGTTTTCAGTCTCTCTTGTCACTACTGACCTTCCTCGCTCGGCGGTCACTGACCTGGCACCTCTCTGGGGTTCTGCGCACAAGATTAGCCACCCTGCTCGCCGCAGCCCCTGTGAGTATCTGCTCTCCTGCTCCCTCTCTGCTCGCTCAGCTCATGGCCTTCATCTGTTTGCATCTTTCTGAACACAGGCAGTCTCCCTAGTTTTTGAAAAAAAAAATACTATTATTCTTTAAAAAAGGATTTATTTATTACTTAAGGAGGATTTATTTAGTTACAGAGTGAGAGGGAGAGACAGAGATGTTCCATCGTGGGTTCACTCCCCTCAACATGGCTGCTGTGAGGAGAGCTGAGCTGGCTCCAAAGCTGGGAACCAGTGCTTTCTTCTGGGTCTCCCACTTGAGTAGAAGGGCCCAGCACTTGGGCTAGTTTCAGTTGCTATCCAGGCTGCTGTGGAGCTGGATTGTAATTGGAACGTCTGGGACTAGAACTGGTGTCCATATGAACGCTGGTGCCACAGGCGAAAGCTTAGCATGCAGTGGCACTGTACTAGTCCCCTTTCCTCCAATTTTTTTTTAAAGATTTATTTATTTATTGGAAAGTCAGATATACAGAGAGGAGGTGAGACAGAAAGGAAGATCTTCCGTCATATGATTCACTCCCCAAGTGAGCCTCAACGGCCGGTGCTGTGCCAATCCGAAGCTGGGAACCAGGAACTTCCTCTGGGTCTCTCACATGGGTGCAGGATCCCAAGGCTTTGGGCCGTCCTCCACTGCTTTCCCAGGCCACAAGCAGGGAGCTGGATGGGAAGTGGAGTGGCCGGGATTAAAACTGGCGCCCACATGGGATCCCGGGCATTCAAGGTGAGGACTTTAGCCACTAGGCCACACCGCCGGGCCCTCCCCCAATTGTTTAAAAGAAAATTTTTTTTTTAATTGGAAAATCAGGTACACAGAGAGGAGGAGAGACAGAGGAAGATGTTCTGTCAGCTGATTCACTTCCCCAAATGGCCACAACGGCTGAGCCGATCCGAAGCAGGGAGCCAGGGTCTCTCTTATCTTTCCAGCAGGTGCAGGGGCCCAAGGTTTTGGGCTGCTCTACGCTGCTTTCCCAGGCCGCAAGCAGGGTGTTGGATGGGAAATGGAGCAAGCCAGGATAAGCCCATATGGGATCCTGATGCATGCAAGATGAGGACTTTAGCCACTAGGCTATCGCACCAGGCCTTAATTTCTTTATTTTAGAAATCTGTTTAGTTCTTTCATTGAAAGATTCCAAAACTGAGGCAGAGAGATATACCTTCCATCTATTGGTTCACCCTCCAAATGGCTGTAATAGTCTAGATTGGGCCAAGTCCTTGACCATCATGGCTGCCTCCCAGAGCCTGGGCTCCAGAGCAGGAGCCAGCGCTCAGACCCAGGCCCTCAGTGCAGATCAGCCATCCTAACCGCTGGCTTTAACTTACACTGCACAAACCGGCCCCTGTAAGGGCATTTATTTATTTGCCTTTTAATTTTTTCATGGCTAATTTTACATATGGAATTTCATTAAGAAAAATGATTCTTGCTCAAATTTCAGTGTGATATATAAATTGCCTATCAGTGTGAGTCCTGGTTGCCCCACTTCGGGTGGATATCCCTGCTAATATCCCTGGGAAAGCAATGGAAGTGACCCAAATGCTAGAGGATCCTGCACTCAGGAGACTTGGATGAAACTCCTGAGTTTCAGCATTCCCTAACTGCCCCCCTTTTTAAAAAACGATTTATTTTTAATTTTTATTGGAAAGTCAGATATACAGAAAGGAGACATAGAAGATCTTCCATCCATTGATTTACTCTGCCAGTGGCCCCAATGGCCGGAGGTGAGCCAATCTGAAACTAGGAGCCCAGGAGCCTCTTCTGGGTCTCCCACAAAGGTGCAGGGTCAGGGTCCCAAGGTTTTGGGCCATCCTCAACTGCTTTCCCAGGCCACAAGCAGGGAACTGGATAGGCAGCATGGCTATAAACTGGTGCCATATGGTATGTCGGTGTGTGCAAGGTGAGGACTTTAGGTGCTAGGGTACCGCGCCAGGCCCACATTCCCTAACTCTTGTTGTTCTCTACCTCTTCCCTTCTCTCTAATTCTGTTTTTTAAATAAATGGAAAAAATATATATATTTAAAAAAAACGTGTCCATCTAATTAGGGTTTCTTGTCATTTAAAATGAATTTTGCATTCCTAAAATCAGGTAAAACTTGAGAAATATTGTAGATAACTTTGAATTTGGAGGGCATGGACAAGTTCATGGAGGAGCCTCTGTGATAGTTGCTTCAGAAATAATTGCTTATTCTAAAAAGCTGTTGTGATCATATAGCATTTGGATCATTGCTCTCTATGATCTTTGCCCAGTACCACAGATGGTGTTAAATTATTGAATGCTTGCCTGGAAGTGTTTTGTAAGTTTAAAGCTTTTTACATATGTGAGATATAACTCATTGCTAAGGGTAATCTGTCTTTAGTGTTTCCATTCAAAAGACATCACATTTATGAGTCATGAAATGTCACTAGGGAATTTCTCACTGTTTGCCATAATTCCACTAGAACTTTCTGTTGGTATTAGTCCTTTTGTGTGGAGGGAGAACTTTTTGAAAGGACTTTACTGACATTTCAGGCTATTTATAAATAGGAACACATTATACTTTTAAAAAAAGACAACAAAAGGGCCTGGCGTGGTAAATCTAGTGGCTAAATTCCTCGCCTTGAACGCACCAGGATCCAATATGGGCACTGGCTCATGTCCTGGCCACCCAGTTTCCCATCCAGCTGCCTCCTTGTGGTCTGGGAAAGCAGTCAAGGACAGCTCAAAGCCTTGGGACCCTGCACGCACGTGGAAGACCCAGAAGAGGCTCCTGGCTTCGGATTGATTCAACTCTGGGCGTTGTGGCCAGTTGGGGAATGAATGAAAAGATGGAAGATCTATCTCTCTGCCTGTCCTTCTTTTTATACATTCCATTAAAAATCAATAAATCTTACTTTTGATTAGCCTACTTAGCCGTAGACTTGGCAACAGGAGTTTTAAGTAAAAGTTGCGAGGGGCAGGTGTTTAGGTATAAATTAGGCCTCAGCTGAGATGCCTAAATCCCACATCCAATCTCATTTCCCAGCCTCTCTGCTTCTGACACAGCTTTCTGCTGGTGCACACCCTGCTAGGCAGTAGTGATGACTCAAGTATTTGAATTCTTGCCACTCATGGAAGACATTTCAGAATGAGTTCCATGCTTCTGACTTTGGACTGGCCCAGGTCCAGCTCTTGGAGAGCTCTTGGAACATTTGGAGAGTGAATCAGTGAATGAACGATCTCTGTCTTTCAAATAAAATGAAAATACCTTTATTTATTTATAAATATTAGAAAATTAAAAGTCTTATTTTAAAAGGACTCATTTCAGTGGCTGTGTTGAGATCCTTAACTATAATAATTAAAAAACTATTTGTTTTTAGGGCCTGATGTGATAGATAGCCTAGCAGCTAAACCGTCACCTTGCATCCGCTGGGATTCCATAAGGGAGTTGGTTCGTGTCCCGGCTGCTCCACTTCCGTTCTATCTCCGTGCTTGTGGCCTGGGAAAGCAGTCGAGGACAGCCCAAAGCCTGGGACCCTGCACCTGCGTGGGAGACCCAGAGGAAGCTCCTGGCTTCAGATCGGCTCAGCTCTGGCCATTGCAGCCACTTGGGGAGTGAATTGTTAGACAGACAATCTTTTCTCTGTATCTCCTTCACTTTGTATATCTGACTTTCCAATGAAACCTAAAATAAAATAAAACTATAAATCTTTAAAAATATTTCTATTTGAAAGGCAGATTTACAGAGGAGAATCAGAGAGAGCTTCCTTTCACTGGTGTTCACCCCGCAAATGGCCACAGCAGCCGCATTGGGCTGGTCTGAGGCCAACATGCTGAAGCTCCCTAGTGGGTGTAGGTGCCAAAGGGGCTCATCTTCCATTGCTTTCCCAGGTGCAATAGCAGGGGGCTGAATTTTAAGTGGAGCAGGTGAGGCTTTAACTGGTTCCCATATGGGATGCATCACAGCATTGCAAATGAAAAGTTAACCATTGTGCCAAATCCAACCATACCAAGTTTTGATGTATGGGAGTCTTTAAATTATAGAAATAAGTGTTTCTGAGAAATTACTAGTTGAAAGAGAACAATCCTTGCCTCATTTCACTCGATACACAGTTACTTAAACTTCTGGTATGCGTTTCCCTTTTACCTGTTGTGTGTGTGTTGTATGATCGTCTGTGTTACTCTACTTAGTCAAAGAAACACCTTCTGTCTTGTCCTGCTGTGATCTGCATTATTTGTTTACTGCCACAGTCGCTCCTCAGTGGCAATCTCATGATTTCTCATTTTGATTCTTTTTAAAAATTTTGGTGAAACCCCAATTGTCTTACGTTTCCTTTATAAATTTGAATAAATGTATACATGATTACAGTTTTGTCTGAATGAGCGTTAGCATTTTTAGCAAATGAGGTGCCAGTAGAGGAGTGAAACAGGGAGGGAAGCAAACACAATGTATCTTTCATTTTGTTTCCTCACCTTTTCCTTTCTAGTAGGGTGCAGAGTAGTGGATTCAGAACAGAGCCTTAAACTTGGTTTTATCTCTTGTTGGCAAAAATATTCACCAATTCATTTGACATTTACTTTGCTTAAACTGCTCAACAAAGCTTTTTGCTGTAAATGAGATGAAAAAGTGCTTTATCAGAAAATGCAGCATGTCAGTATTTTGGAAAAAGCGTGTAATGTGCGATGCTGCTTGGTGTACCCACATTCTGGGTGCAGGTGCCCGGGTTCGGGTCTCAGCCGTGCTCCTGCTTGAGCTGGAGTGAGGCAGCAGGTGATGGCTTCAGTACCTGCTGTCTGCCGTTCATGTGGGAGACTGGAGTTTAGCTCATGGTTCCAGTATGTCCCAGTCTGTTTCAAGAAAACTTTGAGAGTCAGCTGATGAATGGAGATTTCTTTCTCTGCCTTTAAAAGCAATTAAATAAAAAAATCTAAAAATAATAATTTCTGAGTAATATTTCCAATGTTAATTGCTTGTTAGCCACACTAACTTATCTTCACGTGTTGGTCCCAGTTCTGCTTCTCCGTTGACTAGCCATCATTATTCTAGTCCAGGCTTCGAGTTCTCATTTTAGAAACTACTCACTTACCACTTGGTGGAATCTGATGGACTTTCCAAACCTACGAAGTCTGTGTTGGTCATCTGGTTTGAGTTAGTTGTGCTTTTTCTGAGGATTATTGGCTTACGCGCAGCGCATGTGAACCCAAAGGGGCCTTTCATCCAGCAGTTCTACAGAGATGAAAGGAGAGAAGATTCCCACAGAAAACAGCAGATTTATTCCCAAAGGTCACTGCTATTAGGACAAGCGTGGTAAATGTCTCATCTTGTGTTTTTCTCCTTGGGTGATGTGGCTGCTGAGTATGTACCAGGAGAATCTTGATCATGTTCAGTTATTAGTGGTGCTGCTGTGGGTGGGCGACATCAAAGGCGTGAGGATAGGATCTGCTACACAAGGAGCTTGAAAGATGCCTGGTTTCTGTCTGACATGCTGCTTCACAATGTTGCCTGAACTTTGGGCATCACATACAAGAAAGTATTTCCATATATAACCGGGTTTTTTTTTTTGAATGTTCAAAGAGATTTTATGTTTTTCCTTTTGGCATGGGTATTTGGAGTTAACTTTTGGAGATAGTATCAAAGCCCTGTTTAATTTGCTTGTGAATATCCAGTTTTTACGGCATTATTTTTGGAAAATGTTTTCTGCTATTAAATTATCTGGTCATTCTTCTTGAAAATCAGCCAATGATATGTATGCATGGGATTTACTTCTGATGTTACTCTTTTCAGTTACTCTGTGTCTCTTTATGCTTGTACCATGCTGTTTTGATTATTGTAGCTTTATAATAAGCTGTGAAATCAGGATTGTATGTGCTCTTCAATTTTTTTTTTATTAAAGAATGTTTTGGCTATTTAGAGTCACTTGAGATTTCTTACGAAATTTAGGATGAGTTTCTCTATTTCTGGAAAATAAAATTTTTGATGTTTTGATAGGAAGTAATAATACCGAGTTTCTAAATTGCTTTGGGTGAATTTTTAAAAAAGATTTATTGATTCTTATTGGAAAGTCAGATTTTTTAAAGATTTATTTTTATTTTTATTACAAAGTCAGATATACAGAGAGGAGGCAGAAATACAGAGAGGAGGAGAGACGCAGAGGAAGATCTGTTCGATGATTCACTTCCCAATAGTGACTGCAATGGTCGGTTCTGAGCTGATCTGAAGCCAGGAGCCAGGAGCTACTTCCAGGTCTCCCACACAGGTGCAGGGTCCCAAGGCTTTGGGCTGTCCTCGACTGCTTTCCCAGGTCACAAGCAGGGAGCTGGATGGGAAGTGGAGCTGCCGGGATTAGAACCGGTGCCCATATGGGATCCTGGTGTGTTCAAGATGAGGACTTTAGTTGCTAGGCCACTGTGCTGGGCCCAATTAGTATGGTTCTTAAAGTAAGTATATAGTTTGTGTGCATGAGTCCTATGTAGTAATGGGTGAGTTCTGATATCCTTCTTTCCTCTCAGCAGACTCCCTTTAAGCATCTTGTATGAAAACAAATTCATTTTACGTAGGCATGTACGGAAAGTTCTACAGTACAGGTTTAAAATGCCCAAGAACACAAGATAGTGTACCTTGTTGGTTTGGGGAAGTTTTTCCTTTGTTTATTCTCTGCAGGATCTGATGTTTGAGCCTGGGCTTGTAAATTTTTGCTTAATTTTTGACAACCACAGGTAAGGGCTTGGTTGCAGTATAAATTAGGTGTTTTAATATAGGAGTCTGGCACAGGGATGAAAGGGGTAGGACATGGTTTAGGAGTAGTTGTTAGTTGTGACTACCACTGTGTGTTCATGGGCAGAGGCTATATGTGGTAATAAATCTAGAAAATCCCATTAACAAAACTGTGTCTTAGAAAGATTAATCTAGCGGCAATTGGGAATAGTAGAATTGGTAGTATTAATATGCTAGTTGGATGTAAAGAATGAGAAAGATGAGTAATTAGTAATGGTTGTGGGGTTTTAAAATTGAGAGACTGAAAGGAAATCATTGAAATACAGCCAAGTGGAAGAACCAGTTTGGGGAAAAGGGTGAGTTTAGATTGAGGGCCTGGTGAGACAGCCATTGTTGGGAAATAATTCTGAAGCTCACTAGAGGTAAATCTGAAAGTCATCTTCTACAAAAGGTAGAATTTGAGCTTTGGGCGTGTCCAAGTGCCTGGAGGAAGAATTGCTGAGCAAGCAGAAGAGAAAAGCTGACTAGTTCTTCTTGGAAGGCATTATTTGGAGGGCAGGTGGAAGAAAGTGATGTTCCAAATTAAAGAGAGACCTGGCCATGTCACCAAATCAGGGCAGGAAAGAGTGGAATGCAGAAGGCCAGAAGGAAATCAGGGAAGTAAAGGATATCAGGGCTCCAGATACATACATTTTTAACCTTTTAAAAAGATCTGTTTTTCTTTGAAAGGCAGATTTAGTGTGAGAACTGTCCCTTACACTGGTTCACTTTCTAAATGGCCACAACAGCTGCGGATTGATCCAAAACTAAGCGCCTGGGCTTCTTCCTGGTCTCCAATGTGGGTGCAGAGTCCCAAGGACTTGGGCTATCTCTGCTGATTTCCCATGCCACCAGCAGGGAGCTGGATCAAAACTGGAGCAGCCAGCACATGAACTAATGCTCATTGGGATGCTGACATTTGCAGGCAGAGGATTAATCTATTGAGCAACCGCACCAGCCTCTAGAGAATTTTCAAAAGTCATTTGTGTAGCAAAGAGGCAGAGAGACCGAGTGAGAAACCCATATGTGATGTTGGTACAGTGGGAGTAGGCTTACCTATTATTCCAAGGGGCTGACCCCAGTTTTTAATTTTTTTACATTATTTTGAATAGGAGAGAGAAGAGGCAGAGATCAGTCCACCTTCTGGCCGATTTGCCCGTAACAGCCAGGAATGGGCCAGGTGAGGCCAGGAGCAATACCGGGGGCTCCAGTGTGGGTGGCAGGGACCAGACTGCACATTAGCAGAAGCTGTGCCCAGGACGCGCACCCAAGCACTCCCATGGGATATGTGGGTATCCCATACAGGGTCTTATAACCATTATGTAGAAAACATCCATCCCTCCAGTTTAGCTGGGGAGGTAGTGAGTGACCTAAGGTACTGAAACTATCACCAGGGAACTGGATTAGAAGCAAATCTGCCCCTTGAGCCTAGGCAGGCCAGGATGGGATGAGAGCATTCTCAGTGATAGTCTAACCACTGTGTCAGATGTCATCCCATGGCCCCTGTGCCGCGATTTTGGAAAGAGGATTTGTCTGAAAAATGTGGTCATGCACCATCATATTATTGAATAGGGAATTAGGAAAGCTCCCTCAACTTTTTTTAAGTAAAAACTGTTTACAGGGCCCGATGGCGTGGCCTAGTGGCTAAAGTCCTCACCTTGAATGCGCCAGGATCCCATATGGGTGCCGGTTCTAATCCCAGCAGCTCCACTTCCCATCCAGCTCCCTGCTTGTGGCCTGGGAAAGCAATTGAGGACGGCCCAAAGTCTTGGGACCCTGCACCCATGTGGGAGATCTGGAGGAAGTTCCTGGATCCTGGGTTTGATTGGCACAGCACTGGCCGTTGCGCTCACTTTGGGAATGAATCATCGAACAGAAGATCGTCCTCTCTGTCTCTCCTTCTCTCTGTATATCCAACTTTGTAATAAAAATAAATAAATCTTAAAAAAAAGAGAAAAATTGTTTACTAATGCCTAGCAAAATCTGTTTAACATAAAATTGACCATTTTAGTAATTTTTTTTAAAATCTAAGTTTTGGTAGCATTAGCTGTTTTCAGATTGTCTTTCAGCCATGTATAAAATGGTTTTGAGTGTGGAAAATCATGTGATTAAAGTTTTGCTGAAGTTTATGAGTCGTGGGACTGTAGTTTATAGTAGTTTAGGAGGGTTTGTGGAATGTTAGTTTTCACATGTGCCCTCAGGTGAAGATTTCATAACTGTCAGCTCCTCACCCAAGCACTACTCCCATCGTCCTAATTCTGCTTTGTTTTCTTCATAGATGTTATAACCGCTTCGTCTAGTTCACTTGGAGAGTGAACCAGTAGATGGAAAATCTTTCTCTGTTTTCTCTGTAAATCTGCCCTTCCAATCATAAAAAGAAGAAATCTTTAAACACAAAAGTTTTAACTACTTGGTGTGTGTGTCAATATTTCTTCTACCAAAATGAATTGTTTTTAAGAGCAGAGAGAAACTTCTTCCTTGTCATATCCACAATGCCAAACGTTTTGATTTGATTTGATTTTAAAGATTTATTTATCTTTATTGGAAAGGCAGCTTTACAGAAAGAAGGAGATACAGAGAGAAAGAGCATCTGACTGCTGGTTTATTTCCCACATGGCTATAGCAGCTAGAGCTGAGCAGATCCTAAGCCAGGAGCCAGGAGCTTCTTGCAAACCCCCCATGCAGGTGCAGGGTTCCAAGGCTTTGGGCCGTCCTGGATTGCTTTCCCAGGCCACAAGCAGGGAGCTAGAGGGGAAGTGGAGCAGCCAGAACATGACATTGCGCCCATATGGGATCCTGGCGCATGTTCAAGGCAAGGATTTAGCCACTGAGCCATAGTGTGGGGCCCCTAACACTTATTTTAATGAAGAAGTTTTTGAGGTATTTAATCGGAAGAAAAGGAAAGACAGATGAAGAGAGAACTTCCCTTCACTGCTTCTCACTCTAAAAATACCTGCAAATAGTTCAGCCAGCCTGAGAACAAAGCTAGAAGTCAGGAATGCAATCCCAAGGCTCTGAGTGATGTCCCACAAGCTCACTGCTCCCTCCCAAGGTTTGTGTTATTGGGAAGATGTGGTCAGCAGTAAAAATCAGGAGTACAGCTCAGGCCCTCTGACTTGTTACAGCTGTCTTATTCAGTAGGCCAATTGCTTGTAATTACATGTTTGCATAAACATTTGATGAATTAATGAATTCAAAAAAATTGACATCGTTTAAAAGTGAGAACTAGAGACCAGCACCATGGCATAACACGTTCATTCTCTGCCTCAGGTGCTAGCATACCATGTGGGTTCAGGCCACAGCAGTTGCACTTTAGATTCAGGTCCATGCAAATGTGCCTGACAAAAGTAGCAAAAAATGGCCCACAACAGGCCATGGAAGCTTCCCACGGGCATACATTTGGCATGGGTCAGGGACAGACCAGGCTGAATCCGTTCACGTCCTCCATTGGCGAATCATAGCACCAGAGCAGAGTGTGGGTCGAGCCTGGTTCGGTTGTGATGAGAAACCAGTGCACAATATGGAATCCAAGGTAGGCGGATATACAGACAGTAGAGACAGAGAGGAAGATCTTCTGTCCGATGATTCACTCACTCCCCAGGTGGCCACAACGGCTGGAGCTGAGCCAATCCAAAGCTAGGAGCCTCTTTCGGGTCTCCCACACGGGTGCAGGGTCCCAAAGCTTTGGGCCGTCCTCGATTGCTTTCCCAGGTCACAGGCAGGGAGCTAGATGGGAAGCGGGGCTGCCGGGATTAGAACCGGCGCCCATATGGGATCCTGGGCGTGCAAGGTGAGGACCTTAACCACTGTGCCATTGCGCTGGGCCCGGAAATAATAGTCTTACCCACTTTCTTGTAGCCCTTGAACCTTTTACCCTAATTAACTGTAAAGATTGTCAAAAATATAATAAAAAATGAAAAAAAAAAAAAAGGAAATGGCCCATGTCCTGTTCCTTTCATTCATGTGGAGACCCAGAAGAAGTTCAGTGCCCAGTTTTGGCCATTCTGGCCATTTAGGGGAGGAGCCAGTTTATGGAAGATCAACTTTCCCGCCTTTCCCTCTTTCTATAGCTCCTGTCATGCAAATTAAAAAAAAAAAAATCTTTTAAAAAGCGAGGGAAGAGAAAACCAAAGAGAAATTGGGTGGAGACACAAGAAGACACACACTTCTCATCCAGGCCCTGCTTGTGGCCCTGGAAGGCAGAGGAAGATAGTCCAAAGCCTTGGGATCCTGCACACGCACAGAAAACCCAGAAGAACCTCCTGGCTCCGGACTTGAGATGGGCTCAGCTGCAGCCGTTGTGGGCACGTGGGGAGTGAACAGTGGAGAGAAGATCTTTCTGTCTCTTCTCTCTCTGAATCTTTCTTTACAATAGAAATTATAGGGTTTTTTGGGGAAAAAAAAGCTACCTTATGATGGGATGGAAGTTTGACACAGCGCTGACAGAGCTGCTTGGAATGCCAGCATCCCATATTGCAGTGCTTGTGTTTGAATCTAGACTCTAGATTTCCACCTCTTGCTTCCTGCTAACGCACACAGTGGGAGGCGGCAGGTGATCACTCACCCACTGGCTGGCTGCCAGGCACAAGGCAAACCGGTTTGGTTTCTCGGATGTTTTTCTGGCCTAGCCTCAGCCAGTCTGTATATTGGGGGCGTTCTTTCTAGGTACGTTTGACTCTTCTTCCCTGTCTCTGTACCTTCCAAAGTAAAGTGAAGATAAATTAATAAAATTATAGTCAAAATATACATCAAATCAACTGGCATTTGAATTTTTATGTAAGATTTATGTTATTTTTATTGGAAAGTCAGATACACAGAGAGGAGGAGAGATGGAGAGGAAGATCTTCCATCTGTTGATTCACTTCCCAAGTGACTGCAATGCTCAGTGCTAAGTCAGTGTGAACCCAGGAGCCAAGAGCTTCTTCCAGGTCGCCCATGTGGGTGCAGGGTCCTAAGGCTTTGGGCCATCCTCAGTTGCTTTCCCAGGCCACAAGCAGGGAGCTGGATGGGAAGCGGGGCTGCTGGGATTAGAACCAGCGCCCATATGGGATCCCGGCATGTGCAAGGTGAGGACTTTAACCACTATGCTATCGCACCGGACCCAAAATAAAGGAAAGTGTTTTCTCTTGAATGTCTACCCTCATAAAAACAATGATGCCATTTGATAGTATAATAGCCTTAATATTTTTATGATAAATTCATAATGTAGCCATCAGTGTCAGTGGAATATGGTTGAGGGTAGCTTTCTTTTATTGTAAAGTTAAACCCAGAGTGATTGACTTGAAAATAGTAATGGCAAAACTAGATGGATACCGTTGGAAAGAAGAAGTATTGAGAGTCTATCTTGATGTTGAGTGGACTGATAATACATGAGGGGCATTTTGAAGGTGACAACTTATGCACCTGGATGTTTGAAAATAAGACAGAAAATAAGGACTGCTAAGAATAATATAACTTAAAAATAAACTTACTGACACTCTTACCACAGAGATAACAGTATTTTGTAATTATAAAAGTACTAGGAGTTGGGAAATATTGAAAAGGGCCTTCTGTGATAGCCTAGTGGCTAATCCCACCATATATCTTCCCAGATCTATGGACACCGGTTTGTGTCCTGGCCACAGACCGAGTGTTTGGGTTCCTGCTGTCTGCATGGGAAGCTGGGATGGAGTTCATGGTTCCTGTCTTTGAGCTAGCCCAAATCTAGCTTTTTTGGCCATTTAGGAAGTCAACCATTGGATGAAAGATTATTATCCAATGTCTATCCAACTTTCCGTCTCCCTCTGCCTTTCAAATACATTAGTATGATTTGATATTTTTTTAAAAAGATTTTGAGTCTGGCATGATAGCGTAGTGGCTAAAGTCCTCACCTTACAAGTGCCTGGATCCCATATGAGCTCTGGTTCATGGTCCCAGCTTCTCCACTTCCCATCCAGCTTCCTGCTTGTGGACTGGGAAAGCAGTTGAGGACGGGCCAAAGCCTTGGGACCCTGCACCTGCTGGGGAGACCCGGAAGAGACTTGGCTTTGGCCCCTGTGGCCACCTGGGGAATGAACCAGTGAATGGAAGATCATTCTATCTTCTTCTCTATATATATTGCCTTTCCAAAAAAAGTGTTGAAAAAAACCTGGTGGTGACTACATCTCCATTGTATAATAGAGTGCCTAGATTCATAGCTGGCTTCAGCTTCCTGCACATACAGCCCTTGGGAGGCAGCGGTGATGGCCCAAAGTGCTTGGGTGCTTGTCATCCCCCAGGGAACCTGGGCTGAGTTCTTGGCTCCTGATTCAATCCTGGTGGCCATTAGTGGACACTTGGGGGAATGAACCAAAACATAGCTCAATTCTTCCTCTCAGATAATTAAAATGAAAAAAAAATTTTTTCCCAGAAAATACTAAAAGACCTTGCAGGGAAAAACTATTTTTTATAGTCCCTAGCATTGAGAACTAGTATTATTTGTGTTGTTTGACTTTCCAGGCTTTCTCTGTAGCTTTCTCTTGCGTGTCGTGTCAGAATAACTATTCTGTAATCATTTAAAAAAATAGCAACAGTATTAATATGTTGAACAGATTCGTTATCAGAAAGTACAGTTTTATACTGATTGTTTTCAAGCATTTTGCAGGATCTGTCATGCATTTCATATCATGGCTCCCTCTCCCTATTCTGTATATATTAAGTTTCCTGACACAATGTTTGTGCTTCCTAACTTGCAATGACTTTTGATATTTTCCAGTGTAATTTGTTCTTATAAAGTAAGAATCATTTGGTTGCAACACCAAATTCTCTTCATGATACACTGCAAATCTGCTTTCAGTTTGAAAAACTTTGCTGCATAGTATTCCATGTGTTATTTAGAATATAATTTATATACTCTGATGAAAGAATTTGTTTCTCATGTTGTTCACAATAATGAAAAATGTAAAGGGATAAATTGATTTTAATCTACTTTTCCTCTTTTAAGTTGAATTTCTAGAGTGAAGTAACTCTTTGAATACTGTTAGGCGAACAGATACAGACATCTAATTTGGGAATCTAATCTGTTTGTGAAAACGATCATATGTCTTTTTTGGGGTATTTCAGTCGTTTTCGTTGTAGATGGTGGGACTACTCAGTCTTCAATATCCGGTGTGCACATCATGTTCAGGGCGCTTACCAGTTCAAAGAAGCCATATCGTAGGTGGCTTCTGTATTTGGAAGTCTAAGAGGCTTATTTTGATTCAGTGTAAATACTTTTGGGTGAATGGGTGGGCTAAGACAGTTTCAAAGCTGATACTGTGTACTTCATATTGAATGTCATGGGTACATACATGACTACTTTACCCTCTATTGGTTATCCTAAATGTGAAGGATTAATTAATCGGTGGCTGTCAGTTTCTGCATGATCAGGAAGTATTATCCTTTTGTACTGTAAGTTTTTGAGGTGTAATTTGAGCATAATGCCAGCATTTTTTTTTAGATTTATTTTTAAGATTTATTTATGTTTGTTGGAAAGTCAGATTTACATAGAGAAGGAGAAACAGAGAAAGATCTTCCATCTGCTGGTTTACTCCCCAAGTGGCCGCAATGGCCAGACCTGAGCTGATCCAAGGTAAGGAACCATGAGCCAGGAGCTGCTTTTGGGTCTTCCACATAGGTACAGGGTTCCAAGGCTTTGGGCGGTCTTCATCTGCTTTCCCAGGGCACAAGCGGGGAACTGGATGGGAATTGGGGTGCTGCTAGGCTACTGCGCTGTGCCCCCATTTCTAAAAATATTTATGTATTTATTTATTTTAAAAAGATTTATTATTTTTATTGGAAAGGCTGATCTACAGAAAGGAGGATAGACAGAGAGAATGATCTTCCGTCCAATGGTTCACGCCCCAAGTGGCCGCAACGGCTCAAGCTGAGCCAATGCAAAGCCAGGAGCCAGGAGCTCTGCTGGGTCTCCCACGCAGGTGCAAGGTCCCAAGGCTTTGGGCTGTCCTCGACTGCTTTCCCAGGCCACAGGCAGGGAGCTGGATGGGAAGTGGGGCTGCTGGGATTAGAACCGGCGCTCATATGGGATCCCGGCACGTTGAAGGCAAGGACTTTAACCATTACGCTATCGTGCCAGGCCCTTAATATTTATTTTTTATTTGAAAGACATCCCATATGGGCGCCGGTTCTAATCCCGCCAGCCCCGCTTCCCTTCCAGCTCCCCGCCTGTGGCCTGGGAAAGCAGTCGAGGACAGCCCAAAGCTTTGGGACCCTGCACCCGCGTGGGAGACCTGGAAGAGGCTCCTGGCTTCGGATCGGCATAGTATCGGCCCGTTGCGCTCACTTGGGGAGTGAATCATCGGACGGAAGATCTTCCTCTCTGTCTCTCCTCTCTGTATATCTGCCTTTCCAATGAAAAAATAATAAAAAATAAATCTTTAAAAAAAAAAACCCTTGTTTTCCCTTCTCTGTGTGTTGTTTTGTATTTTTATGTATTATAATTTCTACTTGTATGTATTTAAAAACCTGAGAGAGAGACAATAGATCTTCCTTTTATTTTTTATGTTCCAAGTGCTCGCAGCGGTCAAGCTTCTTGATAATGCTTCTGGAAAGGCAGTGCTTTTGATGTTCAACTTCAGAACCAGTAGCTCCAATTTGTTATTGCTGTTGGAAGGAAATTATGGGAATATGGATACTGTAAAATAGAATGGTGTATTTGGCTTTAAGTTCCCCACAGTTCCTAGCTTTGAAGTTTAGTGTTTGTAGAGGGAGTGGGAGAAAGAGGGATGGGAGGACATCCCCTCACCTTCATGGGCTTCTTCTGAGAGTGTTGTCTTCTATCCTTTTTTTTCCCTCTTAGTATCTTTTTTTCTGCAAAGTAACTTGTAGATATAGTGCTCATCCTCTTAACCTCTTCCACATTTTCCCTTCCTGCTTCTTCCCCACCGTATTGTCACAATGGTGTAGTCCCTTAGTACCAGTTACAAGTTTAAGTTTCCAACATTTAAAGGTATCAAAGTATAAGTACTGGCAAAGGTAAGAAACGTAGTATTGTGATATAGAAATGTATTTATTTATAGGCTTCATTGGAAATCCTTTTATTTGGGAGCAAAGCCATATACTGCCTGGTACCTTTATTTCCCCGCCTGCTTGTCTCCTTTGAACAGTTCATATATATTAATTATAGCTCTGTGTGTGTGTACATGTGTGTTTACATGTACAGCCAGATTGTACTTTCCATATTAGCTGTTCTACATCAGGACAAACATTGATATTTATCCTTTTGGGACTGGCTTACTTCATTCAGAGTGGTGATTTCCAGCTAAGACCGCTTTGTTGCAGATTCCAAGATTTTATTCTTTTATACTTGAGTAGTATTCTATTGAGTAGATGTACCAGTTTCTTTATCCATTTTGTTGATGGGCATCTGGGTTGATTCCATGTCTTCACTATGATGAATTGTGCTGCTATAAATACAGGGTTGCAGTTCCCTCTCTTGAATGCAGACTTCATTTCCTTTGGCTATATTCCCAGGAGTGGGGAGACTGGGTCATATGGTAGATCAATTTTCAGTTATCTTGAGTCTTCCGTCCTGTTAAAGCTACTGAAATGCAGTTAAACAAAGTTGGCTTGAGATCGCCTCCTTCCCTAGATTGCCTTAAGAGCTAGTTAATTCTAGATGGTTAGTGTTACTTATCTCCAGTCAAGCCTCGGTGTTTCTGCCTTTTTTTTTTTAAAGCTTTACTTCAGCTTTCTGTATTATTTCAGGATTTCTGGACCATAAATGGATAGAACAACCAAGAAGCTTAGAACTCTTTCCAGGTCTCCCTCATGGTGTCTGTGGTCCAAATACCTGGGCCAGAGACAGAACGCCAACTGGGGTGCTATTATAGAGCTGTTGGTGTTGCAAGCAGCCAGCCCTACCCATTGATTTATTGATGTCACGGATGAGGACATCAGAACATACATAGGACTGTGTATAGATCTCAGGCTGTTTTTGCACAAAAATAAGCCTATCTTTTAGTTTCATTTCATCTTGAACTTTCTTAAGTTATCTCTCTTTTTTTTAATATTTATTGTTGTTGGAAAGTCAGATATACAGAGAGGAGGAGAGACAGAGAAAGATCATATGGTCACTTCCTGTCCACTTCCCTTTTCTCTATCTCCAGGCTGTCTTGTTACTCTTAGTGTTACATCCTGGTGATTTCTGTAACTTTATAACCATTCATGAGTACTTAGATTTTATCCAAAGGGATCTGCCATTCCACCTTTTTTTTTGTTTTGTTTTGTTACTACAAGATTCTTTGATTCATTTCCCAGTTTAAGAAGTGCCTCTTAATTCCTGTATTTCATAATGCTTTACAGTACTACTGCCATTTGATTTTGACTGCTTGTATTTTTATTTTCTGTATTACACTCTTCCTCAGCATTCTGTAGTTTCTCAAGAAACTGTTTCTATTGCTTATGGCGAAGAAATCTGGGGCTAACCACATTTTACCATCAGTTATATCTTGCTTCCTCCTTTTTTTTGGATGCCCAGGGCATTCAATTAGCAGATGTTATTTATTCTGTGCTGGTTTGCACACGTGGAGTATGTTCCCAATCCATATGCTTTATTACTACAAAAAGGTTTACATTAATTTTATATTTTGATCTCTATGAATACTCTATCAAATCTCCTTTGATATTCTCTTCACTCTTTCCAACTAGTAAATTATGTTCTTATTTTAAATTGTGATTGCTTAAAGTTATGGTTGTGATTTGTGTTGGTTATTTGCGTCTGTTTGCTTAATTTGCTTTGGTTTGAAAGCTTATTCTTAAATCTTCCTTTGCTTTTTAACGTGTACTTCAGTACTTTAAGAAAAAGATGTCATATTTCTGTAATTTCTTTGAGATTGTTTATATGTTTATTGTTAGGTGTTGGTGGGTTTGTGAGGTAGGGATCCTTCATTGACTTATTTGTCAATAGATAATTTGATTTCTGATGTCTTTCTTAAATGCAATTCTAAAATACAAAATTTTAGTAGATTATAAAGACAAGCAGCGAGTATCTTCAATTTTTTCTTTTGCTTCTATTATTATTATCATCATCATTTTATGATACAGGTCCATAGGTCCTCAGATTTTGCTTACCCCCTCCTCAAATCCTCTCCTCCTGCCACCGAGTTCCCCTATATTATTATTATGACATAGTTCTTCATAAACAGTCATATGTCCATATTGTGGGCATGGACAATGGCAGAGTCCAGCATCCTGTTGTCAAGGTATAGTTAGCAGTTTCATTGGGAGTCTATCTTTGATCTGGAAGTAGAGATGCATGCTGCATTGTGTCCTCACATTTGGATATGGTAGTCTCCATTACACAGTTACTGTACATCCCCTTATGAAATACAAATGATACAAAATGATACATAATACAAAATGAACAATAGGAAGAAAATAGGAATTTACAATTCCATGTAGTTAAATGCCATGCTACTAGATATGATAGTCTCAATTACATAGTTACTGTATATCCCTTTAAATGAAAAGCCACAAAACAAAATCAACAACAGGGACAAAAAAAGAAATTAAAAACGCCATGAAGTTAAATAACATGCTCCTAAATGACTATTGCGTCACTGAAGAAATGAAAAAGAACCTTCTTGAAGAAAATGATGCTACTGTATGACCTATGTATGAGTCAATGAAGAATATAATGAGAAAGAAAGTGTTTTGTCGAGATGACACTCAAAAAAAAAAATCAAAATTCACAGGGTATAGTTTCCACTGATCTTTGTTGGTGAGATATGTCTCCTGTAGGCAACTAATAGATGGGTTTTATTTTTCGATCCAGTCTACTAATCTATGACGTTTGACTGATGAATTTAAGCCATTTACATTCAGAGTTAATATGAATGGGTGATGATTTGGTCCTGTCATTTGAGCATTGCGTTGTTCATACGTTTATTTACTGGGATGTTTTTTACATTTGCCTTTGCTTTTGGTGGGTGCTGTTCCATTTCTCTGTCAAGAGAACATCTTTAAGTATCCTCTGTAGGGCAGATTTGGAAGAGGCATATTCTTTTTTGTTTTGTTTTGTTTAGATTTTATTTATTTTTATTGGGAAGTCAGATATACAGAGAGGAGGAGAGACAGAGAGGAAGATCTTCCATCCAATGATTCACTGCCCAGATAACCACAATGGCTGGTGCTGTGCCTAACCGAAGCCGGGAACCAGGAACCTCCTCCAGGTCTCCCACATGGGTGCGGGGTCCCAAGGCTTTGGGCCATCCTCGACTGCTTTCCCAGGTCATAAGCAGGGAGCTGGATGGGAAGTGGGGCAGCCAGGATTAGAACGGGCGCCCATATGGGATCCCGGTGCATTCAAGGCGAGGACTTTAGCTAGACCACGCCACTGGGCCCGAGGCATATTCTTTTAACTTTTCGTTACTGTAGAAGAATTTTATTTCATTTTCAAAGACAAAAGCAGTCTTTGCTGGGTACCTTATCCTGGGCCGATAATTTTTTGCTTTTAGAATCCGGAATATGTCACTACATTCCCTGGCCTCTAGGGTTTCCTGTGAGAGGTCTCCTGTGAATTTAACTGACATTCCTTTATGTCAACTAATTTTTTTTACTTGCACATTTAAGGCTCTTTTCTTTATGTTCAATTGGAAGAGAGCTTCATTATCGTGTGTTGTGGTAAAGATCGTGTAGTGAAGATCACTTTTCTTCAACCCTGTTGGGAGTTCTGTGCCCCTCCTGGATGTTGTTTCCTAACTATTTTAGGCAATTTTTTTCTTATTATTAAATACATTTGTAAACCCAGCTTCTCTTTGTGCGCTTTCAGGGAGTCCCATAACTCTTATATTTGGCCTTATAATAGTGTCTCTCAGTTCTTTTTTAGCTTGACCCAGCTGAGAGCCAGATGCCTCCTCTGGGTCTCCCATGTAGGTATAGGAGCCCAAAGACTTGAGCCATCGCTACTTCCTTAGGGAGTAAGCAGGAAGCCCTCCTAATTTCCTAGAATTAGGAGCAGCTGGGAATTGAACTGGTATCCATATTGGATGCTAGTTATATAAGTGGAGGATTAGTATGCTATGCCACCATACTGGTCCACCTCTTTCTTTTTTATATAACAGGTATAAATTCAGGATTTTTTTTTTTTTTAAATACACGGGCAAGCATGTGGCATAGCTGATTGCACTTGCTGCTTGTGATGCCTGTCTCACATGTGTCAGAAGGCTGAGTCCCATCTCCACTTCCTGCTGCAGCTCTCCACTGATGTGTTAGGAAGCAGCCTGCTACCCAATCGGGGTGACCCAGATGGAGTTCCTGGCTCCTGGCTTCAGCCTAACCGCGTCTTAGCTGGTGCAGCCATGCAGAAGTTAAACCAGAGGATGGAGGATTAGTCTCTGTTTCTCCTGCACTCTCTGCCTCTCTGCCATTCGAGTAAAGCAGTGAATCTTCAGAAAATGTGTCTGTGCTTCAGTTCTTTAAAGTCAGTAATGTTCTCAGCACTGAAACCTCCAGTCTGGCCAGCGGAGGCCTCTTGAAGTTGGCTCTTGAATGCTTATAACAAGACCATGGTGTTTTCTACAGCTTCTTTTTTATCCGGTACATATGAAATGAACCTAAAATAGCATCTCTCGCCCTTGATTTAGAGTGGAGTGTTTCTGTGAAGAACACTGGTCCCTTTTCATGGTAAATTTATATTTTGAGACATAATTCTGGGTAGAAGGGATGTTTACTGCTGCGAGGCTGGTCATGCTTTTCCTAAACCTCATCATCACAACTCAAGTGTGTGGTTTAAAGCTAAAGCAAATTGTTATTGATACTTGGTTCTTAAATTCAGGACTTTAGTGATTTTAATTTCATACTCTTTCAGTATTATTCCCAAAATTATTGTTCATGCATTGTATTTCCACTACTTGTACTTAACCAAATCATTATTTGCTCAGATATTTCCTTTTTCTTGGATTCATTTAAAAAAAGATTTAATATTATTATTTTTTTTTACTGGGAAGGCAGACTTACACAGAGGAGAGAAAGATCTTGTATCTGCTGGTTCATTCCCCAGATGGCCGCAACAGCTGGAGCTGAGCCAATCTGAGACCATGTGCCAGGAGCTTCTTCTGGGTGTCCCACATGGGTGCAGGTTCCAAGGTTTTGAGCTGTTCTTGACTGCCTTCCCTGGCCACAAGCAGAGAGCCGCTGGGGCACAAATCAGCACTCACATGGGATCCTGGGGTTACAAAGCAAGGATTTAGCCACTAGGCTATCTCACTGGGCTCCCCTGGGTTACCTTTTAATTCATGGCTGTAGATCCCTCTGATTCACAGTGATTGCAGTTTCAAAGCCATTTCAAATAATTCTTATTTAATAGTCACCCAACACATTGTGATTTACTGAGTGTTGCAACTTGAAATGCAGCACACACTTGAAAGTACTTAGCTGTCATGTACCAGGATCCGTTCCAGGTCATCTGCCAGTTACTATCCTCACTTCCCCTTCCAGAATCCATTTGTCACTCTCCAAGTGTTTGCAATAGTGAGAGTCAGTCCAAGCTGAAGCCCAGAGACTGGGTCTCTAGCTGGATCTCCCTTGTGGATGTCAGCCTAAATACTTGGGATTCTGCCATTTACTGTTTTCCCAGGCACATTAGCAGGGAGCTAGATTCCAAGTGCAGCGATTGGAACTTGGAACCCAGTCAGGGATGCTGGCATTGACACTGGGGCTGGAGGAACTATTCCAGCAATGCCCAGTACCACCCTGAGAACTGCTACTCTTGGTCTCTAGGTAGCATTCGGAAAAGATTTTTTTTTTTGTTACATTCACAAGTTTTACTACTATAAGAATATAAAAGCAACCCAAACATGTTCACTTCTTGGTTTAAGAATTTGTCTTAAGGGTAGAAATTTGGAGCATCAGTTAAAATATATCCCTTGTACCCAGAATATGGTCTTTAAATATAAATTTGCCATTATAAGGGGATTTGGCTTTTTTTTAAAAAGATTTATTTTCTTTATTTGAAAGGCAGGATTACAGAGAAAGAGAGTTCTTCCACCTATTGTTTTACTCCTCAAATGTCTGTGATGACCAGAGTTGCGTCAGGCCAAAGCCAGGAGCTAGGAACTCCACCCCAGTTTCCCATATGGATGGCAGGGATCCAGGTACTGGGCCATCTTCTGTTATTTTGCCTGGACTGATTAGCTGGAAGCTGGATTGGAAATGGAACAGCCAAGACTTGAACTGATGCTCATAATGAGATGCTGGTATTGCAGGTGGAAGATTAACTTAAAGTGCCACATTGCCAGCCCCCAGTGGACTTCAGGTCTAGGGCTAGAAATGTTTTGGGTTTTTTTTTTAAAATTTCATAGCCTTCATTATTATTATTATTATTATTTTATGATACAGTTTCATAGGCCCTGGGGTTTCCCACACTCCCTCCCCAATTCTCTTCCCCCCCTCGCTGACTTCACCTATATTATTACTATACTGTAGTTCTTTATAAACAGTCCTATGACCATTGTTGCGGGCATGGGCAATGGCAGAGTCCAGCTTCCTATTGTCAAGTTTCATTGGGAGTCCATCTTTGATCTGGAAGTAGAGATGCATACTGCATTGTATTCTCACATCTGGATATGACAGTTTCCATTACATAGTTACTATATATCCCCTTAAATGAAAAATCACAATACAAAATCAGCAACAGGAAGAAAAATAGAAATTTACAATGCCATGAATTTAAATAGCATGCTACTAGATATGATAGTCTTCATTACACAATTACTATACATCCCCTTACATGAAAAGCCACAAAACAAAATCAACAACAGGAAGAAAAAAGAAGTTAACAATGCCATGAAATTAATTAACATGATGCTGAGTGACTAATGTGTCGCTGAAGAAATGGAAAGAAAATCAAGAACCTTCTTGAAGAAAATGATGCTACTATATGATCTATTCGAAGAGATTAAACTTTAAAAAAAATCAAAATCCATGAGATACAGTTTCCACTAATCTTTGTTGGTGGGCTAGGTCTCCTGTAGGCAATAAATAGATGTGTGTTTTTTTTTTAAATCCGGTTCACATTGTGGGTCACTCTGTCCAGGCTGCAGCTCCCACTGGTCCATGTGATAGAAATGTTTTGCGATTTCATATGTACCAGCTAACACAGAAACTGTCCAGTGATACTATGTTCTCATTAAAACAAGAGAAGAGCTGGCTTGAAGAAGCTGTTACTTGATTAATGTGAGACAATTTGAGTAGCGGGAAAAAAATTAATGACTATAAAGAGTTTTAATTGAAATAATTTTAAAATTTCATGCAAGCCTGGAATACGTGCTTCCCATTGTGGGATGCCTGGATTCAAGGCACCCAGCTCTGCTTCTGAATCCAGCTTCCTGCTGCCCCGTGGAGTGCTGGCTGTCAGCCTCAGCCTGGCCCAGCCCGGGCTCTGGGGAGGTCAGTCAGCAGGTGTGAGGGCAAGTTGCCTGCCTTTCACATGAACAAACATCAGGGATTTGTTTTCGGTTTTTCTGTTAGTGATCCCTATTCCCACCTTCTCAGTTCCTGGTCCTCTTTGCTTGATCCCACCCTTGTTTTGATTGACAGGAGCTTTGTATTGAGCATCCTAGATTTCTTCTGTCTATTGTGTTACAAATGTTCTCTCTGGACTACTTATATTTAGGCTTTATTTTCATATTTCACTTGAAAATATATCGTACTGCGTCATTGGACGATTGATTTTTTGTGTTCTACTTAGAATCATCAACTCCACTCATAGTTGTAGTTTTTAAAATTCTGCATTTTCTTTTAAGTTTTATATTCTCAAGCCAGCAGCTAAGAGATATTTAGATTGATATTCAAGTGCAGATAAGATACTTAGGTTTTTCAATTTTTCTCATGAAAACACTTGCTTGAGTTTCATTTACCTGTGACTACTACGTTTTTTCCATCTGTTGTCAAATGATGAGAAGAAATTTCCACTTGTGTTTTTCCACTTCACCTGCTTTTCCTCAGCTCACCTTGCCTGCATGGATGCAGCCTTACCATTGCACTGAAGCTGCGTGTGCAGAGCGGCCTCAGCTTGGTTTGCACTGAAGCCAGAGTGCTCAGTTTAGACTGACATTTTTCTGAGCCATTTGCATTCATCATTGTTGGCTACTTTTTCCTTGAAATGCCTTTCTTTGGTTTCTTTGATAGAAGTCATCACTGATTTTCTTCTTAGTCACTTATGCAACTTACCGTTTTTCATCTTGCAATTACTGGTATTTTCTAGAATTCATTCAGGTACATCCTCTCCTGTTTACACTTGTATATACTTAACCTGGAATTTTGCCATCTAATGGCTTCATTATTAATAATACTCTGATAACTACCTCCAAATCTTGGGCCATGTGGTTTTTAAAAACAAATTTATTTATTTTTATTGGGAAGACAGATGTACAGAGAAGAGACAGAAAGATGCTCATTCTGTTGGTTCATTCCCCACGTGTCCATAACAGCTGGAGCTGAGCCGATCCAAAGCCAGGTGCCAGGAGTTTCTTCTGGTTTTCCCACATGGGTGCAGGGTTCCAAGGCTTTGGGCCATCTTCTAGTGCTTTTCCAGGCCACAAACTGGGAGCCGGGTGGGAAGTAGAACAGCCAGAATATGAATCAGCACCCATATGGGATCCCAGCACATGCAAGGTAAGGATTTAACCTCCTAGGCTATTGTGCCAGGCCCTCTCCATGTCATTTTTAAAGTTGAAACACAGGTCTGGCATGAATCTGCAGCTTAGTTTGCCAGTGCTGGTTTGAATCCCACTTCTATGATCTGTCCGATGATTCACTCCCCAAGTGACCACAACTGCCGGTGCTGTACCGATCCAAAGCCAGGAACCAGGAACCTCTTCCAGGTCTCCCATGCAGGTGCAGGGTTCCAAAGCATTGGGCCGTTCTCGACTGCTTTCCCAGGCCACAAGCAGGGAGCTGAATGAGAAGTGAAACTGCCAGGATTGGAACCGGCGCCCGTATTGGATCCTGGTGTGTTCAAGGCGAGGACTTTAGTCACTAGGGCACCGTGCTGGGCCCTGCCTTTTGACTTTTATGAATAGTGTTGCTATACACATTCAATTACAACTTTTGTGTAGAGATAGGTTTCATCCTTGGGTATATGCTTGGTCATATGCTGTGTTTAACTTGAAAAATTGCATGTCATTTTTCACTGTTACTGTAACTTCCATATCACCATGTTTGGTTGGCCCTGTCCTAGCTGTTGCAGGCATTTGGAGGAGTGAACCCATTGAACACTCAATCTTTTTCTGGCAAAAACTAAAGAAAAATAGTTTTATAAATCCCCATTCATGGGTTAGACCATGAGGTATCTTTACAAAAGTGAGCCCAACATTCTTACCTCCTTTTTAAAATTTACTTACTCATTTGAAAGGCAAAATTATAGAAAGGAGAAACAGAGACATTCTCCATCTGTACTTCACTCCTCAGAGGGCCACACTGGGCCAGGGTTTGGACAGGGTTGAAGCCAGGAGCCCAGACACCCATCCTGGTCTCCCTTATAGGTGCTTTTCAACTTCCTGAAGTGGATAGAGCTGGAATTGACATCTGGCTGTTTCAGTTAGGTGTGAGGAACCTTATTACCTGAACCACCAGCTGCTGCCTCCTCCTAGGGTTTGCATTGACAGAAATCTGGAGTCAGGAACAAGACTCACCATTCATGCCCACGTACTCCCCCTGTGGAGCATCGATGTCCTTAACCAGTAGGCCAAATGCCCACCTCAAGAGAGAGCTGCTTCAGTGTGCTAGCTGGGAGTATTATGAGAATCTCATCAATGCTTAGAATCCGGCAAATTCTTTCTGATCTGCTGCTTTTTTTTCCCCCCCAAGACCTGTCACTCCCAAACTTGAGGAACAGTTGGTAGCTTTGATATATTGCAATGTTTGTTCACTGTAATGATGTGATGGTAGCATAACAGATATCTGCATCTTTTATCGCTCATCAGATTATATGCATAATTTACATATGTGGAGCTCACAGTCAGTTTTATCTTGCTGAATCTGTTAAAATAATTTCCATGTGGTCTGTCCACTATCGTTGTGTGGTTACTTTATTAAGTCTTGTGGCTCTGGAAGGTGTTTGGCATCTACACCACTCATCTTCTCCAAGGTATAATCATGGTCTGTGTTCCCTCACCCAAGTAGTTTTTGGCTGTTTTTAGCCTCAGCTCATTTTTTTTTTCTCAGTGCCAGAATGCTCAAACCTCATGCTATCACAGCCATTGCTATAGGCTGTAGCTCTTTATCATTCCCGTGTGCTGGACGCTGTGATCCCGCAGCGGAGGGTCAGCACAGGTGCGGTAGATGGGATGTCTCTATCTGCTCAGAGTTTGATGGGTTGGGCCATGCAAGAACCATCTGCAGGCATGTGTCCCCAAAATTACAACATAGAAATACCTAGGAAAATATTAGCATAAGTGAAAGTAGATTTATCTAATTAGAAGATATTATTAATCACTATCATTGTTTTTAAAAATATACCCAGGAGATCATAGCATGCAAATTACTAATACAAATATATTTGAAAGAGGATACAGAAAGACGGAGATCTTCCATCTGCTGGTTCACTCCCCAGATGCCTGTAGCAGTCAGGGCCAAGCTGAAGTTAGGAGCCCAGAACTCAATCTACGTCTCGTACGTGGAGGCCATCACCTCCTGCCTTGCACTGTATACTTTAGCAGGAAGAGAGTCAGAAGCAGAACTGGGGCTTTAACCTTTGCATTCTGATAAAGGATGCAAGTACCGCAAATGGTGTCTTAACTGATGAGTCTAAAGCCCATCCCCCAAATTCCATTCTTGCTTGATTTCTGATTTCCTCTGAACCATGTTTTCTAGGAGATAGATTTTAATAGCTATATTTTAACGTGGATTTGATAGCTGTATCTTAAAGATAACCTAGTATGGGGCCCAGTATCGTGGCCTAGTGGCTAAAGTCCATACCTTGAAGGCGCTGGGACCCCGTATAGGTGCCGGTTCTAATCCTGGTGGCCATACTTCCCATCCAACTCCCTGCTTGTGACCTGGGAAAGCATTGGAGGATAGCCCAAAGCCTTGGGATCCTGCACCCACATGGGAGACCTGGAAGTAGCTCCTGCTTTGGATTGGCTCTGTTTGGGCAGTTTAGGGAGTAAATTACCCGATGGAAGATCTTCCTCTCTCTCTATTTCTTGCTGTACATCTGCCTTTCCAATAAAAATAAATCTTTATTAAGAAAAAAAAATAGGGTCCGGCGCATGGCCTAGCGGCTAAAATCCTCACCTTGAACACCCTGGGATTACATATGGGCAGTGGTTCTAATCCCAGCAGCCCCACTTCCCATCCAGCTCCCTGCTTGTGGCCTGGGAAAGCAGTCGAGGATGGCCCAAAGCCTTGGGACCCTGCACCTGTGTGGGAGACCCGGAAGAGGTTCCTGGTTCCCAGCTTGGATCGACGCAGCACCTGCCGTTGCATTCAGTTGGGGAGTGAATCATCAGATGGAAGATCTTCCTCTCTGTCTATCCTCCTCTCTGTATATCTGACTTTGTAATAAAAATGAATAAATCTTTCAAAAAAAAAAAAGAAAAAAAAATGATCACCTAGTGTGGTAAGAGCTAGGCTGGAAACTGTGACAGTTGAAGTTGATCTTCTGGGTTACTTTATTCATAGTTTATTTGCAGCATAGAGATGCAATATTTGGCCAGTAAAACAGGGGAAATTCTCCCTGAGGGAACAGCTACTTAAAGGATTACAACTTAGAAGATATAAATTTATCTGAAGATTATGTATTTCAAAGTTTTGATCAAATTTTTCTTTTTCCACAGAACTCAACAAAAATCCAGTGGAAGGCTTTTCAGCAGGTTTAATAGATGACAATGATCTCTACCGATGGGAAGTCCTTATTATTGGTCCTCCAGATACACTTTAGTAAGTATAATGAAACTGACACATTCCAAATGCAATTCTTTAATTAATTGGAATTAAATCTGTTTTGGTTAGGTTTTTGTGTCTTACTTAGCTTTAATGTCTAAAACCTACTGTGTTAAAAATTGTGTAACCGTGAGCCTGGTACGATAGGCTAGTGGCTAAAGTCCTCACCTTGCATCTGCCAGGATCCCATAGGAGCACTAGCTGCTCCACTTCCCATCTACCTCCCTGCTTGTGGCCTGGGAAAGCATTGGAGGATGGCCCAAAGCCTTGGGACCCTGCACCTGTGTGGGAGACCCGGAAGATGGTCCTGGCTCCTGCCTCCTGGCTTTGGATCAGCTCAGCTCTGGCCATTGTGGTCACTTGGGACTGAACCAATGGACAGAAGATGTTTCTGTCTATCTCTCTCCTTATCTCTGTAAAATCCTCCCAGTAAAAATTAAAAAAAATTTTTTTAAATGTGTGATAGTTTTAGAAATACCTAAAAGCTTGCACATAAAATTATTGTTAGAGTGAGGTTATATATAAATAAACTCTTTTTTTCTTTTTCTTTCTTTCTTTTTTTTTTTAAAGCAGAGTCACAAAGAGAGGGAGAGAGGCAGATATGTATGGCATCCACTGGTTCACTCATTTGCCATCTCAATGGCTCCTACTGTCTTGGTGTGCCAGGCCGAAACAGGGTCTCTGGAGTTTGTCTGTGTGACAGGGGCTAAAGGGAACAGGCCATCTGCTGCTGTCTTCTCAGGCATGTTGGTGGGGAGCTGCTTTGAAAGTGGAGCAGCTGGGACTGCAGTTGGTATTCATAAGGAATGCCAGTGTCACGGACAGCAGCTTTGCCTGTGCTCCATGTCATTGGTCCCTATATTTACGTATTATTTATTTATTTATGTTGTTAACGTTTATTAGGAAGACCCAGGTACAGAAAAAGGGAGAGACAGTGGTCCTGTATGTGCTGATTCACTACCCAGATGGTCAGAGCTGGGCTGTTCCAAAGTCAGGAACCTAGAAGCTTCCTCTGGGTCTCCCACATGGGTACAGCCCAAGCACTCAAGCCGTCCTCTGCTGCTGCTGTTACATTGGCATGGAGCTGGATCAGCAATGAGCAGTCTGGACTCGAATAGTTGCCCATATGCGATGCTGGAGTCACAGCCTAAGTTGATGGCATAGCACTGACACCACCTTTGTCATTTTGGGGGAGAAAAAAATACCTTTTAACAGATTTTACTCCTAAAGCCATATGTACAGCTTAATTTATGAGCCTTAATTTCATTAACCACATGCTCAGGGAAGACACAGCAACACTGCAGTGACAATCTCGTTACCTTTATGGTAGGTATCAGATAGTAAGAGAAATTTTCTTAAAATGATATCTGGGGCCTGGCATGGTAGCCTAGCAGCTGAAGTCTTCACTCTGCATGTGCTGGGATCCAATATGGGCACTGGTTCTAATCCTGCCTGCCCCACTTTCCATCCAGCTCCCTGTTTGTGGACTGAGATAGCAGTCGAGGATGACCCAAAGCCTTGGGACCCTGCACCTGCGTGGGAGACCTGAAAGAAGCTCCTGGCTCCTGCCTTCAGATTGGCTCAGCTCTGGCCATTGCGGCCATTTGGGGAGTGAATCATCGGACAGAAGATCTTCTCTGTCTCTCCTTCTCTCTTTATATCTGAATTTCCAATAAAATAAAATAAATCTTTAAAAAATATTTTTTATAATAGTATCTGAGTAGCATTGCTAAGGAATGGAGGTTTGAACATAAACTCTAAGGGCCTCACTGAATGCTTATGTCTCTTTCATGAAGTTGTGATATCTAAATATTCCTTAGCTTGTCTGGGTGGATAGAATATCTAACTTTACCGAGAGACCCACTTTCTAATACTTAATTTAGCAGGTTTTTTGTCTCCCTAATAAAACCCATTTCTGCCCTCTGTGTGTTTATGCAATCAGAAGCTTTAATAGGGGTTATGCAATATTGAAGATGAAACCCAAACATAAGCAGTTAGTTCATCATATTTTGAATGTATCATGGAAATAATACTGTGAAGATTCTGTGAACTCTGTGCTACTTCATGATAAATCATTAGCCATCAATTAATCACTAGAGGGCACTGCATACTCTTTGTAATCAATAGCTAATAGCGTATAAGTGCTACTTACTTGGGAGTGGTATGGGTGTTTCTCATTCTTATTTTTGTGTAGCAGTAAATTTTTATTATTATTCTCTATATTATTGAATCTTGGTAGAGATACAGAAGATTCTGGAGGCTGTTATTGTATAAAGTGTACCTTCTACAGCAGGTGTAGGATACCTGATTGTATTCTTAAAACCATTAGTATGCAAAAAATTTTGTGTTTATTTTTTTTTCCAGTGAAGGTGGTGTTTTTAAGGCTCATCTCACTTTCCCGAAAGATTATCCCCTCCGGCCTCCTAAAATGAAATTCATTACAGAAATCTGGCATCCAAATGGTGAGTTCATCCAGTTTTATATTCACAAATACGATCGCCTATCACTAAAGATTTCAAGGTCAGCGATATTTTTGTGCTTAGTTCATTATGTTTATTGTGTCCTTGGTCTTTTATTGAAAGAGAAGCAACAAATTTATATGCAAACGGTTACTTATTGTTTTCTTACCTCCCAGTTCTTTTTGAGACTGACAGAATTCTAAGCCAGAAGCAAATTACGAAGCGACAGATAGCATCACTAGAGCCATGACATCTGAAGACACACTGTAGGAAGAGCGCAGAAGGCAGTAGTTTGAGTTGTTCATATTTTCTTATTGTTACTTTTAGACCAAGGGCAGCTCTGCTGTCTGTACTTTCAGCTCTTAAAATTGATTTTTAGCTCAAAAGTTAAGTTCCATGTGAAATATTTTATGAGCCAAGGAGCAGGTAGGTAAGCTTTGTTTTTGTTTTTAACGCTGGAGCTTGCACATTATCTCTTTTCTAATTATTTTGACTGTGTGCAGTCAGGAGTTTATTTTCTAATTATTTTGACTGTGTGCAGTCAGGAGTTTATTTTTTAAGTTACTGTACTAGTTTGCTTCCTACTTATCATTCTCAAGACTCTCTTTACGTAAGAATTTTAGGATCCGCTTGTGGGAGAGACTGACATGGAAACAGTTATGAAGGGTGCTGTAAGGCTCTTTTGTTAGAAGGAAGGAGCCAAGGAATGGTTCTTAGAAATAAGTTTTAATAGAGGTTTTTTTCAAAAAGTAGATTTAACAGAGAGGGGGAGAGACAGACAAGAACATTTTCTATCTACTCATTCACTCCCCAAGAAGCTGCAATGTCCCAGTGCTGGTCCAGGCCAAAACCAGGAGCCTAGAACTCCATTCTTGTTTCCCACCAGGGCTGGCAAAGACTCAAGCCTTGGGCTGTCTTCTGCTGCCTTCTCAGGTGCATTACCAGGTGGTAGGTTTGGGGTTTAGACAGCTGGGAGCCAAATTTCTTTTGTTGTTTGGATGTTGGCACTGGTGGTGATGGCATAAATTCCTGTGCCTCAGTTCTGTACCCATCTTGATTCTCTTTCCTTTGCTTGTGGTAGTGAAGTATTTGAAGGGAAAGCCATGTACTAGCAGTGATACAGAGAATTTCATCATAGGTTTGATTAAAGTAGAGAGAAATTTAAACTAAGAATAATAGCAGCAACAACAGTTGAATAACTATGATTTGTTAACTTCCAGATGTGAATGGTAATGGTGAAGTAAGAATTTGAGATCATTTTGTCATTTACAAAAATCATTACAGAATCACAACCTAATAAGACCCATTTTATGCCCAACAGGATGGATGCAATAAATAACAATAATAATAATAATGTTGATGAGGAAATATTGAAATTAGAATTACTACTAGCAAAAGTATAAACTGGTGCAGAATGTTTGGAAACATTCTGGCAGTTGCTCAAAAGGTTAAACATAGTTAACCACATGACCCAGCAATTCCATTCCTAGTATACATAGCCAAGAAAATGAAAAACATATGACCACAGGAAACTTGGACGTGAATGTTCATGGCAATGTTATTCTTATTAGCAAAACATCCCAAGGGTCTATAAACTGATGAACAGAAAAACAAAATGCTTTATCTATGGATAATATCTATGGATAAAGCATTTTTTGACAATAAAAATAAATGAGGTAATGATCATTGCTTCAATACAGATGAACCTTGAAACATTCTAATTAACAAATTTAGAAAACAGAGCAAAGGTCTCCCACTAGGATTGCCTAGAATTAGAGGGAAAGTTGAGGAGAAATAAGTGTTTGATAGTTTCTGGGTTTCTTTTTGAGGTAGAATTTATTGTGTGTAAAATTTATTCTGGAGATATCTGTACCACTCTGGAAATATACCAAATAGAAGCTGATCAGTTGGGCATTTACGATTACATGCTATAAGAAACTGTTAGAGAAATGTAAGGCAAAACTTTTGGCTTAACTGCATTGAATATTGGATTTGTTTTCCTTTACGTACATGTGCCACATCCACTTAGCTAAAGCCAGTCCAGGATTCAGCAGTAAGCTTGGGGCCTTGGGAACTACCACATCAGGATGATAGGTAATCTTGTGATATAATGGATTAGTTAATTAGCCTGGGAGACAAGTGATTAATTTTTGGAGATTAGGATAATATCAAAAGTAGGAGTAAGGAAAAGGAAAACTACAAAGTGTGTTAGAGAAGAGTTCATGAACCAAAGGAAAAAAGTCGTGGGCAGAAAATGTGTCCAGGAAGCTAACATGTCAGTTGTATTGATCCAGAAGGTTTTAGGTAGAAGAGAGCTCAACGGAACATGTTATTCAGAAAGCAAGAGGAAGCAGAAGCCCATTTTCAGTGTGCTTTAAAAAATAATAATGAAAGTACGCAAATAGTATGTAAATACGGAAGGCAAATCAAGTTTTTTTTTTTTTAATTTTAAAGGTTTATTTTTGTTTTGAAAGAGAGACAGAGATCTTCTATACACCAGTTCCCTCCCCAAATAAATAGCTCCACCAGCCAGAGCTGAGCTGATTCTGGGCTGGGAGCCAGTAGCCTCTCTGCTTCTCTCAAGAGAGTGCAAGGGCCCAAGGACTTGAGCCATCCTCTGTTGCCCTTCCTGACCACTGGCAGGGAGCTGGATCAGAAATGGAGCAGCCGGGACACAAATCAATGGTGCCCATGAATGCTGGCATGCAGGTGACGGCCAATTTCTACTACACCATAGGGCCAGTCCTTATCTCTTTGTTTAAAAGGTAGTGTAGGCCCGGCCTGTTAGCCTAAAGGCTGAATCATCGCCTTATAACCACTAGGATTCTATATGGGTGCTGGGTTTGTATCCCAGATGCTCCATTTCCCATCCAGCTCCCTGGTTATGGCCTGGGAAAGCAGTCAAGGATAGCCTTGGCACCTGTACCCATGGGGGAGACCTGGAAGAAGCTTCTGGCTTCAGCTCACCTCAGCTCTGTCCATTGCAACCACTTTGAGAGTGAAATGACAGATGGAAGATCTTTCTCTCTAGATCCACCTTTCCAATAAAAATAAATAATATTCAAAAAGTAAAAAGGTTGTGCTAGGAAAAAGAGATCAATCTTACCTCTGCTGCATCACTCTCCAAGTGACTAGGATTGTGAACAGACCGAAACCAAAAGCCCACGTTTTCACAGTGTCTCATGCTGAGGAAGGGACCCAAGGACTTTCCAGGGATGTTAGCAGGGAGCAGGATCAGACATGGAGCAACTAGGACTTAGAAAACTGGCATCATCATAGGAACTGTCCTTGGATTATAATTGCTTTCTATGAAGAGACACTACATTCTTGTCCCAGAGATGAAGCTCAGTAGTTGTGTGTGTGTGTGTGTGTGTGTGTGTGTGTGTGTCTGTCTGTCTGTCTTGGTATTTGGTTTACTGTTATAAAATAACAACTACATTTTAATGAAAAAAAAAAAAAACTGGCATCATGTGGGATGTTGGTATGTTAGACCACAGCTTAGCCTGCTTTGCCACAATACTGACTCTGGTTCAGTAGATTTTAAGATGAGAGAGATGTGTTTTTTCAGTATTTGGACACTGGTACTGTATAAATAAACTCCCAATTGCAATAGATATTTTATGTATAACCAAATTGGTGATATACTAAACAAGGCTCTCTATAATTTTGCAGTTGATAAGAATGGCGATGTTTGCATTTCTATTCTTCATGAGCCTGGGGAAGATAAATATGGTTATGAAAAGCCAGAAGAACGTTGGCTACCTATTCACACTGTGGAAACCATCATGATTAGCGTCATTTCTATGTTGGCCGACCCTAATGGAGACTCACCTGCTAATGTTGATGCTGCGGTAGGTGTCCCATGCACGTCTCCCCCTGCCCCAGCACCTGCTTGATTGTGGTAAAACCTGATCTGAACTAATATCTGCCTATATGTGTGTATGTGTATGTATCTTTGCGTTTGTATATTTAGACAAATTTCTTGATAAAAATTTTTTGTTGTGTGTAACATGATGTGAATATTTAGACATTGCAGAATCACTAAATTGATTTAATGAATATACATATTTCTTCACATATTTGTTTCTCTTTTCTCTGGTAAGAACCTACTGTTAGTGATTTTAATGAATATGATATGTTTTATAATTCTGCTTGCAATGTTGCACAATAGTTCTCTTGAACTTACTACTCATTTTAGGCAAAATTAGCACAATAATTTGATCTAACAGCATTGAAAGTTTTAAATTTTTTCTGATTAACTAATTTTCTTGTTGCATAGGCAGATTTATAGAGAGGAGAGACAGAATCTTCCATCCACTGGTTCATTTACCAAATGGCCTCAGTTTCCAGAATTGAGCCAGTCTGAAGCCCAAGAGCTTCTTGCAGGTCTCTTACACAGGCACAGGGTCCCAAGGCTTTGGGCCGTCCTCCAATGCTTTTCCAGGCCACAAGCAGGGAGCTGGAAGGGAGGTGGGGCAGCCAGGACACAAACTGGCACCTGTATGGGATCCTGGCACTTGCAGGGGGATAATTAGCCAATGGAACCGTTGTGCCGGGCTCAAAAGCTATAAATCTTGACATTAAAAGTTTAAAATAGAGATTTGTGTAGTAACAGAAGTATGTTTTGTTTTGTTTTTTAGGCTGATCCTAGTTAAGTAAGCTGCCCGCATTAGCTCTTGATTTCTGTTTGGGGTTCACCTCAGGTGCAGTAATCTCTCGCCTAGACTCTTCCAGCCCTTGGCTGGCTGCCTTGCTTCACATTCCCCTTCACTGCCTTTCTTCCTTGGATCCCATTTCTGTTTCCTGGATCTCAATTATTCCTTGCCTTCGTGTACATCCTCCTTATGTGTTGAAACTTAATGTCCTATGGTTTGTGGGAATTCAGTCCTGATTCCTCTCATAGTGTGCGGTGCTTTTATCCTTCCCCTTATTGGTGGGTACTTTTGTGATTTGAATTCAGGTAGAAAATAAAATTTGCCCAGTTTATTGTCTAGCACTCTCTGCTGGTGAGAAAGTTGATGCTAGGCTAATGCTTCGCTGTGCTGAATAGGTGTCATGTTCTTCCATTTTGCTTTCTTCTTTCCTTTGGGTGCTTTTATTTCATTTTTCTTTGTTTCTTTCTTCTTTTTCTTTTTTTTGGGGGGGTTAGTTATTCTTTTTTGAAAGGCAGGTTTTAGAGAGAGAGAGAGACCGTCCTTCACTGATGCACTCCCCAAGTAGCCGCAGCAGCTACGGCTGACTCAATCCAAAGCCAGCATCTAAGAGCTCCCTCAAGGTCTTGCACCTGTTGTCTTCCCAGGACAGAAACAGGGAGTTGCATCAAAAATGGAGGAGTCAGGGGAACCACCTGCTACCTATGGGATGCCCGGGCTGCAGGCAGAGTGATTAGCTCACTGTGTAACCATACTGGCCACTCCTTCAGGTTCTTGTCCTTCTGCAGTTCACAGGGTGCTATGCACTCTTTCTTTTCATTGATGCATATCCTTTGTATTTGAAGACCTTATTGGAAGTATTTCTTAAAAGGGTATCTGCCAATTTTGAATTTTCTAAATACAATTTGCGTTCTGGTAGAGTTGCAGTTAATTTTTATAACTCTTTTTTAATGGCTGTTGAGTGGTTAAGAAAATGCCCTATGCAACCCTTAATTTTTTTTACTGGATTTTTTTTAAAGATTTATTTATTTTATTACAAAGTCAGATATACAGACAGGAGGAAAGACAGAGAGGAAGATCCTCCATCCGATGATTCACTCCCCAAGTGACCACAACGGCCGATGCTATGCCAATCCGAAGACAGGATCCAGGAACTTCTTCCGGTATCTCACACGGGTACAGGGTCCCAAGGCTTTGGGCCGTCCTTGACTGTTTACCCAGGCCACAAGCAGGGAGCTGGATGGGAAGTAGGGCCACCAGGATTAGAACCATTGCCCATATGGGATCCCGGCATGTTCAAGGCGAGGACTTTAGCCACTGGACCCTTTACTGGATATTATACTGAATTATTGTTATAAATATAATAGAGATGGTCACTTTTTTTTTAAAGATTTATTTTTATTGGAAAGGCGGATATACAGAGAGGAGAGACAGAGAGGAAGATCTTCCGTCCAATGATTCACTCCCCAAGTGAGCGCAACGGGCCGATACTATGCCGATCCGAAGCCAGGAGCCTCTTCCGGGTCTCCCACGCGGGTGCAGGTTCCCAAAGCTTTGGGTCGTCCTCGACTGCTTTCCCAGGCCACAGGCAGGGAGCTGGAAGGGAAGCGGGGCTGCCGGGATTAGAACTGGCGCCCACATGGGATCCCGGGCATGCAAGGCGAGGACCTTTAACCACTTGCGCCACCGCGCTGGGCCCAACACATACATATTTTTTATAATCATTTTTTAACCAAAAAATAATATAGCGCCTTAGACTATATTCATATATGCCTTAGACTTTTTTTTTTTAATTTTATGGTACAATTTCATAGAGTCTGGAATTTCCCCACCCCTCCCCAAATTCCTATCCCCCTGACTGATTTACCCCTTATCATTATAATAGTACAGTCCTTCATAAGCAGTCATAAGTCTATCAATCCGTCATTTAAGTGTGCCCTGACGTTGCTGATACAGGCAATGTCAGCCCATCGTCCCATTGTCTAGATATGTCCCATACCTTTTTCTGTCTGATAACTCCTTTTTAAATATAGTCATGGTGCTCTGTTTAATGAATTTAGTAATTCCTGAGTGTATTGGATTTTGTTTTGTATACTTGAGAACACTGTTGGTTTTCTATACAACTGTCCATTGGTAATTAAGAAATGGGTCTTGGATGAAGTTTCTGGCTTATTGATTTCAGCCTGGCCCACCTACAGCTGTTGCAGCCATTTGGGGAGCAAACAAGTGGCTGGAAGCTTCTCTCTTTCTATCTCAAAACACACACATACACAGACTTTCATATCAAAAAGTAAGTGAAAACCTGGGAAAACAGATAGAAAATTGCAGCAAGAACGTTGCTGAAGGTACTTGTTTCTCCAAAGCAGTGTGAATGGCAGGTGAGTGTTGATAAGAAGTGTGGTTTGAGTGTCTCAATGAAGGAATCTTGACTTCTAGTACCAGTGCATATCCTAGCATTCCTAATTCTAGTACTCTTCAATGTATTTATTTAAAATCTATCTTATCATCATTTTAGGAAACATTTACATTTGGGATATAGGGAAAGAAGCTGTGGAGACAGCCAGCCTGAAAGGCCATGAGCAACTTGCTCCATTTTGTGCAAGATCCTGAAACCACAAGAGGAGCCAAGTCTCAAACTGTGAAACTTGGGCCTTTGACACCAAATGACAACCTGTAGTTACCTTATTGCGTGGTTCTTTAGTAATCTGTGTTTACACAGTAATTGACTCATTGGTGTGTCTGACTCAATTTGAGGGCAGGAACGATTACGAGTCTATTTCTTTGTATTTCTTTGTTACTTTGTATTTCTTTGTTGCAGACAAGGTTTGAAAGTATCTAAATCTTTGCAGCCTCTTGAGTGGGTTGACATTCAAAAAAGAAAAGAAACAATCAGACTGGCTGTACATTCTTCTTGCTGTCTATTTATCTGTGAAGTACTACCAGTCTGCTCATGTGAAACTAGACTGGTGCTGTTATGTGTTCCATTTTCACATGTGCAGCAATGACAGTATGCTCATCTGCTTCTCCAAGAGGAACAGATCTGCCTACATAGCAGACTTTTAAAAAAAATATTGCTTTATTTTGGTAATCTTTACATAGTTGATTCGGGCACAGCGGATCAAGAGCTCCAGGAAAGTGTGTAAGACCATTGTTTCCACATTAATATTTTTTTTCTGTATCAGGGTAAGGGAAGAGATAAAGCAAAAGGCCCCACCCAGCCTCCCACCCATCCCAGGTCCCCAACGTGGGGCACGTCTGAGGGTCCTGCTCATGCAGTTTTGATAGTTCAACAGTTCTGAATTGCTGCCAATTTCGTCACTCCAAGCACGATGAAATCTCCTCAGAATCCACTGGCTGACATAGTCTCGTCATGGTTGGGGTTCTGAGATCGGCAGTTCAGTTGGAGAGATCCCCGTAGAAACTTCGTCTGAGGTGATCCCAAACCTGATTCTTGTGTGTACTTGCCATTACAGGGTCCAGCACAATCCATCACCCCAATCAGCTTATGCACATGCTAGTGATTACAATTGCTGGTCAGTTCTGTTACCAGCCCTGTCTTCCATGCAAACTGATGGGTTTTGCAGTCCAGCCTGATCCTGCCCACTTCATACTCAGCCCTCATGCAAACCAGTGGGAATTGCAGCCTAGTTGGGGCAACTCCCCATAACCCCCACCAGGCCTGCCCCTACCCTGGTTCCCATGCTTGCTAGTATGTACAGCAGACTTGTCCAGTCTGTCCCACATCCCATTTAGTTCTTCTACATGTCAATGGTCATTGAAGCCTAGTGCAACCCAACCTGCCCTATTATCCAGCCCACACACATACTTGCGGGTGCTATCTAGCCATCCCTGCCCCATTCCTGGTTTTCATGCTCTCCAGTGGGAGTGGTAAACCAAGATGGAGGTTCCCACTATTTCCCTCCTAGGCCACTCCCATTCCTGGATTATGTACTCTCCGGGTGGTTCTGCGGTTTAACTTGATAGCATTAGCCCCCCAGTGCCAGCCTCTGACAGCTGATGCTATGGCAAAGCCCAACCAACCCTCACCCACTTGCATCAGTAGGAACAATCAGCCCAACCTGGCTTTTCCCAGATCTAATCCACATGAGGCCCACAAGTGTTGTAGTCCTGCCTGGAACAGATCTGCCTACATAGGAGACGTTTTTAAGAAACATTTATTTATTTTTTATTGAAAGGTGAATTTACAGAGAGGAGAGACAGAGAAGATCTTCTGTCTACTGTTTCGCTGCCCATGTGGCTGCAATGACCAGAGCTGAGCCATCTGAAGCCTGGACCCAGGAACTTCTGGGTCACCACTTAGGTGCAGAGTCCCAAGGCTTTAGACCATCCTCTACTGCTTTCCCAGGCCACGAGCAGAGGGACAGATGGAAAGTGGAGCAGCCAGAAAACAAAGCAGTGCCATATGGGATCCTGGTGCATGCAAGGCGAGGATTTAGCCACTAGAGTATCATGCTGGGCCCAGGAAGCTTTTTTTTTTTTAATGGGTATCCATGCCACACACATACCCCCAAATTAAGCATTGTTTCATGCAAGTAGTACAAATGTTTATTTGAAAATTGTGAATCTTTTCAGTGTCACATATAAATAAATCAGAGGCTTTACCTATGCAAGCGTTTTGTCTAAGAGATTTCTGCCAGAATGTCTCAGCAGAGAACTTTGCAGGAGTTAATTTTTGATGACTTTCTTTATTAACCTTTTAATATTAAAGAATGCAGAAAGTATTAAAAATATAATAGATATTTGAGATTATAAGAGATTGGATAAAAATGTTTGTTATCTTTTTATATCCAGAAAGAATGGAGAGAAGATAGAAATGGAGAATTTAAAAGGAAAGTTGCCCGCTGTGTAAGAAAAAGCCAAGAGACTGCTTTTGAGTGACATTTATTCACAGCTAGTAACTTCATTTACTTCAGGGGTAAGTTAATGAAAAAGTTGTAGTGTTTTTGTCTTTTCATAAATGCAGTATCTTTGGAAAACATGTGATTTAAATGTCTGATTTACTTGTCTTCATTGCCCACCCCCCTTTTGTTGTTTTTCATCTTTACTTGGTTCTCAGGGCTCCAGAATATCCTGCTTGTTTTTCTCCTCTAATTCACTTAGCTGTTTTTAATTCGACTTTCTGTTTTAACATGGTGGTGGTCTCCTTCTTTGCAGTTGTAAAACTTTCTAAGGATGAGTATTGTAGTGAAGTTTAACTCTTACCTTGGGCTGCCTTCCTGACCAGTGCCAAACTTATGTCTTATAGTGAATGTTGTATATGGTAATGGAAAGGATAAATTAAATGTTTCTGCTTCTTATTTTCTAAAAGAAAGAAAATGTATTATACTACTCAAACTGTCGCACCATCTACCTTATTAGAAATTCTTAAGAAAAGTATGTGTTTGAACAAACGAACAAAAAATCTAGAATAGACAGACAGAGAACAACAAGGAAAGCTTAGAATCAGAGAGGAAATGGTCAGCGTGGATTCACTTATACCTTACTAGGTGGGACACAAAGATTAGTTACTCCTCACTAGGATATTGAAGATTTCCCTGCACATCCCTCCTAAAACTGTTCTGTGCCTAAACTGTTGACATATGTCTTGTTAGAGTTATAAACCAGTCTAGACTACCCAAAAAAAAAGCCAGGTTCAGCAAAATTATGCTTCAATGCTATAAAATGCTAAATACTAAAATGACAGTAGACACAAGACAGCTGAATAGTAATCTATAGCCATTTTAAGGTGTATAGATCCCGGTTGTATATAAACTAAAATTGAAATGTCAGTGAAGAAGTCACAGGATGTGGTTAAAAACTTGCAATTTTTTTTAACATATTGGTTACTCAATACTGTGTCAATTAACTCCATAACGTTATAAATTGTTGCTGATGTTATGTTGGGGCTTTTAATTGATTGGAATGATACTCTGCCGGCTCTACCTTCAGACCAGAGATGGTCTCCCCAACAAGCTGTTGAACTTATCTGGACAATAAGATGCTGGACTCTATGCTTGGTATATGCTTATAATGAAAGAATCTCAACTGAACTTGAACTGTGGTAATGCAACAAGGTGGAGGAATCCACCGTAGGGGGAGGGTTTTGGGAGGGGTGAGGGGAATCCCAGAATCTATAAAACTATGTCACATAATGCAATGTAATTAATAATAATTTTTAAAAATGCTATCAAAAAAAAAAAGAAGAGAAAAGTATATGTGTGAAAGGAAGACCTACACAGAGAGACGGAGAAATCTGTCATTTGCTAGTTCACGTCTCAAATGCCTGCAAAGGCTAGGTCTGGCCCAGGCCAAGCCAGGAGCCAAGGACTGTATCCTGGAGTCCCACATGGATGGTAGGAGTGGAAGTACTTGAATGTAAAGCAGATTAGGTCTGCTTGAGCTAGCATTTCTGCATGGGATGCTGGTGTTGAAAGTGGAGGCTCTACCTGCTGGGCTACAATGCCGGCCTTTTGTTTTCTTCAGTTGGCTCTATATCTTTACAGGATTGCTGATGAGGCCTGTAGTAATAGTTTCCCTTTTACTGTGTAACATCTGTCTGGAAGTTTTATCTTAGGGAGAGCAAAGAGTCAAAGATGGACAGCAGTCATCTGACTTAGAGGTGTAACTGCATGACTCACAGACCAATGAGGATGACTTCCAATACATTGACTTGTTTGGCTATGCCTTTTACATCTGGTTTTTTCTTTATTTATTTCTTAACAAAATCATCAGTTTATTTAACATTTATTATACAGGTGAGGGGATAGGAATTACAGACCCATGTGGGCCTCTGGTAGGGATGAAGAGAGTCGGGGAGAAGTGGGAGTGGTAAGATGTGTCTATGGTGGGACAGAGTGCTTCACTGCGCCTTGCTGTCTGGCAGTGGAGATGGATCTGCTGAGCGCCGCCTTGGGCCCTCTGAAGTTTGCACTGATCTTAGCCAAGGGCCAGAGAAGCCAGTACCTGCTTTTTTTTTTTTTTTTTTTAATTGGAAAGTCAGACATACAGAAATACAGAGAGGAGGAGGAAAGACAGAGAGGAAGATCTTCCGTCCAATGAGTCACTTCCCAAGTGAGCACAACGGTCGATGCTGTGCTGATCCGAAGCCAGGATCCAGGAACTTCTTCCGGGTATCCCACACGGGTGCAGGGTCCCAAGGCTCTGGGCCGTCCTTGACTGCTCTCCTAGGCCACAAGCAGGGAGCTGGATGGGAAGTGGAGCTGCCGGGATTAGAACCAGCACCCATATGGGATTGTGACACGTGCAAGACAAGGACTTTAGCCACTACTCTATTGCGCCGGGTGCATGGCCTGTTTTATTTGAGAACCAAAGAGACAGAATCTATCCTTTAGTTTGCTTCTGAAATGTCCAGAAAGTGGAGTAGTTGGGAGATGAATTGGTGCTGTTATGGAATGCTGACGTCAAAGGGAGTGGCTAGCTCACTATGCCACAACGTTAGCTCACAACATTTATTGTCTCACAGTTTCTCTGGAACAAGCATCAGCATGCTGATCAGCATCGTAGTCGTTGGAATCTCAGCTCTTGGTGCACTGGCTTCCAGACTCACTCAGTGGTGTGGTCATGAGTCAGGGCCTTGCTGGATGTTGGCTGGAGTCATCCCTTGGTTCTTTGTCATGTGGGCCTCTCGTTTTGTTAGCTCACACACAGCAAGACAGTTCACTTCAGAGGGAGCAATGAGGGTAGGGGAGATTACCTTATGGTGCCAATTATGGCCTCCAGACATTGAGGAAGCTGGCTTACCCAGAGTTCTGGGAATTTCGTCTGTTGATAAAATAGCAGTTTCTCTCTAGGCATTGCCACAGCTGAAAGAGTATGACCTTATCCAGCTTGTGCCCCTTGTCTGGTGATCCCATGTTCAGAGACTGGTTGATGGATTAGTGGAGTGAGTTCTGATAGAATCTTGGGCAGTTGTCTCTGTTGGTAGCTGTCATGGCTGCTCCAAGGCAGGATTGATACGAATTTTGTTTCAGTCATGCCTGTGCTTAGTTTGTCTGCTGTCGGTTGTAAGTATGTTTCCCTCATTCTTATTGTTGAGTGTTTTCAGTACATCTCATGTAATTAAATCTCTGCCTCAGTATCTGTTTCCAAGGAAACCTAACCCAGGATGCTGGGCATTTGCTGACCTAGCACAGAACAATGGACTATTTCATGCTTTATCTAGTTGCAGATGTGGTTTGTGAGTTCAGTCATTTGACATAAATAAGGATATGATAGTTGCATATATGTGACTTCTGTGTCTGTAGGGCAGCCATGGTCTTTCTGTGTATTGAGTGAATGATTGTCTTGAGGGTCTGCTTCCTTCACCATTTTCATATTTATTTAAAAATCAAGGTTTTTGAAATGCTGACGTTTTTTGATAACCTGTTTCAATAAAATGGACAACATTGAGGCCCTTGCCTGGCAGACTGGTTAGGTGTCCATTACTAAGTGACCTGCCCTCGGGGCTTGTTGACTGAGAGAATGGCAGGTTGAGTTCCCCCCAGCAACTGTTACCATGTTTAACATCAAAAAGCCTTTTGTCTGGGAACATAATTGTAAGTTTTAGCTTTTCTGTTGCTTAAAGATTTAGTTATTTGCTTCAGAAGTGGTATGGGGAAGAGAAAGAGCAATCTTTAATCCCATGATTGACTTCTTCGAGGTCAGCAACAATTCGGACTGGTCCAGGAGGAACTGCGGAACTCCGTCTGAGTGGTGGCAGGGCGCAGGTAGTGAGGCCTCTCCCACTTTCTTCCATGTGCATTAGCAGGGAGCTGGGTTAGCATTGTTGCCCTTAGGGTTTGAATTAGCTTAACCCACTGCCCATGATTCTGGCCTCTTGTGTCTTTTTAAAAGGATCGATTAGATAACCACATAGACAACTATTGACTTGATCTGACTTTCAGGAGTAACCTGAGACAAGATGTTCACATTCTTAGGAGTAAATCATTTCCCAATAGGTAGATTAAGAAGCAGGGATAATTAAAAGGTTTGAGGGAAATAACACATTCAATCAATATACTATAAACTAACATTAAAAGCATGGAATTTTTATAATAGGCAATATACATGAGATTTACATGGCGTTGAAATGTCCAATTTATGTCAAGGGTGTGGTTATTGATATTTGAACTCTACTCCTGCGTCAGGGATTAATTTGGGTGTGACTGAGTCTTGAGAAAACATTTAAACTATCATTATCTAAAAGTTATATTACCTATCCTATAATATTGTGTCTTGAGTTTTTGGTGAAGCTAATTCTTTCAGGCGCAATGTATACTCTACTGGAGAGGCAGTTTGGTATGTCTTTAGATTTTCTATTTTTAAAAAGTTGTATGTGTGTGTAGAGGCCTGTATTGTGACATAAGCTGTTGTGTCCAGTGAAAGCATCCCGTATAGTGTCCATTCGTGCCCTGGCTGCTCTATGTCTGATCCAGCTTCCTGCTCTTGCAGCAGGAAAGCAATGGAAGACTGCCCAAGTCCTTGGGCCACTAGTAGTCATGTGGGAGACCCAGATCGAGTTCCAAGTTCCAGTCTTGAGCTTGGCCTAGCCTAAGCCATTGCACCCATTTGAGGAAATGAACCAGCTAGAGGAGACTCTTTCTCTCCTCCCATCTTCAGTAACTATGCCTTTCAAATAAATAATAGAATTCAGGCCTGGTATGATGACTTAATGACTAAATCCTCACAAGCACCTGGATCCCAAATTGGAGCTGGACTCTGTGCTAGATGATGCTCCACTTCCCATCTAGCTCCCTGCCTGAGGCCTGGTAAAGCAGTAGAGGATGGCCCAAAGCCCTGGGACCCTGCAACCATTTGGGAGACCTGGTGGAAGTTTTTGGTTCCCTGCTTCAGATGGGATCAGCTCACCTCAGCTCTGACCTTTGTAGCCACTTGGGGAGTGAATCAGCAGATGGAAGTTCTTTCTATCTCCTCTGCTTCTCCATGAATCTAATATGCCTTTCCAATAAAAATAAATAAATAATTAAAAATAAATAAAAGAATCTTTTTTAAAATTTATGTTCATATGTGTGCCAAAGGCGGGACCTGATTATAGTGAAGCTAATTCTTTCGGGTGTAATTTATATTTTACTAAAGAGGCAGACGTTTTCAATAGAAACTTAACAGTAATTGTACTTGTCAGGATTCATCTTAGAGAGTCTAAATTTGCAGTCACGCACATGTACAACCAGATGTTGGCTCTCGGGTTTCTTTCCACAGCAGTTTTTAGTGTGACTAAGTTTGGAGGTTTCAAGATTTGTAAGTTCACTCTGGGTTTTAGGAGGCACACTGAACTTTGAACATGACCAAAGTACATTTGGCATTGCTGCCTCAATGAAAGTTACATCACTTGAATTTTCAGTCATCTTTTGTTGGAATTCTTTGCTCAAAAGTTGCTGCTTTGGCAGGAGATTGAGATTTCTGAGTTCCTGGAACAGTTGATCTAAAGATGTAGTAATAACAGGTTTTTTTTTTCCCCCTCTTCTGCCCTTGAGTTCCTCTTACCCATTGTTCTCAAAGCACACATTAGTGTTCTAAAGGCCTTGGAAAGTTTAATAGTAAAATAAGACTTTAAAGATGGGCCAGTGTGGTTGGTATTAAGCACTCCCTACAGTACTGGTTTCCCATTTGATCACTGATTGTGTTCCACCTGCTCCATGTCTTTCCTCCTCGCTGTGATTGGCCTGGGAAATTCAGGATAAGGTTGGCCAATAGTTTGGGCTGCTGTCCTCACATATGTGGGAACCACTGGCCTCGGCCTGGCCCAGTGCTGGCTGTGGCAGCCATCTGGGAAGTGAACCATCCTTTCACTATAACTGTTTCAAAATGAATGAGTAAATAATTTTTAAAAATAAAATACTTTAGAATTTTTTAACCAAAAATTATTATCATTTATTAGGTGTGTTACTTTGTCTAATTCTTTTCTAAAAATAGGGAGAAACTCCGTTATGTGATGCCGGTGAGCTGTATGTGTAATAGTTTAATACCCTGACACTGTTTGATACATAACAAGCACCTGATAAGATGGTGGTAGTTTTTCCTTAGGTGTGTTCTTGAATTGAGGCTATGGGATCAGCAGGTAGAAAATGGTTAGAGCCTAGAAATATGATGGAAAGTCATTTCTGGGAGGTCCCATGGAGAAAATGGGTTTGAACTGAGCCCCGAGAACTGGATAAAATTTACTAAGTTGGCATATATGGCAATGTAGTTTATTTTCCCTCTGGGTGTCCTCAGATGTTAGAAAATTTCCAAATCACTTTAGTCTTTTTTTTAAGACTTTCTTTGTTTTATTGGAAAGTCAGATATACAAAGAGAGAAAAATACAAAAAGAAAGATATTTCTTCTGCTGGTTTACTCCCCAAGAGGCTGCAATGACTGGACCTGAGCCAATCCAATACAAAGCCAGGAGCCTCTGTTAGGTCTTCCATGGGGTTGCAGGGTCCCAAGACTTTGGGTCATTGTCTACTGCTTTCCCAAGCCACAAGCAGGGAGCTGGGTAGAAAGTGGAACAGCTGGTGTATGGGATCCCAGCACATTCAAGGCAAGGATTTAGCCACTAGGCTACTGCACCATGTCCAGTAGTCCTCCTTGGTTTGATTTTTATTGTAATAGAAATTGAAAGATGGGATATTGAGAAAAGCCTAAATTGGCATTGTACAGTATAACTTTTGTGTTGAGGGGAATGTTTTGTGTTTGCATTAGCCAGTGGGGCAGCTACCAGCCGCATGTGGCAGATATGACCAAGGAACTAACTTTTAGTTTTAGTGATAACTGTTAATTTAAACTTAACCACCTGCTGCTAGTGAGCTTAAAATGAAATTCAAGATTAGTGACCATGGAAATAGAATGTAAATAAAATTTATTTTGAACTACACAAATTCATTATATAATTTATTGTTTGTTTTGTTTTAGGTCTCCAATTGAGAAACATGGCACTGTTTTTCCTGCACTCTACCCACTTATTGCTGGACTTCTGTTGTTACAAGTTGGCAAACACTGGCTGGAACTGGGCTGCAATAAAACATGCCAGTTATCAGTGCTGACAAGAACCTAACAAGTGCCAACTTACAGATGATTACGCATTTTGAATTTTAATGAACTGTTTTAACCTTCAGGAAGAATTGTAAAGACCTGTACATAGCACAACATGATCCGGATAATATATATACTGTTCATGTACATCCACAAATACACCTTGTACCAAATAATGCTTTCTTGTAGTAGAATAAGAATCGTGTAAATTCTAAAAAGATTTTAGCAGGTTTCCTTTCCCTATTCATTGTTTCTTATGAGTTCTAAAAGACTTCTTTATTAAAGCATGTCAGGTAAAAAGCAATTAGGATTAAAAGTTTCCACTTAATTTCCTTTAAACCATTGAGGCTTCATTAAACTATTTTCACTTAATAAACTTTTGTATCTTTTTTGTTTTGGTACACCCCATCTTTGCTTTCATCTCATCTATCTGCCAGAAAGTTCTCAAATCATTTAGCTCCAATACTGAACTACTCAATAAGCAATTACTTGATTTTTAAAGATGACTTCGGAGGAGTGGTCATCTCTAGGTGCTTTGTCCTTTTTGTATTCTGGTTGCACCGGTCTCTCAGATTGGATGTAGCAATAATATTTTCTGCCTGTTGAGAGCTCTTGAACCCAGTCATTACCCCCCAGAAAACTTAAAAACAACAGACAAGTTGTTTGTGAGTTCAACTTACTGCAGTTTACCCCAGATAGTGCAAAATTCTGATTTGGTTTTATCTGCTCTCCAGTTGCCTGATGTTAAGGTTGGATACATAAAGCATGCCCATCTTCAGGCTTTCTACTTCACTTCTGGGTCTGCTGCTAAAAGTGTTGTTTGCCCTCCTCCCACTGTTCCTTTGCCTATATTCTTCTATTCTGCAGATTTTCCTTACCTATTGTATAAAGAAATTGCGATGTATATTTTCATGTAATTTGATTTTGGAATTCTGTCACCTTATGTAGTGAGTTCTTCCAAAATATAATTTTTTTCCAATAATTCTCAAGTTGTTGACTTTTATTGAATGAAGCTTGCAATATTGAATGCCAGAGAAATGCAGTTTAGAAAAATCTCAGGTTCATTCCTTGTGCAGACAAGCTCTAGCACTTGAGAATCACATAGCCATGACAGTGGGTATGTTGAAGTCTCCAGATGTTCACACAGGCAAATGCTCTGCTGCTTGAAGCAGGCCTGTCATTGGCATCCATGATTAGATCTGAATAATGTCTGGGCATAAGTATATTTCAAACCATCTAAATTTCTAAAACAATTTGAAATGTTAAAATGAGTTCCTGTAGTGTTAAAGACAGGCTTGGGCACTTCTGTGTTGTGAAGGTGGGAGCAGGTGGTTACCTGTGGTGTGCTCGGGTAGACCTCAGGCGGGATGGCTACAGCACCGTGAGAGTTGGGGCATCTCTGCTCTGTGGCGTGCAGGGGAAACACTGGCACAAGAGTGACAGGACTCCCGCCAATAGCCTAGACCTCTGCAAACTGTCCTTTTTAAAGCAGAAATAAAATGGTTGAGGATATAGTCATGAGAGTGATTTTTCTAAATCCCAGTTTGTTCTCTATGCTGATGCTCTGTCGAATTTTATGTACCTTATAAAACCCTTACGTGTGTAGTGACTTTGAAAACTGTTTGCTTGAATGATTGGAGCCTGATCATCTTTAAGAACTTGTGACTTTTTTTTCCCCAAAGCATCTCTTTAAGAATTGTTGCCCCACTATAGTATGCCAGTATGGCACACCTATAGAATTTAGAAACTCCACATGGTAATTTCTTCTGGCTAGTGGAACTGAAATTTAACTCCTGTGTGGCTACCTATCTCCTGGAATTTGACTCCTTAGCAAGTGGCAAATAACCTGGTGACTCAGGGACAGATGAGCATAAAATGCCACTTTAATGCACCTGCTTTGATATTACCATGAGGCTTTTTAGAGCCAGATTGGAGGGGGTGGTGGGAGGGAGGCCCAGGAATCTCTTCAGACTTTTTTAGGGGGTGGGTTCCTGCTATGTTTACAGTCCCGATAGAAAGGACTGCATTGATTTTATGACTACTTCTGTCGGAGGTTTCATCTTGTGCCTTTCCCGATGTTCATCTGACTGAATTGCATCACCTTCTGTTGAACCCACGGTAGGTAACAATCGGGTAGCTCCTGGCCCACTGCAACACCTCATCATCCATGGGAGGTGATTCTCCTCTGCTTTATGAAAAGAGCTTTTCCCCCTAACTTTGTTCCAACCATCAGCAACTTCCATGTAGTCTTTTGGGTCATAGGGTTATAATAGATGGCCAATTTTTGCTTAAAGCGGGAAGCAGGATTTCAGCGCTTTCTGGCCTCCACTTTTGAGTTCAAAATCCACGAGATGGATTTCCTTGCTATTATCAGGTAATCATGTTTGCGATGTTATTCCACTACTGTTTTTTTATGTATATATTTTTAAAGATTTTACTATTTTTTATTGGAAAGTCAGATATACAGAGGAGATAAAGAATGATTTTCCATTGGCTGATTCACTCCCCAAGTAGCTGCAACAGCCGGAGCTGAGCCAAACAGAAGCCACAAGCCAGGAGCTTTTCCGGCTCTCCCATGCGGGTGCAGGGTCCCAATCCTTGATTGTTTTCCCAGGCCACAAACCGGGAGCTGGATGGGAAACAGGGCCTCCAGGACACAAACCAGCACCCATATGGGATCCTGGTGTGTTCAAGGCGAGGACTTTAACCACTACGCTATTGCACTGGGCCCTAGTTGAGGAACTTTACCTTGACTTCCCAACTGATCAAATGTTCTAGAAGTGCAATACACAGCCAGGCAGCATCTTTTTTGAGATCTACATCTATATCTGCCGGTTCACCCTTTTGAGTGGTTGCCAGCTACAGCTGAGCCAGGCTGAAGCTAGGATTCAGCAGCTTCACGGAGTATCCCACCTCAATGGCAGGAGCCAAAACACTTGGGACATTTCCAGCTGCTTTTTCCAGAGGGTTAGTGGAGAAGTGAGGGCATAAAATGGTACCCATATGGCATGCTGGCATTGCAGGTGGTGGGTGGCCTTACCCTCCAAACCCACATGAGCTCCAGGCACCACTTTTCTTCAGGGTTTCTGTACATGGCATTTTAGAACCTTTCCGTGAACACTAGATTAGGTTTTGGTGCCCAGCGCAGTGGCCTAGTAGCTAAAATGTCCTCAGCATGCATGAGTTGAGACCCTATACCAGTTTGTGTCCTGGCTGTTCCACCTCCCATCCAGCTCCCTGCCTGTGGCCTGGAAAAGTTGTGGAGGACAACCCAACGTGGTAGAACCTTGCACTGTTGGGAGACCTGGATGTGTCTCCTGGCTTTGGATCAGCTCAGCTCCAGCCATTGTGGCCATTTGGGGAGTGAACCAGTGACTGGAAGATCTTTCTCTCTGTATATCTGCTTTTCCAATAAATAAAATCATTTTTGTAAAGGTTAGATTATTATCTCTAGCATAACCTTGCTGTAAAGATGAGCTGACTCATGAGTTAGAAGAGACCGCTCCCAACCATCTCAGTCACCACACCCTGGCTCTAACGTAGGTGGGGAGACTGGCTCAGATAAACTTGAAACTTTTCAGTTATACACGGGTGCCCAGGTTAGTGCAGGAGCACCAAGCACTGAGTTGTGTCTACAATACCGAATATCCAGCTTTTTACCCTGAATCCTTAAGTACAGTTCATAGATATTGTTTTGCTGTTTGATTATCTAGATGGAAGTTGCCAGTGGGTATTTCAGGCCTCTTCCTTACACTGCATGGAGCCAGAACACCTCATCCACACTGAGTTAGAAACAAAATCCTGGGGATTGGTGTGATAGCTCCGTAACTAAATCGTCACTTTGAATACGCCAGGATCCCATAAGGGCACTGATTTGTATCCCAGTTGCTCCACTTTCCATTCAGCTCCTTGCTTGTGGCCTAGGAAAGCAGTCAAGGACAGCCCAAAGCCTGGGGACCCTACATCTGCGTGGGAAACCCGGAAAAAGTTCCTGGCTCCTGGCTTTGGATCAGCGCAGCACTGGCCATTGTGGTCACTTGGGGAGTGAATCACTGAACGTAAGATCTTCCTCTCTGTCTCTTCTCCTCTCTGTATATCTGACTTTGCAGTAAAAATAAAATAAATCTTAAAAAAAAAAAAAACCTGCTTTGAAAGGGTCCAGATGGTATCTGGATTTTATTGCTTTTCCAGGTAATTCCTCGGGTAACAGCAAATGAAGTTTATCTGCATGCTCCTTCCAATGCAAGTGAACAGTAATTGACTCCATTTACTGTGTATAGGCGCTGAGTTTCCAGGAAAACTATGAAATTGGGGCTGTGCCCACCTTAATCACATTTGAACTTTTCATTTTCTGGGTGCCTGTAAGCCCAACAGGATTCAGTTTGCAGGGTAAATTGCTTCCTGCCAGGGGTGGCTCCAGTTGTCAGTTTCAGAGACAGACTCTGGCTGCCAGAATGGGATTAAGTCTTTGGCCTGGTGAACTGGCAGTGTGCCCTGAGCTTTAGTGAAATGATCGGGGACTTTAGTCCTGCTCATAAAGGTTAAATAAACTGGGGGGAAAAAAAAGAGAGAAGGCTTTCACAAAATGCAAGAGTTTGGCAAGTAAAACATTAGACCAAAAAATGGATTTCACCCCCTTTCTCCAGTATTTTAGTAGCACTTGTAGGGCATCTCGTGTTCCTAACAAACACTGGAATCAAATTTTGAGTTCCTGAGCCACTACCTTGAGGCAGGCTTCTGCTAATGTGGTTTACAAAGGTAGTCAGTGGTCAGTGAGCAGGTATAGATTGGTAGTTCAAGATTGTGGAGCAAATCCAGTACACAGCACAATTCAGTTCCACTACCGTCCTTACCCTGGGCTCGGTGACCTCTTGTGGAAGCCACGGCTCTGGATCTGTGCACTGAGGCTGGTGCATGGACCCAGGTCCTTGGCATCTCTCCACGTGCCACTGCCTCTCTGTGTTCCCCCACGCTCTCCATTTCTGTGCTTCATGTTCCTTGCCAAAGACAGCTCTGCACCAAGCTCCTGTTAATCTGATGGCAAAAAATGAGCCTGGTCTAAAACAAACCATGTTCCAGTGCTCAGATTTGCAAAATGTCTTGTTCAGATTATAGTTCATGTTGCAACCTCTGGTTCCCTGTGTGCTGTAAATGCCTCACCTGACAGGCTCAAAGTCTTTTAAGTTTTCTGTAACTCTGGGGTTTTTAGCCAGGGAGAGTTGCCTTAGAAGACAAGGGCACAGGGCCTGGCATGGTAGCCTAGAAGCTGAAGTCCTCACAACTACATATGCTGGGATCCCATATGGTGGCCAGTTCTAATCTTGGCAGCCCCGTTTCCCATCCAGCTCCCTGCTTGTGGCCTGGAAAAGCAGTAGAGGATGGTAGAAAGCCTAGGGACCCTGTCTAAGAAACCTGGAAGAGGCTCTGGGCTCCTGGTGTCATGATTCAACAGATGGAAGATCTTCTCTGTCTCTCCTCCTCTCTATATCTGACTTTCCAATATAAATTTTAAAATCTTCAAAAAAAAAAAAAAGATGATGATGACAAGGGCACAAAGACAAGGTTCTAGCAGGAGCACTTTCCGCATTCTGAGGGTTCCCTTGAGGATGGCTGTGACAGAGGTAGCCAGAAAGCCTCTGGTGAATTCAGGCACTCAATGAGTTGTTACTCAGTCCAAGGGAACTCTGAACGGGCACAGGTGTGTTTATTCCTGCATGTGTGCTGCCCAAAGGGAAAAAGTCCTTGGCTTGCATCAGATCCTCAAAGGGCTTTGTGTCTAACTCGTTAAGAACCATGGATGCAGCATAAAGCTCACAGGAGCCTGTTTGTAACAAACACACAACAACAACTTGTCCTGACCCTGAGGGTGGCTTCCATTGGTTAACACCTCATCAAATTCTGTTAAGCACCTGCTATCCAAGGGTATTTCAAAAAATTGATTTCTGTGCAAAATATTTATCTTTAAAAATTAGTTTATTTGCATTGCAAAGGCAGATCAGATTTACAGAGAGGAGACAGAAACAGCTTCCGTCTGCTGGTTCCCTCCCCAAGTGGCTGCAATGGCTGGAGTTGAGCCTATCCGAAGCCAGGAGCCAGGGGTTTCACCTGGCTCTTCCATGAGGGTGCAGAGTCCCAAGGCTTTGGGCCGTCCTTCACTGCTTTCCCAGGCCACAGGCAGGGAACTGGATGGGAAGTAGAGCAGCTGGGACATGAACTGGCACCCACATGGGATCTTGGTGCTTGGAAGTCTCAGCATTTGGCATACTTATAAACTATTCTCAGTAAACAGGGATATTTTTAAAAAAAGGTTTATTTATTTGGAAGACAGAGCTACAGAGAACAGGGAGAGGGCGAGACAGGGATTCCTTCAATCAATCCCTTGGCCCATTCTCCAAAGGGGAGATGATGGTCAACAGGAAGTGGAGCAGCTGGGACCCAAACTGGCACCCATACAGGAGCCAACATGTGGGTGCCTTAACCCACTGTTCCACAATGTGGGTCCTCAACACAGCACCTTGACACCCCCCTCCAAGCCTGGCAAGTACTCCCCTACCCTTCTTGGTCTATGTGGTGCTTGTTCACAGTAGCTTCTTTAAGCTCTGTTTTACCATACCTTCTTCCTACACCTCTTCCCACCTTTAGTCTCCGGTCCTACTGAACAACTCCTGAGCACACAGCTGTTCTTCCCCATTTCCACATTCCCCTGGCATCTCCTCCGGCACCATCAGCCCATATCCTCAATTATGAACCCCTGAGCCTACATTTCCATCTACCCTGAATGCTGTTAACCCTCACCACCCACTAAATGCTCAACATTTGCAGCCTAGAACAACTTCCAGCTTAGAGTCTGATGCTATGTGTGCATGGTGACATGCACCATCTCAGTTCTCTGGTCCTCCTTTCAATCCTGTCATCCACTCCTGGACTGTCTTCCCAGGTCACCATTCCCTTAACTTGCAGTCCTGAACTGGGATGCCTTCTGGCAGCTCTCCTGGAAGCAAGTCCCCTTTGCAAGTGAAAGGGCCCATGTTGCTGAGCTCTGCCTTTATTCCAGGAGTCTCTCTAGTCACCTCACATTCAGTTAGGCACCTGGGTGAGGCTCTTCTTCCTCTTGCATCTGTGTGTTCTAACATCTCATCTTCCTGGCTTCTCATTTCTGCTTCAGCTTCCTGAGTCCGTGGTCCTGCCTCGTGTCATCGCCCAGTGCTGTTAAGGATTTCAGTTTGCCACTTCAATATCAGGCTCCCATAGCCTTGGGATTCCAGAAAGTGGCAGCTTCCTGATCCATCCCGCAGCCCCAGTCAGTCTGCATCCCACGTTGGATGGCCTGAGCTCAGCTCTCTCCATTTCTTTCTGGCAATCAAATCTCAAGCCCTGGGCAAATGCTTTACTTCAAATTCTCAACATACAGGTCCTCATCCAAATTTACTTCATCCTGCCCAGATCTTCACCCAGGGGGTTAAGGTTGTCTCAGGGCAGGTAAAGCTTCTACCTGTGACCCTGGCATCCTGCTGGCGTCTCAGTTTGTGGTTCTAGATGGTTCCCCTCTCACCTGGCCCCAGCCATTGGCTTGGGAAAAGCAGAAGAAAATGGTCAACCTGCCATCCAGGTGGAAGACCCTGATAAAGCTGCTTGCTTCCGCCTAGCCCAGCTGTGGCCATTGCAGTCATTTGGGGAGTGAACTAGTGGATGAAAGACCCCTACCTGTGTATATCTGTCTCTATAACTCAAATAAATAAATAAACCAAAAATAACTTTCACCCAGGGCTCTTTGTTTCGACGTTGGCATTCAAGGTTGGGATCTCTACTGCTCCACTTCTGACTCAGCTCCCTGCAAATGCAACTGGGAAAGCAGCAGAAGAGTACTTGGGTAGCTGCACCCATATCAGAGTCCTGAAAGAAGCTCCTGGCTCCTGCCTCACCTAGTGCCAGCTGCTCTGACCATGTGGGGAATGAAGTAACAGAGGGAAGTTCTTTGTCTTTCCCCGCCCCCGTTACTTTGCCTTTCAAATAAATCAAAAGTTAAAAGACCTTCAGCCATATAACTGGTGTGTTCTCTCCCCATTACACACCTGTCGCAAGCAAACTCGCTTCTCCTCCTGGTAGACAAGCAGGTGTCCTGCCCGTGGTCTGCACGTGTAGCACACAAAGCATCCCACCTCCCCCAGGCACTGTGAACCCTCGTCAGGGTCACCCCATTCACTGGCTACTTTTTCCCTCTTTCGCGCTCCCACAGCCGGGCTTCACCAAAGAGTAGTCGGTGTTTGCTGTGAGCATCCTTTCAGGAGCCAAGAAGCTGAGCAGTCAGCGCTGGATAAACCCCGAGCCTGCAAAGCACCAGGTGACGGGACACCGCTCCTGGTACCACCGGCTACTCCCTCAGCTGGCCAGCACCTCCTTCCCAGCCCCGACTCCTCCCTTCCAGGATTCTCGCGAGACCTGGTGCCTTCCTTACGCAGCGCCCCAGCTGAGCGGCGCCACTTCTCGCGAGGCTGCAGGCAGGGCCGGGCCCGACATGGCGGAAGGTAGGGGGTTCTGTGGAGCCGCGCGGGAAGGCGCGAACCTGTGGGGGTGCCGCCGGCAGGGCGGGGCAGCCGCCCACGGGTGGGGACGTCCGGGCGTGGTCGCATGGGTGGCCGAGCGGGTCCCGCGGAGCCTGTCTTCTCGAACCTCGCCGGGGCTCCGCGGGCCGGGGGTCCTGACGGAGCGTGGTTCCTATGGCAACGCCCCTTCCTCCGTCGCCGACCCCACGGGACGCGGAGCCCGGTGGGGAGGGTCCCGGGCGGGGCTCCTCAGGCGGTGCTGGACGGCGGGAGTAGCTGCCCCTTTCCTCGGGAAACCGAAACTGCTGTCCTGGCACGTCCTGCATCCGGAAGGGGTGCATCCCTCTCCTGCGGGCGCGCGGAGCGCCTCGCGGGCTGGATGTGGGGGGAGAGCCAGATGGACGCGCCCGGTGGTCACTGCACGCGGGGGTTCGCCTCCTGTGGTTGCAGTACGGAGTGGGAAGAATGGGTTTGCCTGCCTAGGGAGTTGGCCAAGGTCACACTGGCCCTCTGCCTTCGGGACCGGTCCTAATCCTGCTTTTCCAGTGCTCTCTTTCCCATCCTGCGGGTAAGGGTCATTTAGTCATTCACACTGGGCCTCCTTTAGCATTACAATCGGTTTTTTTTTTAAGATTTATTTTATTTTTTATCACAAAGTCAGATGTACAGAGAGGAGGAGAGACAGGAAAATCTTCTTTCCCACGATCCACTCCCCAAGTGCGCTGATCTGAAGCCAGGAGCCAGGAACTTCTTCCAAGTCTCCCACACGGGTGCAGGTCCCAAGGCTTTGGCCTGTCCTCGACTGCTTTCCCAGGCCACAAACAGGGAGCTGGATGGGAAGCTGGGCTGCTGGGATTAGAACCAGCGCCCATATGGGATCCTGGTACATTCAAGGAAAGGATTTTAGCTACTAGACCACGCCGCTGGGCCCAGCATTCCAGTCTTAAGAGTGCTGCCTGTCACAGCTTGATGGTACAGGTAGAGAGGAAAAGAGGTTCCTAGAGCTGGGGAGGGACTTCCAGGGAGCACACACTGACTGTGCGGCCTTGCCGCGGGAGGAGAATACCCCTGGTTGGACTTGGATTATTGAGCGACTGCAGTGTGCTTAGGGTCTGTGGCTGCGAGGATGGAGCTCAGGTTTTGCATAGCTCCTGAGTGTGAAGGGAACCTGGCCTGGGTGGTGTTTGCTCTTTATAAATAAAAAAAAGACTTGAGGCCAGCTTTGTAGAGGTAACTGGGACTGGCACCCAGGTTTCCTCTGCTTTTTCTACCAGGTTAGAGCCCCTGGAGTGTGCAACAGAAGGAGAGTATTGTGTGAACACAGAAGTGGAAGGAAAGGAATAGAAAGGTGCCACATCATTCACACTAGCTTCTGGGTGGATGACAGAAGGTGGTTTTGCCCAGTTGGCAGCCAGTGGGAGGGGGCTGTGGCAAGGATCCAAGAGCTCAAGTAAAAAGGTTCAAGAAAGCCTTCTGTGGTGCTGCTAAAGGGCTCAACAGGCTTATTCTAGTGTACAAGCCACCCAGTCCTGGATGTTGCAGCCATTTGGGAAGTGAACCAGCAGATCAAAGAGTTGGCTCACACTGGGTCTCACTCTTGACTTTCCAAGAAAAATAAAATAAAATTTAAAAAGACTAAGGCTACTATTAAAAAAAAAAAAACCTTGCAACATTGTTTCTAAAAACTTTAAATCAAATCTAGGCCAGGACACTGAGATTCAAACATTGTAAAATAGAAACTGTGGGCCCTGGCATGGTAGCTTAGTGGCTTAAGTCCTTGCCTTGCATGCACTGGAATTCCATAAGGGCGCTGGTTTGTATCCTGGCTGCTCCACTTTCCATCGTGCTCCCTGCTTGTGGCCTGGGAAAGCAGTGGAGGACGGCCCAAAGCCTTGGGACCCTGCACCCATGTGGGAGACCTGGAGGAAGTTCCTGGCTTCTGGCTTTGGATGGGCTCAGTTCTGGCCATTGTGGTCATGTGGGGAGTGAACCAGCAGATGAAGATCTTCCTTTCTGTCTCTCCTCCTCTCTGTAAATCTGACTTTCCAATAAAAGGAAATAAATCTAAGAAAAAAAAAATGAAAAGCTGGAAGGGGTGGAATCTTAAAAAAAAAAAAAAGACAAACTGATGTCAAAACCTCTATCCTTCCTAGTGTACTTAATACTGAGAGGGTATTTTGTTGTCTGTTCAGGGCTAGTTCTCAGTGGTGGGATCTTTAGTCCACCTCAGCACATCTCACTATTTACAGAATGATGAGCAGTGTGTCTTCTGCAGCTGGCAGGAGCACCCAGCATCAGAGGCAGGTGCTCAGTAAAAGGCCAAATGTAAAATCCATGGTCTCAGGCTACCCGACACGGTAGCCTAGTGGCTAAAGTCCTCACCTTGCACGTGCTAGGATCCCATGTGAGTGCCAATTCTGTGTCACAGCCTCCCTGCTTGTGGTCTGGGAAAACAGTGGAGGATGACCCAAACTCTCGGGACCCTGGCTCCTGGCTTCAGATTGGCTCAGTTTTAGCCATAACAGCCACTTGTGAGGTGAATGTGTGGACAGAAGATCTTTCTGTTTCTCCTCCTCTCAGAATATCTAACTTTCCAATGAAATTAAAATTAAATTCCAATTAAAATAAATCTTAAAAAGTTAAAAACAAACGAACAAAACTACTGTCACATATTAGCCTTGGCAGGGTACTCCCCTCCCAGCACTCTTCAGCTTTACCTGTTCTGGTCTATGCATGGCCTCACATAAGGTCTTTTATTTATTTTATTGGAAAGTCAAATTTACAGAGAGAGACAGACCTCTTTCATGTGCTGGTTTACTCCCCAAATGGCCACAGCTGCTGGAGCAGAGCTGATCCCGGGTCGGATCTTCCATGTAGTTTCAGGGGCCTAAGGACTTGAGTCGTTCTCTGCTGCTTTTCAAGGCACGTAAGTAGGGAGCTGGATCGAAGTGGAGAAGCCGGGACACAAACCGGCCCCCGTAAGGGATTCTGGCACTTGCAGGTAGACATTTAACCTAGTATGCTACAGTGCTACAGTGCCAGCCCTGCAAGGTTTTTTTTTGTTTGTTTGTTTAATTTAAAATTCAGAGACACCACACACTCTCCCTCATTACTTCCCTCCCTCCCTCCCTCCTTCTCCTTCTTTCCTTCTTTCCCTCCTTCTCTCCCTTCTTCTCTTTTTTCCTCTCTCTCTCCCTCCTTCTCTCCCTCCCTCAGGTTTTTTCACCTGCTGATTGACTCCTCTGGGCTGGTAAGACTGAATCCCTGAGCCAGGAGATTGCTCCTGGTCTTCCACCTGAGTGGTTCAGGCCCTGGCACTTGGATAGACTATGTTCAACTGCTTTTCCCAGGCCTTAACAGGGCTTGGCTCAAAAGTAGAGCAGCTAGGACTGGATCCATGTCTGTGTTGGACGTTAGCGTCTCAGGTGGTGGCTTTACCAGCTGTGTCACAATGCCTACCCCAGTTAGAAACTTCAGCTAGGAAGAATTGAGGGAGGTCGTGTTGGGCCAGCTGGACGATTAAACTGGAAGTGCTTGCTGTGTAACGGGAGGCAGGAGGAAGAAAATGTATGTGTGTTTAATGTTGCTTCCACTTGAGTCCGAGTTGAGAGTTGTTCTAAGATGTTCGTTTAAATACAAAGTAGCCAAGATCTGTCCGGCAACAACTGGATTATTTGTGAGCACCCTCTGGGGAACTTCCTGATGCTGTTGTCTTTTGGTGGTGTGAGAAACAAAGTATAGGAAGAGTGTATGGAAACTTGAGGGAATGCGTGTGTCATCACTTCATATGTGACTGCTTCGGAAGGCAGCCTTCTCTGCCATTGACCCATGGCCATTAATGACTGTATATGCAGGTTTTTTTTTTTTTCATAATTGGCATGAGCCTTTTGAAGACTCTGCAAATAAATGAATTTCTAACTTGTATGCAGCAAAATAAACTTGTTTTCATTCCATTTTCCACAAACTCTGACATACCGTGGTCTATATTTAAAGTCTGTCCTGAAATCGTTTTTCGTATCCACGCCATATCCTTCCTCACAAGGCGTGAAAAGCTTCGGAAAAGCCTGCCTCCCTCCCACTTTGACTTATTTCCCTGTGCTTGTGCTTGTCCGTGGCCTAGTTTCCAGTGTTGCCATACAAACATCAGAAACATCAATCGCCTCGTGTCACTTCCCTCATCTCGGTACACCAGCCTGGCCTGCTCCCCTCCCCAGTCCCAGCATTTGGTGACAGTAACAGTGTATTCCATGGTCTTCCACTGACGACTCCTCCCTGCTCAGAACTATTACCTCTTTTTTTTTTTTTTTTTGAATTGGAAAGACAGAGATATAGAGAGGAGGAAAGATAGAGAGGAAGATCTTCCATTCAATGATTCACTCTCCAAGTGACCACAACGGCTGGTGGATCCAAAACCAGGAGCCAGGAGCTTCTTCCAGGTCTCCCACGTGGGTGCAGGGTCCCAAAGGTTTGGGCCATCCTCGAATGCTTTCCCAGGCCACAGGCGGTGAGCTGGATGGCAAGTGGAGCAGCTGGGATTAGAACTGGCGCCCATATGGGATTCTGACGAGTTCAAGGCGAGGACTTTAGCTGCTAGGCTACTGCACAGATCCAAAGCTGTTACCTTCTTTCCTGACTCTCACTGTTCCCTGTTGTGCTAACTTCCTCGCTGTCCTTGGTACCTGCCTGACATGCTTTGCCTCTGTAGCTTTATTCTTTGGCCTGGTACTGTTTTCCTGTGTTTGCCTACACCGCTTCCCTACTTTTCTTCACTCAGGTATCTGCTAATCGTCAAGTGCCTGCAAATCTTCTCTCCTTGGATTGTTACCCAGCTACTGAGGGCAGGAACCGTTTCTGTTTTATTCACTGCCCTCTTTTGCGGTTTAGAAGCATGCTTGAAGTTAGAGGACAGCATGGATTTAGTGTGCATCCTTTGCCAGTTACCAAGAACAGTTACCTGGATCCCGAGTCTCTTGTTGGCGGAAGCTGGCCCATCCAGCCTTTATTCTGCCGGGAGCTGCCTAACCTGCTTTTCATGCAGCTGGCTTTAATCTTAGCAATTAAACTATTCTGCTTAATGATTGAGACTCTGTGGCTCGATGTGAACTTGGATCCCAGTGTAACCATTACCCTCAGCCTCAGGTTCCTCGGCAGGTTCCCAGGGAGGCGGTCCCTGTCTCTCAGGTCTCTGCAGTGTGACTGGCTTCTTGGTCCTGACTATCTTTTTCTTACTTGCCTCTTGAATCGGTATTCTCATCTTCAGTGAAACAAAAGCGAAAACTGAAAGAAGTGCAAACAATTTGCCAACCCCCCACACCCCCCAAAAAACCCAGGTAGACATGACTTATTAAAGTAATAGAATTGGACAGGAAAATACTCGGGACAGTTGAGGTGACAGGGTACAGACATATTCCATATTCTGAACATTGATAGGTCAGTACAATAGCCACTAGCTGCACGTGACTACTCACCTGAAATTAAGTTGGCAGCGGGGTTCCTAGGCATGCCAGTCCTGTTCCTAGTGCTCAGTAGCCAGTGACTAGTATGTGGGCAGCACATAGTACTGGAACAGTTGCATCACTCCAGAAAGTGCTGTTGGATAGAAAATGCTTAAGCGGTAGTAGTAGAAAATTTGGAGCCAAGAAACCTCGATTTCCTTCCAGTTTTGAAATGCATCTCTTCATCGGGCCACGAGAATCACGTGTAGTTTAGAGACTTCTCATGACCGTCCCTTTCCTAGCATTCTTTCCTTTTTTGCTGCCTTTCCATTCTTTCACTTCTCTTTAACAGCGGCAGTTGTTAACTTCCTCCCTGGGGACTTTTTTCACAGAGACAGATCATTGCGGCAGGAGCTGTGGTGTGGCAGGTTGTTGCACTACTTGAGACGCTTGCGTCCTGTACTTGAGTACAAGCTACTCTGCTTTCAATACAGCTTCCTGCTAGTGCATCCTGAAAGACAGCAGGTAGGGGCTTAGATGCTTGGGACCTCCTTGTCACCCATGTGGGAGACCCAGGTGGAGTTTGAGGTCTTTGTTCGAGACCTGCCTGCTTCTGGCTAGCTGGGGAATTAACCAGTGGATGGAAGATTATCTCAGTCTTGTTCTGCCTTTCAACAGTAAGTCAAGCGATCGGAGCATTGTCATGGTGTACAGCCATGCTATACAAAAGGAGCAGTTGCTTTGTGCCCAAATGCTGTCAAATCACAAGCCTGTGGTATTCATTAAACACTCTCTAATAAGGCTCTGTAGTGAGGAGGATGGGAGCAACATGGAGTAGGGGTGGAGGGAGATGAGTCAGTGGTTAAAGAAGAAATTGCCAGGCTTAAAGAGGAAGTAAGAAACCGGTGTATGGGGAAACGATGTAAGGTGAAAAATGCTTACAAGTTCTTTTGAGAATTAAGAATAGGTTCTGGGGAGGTCGGAGCAGGGAAGAGTGTGTTTGGGTAGTCAAGGCAAGCCTTGTGGCTGGGGTTTTGAAAAATAGTAACTGGGAGATGACTGTCTTGGAAGTTGGAGGAGCCTGTTAAGGGCCAGACGGTGGAAGGCATTGGTGAAGGACTGGCGTTTCATGCTGTGGGTCAGGGGGTGACACTGCTGAAAGGTGTTCAGGTGGTGATGGGGCTAGAGATGTGGAAGGCTTGTTGAAATGGCCACAGTATTTGAAGGTAGGACTAGCCAAAGAGGAGGTTTTTGTAATCGTTGAGCCATTTGCTAACAGACACTGGGCAGGGAAGGAGTAATGAAAGAGAAACTGCCCAAGGTGTAAGAGATGGATTTAATACCTGTTGGAATGTTGGCAAAAGGTGTGCCAGAGATGGTAAGGTCTGAATGACTCAGTGAATGGCTGGCTGCTAATGGAAGAGGAAGAACAGCTTTGTGAGTAAGTGTCAATTTCAGCTGTGGGCATCCTTTGTAGTGCCCACTATGCCTGTAGGTAATTATGTAGAGCAGGCAGGGGGGCGGTGGACATCAGCTAGTTAGATAGCTGATTGATTGAGTGTGTACTGTGAAACCAGCTTGTTCATCAGTGCTCTCAAGTCTTAAAAGATGTATAAACCATACCAGAACTGTCACATTGAGGCAGAGAATTTCAGAGTTGAATTCCATTAGGAAAAATATATTTCAGAGTAAATATAAGGTGCTCTGCTAGTGATGACAAAATAGCAGGACACATTCTTATGGACTTGCCAGAAGAGGGGAAGGCAGTTTCTGAAACAAGCACTTACTATGCCTTAGGTTTGCCGAGTCTTGTCTGTGTGGGTGCTGAGTGTCCTCGGTCAGCACCTCAGGGCTTCCTGTGCAGCTCATTGTGTCGCATCTGTCCCTTGCTTTCCACTGCCACCCCATGACTTCAACTAAAGGGTCTCAGAGAGCCCTGCATGTGAGAATCACCTGGGGAAGTCTTAAAAACTCAGATTGAGGAGCTGGGGCAGTGGCATTGCAAGCTAATCTTGCCTCTATGTTGCTGGCATCCCCTCCCATATGAACACCTGTTCGAGGCCCAACTACTCCACTTCTGATTCAGCTCTCTGCTAATGCGCCTAGAAAAGCAGCAGAGGATGGCTCAAGTCTTTGGATCCCTGCACCCAAGTGGGAAACCAGGAAGAAGTTCCGTTGCCATTTGGGGAGTGAATCACTGGATGGAAGATCTCTCTATCTCCCTCTTTCTGTATAACTTTGATTTTCAAGTAAAAACAAATCTTAAAAAATAATTTTAAAAAGTCATGTTAAAAAAAAAACCCTCATGTTGATATGTCTGTCAGCTTAAGCAAATATCTGCAGGTCCCACTCAGAATTGTTGTTTAATAAAGTAACTTTGCCTAATCTGTGTTTTAAACTGGTAGGACAGTTCATATCTAAGTATATGATGTTGGCTTTTGTACCTAAGGAGACCTTGGTAGTTAGTTTCAAATCATGGCTTTTGGATTGCCAAAGCATCCAAGCTGTAACAGTTAGATTGCTAAAGTCAGAACATGAAATATATTCTTAACTGCATACAAACTTTATGAGAGAGGCCAGGGCATTTGGTTCAGGGTGGCAGGGGTCTCCAGACCTGGACTCTCTTCCAAGTGGTTTTGCTGTTTTTGCTGCCGCCTCCTTCCTTTCATTAAGGTCTGATAAGAACTTGAGTTCCCGTCAGTAACTGTTTTCTCATCCTCTGTTACTTGAATTTCCTATGTTTAGCAGTCCTGATGGGTGAACATTCTGTAATCATGTTGAAAGAAGCATTTCGTCGGCCCTTGCTCAGGTTTAGAGAAGTGGGGGCAGGGAGGGGATAGTGATTCATCCCCAGTGGGGCACTGTGCTGCTCCAGTGCCAGCAGGGGAAAGCATGTTTTCTGGGCAGATGACACATTAATGAAACACTATGTGGAAGATTGCAATATGTGTATGAAGCAGAAAATTATTCTTGTAATTCTGGAAATAGGATTTTACCATGGCCTTTGCAGTCATTCTCTGTTGTGTCAAGGATGCAGATAGAGTGCAGTAGGGATAAAGTTGTGGCTATCGAAAAAGTGCTAACATTGTGGCTGCAATGTAAAACTCTGGGGGTATCATATTAGGGCATATCAGATTATCATATCACATGGGAAGGACGTTTAATCTCTAGGTTAATTAACTAATTAAAAATCCCTGTTTGATCTCCTAATATTGGAGCTGAATTCAGACCTGGTAAAATAGGATAAATTCAAGACTCGAAATCTTGAGTCTGTCTCCTGCTAATTGTGTAGTTTTAGGCAGTCTGTTTAACAAAGTGTATTTCACTTTGAAGATGGTAGGAATGTGAGATGACACGTGGAGAATTGGACTGCCTTGGGACACATTCACATAATAATTTTCTTCTTTTTGTTTTATTACTGAAGACTTTAGGAACTTTATGTTTGAACTTTATTGTTTAGTCCAGCAAGAAGTTACAAGTGCTTTAAGATTTCCCCTTTTGTCTGTAAGCAGACGTGTATTATTTTGCTATGGCTGCTATACCATGTTTTCACAGCATTTGGCTTAAAACAGCACAAATGTATTCTTTGGGGACTCTGGAATCACAAGATTCCTGTGCTGAAACCAGGCTCTCTGGAAGGCTCTAGTCCCTGTGAACGCTCCTGACAGTTCCAGCTGCTTCTGGTGCCTGCTGGCCTTCCTGGGCTGGTGGTTGTGTTGCTCTTTAAGTGGCTTCCTGATCTTTCTTGAAGTGTCCTCCTCTGTCTATATCGTTCGGCCTCTTACATGTCATTACGTTTATTGCCTGCGCAAATAATCCAGGATAATCAACCTTGAGATCTTTAATCATGGCTGTAGAACACCTTTCTGTCATGTAGGCTGACAGTCCCAACTCCTATGGATGGGGACACAGGTGCTTTAGGGTGCGGGGACATTTTTCAGCCTATTGCAACAGGCAGTGTCGCATGACTCAAGCGATGTCCAAAGTTTCTGCTTGCCTTAAGACCACACCGCAGCACACACACAAAGGTATTGTGATGAGATGAATGACACAGTTCCTCAAGATACTCAGAGGGAATCGGAAAGCTGTGGTAGGAAACCTGTGCTTTTGTAGACAATGCGGGAACAGCTGAAGCTGTTTGGCTAGCAAAGTTGTTTTAGGAAGACTGATGATGTGTGGAGGATAGAATGTAGTGATAGAAAGATAAGAGTCACTGGTTAATCACATGCTTAGAAATGATGCTGAAGCCTCGTGGGAATGTCGGTGTGATCAGATCAGCAAGAAAAACAGGTGTCCAGAGGACGGAAGGAGTTTGTTGTTGGCAGCTGTATAAAGTCTAGAAAAAGTTCATTTCTGATCAGTGTCCTTGTAGAAACTGGAGTAGGAAATGAAGGGCCTGTGAGAAAGGCAGGAGGAAAATTGGAGTATGGGGTTTGGAAGCTGAAATCAAGATTGAAAAAGAAAAAGCTGAGCGAGTGTCTGCTACTGTGGAGGTTGAGGAACTTCGAGAACAAGGAAAAAGGTGGTTAAGGGATTGTGTTTATCATTATGACTAAGCCCGTTTAGCAGAGTGGTTTTGGGCAGATGCCAAAGTCTCAAAGATTAGGGAGGTGAGAAAGGAAGTAGTGGCTACAGAGACTGGTGGAGAAGGGAGAAGGGAAAGGGCGAGCAGGATAGACTGGGCAGTCAGGGCTGGAGCACTTTGGAGGAGTGGTTGATGTAGGATGGGTTATGAAAAGGTGAGAAGGAGCACTTTGGGGATAAGGTTTATTTATTTATTTATTTTTGTTAAGATTCATTTGTTTGAAAGGCAGAGTTAGGGAAACAGAGTGAGAAAGATCTATCTACTTGTTCACTCACCATCCTTCCCCACCGCAGACAGCCGCTAGCCAGAGTTGGGCCAGATTGAAGTCAGGAGCAAGGTTATCCTGGGCCACCCTCCGCTGCTCTCCCAGGCAAATTAGCAGGGAGTTAGATCGTAAGTGAAGTAGCTGGGACTCAAACTGGTGCCAGAACTGCAGATGGCAGCTTTACTCTCCATGCCATACCGTAGACCCAAGAAGCATGTGCGGGTGCAAGGGCAGTTTCAGGGTATGGGCTTGGAGAGGGCAGTGAAAGGATGGAGAAGCTCGGTATTGGGGTCAATTCACTGCTCTCCTCCCTGCACATTTCAATGTCCCAATTCTCCTCTTTTTACCTTTTTATTTTTGTCTATTTTTCTTATTTCTTTTTTTACAAGCCCATGTGTCAGGGGCTGATTTTTAATAGATCGCAGAGAGAGAGCTGCTCTGCTACATATGAAACCCCGATTGATATCCTAGTTCTTTAAAAATCACCTGGAATGGTGGAGCAGGTTGATAAACTCTGTCAGCCAAATCTGACCTGAGACTCGCTGTCTTTGTGAAGTCCCTTTATATATGTAGTATACATACATCACAGTGTTAGGGGAAAATAGAATTAGAAGATCGTATAGGTTTTTCATGAGCTTAAAAAATTATTGAAGAAGGGGAAAGACAGCAAGTATGTGTGCAAGAGAGCAAGCTGCCATCCACTGATTCACTTCCCAAATGCCCACAGCAACCCCCATTTGGAGCTGAAGCCTAGGGCCAGAAACTCAATCCAGGTCTCTCACTTACTAAGTCACTGAGTCATCATCACTGTCTGTCAGGGTTGGCTTTAGTGGGAAGCTGAGTTCAGGTTGAATCTAGGCTTTTCAATGTGGGATGCAGTGTCTTTTTTTTTTTTTTCAGGTTAAATCAGATTTACAGAGAGGAGAGACAGAAAAATCTTCCATCTGCTAGTTCACTCCCCAAGTAGCCTGAATGGCCAAAGCTGAGCCGATCTGAAGCCAGGAGCTTCTTCTGGGTCTCCCACGCCAGTGCAGGCTGCCAAGGCTTTGGGCTGTCCTCGACTGCTTTTCCAGGCCACAAGCAGGGAGCTAGAAGGGAAATGGAGCCGCTGGGATATGCACCAGCGCCCATATAGGATCCTGGCACATGCAAAATGAGGATTAAAAAAAGACTCATTTATTTATATGAAAAGCAGAGTGGCAGAGAGAGTGAGTTATCTTCTATTCACTGGTTTATTCTCGCAAGTATTGACGACCACTCAGGCTGGACCAGGTGAGCCAGGAACTTGTATCAGGCCTCCTGTATGAATGTTAGGGGATCTGTAACTGAGCCATTGCCTACTGCCTCCCTGGATGCTCATTGGCAAGAAGCGAGATCATGAGCTCAGGCACTGGGAATCGGGAACGATGTGCGCCTGCAGTATGGGATGTGCCTTCCCTCAGAGATGCTATTACTACTATTCCCATTTTCCATGGGAGAGAATGGAAACACAGAGGAGTGCTTTCTGCGGGGTCACTTGCAAGTCAATCCTTGAGTAAGCTGGGATAGATGCAGTCAGAGAAGCCCTGGAGTACATGCTTTTCAGGAGTAGCCTTGGGGCTGGCACTGTGGCACAGCAAGTAACTCTGCCGCCTGCAGCACTGGCATCTGAGTCTCAACTGCCAAACTGCTAAGCAGCCTGGGAAAGCAGCAGAGGACGACCTCGGTGCTTGGGCCCCTGCACCCGTGTGGGAGTCCCGGAAGAAGCCCCTGGCAATAGCTGTTCCTTTGGGGAAGGAAAATGTTGAGGGCTAGGGTCCTTAGTGGGGCCGAGCCCTGGTCGTTGCAGCCATTTGGAGAATGAACTAGAGGATGGAAGATGCCTTTGTGTCTCTCCACCTCCCTCTCTTTAACTCTGCCTTTCAAATGAATAAATAAATCTTTAAATAAAAAAATAAGGGAATAGCCTGTATTGTCTAAGAATTAAATAATAGTGAACAACTATTATTTATTACAGGGCAGGTACTGTCCTAAGGTCACTGATGTATTAGCTCTTTTAATTTTGACAGCATCCTTAAGGGACGGGTGATTGAAGCGCTGGCTGAAATGTGACAACTAGAAAGGGATTTGATCTCTGTCAACCCAGCCCTAGAACCTATGCTCTTAACCTCTGCATGATGTTACAGGATCTAATTTTGTGCAGAATGGACTCTGCAGCTTCGTGATGCTGTCAGATTTCAAGGACACATTTGCATTGCCATTTGCAGACAGATGACATCCCCACAGAATACTAACATCTCAACACTTTCTCCATTATACTGTGCAATGGATGGCAATTGCAGTACTGCTGGTAGGTGCTGAAGACCTGCCTGAGTGCGTTTGTGATCCTCTTGGTCCCTCCTGTTCAAAGTGCTGGCAAGGGGGCTGCAATTTTGTGTCAGGAATTCTGGAGAGAGATTTGGGCTGTTGCTATAAATTTGTGTATTATGTGTGTGTAACTGCTATGCAAGGAAATAAATAGGGTATCTTTGAGAAATGAAGACAATGACTGAAACAACTGGTAGTGTCCCCCATTTGTAGCATTGATAGTGGAATCAGCAGCTTGTTATCTTTGAAGACAGACATGGTCATGACTGCCTTGGGCCAGCCTGTATCGGTGGCTTCCCCTGAGCTTTTCTTTGAGTTGCAACCTCCGCGCAGATAGCAGGATCTGGATTTGTTTTTGGTGATAGTTTCGTTCTCACCCCTTCTGTTTGTTCCTTCTTTGCAGATACTACTTGGATGCTACATTTTTCATCCGGAAGAGGTGCACATTAGATTGCCCTTTGAGATCTCAAAGAGGCAACTGCTAATCTAACATGATGCTTGCACATAGTAGGTGGTTCTTACTTGTAGATTGCTAGTTTAAATGAAATGGAAATGCAGATGCCATCTGGTTGAGGTTCTTGCGAGAAACAAATATTCCAGTTGGCTGGGATATCACGTGATTGAAACCAGAGTAAAAGGGTTCACTTTGTGCAAGAACAGTCTTCATGCGTAGATGCATAGGAGCAGGTTACCATCAACCACACCTGGAAGCTGCCTGCTGGCTGCTGGGAGGTGATTTTGTGGCCATCGGGTTGAAGAGCAAGCAGGGTGAGGCATACTTTGACCATCCCCTGCAGCTGATGTAAGCAGAGCTAAGAGACTGAGAGGCCTTTTTGTCAGTGAGCATATAAAGATGAGGTTAAGGTTGGCTTTGTGGTTGTTTCCTGTAGAGAATGTGTATACACCATATCTATTTGATGGGCCTAACTGTTCGGGCTGATAGATTTATGGGAGCATTTGATCAAGAAGGTAGAAGATTGAGGCTCTTTCCTTACGTTTTCTGAGCCCACTAAGCCACCCTTGCTTAGGTGATGGAATTATGTATCTTGATGTAAAGCACCATTGATGTAAAGCACCATTTTCTGGGATTTTGTTTTTTCTTTCCCTAGCTTGAGGCAGGTGATTTTGCATCATGTCTCATTTGTGTCTCCTGAATTAGGACAAAGGGTTATTTGATTACTCATCTCTTCATTTATCCTGTAACTTTGGGGGAAAAAAAAAAGAAAAAGGGGATTGTGATGGTTTTCTTTGCCTTCTCATTGGCACATTGCAGGTGCTTCTGATGAATGACTTACTGGCCCCTAGTGCTGTTTTCCAAAAAGATAAAATGCATGGCTTAGGAAATGTGTGCTGTGGGCTTAACTCCTCTGGACCTGTTTAAAAATACTCTCTTCTCAGTCCTGCCCCTAGTTTCCTGAATCTGGGTCCTGTCTCAGGATAGGCTGGAGTGTTCAGGCTGCCTGAGTGGTTACTGCACCACTGGCCTGGCACAGCCTCAGGGGCACCAGTTGGCACTCCACAACTGCCCCCCAGCGTGGCTCACCCTGTGGCTGCTCAGATTTGTTGTGTGGGAGTCGAGTCAGAAGAGATGCACTCAGGCCTGGTGCGTTGGCCTAGAGGCTAAAGTCCTCGCGTTGAACGTGCCGGGATCCCATAAGGGTGCCGGTTCTAATCCCAGCAGCCCCACTTCCCATCCAGCTCCCTGCCTGTGGCCTGGGAAAGCAGTGGAGGACAGCCCAAAGCCTCGGGACCCTGCACCCGTGTGGGAGACCCGGAAGATCTCCTGGCTCCTGGTTGGGATCAGCGCAGAACCAGCCATTGTGGTCACTTGGGGAGTGAATCATCAGATGGAAGATCTTCCTCTATCTCTCCTCCTCTCTGTATATCTGACTGTGCAATAAAAAAATAAAATAAATCTTTAAAAAAAAGAGAGAGAGATGCGCTCAAGATACCTTCCTATGCTAAAGTTTTACCATTTCTAAAATCTTAGATACTTTGAAGTTTAATTTTTTAACAATTCAAATAACTTACCATAATATTTATTTTAAAAACACTTTATCTAATTTTAAGCTTTTGTTTATTTTAAATTTATTTGTAAATGTCTTCTCAGGTGTATTTGCCCAGGAATATTGATTTATCCCTGAGACTTGCAGCCAGTGTTTGACCGCAGGCATTGATCTGTGTGGGTCCTTCAGAAGGTCCCTCGTCCATGTATGGGGAAGGCAGCCTAGTAGTACTCAAGCAGATTTTTTTTGCAACACACTTTTTTTTTTTCTAATTATGATGTTATAATGTGTTTATACTATAAGATAACTGAAGTAGAAAAATTACACACAAAGAAAATAAACTCCCATTCTTGGCAGGACTCCTGATATTTTGTGATAACTTGTCTTTTTATCTTCACATATGGGAGTATTTATAATAAAATTGGAATTATAAAATATATTTAGTCTAACCATCTGATCTGTTCGGTTAAAAATTATGTTATTGTGGGGGAGCGTTTGACATAGCAGTTAAGAGGCTTGGAACACCCTCATCCCATGTCTGACTGTCTGGGTTTGAGGTCCGTTCTTCCAGGTTTTTTTCCTGCCAATCTGCACTCTGGGAGGCAGTAGATGGGGCCCTCCACTGTCCTTGGAGACCCAGCTAGAATTTTAGGCTTCTGGCTTCAGCCCAGCCCAGCTGTTGGAGGCATCTAGGGAGTGAACCAACAGATGGAAGATTTCTGTGTCCATCTTTCTGCTTTTCAAATAAATGAAAAATACATTTCTGAGACTGACAGTGTGGCAAGGTATGTTAAGCCATGACTATGATACTGGCGTCCTGTATGGGCTGTGGTTTGAGTACCAGTTGCTCTTCTTCCAGTCCAGCTTCTTGTTAATTGTGCCTGGAAAAGGAGCAGAGAAGGGCCCAGCCTGCCACCCACAGGGTTGGCGGGGAGGCGGACATGGATGGAGCTGTTGGGATCATCCTGGTCCAGCCCTGGCTGTTGAAGCCATTTTGGGGGAAGAGCTCGCTTTTTTTTTATTTTAAAGATTTATTTTTATTATTTTTTATTGGAAAGGCAGATATACAGAGAGGAAGATCTTCCGTCCAAGTGAGCTGCAACGGCCAATAGTATGCTGATCCGAAGCCAGGAGCCTCTTCCGGGTCTCCCACGCGGGTGCAGGGTCCCAAAGCTTTGGGCCGTCCTCGACTGCTTTCCCAGGCCACAGGCAGGGAGCTGGAAGGGAAGCGGGGCTGCTGGGATTAGAACCGGTGCCCATGTGGGATCCCGGGCATGAAAGGCGAGGACTTAACCAGTTGCGCCACCGCGCCGGGCCCAAGAGCTCACTTTTGTTTGTTTCTCTCTCTCTCGCTACCGCTCCCCTTCTCTCTCTGTAGTAACTCTGCTTTTCAAATAAATAAATCTTATAAATCTTTAAAAGTAAATAAGTAAGAGCCAGCATGGTGGTGGTGAAGTAGGCTACTCATTCACCTGTAGAGCCAGCATTCCATATGTGTGCCAGTTTGAGTCCTGGCTGCTCCACTTCCAAACCAGCTCCCTGCTAACAGCCTAGAAAGGCAGCAGAAGATGACCCAAATCACTGGGGCCCACATGGAAGTCCTGGAAGAAGCTCCTGACTTCCAGCTTTGGACTGGGCCAGCCCTGACCATTATAACCATTTGGGAAGTGAACCAGTAGATGGAAGATCTTTCCCTGTCTTCCTCTCTTCTGTAACTTGTAAGTAAAATAAGTCTTTATGAAGAAAAAAAAATAATTGTTTAAAGATTTTTGTTTATTTTTATTTGAGAGCAGAGTTGAGAGAGGTTTTTCATCTCTGGTTCACTCCCCAAATGGATGCAATAGCCAGAGCTGAGCTGATTCAAAGCCAGGAGCTTCTTTCATGTGTCCCACATTGGGTGCAGCCGCAAAAGAACTTGAGCCATCCTCTGATCCCTTTCCAGGCCTCAGGCAAAGAGCTGGATCAGAAGTGGAGCAGCCAGGAACCAATAGCGCTCTTATGGGTTGCCCATGCTGTAAGGCAGAGGATTAGCACACTGCGCTGGCCCCTGCTGTGTCTGTTAATAGGTCTGTCATGTGGATCACGAGAGAATTTGTGTAAGGCTTTTGGAAACTTGTAGTTACTGTGATTAGTGGCTTGAAAAAGTCTCATAAGTAGTTTTATTAATCCTCCTCTCCTTGGGCTTCCTGATTTGTATGGTTGATGCCATCAGCATCTGTCTGTGTGATGGATTTCTTGGCCCAGCGATCAGTTCCCTGAAAGCTGTCCTTGGCCATATAGGATTCTCACTGAGAAGCCCAAGCATCATCTGGCCAGTCATTCTGTTGTGGGGAGAGGCAGCGGTAAAGGCTATCTGTCTTACACCTGCAGTGACAAACTTGATTTTCTGTCTACCTTGCAGAGGAGGTGGCCAAGTTGGAGAAGCACTTAAGGCTTCTCCGAGAAGAGTATGTTAAGCTGCAGAAGAAACTGGCGGAGACCGAGAAGAAATGCACTCTTCTGGCTGCACAGGCAAATAAGGAAAGCACCAGTGAGTCCTTCATCAGCCGCCTGCTGACGATCGTGGCCAACCTGTATGAACAGGAGCAATACAGGTGAGCACCCAGACAGAGGGCCACTTCAGGGGAGGGGAGCCAGCTGTCAAGCTCTATTCCTGGGCCATATTATAGCTCTTTGCTCATTAATCTTCTTGCTGGATTAACATATTAACATATTAGCTAGTCTTCATTCCCAAGAATGTAAGCTCCTGGAGGCAAGATTTTTTTTTTAATTGTAACATCAGATATACAGAGAGGAGGAAAGATAGAGAAGAAGATCTTTGGTCCGTTGATTCACTCCCCAAGCGGTCACAGTGACCGGATCTGAGCCGATCCAGAGCCAGGAGTCAGGAGGTTTTTCTGGGTCTCCTGCATGAGTGCAGGGTCCCAAGCTTTGGGCCATCCTTGATTGCTTTCCCAGGCCACAGGCAGGGAGCTGGATGGGAAGAGGGGTTGCTGGAATTAGAACCGACACCCATATGAAATCCTGGTATGCGCCAGGCAAAGACTTTAGCAGCTATGCTACTGCGCTGGGCCAAAGATTATTTTCCTAAAGATTTATTCTCAAGTTTGACCTTGGGGCTTGGGTGGTGAGAGCCACTAGGCTGCTGGAAATACCTGAGCCAGGTCAGACTCAATGCTTGGGGCCCTAGCCGCAGCCACTGCTGCCGCATGGTGAGTGAGTCCTTGGTTTTTGGGTGGCCAGCATACCAGTTGGCGCTAGGTTGCACCCGCTGGCCATCTGGCAGTGAGCTCTAGGGTCTTAGGTGTGTAAAATTGCTGCTTAGGGACATCCATGGATAAGGCCACTGTGCTTGTAGATGAGGAATAGAGCAGTCTGCTGTACGTACTGGCAGACATGGGAACCAGTGCAGGGGACAGGACTCGTGGGGGTTATTATGGACCATTCTGACTAGGCTGTAGCTCTCACTGGTTTGCATGATGGCCAAGTATGTGGTGGGCAGGATCAGGTTGGTCAGCAACACTCATTGATTTGTATAGAAAACAGGGCTGGAAGCAGAACTGACCCAGCAATTGCAACCACCAGCATATGCATAAGCTTCTTGGGGCGATGGACTGTGCTGGACCCTGTACTGGCAAGCACACACAAGACTCAAGTCTGGGATCACCTCGGACGAAATTTCTTTGCGGATCACCCCAACTAAACTGCTGCACTCAGAACCCCAACCATGAAGAGAAGTGCAGGTTCCATGGTCTGACCATGGAGTGCATGTGTCAAAGCTGAGCCACCTCAGAGGCTCAGATGGAGCAGTGACAACATATCCAGGTGCACATGGAGCATGTGGCAGTCTATTGGAACCTGCAGAGGACACCTGGAACCACAACAGAGGATGAGGACAGAACAAATCAGTCAACTATACCAGCCACGTGTCAGCAGTGAAAGTCTGGACAAACAGGGACTTTAGGGTGGACTGTGTCAATCAGTGAATTCTGGAGCGATTTCATCATGCTTGGAGTGGCAAGATTGGCAGCAATTCAGAACTGTTGATCAGAATCACTTGAGTAGTGCCCTCAGAGCATGTCCCCAACACTGGGGACATTGAGTAGGTTGGGAGGTTGGATGGGACTTCTTCCTTTTTCTCCTCCCTTCCCCCAGATACAGGAAAAAAGAGAATGTGGAAACAATAGTGTTACCCACTTTCCTGTATCCCTTGACCTTTTGCGCCTCAATCAATTTTGTAAAAAATCAAAGTAAAATGATAATTTAAAAAAAAAGATTTATTTTCTTTTTATTGGAAAGTCAGAATGCAGAGAGGAGGAGAGACAGAAAGGATGATCTTCTGTCTGTTGATTCACTCCCCAAGTGGCCACAGTAGCCAGAGCTGTGCCGTTCCGACTCTAGGAGATTCTTCGAGGTCTCCCACGTGGGTGCAGAGTCCCAAGGATCTGGGCCATCCTTGACTTCTTTCCCAGGCCACAGGGAGGGAGCTGGATGGTAAGTGGGGCCACCAGGATTAGAACCAGTGCCCATATGATATCCTGGTGTGTGCAAGGTGAGGACTTTAGCTGCTAGGCTAATGTGCCAGGCATGAGTCAAAATTTTAGTCTCTCAGTTATTGCTCAACTTGGTAGAGTGGTAGTCATGGTGATAACATTGCTAGTGCAGACCAAAGTTAGCTTACATAGTTAGGAATTGCAAGGGGCAAGATATCTTTCTCTTGGGTGGGATAGTCGCTGGAGTCTGATAACTGGTGGGCATTAGGTATTGCATGATGGCTGACTTGGGCCTCCAGGGCTACAAAATTATGATAGAAGCTCAGCTGTCTACTTCTGTCCATGTGACCTCAAGCTCCATGTCATGGCTCAGGTTCCTAATCTGTAAAATCAGCTTACTCCTTGCCCTATGGTGGTTGTGAGGAATGTATGAATAAACACATAGAACAGTTCACAGCATGTGGTAAATGCTTCATTATTCGTTTCTGTTGGTTTTGAGGGAGTTGTTAAAGGCTGAATGGGATTTAACAGGGAAACGTAGTGTTATTAAGCAGAGGGAGTGTGGGGTAAGCACAGTGTTGCAACAGGCTGCTCTTCCACCCTGCATGGCTGGCATTCCCAGCTCTCTGCTTATGGCCTGAGAAAGCAGTAGAGGATGGCGCAAGTCCTTGGAAAACCACACCCACAAGTGAGACCCGGAGGATGCTCCTGGCCTTCAAATTTGGATATGCCCAGCTCTGGCCATCGTGGCCACTTTGGGGAGTAAACTAGCAGATGGTTGATCTCTCTGTCTCTGTAAATCTGTGTTTCAAATAAAATTAATTTTTTAAGAGAAAGTGACATTTTATTTATTTAGTTTTTAAAGATTTTTTTGGGCTCGGCATGGTAGCCTAGTGGCTAAAGTCTTTGTGTTACATGCTCTTTGATTCCATATGGGCACTGGTTCATATCCTAGCTGTTCCATTTCCCATCCAACTCCCTGCTTGTGGCCTGGGAAAGCAGTCGAGGACAGCCCAAAGCCTTGGGATCCTGCACTCATGTGAGAGACCTGGAAGAAGCTTCTGGCTCCTGGCTCTGGATCAGCTCAGCTTTGGTCATTCAGGTTACTTAGGGAGTGAACTAGAGGATGGAAGATCTTTCTCTGTCTCTCCTTCTCGCTGTAAATTTGATTTTCAAATAAAAAGAAAAAGAATTTATTTTTTAACTCATGGATCTATTTATTGGAAAATCAGATACACAGAGAGGAGAGACAAAGATCTCTGATGGTTCACTCCCCAATTGGCTGCAACGGCTGGAGCTGAGCCAGTCCAAAGCCAGAAGCCAGGATCCAGGAGCTTCTTCTGGGTCTCCCACACAGGTGTAGGGTTCCAAGTTTTTGGGCCATTTTCGACTGCTTTCCCAGATCACAAGCAGGGAGTTGGATGGGAAGCAGAACTACCAGGATTAGAACTTGCACCCATGTGGGATCCTGGCATGTTCAAGGCAAAGACTTTAGCTGCTAGGCTACTGTACTGGGCCACCCTATAAGTAGTTTTAAGTGAAAATATAAAAATACAAAAAAAAATTCAAGTTCAAATAGGATGATGATAATTGATGACTGCATTGCTGTCAGCATAGTCATTTGGCTCTTGTGTCTGCCCAGTGTGTTGTCTAGCTGTTCACTTGTTAGCTAGCCAGATACCTTCTACCCTTAACATTTGATATTTCATAGTTGAACACAAGTATCTGTTTGGAAAGTTCTTTTCATATAATGATCCATTACAAATGCGGAAACATGTTTTGAAAAAAATTTGTCTCTCCATACAATTTCCCTGAATATAGTTGAGTAAAAAATGACCAGTGTAAAGTCTGAGTATTTCTGGTGAGAACACTAGTGCGGGTGTTAGGTTTCAGGTTATTGACTGCTTTGTTGTAGCTTGTTGTTCCTAGTTTCTTCTGTTTAAACTTGTCTTGGCCACGAGCCTGGAGCATAACAGCGTTGTACGCTCGGCGCTGTCATCAGTCTTGAAGCTTTCCATTTTTCTCTCCCTGGTTGCTTATCTTAGTTTATTCTGCATAAATCACATTTTTTTTTTAAAGATTTTTATTGGGAAGTCAGATATACAGAAAGAAGAGACAGAGAGGAAGATCTTCTGTTCGATGACTCACTCCAAGCGGCCACAATGGCTGGGGCTGGGCCAGTCTGAAGCAAGGAGCCACTTTTGGGTTTCTCGCACAGGTGCAGGGTTCCCAGGCTTTGGGCCATCCTAGATTGTTTTCCCAGGCCTCAAACAGGGAGCTGGATGGGAATCAAGGCCACTGGGAGTAGAACCAGCGCCAGATGGGATCCCGGTATATTCAAGGCGAGAACTTTAGCCACTTAGCTACTATGCTGCCCCAAAAACACATCTTCTGCTTCATACATGAATTTTAGCAGTCCCACTTAGTTTGTGAATTTACAAATTCCATTTGGGGATTTATTTGAAAGCAGAGCATCTCAGGTGGATTAAAGCTAGACATAATAAATAGAAAACATTTCTTGCAACATGCTATGAACACACCCCATCAGACTTCATTGCTGGTGTATAGAAAGGGTTCAGTTATAATTTATTTTCTTGTGCAGACACATGTTGGATCAATACTATATATTTATCAGCTATGGATTCTAGCTGTACATTTTTCTTTTCATGTTTGTGGATGTTTTCTTCATCAGTGACCTAAAGATCAAGGTTGGGGACAGACACATCAGTGCCCACAAGTTTGTCCTGGCAGCCCGCAGTGACAGCTGGAGTCTGACCAACTTGTCTTCCACTGAGGAGCTGGACCTGTCAGGTAAACCTCTGATTGACACACCAGGGACACAGATGGCCAGCAGAAAGTTATTGTATGCTTGTACAGTATCTGGGGTGTAATGACAGGGAATTATGTTTCTTTTCAGCTCATTTGGAGATTATGAGATATTTAACAATGAATGACTAAGTAGCTAAGCAGATTATAGGTGGCGTGTGTGCGCCTGCTTAGTACCTACCTTTCCAAATCGTAGGTCTATCAGTATCAGATGGTCTTACAAAGTATCTTCCCAAAGCTCATTTCAGTAGTAGATTATAAATAAGGATATGCAGAAAAAAATCCCTTTAAGAAGTTCTGTCAACTACGTACTAACTAATAATACTGTCAGAATACTTTTCCTGACCTGTGCGTCCTGAACTCAGAATTCACAGTTACTCTGAAGAATTAATAGTATGTTTTTTTTAACATTACAAATTACTGTCCGCGTTAAGAATTTGAATGGGTGTGTGTGTATCTGTGTGAGAAGGTGGATAGGTTGATTTGTCTCACTGCCATTGCCAATTTATGTATGTCATGTTTTGTTACACGAATATGTCCTTAATGCACATAATCAAATTTTAAGATTTTTACTACCGTTTACATTGGGTTATTTAATATTTGTATTTATTCAAGATTTTGTATTTATTTTATTGAAAAGACAGATTTACAGGAAGAAGGAAAGAGAGAAAGGTCTTCTATTTACTGGTTCACTCCAAAATGGCTATAATGGCCGGAGCTAATCTGAACTGAAACCAGGAACCAGGAGCTTTTTCTGGTTCTCTCACATAGGGTTTGTGCAGGGTCCTAACATTTTAAGCATCCTCTACTGTTTTCCCAGGGCATATGTAAAGAGCCGGATGGCAATTGGAGCAGCTGGGATTTGAACCATTGTCCATATGTGATGTTGGCAGTGCAAGATTCAGAGTTAGCCAGTTGAGTCATTGTGCTGGTTTTTTATTTATCTCATGCTACATGATATTATATACATTTGGGGTAAATATGGTGGTAGATGAACTCAAAAATACCGCTTTTGTGGTAGACTTTTGGCCCAGTGCTTAAGACCCTATTTAGGACATCCGCATCTCATATCATAGTTCTTGGATTCAAGTCCTGCTTCTGTTCCTGATACCAGCTTCCTTGGAAGCAACAGGTGATAGCTGGGATTATTGGGTTCTTGGTGTCCTCATGGGATAGCTAGGTTAAATTCCTGGTTCCTGCCTTTGGCCTGGCCCTACCTTAACCGTTGCAGGCATTTGAGAAATGAATCGGGATAGGAGCTGTCTGTATCTATATGTGTGTCCCTATCACTCTCCTTCTCAAAAATAGGTAACTAATGTTTAAAAATAAAACCTCATCAAAATTAATTTTAAAGTTGCTTGTTGTCTGGTACTGTGGTACAGGCAGGTTAAGCTGCTACTTGCAACACTAATATCCCGTATCGGAGTGCTAATTTGAGTCCCAGTTGCTCCATTCAATCCAGCTTCCTGCTAATATGCTTTGGAAAGATATTCTAAGATGGCCTTAAGTACTTGGACTTCTCCCATCCACGTGGAAGGCTTGGATCAAATTCCTGGCACCTGGCTTCAGCCTGGCCGAGATCTGGCTGTTTCAGCCATTTGGAGAGTAAACTAGTCAATGCAGTCAAATAATGCCTTTCTCTGTTGCTTCTCACTGTTCTTATGTGTTGCTCTGCGTTTCTAATAAAATAACTTTTCTAAAATTCACTCTAAAAAATTAAATTTTCTCCTAGTGCTTAACTGCTGTTAGAAAAAAAGCAAAATGCAAAGTTTTAGTGCTACTGTTACTCATCCGAAGATTTATGGTAGTTATTGAGAAGAAATTCAGATATGATAAGATTTGAGGTATTTGGGGGGTGGAATATGGGTGGGGGGGAATCCCAGACTATACAGAATTGTATGATAAATTTCAAGAATTAAAGAAAATACATATAATAATTTAAAAAAAAATGAAGTATTTGCAGAGGAGTTGACCACGTGAGGAATCTGCTGAATTGCATCTTTGCTCACATGTTCATAGGGGACTGTTTTCTGGGTCTCGTGTGGAGAACACAGATGGTCATGGCATGGTCCTTATTGTACAGAGCACCTGTTCTGTTGAAGGAAGCAGGTTATTGGTGAATCATTTCAGACTGGGGATTTAAGTATAGGAACATGACTGCATATTAAGTACTAGAAGAGCTGATTGAGTTGATAATGAAGGCGGCAGCATGGTTGACCGCTAAGCCATATGGTACAGAAGTTGGCAGTTAGTGCATGAACCAAGAGGACAGATGTCTGAGGCTTCTCCACTGAGAGTAAACATTTCTGGATAATAATTTCTGAGGTTAATTTGAGGTCTAATTATATGGACTCCAGTCCATATGCTTGGCTTCTCAGAGCATGGCATTTGTTTTTGTAAAGTGCAATTTTTTTAAAAAGATTTATTTTTATTGCAAAGTCAGATATACAGAGAGGAGGAGAGACAGAAAGGAAGATCTTCTGTCCGATGACTCACTCCCCAAGTGGCCGTAATGGCTGGAGCTGAGCCAATCTGAAGCCAGGAGCCTCTTGTGGGTCTCCCACATAGTGGGTGTAGAGTCCCAGGGGTTTCAGCAGTCCCTGACTGCTTTCCCAGGCCACAAACAGGGCTGCCCATATGGGATCCTGGTGTGTTCAAGGCAAGGACTTTAGCCGCTAGGCTACTGCGCCGTGCCCTAAAGTACAATTTTGTGAAACTGTGTTTCTCTGCCCTTGTTTAAAACAAAGTTATGCATTACTGTTAAAGCCTGTTAGGTCATGAGGTATTCGCAAAATTTAGGATAGTCTCCTGGTGATAGCAACAGGTTATTTTCCAAGACTGGGAGATAATAAAAATATAGAATGCATTCAGCCTTGTTTTTAAAGGGTTACAAGTTAGCAGACATTTTTTGTTGTCAATATTATTGGAAGGGGTTGATGGGGCTGGGGGGCTCCAGGGGCCAGTGCTCTGTCACGGGGCCAGTGGCATTGTGAATAGCGGGTGGTTACACATTGATCTGGAAGTAGACTTAACTTTTGTGCTTTATTATCTTTTTTCTGGGATATTGGCATAGGTAATTCAGACAGACTTGGTATTCATCGTAGTTTTGTTTTTTGTTTTGTTTTGTTTTTGGCAATTACAGATTACTAACTGACATGAAAATGAATTAGATATGGGAAAAATGAGTGTCTCCCATAGCAGACAAAAAAAAATGATTAAGGCATAAAAGGCCTAATTTGAACATTGAGTTAGAGTTTTTGTTTTGTATTGGCCCAGTTTTAGTTCGTCCGTAACAGGAATAGCTTTAACTCAGTGCTTTCTGGTCACCGGATCACTTCCCTTTAAAAAGGCTTTTTCTTTTTTTAAAATTTAGGAAAAAATGTGAGTGCCTTTAAATATTGCTGTACTCTCATGAGCATCTTTTTTTTTTTTTAAGATTATTTATTTTAAAGGCAGAGTTCAGAGAGAGGGAAAGACAGAGAGAAAAAGACCTTCCATCTGCTGGTTCCCTCTCCAAAAGGCTGCAACAGCCAGGGCCGAGCCAGGCCAAATTTGGGAACCTAGAACTTCACCAGGGTTCTGGTGGGTGCAGAGGTCCAAGCACTGGTGCCATATCTTGTTGCTTTCCCATGCCATTAGCAGGGAGCTGGATCAGAAGTTAAGCAGATGGCATAAGAACCCAGGCCTGTGTAAGATGCCCAGGCATCATAAGTGGTGACTTTAACCCACCGTGCCACAGTGTCCATCCGTAAAAGCCTCTTCTGATCCTGCAGTAAGGATAAGGTTTACTTTTAGGAATGATCCACTTTAAAGCAGTGGCTTTGGGATTATGCTAGATCGGGCACCAACTTAGGTCATTGATAGTAGAGCCTAGGACATCTTTTGTTGCTGTCAGGTAAAATTTATCTTTGAAATGTGTCACAAGAGAGAGGTCTAAGATGTGGTAGCATCTACGTGTATTTGCCCAGCATGTGTATATATTTTGCCCAGCAGTCCTACTTACTGCCACAGTGTGGCTGTCAATGCCTGAATCTGGGTGGCAGCAGTGGAAATTTCCTGGGAATTCTCTGTGTAATATGCAGAAGCACTGACACCTCACACACACAGGCCAGCAACTAGCAGGACACTGGAAATAGGCTCTGGTAAACAAGAGTATAAATAGCGTACAAGCTGTTTCAGAGGTCGAACTCTTTGCACATTAGCGCATTTGGTAAAATCATTTTGTGAATTTGCCGGTGATCTGTTTCTTTAGAATTGTTCCATTCATGTAGCCCAGGTTGAATGTCAGGCTTTGTTCAAGATGCCAGGGGTGCAGCATAGAACAACGTTACACTCTCACGTGCACAGAACTTACACCTTGATAAGACTGACTCCAGACCTCATGATCTTTTTGTGGAGTTCTTATGTGTTGATATTTTTTAAAATTCACGTCAAACAGTTTTGTTGTTGACAAGGATTTTAGCATTTGTTCATGCAACTTAACAGGTGTTATGTGCCTGGTATTTAAAAAGCATTTGTGTATTATGTTAACTTAATATTTTGTTCCAAAAGTAACTTTTGCACCTGATGTGATACCTTGACAAAGACATGGTCACTTGTGTTGGGCTCTTGCCCTACATGCATGGCTTCAGTCTGATCCCAGGAAGACATGAAACCAGATTGAGGAACATGCCACAAAACCCCCACCAGTAAGATTGTGACACTTAGACGTTACCAATTGGAGGAAACTAAAGTGTGGGACAACAGATTGCAGTATGGAATCCTCAGTTGGATTCTGGACCATAAAAAGGACATTATTGGTAAAACTGGCAAAAGAAGGTCTGTAACTAGCAGTTAATAGTATTGTATATATTAGTTAATTGCCCATTTTTCATAATTTTATAATTATGTAAGATTACTAATGTTAGGGGAAGATGAATAAAGACTATATGGCAGTGACCTGCAACTTTTTTCTAAACCTGAAAATGTAAAATATATATTTATTTGAAAGACAGACAGATGAATGTTGCACTGGTTTACTCTCCAGACACCTGCAACAGACAGGACTGGGCCAAAGCAAGGAGCCAGAACTCCATCCAGGTTTCCCACACAGTGACAGGCACCAAGAACTTGAACTATTACTTGATGCTTCCCAGGGTACTTTAGCAAGGAAGCTGAGGTTAGAAGCAGAGCTGAGACTCCAACCCAGGTCCCGTGGTATAGCATGTGAATATGCCTAACAGTCTCTCTCTCTTTTTTTTTTTTTAAGATTTATTTATTTTTATTGGAAAGGCAGATGTACAGCAAGAAGGAGAGACAGAGGAAGATCTTCTGTCTGATGATTCACTCCCCAAGTGGCCGCAATGGCCTGAGTTGGGCTTATCTGAAGCCAACAGCCAGGGCTTCTTCCAGGTCTCCCACGTGGGTGCAGGGTCCCAAGGCTTTGGGACATCCCCCACTGTTTTTCCAGGCCACAAGCAGGGAGCTGGATGGGAAAAGGGCGGCAGGAACACAAACCAGCACCCATATGGGATCACAGCATGTGCATTGTAAGGTGAGGACTTTAGCCACTAGGTTGCAGCACCGGCCCAGCCCACCAAACAGCCTCTTAACTGCTGAGCTAGATGCCTGCTCTTGAGGCTGAAATATTTCAAGCTATAAAGATTAAAAAAAATAAAAATTTGCTTTTCATTTTTTTCTTAAGTGTAAAGATATTCGGTTGATTTCAAGATTTTTTGGTACCAAAATATGCTGCATTTTCCATGAATTTTTGGAAGTACATCCTGAGTTGTAAGTATGTGAGTTAATGGAGGTGTTAATCTGATTAACATTCTTGTAATTCATGTAGATATGTGTATATACATATATACCAATACCACATTATACACTTAAGTATATAATCTTTGTCAGTATACCTTACTAAGAAGTAAAAAGCATGAGATTATGAGCATACTGACTCATCAACTGGGAAGAGAAAGGGTATGAATGTTAGCGTGACTCGGTCCCAAAGGTTGAGGCCAGGGATAGACCACAGTTTGCCTTGTAAGAAATGAGTCTTCTAGGGCCTGTCTAGCATCAGCAAGAGGCGGGCATCAAGTAATCCTGAGTCAGGGATCGAACTCGGCTCCCCTGACTTGGAACTTGGACATTCTGACCAGCATCTTAACTAGGAGGCTAAACCCCTGACTGAGTACATGTTTTTAATCTACTCTTGTTTCTTCATGTGCTATGTAACCTATCTGTTTATGCTGAATGTCGATGTATATGTTTTAAATTCTTGCATTTCTTTCACATTTGTTATATTTTAGTCCGTTTTCCATGTCAGATGGTTAAGAGTTTGGTTCTGCCTTTTTCTTGTGAAATACTTTACTAAGCCACAGGTACATGTGTGTATTTGCAATGTTGTTTTCTTCAGACAGTAATTTTCCATGTGTGATTTCTATGTGAAAAATTGTGTACTTATAAAAATCTTTGCTAATCTGAGAGACAAAAAGATATACTCTAGTTTAAATTTTTATTTGATTATTCATCAGGATTATTAACCAGCTTTATTCATCTTTGTCAGTTAACTGTATCTGTTGTCCATTTTCCATTGGTTACGTGTCTTATTTGTCCAAAATCTTTCAAAAACGTTTCCCAGTTTAACTGATTTCTTCGCTGGGTTCATTTCCTGTCCCCAGCGCTCATGGACAACTAACATTTTTCGGGCATCAGCTACCGCCCAGACTAATGTTTGAGTTGAGTGTACTGTAACTTACTAGCTTCAGATTTTAGAGGTCTTGAAAAAAAACACAAGTGTGTCATCCAGTGCCTTTTGGTTTTTCTGATTCCTTGCCAGATGCTAACCCAGAGGTGACCATGACAATGCTCCGCTGGATCTATACGGATGAGCTGGAGTTCCGAGAAGATGATGTGTTCCTTACTGAGCTCATGAAGCTGGCGAATCGCTTTCAGCTCCAGCTCCTTAGGGAGAGGCAAGTTACAGCAGATAGCCGCAAGCAGCTCAGACGGTGCTGGGCTCAGTATAATTATGCCCAGCTCTGGGAAAACAACCACTGTTACTACTGCAAATAATTTTTGCCAGGTGTTCTTTAAAAGATTCATGCATTCATTTATTTATCCCACTGAAAAGCATAATGACAAAATTACAGAGAGACAGATCTTCAGTCTGTTTGCTTATGTCTCAAATGGCCAGAATGGCTCGGGCTGGGCCAGTCTAAAGCCCAGGGCTAGAAGCTGCTTCGGGGTCTCTCAGTGTGTGTGCCATTCTAAGGACATCTGCTGTGTTCCGCTCCTGTCCCAGGAGCACTAGCAGGTAGATGGATTAGAAGTGGAGCAGCCAGGACTCAAGAGAGCACTCATATGGGGTGCCAGTGTCACAGGCAGTAGCTTGACGTGCTGGGCCACAATCCTTGTGCCTCCTCTCCCCCCAGTGTGTGTTTTTTCATGCTGGATTTTTCTGTTTTCTTATGTACATTTTCTAGATCAGCAGAATACAGGTGTTAAAATGCCATCGGACCCCCTTCCCCCTTTTAGGAAAGATTTATTTATTTGAAAGAACTGCAGAGAAGAGGCAGAGAGAGATCTTCCATTTGCTAGTTTATTCCTCAAGTGGCCGCATGTCCCAATAAGAGCTTCATCTGAGTCTGCTATGCAAGTAGCAGGGGCCCAAGCACTTGAGCCATCTTCCATTGCTTTCCCAGGTGCTTTAGCAAGGAATTGGGTCAGAAGTGGAGCTGCTTGGACTCAAACCTGTGCTTATACAGGACGCTGACATCACAGGCAGGAATTTAGCCTTTTACACTACATGCCAACCCCTAAAATGCCCTTGCATATCAGTTGGAGACAGGATTCTTCGTTGTTCAGCTTAACCAAGTTGTGTAAAGTGTCTTTTTATGTCTGTGGTGATATATTGTATTCTCAGGTACCTGAAGAAATGACTTTTCTTCTGGGCATGTGAAGGAATGATTTCAGCCATTAAGAGGTGCTTACCCCAGACCCGGCACGGTGGCCTAGCAGCTAAAGTGCTCGCCTTGAATGCACCGGGATCCTATATGGGCGCTGGTTCTAATCTTGGCAGCTCCACTTCCCATCCAGCTCCCTGCTTGTGGCCTGGGAAAGCAGTCGAGGATGGCCTAAAGCTTTAGGACCCTGTACCCGTGTGGGAGACCTGGAGGAAGTTCCTGGCTCCTGGCTCTAGATTGGCACAGCACTGGCCGTTGCAGTCACTTGGGGAGTGAGTCATCGGATGGAAGATCTTCCTCTCTCGCTGTCTTTCCTCCTCTCTACATATCTGACTTTCCAATAAAAATAAGTCTAAAAAAACCCAAGAAGGACCTACCTGTTCCTGTGTTTTCCTCTGGGAAACAGGGACTTTGGTACCTAGGGCCGCTCGCTCTGTTTTCACCATGTTTCCCCAGGGGTGGCATGCCATACCTCACAGCAATCAAGAGACGCATTATTCGCAACCATAATTGAGGTGAACCTAAGTATGTTTTCGTGTCTAAGTCCAATTAAAAAAAACTATAGATGTGTTTATATAGAACATACTAGATTATTAGTAAAAGAAACTTTATCATCAAGGCCTTACAGCTCTTATTTTAGTGTCTTTGAGCCATCTGAGTGGGAAATGAAAAATTTTTTTTTCATTAGGTTAAGTGTGGTGTAAGTTTTTTTTAAGTTCCTTACAAATTAAAGAGCTTTAATAAAAGTGCCCTGGGGTTGCAGTTGTTTAGATCATTTTAATCTGTGTAATGGATTCTTTAATTAAAATGTTGGTTGTGTAGTCTTTGTAACTATCAGGACTGCCAGCTGCTGAGTTAGTACTGTGGCTGCCTGTCCTGGCTCTCTGAAGAGCTGCCTTGGAAGGGACTCAGGCGTGGCCTCAGAGCGCCCACTGCCGTCCACAAGAGAGATGACATGTCTGAGCCAGGGAGTCACAGGTCCTGGACACACGCGAGAAATGGGTGCTACCCACTTTGAGAATGTAGGCATTTCGGCACTTTGGGAGGCTGGGGCTGCTTTGAAAGGAAGTTTTTTTGTTACCATGTTCAGTGTATCGTGTCTGGAAATATTGTTCACCTTTTGTTTATCCTTTCACCATCATTTTTTTATGTCTTTCTCATGTACATGAGATTGATATATGAAACTAGGCAGCAGTTGTGAGATGCCTAAATATATGCTTGAATTTGTTCTTTAAAAATCAAATTTTGGGGCCTGGCGCAGTGGCCTAGCAACTGAAGTTCTTGCCTGGAACGCGCTGGGATCCCATGTGGACGCCAGTTCTAATCCCGGCAGCTCCACTTCCCATCCAGCTCCTTGCTTGTGGCCTGGGAAAGCAGTCGGGGATGGCCCAAAGCCTTGGGACCCTGCACCCATGTGGGAGACCTGGAGGAAGTTCCTGGCTCCTGACTTTGGATTGACATAGCACTGGCCGCTTCGGTCACTTGGGGAGTGAATCTTTGGACAAAAGATCTTCCTCTCTGTCTCTCCTCCTCTTTGTATATCTGACTTTGCAATAAAAAATAAATAAATCTTTAAAAAAAAAAAGTGCAAAACCATTCCAGGTGAATTTAGCCTGGAGACCAAAATTTTAAAAAAATTAAATTTTTGTGTATCCTTATTCTTTTTGTATCTAAAATTAAAAGTATATAATACCAGCAGAAATTCCCTTACAGATGGAAGTTTTTCTTGCTTTTTTTCAAAGAGACTATATGAATGGAGACTACAAATGTTTAAATAAGGTTGTATGTTTTTCAGCTCTGTAGATCATGTCAGTTACTCTATAGGTTATACAAATGGCACCGGGCACTGGGCCAGTGCAGTGACTCAACAACATCTGTTTGCAACCACTGACATCCACTTTGGGCACTGGTTTGTATTCCAGTTGCTCCACTTCCCATCCAGCTCCCTACTTGTGGCCTGGAGAAGCAGTAGAGGATGACCCAAGTCCCTGGGACCCTGCACACATGGGATTCCTGGGTGAAGCTCCTGGCTCCTGGTTTTGGGTCAACTGAGCTCTAGCAATTGTGGTTATGTGGGAAATAGACCCTTTCTGTCTGTCTCTCCTCCTCTTTGAAAATCTGCCTTTCTAACAAAAATAAATAAATCTTTTTTAAAAATGGCCACTGGCACTATAGGGATCCCAGAATTAGTAAAAATGAAATATCTTGCCATTTCTCAGATGAAATAAGTATGGGTCTCATGGTGAAGTGTCATTTGGCAGCGAAAAGTATAGGAGGAATGGTATTTTCAATCTCACAGCACTTGTCTGTAAAACTAGTAAGGGGACAGTGCTGTGCAAACCGGAGACCCTGCTCCTGGAGGCCTTGCTGTGTCGTAGGATGTCAGGATGGGAAGACTGTGGGGATTGAGCATTGTAAAAGTGGTTTTGCGAAGAGAATTTTTCTCCCAACATTTTCCACTTTCTTAGCTGAAGTTGTAGTGCCTTATCCAAGATGGCTGTGGTACAGAAAGTTCAGTCAGGTGTGCAGTGCTGTTAGTCCTTCTCACAAGACGTCATTGGAACTGACTGGGCTGTTGTAACAACTCAGTTGCTAAAACGCCCTGGGAATGGTAATGCTTTCCATTTGTCAGTTATATTAGTTAAAAACAGTGACTCAACAGGCTAATCCTCTGCCTGGGACACTGGCATCCCGTATGAACACCAGTTCTAGTCCAGGCTGCTCTACTTCCCATCCAGCTCTGTGCTTATGACTTGGGAAAGTAGCAAGAGATGACCCAATTTCTTGGACCCTTGCACCCTCGTGGAAGATCCAGAGGAAGCTCCTGGGTCCTGGCTTCAGATGGATTCAGCTCTCTGTCTCTCCTTCTCCAGAAATCTGCTTTTCAAATAAAAATGAATTTTTTTAAAAAGCACCTTGGCCCCGGTCTAGGGTTAGTGCATGCCTGCAGAGCCACCTGGCGGACTCGGAGAGGATATTCTCCTGTCCCGAGGCTTTGTTTGTTCCTCGTGCTTCCCAAGTGCCTCACAGCCTCCTCGTTTCTTATGCTACTTCCCACTCTGTGGTCTCTCTCCACTTCAGCTATCAGCTAACCTTTTATTCTTCTTTATAGTAGTGCTGAAATCCCTTAGTAGTAGTTGTGATGTTACATGTTTTCACATCTTTTCAAAGAACTGCAGGCCTTAAAGGAGGGGAAGACCAGGAAAGGGAGCTCAATCCAGGAGTGTCTACATTAGGTACTTGGGACTGTGTTCAAGTGTGGCCAAGTTTTCATTCATCTAACAAAAGGCTTTGTGCACCAGTTTAGCTCGGTGCTTGTGATGTCAGCATTCCATGAGAATGCCAGTTCAAGTCCTGGCTGCTCCGGTTCCCATTCAGTTCCCTGTCAGTGCACCTGGGAGATGGCAGAGGATGGTTCAAATACTTGTGTCCCAGCCACATGTGTGGGAAACCTGAATGGAATTTCTGGCTCCTGACTTTGGCTTGGCCCAGACCCAGCTATTGTGGCCATTTGGGAAGTAAGCCAGCAGGTGGAAGATCTTTCCCTGTCTCTGTTACTCTGCCTTTCAAATAAGTATTGTTTTTAGAAAAAAGAAGCTGTTGTGATGGGCTGTGGGCTAGGAGAAGCAACTGTGGCAAGTCAGGAACTGTTCCTGAAGTCACATTACACCTGGTTGGCGCTCCTAGAAGTGAACCTGGTTTCTAGGGCCGTGTGGGGGGTTGGCTGTCTCCCAGGGGCCTGCTTTAGTGGCAGGCTGTCTGAGGACCCCAGGAGTCCTGAGAGGAGGAAGCCTGGGTCTGGCAGTGCTGCTGCTTGTAGGTGGGGATGTGGGGCTTGCCTTTTGCTACCAGAAACCTGTTTCCACGTGCAGCTTTTTCTTCCCTGTCATACATGGCTTCCTCTTATTGGGGATTTCAAAATAATCTTGTTATTACTCGACTCTGCCCATTGGCCATTTTTTTTTTGTCTTAGTTCAATTCTTATGTATATAGTAGATATTTTGAGTAGGTTTTTAAAATTTAGATTTATTGAATTACATACAGTAAAATCTATTATGTAAATTGATCTTTTGGGAAGACTACTGTGGAGACATTAATTTGTGAGGCATACAACCTCACTGGACCCTCTTGCTTGCATGTAGAGTGGTGCAGGCAGACTGCAGAGGACTAGAGTTGGCTCTGGTGTGTGAGATTTTTATACTCACCTTTGTATGTGACCAGTGAGTTTCCTGTGATTCCCCTGAAGGCAGTTGAGATATTATGCTTAGCATGATTATTTACAGATTGTTTTGAGTCTGACCAAAACTGAACAATATAATTGTGTAATAAATTATGGTACTTTTAGAATATGGGAGACCAGTCACAATTTACTCATAATGACCTCATCTAGTCTTAAGCCTTAGAGCCAGCTAGCATACGGATTGTTGCTGCAGTTTGCTCACTTGTAAATAGGTTTTCCCTGATAATACTGATCCTTCCTGATTTTCCCTTACAGGTGTGAGAAGGGAGTTATGTCCCTGGTGAACGTGAGGAATTGCATCTGCTTCTATCAGACTGCGGAAGAACTGAATGCCAGCACCCTGATGAACTATTGTGCAGAAATCATTGCCAGTCACTGGGTGAGTGAGTGTAGACAGAGGGGAGCCTGGACCTGGACCTGCTGCCTGGTGAGCAGCCTCTTTGGCATCTAGTGTCCTGGTTCTGCACTTGAAGGGTTAACACTTGGGCTTCGTGACCTCTGAAAGTTGTCTCAACACTGAGAGCCTGCTGCTCCTGTGCTTGCAGCATGGAGGGGCAGGAGGTAGTTCAGGTCTGGGTTTGGGTGGGGCTGGCAGGGCCTCATGTGGAGGCTATAGCCCCGAGCTCTCCCTTGCCTTCTAAATCAGGTAAAGGCCGTTATTAAATCTAATGTATCAAATTCCTTAGATAGTTTGAATTTTAATGAATTGTCTTTACATTTCTTTCATTTTTTTTTAAGATTTAAATTATTATTATTATTTTTTACTTGAAAGGCAGATTTACAAAGGATATTCAGAGAGAGAAAGATTTTATGTCTTCTGGTTCACTGCCCCAAAATGGCTGCAGTGGCCAGAGCTGAGCTGATCTGAAGCCAGCAGCTTCTTCAGGTCTCCCATGTGGGTTCAGGGTTCCAAGGCTTTGGGCTGTCCTCTATTGCTTTCCCAGCAGGAAGCTGGATGGGAAGCAGAACAGTTGGGACATGAACTGGCATCCATATGGGTTGCTGGCTTTAGCTGGTGGAGGGTTATTCTGTTGAGCCAGAGCACTGGCCTCCTTTGATTTCATTTGTTCTTGTGTTTTCTAAATGCTAAGGCTAGAGTTTTGTAAACTGGATTGTGTGAACTGGTACATTGTGAAGAGGCTCAGAATTTCAGATAAAAGTCTATGAGAACTGGATTTTAAGGAATCAAAAAGAGAACAGTAGTCCTTCTCGTACTTTACCTTTCTGCATAACTGCAACAGTCGAGGCGGTCTATACCTCAGTGCGGTGGATCGCTTTGCCTCTTCTCGGGTGTAGCTGTTTAGGTTGGGTTGGAGAAAGGAGTCTGCAAAAGCCTGCTGCCTTGAGCTTGCTTTTACTTGCACTTACAGCTTTGCTCATGCTGTGCCGTCTTCAAGTGCCGCAGTGTTACTGTGGGACAGACGCAGGCGCAGGTGGGAGACCTATAGGTTCCAGGTCACAATTTGGCTATTCATTCTGTTTGAACCTATGCCAAGTCATTTAACCACTTTCTCATTTGTTAATAGGAATAGTAAGATAACCTACCCGATAGGGTTTTTGTGAGAATGGAAGGATATGGAAAATATTAAATCATTTAGAAACCGACTCTTTTCTTCCTTGTTTATTTTATGTGTTTATGCCAAAGGCAAACTGTCAGTCAGAACAGCCTGGGCTTAGCCAGGCCACAACCAGCAGCTGGGTACACCATTCTGGTCTTCCATGTGGATGTCAAGTCCCAAACACTTGAACCATTTGCTATTTCCTTCTCAGGCACATTAGCAGAGAGCTGCATCAGAAGTGGAGCAGCAGGGACTCCAACTGGCTCTCATCAGATGACAGCATCGTTATCAGTGGCTTAACCTGTGTCATGGTGCCAACCCTAGAGTCTGACGCATTCTGAGGGTTGCATGATGACTAGTGTTGTTGTTAATATGTTCTATCTGTTTTAATCCTTAGGATGACTTAGGAAAGGAGGACTTCAGTAGTATGAGTGCCCAACTATTATACAAAATGATCAAATCCAAGACTGAGTACCCGTTACATAAAGCGATCAAGGTGGAGAGAGAAGATGTGGTCTTCCTTTATCTCATTGAAATGGATTCACAGGTATTGTAGCTGTTCCTTTGCCTTTGCCTTCTTTTTTTTTTTTTTTTTTCTCTCTTAAAGAATTTATTTTTATTGGAATATCACAGAGAAGGAGAAACAGAAAAAGGTCTTCTCTCTGCTGGTTCATTCCCCAAGTGGCTGCAACAGCCATAGCTGAGCTGAACTGAAGCCAAGAGACAGGAGCTTCTTCTGGGTCTCCCATGCAGGTGCAGGGTCCCAAGGACTTGAGCCATCCTGCAGCCAGGATATGAACCAGCACCCACATGGGATCTAGCCACTAGCCCGCCCATGCTTTTTCAGTTTTTCATTCCCTTCCCAAAGCTGTGCAGTGTGATGCTCCTTACTTCCTTATGAGCTCCCACTGCTACAGTCTAATGTGCATGCTTCTACTGCCAGTTCCGCAAGGCAATCTGTCCTTTTTTGTAAAATCAGTTCTCAGAATTTTTCCAGCCTCAATGCATTGCCCAATTCCAGAACCACTTCTAAATTTTAATTTTTAAGGTTTTATTATTTTAAAACATTTATTTGAAAAGCATTCTGACAAAGCAAGGGAGATAAGGCAATCGTTCAACTTGCTTTTCACTTCCTAAGTGTCCACAACAGCTGGGGCTGGGCCAGGTGGAAGTCCAGAGCCTCAAACACCATGTTGGTTTCCTCCATGGATAACAGAGGCCCAAGTACTTTGCCAGGTGTATTAGCAGGGAGCTGGATTGAAAGTAGAATACCAGGGACTTGAACCATACATACTTACATCTGTGTGGAGGTGCCAGTGCCTCAAACAGCAGTTTAGCATACTGCATCACAACATGAGCCCCTTCCCACTTTTAGGAAACTGTTCCAGTAAAACTTAACTTGCAGGTTCTAAAATCTCTTAGTTTTAATTTCCTGTTGCATAAGATTACCACAAACTTAGGGGCTTAAAAAACAAAACAAAAAACCAGAAACATATTATCTCAGTTTTGTAGGTATAAATTCAGTACAGGTGTCACTGGACTGAAATCAGGGAGTCGGCAGCTCTACCCTGCTAGTTGGGATTGTTGGCAGAATTTAGTTTCTTGCGGTAATGGAACCCAGATCCTCATCTCCCCTAGGCTGTCAGCTGAGGGCAGTTGCCAGCTTTAGATGCCACTACATTTCCTTGGCTTATGGCCCCCTGCCCTCCTCTTCAGAGCTGGCAGTGGCAGGTCAGCTCTCACGTCGTGTCTCCATTTCCTACTTTAAGCTTCCCTGGTTCAGTGGTTTGTTTGTTTTCCCTCATCTACATCTTTCTGCAGCTTTTAGGTTTCTTTCTCTTATAATGACAGAAACAGTTAGGATTGGGCCAGGTCAAAGCCAGGCGCCCAGAACTCCATCTGGGTCATCTGTGCGGGTAGGAGCCCAGGGACTTGAGCTGTCACTTGCTGCCACATGCCATGCTTTCAGTAGGATGTTGAACCAGAAGCCAAGGAGCAGAGACTTGAACCAGCGCTCTGGTATGAGATGTAAACAGCCAGCCCAGGCAGCGGCTCAGCTCACTGCACTGTGAGTTAACTCCTGTGAGTCTTCCCTTTGCAGATGGATTGATCCCTCCTGGGTAATCCAGGATCCTTTTCCCATCTCAGGGTCCTTGACCTTAATCACATCTGCAAAGTGCATTTTGCTCTGTAAGGTGACATCGGCATAGGTTTTGGGGGCTGCTATTCAGCCTGTCATACTGTCTTAAATTAAGGAAATGTGGTTGCTCTTGACAGATGGGATTGAAGTATGTTGGGTCCTAGATGTTCTGGATGTAGAGAGACATTCCGATGCCAGAAGGAGTTAGATGGTTAAGCGTCAGCATCTCACAAAAACATTGGCTGGTTGCCGTGAAGCTCTCTGACCCTCTGCCTTGGCAATGGTGTTTGACAGCAGTCTGTCTCCGTTTCTCCTGTGGTTCTTATGTTGTGTTTTGCGCTGCTTATGTCTATTTTGTTCTGTTCATTCAGTCTGTGTTCTGAGGAGGCTTAAAAAATTTATGAATGAAATTGAATTTGAGGAGTAATAAATGTCATCACACTGAAAACTTGACATGTAGGACGTATTGGCATTCAAGCATGGTCATGGTGGGAGAAATGAAAGTAGGTTGTCTTCTTCACTGGCTGGCTGCTGATGGAGAAACTTCTCTGCACAGCTCCCTGGGAAGCTGAATGAAGCGGATCACAATGGAGACCTGGCGTTAGATCTGGCCCTTTCACGGCGCCTGGAGAGTATTGCCACGACGCTGGTTAGCCATAAAGCGGATGTGGACATGGTAGACAAGAATGGCTGGAGCTTGTTACATAAAGGAATCCAAAGAGGTAGGAAGACATGGATTTTGTGCTGTTTTCTTTTCAAGTAATGGGATTTTTACCCAAGTGATTTTAGATACTCCCCGTGTCCCTGAAAGTTCGTGTATACTTTCTGTATCTGACTTTTTAGCCTACGGGATTTAGAATTTGAGATCACTTGGTCGAAAGAGGGATTGAAACGCTGTCGTCCATGCCTTGTTACATTGGCTCTTCACGGTGGCAGCAGGGACTCCAGAAGCATGGCATGGATTGGGCGCAATAGCCAAGCGTCTGAAGTCCTTGCTTTGCATGTGCCAGGATTCCATGTGGGTACTGGTTCTGGTCCCGACGACCCCACTTCAGGTCCAGCTCCCTGCTTGTGACCTGGGAAAGCAGTTCAGGATGGACTGGAGTTGGGGACCCTGTACCCGCATGGGGGACCTGGAGGAGGCTTCAGACTCCTGGTTTCAGATTAGCTCAGCTGTGGCCACTTGAGGGGGTGAGTCAGCGGATAAGGGTCTTCCTCTCTGTGTCTTTTGTTCTCTGTATATCTGACTTTCCAGTGAAAATAAATCTAAAAAGCCTGGCACATGGAGGAAAAGTTGTTTTTAGTTAATTATTATAATGCTTAATTTGAAAGGCAATGATAGAGAGCAGAGGAGAATCAGAGAAAGAGAGCTCTTTTTTTTTTTTTAAGATTTATTTTACTGTTTTTGCCATAAGCAGGGATCTAGATCAGAAGTGGGGTAATTGGCACTACAACCAGCACCCCTATGGGATGCGGATGCTAGTAGGCAGAGGATTAGCCTATTGTGCCAACACACTGGTCACCATTTTTGTTTTTGAAATGCAGAGTGAAAAAGAGATCTCACATCCAGTGATTCACTCCCCAAATGACGTAATAACAGGTAATGGCCAGGCCAAAATCTGGAGCTGGGAATTAAATCATGCATCTTGCAGCTGGGTAGCAGGGACCCAAACTACTTGAACCGTTACCCGCTGCCTGCCTGGGCGTGCATTAGCAGGAAGCTGACATCAGGAGCTGAGCCAGAACTAGAACTCAGGTTCTCCACACTGCTGTTCCATATGTGCGTCTGAACCCCTCATGGCCTTGTGTCAGATGCCTACCTCTCATTAAAAATATTTATATATGTTTATTTGAAAGGGAGAGACCGAAAGAAGGAGAGAACTTCCATCTGCTGATTCACTCCCAAAATGGTCACAACACCATAAGCTTGTCCAAGTTGAAGCTCAGAGCCCAAACCCCATACAGATCTCCTACCTGGGCGACAGGGGCTGAAGCACTTGAGCCGTGACCTGATACCTTCCCAGCACATTGTGTGGGAGCAGCCAGCCCTTGGACCAGCGCTCTAGCATGGGATGGTGGTGTTGCAAGTGATGGGTAGCTGGCTCTGCTACCCCCCCCGCCCACCTCGTTTTTGTCAATGAAATTTAGAGCTGTAGAGTTCCAGAGTGAAACGAAAGCCTCCATCACAAACTCCAAGACCTCATTTAGTAGAAGGAGAGTCGCTCTGACTGGAGTACTTGGCCTTGGCCGCTGTTTCGTTTCCATGTGGCCAGCACGATCCCATGCCCTATTTGAGCACATCTTCAGCCTGTGTTATTCTCCCTTTCTGATGATGCAGAGTTATCCTGCTGTGCATCTGCTGCACTGTTGGATTCACAGGTCGTCAGTGGAATGCAGTTGCTTCGAGAAGTGGCTCTGTTGTAGCTGTGGCTTTGCCCTTTATGGGCACAGGTTCTAATGCAGGCATCCTAGGCATGTGTTGAGAGGGTTGGGCTTGCTGGCTGCAGGAGAGGAAAATTTTGCTCATGATGGAGTCGGAAATCCTTAGCGTATACCACTGTTCAGAGCAGTACATGTGCCGCAGCTCTGCTCTGTGCTCTCCAGGCCCGTCCGCCGCCCGCTGGGCGGGCCGTGAGGGGGACGGTTTCGACTGCAAAGGGAATTGCTCTTTCCTACTCTGGTTATTGTCTGAGATGTTTATTTTGGAAACAGATATACTTGTTACTAAAAAAACAGTCTTGAGATTATGTTTCTTTCCTCTTGGAGTTAAATTCATATGGTTGATGCAAAAACATCTTTGATGCATTATTAAATATTTTGATGATTGCTTAGTTACAAGAATTGCCAAGAATTGATGGTACAATTTTTGTGCTGCCTTTAAGATGACATGATTTTCTGCTCTGTATGTATCAACTGCCTGCAGTCCTGTGGATTAATGTGTTGGCACAATGATTTGATGGTTGCTGACTTTATTTATTCATTTAAAGATTTATTTATTTATTTTTACTGGAAAGTCAGACTTGCAGAGAAAAGGAGAGACAGGAAGATTTTCCATTTGCTGGTTCACTGCCCAAGTGGGCGCGATGGCCAAAGTTGGGCTAATCCAAAGCTGAGAGCCAGGAGCTTCTTGCAGGTCTCCCATGTGGGTACAGGTGCTTTTCCAGCCCACAAGCAGGGAGCTGGATGGGAAATAGGGCTGCCAGGTTATGAACCAGCAAGGCAAGAACTTTAGCCACTAGGCTACCGTGCAGGGTCTGGTTGTTGACTTTAGAGTGGCATTGTAGGGTGGACAGAGCACTGGCTTTGCAGCTTGGATGTGTCAGGATGTGAGTGTTGGCTCACCTGGTACACTCTGGCCTTGGACAGTCACTGGACAGCTGTCTGCTTTTCCCCCTCTGCAGTGAGAAGTGAGAGTTGCTTCTCCCTTGCTGGATTGTTGGTACAGCGAGCAGCTGTGTCAGTAGTGTCCTGAGCGCTCTGGTCACCTGCTGGTGGGTGGATGCCCTGCTGGTTTCACCTCCTCTTCCAAAGGAGTGCAAAAACACAGATCTAAACCCACGTTTTATACTTTGACTTGAGCTATTAGTCTATTGAGCTGCTGAACAATTAAATTGGACAGTAGGCTTAAATTTTACTTGTAACCTTACTTGAAAGTTTTTGTTTAAGACTTACTTTTATTTAGGGCCCAGCGTGATAAGCCTAGTGGCTGAAGTCCTTACCTTGGATGCAGGCAGTAGTAGTAGGGAAATCAGAGCCATGCATTGTGATATGAAGCAAGGGCATCTTCACCTCTAGGCTAAGCTCCCACTCCCTGATCCTTACGTGGAGTAAGTCCTGAGGCACTTTCAGCAACCTGGCATCCCACCCGTGAGCACCAGCAAATCTCAGAATTACACTCAGCTGTCCTGGTACCAGCAGATCAACTTGGGGAGATTGTCTTGGGTTTGGGTTTGGGAGATAAGAACTGTTAAATTTCTAGTATTGTTTTTTTAAAGATTTATTTATTTATTGGAAAGTCAGATATACAGACAGGAAGAGAGACAGAGAGGAAGATCTTCCATCTGATGATTCACTCCCCAAGTGAGCGCAATGGCCGATGCTATGCCGATCCAAAGCCAGGAGCCAGGAACCTCTTCTGGGTCTCCCACACGGGTGTAGGGTCCCAAAGCTTTGGGCCATCCTCCACTGCTTTCCCAGGCCACAGGCAGGGAGCTGGATGGGAAGTGGAGCTGCCGGGATTAGAACCAGTGCCCATATGGGATCCCGGGGCATTGAAGGCGAGGACTTTAGCCGCTAGGCCACGCCGCCGGGCCCAATTTCTAGTATTTTTGCCTGTTTTAAGTTATGAATGGAACTAAATTCAATGAGGAGTGACCTTTACTCCATAATCTTACAGTGAGTTGAATTGGTCTGTCACTGTCATCCTCCAAGTAACCACTTTAGCTGGTTTTTTACACACACACACACACACACAAGTTGCTTGCCTTTTTTCTAAGACAGATTGATACTAGAAAGAGAAAAAGATGTTCCATCTCCTGGTTCACTCCCCAAATGGCTGCTATGGCTGGAACTGGGCCAGGATGAAGCCAGTAGCCTGGAATTCCATCCCGGTCTCCCAGGTGGGTGGTCGTATTTGAACTGTCTTTGGCTGTTTTTCTAGGTGTGTCAAGCAGGGAGTTGAATTGAAAGTGGAGCAGCTGAAACTTGAACTAGGACTCATGTGGGTTGCCAGTATTTTAGATGGTGACTTAACCCACTGCACCAACATGCTGGCTCATGAGATGTTTTTTTTTTTTTAATGTATATGTGTGTGTGTGTGTATTAGAGAATCTGAAAGAGTGGGAGAGAGGGCTCCTATTTGCTGTTTCACTTCCCAGGTGCCTATAACAGCCAGAACTAGACCAAGGCCAGAGATAGGAGGCAGGAATGCAATGCAGGTCCCTTTTGTAGGTACCCAATTACATGAGCCATCACTGGTGCATCCCAGGGTGTTCATTACAGATTAAGCTGGAGTTGGTAGCACAGCCAGGACTCAAAAGACCCAGGTTTTCTCAACTACTATGTCAGACAGCTACCCCAAACACAAGGCTTTAACTAACTGGAGTGTGCAGTTCTATGATCTTGGTGATAAGTTGTACCTTCAGTGTCCTTCGAGGTTTCTTCCAACACACGTAGTTGCCCCAAGTTTGTGATTCTTGACTGCCGCCTTCTGAGGAAGCCCTGTGAGAGTTGTCACACTTTTGCCACCATTTCTTCCATTGTTTCTTTTCAAGGAGATCTCTTTGCTGCCACCTTCCTTATTAAGAATGGGGCCCGTGTCAATGCTGCTACGTTGGGTGCCCAGGAGACACCGTTGCACCTTGTGGCATTGTACAGTTCAAAGAAACACTCAACAGATGTGATGTCTGAGATGGCACAGATTGCTGAGGCTCTGCTCCAGGCTGGTGCCAATCCCAATATGCAGGACAGTAGAGGCAGGTAAGTGCCCTTCATACCATTCCCAGAAGCTTGTTTTGTCGTGCCACATAATTGGCATTCAGGGATTTCGTACTTTTTTGGGATTAAGCAATCTGGTCTTATTGAAGTCAGAAATACAGACTTACAATGCAAGTGAGCATCACGGCTAAGCCCAGAGACATTTGTGGGAAATGTTTCCATGCTGCGTGAGTGAAGTCTATAAATTTGTAAGCAGCTTCTGTTGTCCTTGTGCAGACTGAGCCAAAGTGACCATCCAGTTAGGTCCTCCATGGTATCCTGCTTTCAGCATTTCTTAGCATTCTGAGACTTTGAAGAAGTACCCACTGACCCATATTTATTTCAGAGACAGAGTTGTATCCATCACTTCACTCCTCAAGTGCTTGCAACAGCCAAGACTGGACCAGGCTAAAGCCAGGAGCTGGGAACTGTACCCAGTTCTTCCATGTGGGTGGCAAGGACCCAGTTACTTGATGCATCACTGCTACCTACAAGGGTCTGTCTGTGTTGGCACGTAGCTGGAACTAGGAATCGAACCAAGGTATTCCTATGTGGGACCAGGCATCTTGATTTTGAGGACATTTAAGTGCTTGTCCTGGAACTCCTACTTTGATTGTCCACAGCCCAGCCCTTCAAGTGTTTTTCAGCACTTAACTGGTTTTTTTCGTGCTTTCCTGGAAATCTTTAGCTAAGGGTTGCTGTAGTTCAGGAGCTAAAGAAGGGCTGTTTGTCTTTGGGATAGTACTTCAGCCACCTGACTCAACTACAGGTGGGACCCACAGCTCAGTATTGTATGTTTTTGGAACCCTGTCAAAAAATAGACTTCTGGGGTCCAGCAGGATAGGGTAAGTAGTTAATGTCCTCACCTTGAACGTGCTGGGATCCCATATGGGCAGCGGTTCATATCCCAGCGGCCCCGCTTCCCATTCAGCTATCTGCCTGTGGTCTGGGAAAGCAGTCGAGGATGGCCCAAAGCCTTGGGGTCCTGCACCCGTGTGGGAGACCTGGAAAAAGTTCCTGGCTCCTGGCTTCGGATTGGCTCAGCTCCAGCCGTTGCAGTCACTTTGGGAGTGAGCCATCAGACAGAAGATCTTCCTCTCTTTCTTCCTCTCTGTATATCCACCTTTCTAATAAAAATGAATCTTTTTTTAAAAAAAAAAGAGTTCTGTGAAGTTTGGTTGTAAGGGTAGGAAGGTGGATTCAGGTGATGGATAAAGTCCTTGATTAGGTCAGGTGATCTTGTGGTCCTTTGAAAGCAAGTGCAAATTACCATATTTCCCAAAAGGTTGCATATACTTTCCCCAGTTGATTGTTTGCTTGAAGGTCTAGTGCTCTGCAAGGCCAGCTGCTTTAGGGTACTTGAATGCAGAGTAAAAACAGTGATCAGGAGTTACCTGCTACTTACTGAACCTTTAGCAGTTGCTACTCTGTGTGTGTTAGAGTATAACGGAAAATTTGGGGAAAGAAAAACATTTCTGAATTAGTGGCAGGTAGGTAGGTGGGCAAAGCTTGCTCTTAAAAGGATTAGCATATGGACATTCAGTAAAGGATAAGGATTGAATTGGAGACTAAGATGTCTTTCTTTGCTTATTGTGTGTTTTTGGCCACTGAATAAATGGTCATATATAAGGAAGTCTGCTTTCTTATTTAAAGTTTAGTCTGTTTTAGAAAATTACTTGTGGCAGAAATGCTTAATTTCTTCTTGCTGGTAATTCCACATGGGATTCTGCTTGTGCTGTGTTGTGGGCAGTCCTGAGCCTGACCTGTCCTTGCTGACACCTCTTGTTCTCATTCTGCAGGACTCCTTTGCACGTGTCCATCCGGGCCAGGAACGAGCAGGTGTTCAATCAGCTGCTGCTCTGTAAACAGTATGTAGAGCAGCCTGAGCGTGGGAAAGCAATGTGAGGGTGGGGTCGTGAAGGGAGAGTGGGGGAGCAATGTGAGCGTGGGGTCGTGACGGGAAGATGGTCCTTTTTAAACGGCTGTTAGTGTTAACAGGCTTTAATAAGTGCAAATAAACAGTGAGGATTTTGGCAGCACAAAGTAGCTGAAAATTTCTGGTGCATTCATGCTACCTTTTCATTTCAGGTTAGACCTGGAACTAAAAGACCACGAGGGCAGCACGGCCCTGTGGCTGGCGGTGCAGTACATCACTGTGTCTTCTGACCAGTCGGTGAACCCCTTTGAGGATGTGCCTGTGGTTAATGGGACCTCCTTTGATGAGAACAGCTTTGCCGCCAGGCTCATCCAATGTGGCAGCAACACCGACGCACCTGATGCACTGACAGGTGAAGCAGAATAGGCCCCCGAGGGATGAGCTGGGATCGAGTGGTTCCATGAAATGCTTGTGTGCATTTTTGTTTTCTCTTGTTTTAAAGCTTTATTTATCTAAGAGGCAGGCTGACAGGAGAGAGAAACAGAGAAAGAGATCTCCCACCTGGTGGCTCACTCTCCAGATGGCTGTGACAACCAGGGCTTCCCTGGGCCTGTCTGACGCCAGGAGGTGAGAACTCCCACCCAAGGTTCTCACTTGAATGGCAGTGGCCTGCACTTTGGAGCATCTTCAGTTGCATTCCCAGCTGAAGGAAGCTGAATTGGAAATGGAGTGGCCAAGAGCCAAAACAGCATTTGGGGCCCTGTCCATTGTGAAGACATATTTATACAGAGAGACAAAGTTCTTCGATCTGCTGGTTCACTCCCCAAATGGCTGCAACAGCTGGAACTGAGCTTATCCAAAGCCAGGAGCTTCTTTCTGGTCTCCCACATGGGTGCAGGACCCCAAGGCTTTGGGCCATTCTCTGCTGCCTTCCTAGGCCACAAGCAGGGTGCAGACAGGAAATGAAGCTGCCAGGACACGAACTGGCACCTATATGGGATGTTGGTGCTTGCAAGAGGAATTAGCCATTGTGCCACCATTCCAGCCCTGTGTAATGCTTTTACCAAAACTTTGAACACACAGTATGTTACTGAGTTTTTAAGAATTTTGAATAAGCATCTTGATTCTCTCTCTCTCTTTTTTTAAGTTATTTGTTTGAAAAGCAGGTTTACAGAGAGAGAAGGAGAGACAAAGAGATTTTTCAGTTGCTGGTTCACTTCTCAATGGCCACAGTGGGAAGAGCTGGGCTGTTCTGAAACCAGTAGCTAGGAACTTCTGTTGGATCTCCTTCATAGACACAAAGGCCCATAGACTTGTGTCACCATCCTCTGCTTTTTCAGGACATAGGCAGAGATCTGGATTGGAAATGGAGTAACTGGGACACTGCAGTATCTGTCATAAGCTGGACTATGAGGCAAAAGCCCCAGTCCACGTGTTCTTAACAGTGATGTTTAATAATCATAGACCATGGACTGACACCATGGCATAGTAAATTGAGCTTCCACCTGCAGTGCCTGCATCTCATATGGGCACTGGTTCAAGTCCCAGCTACTGTACTTCCCATCTAACTCTCTGCTTATGGCCTGGGAAAGCAGCAGAGGATGGCTCAAGTCCTTGGATCACTACACTTAAATGGGAGACTGGGAGGAAACTCCTGGCTATGAATCAGCTCAGCTGTGACTGTTGTGGCCATTAGAGGAATGGACTGGAGGATGAAATCTCTCTCTGCCTCTCTCACTTTCCTTCTCTCTGTAACTCTGCCTTTCAAATAAAAATTGTTATAATTTCAGGTGGTATTTGACCTGTTTCAAGAAAAAATGGTTGTTCACTAAGGGTGAAACCACTTTCTTTGAGGACAAAGGAAGCATGTTGAATCAGAGTGTCCTATTTCTCTCCCTTGTCTTCAGTCCTGTTTTTTTTTTTTTTCCACCCCTTGGGTTTCCACATGGCATAGCTGTAGAACGTGAGATCTGATGTTAATTTTTGGAAAGGAGTTTCGGAAGATTGAGGAGCACTGTTCCAAGGCTAAAAGCATGTTAAGAATAAAAATACTTTTTTCTTTCCAAGATTTTTATTTAAAAAGGGTGACAGTAGTAAGTAAAGTGTTTCTGTGGTAGGAGCAAACATATTTTTGACCCTAGGAATGAAAGTGAAGTATGTAAGGGCCTTTGTTTTGATTGAACTTGGCTCAGAGTGCCTTCAAAATGATCCAGCCCAGTGGTTCTCAGCAAGGAGCAGTTTTTGCCAGGATATTTGGCACTACCTATTGACATTTTCATTATGACACATTCAGAGGTCCCACTGGCATGTGGTGCGCGAAAGCCAAGGATACCCTAAAACGTTACATAGTGTTCAGGCCACACTGGCACAATGGAACCATCCCATCCATGACTGTAGTAACAGCACTGTTCTGGAATCTTGATGTCTCCCAGCTGCAGCTGGGAGGTGTAACTCTGGTGCTAACGGGTTCCAAACCAGATCTTCCACGGTGTCTTTGTCCATCAACAGTGCGGACTGAAATAATTGGTGCATTTGATGTGTGTTTCCATAGCCAGGTGGTGGGAGGAGTAGATGCTGTGGACATAATTTCCATGCACATAGAAGAATAAACTTGCCCATTTTTCTTCCAGGAAATTGTTTACTGCAGCGCGCAGCTGGAGCAGGAAATGAGGCAGCAGCTCTTTTCCTGGCAACCAATGGTGCCCATGTCAACCACAGAAACAAGTGGGTGAGTCTGACAGGGCAGCTGTGGGGCATAGTTTGGGACTAGGTATTAGTGTTGGTACTGGCTGGGTAGAAACAAAATGAAGATTCCTTTTTTTTTTCCCTCATCAGCTTTTGTCACAACGATATGCTTGTATATTTAAAAACTAGAGTGAGACATTTTTGTGTGTCCTGCACTACTGGTTGATCACTTCGTTCAGTACCCATTTGCCAAGTACTTGTCTTCAAATCCATAATTAGATTCCTAGGACTGGCTACTCTGGTTGAGATTAGCACACGTGAATGTAAAAACCTACTAGAACAACATGCCGATTCTCAGGCACATTTTTCCCTGTTAAGGTTTTACTTTATGAATGCTCATTAGTGTGTATTGCAGCTAACAAGGTAGAAGGCAGATGTAATGGCTAAAAATGCGGTCTTGGAGTTGGGCATGACTGGGTTTGCCACCTCTCTCATTTCCTCCCTATAATCCTTAAATTTTTGATTTCTGTTTTCTTATCTATAAATGGGGCTAATACTGATTTCATAAAATATGGTTAAGATAAAAAGAAATTATAGAACTATTGTTAGCATAGATCCTGAGACATTAGCTATTAAGTGCTAGTTATTGGAAAGATGTTCTTAAGGACCACTTAAAAAATAATAATAAAAGTAATTACCTTGTGCTGGAGGAGGCTTTAAGGAAAGAATCCCTTTTAGTTGTCCCAGTGGACCTAGAAGCAACAGTCCTGTTACGATTAAATAGGCGTCTTCCTCATGTGTAAGTCACTCTGAGGTTATAAGAGGCTCACAAAGGATGGTGATAGTTCTAGAATGTGTCATTCGCACTGTCTGGGCCGTGTGTCAGGGTAGGATGTACAATACACCATGCAGTCTAATATCGTGGTAAAGGCAGAGGCATCCTTGCCCTCCCTTCAGTCCACTGACTGGCCTCCCACGTGGCTTCCCGTCGTGCGGGGAGGCCTGGGGAGCCCCTCTATCCACTAGAACATGGTTCCTCTTTACAGCCCTGCTTCTTCGCCCTCGTCTGCTCTGTGACTTTGCTCCTACCATTGTGTGTTTCTTTCTCTGTGTGTTGTTCTGTTTCTCATTAATTTCTTTATTAATTTCTCCTAGAGATGTGCTTTATTGTCTCCTGACTTTCACAGATCCTCCCTAGAGTTCACATCTACCAGATGGTTTTATTTGTCATTTGTTGCTGTGATACCTATCTTTATAACAAAACAAGGTGAAACTTGAGGTGAAGGAGCACAGGGGGACCTGAACTGAAAACAACTGAGCTGCACTGTGGAAGGGCCTCAGATGGCTTTAAGATGTTTGGACTGGATCCTTTTGGGCTAGAAACCTGGGTTTTAAGAGGCTCCTGCTTGTTGATACTGGTAGAAGCCATGGGAGTAGAGAAGCATACCCAGTGAAGATGTGTAAGAAGAAAGATTGGACAAAAGCTGGGCCCAAGCAGAACTTAGTTGAAGGCAGTGACCATAACAGATGCTCTCTTGCTGTGGGGAGAATGTGGTGGTGATGGAAGGATGCATGTCAGGGCGAGGGGGAGAATGCACTTGATAAATTCACAGTGAAAAAGAAGTGAATAAGTAGATGAACGATTCTCTTTCTTTGTCACTTTGCTTTTCAAATATATAAATATACCTTTACATTTTAATATAGATTTATTTTTATTGCAAAGTCAGATATACAGAGAGGAGGAGAGACAGAGAGGAAGATCTTCTGTCTGATGATTCATTCCCTGAGTGACCGCAACGACTGGTGCTGCGTTGATCCAAAGCCAGGAGCAAGGAATTTTTTCCAGGTTTCCCATGCAGGTGCAGGGTCCCAAGGCTTTGGGCCATCCTCACCCGCCCTCCCAGGTCACAAGCAGGGAACTGGATGGGAAGTGGAGCTGCCAGGATTAGAACCAGTGCCCATATGGGATCCTGGTGCATTCAAGGCGAGGACTTTAGCCGCTAGGCCACTGCACCAGGCCCAATATATATATATAAATATATATATATATATATATGTTTAACACTAACAATATGGAGGTTACAGATACCAAGCTGACAAAACTAAAAATGGTTCCCTGTGGGAAAGGAGAATTGTTTTTTCTTTTTAAGATTTATTTTTATTATTTATTTATTTTATTGGAAAGGTGGATATACAGAGAGGAGAGACAGAGAGGAAGATCTTCCGTCCAATGATTCACTCCCCAAGTGAGCACAACGGGCCAATGCTATGCCAATCCGAAGCCAGTAGCCTCTTCCGGGTCTCCCACGCGGGTGCAGGGTCCCAAAGCCCTGGGCTGTCCTCAACTGCTTTCCCGGGCCACAGGCAGGGAGCTGGATGGGAAGCAGGGCTGCTGGGATTAGAACCGGCGCCCATATGGGATCCCGGGTGTGCAAAGCGAGGACCTTAACCACTTGTGCCATCGCGCCGGGCCCCAAGGAGAATTGTTTTTTAAGAAAAAGGAATTAGGATCTTGCTGTTTTTCACAGTAACAGCTATTGACTTTTCAGTGATAATGATGTGTAATTTTGCTAGAGCAATATATGTTTATATATATAGATCAATATTTTGCATTTCCTTCCATGTATTTAAGTGAGAAGAAATCTCATCTTTGTATACAGGCATACATAAGCTTGCATGTGCACACAGATGTATTTGTATGTTTTTCTGTTCATGTTATGGTGTTGGAGCAAAGCATAAAACCAGTGTAAATGGATCTTTCAGGAGAGGGTGAATTAGCTGTTGGAAACCAGGGGTGGGAAGTGGTTTCTATCGGCCTCATGTTTTTGTGCATTTTGAATATCGAATAAGATGCCTGTGATGCCAATCAAAACTTTTTATTTTTAAAAGTGGGGAAACAAGGTGAAGATGAAATTGATACGAGCAGATGTTAGAAGGTGGATAAAGAGAAGGGACAACCCACAGTGCTAAATGTGCTGACTTCTGGGTCTCTAACTTGCAAGTTCTTCCAGCTTTCTGTAGGGTCTATTTTGTGAACACATAAAAATTGTTGTATTATAATAACACGTAATATGTTTTATGATTAGAAAGACAATAATGAAAACAAAGCAAAGGGTGGTTCAGGCAGTGTCTTGGGGGAGACACAGTGGTAAGCCAGGGCATGAAGAAGGCAGTTGGAAAGGCACTGAAAGAACCCACAGTGTTGGTGGCCTCAGGGAAAAGGAACAAGAGTCCCAGAGGTCAGCTGGTGACAGAATGGGCCCCGAGTTCCAGCTGCGCTGCCATCCTTTGAGAAGGAAACTCCTTGCCCTATGTGCTCAGATTTGGGTCATTTGTTTCCACTCAGGGAGAAACCCCACTGCACACCGCATGTCGGCATGGCCTGGCCAACCTCACGGCAGAGCTCCTGCAGCAAGGTGCCAACCCCAACCTGCAGACAGAGGAGGCTCTGCCTTTGCCAAAGGAGTCCCAGGCTGGCTCCATTGACAGTGTCTCTCTGCAGACACCACTGCACATGGCGATTGCCTATAACCATCCAGATGTGGTATCCATCATCCTAGAGCAGAAAGGTAGGTCTTGGATGAGCTGCACCTCAGTTTGACCTGGGACAGTGGGGGGTAGTTAATAAAAAAATCGATGTTTCTCCCACTAGTGGAATTCACATTTTTTTAAAGCTTTTTTTTTTTTTTGAAAAACAAACAGAATGGGAGTGCGTCCATGCCTGGCTAACTCCTTAAATGGTTGCAACAGTAGGGGCTGGGCCAGGTTTTAAGCTGGGAGCCTGGAACCCCGTCCAGCTCTCCCACATGTGTAGCAAGAACCAAAACTTGAGCTATCACTGATGCCTGCCAAGGTCTGCAGGAGATCAGAGCTTGGCATGAACCCAGGTGCTTTTGATGGGAGCGTCTTAATTGGCATCTTAACCACTGGACCAAGTGCCTACCCTTACTGATCTGAGTAAGAAATATAGCGAATTTCTTAGCCTGTTCTCCCAACCCACTCTCCCTCCCCTCCAGTCTTTCAAGACTAACGAGATAGGGAAACTTGGCTTTTACTGCTGTTTCCCTGTGCAGATTGGGTATGCCCGTTTCACGTGTTACGTTATTCAAACCTTTGTCCCTGCTCTCTTATTTTGGGATATATTTCCATTCCTTTTCAGTTCTGTTTTTGAGAATGGGCTGGGCCGTCCTCCCGTGTGTGAGCCTCCCCCCGCGGGGGCCATTGAAGGAGCCTGAAAGGGGCCGGCGGAGCCCCTGCCGGGGAGAGGCCCGTCTCTCTCTCTCAAGGTCTTCTAGGGTTTCTCTTGGCTGTCTTGAAATGTCTTTCTTTCTTGTCCCAGCCTTTATTAAGGCCAGCATTGTGCCCCTGGAGGTCAGGAAGGTTTCACGTAGAATAATGCGGTTTTCTTGGTCCTCAATGGAGGCTTAAGATTGTAGGTATTGGGCCTGGCGTGGTGGCGCAGTGGTTAAGGTCCTCGCCTTGCACGCCCGGGATCCCATATGGGCGCCGGTTCTAATCCCAGGAGCCCCGCTTCCCTTCCAGCTCCCAGCTTGTGGCCCGGGAAAGCAGTCGAGGACAGCCCAGGGCTTTGGGACCCTGCACCCGTGTGGGAGACCCAGAAGAGGCTCCTTGTTTCGGATCGGCATAGCATCGGCCGTTGCGCTCACTTGGGGAGTGAATTGTCGGACAGAAGATCTTCCTCTCTGTCTCTCCTCTCTGTATATCCACCTTTCCAAGATTGTAGGTATCATGTCTTAGGAAAAATCATCAGGACATTATTATAGTTTGTTTTTGTTTTTGTTTTTATTGGAAAGTCATATATACAGAGATGAGAGACACAGAGGAAGATCTTCCGGCCGTTGGTTCACTTCCCAAGCAACCACAATGGCTAGAGCTTCACTGATCTGAAGCCAGGAGCTTGGAGCCTCTTTTCCCACACGGGTGCAGGGTACCAGGGCTTTGAGCCGTCCTCGACTGCTTTCCCAGGCCACAAGCAGACAGTTGAATGGGAAGCAAGGCCGCTGGGATTAGAACCAGCACCCATATGGGATTCCAGCTCATGTAAGGCGAGGACTTTAGCCGCTAGGCTATGGCATAAGGCCCTGTAGCTTTTTTTAGTGGTCACACAATGTTTGTTTTCTTTGTGGAATCTTCCTTATTTGAAGAGTCCATGTTTTAATTTTTGTTTTATTTGAAAGGTGGAGAGAGAAACAAAGGGAGAGAGAAATAGATCATCTGTGTGGTTGTTCACTCCCCAAATGCCCACAATAGCATGGGCTGGGCCAGGCTGAAGTCAGGACCTGGGGTACAGTCTGGGATCTCATGTAGGTGGCAAGAGAGAGCTTGAGTTATTAGTTGATGCTTTGCTGGATATGCAGTAGCAGGCAGCCAGAATTGGGAAAGGAACTGTGACTCAAACCCAGGCGCTGTGACACGGCGTGCCAGCATTCCAAGTGATGTCTTAACCACTGCTTCTGATGTCTGTACCAAGAGTGCGTGTTTTTAAAAATTCATGTTCCCTGTAAGATTTACCCCAGAAAATTAGATTTGGGCTTCTGCTTCCCATAGGCTTGTTTGTTCTCTGAGATGATCACATTAGTGGCAGTGGGTTTGAAACTATTCATTGTTCTCTTAAATACTTCAGATATGATTGATGGAAATGGTAAGAATCAAACATTTTTTTCCTTTTAAAACATAGCCAATGCCCTTCATGCCACCACCAACAACTTGCAGATCATTCCAGACTTCAGCCTCAAGGACTCCCGAGACCAGACTGTGCTGGCCTTAGCCTTGTGGACTGGTAAGGGTGGCCTGGAGGGTGCTGATTCTACAGGCAGGCAGATCTCAGAAGGGCAGGCAGATGGGTGAGAGAGCAGGAGGGAAGGCGGGGGGAGAGTGGAACCAGTCATTTGGTTATCAAGTATGCTTTGTGTTTGGGTCAAGCCTGCCCTACCCAGTGGATGGATAATGCAGGCTTTGGGAGTTGGAAGGCTCTGTGGTGGCAAGGCGGTGAGCAGGTATGAAGAGCTGAGCATGTGTCAATCAGGCCTTGCGTGTTTCCCAGGCATGCACACGATTGCAGCGCAGCTGCTGGGCTCCGGGGCTTCCATCAACGACAGCATGTCCAGCGGGCAGACCTTGCTGCACATGGCCATCCAGCGGCAGGACAGCAAGAGTGCGCTCTTCCTCCTGGAACATCAGGCGGATATAAACATCAGGTGGGATGAATCAGCACTCCCCGCTGCAACACCGGGTCACATCTAATTCCAGCAGTTCCAAAGCGTGCCCTTGCCTGCAGAAAAGATTTCTATCCCCAAATAAATAAAGAATACAGGTCAGCCTTGTGGGGTACCGGGCTAATTTGTTGCTTTGGTGTTAGCATCCACTATCACAGTATTGAGTATGAGTATGAGTCCTGCTTGTTCTATTTTGAATCCAGCTCCCTGCTAACACCCCTGCGGGAACAGGAGATGATAGCCAATGTTTGGGTCCCTGTGGTGGGAGATCTAATGGAGTTCTAGGCCCTTGGCTTCAACTTGGACTAGCCCAGCTGTTTGAGCCTATTGGACAATGAACCACTGGATCAGAAATCTCTAATTCTGTTTATCACCTGCTTTTCAAATAATTTTAAAATAATGAAAGGCATGGTAGACTAGTGGTTGAAGTCCCTGCCTTGCACGTACCAGTTTGTGTCCCGGCTGCTCCACTTCCCAACCAGCTCCTTGCTTTAGCTTGGGAAAGCAGCAGAGAATGGCCAGGACTGTGGACCCTGCACCCACATGGTAGGCTTCTAAGAGGTTCCTGGCTCCTGGCTTTGGATTGGCTCAGCTCTGGCTGTGCAGCCCCTTGGGGAGTGAACTAGCAGATGGATGAAAGATCTTTCTATATCTTTTCTCTAAATTTGCCTTTCCAATGAAAATAATTAAGTCTTAAAAAAAAACTACACACAAAAAAAAGAAAGAAGAAGGGAAACAGCAACTCTATGAGAGTGCTAATGCAGTGAGTTGAAACGTCCTAAATCAGCAGACCTGTGACCAGCAGGGGCACTGTGCTTTGCTTTTGTTAGAACCTTTCAGGACCAGTGCACACAATATTGCACAAGTTTCTACTATGAGGGATAATCCAAAACCAGTTTTTTGGTGGGAATTTGTCATGATGAAGAGCATTCCAGCAAATAAGCTCCCAGTAAGGCTTGGGGAAGAAAAAGATGTAGGATTAAATATTTTTAAAATGTATTGATTTTCATTTTTTTAAAGGGCCAAGAAATAGAACTTCCATTTGCTAGTTCCATTTGCACATAACAACCAGAGCTGAGACAATTTGAAACTTTGGGAACCCAGTCTGGATCTCCCACTTGGGAGCAGGGAAGAACCCGCCTACTTGAGCCTATACATGCTGTTGCCCAGGGTGTGTATTAGGAAGCTGAGATCCAAAGCAGAGGTAGAACTCTGACCCAGCTCTTCAGTGCAGGATGTGGCCTTCTCAAGCAGCATTTTCACTATGAATTCAAATGCCTGGCCCCCAGAATTAAATTCTTGAAGGAATTTAGGGTTATCTCTGAGCAAACTACAGTGAGTAAGGGAATGAATTGTTAGGTGGATGGTTTGAGTGGTATTGATTAAAATGCTTTTAAATGTAGCTGTTGGTTCCTCTTAGTGCAGCAGGCTGGGATGCTGGCTTGTTATTCTCTGGATGCAGTAGGGTTGCATGGCTCTACTTTCTGAAAAGACAAAAGAGACAGATGCTATTGGTATATTTAATTCCCATGAGAAAATACTAATAACTATGAGTCAAGTAGCCAAGGGGTACAGTGAATTCTGTGCTCTGGAGTGCCACGAGGTACCCCTTGTCCATTAACCCCAACTACAAATCTTGGTTTTGATGTGATGTCCTAGCAGGACTCAGGATGGGGAGACAGCCCTTCAGCTGGCCATCAGAAATCAGCTTCCGCTTGTGGTTGACGCCATATGTACCCGAGGAGCCGACATGTCCGTGCCAGATGAGAAGGGGGACCCTCCACTGTGGCTGGCGCTGGCAAATAATCTGGAGGACATTGCATCTACTCTGGTAGGACAAGCATGCAGCGGTTTCTGCTCACACGGGGGATTATTTGTGTCAAAGATGGATGTGGTACAAACCCAGATCCAGACTCACACTCAGCACAGGAGCAGCACTCTGCCACGTGGCCGACTGGGTCAGGGATGAGGCATGGAGCTGCTGATAGAGTCCTGCTCTTGGCCAGCACTTCCTCTTCAGCGTGTCTTTGCCAACAGCGTAGCTGAGAAGGTAGAGGGCAGGGGCGTTTCCTCGGCAGACTTCTCCTGGGTGCCGTCATTGATGTGCACTTCCCTCTTGATCACAAAACCAGTAAATTCCCAAGTTTCAAGTTTGCGCCCCTGTTCAGAAGGCAGGCTCCAAAAGCGGAAGTGAAGCTGGAGGCCCTCACTCGGCCTTCTGAAGGGCCTGCTGTGTAACAGGGCCACAGTTTGCTTGGGGGGATTTTAGCTTGTTGTTACCAGGCAGGATTGCAAGTGTGTGTGTACACAGGCACCTTTCTAGAATGCCTTGGAGCAGATTTTCATCAGTGTTTTAAAACTAATGAACAGTACAAATTGAAGTAGTTATCAGTTAATTTTCAACCACATCTAGATAAGGTGGTTTAATGTTGTACCTAGAGCTCAGTTTTGGTTTAAAACAAAACAAAAACACCTCACCAGTGCTTGGCAGTATTAGAAGTGTGTGTTCTTCTGCAGGTCAGACACGGCTGTGACGCCACGTGCTGGGGTCCAGGACCCAGTGGGTGCCTTCAGACACTGCTGCACAGAGCCATCGATGAGAACAACGAGGCCATTGCCTGCTTTCTGATTCGCAGGTGCGAGGGGCAGCCCAAGTTTCTCTTGAAATCTTCATCAGCTCTTTGCAAACACAATTTTGATCTGCTTCCAGCCCTGGCATGCCTGTCCCTGGCTTGATTTACATAATTAAGACTGTCCTGGGGTCACTGCTCTCTCACGTCCCATCAGCTGAGTGCCAGGCTCACCTTGTGAGGCAAGAGGCTCACAGGCCTACATCAGTGAGTCTGTAAATTGAATATCCTCTTTGGAGAGCGGCACGAGCTCCTGTAGTCACGTGAGAGCAGTTCACACTGTTGCAGGAGGCCAGATGGTCTTGACAGGACCCCACCAAGGTGCATGAGGGACAGTAGGCACGGAGCCCCTCCAGAAAGTGGGGTCTGTGGGGAGCAGGGCAGTGCTTCTCAAGTTTAGAATACGTGTGAGTCTTGTAGAAGCTTTTAACAATGCTGATGCGCAGTTTTCACCCAAAATCAATTGCAGAGGAGCCTGTGGAAGCGGAACTCAGGTTCCAGTATCTGGAGCCGAGGACTCAGGAGAACAGACCTGGCAGAACCACTTAGTTATTAAGCTTGGAGGAGGCTACTCCCTGCCATCTTAGAGAGCGCTGGAAGCATGGCCGCCCTCCCATTCCCATTCCTTTCAGTGGCTGTGATGTGAATAGCCCCAGGCAACCAGGTGCTAATGGAGAAGGAGAGGAAGAAGCTCGAGATGGGCAAACCCCCTTGCATTTGGCAGCCTCTTGGGGACTGGAAGAGACGGTGCAGTGCCTTCTGGAGTTTGGTGCCAATGTTAATGCACAGGTTTGTGGTTTTCCTTTTTCCTGGGAAGGAGCTGGTAACCACAGAATTAGGGCAGTCCCCATCTATGACAAGGGATCTTAGAGCTCCTCCGGTCCCAGGCTTCTGCTGGACCCTGAATGGGACTTTGTTGTTATTGTTTTTAAAGATTTATTTATTTTATTGGAAAGGTGGATATACAGAGAGGAGGAAAGACAGGAAGATCTTCTGTCTGATGATTCACTCCCCAAGTGACTGCAACGGTCGGTGCTGCGCCCATCTGAAACCAGGAGCCAGGAACTTCTTTCTGGGTCTCCCACGTGGGTGCAGGGTCCCAAAGGCCACAAGCAGGGAGCTGGATGGGAATCACGGCCACTGGGATTAGAACTGGCGCCCATATGGGATTCTGGCGCGTTCAAGGCGAGGACCTTAACTATTACGCTATCACACCGGGCCCTGTGGGACTTTGATAGAAGCAGTGGCGTGACTTGCTGATTTATCAGGTTAACACTTCTCAGTGCTTATGTCCTTGCTCCTGCATGAAGTTTTGTTACATTTGTTTTTTGTTTTTGTTTTTGTTTTTGTTTTTTTGTTTTTTAATTTAAATGACAGAGCAACAGAAAAAGGAAGAGCCAGAGATGTTCCATCTGTTGGTTCACTCCCAAATTGGTCTCAACGGTCAGGTGTGGGCCAGACCAACATCAGGAGCCTGGAGCTCCATCCTGGTCTACCCCACGGATGCAGGAGCCTAAATAGTGTTCCCTTATCTTCCCAGGCATATTATTAGGAAACCAGCCCTCTGATACCAAATACCAGCATTACAAGAGGCAGCTTAACTCCAGCACCCTAACCTCAGTCTGTTATCTATTTTTCTTTGCTTCCTTATTACTCCTTAGTTACAGATTTCTGTTGAGAGTTGATTTAGTCCTGAACGAAGTGCCTTGATTCAGAAAATATTCCAGTTGAGCACCATGAATTATGTTTCTGGATGCTTTTCAACATTCTAGCCTGTTAAGATTTATCCAGAATGCTCAAAGCCAGATCAGGAGCTGAGAGTGAGTGCAGATCCTGGCGTGTCACTGGGAGCACCTTGTAATGGGGAGGATTTCCAGTCTTTCCTGTGTTGGGCCATTTCAAGTACAGGGTGATAGTGTGGATTTTAATAACCAACATTTGATTTCAGGAGTATTTCCTTCTAGAGTTCTGAGCTTTCAGTTCAAGCTGAAGACTCTGGTGTGTCCCCCATAGGATGCAGAGGGAAGGACGCCTGTCCACGTGGCCATCAGCAACCAGCACGGTGTCATCATTCAGTTGTTGATCTCTCATCCTGATATCCACCTGAATGTCCGAGACAGACAAGGGCTGACCCCGTTTGCCTGTGCCATGACTTACAAGAACAACAAGGCAGCTGAGACCATTCTGAAACGAGAGTCTGGGGCGGCCGAACAGGTGAGTGCAGTGACACCCAGTGTCCTCCCTCGGAGGACCTGCCATGCGGAGACAGGCAGGTTCGTCTCTCCCAAGGCATTTGCTGTGAAGTTATGCTACCCTTTCTTAAAACTGGACCATTGAGGCCTCTGAATGTTTTAGAGGTGCAAGGTTGTTGCTCAGCTTAGAGGGCCCTGTTGTCTTTGTTCTTTGCTGCCCTTCCCTGGCTGCTGAAAGATTGATGTGGGTGGGTGCGCATGGGGAGTAACAGCCGTGAGGTGGGAGCTGTGATGTTTGGTGGTGTTGGCCCTACAGAAGCCTGCATCTTCCAACAGCACTTAGAACACCGTGGAGATTGTACCTTGTTGCCTAGGAAGGTCAAGTGGGAGCTCAGGACCTGAGGCAGATGGGCTCTGATGTGGTTGAAGGTTGTTGCTTGGAATTTCAGGCTTGTGGCTCTCAACTTTCTTGAGCATTTGTGGAGATGTGACTGGATTGCCTAGGTGTTATCTTTACTCTCACTCACATGGTGTCAAGAGTTCGCGAATGGAGACTGGCACCTCACATTTGCTATTCATCTAGTATAGAACTGTTGCTGTTGATCCATGTCCTCTGCAGGTGTGTGTGGAGCAGGTGATGGGCCCTTGCTTCCACCTGAGACAATCTTCTAACTGCAGTCCTCTGAATGGTTTGATTTGAGGGAGCTGCCTGCTTCACATTAGTAGAGCCAAGTTAATGACATGCTTGGCTGCCTGCCCCACTGAGAATTACCCTGCTCTCAGGAAACTTCCTGAAGTTTTCTGAAGCCTGTGATTGCTGTGCTGTCATGCTGGCGTCACAGCTATGGTGATAGGACCCTGGTTATTTGTGGTAGTGCAGGCAAACAGACCCTTTGCCTCTTCCTGGACATCTCAGGATTCTTCCGTCATCCGGCTTTGCACATCTCCTTCCCTCTGTTGCAGGATGCCAGGGCAGCATGGGTTGGTGCAATGCCTTCGCCTCTGCATGGATGTGATTGTGCTCATGCAGCCGTGCACAGAAGTGTAGTATGGCTCTGTTGTGTGTGTGTGAGGAGGCAGCAGCACATGTGGTTCTTCGAAGGGAACTTTCCTGAAGTGAGGGCAGGTCTGCATCCTGACCTCTCCAGTGGTCAGCGAAGCTTGCAGATGTCCAGGAGGTACCATTCAGTAGGAGCCTAATAATAGTGTGTGGTTTCTACTTCCTGTCTTAGGTAGACAACAAGGGTCGGAATTTTCTCCATGTGGCAGTTCAGAACTCTGACATTGAAAGTGTCCTGTTCCTGATAAGTGTCCAGGCTAATGTGAATTCCAGAGTCCAAGATGCTTCCAAATTGACCCCTTTGCACCTCGCCGTCCAAGCAGGCTCAGAGATCATTGTCCGCAACTTGGTGAGTGACACAAATACGGTTGCATGTTACATGTGAACAAATAAATTGTGGAACATGTGAATATTCTCACCACAGGTAAACTGCCAGGTGCTGTGGAAGGCCAGCACAAATTTGGGAAATGAGGCCAAAACACTCCGCACTGTAGAAGTGTCAGCAGTGGCACATACTGAGTGCCCAGAAGGCACAGGTGGAATGGGGCCAAGGCTGGGCCAGAGAAAGAGGGAATGGTGGTGAACCTCTTCTGCTGTCTGTCTTCTCAGTCAGGCACTCACATGGCACCTCCACATGAGCTGTCAGTGGATTCTCAATGCTGTGAATGGATCTGTATGTTTTTTTATTTATGTGATTATCAGAGTGATAGGGAGAAGCAGAGAGAGAGTTCTTCATTTGCTGATTCACTCTCCGAGTGCACGCAACAGCCAGTGCTAGACTAGGCTGAAGCCAGAGCCAGAAACTATAATGTAGTCTCCCCTATGGGTGACAGGGCCCATGTACTTAAGTCATCACCCACTGCTTGTCAGCTACATTAGCTGAGCTGGCTTGAAACAGCACCCCAATGCTGACTGTACCCCAACACCACTGGAGTGTTTTACAAAGGAGAAAATGTAGGCCAAAGGCCCTCCCTGCCCACTTCCCAAGCCCTAGTGTTGTAGCTGGGACTTAGCCATTTTTGTTTGATCCCAGAGCCACCTTCTTATAGTACATTGTGATGTCACCAGGTAGGGGTAGAGTCTGGGCAAAGATGTAGATTGGAATATGCATGCGATGTGTTTCATGGAACATTTGGGTGATGCTTTGAGCAGAGTTGAAGGAGATGTGGCAAGACAGAAACCAGCTCATGGGATATCAGGTTTCAAACCAGGAACTGTGAGCAGCCCTCATCCTGTAGACAGTGGAGAAGCCACTGTCCATGTTGGTTCCGAGCCAAGCCAGACTCCATGGATCTGGCCTGCTCCTCTAACTGGCTGTGCGAGCGCCTCTCCTGCAGAGCTGCTGTCATGGTGGCTTTGACTTGGGAAAACATTTTTTAGGTACCTTTATTGACTTGAAATCTTAGCTGAGAGCCTGGCGCAGTAGCCTAACAGCTAGAGTCCTTGCTTTATACATGCCAGGATCCCATATGGATGCCAGTTCTAATCATGGTAGCCCCACTTCCCATCCAGCTCCCTGCTTGTGACCTGGGAAAGCAGTCGAGGAGAAAGCGTTGGGACCCAGCACCCTCATGGGAGTCCCAAAAGAGGCTCTGAGCTCCTGGCTTCAGATCTGCTCAGCTCCAGCCCTTGCAGCCACTTGGGGAGTGAATCAATGGACGGAAGATTGTTGAGATGGGGTTGTTAAGAGCCCCCATTTCGCTCCTGTTTTAGCTAGCTGAGGAGACACCTGTCTTCTGTGGATGTGAACAGGCAGCAGGGCCCCGGAGGGGTCTTCAACTTGGCTAGAAAATCAACTCATGTAATCAACTTGCACAGCTTCTTGCAGGAGCCAAAGTGAATGAACTAACCAAGCACCGCCAGACCGCCTTGCACCTTGCCGCCCAGCAGGACCTGCCCACCATCTGCTCCGTGCTCCTGGAGAACGGAGTGGACTTCGCTGCTGTCGACGAAAACGGCAACAACGGTAATTCCCAGTCCTTGCTCCAGCTGTGGTGTCAGCTATCTCGGGCACTCCCTCTGTGCCGGGATGGAGGCCCCTGCACCCTGCTGTCCCTCAAGGAGATGAGCTCTTCCAGAAGCTGAGCTGTGCCCGCGAGCGCTCTGGCCAGCGCCTATGGCCTGCTGCTGACTAGTACTTCGGCCACCTTCCAGTCTGCTCAGCAGGCTCAGAAGCCTCATGTGAGCTTCTTCTTTTTTTTTTTTTTAAGATTTATTTATTTTTTTTAATTACAAAGTCAGATACACAGACAGGAGGAGAGACAGAGAGGAAGATCTTCCATCCGATGACTCGCTCCCCAAGTGACTGCAACAGCCGGTGCTGCGCCGATCCAAACCTAGGAACCAGGAACCTCTTCCAGGTCTCCCACACGGGTGCAGGGTTCCGAAACTTTGGAATGTCCTCGACTGCTTTCCCAGGCCACAAGCAGGGAGCTGGATGGGAAGTGGAGCTGACGGGATTAGAACCGGCGCCCATATGGGATCCCAGAGCATTCAAGGCGAGGACTTTAGCTGCTAGACCACGCCGCCAGGCGCCTTATGTGAGATTCTTGGAAGACGAGCAGAGAGAGAGCACAGGCTCTTCAGGATGCATTCCTGACACATGCTTGGGGCGTGCTGGCTGAATCACACAGCTCCACACGGGGCAGCCCCTGACCTGAGTCCCATTGAGAAGGGGGTTCGGGAGGGGGAGGAGTTGTTTTCTCCACATGTCCCTCTGGGCATGTCCAGTAAGAGGATTTACTCCCCAGCTCTTCATCTGGCCGTCATGCACGGACGGCTCAACAACATCCGGGTTCTCCTGACCGAGTGCACAGTGGACGCAGAAGCCTTCAATCTGAGGTGAGTGTTTCTGGTGCTGTCAGGGACTGGGCCTGCACATCACCCGTCCCTGTCACCCAGCACTTGTGCCCCATCAGCCCCAGGGGCAGACTGCAGAACCAGCCACTTCAGTGCTTGGCAAGTTCTTGGAACACTAGTTCTGTTTTGTTTTAAGATTTATTATTATTTTTTTTATTATTTGAAAGGAGAGACATTTGGTTCACTCCCCAAATTGCCAGTATGTCTGAAGCTGAGCAGATTTGAAGCCAGGAGCCCAGAGCCTCTTTTAGGACTCCCATGTGGGTGCAGGGTCCCAAGGCTTTTGGCTGTCCTCTCATGCTTTCCCAGGCCACAAGCAGGGTTCTGCAGATGAAATGGAGCATCCAAGACAGGAACCAGTGCCAATATGGATGCTAATGCTTGTGGGTGGAGGATTAGCCAGTTGAGCCAGTGTGCCAGCCCCCTAGTATTTTATTTTGTGAAAAGTATTTTTGGAAAACCGTTATGACCTGTGATGTGTCCCTTGGATTTATCTGGCATCACAGAATTTATGCAGCTCTATTTCTTATGTGTCTTTTTTTTTTTAATAATGGTTATATAGTTGACCAAGGTGGGAAGGATGGAAGGCTAGGGAAAAGTGAGCGTGATCACGGTTTCCATATTTTCTACATTTCTTCCATGTCTGATAGCCATGGCAGTTCTTGATATGTACCTAACTTTTGCGACTTGTTTGACCAGAGGCCAGTCACCACTGCACATTCTGGGACAATATGGCAAAGAGAATGCAGCAGCCATCTTTGATCTCTTCCTGGAGTGCATGCCTGAGTATCCTCTAGATAAACCAGATACAGAGGGAAACACAGGTAAGGGGAAAGGACGGGCTGTCTCCCACACGCAGGCCTCCTGGAGAAACAGGGTGCTGAGCCCCGCTGTCAGTGTCTAAAGGAAGTCAGCCTGGACCGTGAAGCATCCCAACAGAGGCACATGGCCGCTGGTGGGTGGCCCGTGCTGCCCGGCCTTGCCCAGGTCCAGCAGGCCTGGCCCATTGTCTGCCTTGTGCTCTTCTGCCTTTCGTCTGCCCTGCTGAGGCTCTGCCCAAGCTCCCAGAGTCCAGCAGAGGGGGAATACGGGTGCCCCACAGGGCATGTCACAAGAGGACCTGCACGTCAGGATGGGCTGACATGCTCGCAGATGTGACAATGGCATGCAGGTCCCCAGGCTGACCTTGACTCTGGTGATTTTGCTGTGGCTGCTCACAGTCACCATGCTCATTTGCTGAGTGTTCTTAGCCAGAACAGAGACTTCTGCTTGCACGGTCGCAATCGCCCGGCAAGGTTAGCCAGCACATAGCCATGTCTGCGGTCTTCAGCAGAAGCCGGTCTCTGCCATGCTGGGCATGTGGGATCCCCGAGAGCCTTGGCTACCACTGCCTCCTCACTTGTTCAGCCTCCAGCCAGACACAGCCTCCATGGCTTGGGGCAGAAATACCCCAGGACACTCCTAACTCAGCAGGGACCAGTCTTTCCCCATCAGATCTTGGCTTGTCATTGGCAGTGTGCAGGAGTCAGCCTCTGAGGATGTGCTGCTGGACCCAGGGTGCATGGGCTAGGGTATAGACTTCACTGCCCGGGGGCTGGTCCCCAGGAAGAAGGGGCAGGGCAGCACATCATGACAGAGTAAACCATCTAACCTCCCCATGCCCTGGTCCTCACGAACTGCAATAGTAAGCCTGTTAGGACATTGCTTTGTGTTTCAATGAAAGGTTGTAGATGGAGGTTGAGATGCAGGCAAGCAGTGGGCAGCCGCCTTGGCTGTGTTAGTCGGGAAGGCCGAGAGGGTGCCTGGCCAGAGCTTGGTTCCCACTGGGCCTGCACCTGTGCAGAGCACGTTTCCCTCACTGTTATTTTTCCCAGGTGTACACAACTCACAGATCTGAAGATTGAGGTACAGTGAGTTGAAAGAACTTTGTTCTGTGGCAAAGCAAGTGTTTCCTGCCAGAGGAAGGTGACAGAAAATAGCGTCTCTTCCTTGGTTCTCTTGGAGCCTGAGATTACGTGGGAAAGGATATGTCCTGCTCCTCTGACTCCCCTGGCGGGGCACTGTGCTGCTCTGTGGTGGGCTCTGCAGAGTCTCCAGCCTTTAGGTGCCAGGCGACAGCTCCTGCCTGCCCTGCCCATCGCGCCCCCTGAGCAGGGCCACATTGGGGCCAGGTAGAAAGTCATCCCACCTGTGGTTGTGTTTTGCAGTGCTCCTCTTAGCCTACACGAAGGGGAATGCCAACTTGTGCCGTGCCATCGTCCGGGCTGGGGCTCGCCTCGGGGTCAATAACAACCAAGGAATCAACATCTTCAACTACCAGGTGGCCACCAAGCAACTGCTTTTCCGACTGTTAGGTGAGTGGCCGGCTGCTGTGCTCCAGGCCAGCTTCCTCCTTTGCGTGTTACCTGCTCTGCATGTCTCGCAGGGATGAACTGTGACATGGAGCCCTGGCTCTCCTGCTGCCCCGGCCACGCGGAGGGCCCCCGAGCAGTGAGGGACGGTCAGTTTTGCAGACTCCTCACAGTGCTCTGCTTTGCGACCCTCCTCATTTTCTCACAAGCATGAATCTTCCAGAAATCCACAAGCTCCAGGCAGAGCACCTTGGCCTGCCTCCTGGCTGTCTTTCTGCATACTCGCCTGCCTGTTTTGGACGGATTCTGTCAGCTGCTTCAGTACTCACAACCCCTACTTCTCCGTGGGAAACACAAGACACAAGTGCAGCAATCTTTTTCTTTTCTTTTTTAAATTATTATTTTATTTTTATTGGAAAGTTGGATATACAGAGAGGAGAGACAGGAAGATCTTCAGTCCAGTGATTCACTCCCCAAGTGGCTGCAGTGGCTGGAGCTGAGCCAATCCGAAGCCAGGAACCAGGAGCCTGGAGCCTCTTCCCACACATTGCAGAGTCCCAAGTGTCCCACCCAGGTACAGGGTCCCAAGGCTTTGGGCCATCCTCAACTACTTTCCTAGGCCACAAGCAGGGAGCTGGATTGGAAGCAGGGCCACCAGGATTGGAACCAGTGCTTATATGGGATCCAGGCTCATGCAAGGTGAGGACTTTAACCACTAGGCTACCGTGCTGGGCCCTCTTTTTTTTTTTTTTTTTTTTTAATCAGGGCCAGTGCTGTGGTATAGCATGTTAAGCCACTGCTTGTGAGGCCCACATCCCATAGGGGTACTAGTTCAAGTCTTGGCTGTTTCCCTTCTAATCCAGTTTCCTATTTATGTACCTGAGAAAGCAGCAGAAGATGACGCGTCTATGGGCCCCTGTACACATATGGGAGACCTGGAAGAAGCTCCTGATTTCGGACTGGCCCAGTCTTGACCTTTGTGACAAAATGGGAAATGAACCAACAAACAGAAGATCTCTCTCTGTTTCTTTCTCTGTAACTCTTTCTAAATAAATGATAAGGGGTGGTGCGGTGCATGTGCCTGTGCTGCCAGCATCCCGTATGGATGCCACCTTGTGTTCCAGCTGGTCCACTTTTGATCCAGTTCCTTGCATTTGGCCTGGGAAAGCGCTCCCATGGAAGACCCAGAAGTTTTTAGGTCCTGACTTCCGACCAGCCCAGCTCTGGCTGTTGCAGCTACTTGGGAAGTAAACAAGTGAATGGAAGATTTCTCTTTCTTTCCCTCTCTTAACTCTGTCTCCTATAAAAATAAGTAAATCCTGATTAAATAAGTAAATATTTAATTACTCGTGCTTTCATTTGGAAGGTGAGTCACGGAGAGAAAGGCATCTTCCATTTGCTGATTTACTCTGCCAATGACCACAGCATCCTAGCCTGGGTCAGGAGCAGCCAGGGGCCAGGAATTCCACCTAGGGCTTCTGCTGCCTTCCTAATCAACATTCGTGGAAAGTTGAGTTGGAGTGTTGCAGCTAAGACACGAACCAGCAGTCGGACACAGCATGCTGGCACCATAGCTTGACCCTCCCTGCCACAGTGCCGTCCTCAAATGCCTCACTGCTCCTTGTGGCCGCCTCTGCTGTTAAAATGCTGCTCCGTCCCTCCTGTCCGTCTGAGGTGCCCCACTCCCACAGAGCTTGGAGTCCTGCCTGGCGCTGGCCCTGCTGACCGGACCCATCTTCCCGGTGTCTTACAGATATGCTGTCCAAGGAGCCTCCATGGTGTGATGGCTCCAACTGCTACGAGTGCACCGCCAAGTTCGGAGTCACAACTCGCAAGCATCACTGGTAAGAGCCCCCTGAGGCCTGCGGGGCCCTCACCAAAGTCCTGCCTCACTGCCTTCCGTGAGGAGCGTGACCTGCCAGGACCCTGGGTACCCATTGCATTGTTGGGAAGATGCACAGGCTGGCAGTGTCCCTGCTAGGAGCTGAGGGCTCGTGGTGCCTCCCCTACTCCCCCGTCACATCCTGTTCCCCTGGCTGCTTGCTCACTGCAAAGCTGATGGCAGCCTTTACCCTTGCTCTTAGAAAACAGCCTTCTTTGGCACCACTTTTACTTTACAATGCTGGAATTTGGTTCTTTGTGGACTAAAAGCAACACATAAGGATGGTGCCTTGGCCAGCAGGTGGCAGTAGTCTGGGCAGGGTTACCCCTGTCTGGGAGGGAGGCTGAGAGGCCCTGCTGCGTAGCTCCCCACGGGGGCGCCGCCTGCTCCTGCCCTTGCCCATCTGTCCCCTCACACTCCCTTTTTTTGCTTCCACAGTCGTCACTGCGGACGTCTTCTTTGCCATAAGTGCTCGACCAAGGAGATTCCCATTATAAAGTTTGATCTCAACAAGCCAGTGCGTGTTTGCAACATTTGCTTTGATGTGCTGACTCTGGGTGGGGTCTCTTAGTGTGCCCTGAGGAGGTCCGAGCCATGACCTCGGTCCTCGCCCCAGCAGCTGCTCTGCTCACCAGCCTGCCCCCCGCCCAGAGCAGGCACTGGCAGCCATCCTCCTGTGGCAATAGACTGGAACAGTGGCAGAGCCCAGCGCCATCCTGGTGCAGACGAGTCTGTGTGATTGTCAGTGTGTCAGACTGTAATCAGGTTTATTTTGATGTCTCATTCTTGGACCAGGCCATGTGGCCTCCGTGGTGGATGTGATAGACAGTAGGCCCCCGTCTGCCAGCAGCCTCCAAGGATACGCCGAATCCATGGTCCCTTCCCCAAGCCGGGCCAGCTGCTCCTGAGAGCCGGTAGCCCCTGGCCCAGTGGCGGTGGACTTCTCTGTGGAGTTTTCACAAAGATGAGTGGGACCTTCTGCCCTGGAGTCTTCCTCCCCCTCCCCCACCAAGCTGAGCTGTATTTTTAGTGAGCTACCCCTTTTAAAAAGCGAAATCTTTCTAAACAGGGTTCAAAATTGAGAGCTAACAAATCGTGGCCTTAACAGCAGAAAGCTTTACCAGTGTTCATGCTACCAAGGTGTCCACTGTGCCACTGGGCAGCCTGATGTCTCTGAGCACCGTCTCCCCTCGTCCTCTGGTGTCCCGTCTGCGGCCTCAGTCAGTCAGCCTGCCACCAGGGTGTATGTGGTGGCGGGGAGGGTGGGGGCAGATGCACTTTGATTGTGCTGCACTTTTGACATAGATGCATTGTTGGTGATCCTGGATTTCCAGAAAGAACCCTGCCCATCCTGGCCTCTGTGACTCTAACATGCAGCTTGGGCTCCTGTAGTGTTTTGGAGCAAGGGAATCATGCTGGCCAGTGGCACGAGGGGGGCCTCAGTGAGAGGGCAGCGCTGAGGCGGGGGGAGCTGTCTCCTTGATGCACACCTTTCTTGCTGAAGCCCCTCCTCCTGCCAGGCGGGGCCAGTAGCTCCAACACTGCCTGGCCTCCCGTGCCCCGTGTGCCCAGCCCGTGTTGGAAGGCTCTGGCTTGGCAGCTCAACGAGGCCTCCAGAGCTTGTGGGGCCTTAGTTGCTGCTAGTATGCACGTTACCCCTGCAGTGTTCAATTTTAAAGGTTTGGCAAGTTTTTTTAAATGCGCAAAGAAACTTATCAGTGCTTTTCTAAAAAAATAGAATTCTGAGATGGACAATGTGTTAGTTCTACTCAGAGGTCAATGATCTGAATCATACATTCTGATTTTTTTAGACATTTAATAACCACTACATTTTTCTTAACATTAATGAAGTATGGATTTATGTGTGTAGAAGGGACTTTTTTCCCTAGCAGCCTATGTTTTTTGGTTTGTTTCTTTTTGGATAGTGGTATTCCCTACATGTTGCTGTAGATTTATATATTCTGTTGCCTAAATAAGTGCGTCAAATGAGCTGACAGATAAGAGTGCTACTTTTAAAAATAATTATGTGATTTATGAGATATATATGCTTTCTATGTCAATATGAGCTTGTGTACAATGCTTAAAACAATTAGAAGAGTCCCCTTGTCCCCACAGCTGTGGCATATTTCATGTAGGATTTTTATAGAAAAACTCAATCTCGGCAAACACTTGCCATGCGAGACCCATGACCAGCTTCCATTTTCTGTCCTGTGACAAGGGCCACAGGAAGTGTGGCTTCCTTGGGTAGCTTGATCCTTTCATTACAACGAGAGCATTCTGCTTCAGGTGGGAACTGAGACGGGCAGCCTACACAGCTGTTCTTGCTTCATTCTCCCTTGCCCTGGCACACCCATCTGACAGTCTGCCCTCCAGCTGTAGCTGCAGGCTTCCCCTCTCCTGTGTCCTCCGAGCACAGGGACAGCAGTGGTCCTGAGTGCCTCAGCTGGGAGAGTGTTCCAAGTTCTGCACTGGCTGCAGAATGCCAGCTGGTCTTAGGAAATCTCCCGTCTCCAATGCAGCCCTGACTGGCACCCGTGGTGGGATTCAACCATCACTGCCCTGGTAGGGACTCGGCACACCCGAGTCCCTTAACTACCTAGCCATCCCTGGTCAGCTTTCAGCAGCAGTTTCAGTGCTAGCAGCAACGACTTTAATTTTCTTCATTCAGAAAGTTGCCACCTGTCAGTAGAGCAGGAAGAGCAGCCTTGACAACCTTGCTTCAGCGCATTCGCTTTTGCATTGCCTCTTGCTCCTCATCAGACTTCCCCACACCATGTATTCCCCACAGGCTTTTCCTTTTTAGACAGAGGTACCAACCACATTCTGCTGGTGGGATGGGATGGTCTGCGCCCCACTGCTGTGATCCTCGAACACAGCACCGGCCCACAAACTTAAGTGCCTACAATTAGGACTGACTTCCAGCCGTCTTCCCAGTGGTGTCTCACTACATGATGTGTTGCCGTGTTCCATTGGAGGCTTCTGCCTGTGCATTGTCAACCCCAGCTATCATTCAAGTCTCGATTAGATTGCTGGGTTACCTGCCACATTCTCTCCAAGGAGTGGGGTCCACATGCCCTGTAGTCCTCTACCTCAGAGCCCTGAGTCATCTCCGAGCACCCCATTCTCCTCGCTCCACTCCCCGTGTCTCGTCCCCGCGTGCATGTGGTTCTGCAGGTCTTCCCAGTCCTTGTCCCATACCTGTTGTATTGAGCCATCACTGCACAAATCTTGACTGAGCATGGCGTGGAGAAGGTCTTAGGAGGGAGGAGGGCCACTGCCTCCACGGGGGCATCTTGGATCTAGAGAAAGCAAGCTTCTGAACTGTGTTGTGTGGAGACCCAAAAGGCAACAGAACATGAACAAATACTTCCGTTGGGACAAGCCCCCCGAGAGCCTTCAAAGCCCCTGTGTTGCCTGCGCCCAGCAGGAGAGGATGCGGCAAGGGAGCAGCTCCTGAACGGATGTGACTTCGTGGAGCACCATCTGACAAGGTATAAACTACAACACTGAAATTCCCAGAAGTTCTAGCTGCCTTAAGACTTTCTTTGGAAGATCATTGTGTGTACAGTCCCTTTTGTGTGTGGCATAAATAATATACTAACCTGTTACAACTGGTGATAGTGGTTTTCCGTAGCTAGGGAATCTTGAGTCAGGACTGTTCGACTGCTGACTTGCCAGGTGGGCAGATATGTGGCACCAAGAGGGAGGGCAGTGGCTGGGCAGCAGGTGTGGCCGCTAGCCCACTGGAGCCGTGCTTGGTGTGTGGAGATGCACCTTGAAGGACCATGGCGCTTTAATAGCAATGTTTGCTTGGAGTCCATGTAATGGAATGTATTTTTCAGATACTGATATTTGCATTTTCTGTAACAATTCCTTATAATAAAATAATGTAAAATTGTGCGTTAATGTGGAGACTTTTAATAAGATGTTTGCAATCACATTTGATACAGAGATGTCAGTCAGTGTAACAGCCATTCTCTAGGAGTGTCGGTTCCACAGCTCACAGCTTTGCTGTCAGTGGCAGCAGGTGGGCAGCTGCCTGCACTTTGTGCCCTGGGCTCAGGCCTGAGCTGGCGGTGGTGGGCGGTGGAGCAGATGCACTGGCTTGGTTCCCTGAGCCCCTTGAAATGCCCCCCAAAGACCCTGGAAACCAGCTCCCTGGCTCCACCACTGAGGAGCAACCCAGAGGACCCACTAAGGCTGTTTGTGCTGTCCGAGGGTAAGGACTAAGAAAGGGTTCCAGGTTTGTGAGTTCAACCGCAGGGCCTGTCAGACCCCTGGATGAACCCCAATCAAGAAGTTCACTGGCCTACACAGACTTAGTTCCTTTCTTTGCCTGTCTCCTGCTATGAGACCAACCATGGGGACAGAGCTTGTCCCCCCACTGGCTTTGTTCCCACAGGTGCTGGGCACTGCTGTATTCCACAGAACTCTCCCAAGTGATCTGCGTCATTGATGCGCTGGCTGCTGTGTCATGTAGATGGAAGCAGGCACGCAACACCTCTGACGCTCTGTCCACCCAGGGAAGAGCACTGGCTCCGAGCGTGCTAGCACTGGCTGGCTCTGGGATTAGGCAGGTATCCTCATGTCTGTGCTTCAGTTTCCTTATCTGTAAGCTGAAGGATACTGTGACCCTTTCTGGTTCATGGGTTTGCCCGCAGGCAGGCATGAGTAACCAGTGTCCTTTGAGAACACAGATGGTGGTCTGGGTCCCTCTGGAGAGGGCTGATGAATTGTGGGCCAGAGCTGGCCTGCCACACTGCCCAGGCTAACGGGAAGAAGTGCAAAGAGCCAATGGGAAGAGTGCGTGGTGGGGACGAAGCTCCAAGTGGGCCAAGAAGGAATGGCTAGAGGGACAGAGGGAGGTCGGCACAAGGCCAAGGCAGGACCTCAAGGTGGGCAGTGTCCAGCACAGTAGCATGAGCTGAGAACAACAGTGGTCACAGGAGTTGGCAGGGCAGAATGGGTCCCACTGTTGGCTAGAGACGGCAGCTGACTGGTGCCCAGAGAGGGAGGTGGAAGTGCAGAGATGGGGTGGTAAGGATATACAACCTCAGAAAGCTTGGCTGTGGCCACTGGCGTTGTGGTGTGATAGGCTAAGCTACCACCTGTGACATCAACACCCCATACAGGCACTGGCTCATCTCTTGCCTGCTCCACTTCTCAATCCAGCTCCCTGTTGGTGGCCTGAGTAAACCAACGGTGGTTCAAATGTTTCAGGTCCTGCCACCCATGTGGGAGACCCAGATGAAACTCCTGGCTCCTTGATTTAAGTAAGCCCAGTGCTGGCTGTTCAGCCATTTGGGGAGTGGACCAGCCAATGGAAAATTTGTGTAACTGCTTCAGAAAAAAACACATGAATCTTTAAAACTTTTTTTTTTTGGAGGGGGGGAGTAAGCTTGGTTGTAGAAAAAGTGGATATAGCAGCCACAGATAATTGGGGAGTGGGTAACAGTGAACATTTTAACTGACTTGAGTTGTTTAATGCACGTTTAGGAGGAAGAGGAGGGGCGAAGTTACCAGGTGAGGCAGACCTCACCAGACAAAAGGAGCCATGATCCAGAACCAGGTGTACAAACATGGACGCCAGTTCACATGGTCCGCAGCGGGGACAGCCAGCCAGTCTGGAGAGCTAGTTGGTAATTTGGATGAAAGGAAGGGGCGCAGCACGAGGGACACTTAGAGGACAGTGGGGGGAGGAATTAAGGTGCACTCGGTGAGGAGAGCCCAAACAGTCCTCATTTCCACGTGAAGGCTGAACGTGGGGCCAGCATCGGCACAGCAGGCTAAGCCACTGCCTGTAGTACTGGCATCCCACGGGAGTACCAGTTTGAGTCCTGGCTGCTCCACTTTTGACCCAGCCTCTTGCTCATGTGCCTGGGGAAGCAGCAGGAAGATGGCCCAAGTGCTAGTGTTCTCACTTCCCCTGTAGGAAACCCCAGAGAGTTTCTGGCTTCTGCCGGGCATTTTGGGAATGAATCAGTAGAGGAAGGATTTCTGTCTCTAGTGGTCTGAAACAAATAAGTAAAAAAAGGCAAGCCCTCCGCCCCATCTACTTAAGAAATCCAGGGGTTGGCCCAGCGTGGTAGCCTAGTGGCTAAAGTCCTTGCCTTGAATGGGCACTGGTTCTTATGCCAGCAGCCCTGCTTCCCATCCACCTCTTGACTTGTGGCCTGGAAACACAGCTGAGGACGGCCCAAAGCCTTGGGACCCTGTGCCTGTGTGGGAGACCCCGAAGAGGCTCCAGGCTCCTGGCTTTGGATTGGCTCAGCTCTGGCCATTGCAGCCACTTGGGAAGTAAATCATCAGACAGAATATTTTCCTTTGTCTCCTCTTCCTCTCTGTATATCTGACTTTGCAATAAAAAGTAATTTTTAAAAATTCCAGGGGTGATGGGTATGTGTTCTGCATGCGTACACCAGGGCTGTCTGCACTGGCCACTGCAGCCTGACCCCAAGTTTGGCATGGTGCTCTCTGCTTACCTTGAAATAACTGCAGAACAACCAGGGCTCAAAATGCAGGACTCTCCCTTTAGAAAACATGCCCCATCTGATTGAAAACCTAACAGGGCCAGTGTCCTTGACAGGGCTGCTCCATTCAGGATGCTCCGATTGTAGCATGAGCCTTTCCCCTCACACGACTGCGTCCCAAGGGGCCCAGTGCCGGCCACTCCCTGGAGATGCAGCCAAGCCTCTCTGGTGCAGATACCGTCCTGAGAAAGGCCATCAAAGCCAAGGATCACTGGTAGCCATTGGGGGTCCTCCTTGGCCGATGCTCTGCATGTCCTTGCAGGGCCCAGGCCAGTAGCACGTGCAGCCAGCCCTGGGGAAGGCAGCTACTGGAGCTCTGAGATTTGTTTTTGTTGTCCAGCTGTTCAGTGAGGTCAGTCCGCAAGCTTCTGAAGAAAGGCAGCACAGGCCCACAGGGGGAGAGTGCGAACCGCTGCCCAGTGCCGCTGCCCAGTGCCGCTGCCTGGCTCCTGCCCTGCCCACCAGAAAAGTATTCTGTGGGGAGGAGGCTGAGGCGCATGTGCAGACAATGACCAGTCCTTCTCAGCAGGGGCCAGGTGCCTCTCGGGGCAGGGTTCTGCTGGGTATCAACAGAGGGCACCAATTCAGAGTGGGAAGGAGCATGTGGTGGCCAGAGGTGGGCAACCTGGGTACTCCTGCAGGCCAGGGTGGTCCAAGTCCCCATGGTTTCTGTGGGTGGGATCACTGGGTGTCTGCTCACTCGGGGGGCCGGTTGGTCTCACACACACACAGTGGGGCTCCTTGGCCCCTGGCTTATATAGCTTCCTGGGGACGCCAATCCAGTCTCGGCTCACACCTCCGCTGAGAACAGAAAGAAAGGGGACTTCTTAAAGGGGCAACTCATGGACAGGGAAGCCAGAGGCCGGAGGCGTGTGCCAGGCCCCTGGGAAAGCAGGGCTGCTCGTCTGGCCATCTGGTGTCGAGGCAGTGGTTGCAGCTTTCAGCCCTGGGCCTGCCCCTAGCCACCCCGGCACCATGCCAACACCCCTTCTCAAGGTCAAGGGCAGAGCCCACCACTCAGCCCTGTCCTGTCCTGTCCTGTCCTTCCCTAAGGACTTCCCCACCATGTAACCCCCAGGGCAGGCCTGGGACTTGATCTTAGGGTACCTGGCTGGGGGTGAGCACCTGAGACGATCTGCCTGGGTCTGTCAGCTATGGCCCGCTGCCTGTCCCGTGCAAAGGCCCACTCCTTTGTGTTCCTGGGCTTCAGAGGCCAAGCAGTCATCTAAGGGCACTGAGGTCACTTACATGGTAAGAATCCATCCCAGAAGCACACAGTGAGCACAGGCCGACACACCAGGCCAGGCCCCGCAAATCCCCGGGTGGGTCCGGAAAGCCTTGGTGGGGAATGGAGCCTGAGCGCTGAACACCGAGAGGGGATGGGCAGACGAGGAAGACCCACGCGCACACAGGCTGACACCTCACACCGGCTAACTGGAGAAGCAGCCCCTTCTAAACTGCTGGTCAGGAATATAGGGGCTCTTTTCCCGCTGCTCCCCTGAAGGCAGGTAGAGATGTGAGATGGCTCTGAGGTCAGCGAGCAGGGCATGGGGGGCACAGGCAGCATAGCCCTGGGGGTCATGCCTGACTCCCACTGGCAGCGGCAGAGATCTCCCTGCCACCCTGTGAGAGCTGGCCTGCACAGTGAGGCCCTTCAGGGACCACTTCCTGACCTCCTTTGTGCCCCGCAGCAGAGCAAAAGGAAATCTTAGGGACTTGAGTTAAAGCTCGAGCCCCAGCGAGGTGACACAGCACCTAGCCCACCTCAGATGGGCCTCAGCATCCATCCTGAGCTGGCTCTCCTCCTCTGATTCTGGGCCTCAGGGCACTGGTGTTCTCACTGCAGCCATGGCAGCGGGAGGACATGGGGCCCTCTGACCTCCCTGTGTCCTGTAGGCAGCCATGATTGTGCTGAAACCAGGAGGTCTGAGGGCCCACATCCCTGGGATGCTGGGATGAGCAGGGGACACTGCTGCCTGTGATGCCGGCATCCTGTAGCACAGTGCTGGCTGCAATCTGGCCACGCTTTGGGCCCTGCCACCCAAGGGGCGGGGCGGGAGACAGGGCTCCCCAACCATTGTGGCTGTTGAACTAGTGAATGGAAAAGCTGTCCCTTTTCTCTCTATCTTTCAAAAAATGAAGATGAATGTAAAGAAACAAAAACAAGATATCAAGCGAGAGCAGAAGCAGTGCTGGTACCTGTGGTCCCAGACCAGGGCTCCTCCACGGAGGCTGGTGGGGACGGAAGATCAAACAGGCAGCAGTCACTGGTGCACGGCACACAAGTTTTCAACCATGTCCCTCAGCTTCACTCTGAGCCAGGCTCCCTGGATATTGCCGTCAGGGGTAATGGGCCACTGAGCTGGGAAGGGTGCAGCGCGGGGAGCCTGCATACCTGTTTTGGGAACACCAGAAGCGGCTGCCCTTGGCTGCACTCCACTCAGCATTGCACGGTGGGAACTGCTGCTTCTCTTTGCGCTCCTGTTTACTGGCCTCCAAGCCTTTGGTGATCATGGCTTCTACGTGGGTCAGCTCTGGGGTGGGTAGCCCGTCCTCTCCGTAGAAGCGTCCAATCACCTTTCCTGGCATGAGAACGCAGTGAGAGTGAGGAGTGGAACAGGTGCCTATTTTCCAAGGCCTCCCTCATTTACCACCCTGGGCTCCACAAGCGGTTTCCCTCCCACTAACTGGGCTTTACTATTCCCCACCTCAGCCTGGAAGGCGTTCCCCTGGCCCGAGTGGCCGCCAGCTCCCAGCTGGACTGTGAGCCCCTCCAGAAGTCTCCCCTCTGCTCTTCAGGTGCTACACTGCCCTACACAGCGCAGTGCTCAGTCTCATTCACGGACACGGCCCCTACTCGCGACCTGCTCCCGTGGTTATGATGCCTCTCTCCCGTCAGCGAGCTCCAGCACTCAGAACAGCTTAGGGCTGAGCATGCCCTTGCACTCCTGGTCCAGTGAGCCGGTGCAGGGGGCAGGGCCCAGGTCATAAGGCTGCAGTGCAGGAGCTTTCTGGACTGCTCCTCACCACACAGCAGCTCTGCATTGCACATGGACACGCCTGTCTTAGTGAATTTTAGACATGGCTGAGGCAACAGGGAAGCTGTATCGTGAGAGAGGTTGTTGCCATGGATGGACCCAGAGCCCAACCAAAGCATCTCGTTTTCTCTTGAGGCCTGAGGGAGGACTACAAGACGATTTCCTGCACGTGCCCCTGTGCACACCTGCATCACAAGCCTTCATCTCCCACATCCTGCAGGGTTTCTAGGGACCCGAAAGAGCCTTACAGGGCCTCCACCCCTACAGAATGCACTAACCAAAGACAAGGACTGGAACTCGGCAGTGGTGCCTGCTCAGAAAGGTCCTCCCTTGAACTGAAATCCCCCAAGGGGAAGTCCCATTTCCCCAGCCTCCCTTTTTGCTGTATTCTAATGAGATTTAGTTCACTCTATTTGTTCCCTAAATCTCAGAATGAGGCATTGGACCTTCCGTGTTCACTTAGTCATGTCTGTACTCAGGGGTGGTGACCTCTCGGGGACAAGGAAGCACCACGCGCCCTGAAGTGTGGGTGGACAGAGGCGAGTTCCTTTAATGGCCTCAGCAAGGGGCTGAGCACATTGAGGGAGAATACAGAAGGGTGTGCCACGCAGGCCCATGAGGGAGCAGGTAGGGCTTGGAAATGCATAGACATGAGATGGTACAGGGACAGTGCGGTGGCAGGCAGATTAAGCACCTCCATCCCACATCAGAATGCTTCAGCTTAACACCCACCTTCAGCTTCCAACTCCTGCTTCCTTGTAACACAGGCCCAGGAGAGGCAGGGCTGCTGCCACCTACATGGCAAGGTAGGCTGAGTCCCTGGCTCCAGGCCTCAGCACTGGCCCAGTCCCAAATGTGGCAATTTATAGAGTGATTGCCACATTCAGGACTGGGCCGGTGCTGATGTGGCAATCATTTAGAGTGAACTGGCAGCTTGTGACATTCTCCCTCTGCCCTCAAGTTTTAAAAAATTACATATATATGTGTGTGTGTGTGTGTATACATATACATATCACAGATTTCGACCATGAGTACAATCTCTGAAGGTTCCCAGCCCCCATCTTATAGAAAACTGCAGATGTGTGGGAACGGCCAATGGGCTACCTACCTACAAACGTGTACTTCTTCTCATAGAATGAAAGCCAGTGCTGCAGCGTGAGCATCTCTGAGAGGGACAAGTCAGACACGTCGTCCACAAGGCCTGCCTCAGAGTAGTCCCCAGTCACAAACGCTCTGGAGGCGTCGCGGCCTGCAGGAGAGAAGCAGTGACCAGCGAGGTAGGGCGTGGGCCCCACGCCAACCCCCACGCCTCACTGGCCACCAGGCAGGAGTTACGCCTTCTCCTGTGCGGCACACACTGCTGGGGCGTGAAAGGCACAGGCCACTTCTCCTCGCTTCCTCCCTCTCGGTTACCTCCTCCGTGTCCCCATCCCCAGGCACCATTCTGTGGCTGTAGGTCCCACCTCTGTGGCAGATCACATCACACTGGCATTTGTAGCCGAGATTTCTCCCAGGCCCTCAACAGCTCATCATCACATTCTTCTGACTCTGTTTTGATGTATGTGTGTGTGTGTTTAAGTACTATGTGATGAAACTAGGCTTTTTGTTTGTTTATGTGAAAGGCAGATTTACAAGAAGGACCTAGAAGATAAAAAGGCATGAAGTACTAATAGGTGCTCACACAACACACACAACATGGATGAGCCTGGAAATACATTGCTAAAAAAAGATGCCATGCAAAAACGTTGCATATATGTGAAATGACAGGGGGTTGGGAGGCAATGCAATCACTCAATTGGCAAATCCTTCCTCTGCAAATGTTGCCATTCCATATGGATGCTGCTTCATGTCCTGGCTGCTCCCCTTCCCATTCAGCTCCCTGCTTGTGGCCTGGGAAAGCAGCAAAAAGTTTGGGACCCTGCGCACAACGTGAGAGACCCTGAAGAGGCTCCTGGCTCTTGACTTTGGATTGGCTCAGCTCTGGCTATTGTGGCCATTCGGGAAGTGAACCAATAGATGGAAAATCTCTTTCTCTCTGTAAATCTGCCTTTCAAATAAAAATAATACATCTAAAAAAAAAAAAACAGGGCTTAGTGTGGTAGCCTAGCAACTAAAGTCCTCGACTTGACACGCCACAATCCCATATGGGCAAATTCTAATCATGGCAGCCCCGCTTCTCATCCAACTCCCTGCCTGTGAGCTGGGAAAGCAGACGAGGACAGCCCAATGCCTTGGGACCCTGTACCCTTGTGGGAGACCCAGAAGAGGCTCCCAGCTCTTGGCTATCGATCAGCTCACCTCTGGCCATTGCAGCCAAATGGGGAGTGAACCAGGAGACAGAAGATTTTTCTCTCACCTCCTCTCTGTATATCTGACTTTCCAATAAAAAAATAATAAGGACCCAGTGCTGTGGCCTAGTGGCTAAAGTCCTCGCCTTGCATGCGCCGGGATCCCATACGGGTGCCGGTTCATGCTCGACTAAACATACTTCCCAGCCAGCTCCCTGTTTGTGACCTGGGAAAGCAGTCGAGGACGGCCCAAAGCCTTGGGACCCAGCATCCACACTGGAGACCTGGAAGAGACTCTGGGGCTTTGGATCAGCTCAGCTCTGGCCATTGCAGTCACTTGGGGAGTGGATCATTAGATGGAAGATCTGTCTCTCCTCCTCTCTGTATATCTGACTTTGTAATAAACAAAATGAAAAATGATAAATCTTGAAAAAAAAAAAGATGAATCTATAGAAGCAGAGTGACACCAGGGCTGCAGAGGGGTGAAGGCAACTGCTAACAGATACGACTATGACTATGCGAGTTTCTCTTTGGGGCGATGCAAATGTTTGGGGATTATAGTGATATGTAGACAAGTTTCCTGAGTCGTGTACTTTACAATGGCAGGGCTGACTTTATGAGAACTTTATCTCAACCAAAAAAGCCCCAGAATGAACCAATAAAAATAATTTGTCTCAACTGTGGCAGTGGGGAGCCCATCAGGGCCATATCCGCTTCCTCTGTACTTGCCATTCATTGGACATGGCATAGTGGTCCTTCAATGATGCTGAGTGGATACTTGGCACACAGGAAGGAGCTCAGGGCAGCACAGGGCAAAAGAAAAAATCACCCCAGGTCCGCACTTGGGCGCCCACGTTCCTGATGGCTGCGTCAGCCTCTCCACCCAGAAGTGCCCTCCACTGACTGGTACCAAACACCTGGATGCCAGCCCAGTTCTGCTGGCTCACTGTGCGGCCCTGCCCCTACTGAACTGTTGGCAGAGCTCGTCAGGATCAACCTGTCTCCATTCCTTCCCAGTCACACCTCTGTTTCTGATTTCCCTGGAGAGGAAAATGATGTGTGCCAGGCAGGTGGTTTTCCCACGCCCCAGGACAAGGCGAAGGCGCTGTCAGCCCAGCCATTAGCCCTTCCCCAGCTGTTACAGCCACAGCGCTGTAAGGGTCGGGCTGGAGGTCTCCTCAGGGTGCTGCCTGTACACAGGAGTGCAGGGTTTAGGCAATTCACATGCTTCAATCCCCTCGGGGGATTTGCACAGCTTTATCTAAGTTCTGGGGTGCACCGGACAAGTGAATAGATGACCCCCTGCCTTCCTGTGCTCTAACCTCTTAATGCTGAAGGGCAAACATGGATTTCAAGCACGGATGGAGCTGGGGTGGCGCTAAAGCCACTGCCTGCGTCCCTGGGGATGCTGGGTCCAGTCCCAGCAGCCTCCCTTCCGATCCAGCTCCCTCTAACAGTCTAGGAAGAAGTTGAGTCCCTGAGACCCCCATGGTACCCGAAGGGGTGCCAAGCTCCTGGTTTCTACTTGACCCCAACCCTGGCTGCTGGGGGGCCACGTGGGGTGTGAACCCGCATATGTAAGACTTCTCTGGCTCCCTCCATCTCTGCAACTCGGCCTTTCAAATACATGCATACATCCTCTTTTAAAAACAAGTTCTTGCACCAAAGGTACTATTTTTAGGGATAACGAAGTCAGAGGACAAGGAAACGTTACTTGGGATCGCGCTCCCGCACTAGTCCAGTGCAGAGCGCGTTTCTGTACGTGGCAAAGAGACAAGCTTTCACGAATGACAGTGAAAGGGCGCAGCTGAGTGTTCCCCGCCGGGGGCTTCTGATGAGAGGGAAGCACAAGAATAAACGCCATCACCCGAGGAACGCGGTGCACGGGCTCGGGAGGAGGAGGCAGAGCGGGGCGGCGCCGGCCTCGCGGTACCTGCGAAGCCGCGGTAGTGAGCCCCGGGCTCGTAGTGCCTGCGGCCAGAAGACACGTCGTAGACGCGGCCGAGCAACGCCAGGTAGAGGCCCGGGTCTTCCGGGCCGCCCCGGTAGCGGGCCAGCTCCTCCGGTAGGAAAAGGCGGACGGCGGCGCGCGGCCGCCCCCAGCCCAGGAGCCGCGCGGCCAAAGCCGCCGCCGCCGCCGCCACCGCCAGGCCCAGCAGGACCCCGCGCCCGCCGCGCGCCGGCATCCCCCGCAGCCGCCTCAAGATGGCGGCGCCGCCGGCCGCCACGTCCCCCGCACCACTCGCTCGCCGCCCTCAGAGTGTCAGGCGGAGAGCTCGCGCCCCGAGGCTGACGCGTCGTCGGGACTGTCCCCTAGCACCGTGTGAACACGCGCAGAGAGTGGCGCGGTGCCGACGCCTCGGGCTTGTAGGCTCTTCGCCCCCAACAAAGATGGCGGCAAAGGCGGCGTGACGTAGGTGCTAGGCTCTCCAGAGGGTTCCGCCCGGCTTTGGTGCGCTGCTACTAGGGTCCGCCTGACGGTGCTTTTGCGACAGGAAGCCGGAAGCCGTCCGTCCCCTCCCGCAGGGCGCAGGCGGAGGTTGACAGGTCGCGGCGGGGAGGCGTCGGCGGCCAGCCGGTCGCCCGGGACGGCCATCTCATGGGGAACGCTACGAGTCACAGCAGCGAGGACGAAGCGGCCGCCGCCGGCGGGGAGGGCTGGGGGCCGCCGCCGCAGGACTGGGCGGCCGACGCGGGTTCGACCCCCGGCCCGGGCCTGGCGGCGGCCCCGGCGCTGCCCTCGGCCGCGGCGCTGCTGGAGCCCGCGCGGCTGCGGGAGGCGGCGGCGGCATTGCGGCCCGCGCCGCCCTGCGAGTCGTTGGTGTCGCGGCACCACGGGGCTCTCCTGCGCTGGCTGGAGGAGCGGCTGGGCCGCGGCGACGAGTCCGTGACCCTGGAGCAGTTCCGGGAGCTGCTGGAGGCTCGTGGCGCGGGCTGCTCGGGCGAGCAGTTCGAGGAGGTCAGGGCGCGCGTGCGGCCGGCGGGCGAGGGCGCGGGGCGGCGGGGTGGGCTTCCCTGGGCTCCTGCTGCCCAGGCGGGAGTCGGGGAGGGCACGAGAGAGCTCGGGACAGCAGGGTGGGCCAGCCGGGGGCAGTGTGGTGGGCTTCCCGGGGACGGCGCGAGGCCAGCCGGGGAGGGCGCGGGGCGGCAGGGTGGGCCAGCCGGGGGCAGTGTGGTGGGCTTCCCGGGGACGGGCCAGTGGGGACCCCTGCTGCCCAGCCAGGAGCCCGGGGCCAGCCGGAGGTGCAGGCTGACTGCCCTCCCGGGACCCAGGGAGTGCCAAAGCAAACCCGTTGCGTCTGGTTGATGCGCGTCCGTTTTTTTTCCACAGAGCACTTTCTGAACGCCCTGTGGGCACCAGGAAAAAAAAAAAAAAGTTCCATTCTGCAGAGACCCACATACGTTCTAGAGGTTTCTGTTTGTTTTCACTCATCGTTTAGACTCACACCCTCCTCTGATCTGAAATTGATAGATATCGAATTTCCTGTGAATACTTGTAATTATACGGTTGCCCTCCACTCCCATCCCCTGCAACCCTCATTCTCCTCTCTGCCAAGTCCTCCATGATGGACATTGATTGGGCAACAAAATATTTTCCCTGCACTAGTTCTTAAGAATTATTTGACCCGAACACTTCCTGTCGGTGTTGGGATCACCCAGGAAATCGTTGGCAAGCCTGGGTTGGTTTGGTCTTTGCGTTTTAGTTTAAGGCAGAACGGGGATCCAGTCTGCTGGTTCATCTCAACAGGGAGGAGCTGGGAACTGGGTGCCAGTCTTGGAGGTGGATCACAGTGACCCAGCCGCCGAGCTGCGTCCAGGATCTGCCTTAGCAGCAGCAAGCCCCGGCCCTCACACTGGTGTAGGCAGTCCAGCAGCAGGCCAGCCTCTGCGCCGCTTTTCTTTATTACTGTGTTTGGTGGTGGTGGTTTTTGGCCCACTGCCTCCTTGCAGTCATTTCTTTAATTCCAAATTGTATAAAAATGCTTGCTTTGTGAAAATGAGAAGCAAGCCAGGAAGAATATTTATTGTCAGGGCAAATATAAAACAGTAAACCAACAGGTTGTTAGGCCATTAAAAGATTCTGTTGATTTTTATCTATTTCAAAAAAGATGGAGACAGAGCTCCCCTGTACTGGTTCATTCCCTAAGTGCCTGTGACAGCCAGGGCTGGGCCAGGCCTATGTCAGAAGCCAGGAGCCTCATCCAGGTCTCCCACCTGGGTGACAGGGACCATGTTCCTTGAGCCATCCTCTGCCACCTACCAGGGTGCACATTGGCAGGGAGCCGGATCACAGAACCAAGTATCTGGAATTGAAAGCAGTTGGCCACCCCAAATGAGATGTGAACATCCCACCGTAGAGGCTTCTAAAGTGGCCCAAGAATGTTCTTGTGCATGGGCACAACTCAAATGCTGTAATTTTTTAAAAGGTTTATTTATTTTTATTGCAAAAGTCAGATATACAGAAAGGAGGAGAGACAAAAAAAGATCTGTCTGTCGATTCACTCCCCAAGTGGCCACAATGGATAGAACTGAGCCGATCTGAAGCCAGGAACCAGTGCTTCTTCCAGGTCTCCCATGCGAGTGCAGGGTCCCAAGGCTTTGGACCATCCTTGACTGCTTTCCCAGGTCACAAGCACGGAACTGGATGGGAAGCTGGGCTGCTGGGATTAGAACCATCACCCATATGGGATCCTGGCGTGTGCCAGGCGAGGACTTTAGCCACTAGGCTACCATGCCTGGCGCAAATATTGTAATTTGTATGCTTCATATTTTCTTTAGAAGAAAATACCTTTAAGGCAGCCAGACTCTTAAAGATAAGCCTCGTGGGCCTGGCACAAGACCTGGAAGAGCTCCTGGCTCCTGGCTTTGGATTGGCACAGCACCGGCTGTTGTGCTCACTTGGGCAGTGAATCAGTGGATGGAAGATCTTCCTCTCTGTCTCTCCTCCTGTCTATATATCTGACTTTGCAATAAAAATAAATCTTAAAAAAAAAAAAGATAAGCCATATGGAGTGTTGCCCCCCCACCCCCTTTCGAGAGGCACCCTACCTCCTGGCCTTCTCTCGGGAGGTGCGTCCCCTTTCCCTCTCCCTACCCTCTCACCTGGTCGCTTCGCAAATACACTTTTCTGTCTGCAAAAAAAAAAAAAAAAAAAAATCAGACATATGAGTGAAAGGTGTCCATTTAAAAATAAAATTCCAAGAATACTCATAGTACTTTGCCTCTCATGCCCGAGTGTGTGAATATAAGGCCAGAAACGCCTCAGGGTGTGGTGCAGAGAGCACTCAAGGCCTGTGATGGTATTCATTCGTTAAGTAAATATTTGCCGGGCGCATGCTCAGTACCAGTCACTTGAATGACTGTGGACCATGCAGGTAGTGTCACTGACGGAGTGTGTGCTGGAAGAGCCACGGGGAGTGGAATGCAGGCCACGCAGGAGTGCATAGCCGGGGGTCCTCCATCTCCTCCAGGGAGCCAAGGCAGGCCGACCTGCGAAAAGTGGTTCAGCCCATTTTGAAGGGCCAGCAAAGTAGACAAGGAGCCAGAGGCGGCCGCCGTGTCTCAGGCACAGTGCTTCTGGAAGAAACCTGGAATGTGGATTAAAGCTAGACAAAATTGCTCAAAGGGCGCGAAAACCCACAGCATCTGTGGTTATTAAAAGAGGAAGAAAGCTGCTGCCCTGTATGAAAGCAGTCCAGGAAGGTGGTGCCCGGGCGGAGCAGCAGCTTTACAGCCACCCGGTTCAGCGGACTTTGTCTTTCGTGCTCTCCGCCTGCATGGGCACCTCGCACCCAGTGAACCCTGGGGACGGCTCCTGCTGCCAGTGTCCTTCCACTTTCTCCTGGAGGCAGAGCTGCATGCCTCCGTACCAGACTCCATTGCAGGGCCACACTGAGCCTTGAGAGAAGCTGGGAAAGATCTTGTTCCAGGACTGTGGCCGTTACTGCCCTGAGAAAGAGAAGAGCTACAGAGTGCTGGTTAGCAGGCTATGACGCACAAGCTGGAGTAGCAGCGGGGAGCAGACTTGCAGGTCCTTGGTGGCCTGTTCTGGAGTTTGTGAATTGAAAGTTTTAGACAAAGAGCTGGAGCTGGAGCGGGGCTGGAGTGGACCCTGGAGATCAGAGGCTGGGGCTGGCACAGCCTGGGCTGCTGTAGGGGGCATTTGGAGAGACCGTTCTCTCCCTCTCTCTCCCTCCCACCTATCCCCCTTCCCTTTTGCTTTGCCTTTCAGATGCGTAAGTGCATCTTCTAGTATTTTTCTAAAGTGATTAATATCACTGTCCAGTGAATTGGCAGGTGAACAGCAGAGATCACATTCAGAGGCAGCAGGTGCGTTAGACATCCTGTGCATCGGTAGAGAGGAGAGAGACACCGAAGATGAGGCATACATATGGACTTGAACGAGTGCTGCTGGTTATTGAGAGAAGAACCTTGTTAAGGAAAGATCTGAAGAGGGAAGATGAGCTTGGCTTTGACCATGGGAGGTTTATTTGTTTATCTCGTAATTGGGGAGACAGAGAGGGAGGTCTTCTACCCATTGGTTCATTCCCCAAATGACAAGCAATGGCCAGAACTGGCTGGTCCGAAGCTGAAAATCAGGAGCTTCATCTGAGTCTCCCACCTTGATGCCAGGAACCTAATCCCTTGAGCCATCTTACGCTGCTTTCCAGGGCCATTAGCAGGGAGATGGATTGGACACAGAGCAGTCAGAACTTGAACTTGTACCCCTGAGATGCCAGTGTTGCACACGGAGGCTTAGTATGATACCCCACAGCACCGGGCTGGCCATATGAGTTTCGGGTTCTCGGGGAGGACAGGCTGCTGGGTGCATATAGTGCAGGGAGGAGAGGAGAATACCTGGAACAAACTCTTATTTTCACGTTTTATAGAGCTTTGTGAGAAAATGACTATTTCTTTTTTTATTGGAAAGGCGGATATACAGAGAGAAGAGAAAGAGAGGAAGATCTTCCGTTCACAGGCAGGGAGCTGGATGGGAAGCGGGGCTGCCGGGATTAGAACTGGCGCCCATATGGGATCCCGGGTGTGCAAGGCGAGGACCTTAACCACTGCGCCATCACGCTGGGCCTGTAAAATGACTGTATTTCTTAATAAAGGTTTATTTTTATTGAAAAGGCAGATTTACAGTGAGAAGGGGAGAGAAAGATCTTCCATCCTCTACTACTTTCCCATGCCATAAGCAGGGAGCCGGATGGGAAGTGGAGCAGCTGGGGCGTGCTGGCGGTCATTTGGGATGCTAGTGCCACAAGTGGATTAGTCTGTTGAGCTACAGCACTGGTGTTGGGGTTCAATGAATCCGAGCGAGACTCCAAGGCGAGTGAGATGACTTTAATGCCTAGTCCAAGGGGCAACCTCTTGCCATAAGCAAGAAGCGCCCTGAACGAAATAATTGTGGGGTTTTTATAGTGAAAGAATCAAAAGCTACGTGACAGTGAGCAAGTACATGACTAGGGGCTAACAGTGACACAAAACAGAAAGCATGCGATAGGAATTTACAGCGTATAGATTGGGGGTCCTGATCCTATCACTTCAAAGCAGACAGTAATGAAACAGCACGCCTGGAAGGTCTTTCCCGTAAATCCAAAAACTCCAAGGTTCTCCCTGTCTCCTGCCTCCTGGTGTCTCAGGAAGCAGGAGCTTTGCTCATACTGGATGCAAGGGTCTCTTTGGAGATTCCAGACTTCCAGGACAACAGTCACCTTTACGATTAACCCTTTCACACCGATCCTTATTTCTACTCTTCTGTGTTTTTCTTTCTGTGATCAGGAGTGAAAACTTTGAGCTCAGTGAGAATATAAACCCTTCTGTGGTGGTCCCTAAACTGTTTGGCACAGTTAAATCCAGAGGCCATTCAGTCAGCAGAACCACAGAACTATATGGAAAGACAAAGTTGTGAATGGCTGTACCTTATTAAGAGCCCATAATCATGGCTATCACATTTATGGCAAAATGAAGCGTCAAAGAGTGCAAACACAGCACTGAGAACTGATTATTTTTAAAATGTGATGAGCTTATTTTTATAAAACTCCCTGAGACAATCTAGAGCTGTGATACAGGGCATTAAGTGTCCCTCCGGGGAGCTCACAGTTCATTTTTCACATCCTCATCCTTGTCTCACTCCCGACATGTTCCAAGGTGTCTGCTGCTCAGGCCAGCTGTAGGGGACCGGGAAGTGACAGCAGCTGCCAGCTGAGGCAGAAGCCAAGGACTGGCCTGAGGGAGAGTGACAGCATCCTGGGCCGTTGCTCCCTGGAGGACCAGCTGCCTCTGGTCTTCTGTAGTCAGAAGGGTTCATGATTCACTCTTTTAGCTGTTTCTTAGATTGTTTTCCCCAATGTTAAGGCAGGCCTAGCCATGGTCTAAAAGCCGGATTGTGGTTTCATGTGAAAGTAAGGGATAATTGGGAGCAATCGGATATTAGGACTACTGGGAGGAAATAAAAGTTGGCTGTGCATTTGATTCTATGTTTGACAGACAAGCAAGTCCACCCTCAGACTTGAGTGAGTCTATGCTTCTGTGAGTCCTTTCATAGTTAATTCTGTATCTGAGCTGAAAATGTTTGATATAAGAGTTTTTATGAAATAACAATAAAATGCCTTTATAGTAGCAGCTAAACACAAATCATGTCCCTCCATTCATTTTTACGAGAGCCAGTGTAGTGGAACAGACCCATCAACACAAGTTGCTGTAATGCTAAGAATCTCCAAGTATAACGTGTTTATTCTTTGGCCTCCCAAGTTTCTCTGGTATCCGTGCCTACCCAGCTGTCTTGCTTTGCTAATCCTTTACCATGGTTGCTTGAAGTGGCATCATAAAGAGTTGTCCCTTGGCTCCAGGTCCGAAAGGTTTTCTTTCTATAGAATGGCACACCTTTCTTCATTCAGGGCAGGTGTGGCCCAGAAGGTCTCTGCTTTGTTCCTAGGGAACAATGTTTAATAGACTCCTGTGTAAAAGAAATTAAACTTTTGTTTGACATCTGAGATTTGATATTTGTGCTGTTAATATGCTGTGCTTCTAGAAGATCAGGTAGATACCGGGGCCAAAAGAAATGCTGAGTACAGGATAGCAGGTGGCTTTAAGACTAGATCTGGACCTGGATAGGCCTTATTAATTGGCTGTGTTAGCGTTGGTGCCGCCTTGTGAAGTCCATTGGCTTCTAACTGCAGAAAAGGGCCGTCCAGTCATCATCTTAGCCTGGTGCTCCGGGCTCGCAGCCGGCTCACCGAGTTTCACCCGTAGTGCCCTTGGTATGATTTGGCAGTTTGAAAACAGTGCAGTCCTCCTGCAGCCTTGCGTGTCAGAGGCCTGTCTTCAGCTTTTGAATGACAAGATATTGCTCGACATTAGAGAAAACAGTTACATTTAATTGTAGTGACAAGTAAAAATGGTGTAGTCTCTGGTTGTTTAGAGGAAATTTAGAGAAAAGCCTTAAAACCCGCCTACATATTATCATGTCAAAAAGTATTAATCAGCTAATTCAGGGTGACTTTGAGCCCAAGAACTGTGCTCTGAAACTATGCAGATGCAGTTCTCTGCCCTGTTAAGACCAAGTGGTAAGCTTTATTTCTGCTGTCCAAGCATTGCCTGCCCGGCTCACCTGCGTTCCTCCGAGTGCATTGGAGCGCACAGGCCAGCCCATGTGGCTCTCTGTGTGAACCGCATTCCAGCTGATGGGACATCTGCTTTGCCAGACCTGGTCAGCTGCACACCTTCTGTCACCCCTAGGCCCACAATGGCCTGTTCTGTGCTAGTGTGTAGGTCCTCTGGCCCTGGGAGCGTATTGTTTGGCCTTGTTCTGCAAATAGATTGGGAGGGCCTTCCTTACCTTCCTGCCACCCCCGGCAGGCAGGTGGCACACAGGAGGCCTCTTGTGAGCGAGGGCTGTCAGTGGCTTTGCTGTCTAGATGATGTTGGCTGCTGGAGAGAGACTTTTGACCCAGAACAGCTACAGATGAAAGTCCATAGCTCTGTTTTGCCTTTTCCTGATTTCCAAAGTACTTAATCATGGTACTACCCTACCTTGCTTGAGACACTTCAGTGGCTACTGGTTTTCTGCAAGGTCATGTCTGAAAACCGAGTGACATTTTGATCCTTGTGCCTTGTCATCTGGTTTCCCGGCACCTTTTGACTAGTCAGCTCCTTTTATGGAGTACTATGGGGATTCCACCCTTGGCTGCCTCCTTCCATCCTTAACCAGCTCAGATCTTGCTCCATCCTGAGTCCTTTCCACTTTCCAGTTCTATAGAGAAGGATCTAACAGTAGTGTGGAGGAAGGCTGCCCTAAACCTGAAGCTTGAAAGAGTGGAAGAATTTGGCAGAGAAAGAAACAGGTACTCTGGTTGGAAGATGTAACAGGAGTGTTTACATGGAGGTGGGAGGGCCAGCTGTGGGATCTCAGTCTGTGGCCTGAGCTGCCTGCAGCCTGCGTCCCTGCCCTCTTCCGCTGCAGAGACCTTTCTGCTTGCTGGGTGTGTCCCCAACCTGCTTTACGACTCTCCATTGCCCAGTGCTTCTTTAGATGGAGCTGCAGGTAGTTGGAGCTGCCCTGCCTGTGGGCAAAGCCTGCTTCCTCCAGACCTCAAGTCAGGTGCTATTGGTAGCTGTTCTCTGTATCTCAGTGACTTCACCCATAAAATGAGCTAGTAGCATCTGCTTCACTTGATTGGAGTGGGGATTAAATAATTTGCTCATGTGAAACAACTAGAACTATGTTTTGTACATATAGTTGCCCCAAAATGTTGTGACTTTGTTTCTGACCCTCTTTGCTGTTTCCCCAGTCTCTTTGTGACAATATATTATTTTTTTTTAAGATTTATTTATTTATTGGAAAGTCAGATAGACAGAGAGGAGGAGAGACAGAGAGGAAGATCTTCGTCCAATGACTCACTCTCCAAGCGAGCGCAATGGCTGATGCTATGCCGATCCGAAGCCAGGAGTCAGGAACCTCCTCTGGGTATCCCACACATCTGACACGGGTACAGGGTCCCAAAGCTTTGGGCCGTCCTCGACTGCCTTCCCAGGCCACAAGCAGGGAGCTGGACGAGAAGTGGAGCCGCCGGGATTAGAACCGGCGCCCATATGGGATCCTGGCGCGTTCAAGGCAAGGACCTTAGCCGCCAGGCCACGCCGCTGGGCCCTTATTTATTCAGTCTTACAGGTGGATAAACTGAGGCCTTAAGTGGCCAGGCAGAGTGGTCAGCCAGTGATGGAACTGGGACCAGATCCAGACTCTGTGCTGACTTCTGATGGAGTGTGTTTCTCAGTGTGAACCAGCATGCGCCCTTCCTGTTGAAGTTCTGCTGGGCTGTGCCCACATTTCTGCTGGTGTGTGCTGATTATGCAGTCTGTTTTCATGTCCACTGTGCGGTCCTCATCCTGATAGTGGTTAAGGAGGTTAAGCTGGAATGAGAGGGTGTGAGTCCTTCCTACTGCTGCCCTGAGGCCGAGGCCAGCCAGCCCGCATTCCTGTTTCTTGTCTGCAGGTGGATCAGTGTGACTTCCTAACTAGAGTGTAATAGTAGCTGGCGGGCTGTTGTCTTGTTTGTGAACTTCCGTACAACAAGCCGCAGGGCGAAGGCCGGGCAAGATGCAGAATTGAGATTCAGGGCGGCCAGGGATCTTACCCGGGTTTCACAGAGGTTGCTGCTAAAGCTGCCCGGCTCCTGTAATCCAGGCTTCCTCTCAGTCTGACTGTGTGGCTCGCAGAGCATGTCGTGGGAAAAGAGGGCTCCTGAATAAGGAGAAAGTGGGCTACAAGTCAGGGCCTAGTTCCGTAGGACCCAGGAGCATCGCTCTGTGTGCGGTTGGACTGCACTGGGAATATTGAGCTTGGGGCCCTGTATTGCAAGGTAGGGTGCTTCAGGTTGCTGTAGTGGGTTTGGAATCTGTATAGTGAATCTTAACTTGCATGTTAAAAAAGTGAAACAGAATAGAAGGGAACTGCAGCTAACGTTATGTTGTATCTGCTGAGACGAAGTATTATATTGCTTCAAAATCAATTGAACTTACTTATGTACTGGGTCGTGGTGTTAAACGCATTTCTTTTTCTTTTTTTTTTTTTTAAGATTTATTTTATTTTTATTGGAAAGGCGGATATACAGAGAGGAGAGACAGAGAGGAAGATCTTCCATCCGATGATTCAGGGTCCCAACGCTTTGGGCCCTCCTCGACTGCCCTCCCAGGCCACAAGCGGGGAGCTGGATGGGAAGAGGGGCCACCGGGATTAGAACCGGTGCCCATATATGGGATCCCGGGCGTGCAAGGCGAGGACCTTAACCACTGCGCCATCGCGCCGGGCCCGCATTTCTTTTTCTTAAGAGTTATTTTGTTTGTTTGAAAGACAGAGTTACATATATAGAGAGAGATGTAAGACAGAAATTGTCCATGTCCTGGTTCACTCCCCAAATTGACCACAACACTCAGGGCTGGGCTGCTCTGAAGCCAGGAGCTTATTCCAGGTCTCCATGTGGCCTCAGGGGTCCAGGCACTAGGTCAGTCTTCCTTTGCCTTCCCAGGATTATTAGTAGGGACCTGGATTGGAAATGGAGCAGCTGGTGCTGCAGATGGCGGATTAACCCACTTTGCCACAGTGCCATCTCTGAAAATGCATTTCCTATAGTGCATCCATCAGTCAGTAACCCCTGAGAAGCCCCATTAAGGTTAATTGGCACACTCCCAAGAACCCCAGAGGCTGGGACTGAGACAAAAGACCTTCCAGATGGGGAACTGGGTGAGGAATGGACGGTTTGGAAGAAACTTAGGATGTGCACCTGATGACATGGTAAACTGCAGGTTGTCTTGGAGCAGAAGGAGCAGATGTGTTCTGAATGACCCCATGGGGGTAACTGGGAGAGGCACATTTCCATTCAGTACAGGGGCTACTGCTGTTGGAACTAACCAGAGCACATGAACTCCCCAGCACTGATGTGGTGTAACGGGAGATGCTGGGAAAGGGTTGAGGCAGCACAAGGGCACGTAGTGTATGAGACTCCCAGGCCACCCCAATGGGAGAGTTTCTGTGGCTCTGGGACCACGAGCTCCCTGCACCTTGAGATTCTGCAGTGGCCTCACGGTGCCCTCTGGGCCATATCTTGGCTGCTGCGCCTGCTGTGGGTTCTCTCTGTGATGACCTCTGCCCTCTCACCATCTCCTGCTCAGGCCTCCTTTCCAGCCACACTGAGCAGGTCGTTGTGCTTGAGGTGTGCTGTGCGCTCTGTATCTTGCTCACACTCTGTCGCCTTTTGCTGTGCTTGAGCTCATGGTTATCCACTACAGCTCAACTGCTTTTCTCAGAATGGCCTTCCCTCTCTGGGCTTCTGGTCTCTCCACTGTCTGCTGTATAAGTACTGCGCGCTAACCGATTGCGCCACTGGAGCTCCTCCACTGTCTGCTAATGGTTGATAGTGTGGATCGGGTAACGCAAGACTGGCATCTACTTGTCATAATACCTCACCCATCAAAAGGAGGTGTCTGCCTTTGGGGTTGTTGTTTAAAATAGAACTTTATTCATGGGAAGTACTAGAACTCTGCCTGGTGCATAGGAAATGCTCAGTAAATGCTAGCTAGCTCTTAGGGTAGTTCATGCATGGACTCCACACCATGGGACCCACAGCAGTCCTGTGCCACATTTGTTGGGTGAAGCTGTGTTTTTTCCTCAGCCAGAATGTCTTGGGTTTTTGTTTATTTGAAAGTTGTTTGTATTAACTGGCCCAGCAATTGGAACCACCAGCATATGCATAAGCTGATTGGGGTGACGGACTATGCTGGGGACCCTGTATTGGCAAGCACACACAAGAATCAGGACTGGAATCACCTCATAAAGTTTCTCTGGGGATCCCCCCAACTGAATTGCTGGACTCAGAACCCCAACCATGGAGAGAATTGCAGGTTCCATGGTCTTACCGTGGAGTCAGACCTCCTCAGTGGCTTAGACCGAGCAGTGGATAGCATATCCAGGTGCACATGGAGGATACAGCAGTACATTGGAGTCTGCAGAGGACACCTAGTACCATAACAGAAGATGGAGGATAGAGCAAACCGATCAACTACCCTGGCCAAGTGTTGGCAATGAACACCTGGGCAAACGGAGACTCTAAGGTGAACTATGTCAGCCAGTGGATTCTGGAGAGATTTTATCGTGCTTGGAATGGCGAGATTGGCACTTTCAGAACTGTTGAACTATCTAAACCTCTTGAGCAGGCCCCTCAGAGCATGCCCCACACGGGGGACCTTGGTGGTGGTGTCGGTGGCTGTCCTCTATTCCAGGGTACCGAGGTGTTTGGGAGGTTGGGTGTGGCTTCTCTCCTTGTCTCTCCTCTTCCCCCAGATACAGGAAGGAAAAAGAGAACATGGAAATGGTGATCTCACCCACTTTCCTGTATCCCTTGTCCCTGATCTGCCTAATCAACCGTGTAAAAATCATCAAAAATAAAAACAATTTTTAAAAAGGAAAGCTCTTTTGTGTTCATTAACTGCTGGAAGAGCATGAGAATCTGTGTGAAAATAACAAAAGTGTCATTAGTTTTATAGCCCTGCTTATATATAATTTTTTTTTGTTAGCAATAAATAGTTACATGGGCCAGTGTGAACCCTGCAGCACTTGCAGGTGCGGTAGGCCTTGAGGTGTGGGATTGGGTGCTGCCTTGAGATTTTGAGGGAGTCTCACTTGCAGGGCTGACAGTGAGTTAGCCTAGGCACGGGGCAGAGAGCAGGTTCTGCGAACGGAGAAAAGCACAGGACCTCACAGTTTTTTAAGATTTGTTTATTTGAAAGGCAGAGTGACTCAGTGAGAAAGGAAGAGACAGATTCCTTCAGGTGTGGGTTCATTCCTCAAACAGCTACAAGAACCAGGGCTGGGCCGGGCTGAAGCCAGGAGCCCAGAGCTCTTTCTAGGTTTCAGTTTTGAGTGGTAGGAACCTGGGTACTCAGGCCTTCTCCCACTGCTTTCCCAGGTGCGTTGGCAGGGATCTGGGTTGGAAGTAGAGCAGCCAGGACTTGAACCAGGATTCAGACTGGCATTCCAATATGATGGTGTAGGCAGTTACTTTACCTACTGGCCCACAATGCCAACCCCAAAGAGAGGCTTCAGGTGCTTGGTCTCTAAAATGCAAAGAACCCCGGAGTCAAATTCTCAGATTCAGACACTGGTTCTGTGACCTCAGGCTGCGTACCTGGCCTGCTTGTACAGAACAAGGAGCTTAATAACGAGTAGTTACTGTTAAGAAGGAATCATTAATTTCTACATACGAAATGCTTTGCAGGGTGCTGGGGAATCTAGTGCACACATTCAGTTTCCTAATCTGTTTGCCATTCCCAGCCGAGTAGGTAACACCTGCTCCAGGCCCCTCAGCCCTTGAGGCATGCAAGTGTTATTTTCAGAATGTAGAAATAATAGTCTTACCCACTTTCTCTGCTCCTTGAACCTTTGTGCCCTAAATAACCATGTAAAGATTGTCAAAAATAAAGAAAAAAGGGCCTGCTGCTATGGCCTAGTGGCTAAAGTCCTTGCCTTGCACACCCCACTTTCCCATATGGGTGCCAGTTCTAATCCTGGCAGCTCCACTTCCCATCCAGCTCCCTGCCTGTGACCTGGGAAAGCAGTCGAGGACGGCCCAAGGCCCTGGGATCCTGCACCCATGTGGGACACCTGAAGGAGGTTTCTGGCTTCTGGCTTCGTATTGACTCAGCTCCTAGCCATTGCAGCCACTTGGGGAGTGAGCCAGCAGATGGAAGATCTTTCTCACTGTTTTCCTTCTCTCTCTAAATCTGACTTTCCAATAAAAAATATTTTTTGTTACCCTTTATTATTACCGAAACAACATGCAGATTGTAGAAGATCAGGCAGGACTTGCTCCCAGGCATTGCTGTTTGGATGTGGGCGTCCCAAGGGCTGGATTAGAATGCTCTCCCTACTCTTACACTGCCTTAAAAAGAAGTTTCAAAACGCATGTAACTCATCTAATGCTTAAAAGAGATGTTTAAAAATTTTCTCCCTTTTTTTTTTTTTTTTTAAGATTTAGTCTTTTTTACTTAGATTTACAGAGAGAAGTTGGGCCCTAAATATAAATCTCTTTTCAAAATTGTTATAGTTAAGGATCTCAGGAGATCCTTTCTGATCTACTTTAATGCAGGCTGCTGTTCTCTGGGTCTGCCCTGCTGTGCGGGTACCATCTCAAAGAAATTCACTTGGGAGTTTGGGTTTTGTCTCTCTCTTTTTTTTAAAAGATTTATTTTATTTTTATTGCAAAGCCAGATATACAGAGAGGAGGAGCAAGAGAAAGGAAGATCTTCCAACTGATGGTTCACTCCCCAAGTGAGCGCAACGGGCCGATGCTATGCTGATCCGAAGCCAGGAGACTTCCGGGTCTCCCGCGCGGGTGCAGGGTCCCAAAGCCCTGGGCTGTCCTCAACTGTTTTCCCAGACCACAGGCAGGGAGCTGGATGGGAAGGGAGCTGCCGGGATTAGAACCGGCGACCGTATATGATCTTGGTGCATTCACAACAAGGACTTTAGCCGCTAGGCCACTGCGCCAGGCCCAAAAGGGAGTATTAAAGTTTGGGTTTTGGTGCACACGGTATCGGGCCCCGGGCTGCCACCGCCACCTCAGTCGCTGCTCCTGCCTCCGGCTCTGCCACCTGTGCCATCTCCTGTCATGGCCGAGGAGCTTTCCACGGCCGCATCTTATACCAAAGGTGATTTCTACTGTCCTGTCTGTCAGGAGGTGCTCAAAACACCGGCCCAGACCGCGGCCTGTCAGCACATTTTCTGTAGAAAATGTTTCCAGACTGCAATGAGAGAAGGTGGAATATGTTGTCCCCTGTGTTGTGGAAATGTGACTAGAAAAGAAAGAGCATGTCCCGAATGGGCCTTAGACCTTGAAAATATCATGAGGAAGTTTTCTGGTAGCTGCAGATGCTGTGCAAAACAGATTAAATTCTATCGCATGAGACATCATTATGAATCTTGCAAGAAGTATCAAGATGAATATGGTGTTTCTTCTATCATTCCAAACTTACAGATTTCCCAAGATTCAGGAGGGAACAGTAATAGGAGGGAAACATCTCCGTCAGACACCACAGAAACTTGCCAAGAGAATACAAGTGCTTCTGGACATCCCACCTTTAAGTGTCCCTGTGTCAAGAATCGTCTTAGCAGACAGCGTTTATTGGATCACGTAGCAGTAATTGCCTATTTCAGATAGTTCCTGTGACATGTCCTATTTGTGTGTCTCTTCCTTGCGGAGATCCTACGCAGATTACTAGAAATTTCTTCAGTCATCCTAATCGAAGGCATCAATTTGATTATGGAGAATTTGTGAATCTTCAGCTAGATGAGGAGACTCAATACCAAACTGCTGTTGAAGAATCTTTTCAAGTAAATATCTGATGACTCTAGAAATCTGCATCTGTGTACCTGCAAGTGCCATCTGCACAAGAAGTGGACACGGAGTCACCATGTTCAATAACTCGATGTGTGTATTAATAAAAGTAATCCAGTCTAAGAATAAATAGTTTGGTTTTTGACAACTTGGGGTACAAGCGAATGTCTTTGTCTTATTCTCTTGCAGTTGATGGGATTGTGGCTGAGTATTGACTTAAAAAGCTTTCCTGGCCCCTCCATGTGTGAGCTCACATGCATGTACACCCCCATATGCGCGCTCTCTCTCTCTCACACACACACACACACACACACACACACACACACACACACACGTGTGATGGCCCCACTTCCATTAGCTTCTGGCTTCCAGTGTGACTGCCGAATCAGTTTCATTTTTATTCTTATTTGTTTTATTTTTATTGAAAAGGCAGAGAGGAAGATATTCCACCTAATGATTCACTCCTCAAATATATTGGCCAGAGTTGAGTTGACCCGATCCAAAGCCAGGAGATTCCTCCAGGTCTCCTATGCTGGTGCAGGGTCCCAAGGTTTTGGGCCATCTTCGACTGCTTTCCCAGGCCACAAGTAGGGAGCTGGATGGAAAGTGGGGCTGCCAGCACACAAACCAGTGCCCTTATGGGATCCCAGCATGTGCAAGGAAAGCATTTTAGCCATTAGGCTCCTGCACTGGGCCCTACTTGTTTACTTAAAAGGCAGAATTAAAGAGAGAAAGAAAAAGAGATTTTCAATCCGCTGATTCATTCCCCCAATGGCTTTAAGAGACAGCTGGGACTAGGCAGTAGAAGCCAAGGGCCAGGAACGCCATCTGGGTCTCCCATGTGTCTGCAGGGACTCTAGTACTTGGGCCTTCTTCCACTGCTTTCCCAAGTGCATTAGCTGAGCGTTGGATCAGAAGTAGAGCAGCCAGGACTTGAGCCTATGCCCATATTAGATGCCAGCATCATGGTGGTGACTTAACCTGCTGTGCCAGGCTGGTTCCTGAATTATTCACTTACAAGGGATGAATTTTATAGTATGTGAGTCAGTTTGCACTAGAAGTGTCTTGAAACATCTCTCTACAGTTACCAGTCATCCGTGTAAAATTTTCTTCCGCCTGCATAGTCTGTCTTCTGCTTGCTTTTCTGTGTTTCATATGTAGACTTTGTTGAGGTGTTTAATGGTCCTGGACTGTCCACTCACTAAAAGATAAAGGACTAAAGGGCTTGCTGCCTGGTGGGTTGGACCTCACTGAGAGACATGCCAGCTAGGCCCTCTCACCACAGGCTCCTAGTGGCTGTGGCCATGGGCCTGTCCCCTTGGCTCAGGGCTTCTCCAGAGAAGACTGCCAGTCTTCTGCCTTCCTGCCTGCCCTTAGTGGGCCCTGCGGGACGTGGAACCTGAAACTCGCTAACAGGTAACCCGGAATCCTCACACCTGCTCCGCTAACTCTAATACCCTTTAGAGAGTCAGCCACCGTGCCTCTGCTAATATAAGGAAGGGGAATCTTTTCTCCCTTTCAGTGAAAATGTTTAGATGTAAAACAACTCCGATAAGAATAGGTTGAACTCTCATGGAGCTATTAATGACTTTGAATAAGTACTAATTCAAGGCCACTTTATCTGCTTTGCAGCTACTTTCTCCCTCTTCCCTACAAACTATTTTGAGGCAAATTTTGGCATCAAAGCATTTTATAAATATTTAATTATGTATTATTAACGTCAATACCTTTTTTTAAAAAAGGTATTATTTTTATTGGAAAGGCAGATTTACAGAGAGAAGGAGAGATAGAGAAAGGTCTTCCATCCTGGTTTGTTCCCCAAATGGCAAGAGCTGGACTGATCTGAAGCCAGAAGCCTCTTCTGTGTCTCCCACAGAGGTGCAGGAACCCAGGCTTTCAGCCTTCGACTGCTTTCCCAGGACACAAGCAGAGAGCTGGATGGGAAGTGAAGCAGCCAGGACACACACCAGTACCCATATGGGATGCTGGTGCCACAGAGTGGAGGATTAGCCTGTTGCCCCACCACACTTGCCCCAAATTAATACCTTTTTAAACACACACAGACACTATCATTGTGGCAAAGTAGGTTAAGCCACTTCCTGTTATGCCTGTGTTCTGTATCCAAGCACCTGTTCATGTTTCAGCTGCTTGACGTCCATCCAGCTTGCTGGTGATGTGCCTGGGGCCATACTAGAAGATGGCCCATGTGGGAGTCCAGAGTGGAACTCCTGGCTTCTGACTTTGGCTTGGTCTTGGAGAATGAGATCTCCCTCTGTCACTCTGCTTTCCAAGTGAGTAATGTAAGTTTCACACATACAAACACAATGATACTATCGCCCTTCCCCTCAAAAGTGAAAGGCGAGTGAGATTATGATTGAAGTACAAACAAGCCTGTGACAGATAAATCACCTTAGCTCTTGTGTCCATAGAGGAGTGCTTAATGAGCTACTCAGAGACAACTTTCTCATTCTTGTGTTTTTGTTTTATTTTTTTAAATTTTTATTTGAAAAGCAGTTACAAAGATAAAGAAATCTTCCTTCCTCTGGTTCACTCAAATGGCTGCAATGGCCAGAGCTAAGCCAATATGAAGCCAGGTACTAGGAGCTTCCTCAGGGTCTGCTACATGGAAATGGGGGCCCAAGGACTTGAGCCATCCTCCACTGCTTTTCCAGTCCATAAGCAGAGAGTGGGATCAAAAGTGGAGCAGCCAAAAGTTCACTAGCTCATACAAGGCCAAATGAAAGGCCAGACTATGCCAGGCACTGGCCTAAGACCCACTGGTATGTATGAAAACTGGGTGTGGGAGTGGGTCAAGTGGGGGAACTTGGGAAACTCCCCTAATGAGTCATAGCTCCCGCTGGTGATCACATGGTCCAGGCCTGGGGGTCGGACAAGATGGGCAAGGAAGCTCCATTGGCTGGCTAATGTATGGGTTGGTTATGGAAGGTGGTGGACTGGGCAGGGCCGAGCAAACCTTAGCTCACAAGCAAGAGTAGAGATCCAGATGGAGCACAGGTCATGCTGAGCTAGGTTCTTACACTTCCTGGTCTGCATGAGGCAGGATGCCAGGCCACAGCATCTAAGGCAAAGGCTGAGACAGGGGAGGGGTTATGCCCAGCTGGATCAAAGCAACCACTGGCATGTACACAGTCTATAGCTGGGAACAGGCCTGGTTGGGGAGTTAAGGGGACACCCTAGCTGGGTTAGGGTTCCCACTGGTGAGCACGGGGGCTGGAGTGGGGGCTGCTGGATATGGCTGCAGTTTCCCTTGGCACATGTGTGAACTGGGACTGGACACACCAAGCCAGGCTAAACTTCAGCACCATCTGAAGTTCAGGACCAGTGTAGATGTAGGACAAACTAGGCTAGGTCTCTTCCCCTACTGGGCCATGTGTGAGCTGTGTCTGGGTATGGATGAACCTTGGCTGGGCTGAAACATCCAAGTGTAAGAACCAGAATGGGTTGAAGGCCAGTCAGGAAAGGCCACTATTCCTACTAGGACAGGAGGTGAACTGAGTAGGGATGGCCCATGGATCTACCGGTATGTGCGAAATCTAGCATTGAGAGAGGTTCTGATGGAGGAGCCTGGGCAACTCCTCTGGCAGGACACAGTCCCTGCAGGTGAGCACAAGGAACACGATAAGGAGCAGCCCAGGCCAGGCCAGGGAAAGGTACCTAGTGGCTTACATTTGGCACAGGTCGGGGCCAGACCAGGCTGAACCAGTTCACATCACCTGCTGGCGAATCCAAGCATCAGAACAGTGAATCGGACCAAGATTGGTCGCAGCACATACCAGTACATATCACAGCTGGGATTGGGTACTTGCTGGGCTGGGGTAGATTGTAACCCTCACCAGCTGGAATTGGGGATGGGCCGGGCTAGGCCAGGCTAGGCCAGGCTAGGCTAGGCTACAACACCCATTGGCAGATGCCTAGGCAAGGCAGACCATACCAGACTGGGCCACAGTGCCCAACCAGCACACGTAGGAACCACGGAGGGTGGGAGTAAAGCTGGTAGGGGCAATGTGGAGGGCTCCCTCCTGGAACACCTTGCCCACTGGAGAGCATGAGCTGGGATGGGGGCAGACCAGGCAGGACTACAACACCTATAGGCCTCATGTGAGCCAGATGAGGAAAGTAACAGGCTCGGTTGACTGTCCCTACTGAGGCAAGCATAAATCAGATTGGGTGAGGGTTGATTGGGCTTTGCCGCAGCATCAGCTGACAGAGGCTGGCCTGAGGGCAAATTCTGACATGTTAAACTGCAGAACCACCTGGAGAGGGCATGATCCGGGAGTGGGCCCAGGAGGGAAATAGTGGGCACCTCCCTCTTAGGTTATCACTCCCACTGGAGAGCATGAAAACCAGGACTGGGGCAGACCTGGCTAGACAGAACGGCACCCACCAGCATGTGTGTGGACTGGATAGTTGAGCTTGTTAGATGGAACTAGGCTTCAATGCCCATTGACATGTATGAGAGCTGAATGGGATGTGGGACAGTCTGGATGAATCTGTGGTACACACAGGCAAGCACAGGAGCCAGGGCAGGGGGCGGGCCTGGTGGGGGTTATTGTGGGTCACTCTGACAATGCTGCAGCTCCCAGTGGTTTTTGTAAAGGCTGAGTGTGTGCTAGACAGAATCAGGCTGGACTGCAACACCCATTAGTTCGTGTGGAAGACAGGGCTGGAAACAGAACCGACCCAGCAATTGCAACCACCAGCTAATTGGGGGCAACAGACTGTGCTGGGCCCTGTACTGACAAGTACACACAAGAATCTGGCCTGGGATCGCCTCAGATACAGTTTCTTTGGGGATCTCCCCAATCGAACCGCTGGACTCAGAACCCCAACCATGAAGAGAAGTGCAGGTTCCATGGTCTGCCATGGAGTGCAAGTGTCAAAGCTGAGCCACCTCAGAGGCTCAGATGGAGCAGTGGACAGCATATCCAGAAGAAAGTGGAGGATTTGGCAGTACAGTGGAGCCTGCAGAGGACACCTGGTACCATAACAGAGGACGGAGGAGAGAACAAACCAATCAACTACCCCAGCCATGTGCTGGCAGTGAAAATCTGGGCAGTGGATTCTGCAGCAACTTCATCATGCTTGGAATGGCAAGATTGGCAGCAATTCAGAACTGTTGAATTATCAAAACCACTTGAGCAGGACTCTAGGAGCTTGCCCCCCATCGGGGACCTGGGATGGGTGGGAGAATGGGTGGGGCTTTCCCCTTTATCTCTTTTACCCCAGATACAGGGGGGGGAAAAGCAATAATGTGGAAACAATAGTCTTACCCACTTACCTGTAGCCCTTTGACCCTTTGTGCCCTAACCAACTGTGTAAAGATTTAAAAAACAAAAAACAAACCTGTTTGTTGCCTACAGGAGACATATCTCACCAACAAAAATCAGCTGAAACTATTTTAAAAAAAAAAAAAGGTGGAGCAGCCAGGACTTGAACTGGCATCCATAAGGGATGCCAGCACCAAAGTCTGGAGTTTTGCCTGTTAAACACCAGTGACAGCGTCTTGTTCTTCCTTTGTACTTGGTACTTTGCACCAAGTTGGAAGAGTTTTCAGTAGATGCTTCGTTCCGAAGTTATTCTGTGGAAGAAGGAATCGCTCTCTTGGAGGAGAGATGAGATGCTTGGGAGACAGTTCTCTGCTGATGTGCTTGGGAAAGCAGTGGAAGATGAACCAATGACTAAGGCTCCTACCATCCATGTGGGAACCAAGCACGGAGTTCCAGGCTCCTGGCTGAATCCTGCCTGGCATATTCCATGTGTTTGCAGCCATTTGGGGAGTGGACAAGCACATGGAGAATCTGTCTCTGGAAATCTGCCCTTCAAATAATTTTTTAAAAGGATTTTTGTATTTGTATTGAAAGTCAAATACAGAGAGGAGGAGAGACAGAGGAAGATCTTCTGTCCGATGATTCACTCCCCAAGTGACTGCAACAGTCAGAGCTGAGCCAGTCCAAAGCCAGGAGCTTCTTCTGGGTCTCCCACGCGGATGCAGGGTCCCAAGGCTTTGGGCCGTCCTTGACTGCTTTCCCAGGCCACAGGCAGGGAGCTGGATGGGAAGCAGGGCCACCAGCATTAGAACTGGCACCCATATGGGATCCCGGGCCATGTGCAAGGCAAGGACTTTAGCCACTGCGCTACTGTGCTGGGCCCACTTATGAATAAATTTTAAATTTCACACCAGGTCAATACCGTGGATTTACTTGTTTGGAGAGTGATAAATGAACTCTTTTTCCTGCAACCGGAAGAAATTTAAATCGCCAGGATCTTGAGAATTGCTGCAAAGACTTGGCACAGACCTGATTGTCATGTCTTATCTTGTAGGCCTTTGCCCAGTTTGATGCTGAGGGTGATGGTACAGTTGATGCTGAGAGCATGCTGGAAACCCTCAAGAATTCCAGCGGAGCCAATCTTCAGGGGGAGTTGAGTCATATCATCAGACAACTGCAAGCCTGCTCCCTCGTTCCAGGTGAGGCTCTCCCAGGGCTCCGTTAGAGCAGGAATGAGCTCAACTGTTGGATGGCTTGAAATTAGACAGGCTTGTGGGCACTGGGAAACAAACTTCCCCCAACAGTATTCACTGTTAGCATCTACTGTAGTTTCATTCCCCAGTGCAGTGATGATTGAGCTGTCCTTTGTCCCCATGCTGTGTCCCCTGGTGCGTCTCTTTATGTCCCTTTCCTGAGACCTTCCAGGAAGGTCGTCTCCGCACCTGCCTCTTCTTTGTGGCATGGTACCACTGAAATTCTTTAACTCATCAGTTCTGCAGTGCCTGTCTACACTCCTATGTTGTGAGCTCCGAGAGCAAGCACCTTCCCTCTTATTTCTGTTGTGGTTCCATGTTTAGCACAGGGTAACCACTTAGTGGGTTTGGGGGTTTGTTTTGGTTTTTAGAAAGTTATTGTTCAGATCTTTAAGAATAAAATGGCTTAAAGTTTAGCAGTGTTTGTACATTGCATCTGTGTAAAAAATATGTATTTATTTAAAAAGCAGAGTGATAAGGGAGGGAGGGATAGAGAGAGACAGATAGACAGACAGAAAGAAAGAAAGAAAGAAAGAAAGAAAGAAAGAAAGAAAGAAAGAAAGAAAGAAAGAAAGATCGATCTTCGATCATCCCTGCCTAAATAGGGCTGTTCCAGCGTGAGGCCAGGAGCTGGGAACTCCATCCTGGTCTCCCCGGCAGGTGGCAGGGGCCCAAGCACTTGGGCAGATCATCTGCTAACCTCCCTGACCCATTATCAGGAAGCTGGAATATTTTCTTCTTGTGAGAAAAATTTGAGGTTAAGTGGAAAGTTTGTGTATTTGTCTTGTCTAACGACTGTCCCTACTGTGTGCGCTTGGTGTCCTCATTGTCATAACTGGGGTAGCAGTGTGTGCAGGCGAAGCAGATGTGATGGACACAGATGTGGGTCTGATCACGCTTCGCCCCTCTGGCTTACTCCTGCTAGAGTTAGGCAATGATGTTTGGGTTTTTTGTTTGTTTTTGTTTTGTTTGTATCAAGTCAGTCACAGAGAAAGGAAGACAAAGAGCTTTTATTTTCCGGTTTACTCCCTAACTGTTTTCCACTGTGCATGGACTAGGATGAAACCAGGAGCCTGGCATTCAGTCTGAGTCTCCCAGATGGGTGGCAGGGCCCAGATACTTGAGCTGTCATCACTTGCTGCCTGCCAGTGTGCACATTAGCAGGACGTTGAACTAAGAAGTAGAAACAAAGGTCCAGCGTGGTAGCCTAGTACTGGAATCCTATCCACTGGGATCCTGTATGGGTACCAGTTTGTATCTTGGCTGCTCCACTTCCCATCCAGCTTCCTGCTTGTGGCCTGGGAATGTAGTTGAGGATGGCCCAAAGCCTTGGGACCCAGCAGCTGCATGGGAGATCCAGGAGAGGCTCCTGCCTCCTGGCTTTAGATTGGCCTAACTCTGACCGTTACAGCCACTTGGGAAGTAAATCAACATAGAGAAGATCTTCCTCTCTGTCTCTCCTCTCTGTATATCCGCCTTTCCAATAAAAAAAATAATAAAAATAAATCTTTAAAAAAAAATATTAGAGACAGGCTTGAACTCACATGCTCCAATATGGCTTGCAGGTTTCAGCAAACATCTGCCCCTCGTTTCTATACCTTAAGAGCAATGTGTATTTTTATTTTTTTCTGAAACTGCTTATGTAATTTTTATAGAACAGTATAGTCTTTACATAATAGCTTTTCCCTAGTTATGTGGTGGTTAAAATTCTACTTTAAAGGAGCTGGTGTGGTAATCCAGTAGGCTAATGCTCCATCTTGCAGAACTGGCGTTCCATATGGCACTGGTTCATGTCCCAGCTCCTTCACTTATGATTTAACTCCCTGCTTGTGGCCTGGGAAAGCAGCAGAGTGTGGCTCAAGTCTTTGGAACTGTGTATCTGTGTGGGAGACCTGGCAGAAGCTCCTGGCTCCTGGCTTCTGATGAGCTCAGCTCCAGTGTTGTGGCCATTTGGGGAGTAAACTAGCAAGTAGAAGATCTTTGTCTCTCCTCTCTGTGGAGATATGTTTCTAATAAAAATAGATCAGTCTTTAAAAAAAAAAAAACAGCTGCTTTTCAGTTCTGTTGTAACCACTATAGATCTTTGCATTTGCCTGTTAGTCTTTCTTTCATTAGCAGCATGTTAACAGCATCAAGGCTTTATTGGGATATCTTAGAGACATTTTCCGAAAGAGCCAAAAGGAGTGGAGACCACAGAACTTAGCAACAATTCGTACCTGGTGTATGTTGTACTGGGTAATTGTGGGAAGAGGGAAGATTAGGTTGAGAAAGATCAAGGCCTAGTTCTCTCTTTCTCTTTTTTTTTTTTAAGATTTATTTTTAATTTTTATTGGAAAGTCAGACATATAGAGAGAGGAAGATCTTTTGATTGTTTTTTTTTAAAGATTTATTTTATTTTTATTGGAAAGGCGGATATATAGAGAGGAGAGACAGAGAGGAAGATCTTCTATCCGATGATTCACTCCCCAAGTGAGCGCAACGGCCGATGCTATGCCAATCCGAAGCCAGGATCCAGGAACCTCTTCTGGATATCCCACACGGGTGCAGGGCCCCAAAGCTTTGGGCCATCCTTGACTGCTTTCCCAGGTCACAAGTCAAGAACTGGATGGGAAGCAGGGCAGCTGGGATTACAACCAGTACCCATATGGGATCCATGTGCATGCAAGGTGAGGACTTTGGCTACTAGGGTACTGTGCCAGGCTCCCAAAGGTTCTTTCATTCAGAACTTCCTGCTCAGACTCCTTCTCTTTATTTATTTTTTAAGATTTATTTATTTTCATTGGAAAGGTAGATTCTCGAATAGGAACATCTTCCATCCACTGGTTCACTGCTGAAATGGCTGTAACAGTTGCAGCTAAGCTTAGCTGATTCAAAGCCTGGAGCCTGGAGCTTCCTCCAGGTCTTCCATGTTGGTGCAGGGACCCAAGGCCTCAGCCATCCTCTGCTGACTTCCCAGGCCATAAGCCGAGAGCTGGACCGGAAGTGGAGCAGCCAGGATACAAACCAGCACCTGTATGAAATGCTGCTGGAGGTGGAGAATTAGCTAGCTAAACCATTATGCCCTCCCCCCCCAAACTTCTTTCTTACCAGCCAGTTGGAGATACATGTATTATCAAAGTAACAGGATGAACTGACACCCCCTCAGGTTAGCTTCATGGTGGAATTTTGGTTTTCTAGCATTCCTCTCCATTCTTACACTAGCATGGATTCTTTCTATGTCTTAGTGTTTTGGTGCTGAAGTATCTAGAAAAGAGAGCATCTTCACTGTTTGCACTCATTTATTATGCAAATATTTATTTGCTAAATATTTCAGCTTATGGAAACTCTTTTCCAATTAGTAAAATCTACCCCCCCTTTTTTTTTTGTTTAAGAGACAGAGGTTTGGACTCGGCGCAGTGGCCTAGCAGCTAAAGTCCTCGCCTTGGGTGTGTTGGGATCCAATATGGACACCGGTTCTAATCCCAGCAGCTCCACTTCCTTTCTAGCTCCCTGCTTGTGGCCTTGGAAAGCAGTCAACAATGACCCAAAGCCTTGGGTTCCTGCACCCATGTGGGAGACCCGAAAGAAGCTCCTGGCTCCTGGCTTTGGATCGGTGCAACATAGGCCATTTCAGTCACTTGGGGAGTGAATCATCAGATGGAAGACCTTCCTCTCAGTCGTCTCTCCTCTCTGTTTATCTGGCTTTGCAATAAAAAATAAATCTTTTTAAAAAATAAAGAGACTGAGGGTTCGACAAACAGAGATTTCCCATCCTGGTCCATTCCCCAAATGCCTGCATTCCTCGGGCTGAGTCAGGCTGAGGTAAGGAGTCAGATACAGTCCAGTTTTCTTACATAACTAGTATTGAAAGTAAAGAGACTGGCTCTGAGGCATAGCAAGTAAAGCTGCTGCCTATGGTATTGGTATCCAGTGTACAGGCCAGTTTGACTCACAGCTGCTCCAATTCCAATCCAGCTACCTGCTAATACACTTGAATAAAGCAGCAGAGAATGGGCAAAGTCCATGAACCCCTGGATCCATGTGGGAGACTGGAAAGAAACTGCTGACTCTTGGATTCAGACTGACCTAGCTCCAGCTGTTATGAATGAATCTCTGTGTGTGTATCTGTAACCCTGCCTTTCAAATAAATAAATCTTTTTTAAAAAGTATGTGTGGTGGGGGGCAGGGAGCTGTTCTCAGTCTTGTTCTTTTCTTGTTGAGATCTTGGTGTGTCACCTGAACCTCGCCTTCCATTTCCACACACTCCTTGGAGAGGATCAGATGAAATGATGTGCGTGGAAACACATTACAAATTCTAAAATGCTGTCAGGAATTGTGATGGTGCCATCATCTCGTTGTCTTATACAGCTTATTGTAAAAGCAGTTATGTATTGAATTTTTTTTTACAATATTCATTTATTTTTATTGGAAAGTCAGATACACATAGAAGAGGAGAGACAGAGAGAATGTTGTTCTGTCTGATGATTCACTCCCCAAGTGACCGCAATGGCCGGTGCTGTGCCGATCCGAAGCCAGGAGCCAGGAACTTCTTTCTGGTCTCCCATGCGGGTGCAGGGTCCCAAGACTTTGGAGCATCCTTGACTGCTTTTCCAGGCCACAAGTTGGGAGTTGGATGGGAAATAGGGCAGCCAGGATTAGAACCAGCGGCCGTATGGGATCGCAGTGTGTGCAAGGCGAGGACTGGCCAGTAGGCTACCATCGTGCCAGACTCCCCGATTGTTTTAATTTTAGCTCATTTAGATAGCCTCCCAGGCAGAGGAAATGGGAGCCATTGTGGTGTCTTCTTTAAAGCCATCAAAATGTCTGATGTCTGTTTAGGTTTCACAGATATATTTTCGGAGTCAAAGGAAAGCCTTGACCTTCATGCGTCGATGATCCTGCGCTTCCTGCACCGCAACCGCATCTGCAGCACAGTGATCCCATACCCGCTGTTGGAACACTGCAACAACGTGTGCGCCATGCGATCCTCCGTCCTGAGGGAGTCCCTGGAGCAGCTGGTGCAAAAAGAGAAGGGTGCGTGTGTGTGTTGGGCAGGGGGCCTCCTAAAAATACTGTCATCATACCTTCTAAAAGTAGTGTTTGCTAGGATGAACCAATGCTTACCTTAAATTCTGGAGACATGATAATGGCCAGTTTGTGGTGTAAGAATATGATCTATCTTGCATCCATTCTCCCTCCCACCTTCTCTCCTTCCCCTTTCTAACACAGCTGGTTCCTTATCACTGGGTTTGTTACTCACACGCCTCTTCAGCGAAGTCTTTTCTTGTTCTCAATAATCACCTTGCTTTATTTCTCTGGTCACGGCCACCTTTGAAGGTTTAATGGTCTCACTAACATCTACCATCTGCAGTTGTAGCATTATGTATTTGCTTGTCCCATAGTAGGTAGGGAGTGTTTATTGAGTAACTGAGGAAAGCTGCTGAAGATTCAGTAATGGCAAAAGTGTGAGCTGCACATACAGGCCTGTGGAATACCATGGAGTCGGAATAGGCCCCAAAACACGTGGGGAGATAACAACAGGTAATGTTAGCTCTGCAGTTCAGGGTGGGAAGGTGAACTGTCACCAGATGGGGCTGGGACAGCCAGGCTGCCATTTGGAGCAAAGACTTCAACCAAAAACAAATTGGTAAGAGTATTAAAAGGCAGTATAAAATGTATAGCAGCCTCTCTAGTAATGAAACACAATATCTACAAAAGATTAATAAATTAGACTATATTAATACTCAGCATCTTCACAACAAAAAGTGCAAACAATGAAAAACAAATGACATTTTAGGGAATATAAATGTACTTTGTAACATGTTAATTACCCAGTTGACTACATTTTTGGTAATTTACAGGTGCAATTTTAGCACTGATGTTTTGTTCCTTAGTTTCTTCATCTCCAAAATGAATTAATACATGGTAATGTATAGAAAAAATGCCAGACTCACACTGAAACTCAAGTACTTGCTAGTTATTATATGTACTCAAATAAGCACGTTATATAATGTAGGGGAAATATGTGAATTAATACTGGGTCCTGACGGATGTGGAAGAGGTTGAACTAGAAACACCTATGGCTTGAAAAGCCTCATTCATCATTAAAGACACACATTGACAACCATGGTGTCATTGTCTTCCCTTGGCGTAGCTTTGTCAGTGACTTTTTTTTTTAAAGATTTATTTATTTATTGGAAAGTCAGATATACAGAGAGGAGGAGAGACAGAGAGGAAGATCTTCTGTCCGATGATTCACTCCCCAAGTGAGCGCAACGGCCGATGCTATGCCAATCCGAAGCCAGGATCCAGGAACCTCTTCTGGATATCCCACATGGGTGCAGGGTTCCAAAGCTTTGGGCCATCCTTGACTGCCTTTCCAGGCCACAAGCAGGGAGCTGGATGGGAAGTGGAGCTGCCAGGATTAGAACCAGCGCCCATATGGGATCCCGGGGCTTTCAAGGCGAGAACTTTAGCCGCTAGGCCACACCACCGGGCCCTGTCAGTGACTTTTGTGTTGCCCTGTGAGGAGGAGCCAGGGCAGTACCTGGCCAGTGGGCTCCCTGGAAGGAAATGTTAGAGAGCATCACTCTTGCTGGTGCTAAGTGTTTCTGTTCGGTATTTTGTTTTATTTATTTTTGAAATCCAATCTTATTTATTCATTATTTTTAAACCGTAGTTTTGACTAGACTCTGACTTAGAAGTGGATGCTCCCAGGGAAGACAGCCTGCGTCTCTTGGTGATCTGCTCCTGGTATTTTTCTTTGGCCTCCTTCATTCTCTTGGCCAGAAGTTTCGCATATTCTGCAGCCTCCTCCTTATTTTTAGTCTGCTGTTTCTTCAGAGCAGTGCGCCAGCGTTTGTGCTGGAGGACTCGTGGTGTAGCAAGACGCTGAATCTTGGGTGCTTTGGTCTTAGGTTTCTTACCTTCTTTGTTTAGGGGCTTTCTCACAACATACTGGTGCACGTCATCTTCTTTTGAGAGATTGAAAAGTTCGCGGATTCTGCTTGCTCTTTAGGTCCCAGGCGATGAGGCACCGTGGTGTCAGCCAATCCCGGAATATCTTTCTCTCCTTTTTTTACTATAACCAAGTTGAGAACACTTAAGTTGGCATCAACAATGCACCCCGCACTGATTTGCGTTTTCTTTCCCCAGTTCTCCTGGGTCTGTAACAGGAGTGCCCCTTGCTCAGTAGCAAACGAACCCGGCCATGAGTCAGGACACCTTGTTTCATGGGGAAGCCTTGTTTGTCATTTCCACCACTGATCTGGACCACATAGCCCTTCCACTCCTCGCCCAGAGCATCGGCAGCTACTTCAGTTGCCATGCACTTCTCATAGAAAGTTCGAAGTTTACGCTCACTGTCCACTTCGATGAGCTTTTGGCAGCCAGTGGCTGGGAAGGAGATAATTCAGCTTCATCTTGAAGCTGCTGATCCCCCGTGAGGCGCCACGGCAAAGAGTTGTTTGGTATTTTAAATGACCTTTTTTTCCCCTCCTTATGGAAGATATCATAAGATAGACTATTTCTTTTGATTGCAGAAAGCCCTGGAGATTTAACAAGAAGCCCAGAGATGGATAAACTTAAGTCAGTTACCAAGTGCTATGCATATATAGAGACGTCTTCCAACCCCGCGGACATTGACAAGATGACAAATGGAGAGACATCCTCCTACTGGCAGTCAGATGGCAGTGCCCGCTCACACTGGATTCGGTGGGTACTATACTCTTTGTTTTATGAAGTTTTCAATATTTTCTACTGAATCACCTTGTTATTTCTGATCTACTTTAAGAACTGTGCTGAAGGAACCATGTAAAATTAGGTAACCTGGTTCCTGTGTTCATAAACATGAATCGTCACTTACTCTTTTGAAGGAGGAAATAGTATTTGACTATTTTGTGGTAGTGATTTCAGATTTTTTCTGCTAGTTTCTCGAAATGAGCAAAGGTCCCTTCTTGAGTATAGCAATTAAGATGGCGCTGAGGACGGCTGCACCTCCACATCGAAGACCTGGCTTCACTGGCTGTCTCCAACTCTTGACTCCAGCTTCTTGTTACCGTAGACCCTTGGAAGGTAGTGTTGATGGTTCAAGTAATTCAGTTCTGCCACCTCCAGGGAGAGCATGGATTGGCCCAGTCCTAGCCATTGGGAACATTGGGGAGTGAAGCAGCAGATGGGAATGCTTGCCCACTCACTGTTTTTCCCTCTAAAATAAAATAGAAACATTTTTTAAAGATTTATTTATTTATTTGAGAGGCAGAGCTAAAAAGAGCTCTTTCACCCATTGTTTCCCCAAGTAGCCATGACAGCTGGAGCTGCGCCAGTCCAAAACCAGCAGCCAGGAATTTCTTCTGGGTTTTCACATGTTATGCCAGGGCCCAAGTGCTAGGGCCATCGTGCAGCTTTCCCAGACATGTTAGCTGGGAGCTGAATGGGAAGCGGAACAGCCAGGACTCGAACTGGTGCCCATATGGGATGCTGGCACTGCAGATGGGGGTTTTTCTCACTGCATAACACTGCTGTCCCCAAGGAAATATACTGTGAAAAAATCCACTGCACGCAGCTGAGTTGTTAAAAGAAGGAGTCTTTACATACAAGAAGACTCATAATGTTCAAGAAAAGTACAAGTTTATGAAAATATAATGTATGTATTTCAAAACATTTTACCCCAAAATCTACTTGTCTTTTATTTTTATTTTCCATGAACATTTTGAAGTATCATGTACTCAGTTCAAGGGTAGCTTAACATCTGCTTCTTGCTAGAATAGAATATTTTGTTAGCGTATTTGTCTTGTCCGTTCCTGCCTATATTAATATCTTGTGAGGAAATACAAAATTAGTCTTGAGCGGAAAGATTTCTAGAGTTTTGGGAAGATCATAAGGACTTTGAAATTTATAACCAGCATGTGAAAGTAATTCCTGGTAGGAAAATCAATCTATATGTTTATTATAAGATCATTGAGCTAGGACTTATAGACCCCATCAGTTCTTTTGTTTTATTTTTATTTATTTATTTGAATAGCAATTATACTCAAAGATCAAGATGTAGAGAAAGAAATATTGTCTTTCAACTAGCTCACTCCCCATATGGCCACAGCAGCCAGAACTGGGGCTGATCTGAAGCCAGGAGCTTCTTCCAGGTCTCACACTTGGGTACAGGGACACAGTTACTTGGGCCATCTTCTGCTGCTTTCTCAGGCACGTTAGCTGGAAGCTGGATTAGAAGTGGAGCAGCTAGGGCTCAGATGCCCATATGGCACCTGCTGTGCCAGTGCTAGTCCCATTGCCAGTTTTTGATCCATTTAAGCATTTATAGATTCTATTTTCTGTTTACGAACTGTGCCACAATGCCTAGTACCCCCTGCAGTTCTTGACCCATACTAACATATTCCGTTTTTGGTGTTTTCCAGCTTGAAAATGAAGCCAGATGTTGTGCTGAGGCACCTGTCCATTGCAGTGGCTGCCACTGACCAGAGCTACATGCCACAGCAGGTGACAGTAGCTGTGGGGAGGGGTCCCAATGACCTTCAGGAAGTCCGAGATGTGCATATCCCCAGCAATGTGACTGGCTACGTGACACTGCTGGAAAATGCCAACATCAGCCAGCTCTGTGAGTTGCACACAGCAGGGGCATGGCCCAGGGAAGGGATGAGGGCCTAGGAATGGAGAAGTTCATTTTCTCTTGCAATTTCATTTGCTTCTCATTGTGCACATAAAAATGGTCATTATTTTGTTTCTTGTGTATTTTTAGAAATCATGGTAATGCATATTTTTTTAGTTATAAGTATTTTATTCCTGTTATTGGAAAATTAGAAAAGTATAGATGACAAAAGTACTGTAAGTCCTTCTACCTCAGAGATTGTCATTGTCACTGTATTGGTGTGGGTCCTTCCAGGCCTTCCCCTGTGTTTGTGTATTTACGTGTGTACATAACCACACGTGCATTTTTTTTTCTACAAAAATAGCTCTGTGTGTGTATTTATGTACATTGATCTTTGCGTATTTTTATGAAAATAATGTTCTGTATATGTTCTTTTGTAATGTTTTTTAATATGTTCTCATATCATATTCATGAACACCTTTACTTAGTATTGTAATACAGTGCCTTGATTTAACCCGCCTTTTATTGTTGGACATTTAGATTGTTTCCAGTTTTATATTATTTTAACCTTGCTTCACACCTAGCATTTTGGAAATAATCACAACTCTGTGATTTCTTTCCAGGCTTATTTCATTCAGAGAGCCGGAATGCTTCATGTTTTGTCTCATTTCTTCTAATGCTTTCCTGGGCCAAAAAGACGTGTTTTTTGCTCAAAGGAACTGAGGCCTAGGGAGGTAGAGTCTTTGTGTCTCACCCCTAGGCAAAGAAGTAGTTAAGTTTGTGGAATAGAAGCTTCCTGTCTTACATTGTGGTGATCTTTTCTCCAAGTTGTGTCCTTTTTAACTTGTCGTCTCCTCCTCTCTACTAAAATAAGAAATTGTGACAACTCCTAAAAGTGAGTCATGTCTGTGGCACCTATTTGGATTTGATTGTGAGCAAAGAAATTGTCACAGCTGCTTGTGAACCGGCTACTGCTGTGCAGCTCAATTAAAACTGCAGAGCTATAGGAACACTTCTAGAAAATTTTCTTGCCTTGTATTCGAGATTTTTAAAATGTTCTTTATGTGATATCCAAGACTCATAAATTCCTAAGAGCTTTTGTGATGTAAAGATTTAAACCAACCTTAACTTATAATATTATTCCTATAATCCCTTAGATTTGTCAGTGCTTTGGGGACAAATTTATCATATACTTGTTCTGTCACACACATTTATTTCTGACATCAAAGTATGCCTTCAGAATTTTCTTCAGAATGTCAATTACTGTTTTGTTTTTGGTCGGGAACCTAACATTGACTGACAGTTCTAAATTTGTTGTTTGTGTTTGACAGATGTCCAGATTAACATAAAACGTTGTCTTAGTGATGGCTGTGACACCAGAATCCACGGTCTCAGGGCTGTTGGCTTTCAGAAAGTGAAGAAGTCTGGAGTGTCAGTCTCAGACGCTTCTGCAATATGGTATTGGTCACTGCTCACGTCTCTGGTGACAGCATCCATGGAGACAAATCCCGCATTTGTCCAGACAGTACTGCAGAACACACAGTAAGTCACCCTGCTTTTCAACCCCACCAAGGGCCACTCGCTTGCACCTCTATCTCCCTTTAGGGAGTGTCGGTCAGCTACCTTCATCCTCTGGGCTCAATCAACAGCTCAGTCCCACGGTTTTCAGTTTGTGCCTGTCAGCTGCCTGCTGCTGCTTTCTTTGGCTAATGTCCTGACTTCCCAGACTTGGAAGAAGCACATTTTTCCCCTTGTTGTTCCTTGCAGTTCCCCATGTCCTTCATCAGCATTCTGAGTGCACATTCTTATGAGACGGTCACTGGTGCTGTGGTCACATTTATATGGTACTTAATATTAAACCCTTTCAATTGCTCCCTGTTAATTTACCTGCCAATGAAGAAATGTACATGTAAAAATTATCCCTGTTTTGTAACTTTTGTTGAGAACACGTGTCCAAATGGTGATGAATTGATTTGAATCTGTGTCTTTGGACTCAGGTTGAGTTGTTTTCACTAATGAGTACATATTTAAGAAAGCTGAACTACTTTATTTGGAGATGTAGAGTACCTTGACGTAAAAAACCATTAGGGGGCCTGGTGCGGTTGCCTAGTAATTGAAGTCCTTGCCTTGCACATGCTGGGATCCCATATGAGTGCTGGTTCTAATCCTGGCAGCTCCACTTCCCATCCAGCTCCTGCTTGTGGCCTGGGAAAGTAGTCGAGGACGGCCCAAAGCTTTGGGACCCTGCACCCATGTGGGAGACTCAAAGGAAGCTCCTGGCTCTTATCTCATTTCTTCTAATGCTTTCCTGGGCCAAAAAGACATATTTTTTACTCAAAGGAACTGAGGCTGTTCAGCTCAACTTCGGCTGTTCAGGCTACTTAGGGAGTGAACTAGCAGATGGAAGATCTTTCTCTGTCTCTACTTTTCTCTGTAAATCGGACTTAAAAACAACAACAAAAAAGACACTACATCCTACATCAAAAGCCTGGATTCAACCTGAACTCAGCTTCCCAGTAATGCCATTGCACCCACTTGGGGAGTGAATTATCAGAAGGAAGATCTTTCTTTTGTCTCTCCTCCTCTCTGTATATCTGACTTTCCAATAAAAAAATAAGTAAATCTTTAAAAAAAAAAAAAAACCTGTTAGAGCAAAAGGTTCAAGTGTAACATGTAAGGCAAAGAGCACTGGTGTCAGCAGCAGTGTTAGTGTTGTGAGTTCAGTTATTTTTACTCACAGGCATTTTAATTTTGGTTTCAAAGTATTATCTAGAAGAAGTTGCTAGCACTTTGTTTTCTAGACTTCCTTTTCCTCTTTAAATGTTTACTTATTTGAAAGGCAGAGTAACAGAAAAAGGTCTTCCATCTTCCAGTTCACTCCTCAAATACCTGCAACAACTAGGGCTGGGCCAGTCTAAAACCAGGAACCTGGAACCCCATCCAGGAGGGTGGCAGGGCCCCAAGCAGTTGGATCATCTTTCCCTCCCTTCCCAGGCGTGATAGTAGGGAGCTGGATTGAAAGCAGAGCCATTGGGACTTAAACCCAGGGAATACCGGAATGCTGGTGTCTTGATGGTGACTTTGCCTGTTGTGCCACAATCTTATCCCAAGAATACATACATTTTAAAGTTCATGTGCCTACTCAGTTGTATAGTTCTCATGCAATGGTATTTTCATGCACTCCTGAATGCTAAAAACCAATGATTAATACTGTTCTACAATTGAAGAACAGTTTTTGAAAAAGGACAGTAAAAGCAGAAAAGTAGGAAAAGAATAATTTGGGATGTATTCTTTAAGTGTTTGCTTGAGTTAGTAAAAATATATTCCACAGACGATTGCAGCTGCCCACACTACTTGTTGATGCACTACGTCTGAGGGGAGCTGTCAGCGCTGGTGTAGCCCACAAATGACTGTTGTGTTGATGGAAAAAGAAATTGGAGCAGAGTGAAAGCTGACCTTACGTTAGCGTATCTGTGTTGTCTCTACTTTGATGTGTTGAAACTAAAATGTTCCTAGGCTTTTTCCTTACTGTTAGCATGAAATAGCTATCAGTTGTACAATTTTTTGTTATTTCTTACATATATTCATGCCATATGTTCAAAATGTTCATGTTATCTGCCTCTGCACAGTCTGGCACGTTCATCGTTATTGTGTAAGTTTGTTAGGTGACTGCTAGGTCAGAGACAAGCTGTTAGGGAGTTCAAAAAGGTACATGTAAGAGGAAACAACAGGATAGACATGAGGATGAAGACAAGAAACATGACTCAGGAGATGAACAGTGTACTCTTCAGGGGAAGTGAAATTCATGACACATTTTCAGATCCACCTAGGAGCGCGTGAATAGTGGCTGACAGCCAGGGCACAGGAAGTCCAGGGTCTTCTGTGGCGCATGTTCTTTGCTCACACTTTGTAAAGGGAATGTTGGATTCCACAGAGTTAAATAAGTTTTGCTGAGGAAAATGAAAGTCCTGAAGAAAAGGAGTGAAATAACCCAATTAAACTACTGAGCAGTGTGTCTCCTGGGGATAAGCCTAGTTTATTATGTTGGGTACCAGATTCTCTGTAGACATTCTATCTATGGACAAAGGTTGATAAGCAAGCTCTTGCTGGTTTAGTGTGTGTGTCTCATTTTATGCCTGGCCATGGCTGAATTCCTACTTTGCCTCCTAGGAAGGCCCTGCAGCACATGCCACCACTTTCCCTCTCACCGGGATCTACAGATTTCTCAACTTTCCTCTCTCCCAATGTTCTGGAAGAAGTGGACAGTTTCCTCCTAAGGATAACTAGGTACAATCAAGGTTGGGAAGTGAATTCTTGCTGGAATAACGGCATATCTGCTTGTTAATTATTTTTAAAATATTTTAAGCTTTTAAAGATCACTAAAAATGACTCATTTTTAATAACTAAAAAGAGTGAAATGGTGGTTCACCCATTTTAGTGATATGTCCTGACATGAAGAACTGGGGCAGGGGTGGGGACATGGAGGTGGCTAATCCTGAGTCAACCAAATACAGCTACAACCAAATACAACCAAATACAGAAGCAAATACAGAAGTACTCTGCTCGCTGTGATCCCCACCTGAGGCCCCTCACTCTGAGCCTGCCCACTTTTCTCCCTGAACCTGATTCTCTATAGAACTGGAAAGGAGCACATTGGAAATTTGCTAGAAGGGATCACATGGTGAGATGACCTCGGGCAGTTCTCAGCTCATCCCTGTATTAGAGATCACCCTGATCCCTGAATCATGGGAATGGTTTAAGGTTTCAGTGTAATGTGTTTAAGAAGCCCAAGAAGTGTGAAGTGAAGTAATGTCAACCTTTTGGTACTTCAAAGAATAAACTCTTAACTCTGATCTGCACAGTTCCTCACCCACTCAGCTCCTTAACCACACAGCCTTGTCACAACAGTGCCTTTATTTTGGTGTTACAGTGCTAATCAATCACAGTTATGGAAGTAGCTGTGGTTGATAACTTCCTGGTCCTCTGGGTTGATTTAGTTTTTCCTTAGGTAATTTTAAAGAGTTTGAAAAATTATTTCTTATAAACATACAAAAAGCGTATGATAGGCCAATTTTACTTACTGTGACCAGTTATATGGGGATTTGTGCTACCTGGATTTTCTCATGTTTTTTAAGAAATAGAGTTTTTTGTTCTCTGTTTTTAGCTGCTGTTCTACACCAGAGGTAGAACTCACCCTTCTGGCTTTTGCGCTAGCAAGAGGAAGTATTGCCAAAGTGATGAGCTCTCTGTGCACCATCACTGACCACCTGGACACACAGTACGACGCCTCTTCCCTCATCTCATCCATGGCATCAGTGAGGCAGAACCTGCTCCTCAAATATGGTAAATGACCTGGGCATGCTGGAAGGGCCAGCACTGGACACATCCTCACCATGGGACCTCCTGACATCTTCTAGTATTTTGGGGTAGTTAGTGGTCTGCTTTGTTGTAGTTGTTCCATGATTCCTGAATGAACTTATCCTTTGAGGATGAGACCTTGGGCTTGGGAGGAAGAAAAAGGAGATTGGTTTATTTGTGACAGAAAGGGACCCTGAATGTCCCTGGGCTGGACTCCCAGAGATTTCCTGTCATAATCACGTAACATTTGGTGACTGCTTGAGCACATCTTTGGGATCTAGCAATGTTTATATGGAATGCAAGTGTCCACCACTCAGTCTGACACCCATGAATGGGCAGACTTAGAGTTAGCCACCTGGGTGGTCACACACACTCTAGCTGGTTTTTGTTTCTTTCAGAGTGCTGGCTTCAGGCTTGCTCTCTTTTCTTTGTCAGGTAAACCTCTCCAGTTGACTCTTCAGGCCTGTGATGTCAAAGGGAAGGAAGATAAGTCAGGCCCTGAAAACCTTCTTGTGGAACCATGGACAAGGGACGGTGAGTGGTGGCCTGCCTGTGTCTCTTAGATGACAGCTGTGTGCAGTTATAGTCTCATCTCTGTGTGTATCTCATTTTTTTTTTTTTGGTTGTTGTTTTGTCTTGCTTTCTTTGAAGATAGAAACAAAAATTTATCCCCCATTTCCCTCCCCAAATGCCCACCTACTGAAACCAGGAGCCCAAAGCTCCAGCCTACTTCCCACATGGGTACAAACACCCAAGTACTTGAACCATCAACAGCTGCCTCCCTGAGTGTTTATCAGCAGGGCAGTAGTGGAGCCAGGACTTGAACCCAGATACTCATGTCTATGACGTGTGAGCATTCTAAGTAGCGATATAACTGCTACGTCAAACACCCACGCCACTTTCCAACCTTTTTGACCTTCTTGAGGTGTGCAGTCTTCATATTAGATTGCTTTTTCAGTTGGTTGTGGCTTCTGAATAGTTTGTGTGTCTAGGTGTTGATGACCAGTCATAACTCTGGAACAGGGGGCCAGAAGTATCTTCAAAATTGACATTCTCAAGAGTAAGGACTCTTCTCCTTGAACATAAAAAGTTGCTGTTTTTGAGTTTATCTTTATTGCGTTATTTTGAAGTATTAAGAAACTCAGTGAATCAGTGGCACTGAGTGGTGGATATGTGGTTTAGGAGGAAGGTCGCTCTGAGGTGGCCGATCAGCGTTGGGTGGATAATGGCCTGTTCCCTGGTGATGTGCAGTCCTGGCTGGTGCACTCCTCAGCTGGGCTGGAAGCTCTCTCACATGTGCTATTGGCCACCTGAATCTTGCTGACTTAATACAAGAAGAGGAACACTCCTGCCATTACCCAGCACTGCATGTTCTGGCCTTCCTGCCCTCGACTTGTTTCCCTGGGGCTCTGCAGCCATACCATCCTCAGGGATTCCTAGTGATTGCTCTTGATCCTGTTTCCTGTGCTCTGACTCAGCACTAGTGAAGTTAAGGTCCTTAGGAAGATAGTCTTTCCCAGCTGTACCTCCTGTCCTTGGTGGGCCTCCTATACAGGAATTTTGCTGTGGTCTTCCCTGAGCAGCTAAGCCTCTGCAGAGTCGTTTCTTTCATTGTCCGTCTCCTGCCATGCTGAAGGCCATGACAGGCCATTGAGCCACTTGTCTGGCTTGGGAGGCGCCATGGCAGCTCTTGGTCTTTTCTCTCCCTTACCTCTCCATGCATATCTGGAAATATCTTTTTCTTTCCTTTTTGTGAAAAAAAAGATTTATTTATCTCTTTCAAAGACAAAGCTGGGGGAGGAGAGAAGAGACAAGTGGCTGTGGTTGCCAAAGCTGGACCAGTCCAAAGCCAGGAGGCTCTTCCGGCTATCCCATATGGGTGCAGGGACCCAAGTACTTGGGACATCTTCCATTGCTTTCCCAAGTGCTTTAAGGGAGCTGGATCAGAGAAGCGGAGCAGCCAGGACTCTAGCTGGAACCTGATGAGATGCCAGCATCCCTGGTGATGGCTTTACCTGCTAGTGTTAGCCACAATATGCTTTCTTAAAAGTATCCACGTAATTACCGTTTAGTAGAACTGTAGCATATAACAGTTTCTGTCTGTGAGTTAATAAAGATTCCTCTGAATTTAGTTTTGTTGACAAAATTTCCACGTATTCTGGAGATTCAGCTTTGTAAATTTTATTGAACCAGTGAAATGAAATAAGCACCCTGGAATGGTTTAGTCTTACTGTTGTGGTAAGCAGAACAGTTGAGAACTGTTTCAGCCCCAGGAAGACTGGTTTTTTTAGTGTTGGCTTGAGCGTGTCTGTGAAATGCATCATTTACAGAGTGTCTAAACAAGAAGCAGCCTTTGCCATAGCTCAGTTTTTGTGAGCTCTTGAGGGATAATTAGCAATAATAACTAAAGTTAAATCATGACTGGCATACAAGTTTAGTTGGACTCATGATATCAGGTATTATATTCAACATGTAATTAGAGGGAAGCAGGCATATTACAATTCAAAGTAGAATTTATAAAATACATGCACCAGTAGGAATACTGAAATAAGGCCCAGCATGATAGCCTAGTGGTTTAAGTCCTCGCCCTGCATGAGGCTTGATCCCATATGGGCGCTGGTTTATATCCCAGCCTGCTCTGCTTCCCTTCCAGCTCCCTGCCTGTGACCTGGGATGCCAGTAGAGGACAGCCCAAAGCCTTGGGACCCTGCACCCATATGGGAGGCCTGGAAGAAACTCCTGGCTCCTGGCTTCAGATCAGCTCAGCTCTGGCCATTATGGCCACTTGGGAAGTCAAACAGCAGATGGAAAATTTTTCTGTATCTCCTCTTTTGTAGATCTGCCTTTCCAATAAAAATAAATAAATCTTTTTTAAAAATGCCTAAATAAAAAATATATGTATTTATTTGGAAGGCAGAGTTACAGAGAGAATCATCCATCCACTGATCCACTACTCACATGTCAACTACAGCCAAAGCTGGGGCATCTGGAGCCCCTTCGGCATCTCCCACTTGGGTGCAGAAGCCCAATGGCTTGGCCACCTTCCACTACTTTCCCGAGTGCATTAGCGAGGAGCTGGATTGAAAGTAAAACAGCCAGGACCTGTATGTTTATTATTCATTAGGAATAATCAACTGCATTTCTACACAACACAATTTAATTTCTGTGGACATGAGTCATGTACATTAATATCTGTAGTCTCTAGCATGGAGAAGTACACAGTGGCTTGGAGTCAGTGTAAGGTGGAAGTAACCTGGGGAGTGCATGAGACAGGACACCTCGTGATCCCACTTGTCTATTTCACAGTCTGCTGGTAGAATGGCATACTGACTGTATGACTTCTTGTCCACTGTCAGTCCAGCTGTGGCTTCTGGAGCATCTCAGGAAGATGATTGGTTGCCAGTCTCATGTCTCTTTGGAGTAAAGTCCTGGTCTTTGAAATGTATTATTTCTTTGCCTTTGGAGCAGGGCTTGCCTGTAAGGTTGTGGGGATTGTGCCTGAAGAAGTTGAACATGGCTAGCACTCTGCCTGCATAGGGCTTTGTCAGTGGGTTGCATCTGTCCAAAGGGAGGGGACATTTTTCCTGATTTCGTGAAGGTACCAGATGGATTACTTCCCCATTCCCACCTCAGGGAGTCCCTTGGTCTGTTTTTATTGATCTTAGGTTTTGAGGTTATTAAAATGAGTTGTTCATCCTAACTTTAATGTTTCCCTTTAGGTTTTCTTACAGAGAGTGGAAAAACCAGAGCAAGCACTATTTTTTCTACAGGAACTGACTCTGCCATCCAAGTTACACAAATCAGAATTATGGTAATTCCCCCGCTACCTTCTTTAAGCCATGTCCTTATTGTTTCTTAGTAAATGATTTTTATTTCAGAGGTCCATGTCCTTGATTTTTTTCACACATAAAGTGATGGTTATTTACTCTGCATCAGGTCTGAGCAGAGGGCAGGGATACAAGGCAACATAGGTTAAGTGTTGTCAATGGTGAGAAAATAAGAATTGAAAAAGTTAGGAAGTATGTCTTGGGCACTAGCTTTTTTACTATCCTAGGACTTGGTGTGTTTGAAATATTATTTCATTGGTTTGATTTTGCTTTAAACTGTTTGAATTTTGCCATGTTATATATAAACAAAATGGTGACAGAACTTTTGCCAGTTGGTAGACTTTGTGCTGCTCTCCATTTCCAGGTCCGACGTGGTGGCATTGGTGCACAGTGTGGGTTAGTGTTTGCCTATAACTCACCTTCTGACAAATTCCATGCAGAAGAACACTTCAAAAGATTTGAAAAATATGACAAGTGGAAGCTTCAGGAGCTCAGGCAATTTGTAAAAAGCAGGTAGGAACAAAAAATTTTTTTTAATCTGTGTAAGTTTTTTTTTATTGATTACATTGCATTATGTGACAGTTTTATAGGCACTGGGATTCCCCCCAATCCTCTCCAAACCGCCCCCCATGGTGGATTCCTCCACCTTGTTGCATTACCACAGTTCAAATTCAGTTGAAATTCTTTCATTGCAAGCATCTACCAAGTAAAAAGTCCAGTGTCTTATTGTCCAGATAAGTTCAACGTTTTCTTGGGGAGACCATCTCTGGTCTGAAGGTAGAGCTGGCAGAGTATCATTTTAAAAATCTGTGTAATTTGAAAGAATTTTCATTCTTTTTATGGTGAACTAAACTCTCTTGCCTTAATAGAAAATGTGGCAGCAGCCCACCTCAGTAGCTGTAGCATTCACTCTTCCTAGAGTGTACATGAAGATGTTAATTTTTGTTCATATCTTCTTCCGCTGATTCTTCTGTGAAAGGGACACATACCTTCAGAATGACTGGATAATGAGATGGGCCCGGGCTCTAGGTGGGCCGCCTCAGGTCCTCAGTGTTACCCACCCACCGGGAAATTTCCCCCTGCCCAAGTTCTCCTTGCCCCAACCCCTTTAAGAACTATTGTTATTTCAGAAGTGTTAAGTAGGCGCCTACCACTAGGCACTAGAGATAGAGTCATGAGGAAATTGGCATCATTCTTGCTCTTGTAGAGCTTATTGTTCAGCTCAGAAGACAAGAAAATTTGCAATGTCTGATTGTTGAGAAGGCTGTGTGGAAAGGGAAGAGCAGATACGAGGCCTAGAGGTAGAGTCTGGCACACTCAAGGTTAGGACTGATTGCTGAGGTCTCCTGTGAAGTGGAGAGTGGTGAGCAATGAAGCAGGATGGTCAAATCATTAAAGATCTTTTTGTCTGTTTCAGAGCCTAAACCCTGTTGTATCCTTAAAGTTAGCCAGGAATGAGAATAGATTGTAGTGTTGAAGAGTTGTAGGACCAGTTCGGATTATACCGTGAGTGGCATGGATTGCAGGAGAGCAAACATTAATAGGGCAGGTGTGATCTTGGCTAGAGCAGTAGCAGCCAAGATGAAGTGCTATAGCCTGATGAAGACACACTTGAAGGTGGAAATAGTAGGACCTGGTGACCAAACAATGTCACGTGGGAGAGAGGAGAAAGCTTGAGCTGCAGTGGGTCTGTGGGGTTTACATTCAGCAGGTAGAGAAATTGGCATTGCCATTCTCTGTCATACTAACTATTCTAGGGAGAAACAGGTCAGTCCCAGCTGCTCCACTTCCGATCCAGGTCCTTGCTAATGTATCTCGGAAAGCAGTGGAGGATGGACCAAGTGCTTGGGCCTGTGCCACCCATGTGGGAAACTAGGCTTAGAAATAGAGAGGAAATTTCCATTAATTACCATGTGTCTTGAAAGAAGTACCATGTCCATACCCAGACCTTGATTGCTGATTGATAGGCCATATGAGTATTTGTAAGTTAAATGCCACTTGACTTATTTGTTATGCCCTTGAGCAGTTTGAAAATAAGAAAATGTTATAAGATTTCCCTTGTGATTACAGGATTGGTTGCTCACCTGCTGACCTTGGAGAGGATGATCCTATTGGCTGGTTTGAGCTGGAGGAAGAGTGGGATGAAGTGGATGTGAAGTTACAGCAGTGCAGAGTTGCCAAAGTAAGCATCAGTGAGCTGTGCCCTGCATGTTTGCCCAATCTCTTCTTATTTTGTCAGTATTAATTTCATGCTGATTCTGTACTAGCCTTATGCCAGTACTGGAGCACCAAAGATGAGTCAGTTCTCATGGAGTCCATGGGCCAGAGGGAGAGACAGCCATATAGGCCAATGTGATACGGTCTTTGAAAAAGGGAGATAAGGGGGAGCTATTGGAGTTCAGAGGAAGAAGATCTGACCACCTGGAATTCTTTAGGTAAGGCTTTCCAGGAAAGCCACAGCAATGCCAAGTATTGGCAGTTGACTAAACCATCATTGTTAGTCAGGCTGCAGTGTGCAATGAGCATTTTGAGTCCAACAAACATCAAGTGCACAGGCCATTCAAGAGAGGTGTGTTTCCAGAGCTATAAAATAGTGATTGGCTCCTTTTTCCTTTTTTTTTTTTGGTAATTTAAGTGTAAGTCCCAGGTTTAAGTAAGGGCTGCTTCATAGGCACTCAACAAATGTGAGGCCCTTATCAAAGGAGCTTCACTGTAAAGCTGTGCACAGAAGTTGAGCTTTGAAAATGGCCTTAACTTTGAGCAGACAAGACTACTTGTGGGCTCGCAGTGCATAAGCTGCATGTATCAGCCGAGGGCTTTGCCATGGTCCTGTAGGACATCTGTTTTCATCCATTGCTGATTTTCATTTCAGAAGGATTGTGTCATAGAGCAAATGTGTTTCTCTTCCTCTCTTTCTCTTTTTTTTTTTTTATTTAAAAAAATATTTATGCTTATTGGAAAGTCAGATATACAGACAGAAGGAGAGACAGAGAGGAAGATCCATCCAAAGGTTCACTCCCCAAGTTGCTGTAACGGCCGCATCTGAGCGGATCTGAAACCAGGAGCCCAGAGCCTCTTCCGGGTCTTGCATGCGGGTACAGGGTCCCAAAGCTTTGGCCCGACCTTGACCTTTACTGCTTTCCCAGGCCACCAGCAGGGAGCTGAATGGGAAGTAGAGCTGCCAGGATTAGAGCCGACACCCATATGGGATCTTGGTGTGTGCAAGGCGAGGACTTTAGCGACTAGGCTATTGCGCTGGGTCCTTTCTTCCTCTCTTACCCTGTTACTGTCTTGGAGGGAGAGACTTGATCCTATTAACCTATTGTGAATTTGATCCTAACCTGACACTCAGCATTTGTATTGTTTTTTCCTGCTTGGGGTGGATACAAACACTGCCCTTGGCTGTGCAGAGTGATGCTGACAGATTTCTAGCATAATAGGGGAAGCTCCAGGAAGGCTTCTCCCTTACATTGTAGATGTGCGTTCTGACTGCTTTTGAAATCTCTTTTGTCCTCTCTAGTACTTGATGGTGAAGTTCCTCTGCACGCGTCAGGAAACTGCAGAGCGTTTGGGAGTGCAAGGCTTGACTATCAGCGGCTACCTCCGGCCTGCAAGAGCAGAAGCAGAGCAGAGCATCCCTTGTGCCCGCTGCAGGAAAGACACAGACAGTGTCTGTGGGGCCACGCTGCTCCTCAGGACCCTCCAGTTCATCCAGCAGCTTGCCCATGACCTGGTAGGGCTTCCTCAAGCATTAGACTGCATTCCTTTAGGAAACCTGCATGGCAGTGCTAAGAAAAATCACCACCAGCCAGGGAACCTGGCCCTGCCAGAACTGTGCAGGCATTATACTACTGCTAGATGACCTGGAAAGGATGACCCTGGGCACTGATGGCACAGCTAATGGATGGCCCAGTGGTCATTGTGGGGTCTCCTGGACTAGACCTAGCAGCACATCCTAATGATCCTAGCTGTGGTTGTCCTAGGGAGGCAAAGCAAGTTCATAGGTGTCTTGTAATCCTAGGAAGACATTATGAAAGTTTGGGTCAGTCTGTTTGTTAATGGTAAGTATTAAATAATATCAGAATTTGGCCTGATTTGTGTTTCTGCTACCAACTTTTAGTCGCTAATAAAACACAGTAACAGCTCATCATAGGAAGATGCTTACAGCCATGGCCATAGTGTGTGGCCTGCCGCTTCAGGGCAGCCGCAGTGGCTGGTGACTCTGTTGATGGGTAATCTGTTTGTGTTCAGGTGTCCTTTCACAGTGAACAGAATTAGAGGTGAAAGAGTAGCTGGTTTGTTTGCAATAGAATCGACACCTTCTGCTCACCTGCAGGGAGGTGCCAGACAGACTCAGCCCAGTCCTGAGCATCAGTGATGTCCAGGATATATGGGCATACCTCTGGGTGTGCATGGTCAAGTCAGCAAGCTCATATATGTGCACATGTGCATGCGTGTTAGAGAACACAGATTATGTGTATAAATACACTTATAGAATTGTGTGCATATGCATTGCACACACTTATTTTAGAAGGTTTTACCCCAGAAGTAACTGGTGACAAGCATCCTAGTGGTTAAAAATAAGCATCAATTGTATGGGAATGTCACCCATGTAGAACTGCTTCATCCCTTAAAATGAAAAATAAGAGAGATATCACAACATTTCTTTGACTTATTTTTTCTTATCTTTATGTTTTAGGTGCAGCAAAAGGAAAGTGGCTTAAAATATAAATCTTTTCTGGACTTCGCGGGTCTTGATTTGCAGATCTTCTGGAATTTTTACAGTAAACTAAAGAAAAAGTAGGTCAGGATTTATTATACAGTGATTAATTGTAACAAAACTAAAATGTGAAAGAATGGTTTTTTAAAATGTTGTTTAAAATTATCTTCCAGCCATATAAGATGATATGAAACATAAATGCATTTTGTGTGTAGTTTTGGGTCTCATCCTCCAGGCATTTTGGTAAATATACCCAAATATTGTAATATGTGAAAAAATTCAAAGTCCATGATGCTTGTGGTGCTAAGCACTCTGGCCTGTCTCCTCCTAGAGGGGCAGGATTGGGTATGAATTTCCTTCCCCTCAGGGGCAGAGTGTCATGGATTCTATGTCACAGCTTGAAGGACAATGGCCTTTTTCTCTTTTCCCTTCTTCTTGTCACTCTTTCTGTAAAGCCCAAGGCCTGCAGGGAAGTTTGTCCCTGAAGGTTCAAAACACTTGCCCTTTTGCCCTCAGACATTCTTGTCCTCCTGCAGCCCGAGGGAAGACTGCATCTGTGCCCAGACCTTGCTTCTGCAGCTGCTCCAGAGCTGCTTCTCCGTGCTGCAAAGAGACGCACTGGCTGCTGCAGAGGAGGGAAAACCTCCCACCCAGAGCCCTGAAGCTGTGGCAGCTGCCAAGGAGCTCTACATGCACTTGTGTGATGGTAGGCCATTGAAGCTTTCCTTGATGCAGTTAACCCACAGGCCTCTAGCTTTGGAGAAGCAGAGGGTGGGGAGGGAGGCCCTGTGGTCAAGTGAGGCAGAAGTGGATTGCACCTCAGGAAAGAATGCTTCCTCTAATGCTGTTTTGTGTTGTCCTTCTGTAGTTCAAGATTTATTCCTTCATCAACTGATCTTTGCCTCTCAGAGGCATGACTGTGTTGTATTGAGAGCAATTGCTGTCATGCTAGCCAGCCTTGCCTTCATCTAAGACAGTGGGGTAAGGCTGGCAGATTTAGAGGAGAGCTTATAATGGTAACCTGAGGAGGAAACACACATGACTCTCAAGTTATTTTTAAGGCTTTGCCAAGTTTTATTGCAAAAAGACAGAGAAACAATGACATAAAACCTGGTGCATACAGTCCATTTTTTAGTTAAATGTAACAAAGAGTTTCAGATTAATCCTAGTTGACATATCTTCTGCGTCAAGACAGGGACTATTTTAAACTGACTCCATTGTTCATTTCTCTCAGTGGTGGATCAGGCGGCGGGAGACTCGGTGCCCATGGAGATACTGAAACAGGAAGTGAGGAACACCCTTCTCAATGGGGCTGCCGTCTTTTTTCCTGACCGACAGACCCGACGGAACCATCTCTTCACCATGATGGTAATAGTTTACTGAAGGGGTTGGTTCTGTTCCTGACATCTGCACAGATGCACTTTATCACTTGTGTGTCTCTGAATATTTTGTCAGTTTCTCATTAATACCTACTGATGCAAAGCTTGTGTGAGACACAGCTGTTAAAGAACATGGCAGTGTGCTCAAGGTAGGAATAACAGATAATCTCTGTTTTATAACCTAATGTCTTGCAGAGTGACAATACAATCTATTAGATTTTGCTTCTCCCAAAATTTTATTGTTGCAGAATTTAGAATGACTAGAAAAGTAGACTGAATTATTCAGTAGAATCCCCTTGTCTCCCTAATATACCCATCACAGTTATAAGTCACCCAACAATTATTAACTCAAGGTAATGCCATTTTGTCCATAGTACACCTTACCCATTCTTTCCTCTCCCTATTCAGTATTATCTGCAAGTTAATCTCTGACTTATTTTATTCATAACTTTTAGTATATGTCTGTAAAGATAATTCAACCAAATTGTGATCTGCTCTCCCTCCTAGACTCATTCATTGTGTTACTCAGACATCTAGTGCAAGGGATGAGGAATCCTTCCACTATGTAGAAACGTTATGCTATCAGGTGGAATGTCCTGTATGTAAGATTCAGGCTTTTGGGGGGGGGTTTGTTTGTTTGTTTTAAGGCTTATTTCTTTACTTGAAAGGCAGAGTCGCAAAGAGAAAGGCCCTCTATATTTTTTAACTCCTCAGATAGCCACAACAACCAGGACTGGGTCAGGCTGAAGGCAGGAGCTTCATCTGGATTACTCACATGGGTGGCAGGTCCAAGCACTTGGGCCATTTTCCACTGCTTTCCCAGTTACATTATTGGGCTTGGATCGGAAGTGGAGCATCCAAGACTCAAACCAGTGTCCATAAGGGATGACTGTGTTGCAGGTGACATTTTAGTCCACTCTACACAACATTGGCCCCCCCAAGTTTTAAATTATGAAGGAAGTAATTCTATATGAAAATTAATTTGATACATTAAAAATGCACATACTGATGTAAAACAGCAAAAATATCTTCTTTAGATCATACCAGAGTGGGTAAGGGTGTACAAAAAGCAAAATGATAGGCCATTATTGCTTACAGACATGGAAGAAACACAGATGAAGTGGTAAGTAACCAAGTCAACAGAGGAACAGGTGATGACCACATTGGATCTGTGCTAGGAATGGGATGATGCTTTAACATTAGAAAATAAGTAAGAGAAATCAGAGCAAAGAAAAAGAATTAAATGCAGAAAAATTTGGATGAGGATTAAAACTAAACACTGGAAAATAGAAGGTGCATGGATGGATATCCAAAACTTCAATAAATGTAATTGATGTTGAATCACTAGATGTGTTCCTTTCAAAATGGGTATAAAACAAGGCTGCTTACTGTCATCACTGTCTCTGTTTGATGTGTTAGAAGGCCTAACCAGGGCAGTAGGACAAATGAGAAATAACAAGTGCATGGGATTGGCTTTTTGGCATAGTGGGTTATGCTGTTGCCTGCAACACTAGCATCCCAGATGGGTGCTAGTTTGAGTCCTAGCTGCTCCACTTTCAATCAGGGTCCCTGCTAACCTGCCTGGGAAAGCTGCAGAGTAAGGGCCCAAGTGTTTGGGTTCCTATACCTGCATCAGAGACTTGGAAAAAGCTCTTGGCTTTGGCTTGACTCAGTCCCAGCTATTGCAGCCAGCTAGGGAGTGGACTGGCGCATGGGAGATCTCTCTGTGTCTCTTCCTCAGCCCCCAATTCTGTCTTTCAAACAAAGTTTTTTGTTTTGTTTTTTAAAGAGAGTTAAACAGAATAAGACAAATAATAAGTAATAATTATTTGCAGATAATGTGAATTGTTTTTTTTTAATTGAGACAACTAATAATAAAATTACTTAATTTTTTTTTTCAAAAAAAGCCGGAAAGTTCTTTCTATATGCAGCAATCAATTAGCAAACATGTAGAAGCTCTGGGATACAAAAAGGCCTGAAGAAGCAAAGGCAGGAACAAAAAAGCATAGGCTTGTCTCCTCGTGACCAAGGGCGACCGTCCAGTGGGATGCAGAGGAGAATCAGGTGGAGGCCAAGTAGTTGCTGACGGTTTCAGAGAGGAATCAGTGTAATGTGTGTATCAGCTAGGAGATTCCTTTTCCCACTGTCAGCTACAACCTCTGACAGTCAGCAGCCAGCTTCAGCCAGTGGACTGCCCGCGGTGACCTGGGATATATTCTGCTTCTTTCCTAGAACTGTTCCAAAGGCGTAGCAAATGACTTTTGAGCAAGCATGTGTCCCACACATAGAAGTGTAGAGAGGACATCTGACCTCTTCATGCCAAACTGTTTCCGTGCTTCTTCAGGAAATGGTGTTCATCATGACTACGTCTGAGTCCCCAGCCCCCGCCTCCACCCTGTGCCAGGCAGATGCTTAGGTCGTCAACCCCCAGAAACTTCCACTTGGTTCCTTGTGTGGAGAATACGTTCCAACAAATTTTTTAGATTCAGAGAATAATGCATGCCCAGAAGTAACACCATAATCTTTACCAACGCAACCCCTGTAACTGTTACCTCCAGGACAGAGAGGAAATGAGCATCATGCCTGCCTTCTGTCTGTGGGATAAAAAGTGCGTATTTTTTTGCAGGTTCTCTTCCCAAACATCGGCATCAGGCTTTCCCATAGGAAAACCTGCAAATGTTAACTTTGCTTTTGAACAAAAGTCAACCTTCCACCATCTGGCTGGTCGATTCTTAGCATTTTTAGTTGTGAGGCTGTCTGCTGCTCCGGCTATCTTCCAGTTGGGAACCACGGGTGGTGGTGGTTGATGCTGCTTTGGATCTTTAGAATGTCAAGGAACAGATGGTTCAATGTAGTTTCTGGTTTTCTAGAAGAATGTCACTGAGCAGGAGCACAAGCAGTCCCTTCAGCTCACTTTCCGTTCACTGTGCACGTATTTCAGGTAAGTCTGTCATTCCCTGAAATTTGCCAATATTCCAGAGCTTTGTTTAGCTTTCCCTTCCTTCTTATGCTTTTACAATAGTATTGCCCCCAGCTCAGATTTCTGAAGTCACTGTTGGGCACAGGAATCACTGGAGTAGTCTTGTCAAGAGCTTAATCCCTGTCCCAGTGATTTTAAGACAAGCGAGTTGAGCCCCTGGAAGATGTCAAAGTGGTTTCCTGTAAGTCTGGAAACGCAGCTGCATTAAAACCCACTGTGACAGCTGAATGGTAGACTGCAGGAGTAAGTAGGCCAGAGGAGAACTTGGAAGTATTTGCATGTTTTGACTACTAAAGCGGTCACTGGGCCTGTAGACTGCGTTAGTGGAGGGTTATACTCTCGAAGGAGGGAGGCAACAGACAGCCTGAGCAGCTGCCTGCATGTCACACTCTCCCAGTGTGGGTGCCACATTAGAGGGCTGTCTGTATAAAGCATGTTCAGCAGGAGTAGTGAGGATGAGAAGACTCTGGAGCTGTCATGAGGGGCAAGTTTGAAGATGCAATAAGTTGGTTGCCTGCAGTGTCAAGTTCGCAGCCATGAGATCAGATGCATTTCATGTCAATGCCTGAAGTGGTTGTGAACAGTGACAGCCCCAGTTGGGGCCACACTCTACCTGAGTCCCAATCTCCTATCCATAGAACTGACACTGAAACTTTCCTGGATTATTTTTTGGAACCTTTTGAAGCAAAAAGTGTGAAAATACCCTTTGTGGAGCCAGGTGTCCTCACCCTGTGTGTCTGTGTGTCTTTGCAGTGATAAGGATCCAGGCGGCCTTCTGCTGTTACCCGAGAAGAGCAACCTGGCCGACACGAACGTTGTCGAAGTGCTGGCGGTCATGAACACTCTGCTCTCTGTTGCTGCCCGAGAGGTGCCTGCTTGCTGCCCCCTGTGTTCCCCGCCTGTGCTTTAGGAGCGAGGGATCTGGCACATCCTGCATCTCCATGCACCCTTTATGCTATGGGTGTGCCTCGCTGCTGGCCCATTAGCAAGGCAAACCTACAAGCAGATTAGGAGACCCTCCCTGTCCCTGGGTGATCAGCCAAGGACAAAAGCATGGAAATACTGAGACTTGCTGTAAAAGAGGAATGAATTTGTACCAAGTCCTCTTATAATGCCAGTGAGCCAACATGTAGATACATATTTATGGTGTGTGTTTTGTGGAGCATTGTTCTGACTTTAAAAATATTTGCATAGCAAATTTACATAATAATCAAATCTAAAAACATTTTCCTTTTCCTGTGACAGTCTTTCATTTTTGTTTTTTTATTTTTTTTTTCTTAAAGAATACAATGCATCTGCCTAGGGTTGTTAGCAAAAATGTAGAGTTCTGGGTCCCAGCCCCAAGCCACTGGTGCAGTATCTAGAGATAAGGTTTAAGACTGCACTTTAGCATGGACCCCAGGAGATTGTGAAATGGTAGACCCTATGCACTAGGGGCTGGTGCAGACTCTGCTTCAGACTAAGTGGGAATTTGAGAGTCTGAAGAGGCTGTGCTGACCATGGGGGACCCAGTGACAGTCGAACTCAAGGAGTAGGCCAACATTGTCATTAGACAGCCCTGGCAACACAGCATAACTTTGCAGCAGTGAGCTCAGTGCCCTATAGCATGTCTAGGAGCAGGCTTCCTGTGACCAGTAGGGTGGGAGAAGAGCTGGCTTTATGAACAACAGTTGAAGTGAAGAGGAGGAAGTAGAAGCTGCTGGTGGAGAGTGGTGTGTTCCACAAGACAGTGACAGGAAGGGGAAGAGCAGGTCCTGGGAGGGAGATTGATAATGGCTAGAATTCGGGCAGGCCAAGTTCAGGATTCTTTGGACTTAGGGGTAGGGATTATATTCAGTAAAAATGGGGGATGCCCCACATCATGTAAGGACTTCATGAGAAATATCCACAGAAGAGAGGTAAGCAGGAGAACAGGAAGGAGTGGCTGAAAAGCAGAGGGCCGAAGCATAGGGAGCAGAATTGCTGTGGGCAGTGGTTCACAGAACCTCTTAGGCTACACGTGGAGGCCATACTTTCCAGTGAACTGCTGCCTTCTGGGAATGGTGTCAGCAGGGGCAGTAGAATGGGAGGGAGAGGAAAAGTAAGACCTGAGCAAGTATAGATGTCTTTTCTCATAACACCCACAAGAGTGTAAATGGGTAGGCAACTTAAAGAAACAGAGTTGGAGGCCTGGTGCAGTACCTAGTGGCTGGAGTCCTCGTCTTGCATGCGCTGGGATCTCATCTGGCCACTGGTTCATGTCCCAGCTGCTCCACTTCCCATCCAGCTCCCTGCTTGTGGCCTGGGAGGGCAATGGAGGATGGCCCAAAGGCCTTGGGACCCTGCCCCTGTTTGGGAGACTCTTGGGAGGCTCCTGGCTTCAAATTGGCTTAGCTCCAGCTATTACAGCCACTTAGGGAATGAACCAGCATGGTTCATATGGAAGATCTTTCTGTCTCTTTCTGTAGATCTGACTTTGAAATAAAAGTTAATCTTTAAAAATATATATATATTTTTGTTTCCTTTATATAATATATATAAAGATATATATCTGTAAAAGATATATAAATTATATATATGACGTGTAAATATATTTAAAATAATATATTTATAATATATTTTATTTTATGTTATGTTTTATAATGTATTTTTAAAATTAAAGTTTATATATAAATATATCAAAAGATATATAAAGTATATATATATATTTTTTAAGATATATATTTTTCCTTTTTATATACATACATATAATGAAATAAACTTGGTACATTATCAGGTTCTTCAACCCGGGCCTGACCTCTTACCCTACCAGAGATCACCACCAGTCTCAAGCTTGCATTTGTCCTCTGCTGCTTTTTCTTTCTGCTCTTCCTCCACAGTAGGTCCTGTTGGACTGGTTCTGCCCTTTAACAGAATCATATGGTGGGCAGTTTTTGGACATGTTTTTTCACTCTACATTGTGTTTGTGAGCTTTCCATGTTTATGCATGTGCTGTAGTTTGCCTTCTTAGGTACACAATTTGTGAACATGCCACCATATGTTTCTCCATTTTACTTTGGAGGTATAGTTGGTTATAATTAGGGACAATGAATCACCCGGTAGGGGTTCTAGGACCACAGCTACGTGTTTCTCAAGTATACAAGTTTATCCTCAGAGATCAGGTGATGTGTGTATCAGAGAAACTCCTGAGAACAAAGGTGACATGCTTAGTCGGAGAGAGATGAAGAATTCTTATTCAAGGTAGAAATTTACATTTGATTGAAGTTAGGAAGAAGCCAGAAAGGGGAGAGAGATAAGGAAGAGACAGCAGTGGGATACAGCTCCTGAGATGGCAGAGGAGACGTCCTATGGAGTGACGGTTTCTCCATGTTCTGGAAAGCTGCAGGAAGGAGAGGAGCTTTCACAACACTGTCTCGGTCACTTTTGGGTTGAAAGCTGTGATGCAACTAGTCCCACATCGTAGTGACTTCCTTTGCCAGTGATAGCTCCTCCCAGCAGGAAGGCCTTGCTGTAAGCACTTCCTGTGTCTCTCCCTTACAGTGTGAGCTGGTGATGCTACACGGGGTGCAGGGCGAGTCTGGTTCCGTCCTCTTCTCCCTGTTCTGGTCCGTCCAAGGCAGTCTGCTCTCCTGGTGCTACCTGCAGCTGAAGAGCACCGATTCTGCAGCCAAAAATCTTGCTGCAGACCTTATTGAAAAATGTGAGTGTCCCTGAACATAGCCTATGTGTCTGATTAACTAAAATATCAACATGTGTGTTTTTCTTTATTATAATACAGATATTTGTGTTGTGCTTAAAATAGAGTATTATGTGGCCAGCACTACCATTCCATATGGGTTCTTGTTCAAGATAAGCCCTGGATGTTTCAATTCCAGTCCATCTCCATGCTATTTGCCAGGGAGGACAGTGGAGGATGCCCAAGTCCTTGGGCCCCTGCACCCAAGGGAAAGTGGAAGAAACTCCTGGCTTCATATCAGCCCAGCTCCAGTCACTGCATCCTTTTGGGAAGTGAATCAGCAAATGGATGATCTTTCTCTATGTCTCTCCTCTCTGTGTAACCTTGCCTTTCCAATAAAAATAACTAAATAAATATTTTGAAATAGAATTACATAATGTATCTGAAAAACTTAATTAAGAGGCAGAATGGCAAAGAGTGGTATAGAGAAAAAAAGAGTTTCCGTCTGTTGATTCACTGCAAAAGCCCACAGTGGGTGGGACTGGGCCTGACCAAGGCTGAGCACTGGGAACTCAAACCAGGTCTCTAGCACAGGTGGCAGGATCCCAGCAGGGCCATCACAGCAGCTTCCCCAGGATCTATACTGTCTGGAAACTAGAATCACAAGCCAAGACTTGGTAGCAAACCCAGGCACTCTAATGTAGGCCTTGGGTAACCATTATGCCAAGTACCTGCCCTTATAACACGTCTTTTTGCCTTAAGTTTCCTATCTGAATGTGGTAGTGTGCCCAGGCGTGCTTTATTATAGGGTCAGGTCATTTTGCAGCCTGGGTCTTCCCTCTGGGATCACATAGCACCCTTCAGGAGAGTCTGTTTATATCATCCCTGTTTTAGTCAAATTATGTGAAAGATCAAGTGCTGAACTAATGAAATCTAAGGTGTGTGAGCACTGCTGTGACCTTAAAACTACTTATGGAGCATACTCAGATTTATGACCTGCCAACCCGCAGAAAACCGTGTGAAACCTGGCAGGTTCTGTCAGGTTGTATGTGGAAAAGTCAATCCTATCACTCTTGGTGCCATGTGCTTCTGGTATGGGCCCTGCCACCTAGCTCTTGGCGCCTTGGCTTCACACCCCTAATGCTTGGGCCCTCTATGAACCCAAGGGAAAAGAGAGGCTGCTGACCTCACTCATTCTCTTGAAAAGTAGCTAAGACCCCAGATCAATCACTCACCAGTAAACTGAAAGCCATGCTGCTTTTCTCTCCCAGAAGGAAGCGTTTGTGTGGGGCTTGGCTGTCACTGGTTGTTCTGCTGGGGAGTGTCCACCTTCTCGCACAGCTTTCATGGCCTTTGCTGATCATTGATGAGTGATGCTCTACCATGTCAGAGATTCATTATTTTCTTTGTTCCTGGCAGATGTGGGGCAATTTCTGGCCAGCATGAGAATGATTTTGGAATCCCTGTTGGCGCAGTATAATGGAAAAACCATAGTTGAAAAATTATGTAATTCAGTGTTTTCCATGGCAGCTCGACAACTGGTAAGAGACTGGGGTGAGAGGCTGTCTGTGGTGGGCAGGGCTAAGGGTGAAGGTGGGGTAGTGGCCTACACCCCAGGCAGAAGCCAAAAGCTCTGTTGGTCTTCCTGCAGGTCATCTTCCTGCTGGACTTATGCCCCTTAGACATTCCCCACTGCACGCTGCTGAGGGAGGTCAGCACCCTGACGGAGCTGCTCAAGAAGCTCTGCACTGACCCTGCAGGAGGATTGAATAAGGTAACGCAGGCTGCCACTCGAGCCGCTTGGGATCCTGCCTCAGGCTGCCCTGGCTGCAGCTCTGCACAGACGCCCTTTATGTTCTTCTTGGTGGTTTTCCAGTGAGGAAGGGGCCGGTTCAAATTGATCTGGTCTGACATCAATAGGAAAGAGATACAAGGGGCTTGTTGGACTCTTCCTTGTGCTTTTGTGTGTTCTTTGAAATTTTCAAAATTAAAAACACAAATAAAGCTGAAAAAAGAGAGAGACATGGGCTGGCATTGTAGCATAGGGGACAAAGCAATTGGTCATCTAACTCCAGAATCCCGTATGTGTGTCAGTTTGAGTCCTGCCGTTTTAGACTTCTTTTTTTTTTTATTAGAAAAAGATTTATTTTATGTTTATTTCAATGGAAGAGTTATAGAGAGAAACAAAGTCGGCTAAATCTACCATCTGCTAGTTCACTCCCAAATCTTTCCTGGGTCAGAGCTTGCAGCTGAACACAAAGTAGAGCAGCCAAACCATGAACCCGCCCCGGTATGAGATGGCAGTGCTACAGGCAGAGGCTTAGCTAGAAATGATTTATAAAACATGGGTCCGTCGTGGTTGAAAGGCAAAAGGTGTGTCTTTCAAAATTTTTTTATGAGTCAGTATATATTTAGCGTTTCAGAACTTTTCACGTAGCCCTGAATTTTCTAAGTGTTCATGTTATTTTTCTGTTGCTCTTCTAGCAAACCAGCATACGTGCTGGACTTACTGCCTCAGTCATGTGCCCTCCCTTCCTCCGTGTCCAGCCGCAGAGTGAGCTGTTGACTCCAGAAGGGCTGGGGCCTTGGTTCCTTTGTGTATCCCAGTAGGACAGTGCCGGGAATATGGGAAGTACCCAATAAACACTCAGATGAGGAGAAAAAGCAGCAGAGAAAGAGTCCCTGTAGTCTAATAACAGTGCACAGCAGCACAGATGTCTGAGCTGATCTGTGTGGATGGGAGCAGCAGGGTGCCTGTCAGCTTGCCTGGTGGCTCCTGCAGGGCTGCATAAACCCATTGTGTGGAGCGCTGAGCGTGATACCCGTCTGCCGCCAGTAGCTGGGTGTGAGTGATGCAGGCCATCTGCTTTGCTTATTTGCCTTTGTTTGCCTAGCTGGATGTGGAGACCTGGCAGCAGGAGCAGCCCGTGGTGTTGCATACATGGACCAAGGAATCTGCCCACAACTATGAAAATAACTGCCATGAGGTATCTGTCTTTGTGAGCCCAGGAGCAACCTATTTTGAGGTGGAATTTGATGAGAGGTGTGAAACTGAAAAAAGGTAAGTGCTACTCTTTTTTTCCCCAATGATGGACCCTAAACAAGAGAAGGAAAACTAACAGAGATTCTGCGTTCACAGGTACGATTATTTGGAATTCACTGATGCTAGAGGTGGAAAAACACGCTATGACACCAAAGTTGGCACTGATAAGTGGCCTAAGGTGAGTGGTATTCCCAGATAGAGATAGAATACCAACTTCTGCACCAGTTCCTTTCCTGTTACTTTTGCAGGGGCAGAAGTGTATGATCTTTGAAAGGAAACATTTTCATTAGACCTTTTTTGAAAAGAAGGTTTATGTCCCAGTCTGCCAAATCATGCAAATCAGTTTTCCAGCACTTAGTCATGCCTGTTTGCTTCTGCATTTTTAAATACCTGCAATGGCAGCACTGAGTAGTCACAGCAGACACCCTGTGGTCCATAGAGTTAACAACATTGGCTCCTCATAGGAAAATTTGACAACCGCAAGTCTAAATAAGTGCTGTCCAGAGTAAGCAAGAAGCTGTCATCCTTAGCAAGAAAGGAGTGGTCAGTGTACACGAGGGCCCAGAGCATGACGGGGAAAGCCGGGGTCCACCTCATGGTTAGGTCTGCTTGAGTTCCTGGGCTGCAGCACTGCTGCTGCTTCAGGCTGTGACCTGCTCTCTGCTGCCAGGACTCTTGGCTGGGAGCAAAGGGCTAAGCAGTCACCATCGCTGGGTAGGTAGTAGGCAAAAGACCACCCAGGATGTCAGAAGCTGAGCAGTAGGCACTGGCCCTGTGACAGATCAATCCACTGCCTGCAGTGTCAGTCTCCCAATGGCTCCACTTCTAATTCTGGCTTTCTGCTAGTATATCTGGAAATATAGTGGAGGATGGGCCAAGTCCTTGGTCCCCTACATCTATATGGGAGACCTGGAGGAAGCTCCTGCCTTCTGGCTTTGGACTGGCCTCGCTCTGGTCATTGTGCCATCTAGGGAGGAAACTAACAGATGGAAGATGTCTGTCTATCTGTAACTCTGCCTTTCAAATTAAAAATTAATAATAGCTGAGCATTAACTTTTTGCAAACTGTTTCACAGGGTGCAATTGGGAATTTTCTGTTTTTGTCACCCCTTTTGTGTTACCCTGGTAGTGTTGTGGTATTTTTGGCCTATGGAAATACAGACTAACTTTAAATCTGAGGTGTTCTGAACCATGAAAGGCATGCCTCTTCTGGAAGTGCTACCGCCTCATGTCTGATCACTTGACTTCTTTTTGTCCCTAGAAAGTGACTTTTAAGGCTGGTCCTCGGCTACAGTTCCTCTTTCACTCTGACAGCAGTAACAACGAGTGGGGCTACAAATTCACCGTCACTGCTTATGGCCTGCCGGATGTTGCTGTGTCTTGGGGGTTGGATTTACAGCTCCTTGTCTCCAGACTGATGGGGCGCCTGGCTTCCCAGTGCATGGCACTCAAGTCTGTGCATCGTAAGTCCCTGCCCCAAGGGTAAGGTATTGATAGTACTGCTTTTCCTTAGGACTGAGCCTTAGGCCATTGCCATGAAGCTTCTTGTGAGACGTGGGAACTCATCATGAAGGACCTGGTCTGCTGGGCTCTGTCTGTGGAGGACAGACAGTATGGTCACGATTTTTATGAGTGGATTTAGAGTTCAGGAAGTAAAAATATAGAATAAATTATTGTACATCTTTTAAATATGTGAATAGTTGTGTAAATAGATGCAGATACATGAATTTTCTTACCGTGATTTGTTCACCTTAGCAGTAAGGTTCTTCCAAGGAATAAGAATTATTGGATGAACTTTTCTAGTATCTCTTATTCTTCTATCATTTCATGAGTTTTGCCTATTGTAAAAGAAAAATTACTGTCAGGTAAAACCAGAGAACAGAATCATCCTTAATCCTAGTGCTCCAGGATGACTATTTCTTAACATTGTTGCGTATTTCCCACTAGTATTTTTTTTCTTCAGAGACACAAAAATGTGGGTATCTGTTTGGTTTTGCCAAGTAAGTTTACAAATTGTAAGTGTAGGTGTTCCATGTGACCTCCTGCTGTATCCTCATGGTGCTGCATGTTCTGTTTTAAACTTACCCTACTGATTAGTCATCTCACAGCACATTGTTCGCCAAGTCCCACGCAACTGCAGCATCTCAGGACTTAGGCTGTTAGTGATATGTATTTAGGAAGGATCTCAGTTACACTGTTCGATGTGGGTAAATTTTCTCTACATTTTAATAGTGAATCAGAATTTTTTTTTTTTAACTTTTTCTGTGTTGCTTTAAAGCTCCTCAGTGTACTAAGGGAAACTCTTATACACCTTCTCTTTCAGAGCTAGGAAGTAACATGGCAGTTCCCCAGGCAAAAATGGCTTTAGTCCTGAACTCGCCCTTGTGGAAACCTGTCTTCAGGCACCAGACTTGTCCAGAGCTGGAGTTAGAAGCAAGCTGGCCCACTCACCCACACCATGATCGTAAGGAGGTATTTGCTCATCCTTTATCTTTTTATTAAGTTGTTGGCTCCTTGAGAGCAGAAGCTATCCCTGATTTGTTTGCAATCTCTGCACTGTCCCTCAGGGGCCAGGGTGTGTTGAATGTCAAAATTATCAACTACTTGGCTCTGCAGTGAAATGCTGCGGGTGCTGGGCAGTGCCCCCTCCTGGAGTTAGCAGGCAGTCCAGTCACCTGCAGTGTGCTGTGGGCACATGCTTTGTGCTCTGCTCTTGTTCTTCCTAGGGCTTGAGCACATTATTTCAGTGGATCAGATTAATCAGGTTTGCCTGCTCTCTATTTTTCATTTGTCCTCTATTTCTGTCCTTCTCCCTTCATCTTCCCTCTCTCCTTTTCCTTACCCCACCCCACCCTCACCTTTCCTAGTAGTTAGCTGCCAAATCCAGTGGCTCTTCCTCAACTTCTGTTCTCCTTTTCCTCTGTGATGTTTGGCTCCTTTGAGCCCCTCTCCTTCGAGGCTGTGATGGCCTGCTGTCTTCTCTTGCATCCAACTGCTCCTCCTGCCTTCTTTATTAGCCTTCCTTATTCCTGCTTCTCTAAAGGGCAGGCTCATTCATGCTTGCCTCCCCCTTCTCACAGCCCCCAAGATTCCATCTTTTCTGCTGTCCACCGTCACATCTGTGGGAATAGTGCCTGAGTATCAGTTTCCAGCCCCAGTTCTTCTTCACAACCCCAATTCTGTATCTTCATCTTCCAGTTAGCTAATTCCCTGACAGCAGCATGCCTTGTTAACTCAGTAGTATAAAACCAGACTGTCCCACTGACTGCCTGTCTCTTTCTTTGTCGTCATTGTTTGTTCCCACAGGCCTCAAGCCTCTGCTTTCCACCATCCCTTTATCCCCACGCTGTTCCCACCCTTCCTGTCTGCTCAGCTGCAGACTCTTGGAGCTCTTGCTGGTGATGTTGATCTCTGTGTTTTTCTCTGTCTCCATCTTTTTTGAGGCCCTCCCTTGCACCTACATTATTGCATTGGTACCTACCCAATTTTTTTGTTTATTTGTTTTTTTTATAAATCGCTGCATTATCTTGTCATTCCACTGCCAAGCACCATTGATGGCTCCCTGTTGCCCACAGGGTGAAGTCTAATCTCCTCAGTGTGCCAGTCCAGGCTCCCTGCAGTCTCCTTTCACCTCACCTCTCTGACTCTAGTTCCCACCACTCCCCCGCTGAGGCTCCAGGCCAGGTCAGTCTCCCCACTGAGTCTCAACCTCTGCTAAGGGTTATGTTCCTTGGGCCACACATATCCATCCCTCAGGGTCCAAAGTCCATGTCTTCCAGGGAGGCTTTTCTGAATTACTTCCGCCTGCCAGGACCTCTCTCTGTTGTATTCTCAGCACCTGGTGTCCCTTCTAGGCACTTCACACTGGGTAATGGTTGGCTTGATGGTAGCACTAGTTTTAAAGCTTTTAATGTTTTATTTACATCTAATTTTGTAAAACCCATTTTTATGTCTAGTATCCCTAAAATAGATGTAACTTTCCAAGAATGTTATCATGTTTTACATACTATGCTTTTGCCTAGTAGATACTCAGTGAATTTTATTTTTGAATGAATACATTAAATGTGACGGGTTTGTTGTTGTTGTTGTTCCTAGGTTAAGAACATCCCTGATGATCCCTGTTGCCGTTTTCTCCTTGATTTTGCCCAGTCAGAGCCTGCTCAGAACTTCTGTGGGCCATATTCAGAACTGTTCAAAGGATTCACACAGGCATGTAGAAAACAGGCCCTAAAGACAGATATAGTTGCTGGTTCCACTATTGATCAAGCTGTGAACGCCACCTTTGCTGCTCTGGTATATCGCACTCCAGAATTATATGAGAAGCTGCAAAAATATGGTAACTTATTACAGGGAATATTTTTGATCTGAAGGCTAATTGCTTTGATCTGAAGGCTAAGTTTTTGGGAAGCCTGTTTTTAGTGAAAATTTTTCATATAAATATATTTCTGCAACCATAAACTTCATCTGGTTAGTCCTACTTTGCCAAGAGCCAAACAACTCATGGCCAGTTATAGTTAACAGAGTGTAACTTGTGGCATGCAACATTGAGTTTCAGAGTCAGCAGCTGGGTTATCTTTATCCATATTTCTCACAGAAGATTGCCAAAAAATTTACTGGAAAACCCTTTAGGTTGGATTATACTAGTGCTCAGATACTCAAGTGTGCAGCTTCAGTTCATCGGACAGCCTTCTGTGTCTGGTTCTATCTTGCAGTTGGTTTAGAGGTGATTAGTTCTTACATCTGAGAAATTCCAATTCAAATTGCAAATGCTTGAGTTATTGAGGCGCTGACAACCCAACAGGAAAATGTGGGTGTCAAGTGTTCTCGGTAGGCATACAGCTTCTTCGTAGGACCATCCCAAGAGAGGGTCCATTTTTGGAAGCCTGTTGCCTCCTAACAATTTCCTTTCCCTCGTGTTGCCTGGGGGACACCAAGTCTGTCTACCAGTTGTACAGCCTGCAGCCTAACAAGCTCCACAAAGAGTATGCTATGTAACACTTATTTAGGGGAAAAACATTTCAACCCCTTCTAAAAGAGGAGGAGTGTCTCTCCCCAAGCACCTTGGCAAAGGGATATGTGAAGTGAAGAAAGATACTCCTTCCCTTAGAGGAGATTGCTGTTATTACTATTGATATTGTTATCCTTGTCATTTGTATTACTCAATCCTTTAGAGCTCATGCTGTGGAGTTTTTATTTCCTGCTGCTAAACATCTCCATTACCCTCAATATCTCCTTTAAAAAGTTACTCAAAGAAAACCACACTGAAGTAAGCATGATTTATGGAAACAAATGGCATACAGAAGAGTATCTCCTTTGAGGAATGGGAATGGGCAGATAACATGTATGGTTTTATGAGGTAAAGGAATCTGTATATATTTGTAATCAGTTAGTGAGTGATAAGAAAGCCAGACAGTTTGTTCTTCGAGGGAGTTTTCAGTATAGTGATAAACAAAAAGCTTCGTGCAGGGGTAATATTCAATCACATTCATGGGAGAAGAGAAACACACTGCAGATGGGGAGCTGGAAACATCTTTCTGTGTGTAGCCTGTGTTTGGAATGCCTGCCGAGGGTGGTGTGAAAGAAGCACCATATGTCTCAGTTCTTTTTGTTTTGTCTTCATGCTGTAGGTAACCTACCCGAGGACCATTTATGAGTCCTCTTAGAGTGAACTCCATTGAGGGAGGACTTTGTCTATTCTAATTTCCTCACCCTTATCTAAAAATTGGGTTATTTCTTTTTTTTTTTAAATAAATCTTTTTTTTTAAAGATTTATTTATTTTTTATTGGAAAGGTGGATATACAGAGAGGAGAGACAGAGAGGAAGATCTTCCGTCCGATGGTTCACTCCCCAAGTGAGCGCAACGGGCCGATACTATGCCGATCCGAAGCCAGGAGCCTCTTCCGGGTCTCCCGCGCGGGTGCAGGGTCCCAAAGCTTTGGGCCGTCCTTGACTGCTTTCCCAGGCCACAGGCAGGGAGCTGGATGGGAAGAGGGGCCACCGGGATTAGAACCGGCGCCCACATGGGATCCCGGGCGTTCAAGGCGAGGACCTTAACCACTGTGCCACTGTGCCAGGCCCAAAATTGGGTTCTTTCTAACCTGTTAGGGAAGTAGGTTTCCCACCAGAGAGTAAACTAGATAGGGGCAAGGACCATATCTGTTCTTAGCATTGTGTTCCCTCTGTTGCAGAGCCCAGGGTACATTCTAAGTTTTGAAAAGTATTTACTGTGTTATGCCTTGATGTGTCATAGAGTGTCACATTCTTCTAGGGTATCTATGATTTTTTTAAGGCTTATTTTATTTATTGAAAGGCAAAGTAGTAGAGAGAGATCTTTCATCTGCTGGTTCCATCTCCAAACTACTGCAATAGAGATCAGTGTTATATCTAATAAAGCTGCCTCTTGCAACACTGGCATTCCATATAGACTATACCCACAAACCTGGAAGAAACTCTGGCCCAGCTCTGCCTGTTGCAGCCATCTGGGTAGTAAACCAACAAATAGAAGATCTCTCTCTCTGTAACTCTGCCTTTCAAATACATAAATAAATTTTTAAAAAAGAGATGCCACAGAATGCAGGGCCAGGCCAGGCCAAAGCCAGGAGCCTGAAACTCCATCAAGGTCTTCCACATGGACCCAGATACTTGTGACATATTCTGCTACCTTCCAGGCATATTGCCAGGGAGCTAGATTAGAAGTAGAGGAGCTCCCAACTGCCTAGGAGATGAGAGGGAATATGAATGCCCTCGGAGGCTGAGAACTCTGAGGTCACTCATTCCCTATTGGATTTCCCACACAGGATGGTAGCAGCCCCAAACCGTCTCATAGGGTCTGGTGACATGGGAACTATAGCCAGGAGCCCCGGGTGGTACTCAGAGATAAAAGGGTTGTAATTTTCCTTTTGGACTCAGAAGAGGAGCTTTCTCTGGTCCTTATCTAGTTCTAGCCTTGGCTCTCAGGCCTCTCTTACACCGACCATCAGGGTTGCTTGTGAGTTCCAAAATTAGTTCAAACAGACAGAGACTAATAAAGGTCAGCTAGCTGATAATCACACAGCTTGTACCTTACTGATCAGGCTGCCCATTTGGCTTTTCAGATAGACAGAGAGAGACATAGATATAGATACAGAATGCCTGGAACAGCCAGGGAAAAGGTCAACTAGCCTGTAATCGCTCGGCCTGTACTTAATGGTCAGGCTCCCTATTTGCTTCTCCTGGACTTTACCAGGTAGGATGTAGGGTTAAATTCTTCCTCACTCACTGGGTTGTTGGGGATTTCCCTGCTCACCTGCCTGAAACTTTTCTATTCTTCAGTTGTCAAAATGCAAAGTTCTGTAAAACCATGCTTAATTACTGTATACTGCAAAGTTTAAATTGTGGCTAAATTTTCTCCCCCCAAAAAACTTTATCAATTCATGACTGTTAATGCTAAACAAGATGTAAGTGCATAGGAACTTTGATGTTACATTTGTACTCAGCTGTTATATATATGATGGATGTTAATGTTGATGTGTCCACTGTTTCTGTGGCACTCTGATTCAGATTAAATTCAAAAACATGTAAGCTTGGGAGAAAAAAAAAGATTTATAGCAGCTAGTTGTGTACATACTAAAATTGAGATGTCAAGGAAGTAGTTACAGGATGTGGTTAAGAACTTGCATTTTCTAACATATTGGTCACTCATTACCATGTTAATTAACTTCATGATGTTGTTAATTTCGATGTTTCTTCCTGTTGTTGAAGTTGTGTAGTGACATCTCGTTGGAGGAGATGATATTCTACCAGCTCTACTTTCAGACCAAGGATGGTCTCTCAGTGAAACTGCTGAATCTATTTGGACAATTAAAAAAAAAAAAGTGAAGGAGCTGGGCCTGGCATGGTAGCCTAGTGGCTAAAGTCCTTGTCTTGCATTTGCCAGGATACCATATGGGCACTGGTTCATGTCCTGGCTGCTCCGCTTCCCTTCCAGCTCCCTGCTTGCGGCCTGGGATAGCAGTCGGGGACAGGCCAAAGCCTTGAGACCCTGCACCTGTGTAGGAAACCGGGAAGAGGCTCCTGGCTTTGGATTGGCTTAGCTCCAGCCATTGCAGCCACTTAGGGAATGAGCTAGCGTATGGAAGATCTTTGTCTCTCTTCTTCTCTGTATATCTAATTTTACATAAAAATAAATAAATATTTAAAAAAAGAAGAAGTAGAGCAGCCAGGACTTGAATGAGTACTTATGTGTACTGCTAACATTGAGGTGGTAACTTAACCCTCTGTACCACAGTGTTGATCCCAGGATATTTGGGTTTTTGAATGGAGAGAGAGGGCAGACCTCATTAGGTATTTGTTTTTTAAAATGTTTTTGGTCATTCTTCTGATTATAAAAATGATATGCATTCATGTAGAAGTATACAAGATATTACAGTTTTATTTCTATTAACATTTTCCTATGTATCATGCCTTTTATCTAAAAATACTTGTACGTGCACATTAACACACACATGTATACACATGCATATTGTGCTTTTATACACTCTTAAAATGTGATAATTTTGCTTCTAACCTTTTTTTTTTTTTTTGGTTGTTGTTGCTCACTGTGAGCAACATGAACTGTTCTGTGTCAATAATTTTTTTTTACTCAGTATTTTAAAAAAAGATTTTGCTGTTTAAAATTCCTTTCCAGGCACTATTTTTTTTCTCTCTTTTAAATATTGCTTTCATTTCAGAAACCCTTAATTTAAGAAATTTAGTTTGAAGTAACAGACAATGCAGGTATTTGTGGTTTAACAGATGATTTTTTTTCTTCAGGCCTCTTTCATCGCTCTGAGGTCTTAAGTGTCAGGAGGACTTTTCTATGTTTTAGACTTGTGTGAGACTTTGTACTTGACGTCTCAGTGGCGAACTGTGTTAACTGAATGCCATCTCCTCCGCTCTCCTTCTTTCCCCAGTAAATAGCGGGGGCAAGGCTGCCCTGAGTGAAGAGTTTGCACAGGTGTATTCTTTGGCCGATGGGATTCGAATATGGATGGTAAGATTTTCCTTTACATGCTATTTCAGTATGTTCTTGGTTTTCCCATCATGATATCATGAGTTAAGGTAAGTAGTTCTGTTCTAAAGAATGTAGCTTCAGGGATTTTTTTTAACTGAAGTTTTGAAGTGAGTAGATATAAAATGAATTAGAACCCTTGAAATAGTCATTTTATGATTGTTGAAAAGATTCAAAGTAAACAGGATTCAATGGAGCCCTTCCTGGAACTTTGCTGGGAGAAGCCTTGCCGTAGAACCAAGCAACAGATAACAGTTTTTGATAGAGGAGAAGTCTGCATTTGAAAAGACTGTTTCCTCAGCAATGACAGAAGAACCAAATGTTGATCAGTGGGAGAATTGACAAGAAATTATAATCATATACAATGTTGTTATAATTACATCACAGTGAAATAAAACTATATGTGTCATCAGCATAAATGACTTAAAACTCGATGAGCAGAAAGAATGTAGCTTGTGGAAAAATACCTAAGTACAGTGTTATATAAAGCTTGTGCACAGATCTGATCTCTGTGTTAAACACAGATCTGTAGCACAATTATGCAGATACTTGGGAACAATAAACAAGTTCAAAAGAATTGTTTTTCTTTCTAGGCATGGGAATAAATACCTGTATGTTAGTATTGTTCTTTATATGTTTATATGTATCTTAAATATTGCATAGTAGTTGGGGAAAAAAGCTTTAATTAGGGGATAGATCATGAAATTGGAAGCAGAAGACTAATGGCAGTGGGCAGATGGAGTGGTCTCTGGAACTTGGGAAATAAGGCATCAGCTTCATGGTTGCTATCACTGATCATTGAGTGGGTAACAGGAAGGAAGGACTTATCTCCCAGGTACCTGATGGGTGACTTAAGTGGTAGAAATGCTGACCAGAAGTGGTCTTAGATTTAGCAGTGGGGAGGTTGGTTCAGTTTGGGACATGCTGAGTATGCAGTTATATAGGTTATCCAAGACAGCTAACTGAAGAATTTAAGAAGTGAGAGACTCTCTATAACTGATACTTAATAGAAATATCAAAACACAGATAAGTTAAAGCATGTAGTTAAAAGATATATGAGTTAATCTAGGAATGGAGAGCCTTGCACAGGGTTTGTGGTAAATATAGTGCACTTGGTGCCCAGTGTATGAAGTGAGGACATTTTTAAAAAGCCTGGAAGGTGTCCACAGAGAAACCCAGTCGGTAGTAGAGGTTTAAAGAACAAAACATGTCTACCAAAGACAGTTCTAGTAGAAAGGGGTTGGCAGTTGACAAGACACACTGCAGGTTGAGCTGCTGGATTAGTGTTGGACCAAGAGTTGGGCAAGATCTCTACATTCTCCTCAGGATCTTGGCCTCTCCTGGGTCCCATGTGGCTTGCTGCCTGAGCTGTCAGTGTTGTTGGAACATTGCCTGAACTGGTCTGGCCCTAAGAGCACTGTTCTCTGCCTGGGAGTCTCAGCCTCTCTTAGAGGGGCCTCTCTCATTCAGGGCAGAGCAGAGATGAGCTTGTGGCTGGACCTCCAAAGCAAACTGGGTCTGTGACCCTCCCAAATCCTCTTGTTGCCCTATACCTCAGCTTCTTTGTTTGTTAATAAGTGGGTTTTGGACAAAGGCCCTCAGCACCAATGTTCTGGGTGCAACAATCAGGTCGTAGGTGCAAAGCCCTCCTAACCAATACTTTGTATAAAAGAAGGTAATTTTGCAGGATGAGAGCTACAAAGCCTGGATGGCTTCTAGGGCAAACAATAGTTCAGTCCTGTGTCCTCACACAGGCCGTAGCTAATAAAGCACTCCATGACCTCAATGCTGTGTTCTTTTGAAGTGGCTTGCTGTGACTGCCATGTAGCGCTCTCAGGACAGCATAATCATGTAGCTCAAATCTTCCCCGCAGTTAGAAATGAAGCAGAAGTCGCTGATGAACCTGGGCAATGAGGCAGAAGAAAAACGTGGTGCAGATGTGGCTGAGGTGAACCCCGAGAGCCTGGGTGAGTGTGCCCACATCACCTGTTGTGGCAGCCCTTCCATGTTTATTGCAGGACCAGCACCTTGCCTTTTGGGAATTTTAGTTGAAGATCTGTTGACCAAGGGAAAGCAGTATAGGTGTTAAATACAGTTTCCAAAGTCTTAATGCAGAGAAAATGCCAGATGTAGCATGCTCCAAATGAAGCATTTTTCTTATCACTTCTCTTGGGAGATGTCAGGTATTTGTTTTTGTTTTGTTTTTTTTTTTTTAATTTTTTAAAAGAAGTTATTTTGCTTATTTGAAAGGCACAATTAGCAGATAAAGAGAGAAAGAAATTCAATATTTCACTCCCCAAATTCCTCAAAAACCAGGACTGGGCCAGGTAGAAGTTGGAGACTGTTGTGTCTCCGATATGGGTAGCAGGAACCTGAGTACTTGAGCCATTGCCTGCTGCCTCCCAGACTGTGCAGTCACAGGGAGCTGGAGTAGGGAGCAGACATGCCGCACCCAGGCACCTTGATTGGGCTTGCAGCCATCCCAAGCACTGTTTGAACTGCTGTGCCAAGCACCTGTCCCCATCAGGTACTTTTAAAACTACATCTTTAAATTTCTAAAATGTTCTTATACTGAATACTCAGTGAATTTAGAATTGTCTTCATTTTCAAAAATAATATATATCATGGCTAGTGTTGCTGATTTAGTCCCCCAAATGGCCTCAATGGCTGGGGCTGGTCAGGCCAAAACCAAGAGTCAGGAGCTTTGTCCAGGTCTCCCACATGGGCCCAAGTACTTGAGCCATCCTCTGCTGCTTTCCCAGGCGAACTAGCAGTTAGATCAGGAGTGGAGCAGTAGGAGCTCCAACCAGCACCCATATGGGATGTCAATGTGGCGGATGCAGGTTGACGTGCTGTGCCACAACACCTCCTTCGTTTTTAAGCATTTGTTTTATTTATTTGAAAGGCAGAGTTATAGTTACATATTATTACAATCACATTATAAAGTTTGATTGAATAGATTATTTTCCAAAAGTAGGCTATATATTTAATTTTGACTTTTTCCTTTCTTTTTTTTTTTTGCCTTCAGCCAAAGAGTGTATTCAGAAGAGTCTTCTGTTACTAAAATTCTTGCCCCCTGGTGTAAACTCAAAAGAAAGCAGTGACAAACTGGCTACAGATGAACCTGACCACCTGCAGCCCCTTGATAAGCGCCCACGGACCAGCTCTGTGGTGGAAGAGCATTTCCAAGCCTCCATATCTCCCACTGAAACAGCAGCGCCCACCACGGGAGACCAGAGCCCTGGCCTGGACGTCCAGTCAAGGCTGCCGCCTGGCAGTGGCCCCACCTCAGCGGATGCGTCTTCTGCCGCAGCCGAGGAGCCCTCATCTCCTTCCACACCCACCCGGCGGCCTCCCTTCACCCGAGGGCGCCTCCGACTGCTCTCCTTCCGATCCATGGAGGAGTCCAGACCCGTGCCCACCGTGAAGGAGAAGTACCCCGTACTTAAGGACGTCATGGACTTCATCAAAGATCAGTCCCTCTCACGGGAGAGGTGAGCTGTCATCACTGCCCCAGGGACCCAGCGGGCACAGGCTTGAGGCTCACACTGAGCTGCCACCATCTATGCTAGAGCAGGCCTTGTTTTAAAATATTCAAGAATGGGAAAAAAACCGATTTCTCCCTTTAAAGGGAAATTGTGTACATTACATTATAAAATGTGTGTATAATATCTATCATAAAATTTATACATTATACTATATACAAGTATATCTCAGTAATGTGCTGTTAGGTTTTTTTTTTTAATTATTATTTAAGGAAGCATTTGTTTTGGTAGCTGCTGCTTACAGATTTCTCTTATTTTAACCCTAGGGTTTTTGGATTTGGTATTTTCTGACAAAACTAATTACATTGAAAAAATGTATTACTTATTTTGAAGTCGGAGTTATAGAGAGGGGGAAGAGACACAGAGAAAGAGATCTTCCATGCACTGGTTCACTGACCAGATGGTCGCAACTGCCCGGGCTGGACATCCTGAAACTTGGCACCAGGAGCTTCTTCCAGATCTTCCACATGGGCGGCAGGAGCCCAAGTGCTTTGCCGTCTTCCGCTGGTTTCCATTAGCCTTTACCAAGAAGTTGGATTGGATGTAAAACACCTGGGTCTCAAAGCCAGTACCCATGTGGGATGCCAGTGTTACAGGCAGTAACTTTATCCGCTCTGCCACAATGCTAGTCCCATGTTGCATGTTTAAAATTCCATGTCCTAATAATTAAATTATCTCTGTGAGAAAATAAAGAAAGCAAAGTTGTTTTTAGGAATTAATTTTTAAAACGGGTTGCTGGACTTAAGGACAATCGCTGTGAGCCGACAGAACGTGTGGAATGGTGACTAAGAGGCTTCTCCATACATGCTACTTGTAACACCTCACAGGGATGTTTCCTTTTTTATGAAGAGGGCCTCAGAACTGGGTTAGAGGATATGTCTGCTTTCAGTCCGGTTCAAAAGTTGTCTGTTCCTGACCTGTGCTCTGTCTCCAGTGTTGTACAGGTGCTCTCCTTGAAGAAAGCTCAAGCCCAAAGCATCCTTGAGGTCCTGCGGGTAATCCAGTACTGCGTGGAGTCCCTCGGGCAACCCCATTGCTTTCATCCGCCATGTATACTTTTCCTATTGGAACTCCTGACCTGCCAGAAGGATTTTACCAAGTAAGTACGAACAATGCCCCTGGAAGGAAGACAGAGGTCATTTTGCAAAACTGAACTGCCCTCTCTAATTAGTAACACCATCATTTTAATGTAGAATATTCCCTCATCCCAAGGAAAAAAAAAAAGCTTTGTCCTTTAAATCAGTCTCAGAAACATGTCTATTCCCCCTAACAAGCTTATCAGCTTTATTTTGCCAGACACTGAGGATAAATCCATCCATGTGTGGCTCTTGGAAGCTGTAAGTGAAGGTTACAGTCACTTAAAGTAGCAACATTAATCCAAGTAGCTCACAGGGTGATTCTGGTATTTGTTTACATGGATTTTTTTTAAAGATTTTAATTTATTTTTACTGGAAAATCAGATTTACAAAGAGAAGAAAAGACAGTGAGGAAGATCTTCCATCAACTGGTTCACGCCCCAGGTGGCCACAACGGCTAGAGCTGAGCCTATCCGAAGCCAGGAACCAGGAGCTTCTTCCGCGTCTCCCACATGGGTGCAGGGTCCCAAGGGTTTTGGCCATCCTCAGCTGCTTTCCCAGGCCACAAGCCGGGAGCTGGATGGGAAGTAGAGCAGGCAGGATATAAACCAGTGCCCATATGGGATCCTGGTGCATGCCAGATGAGGACTTTAGTTACTAGGCTACCACACGGGTCCCTCACATACATTTTTAGTGTCTACTAGGCCAGGAGCTGTTCTAGCTGGGCATGTACAGCTGTGGCAGGTAAACAGATCCCAGCTCAAATAGAGTTTGCGCTATATTGACAGCAAAGAAAAAATACAAGAGAGTATATGCATTTATTTTTATTAAGATTTTTAGTTTATTTGAAAGGTAGAGATTCAGAGAGAGGGAGGGAGAGACAAGAAAGAGGAAACGTTTCCTCCTGCCAGTGTACCCCCCAGTTGACCACAATGGCAGGGACTTGGCCTGACTAAAGCTGGGAACCTGCAACTCTGTGTGAATCTCCCACATGGATGGCAGGGACCCAGCACATGAACCATCTTTCACTGCTTTCCCAGGAGCGTTAGGGATTTAGATGGAAAGTGGAGCCTCTGGAACTAATCTTGGGACCATATGGATGCCAGTATTACAGGTGTAACTGCACCACAAAATGTTTGTTGTTTATTATTATTATTATTATTATTATTATTATTATTATTATTATTATTTTAAAGACAAAGTTATGCAGAGAGATGGAGAAGCAGATCTGCCATCCGCTGGTTCACTCCCCAAGTGGCCATGACGGCCATGACATGGGGTGGCAGGGATCCTACTTGCTGCTTTCCAGGATTCACATCAGGAGAGGCTGGAATTGGAAATGAACCTGGGTCTTGAATCTAGTCACTCCAACATAGGATGCACACATCCCACACTGTCTTATTTGATGTGCCAAATGCCCACGCATTTGCTTCCTCTTGGTTCGTTTTCATGTAAGCAGTAATAATTATTAGGTAAAAGATTCTGTCAAGTAACTTGGGTGATTTCTTCCATTTCTAGTTATTTTGGACACTTGGAAGGCTGTGGTGCTGAGCTACATAAAGAAATTCGAGACACCTACTATCAGCTTGTTCTGTTTTTGGTCAAAGCAGTTAAAGGATTTAGTATCATCAATGACAGGTAATGGATAACTTTATCATTGTATTTTAAATATTTGTTGAGATACAGGAAAGCACAAAGAATGTTTTAAGAGTAACCTGTAATCTGACAAATTATAGTTAATCACAAATATTTACTTATCAGTATATTTTTCTCCCATTCTTTTTTCTGTCTGGTGTGGTACAGTTTAAAGGAGATTGATATGGGTTTATTTAAGAATTTATAGCATATTATTTAAAATTTTTGATGTATTAATACAGTTTTAAAACTTGCCACTTCCCTATCTTCTCCTTAGGAGGAACAGGTGGGTTCAAATAAACCTTAAGTCAAAGGGATCATCTGCAAATCTAATTTACATAACTTCAGCTCCTTTGGGGCTGCCCTGACCTTGAACAGGAAATGATTTTTCCTGCTGGGTCCTATGCCTGAAGATGCACCTATGGTAGCAGTGGCAGAATGGAAAGCTTACAGAATTCCTTTGCTTCAGCTTAAAGGAACCCCACCCCCACAGCACTGTGGGGCTTCCACCTGCTCTCTATTCGCCACCTGGTGGTGTTCCTGTTGTCTCAGCTGATGACGGGCAGCTTGGTAACTGTCCCCTCTGTGTCCTTTCCAGGTCTTTGCTGCCTGCCTTCTCCTGTGTTCAGACAGCCCTGCTCCATCTTTTGGATATGGGCTGGGAACCCAGTGACCTCGCCTTCTTTGTTGATATTCAATTACCAGACCTGCTTATGAAAACGTCACAGGAAAATATAAGTGTTCATGACAGTGTGATCAGGTAAGAATGTCCTGCACCCCCATGGTGGATGGTGGATGGTGAGATGCAGGTTTCTCAGTGCAAGGGCTGAGAGCACAGAGTGTGGCAATGGTCTGTGTCAGAGCCTGGCTTTGCCACACACCGATTAGGTCACCTGGCAGGTTATCGAACCCCCGTGTGCCTCAGTTTCCTCATCTTCTGAGATGGAGATAATGATGGCACCTGCCTCTAAGGCTTGTGCTGAAGAATACATGAGCTGTATTTTTATGGCACATAGCAATGCTGCAAAAATTGGCATTTGATGGTGATGGGAACTCAAGCTGCAGATTCTCTGCACTTTTGTACAGCCCTAGCTTGCTGAATCTCTATCCCATTCAATTCCTCTTATCCATTAGCCACACGTGGTGTGTGTGTGTGTGTGTGTGTGTGTGTGTGTGTGTGTGTGTAGAGAAGATAAAGGAATAGAGAAGGGAGAAGAAAAGTGTTAAGAGAAGTAGGAAATAGATGAGTCAATACTGGGTTTTTTTTTCATTCTCTCAGAGATAGAATTTAAGGCTTCTTGTTTAATGCCCCTCAGCCGGCGCTCTGCTGTTAGAAGGTGCTGCTCACACCTAAAGGAGGCCCAGCCATCAGCGGTCAGTCTGCTTGTTGTCTCAAGGCCTGTCTGTACCTGGTGGTATAGTCCATGAGGGCAGAAACATAGTGTGTCATAGCCACTTCCCAAAGCTAAGTATGAGCAGGCTTAAAATCATTTTCATAGAATGCTGGAATGAATGTGTACTTGTTGGTTGGTAAATACTTGATATTTGCTATGAAGCGAATCGTCTTGTGTTTGAAATGTTGCTTGCTGAAACAAACTGTAAAACGAAATTGTGGACATTTGTAAGCTTGCATTGAAAGGAACCTGTGAGATAATCATCTTGAAACCCTTAACTGGAAGTGGTGAAACTGAGGACCAGGGCTAAATAATGTGTCAGGAGCTCGCTGCAGCGAGGACTACAGCTGGAGGCCTGGCATCCCTGGTCCCCATCACGTGCTGCCGCCACTCATATGTGCTGAGCATGGCAAACTTAAAAACAAAAAATAGTTTATTTAGCCCTTGTGCTTGGCACATGGTAGGCTCACTACCCGTGGTTGTCGAATGGGATTTTGTCACATAGATCCAGCCTTTCACACTCCATCCCCACCCCCTTTACTGTCTGCTCAGAAAGGGCTTCTTCCTTTCAATCATTGTCTATCAAATACCTGACAGACCCGGGGGTCTTCTCCCCTGGGAAGTTTAAAATGCATCTAAGTTAGGTCCAGAGTTTACTAAGCAGCACTGAACTTACTGGGAGAGGCTTGCTTCTCTGTGTGTCCTTCTTTCAGCCAGTGGAGTGAAGAAGATGAACTTGCTGATGCCAAGCAGAATTCAGAGTGGATGGATGAGTGTCAGGATGGCATGTTTGAGGCCTGGTATGAAAAAATAGCCCAGGAGGATCCAGAGAAGCAGAGGAAAGTAAGACCACTCCACCAGTGTAATTGGAAATGAAGTGCTGGGATTTACAAAGAGAGAGGGGTGGGGAGCTGCCTCTGGGATGGCTGCCACTGGACCAGGAGAGGGCTGGGGACCCACTAAAGGTCTTGTGGGATCCAGCAGTCCCTGGAGTCTGGTCTACAGATTCTGGCCTTACCCTGAGGGACTGAGTTCTAATTTGACCACACTCAGAGAGTGACTGCCTCACATTACAACTAGACTACTTGCAGAACATTGGTTCCCAAGGCCAATTGCAGTATTGGGTGCCCATTTATTAATTTACAACTGCGGAAGGACCTGCGTGTCCTTGGGGCAGCAGCTCTCTGCTGGGGCAGGGGAGCAAGCACCATGGGAAGCTGCGTTTCAGCGAGGCACAGACTCGGCAGTGTGTGATTCAGATGTGGAAAGCACCAGGCTCAGACAGCCCACCATGTCCCTGTCCCTATTTGGTGTGGTGGCTGTCACTGCCATATGTGCCAGGCTCTGCTGTCCTATCCACTCATTTCCCAGGTATTGGGTGTTTCCTGTGTGCCAGCCATGGAACTCCTACTTGTGGTACTCACAGGGAGCACGCCAGCTGGGCTTCAGAACTCTCCTGTGTGTTGTTATCTTATTGGGAGCCGCCTGTAGTCACAAGGCAACTTGGTTTGGTGTGCCACTGAAGGCGACTTTGTAATTGGATTCCCTGTTTTCAGACCCTAAATGTCAGCTGTGGTATAGTCTCCAGGTACTTCCCCGTCCGTACAACAGTCTGTTTGCTCATGCATTGTCTCCTCAGAAAGCTTTTTTCTGTTGAAGTGTTGGGAAGTGGTCCTTTGGGAAGTACACATAGTGTTGCCTGTGTTTGCAAACACTGCCATTGTCCAACAGAACATTCAAACCAGAACTTTGATGTGCTTGACCCTACCCCTTCTTCTCCAGGTTGTTCCCGAGGTTCCTCACTCTGCCTTTGCGTTCTCCGTTGGGCTGCAGGTTACTTTAATGACTCCTCTCATGGTCCATCCCCATGACTGCAGTCTTGCCTTTGATTCTGTGCTCGGCAACCACAGGAACTCTTAGTACGTTTAGAGTTGAGCACATGTCTCTCCTAACTGTACATAGATGGCAACTCCTTAGACTAGCATTCAGGGCCTCTTTTCATTTAACCATTCTATCTGGTTATATTCGCTCGATAATATACTATGCACAGAATTCTGCCAATTTCTTAAACCCTTGTCTTGCCACCTTTATGCCCCTTCAAATATGACTTGCTGTTTCTTCTCTCTCTTATATGTCCTCCCTCCTTGGCCCCACTCAGTTACTGTTAATCTCTTAAGTCTCAGCTTAGGGAGGAGTTACCTCCTTTAGAAAGCCTTCCTTGACTTCTCTCATCCCCACTGATAGCTGTCCCCCTGAATGGGGCTGTCAGGGTGCTTTCCAACCTGCATGGTCATCACCTGTCTGCCTGGGAAAGGTCCAACTAGCCACTGAGCTCATTCATGGTCAAGCGCTGATAGCAAGTGCAATGCCTGGATCATGTGGAGTACCTTGTGAATGATGACTTGATCAGTGAGTCATGGTCACAGAAAGCCTGCTGGTTAACTGTGATGGTTTCGCTCTACAGATGCACATGTTTATTGCTCGCTACTGTGACCTGCTGAATGTGGACATCTCTTGTGACGGCTGTGATGAGATCGCTCCCTGGCATCGCTACCGCTGCCTGCAGTGCAGTGATATGGATCTCTGCAAAACTTGCTTCCTTGGTAATGTGTTGTGGGCTGAGAGTGCCATACCCAAAAAGTATCCTCTTATGTTTTGTGCAATACTGCCACTATAGTAAATCAAAATACTACCCCGTGGTCTTCTCTGATTATGTCCTTAACTCAGTGATGAGCTCCATGGCTGTTAGCTGATGGGCTGACTTCCATCCTGCTGGGTACAGCCACTCGATAGACACTCAGAACCAGTGAATGGGCAGTAGTCTGAGTTTCTAGGAAATTATTTTTGTTTCTGAACCATGAAGGTGTTTATAAGTACAAATTGCACACCCAGAACAAAAGCAATTTCAAAGATGCTTTGGCACACTTGGTTTGTAGGTGTTAAAGTAGAGCATGTTAACAGGAGTGAATGAGTGCTCTGTGCACGTATGACCCGACAATAGACAGTGCTTCTGCCCTGAAAACCTTTCCTATCTAGCAGGGAGCCCGGTCATGCCTGGAGTTTGCATTCTGGTACAAAAGTGTTTGTGCTTAGTCACAGAAGAACAGATTACAGTTTCTCGAAAGGTTCAGGACTGCCAGGAAGGTGGGACAAGAAGTGCCTCTTGCAGAAACTTAGAGCTGAAGGAAACACGGGGGAGAGCATCATCCTGGGGGACACAGCGAGCCCTGGGTCAGGAGTGAGCACCTGCAGTGAGTCGAGGCAGACACAGTTGAGTGTGATGATTAAGAGAGATGGGGTCCAGATTATGTGGCCCTGAGATAGCAGGCTGAGGAATGTGAATAATTTACAATAGTGGGAAAGGTTTTTCGAGCAGGCTGCTGACATGATCAGAGGAAGAATGTTCTGTCTGTGTGAGAATTTCCTTTAAGGAGTCAATCATAGTGGTCATAAGGACATGAGAGCCTGCTCTAGATTCACAGCAGTAGGAACAGAAGTGGGTCAGTCGTGAGGAACATTCAACAATGTCCATGGCATGGTCTGGAGAACCACCAGACTTAGAGCAAGGAGACCAAAGTGGCCCATATTGCCATGACTGTCATTCTCTCTCGCTGGGTCTGGAGCTGTGCAGGCTGTTTCCATCTGTGATTCTGCACTGATGAAGGGAGAGCACAAACCTGCACGCTCTTCAGTACTGGGTGTCTTCAACACTGAATGGTTGTTGAGGTTTTGTCAGGGATAGGGCGGTAAGAGACACTACAAACAGCTTGGCACAGGGACTTGTCTCTGCTGAACAGCAGTCATGGTGGCACTTGTGGTAGTTTATTTGGTCAGACTGCAATCCTGAGAATATCATTCATAGGTTTGGTGCCACCTGGACAGAGCACTCTGATTTGCAAAGGATGCCTGTGACTCCTTGCCTCCCTGAGCAGTCTACAGGGAACAACTGTGGGGCCAGAATTGGTTTGGGTTTGGAAACTAGCGTTTCTCAGAGTGCTATGCCTCCTACATCTCATGCTGGTGGATTTTCCCCTAGGTGGAGTGAAGCCTGAGGGCCACGGAGATGACCACGAGATGGTCAACATGGAATTTACCTGTGACCACTGCCAGGGTTTGATCATAGGCCGGAGGATGAATTGCAATGTGTGTGATGACTTTGATCTTTGCTATGGATGCTATGCCACAAAGAAATACTCGTATGGGTATGTCTTAGCTTGCCTGTGATCAGGAAACCTTTTGTGTATGAAATCTTTCACTTCAGTAGGGGCCGCCTTTTCTTAAGAGAAAAAAATTTTTTCATTATAGAAAACATTTAATATACCCAGAAGTAGACTAGTCTGAGCTCCCATGCACCCATTACCCAGGTGCGTGCTTTTTCTCTGCTCAGCCACTTTTAAAATCAAAGTAATTTCCTTCGTACATACTTTATAACCACCTCTAAAAGTGGTTATCTTTTAAGGATATCTTCTCACATTACTAAAAGGCTGTTACCACACCTTTCAAGCACCAGAGCCAGGCATTCCGTGCCCTGGTTTCCACAGTCTGCTGGGGGCTGTGAAGTCCTGAACGGCACAGCCCATGTCTGTGTGCATTCCTCTTTGCAGGAAAGGGTAAATTTTAATTTTCAATACTTACAGCCTAGAGGTGACTGGTGCCAGCTCCCCTGAGGCCCCGGGCTCCTTGTTGGACCTACAGCCTTGAGAAATGCCTTGCTTTTGCAGCCACTTGCCTACCCACAGCATCACGGCCTACCCAATGGTGACCATCCGGATCAGCGACCGACAGAGGCTCATTCAGCCCTACATCCACAATTACTCCTGGCTGCTCTTTGCTGCCCTGGCTCTCTATAGTGCCCACCTGGCCAGTGTGGAGGACATGGATGGGGAGAAGCTGGATCCCCAGGCCCGCAGCAACGCCACCATCCTGCGGAGCCAGTGCATGAAGCTCGTCGGGGACTGTCTGATGAAGGCTCACCAGGGCAAAGGTGACTGCTCCTCCGGCACAGAGACCAAAGCCAAGGCCCAGCTGCTGGTGCAGGCAACACCCCAACAGAAGTACATGCCACAGTTGGTTTTGAGACAAAAAAAAAAAATCCAGTTTGCCACAGAGGGCTTAGGCTGGTGTGGAATGTATTTTCAGTTCTTGGATTCATTTGAGAAGAAATGTTGCCATTTGGTTTCTTTAAAAGATACATAAGGAGATGTAAAAAAAAAAAAGGAATATATATAGCAATTAAAACTCTGAATGTCTGTAGGTACATTTTCTGAATTTGCCAAATTGTGTGAAAGAATCCTTTAAAAAAAAAAAAAAAGACCTAGAATGCAAATCTGCTTCCATACAACTGTTCTGGATGACAGCTGTTTAGAAGTAAAATAGCCTCATAAAGTACCCAGACAGTCCTGCGTGCCAGAGAGAAGAGTGTAGACTTAGTTTAGCTTCTCTCAAACATATTAGTTAACCTTGGCGGAGGCAGCCGCTTTCAGGTGGCAGGCATTTAGGCTGATCCCGGTACTTACAGCCAATTTTGTTAATCACTTCCCAGGGGGAAGAGGTATTTAGAAATTTGGTTGTGTGGAGCTAGTATAAACTTACAGAGTTTATGATTTATTTAAATAGAAAGTCCTGTTACATCTTTTGTCCTCTGTTGTTAAAAAAATGCAGATATCCCTGATGGTCTGGACTTTGTCTGAGATCCGGAGCTGAATAAACTTAGGCAGCCAGGGCTGTAGAGTATCCAGTGCTCTATGAAGAACTCGGCTATTTCTGTGTAGTGCAATGTGCTTTGTGACATTTGCAAGAAATAACCCTTGTTACAAAACTTATAACTGTTCTCTCATCTGTTTCCCATGTAGGTCTTAAAGCCTTAGCTCTTCTTGGTGTATTGCCAGATGGCCACTCTGCCCCAGAACATGAGGCCCTCGTAGTCCCGGGACCGTGCTGCACATCAGAGGAGCCACTGAAGAAGAAGGGGACGCAGACTGCTGAGGAGCCATCGCAAGCAGACCCTTGCTTGCCCTGCCATGTAAGTCACTTCTTGATTAGGCAGAATCACAGGTTCAACTCCAAGTCAGCCGATCACCCCAGCAGCATGGTGGAAGAGTTGGAGGCACAGACCCTTGGCCTGGACTGTCCGACCGGGGACGTGCTGCTGTCCTCACTTTGCTTCCATCCAGTTTCCCACATCTGTGAAGTGGGAATGGTAATACTAACATACCTGTAATGGAGTTGCTGTGAGAAGCTGAGAATCTTACACACTGAAAAAGCATGTGTTGTGTCATATGCTTAGGGTGCATGCTGCCAAGTCCCATGCCAGTGTTAGCTACTCCCATGAAGCTGCTTCCTGAGGGGCTTTTGTTTTTAAAAAAATCAAACAAGGTTATGTGCTTAAAGAAATTTGTCCTTAGCCCTTAGTGAAACTGTATACAGGTAGCTATTTTTATATCCAGTCAAAAAATAGATGCTACCAAAAACTGCTTGCCAGGTAGACAGAGTGATTCATATACAGCAGCAGGAACAGAAGACGCTTTCTGGATCCAGGTGTAACCTGGGAATAGGGGTACTGAAGACTTATGTACAGAAGCACCACATTGCTTTTGCTGTGCCACCTCCAGAGCTTGGGTTTAAGCTGTGAATGCCTCCGACTGTATCTCAAGAGCCTGTGATGTTTTTGTCATCTGTATGTGACAGGCTGCTAACTCAGAGTCCCCATTTGGTTACAGCTCACTGGTCCCCATTGTCGTGTAGAGGAAGACAAAGGCCCAGGTGGAGCCTGCTGAGGATGGGCCGTGTAACGGTCTTGGAGCTGTCATTGCTGACCACAGAGCCCCTGGTTGTGGTGGGGCCACGCCATGTTGTGGGGAGACAAGATGAATCAACAGTCCCACCTTTGAGGCTGGAAGTGTGTGAAGCTTCCTATGAGCCCTTGCCCCTGTGGCTCACCATCCTCCAGCCTTACTGGTTTCCTCATTAGTGTGAGAGTGGTCTCACGAATGTTCTTAATTCAATGGATTGAATCTCATTCATTTTGACACTCAGATTGTCTCTTGTTTGGCAGTGGAAACTCCTTTCATATGCCTTTTACATTCTTGTGTTAAAGTCACCATTATTCTCTGAATGCTTCCTTCATTACTTATGCAAAAAGATGTTTCATGCTTCCCCTGCCTGAGGACTAGAATGAGATTTTTACAAGGAGTTGCCAAGGTGTTAAAGCTGGCAGCACCAACCCTGTGACAGTACCTGAGTGTTGCTGGGGACTGGGAATATTCTGTTTTAAACAATTGAGAAACCGATCTCAGGAACATCATCTAGTTGATTTTGTCCCAGTGATTTCAGGCCAAACAAGGAGGAACCACTGCAGTGACTCTTTGCAGATGAAACTGTGTGCCAGACTTCAAAATTATCTCCACAAAGTGCTGTATGGTTCAGAGAGTTCACACAGGAGGGTCTGCCTTCGAACAGGCAAGAGTTTTTGTCTCAGTCCCCACAGAACAGTGTTAAAAAGATTAGTTACCATAAAAGGAAACTGGGCAACTTTGTTTTAGAGTATATAGCTTATCATAAGAAACAAAGGCATTCTCTAATGAAATTCAAAAAAATTTTGGTCTGTGAAAACAAACTAATGATTTAGAATATTAGTAGACTAAACTTTGGTCTTAAGAAACCTTAACACTTATACACATAACACTTTGTTTTTAGGGGGGGAAAGCTGGACATAAGGAAGTCAGCCCTTTAAAGGGCAAGCAGAGAAGTAAGACAGATGAAGGTGTGTCATTAATAAAGGAGCCTTCAAGCGAAACCCCAATGTCAGACCCACCTGCAGATGCCAGCACACCTACAGGACTTCCAGGTACAGACTGACCGTTGCCTTGGTCCCTTTTTCCTTATGGTACCCACGTGCTCCCCTCTGAGCTGTCTGTTGCACACTCTGCTAACAAGAAACCGAGGTTTCTCAGTTCTGTTCAGATGGTGCTGGCAGCACTTTGAAAATATCTTTCATTGCTTTCCTACCTTAGATAATTACCTAGTTTTAATCTAGTTCTTTGCTAGACTGTAGATGAAAAGGGAGTGAAGCAGACCGTTACTTACTTCCTGGTCTTCTCAGCAGTCCGGGAGGACTTAAGACAGGGATGGAATGAGCTCTGCCTGCAAGAGAGGGGTCAGTGATGCAAAGGCAGACTGGTGTTCTCTCTGGAGGGAGCTGAATCCGCATAAAGCTGGAGGAAGAATGTTGGCAGCTTTGAAGGTGCCAAGATTGGTGGTGGGAACAGCAGCCAGGGCAGAAATGACAGCAAGAGCCAAGGCCCTGAAATGGAAAAACCCCCAGCAAACGTGGAGAGAGGGTGCTTTTGCCAGGAGATGGAGCAGGAGAGGTGCTGCGAGGCTGTGCTAAGGATGGCCGGCCAGAGTTGCACAGTGGGCGAGGGCAGAACTATGGCTTAGGACAGCTGAGGAGCTGGGCAGTGGAAGTATTGCAGGCTGAGGGAGTGTACACAAGCCCCTCTGTGTGTTAGCCCAGGAAAGCAGTGTTTTTCCCAGCCACCTGCTCTGTTCTGAGGCACAGTGAGCACTTGTGTTGTGCCCTGGCTATGGGATTAGCTCAGAGGGGGCTACACTGCATCGAGTTCTAAGTTCCAGGAAACAATCACACACGACCCTGGTGCCTCGAGTCTGACTTTCCTGGGCATCAGCCTCCTGGCACATGGGCAGTAGTCCTCAGGGGCTGGCGAAGTGCCTGTGGTGTTTGAGAAATGTCCCTCAGTGCTCAAGACATTGCTGAGAGGAACATGAACCAGGAAAGGAGGACATATAGTGAACATCAGTAGAAGCACTGTGGGACGTTACGGTGATGATGTGCTGCGGCGGGGCAGGGCATGGGCAACTGGAGGGCAGGCTGCCCACTGAGTCGGGATCCAGTGGGCCTCCTTGAGAAAGGCCGACACACAAGCCGGCTTTCAAGTCCTAGTTTGATTCTGTGGTGGTGCAGGGACAGCAGCTTTCTTGCCCTTTGTAAGGTATAGAACCAGGATTGTTCTGGTTCTGAAAGTTTGGTGTTTTGTAACTCAGATGCAGAAAATCCAGAAGTGTTATCTCAGAAGCCGTTAGAGGAAAAGGCAGTTACTCCACATCCTGAGCAAGTATTTGCCGAGTGCTCCCAGAAGAGGATTTTGGGATTACTCGCAGCCATGTTACCACCTTTAAAGTCGGTAAGAGACAGACGACATTGGGGGTCGGGGTCATGCGCATAGGAAGTTTAGAAAGCACTGTTGGAAACAGATAATAGTCTGTTAACAGTCTGTCCCCAGGGGCAGGATCACAGGATAAAGTTGTTTCCTTCTTTGACCTTCTCTGTATTTTGTAAGTATGTACATTACGATTTTTTTTAATTCTTATAAGCATGTTTTATCTTTTTATTTGAAAAGATTTTTTAAAATAATTAATTAATTTAAAAGGTAGACTTACAGAGGCAGAAGGAGATCTGTCATCCTCTGGTTCATTCCTCAAGTGGCCTCAGTGGCTGGGGTTGGGCCAACCAGGAGCCTGGAACTCCGTCTGGGTCACTTCCATTGTTTCCCAGGCACATTAGCAGGCAGTCAGACTGGAAGTTAAACATCCAGGACTCAGACTGCCACTCAGTGGGGTGCTGACTTCTCAGGCAACAGTTTAACTTCCTTTACCTCAAGGCTGGCCCCAGTTTTGAGAGGTTTTAAGATCATAGAAAACTTGAATAGTAGATGAAGATCTTTACCTAGATTCACCTTATTTTGCTTTTTCTTTACTTAGTATATCCATTTCTATTTTTCCATTGTGTATTTATTTGAGGAAAAAAAAAAGAGAGAGAGAGAAATATCTTCCATTCACTGGTTTATACCCCAAAGACCAAAATGACCAGGGCTATGCCAGGCTGAAACTAAAAGCCATGAATTCAATCTTTGACTCCCAAGTTGATGTCAGAGACCCTGTTCCTTGCCTTAGCTGCTACCTCCCAGGGTGCACATGGGCAGGCAGCTTGAACAGAGAGTGGAGCCAGGACTGGAACCTGAGCACTCTGATATGGGAACTGGGTGTCCCAACCTTGGCTTAACTGCTGGACCAAATACCTCCCTTATATTTTGTGTAAGTTGAAATCATGATTCATATTTTACCATAGTACTTCAGTGTGTATCTCCTGGAAACCATTATCATACTTAAATAATGTAAAGCTTTAATATTGACAGAATAATTTTTGTTTTATACAGATGTATCTATATGTAGAGAAAAACATTTATAAACCAAGGGTTAAGCACTAGACGAGGTTATTGTTAATAGTATATCAGATATCTTAAAATACACAAGCACATTCCATCCCCACACACATGAGTTCTCAGACCTAGGGCAGGTGGTTGGCACAGCAGTTAGGACACTTGGCATACCTGTAGCCCATAATAGAGTTCCTAGGTTTGAGTCCTAGCTCTCCCACTTCCAATCCAGCTTCCTGAGGATGTACCTCCTGGAAGACAGCAGGTGATAGAATCAGTTATTTGGGTCCCTGCCATCCCCATAAAGAGTTGCAACTTGAATTCCAGTCTCCTGTCTTATCTAGCCTGACCCTGGCTATTGCAGTTATTTGGAAAGTGAACCAGCAGATGGAAGAGCTCTCTCCACCCATCTTTTTTTTTTTTTAATTAAGATGTGTTTATTTTTATTGTAAAGGCAGATTTACAGAAAGGAAAGACAGATGTTTTATATGCTGAGCTGATATGAAGCCAGGAGCAAGGAGCTTTTTTCAGATCTCCCATGCCGGTACAGGGTCTCAAGGCTTTGGGACATCCTCAGCTGCTTAGGCCGCAAGCAGGGAGCTGGATTGGAAGTGGAGCATCCAGTACATGAACTGGCACCTATATGGGATGAGGTACTTACAGGTGGAGGATTATCCAGTTGAACCATCATGCCAGCCACTTTCCTTCTTTCTTTCTTTCTTTTTTTCTTTTCTTTTCTTTCTTTTTTTTTCTATCTATCTCTTTCTACCTTTTAAATAGAATGAAAATAAATAAGCAGTAATCTTTTAAAAATTATGAGAATCAACCTGGTAGTATCAGTGTTGAAACCCCTTCATTTAGGGAGAGGGCTGGTATGAATCACCGTTCATATCAATCCTTTTAATTCACACATGGAACTACCAAGTACATTGTAATTTTCTTCTTTTATGTTTTTTTTTAAAGATTTATTTTTATTATTATTTTTTTTATTGGAAAGGCAGATATACAGAGAGGAGAGACAGAGAGGAAGATCTTCCGTCCGATGATTCACTCCCCAAGTGAGCGCAACGGCCGATCCGAAGCCAGGAGCCTCTTCCGGGTCTCCCATGTGGGTGCAGGGTCCCAAAGCTCTGGGCTGTCCTCGACTGCTTTCCCAGGCCACAGGCAGGGAGCTGGAAGGGATGCGGAGGAGCTGCCGGGATAGAACCGGCGCCCATATGGGATCCCGGGCGTGCAAAGCGAGGACCTTAACCACTTGCACCACCGCGCCAGGCCCTTCTTTTCTGTTTTTATAACTCCTGTCTTAGACAATGAGAACTCTGAGTCCCAAGATCCTTTATGTAGTTCTTTCTTTCATCTCTACCACAATTTTTCCTTTAAATTTATTTTATTTGTTTGAAAGGCAACATTACAGAGAGAGAGCACGAGACAGAGATAGAAAGGTTTTCTTTCTAGTGGTCCAACTCCCAAATGTCTATAATGGCAGGGGCTAGGCCTGACTGAAGCCAGGAACTCCATCTGAGCATCCCACATGAGTGGCAGAGGCTCAGGTATTTAAGTCGTCTTCTACTGCTTTGCCCAGGGTATTAGCAGGGAGCTGGATTAGAAGTGGAGAAGCCAGGACTTGAACCAGTGCTCACATAGGATGCTGGTGTTGATGGTGGTGGCCTAACCTGCTGCTCTAGCACCCCACCGCTCTCCCACATACCATTCTTCTTTTTATTTTTTTTTTTAAAGATTTGCTTACTTTCATTGGAAAGGTAGATTTATAGAGAGAAGGTTTACTCCCTGAACAGCTACAATGGTCAGAGCTGAGCCAGGCCAAAGCCAGGAGTCTCAGCTCTGGACATTGTGGCCACTTGGGCAGTGAATCAGCGGATGAAAGATCTTCCTCTTTGTCTCTCCTCCTCTCTGTATATTTGACTTTCCAATAAAAATAAAGTAAGTCAAAAACATATATATATGTGATCAAGATGGAATGCTTAACTGGTATAGCATGTCAGTCAGCCATTTGCTGTTACAGAGGGGTACCTGAGCCAGCCTGTACCGAAGGAAGAGTTCATTTTGCCTTGTGGTTCCAGAGGGTCACCGTCCAAGGTCAGTTTGTCCCGCTGGGCTGATGTCCATGCGGGCAGCAGCAGCAGAGAGCAGATGACCGATGACATGGGAAGCCAGGAAGCAAAGAGACAGTGGCTGGACCCAACTCAGACTTTTTTTTAAAAAGATTTATTTATTTAAAAGTCACAGTTACAGAGGAGGAGAAACAGAGATCTTCCATATGCTGGTTCACTCCCTGCGTGTTCGCTGCAGCCAGGGCTGAGCCAGGCTTGAGCCAGGAGCTCTCACGTGCATGGCAGGGACCCAAACACTTGAGGCATCTTCCAGTGCTTTTCCCAGGAGTGGAGCAGACGGTGGCTTTACTTCCTCTGCCACGATGCAGCCTCCAGTTCAGACTAGAACCAGCCTTGTGAGAACTGCCTGCTGGAGGGACCTCTTCAGTGACTTAAGGACTCGCCTTAGCCCCAGTCAACACCTTCCTGCTATGAAGTCAAGAGTTTGGGAGCCAGATTGTGTTCACAGGTAACCCATGGTTACATGGATTTTTCACTAAACTCCTTTCTCTTTCTCTCTCTCTCTCTCTCTCTCTCTCTCTTCTCTCTCAGCAGGACCCCACAGTCCCCCTGATCGACCTGGAACACATCCTGCCCCTCATGTTTCAGGTTGTCATCTCTAACGCAGGACACCTGAACGAGACCTACCACCTCACGCTGGGCCTGCTGGGCCAGTTAATCATCCGTCTTCTACCAGCAGAGGTCGATGCTGCTGTGATCAAAGTGCTGTCGGCCAAGCACAACCTGTTTGCTGCAGGGGACGGTTCCAGTGTCCCGGATGGCTGGAAGACCACCCACCTGCTCTTTAGCCTGGGAGCTGTATGTCTGGACAGGTAGCCTTGGTTCCCACTCTCCTGGCCACTGCACGCCCTGGTGTTCCTTTCTTAGTCAAAGATTTGGCTCTAGATTGATTTCAGCCTGCTACACAGTTGTGGAAATAGAAATGGTTCCATTAACAGTGTCGTCAGCCCTGGATTAACAGCTGAGCAGCCTCACACTGTCTTCTGCCTCAGCTCTCTGATGATATATGTTCTGGTTTGTTTCTTCCTGAGGGCAGTAAGTGTAGGTGTTGGAGTTGAAGAAAATAAATCTATTTCCGTTTTAAAAGAACCGCAATACCAAATTTGGAGACCAGGAATGAAGGAAAACTCATCCTGACTTGCACCATATTAATACATCGGATGCTGTTTGGCCTTCCGTGCTTTTTCTGTGTGTGTGTGTGTGTGTGTGTGTGTGTGTGTGTGTGTGTGTGTGTGTGTGTACACGCGTACATGAATATAGGGAACTTTTATAGAAGTTTTCAAAAACATAGTTGTAGACTAAGTATATAAATATAATCTTAATTTTCTTTTCAGTTACTGAATAGAAAGCATTCTGATGGTTTTTAAGCTCAGTAATGAACAGCTGTTTACTTGCTCCTGGCTCTTCCTCAAAGAAACAGGAAATTTGGAAACAGCTGGTGGGTTGGAACCTGTGCACTGGCATCTAATGGAGCTCTTGCGTTCCAGCCGAGTGGGCTTAGACTGGGCATGCTCCATGGCAGAGATCCTGCGGTCTCTCAACAACGCCCCTCTGTGGCAGGACGTCCTGGCCGCCTTCACAGATCACTGCGTGCAGCAGCTGCCTTTCCAGCTGAAGCACACCAACATCTTCACCCTGCTCGTGCTGGTCGGCTTCCCGCAGGTACGGCACCACCAGAGACACGCCCCCCATCTGCAACAGGCACGGCACAGTCTGTGCAGTTAGAAGTTTTCTTCTCTAGCTATGTAGTTTACTTTCACAGTATTCTCAAGACTGTAGCCAAAAAAAAAAAAAAATATGGGATACTTTGTTCAACTTGTGTTTTTGGTTGTTTTTTTGTTTGTTTTTTGCTTTTTTTTTTTTTTTAGCAGTTAGCCAGTTGGTTCGTTTTATTAACAGGCAACAAATAAAAAGACTTAGAATAATGTAACATACTAAATTACAAACGCAAAAAAATAGTTGACTTCCCCTTTGGCGTCTTTCTGTCTCTCAACTGATTGAGATCGAGAGGGCTTCACGGAGCAGAAACTGACTCCAGTTCTGTGTCATGCCCTTTAAAATTAGGGTGAGAAGAACCTTGTCCCTAAGAGCTTGTGAAGTCAGAGGCACAGCCCATGGCAGCCAGTTGTGCCTGATTCTTAGTGTGTGTGCTGTCTGCAGGTTCTGTGCATGGGAACTCGCTGTGTGTATGTGGATAATGCCAATGAACCTCACAGTGTGATCATCCTGAAACACTTCACCGAGAAGAACAGGGCCGTGATCGTCGATGTGAAAACTCGGAAGAGGAAAACAGGTCCTAAGCATTATTGTTTGTTTTCTGAGAGTTGAAGAAAATTGTCTGATCCCTGCATACCCTAGAATCAGTGAAGAGACCTTGATTCTTCACCTTGCTCTTTAACCTTTTTTTCAAAGATTTATTTATTTTTATTGAAAAGGCATATGTACAGAGAGGAGGAGAGACAGAGAGGAAGATCTTCCATCCAATAGTTCACTCCCTAAGCAGCCGCAATGGCTGGAGCTGAGCCAGTCTGAAGCCAGGAGCCAGGAGCCTCTTCCAGGTTTCCCACATAGGTGCAGGGCCCCAAGGCTTTTGGGCTGTCCTCAAGCAGGGAGCTAGATGGGAAGCAGGACTGCCGGGACCAGAACCAGCGACCACATGGGATCCCAGCACGTGCAAGGCAAGGATCTTAACCACTATGGCATTGCGCCAGGCCCTAATATGTCTTTTTGATTGTGGTATGCTCTGGCAGGATTGTCTTGGTGTCTCTTCTGCTTGTTCTGCTTACAGGTTAATTGAGTTCGTTGAATTTATAGTTTCTATCCAATTTGGAGAAATTTTTGACCATTATGTCTTCAGTTTCTTTGCCACCCTCCCCCAGGACACTTCTGGCTCTGACTCGTTGGAAAACGAGCAGCTGCTGTTAAGCTCCAGGAGCTGTCCTTTTGCTCTTTGCCAGTTCCTCCTGCTGTCTGTGTAGTCATCATGCTCCCACAGACCCATGAGGAGCCAGGAGAGTTCTCGCCACCTCTCTGTTTCCTGCATCTTCCTGCTCCCTGCCGCGCTGCCCCATGAGCTCCAGCCGCGGGCACCTCCATCTCCTGTCGACGGAGGCATCTGTATTCAGCTTGCTTTTTCACAGATGGCAGGTGTGACTGGAGGGCTGATGCAGTCAAGTTCATTGTCTCAGAGATCCTGGCCCCTCACTGCCTGTTATCCAAACAGGTTTATTTGACTGGTTTGTGGTGGGTTTTGATGTTCTGCTTGTTTAATCTGATTTCTCCTACTCCATCTTATTGGAGGTAAAAGTCTTACGTTCTGTTGTTAATAATTTCCATCAATACTTTTGGAGATGAATTACTGTTAATTATCCCTCTCAGTTGCTTGGTGCATAGGCAACCTGGTACCATTTTGTGCTTACCTGCAACTTGGCTTTAAAAATGATCCCCACAGGTCTGGTGCATTAGCCTAATGTCTGGGGTCTTCACTTTGCTTGTGCCCGCATTCCATATGGCTGCCGGTTTCATGTTCTGGTGGCTCCACTTCCCATCCAGCTTCCTGCTTGTAGCATGAAAAGGCAGTCAAGGCATTGTGGTGCCGCAGGTTAAGCCATCACCTGAGATGCCTGCATCCCACATCAGGAATGCTGATCCAGATGCCAGTGCTGTGGCATAAGTAGGTAGAGCCACTGCCTGTGCCACCAGCATCTAATATGGACACAGTTCAGGTTTCAGCTGTCTGCTTTCAATCCAGTTCCCTGCTGATGTGCCTGGGAAAGCAGTAGAAGATGGCCTAAGTGTTTGGGCTCTGGTAAACTCTTGTGGAGACCTGAAAAAGCTCCTGGCTATTGTCTTCAGAATGGCCCAACTCTGGCACTTGTGGCCATTTGGAGAGTGAACCGGTAGATGGTTCATGCTCAACCACCTCTACTTCCGGCTAATACATCCTGGGAGACATCAAATGTTTACATTGATTGGGCTTCTTCCATCGGTGCAAGAGACTCCACTGGAAGTCCAGCATACTGGCTTCTTTTCTTTTCTTTCTTCTTGTTTTTAGTATTTTTTTTTTATTGGAAAGGCCAGATGTACAAAGAAAAGAGAGACAGAGAGAAAAATCTTCCATCCGCTGGTTCACTCCCCAGATGACCACAACAGCCATTGCTGAGCCAATTGGAAGCTAGGAGCCCAGAGCTTTTTCCAGGTCTTCCACACAGCACCTCCGCTTCCCATCCAGCTCCCTGCCTGTGGCCTGGGAAAGCAGTCGAGGACAGCCTAAAACCTTGGAACCCTGTACCCATGCAGGAGACCTGGAAGAAGCTCCTGGCTCCTGGCTTCAGATTGACACAGCACCAGCCATTGTGGTCACTTCAGAAGTGAACCATCAGACAGAAGATCTTCCTCTCTCTCCTTCTCTGTATATCTGACTGCAAAATAATAATAAGAAGAAGAAGAAAGAAAGAAAGAACATGACAGGAGTGCTTGGGCCCCTGTGACCCACATGAGAAACTCAGGAGGAGTTCCAGGCTCCTGGCTTGGTCTGACCCAGACCCCACCATTGTGGCCACCTGGGGAATGAACCAGTAAATGAAAGATCTCTCTGTCTCTTTCACTGTCTTTCTGTAACTTATATTTCCTTTATTTACTTTCTGTGATTTATATTTTCCTATAAATAAAAATAAATTATTTTAAAAATAAATAAGATACTGGGCCCGGCGCGGTGGCGCAGTGGTTAAGGTCCTCGCCTTGCACGCCCGGGATCCCATATGGGCGCCGGTTCTAATCCCGGCGGCCCCTCTTCCCATCCAGCTCCCTGCTTGTGGCCTGGGAAAGCAGTCGAGGACGGCCCAGAGCTTTGGGACCCTGCACCCGCGTGGGAGACCCGGAAGAGGCTCCTGGCTTCGGATCGGCATAAGCATTGACCGTTGCGCTCACTTGGGGAGTGAATCATCTGATGGAAGATCTTCCTCTCTGTCTCTCCTTTCTGTATATCTGCCTTTCCAATAAAAAAATAAAATAAATCTTTTAAAAATGAATAAGTAAATAATATACTAAAAACAATATCTGCATTAGAGCTTGGGAACTTTTGTTGTTATAGTTCTTCCTTTGGGAAGACACATTGCTGTGGTGCAACCGAGCTACAGGAAGCATTAACTTGTCTTTTTTGTGCTTTTCTCTTCCTGTCTGACATCCCTCAGTGAAGGACTACCAGCTGGTCCAGAAGGGAGGAGGCCCAGACTGCAGTGACTCCCAGGCCCTGCTGAGCCAGTACTCCAAGCACTTTGCCTTAATTGCCAGTCACCTGCTGCAGGCCAGCATGGATAGCCATTGTCCTGAGGCAGTGGAGGCAACATGGGTCCTCTCCCTGGCCCTCAAAGGCTTATACAAGACACTGAAGGTAACAGTGGGCTGCTCATCTCTGACAGTGCACCTGGCTGGGATTAACGAGGAAATAATAATGTGGTTTTGATTGGTGGCTAATCATATCTTTAGAAATGTATGGGACTCTACACAGGGAGAGCTTTAAAGAGAAAATAGAAATTACAAAATAGTTTCATTCTCTGTATTTTTCAGTATGTCTCATGGAATTGGGTCATCTACTTCATTGGGGTGTAACTGTAGGACAATGAATCTGAGAAGTTCCTCACTTCTCTCTTGAGCAGGGTGACTGCCTTGGTTCATTGTGGGAGATGAGAGGGAGAATAAAGTGGGCTGGCACCATGGGGCCTCTGAGCGGAGTTGGTGGACAGGCGGTGTGGAGATGAGACACCTGCATTTGTGGGAAATGTGGTTCTTCAGCATCTGAGGGCATCGATGGGCAAGAAGAATCTTTCAGGTGGAATTTCAGAGCCCTTTGAGGATCATGGTTCTAGTAGATTTGCCCATGGAAGGAGTTCAGGAGAACATTGTGTGAGCTCGTTGGCTTTGAAGGGTCTTTAGTGGCCACACTGCTGAGGCAATTTCAGAGGGAGATTGGGTACCACAGGCCAGACTGCGCGGCCCTGGCCAGCCCGAGGGGTCTGCACGGATAGAAGTGAGACCCCTCTCTGTCTTCCCTTATTCACCTTACAGTAGGGAGGGGCAGACAGGCCCCCGAGGGCAGAGATCCCTTCGCTGTCGTAAGTCTTCATCCAGTTAGTGAGTATATGAGTGTCAACTAGGAAGGAGGCCCCTACTCTGCTGGAACCTCCAGCCTAACCAATGAGAGATAGCAGGGAGCTGGCACAACTGCCCTGACTCCAAGGAAGCCTGTCTGCAAAGGTGACAATCAGAGTGATGGAGAAGCTGGGGAGAGTGTCCACTGAGAGCCACATGTCCCAGGCCTCTAAGTGGGACAATTCTGGCTGGCAGGGCAGAGGAGCACCTGGAACAAGGCCCATTCCTGGGGGGTAAACAAGTTCTCTTTCTCTCCCCACCCCTGCACATCCCTTCCTTCTTTCCTTTCTCCATTTGTCTCTCTCTCTGTAACTCTGCCTTTAAAATGGCTGGCTCAGTGGTATAGCTGGTTAATCTCCATCTGAAGTGCCAGCATCCCATATGGCTGCCTGTTCAAATCCCTGCTGTTTGACTTCTGATCCAGCTCCCTGCTAATGGCTTGGAAAGGCAGCAGGGGATGGCGCAAGAACTTAGACCCCTCTAAGTGGGACACCTGGAAGAAGCTCCCTGTTTCCAAGTTCAGAGCGGCTCATCTCTGACCATTGCAGCCATCTGGGGAGTGAATCTGCAGATCAAAGCACATGCTCTCGTGTGCGCTCTCTTTCTCTGTAATTCTGACTTTAAAGTAAATAGATAATTCCTTTAAAAATAAAAAAAAGAAAGTATTTCTGAAGTGAACAAATTGAAGAGTGAATGGTTGCCATTAAAGTTTAGGGTGTGTTCTTCCTACTGTCCTGGCAGTTTTTTCTGGCAGGTCGGCTAGGGCCACCTGTTGTCATGGCCCTGGGGCCATCGGACTCCTATCCAACCAACCTCTACCTTCTTCAGGCTGCTCAGCCCTTCTCTGCTTGACAGGCTCACGGCTTTGAGGAGATCCACGCCACCTTCCTCCAGACTGACCTGCTCCGGCTGCTGGTGAAGAAGTGCAGCAAAGGGACTGGTTTCAGCAAGACGTGGCTGCTCCGTGACCTGGAAGTAAGGGCTGCTGCTGCTGCCAGGCCTGCCTGCTGGGTGGGGTGGCATCAGCCAGCTCCAGCTGGTGCTGCATAGCTGTTAAACCTGGACCTTGCCTCTGTCTTTCCCTTCGGAAATAGGGGTTTGACATCTGTCCTCTCCTGTCAGGGAAAATGAATGTGATGTTTGCTCAAAGGACCTTGGAGAAGAAATCTTTTATGGAAACACGTGATTGACCATTATATCATGGTAATAAAGTGTACCCTGGAGCCATCATTTCCTGCTTAAAGTTCCTTTGAGCTAAAATCACTTTCTAAGTTTGTCCTCACATAGGTTTACTTTATGAAGGATTTTAGTTGATAACTTATTATCCGCCCCCCCCCCAGACCTTGCCTTTTACTTAGTTGAATGAATCAATGTGATTCCCTTTGACCTTTTGGTGCTAAATGCTACAGGTCCAGGAAAAGACGGCTGCGGCCAGGCTTGCTAGGGCCAGCAGTGGGACACACAGCAAGTTAGGCTGCTGCCTACAGCAGTGGCATCCCATGTGAGCACTGGTTCAAGTCTTCGTTGCTCCACTTCTGATCTAGTTCCCTGCTGATGCTCCTACGTGGAGTTCACACTGCCAGCGTCATCCTACTCTGCCTTGCCATTGCACACAGTTAGGAAGTGAACCAGCAGGTGGAAGATCTCTCTCTGCTTCTTCTGTCTCAGTTAACCCTGATTTCCAAATAAAGAAATCTTTTTTTTTTTTTTAAGATTTATTCATACAAAGGAGGAGAGACAGAAAGGAAGATCTTCCATCCATTGATTCACTCCCCAAGTGGCCTCAACAGTCAGAGCTGAGTCATTCTGAAGCAAGGAGCCAGGAGCCTCTTCCCTGTCTCCCATGCGGGTGCAGGGTCCTAAGGCTTTGGGCCATCCTCAACTGCCCTCCAGGCCACAAACGGAACTGGATGGGAAGTGGAGCTGCCAAGATCAGAACCAGTGCCCATATGGAATCCCAGCACATTCAAGGCAAGAACTTAGCTACTAGGCTACCATTCATGGTCCCTAAGTAAATAAATCTTAAAACAAAAAAAACAAAACAAAAAAACTTACAGCTGCCACAGGATAATTTGGTTACGTTTAAGAAAAATATAGGGCCTGGTACAATAGTATAGCGGTTAACGTGCTTTCCATCTAGCTCCCTACCTGTGGCCTGGGAAAGCAGTCGAGGACGGCCCAGAGCTTTGGGACCCTGCACCCACATGAGAGACCCAGAGGAAGCTTCCAGCTCCTGGCTTCAGATAGGCTCAGCTCTAACTGTTGCGGCCACTTGGGGAGTGAACCATCGGGCGGAAGATCCGATGTGTCCTCTCTGTCTCTCCTTCTCTCTGTATATCTGACTTTCCAAATAAAAATAAATAAAAATCTTGACAGGAAAAAAAAGAAAAATATAAACCTGATAGATAACCAGATAGATGACTGGTCCCATTGAGGACCAGTTCAGTGGCTCAAGTAGTTCATCCTCTGACTGCAAGTACCAGTATCCCACATGGGGGCTGGTTCATGTCTTGGTGGCTCCACTTCCCGTCCAGCTCACTAGTGTGGCCTGGGAAAGCAGCGGGAGCAGTGGAGGATGGCCGAAAGCTTCGGGTGTCTGCACCCATGTGGAAGACCCAGAAACAAGTCTAAGCTCCTGGTTTTGGATCAGCTCAGCTCCAGCAGCCATTTGGGGAGTGAACTAGGGAATGAAAGATCTTTCTCTGTCTCTCTTTATAAATCTGCCTTTCCAATAAAAGTAAATAAACATAAAAGAGAAAAAAATCTGAGAGACTACTTGAAATTTGTCATACAGAGTATTTTAAGTTAATTTCTTAATATTTAAATAATGGGCCCATATTTAAAGAAAAAAAAACTTTTTAATATAAAAGAAAGTCATTGTCTAAGCACAGTTACCATCAGTGGGCCTTTGGTTTTGGTTTTGGTGTATTTTTTTCTTACGGTTCCATAGTATGTTTGCAAGTTTAGATTGTATAATTAATCTACTATCCAAATAAATTGGAATCAGTAGACATTTTTCTGAATTTCTGTGTACTTCTCATACCTTTTGTGTTGGCTACATGAGATACATGAAGGTGACTTTCAGTATTTTGCTATTATTAAGGCTTCAGTGACAATATTTTAAGTGTGGGGTTTTTGGTTTTACATACCTTATACAGTTCCTCAAAGATGAATTACTGGGTCAGAGGATATGATATCAGTTTACATTATCAGCAGAAGAGTTAATGAACACAACAAAGACCTCGGTAGTTTGTAATTAGCATTTGTTTGATTACAAGTACAGTTGAACATGTGTCCATGTTTCTGTGTGAATTTTACATTCCCTATGTGAGTTATTCTGTCTTCCACCAAATATTCGTTACTCCCCCCTCCCCAGCTCCCCACTCGTCAGTCTGATGCCAACTGTAGTTCCTTCTGTGTAGATCTTGTCCATCATGCTGTACTCCTCAAAAAAGGAGATCAACACTTTGGCTGAACATGGCGATCCGGAACTCGAAGAGCGAGGCGAGCAGGAAGAAGAGGTGGAACGGACAGTCAGCAGTCCCGGGGAACCAGAGCGGAAGCTGGACCCACTCAACGGCCTGGATGAGCCCACCAGAATATGCTTCCTGGTACGTCCTCAGGCCTCCAGCTGCAGCCACAGAAGGGCCTCTGAGGAATGCATGCTCTTTTACTGGGGCTACTTTTCAGCCAGACTTCAGGGCAATGCTTTGGGAATTCACTTCCTAAAGCCTCACTCTGTATGGTGCTGGAGTCCCTAGAAAAACAAAGAAACCCCTTAGCAATTGTTGCTGCCATTTCCTGGTCCTGCTCTCAAAAGTTTCAGATCCCCCCTCCATAGAGACACAGTTGAGGTGTGTGGGGAACCTGGGATGTCGTTCCTAGGATTTACTAAATAAAGCCCTGAGGCCCATCCTGGAAGCCTCACTGTATAGTCCCTGCATCCTTCTGTAACCCTTACTTTACAGTCATTCCTCTCATCCTGCCTTTGCCATCCCTGGATAACCCACTCTTGCTCAGAATGGTGTGCATTCGGTGAGGACTTGTATGTCAAAGGGTCAAACTGTGTGAAGAGAGAGTGAGGAGTAGATGTCAGAAGAACAGTTGATATTGGCAAACAAAAACCAAGGAAGTCCAGTGCTCAAACCATAGGTCAGTTGTTAAACTTGAGCGTGCAGGGCTGGTGCCATGGCTTACCAAGTTCAGCCTCTGCCTGCCATGCCAGCATCCCATGCAGTGCTTGGGACTGGCTCAAGTCCCAGCTGCTCCACTTCCAATCAAGCTTCCTAATGGCCTGGGGAAAACACTGAAGGACAGCTCAAGTGCTTGGGCCCCTGCCTCCACATGGGAGAGCTGGAAGAACCTCCTGGCTCCTGGCTCCAGATCTTCCCAGCTCTGGCATTTGTGGCCATTTGGAAAATGAACCAGCAGATAGAAGATCTTTCTGTCTCTTCTCTTCTCTGTAATTATGTCTTTCCAATGTAAAAAATATTTTTTAAAAAATTTATGACAGGTCGGGTGCAGTAGGCTAGCTGCTAAGGTCCTCACCTTGCATGCGCTGGGATCGCATATGGGCTCTTGTTCTAATCCTTGCAGCTCCACTTCCATGCAGCTCCCTGCTTTTGGCCTGGGAAAGCAGTGGAGGACGGCCCAAAGCTTTGGGACCCAGTAGAAGCTCCTGGATCCTGGCTTCAGATTGGCACAGCTCCAGTCATGTGTCCACTTGGAGAGTAAATTAACAGACCGAAGATCATCTTCTCTGTTTCTCCTGTCTGTATATCTGCCTTTCCAATAAAAACAAATTAATCTTTTTTTTTAAAAGTGGGGTTGTTGAGCATGAGGTAGCTGCAGAGAAATAGCAGGGAAGACTGTGGTAAGTGTTGGCTGGGAACTGCATGTGTTGCTGTTCCTTTGAGATTTCGGTGTTTGACAGTTTACTTTGAAGTTACAATAGCAATTCAGTTTTTTCAGTCTATGTTTTAGTGTTTATAGTTTGACTTTTTTTTTTAGTGCCCATATAATGTTCTTCAATTATAAACTGCTTTATAAGTTTTGCAGCCCACTTTTGAGTTCAGATCATCGATGACAGAAAGTCCTGTTTGGATTGCCTCTCACCTGCTTCCCGCTCTGCCTTCAGATGGCTCACGATGCCCTGAACGCGCCCCTGCACATCCTCCGGGCCATATACGAACTGCAGATGAAAAGAACCGATTCTTTCTTCCTGGAGGTTCAGAAGAGGTGAGGCGCACGTAGCTACAGCCCAGTTTTGACAGATGAGGATAAGAGGATGTGTACCTCCTGCCTGCTGAACCTGGGGGACAAAGCAGAGAGGCCAGGTGGAAGAGGCAGAACCTGGTGTGGTCCCCAGTGAGTGCGTGTGGAAGGTGACCTATGCCACCTTGATTGCCCTGAGGTGTGTGGCAGGTGTCTGGACAAATGCTGGGTTTGCAGCCAGCCTCTTAGAGGGGATGTTGATGAGGCAGTAACCAAGACGTCCCCTCATAACCCTAGTGTGCAAACTGCAGAGTGGGACATTCTGCCCAAGGGATTTGTTGTTGTTGTTGCTTAGTTTTTGGCTTTTCACCACTGCAGATTATTTTTTTTCCTCTCAAAGGTGATTATAAAGTTAGAATTCCCTTCTCTTAGTCCGGAAGTTCAGCGTTGGAGCCGACTCTTGGAGTGTGTAGAGCTTCGTTGTGTTCCCCTCCTGCATGCCTCCCATGTCCTACTGAGGACTTCTCACTCACACTTTTCTTCTAGTTTATGTTGTGGCTTTCTTACATATTGCTGCCTGTTCCTTAGGAGCTAATGCAGGTACTGGGAGACAGAAAACTGTCAGGGCATGGGCTGAACTGAGGTGACCTGGAAAGCAGAGCTAGCATGGGTTTCAGCAGGTGGGAATTGTCTTTCTCTTGCTCGACCATCCGGAGGTGGGCAGCAGTCCAGAGCAGGGGCAGCTCTGCCTCACAGAGGGACACAGCAGTCCCGAGGGTGTTGGCTGTCCTCTGCAAAGTCAGAGGGGGCTCCACCACACCGTGACCTTTGGACTCCAGCTCAGATGAAAGTGGGAGAGTGGCCTCTGCGAGACAGTTTACATCTCCTGCCATGAGGGCATATGTGGGCTTCTGAGTGAGCAAGTAAGTGAACGCCGTCTGTGGAGTACAGAAAGTGGTAACATCCTCGTGCCATGACTGGACGATGGCTAACAGCCCTGCTGAGTGGTTTCAGGTTGTTCTCTGGCCTGTCCATTCTTTAAGTAGCTGGCTCTGTGATGTCTTTTTTCAGGTTTGACGGTGATGAACTCGCCACAGATGAGAAGATTCGGTCCCTGGCTCAGAAGTGGCAGCCTGGTAGGAGCCTACGGCTGGAAGAGCAGAGCGCCAAAGCTGTGGATACAGACATGATCATCCTCCCATGCCTGGTATGTCACCCTCTTTGAATGTGCCCACTGCACTGCCCACACCCCATCTCGCATACACAGCTGGGCCTCTGTAACCATGGTCTTGGTTCACAGTCTCGGCCTGCACGCTGCGACCAAGCCACTGCTGAGTCCAACCCCGTGACCCAGAAGCTAATCTCCAGCACGGAGAGTGAGCTGCAGCAGTGCTATGCCAAGCAGCGCCGCAGCAAGAGTGCCGCCCTGCTGCACAAGGAACTGAACTGCAAGAGCAAGAGGGCTGTCCGAGACTACCTGTTCCGTGTCAACGAAGCCACTTCTGTCCTCTACGCCCGGCATGTGCTTGCATCCCTGCTGGCCGAGTGGCCTGGGCATGTGCCAGTGAGCGAAGACATTCTGGAGCTCAGTGGCCCGGCCCATATGACGTACATTCTTGATATGTTCATGCAGCTGGAGGAAAAGCAGCAGTGGGAAAAGGTAAAGCAGCTAAGCAGGGTGGGCTCTTCCCTTGCTCCTTCTCATCTTTGCTGCCCCTGGAGGTTGGAACAGGCTGCCTGTGACAAGTACTTTCTGAACTGAGGTCACTCGTAAGGTCACTCTTAACTTCTCCTGTGAATTGGTCCAGGCCTAAGCTCACAGACTAGACACTCTTGGTGCTCAAAGAATATTTGAAATCTTGATGCAAGGCAGGCATTTGGAACAGCAGTTAAGACACTGCTTGGGTCGCCTGCATCCCACTGCGGAGTGCTTGGCTCCACTTCCCAGTCCATCTTCCTGCAGATGCACAGCCTGAGGGGTAGATAGTGATACTACTTGAGTGCTTCTACATGGGAAGCCAGGATTGAGTTCCCAGCCACCAACTTCAGCCCAGCCAGCCTGCTCTTGGAGGCATTTGGGGAATGAATCAATGGCTAGGAGCTCTCTGTTTCTGTTTGCTCTGTTTTTCTCTGCCTTAAAACATTAACAAATTTTGTTTTTTGTTTCAAGATTGATTTTTATTTTTATTGGAACGTCAGATCTGCAGAGAGAGGCAGAGACAAAGACCTTCCATCCGCTGATTCACTCCGCAAGTGGCCGCAGCAGCCATTGTCGAGTCGATTCAAAGCCAGGAGCTTCTTCTGGTTCTTCCATGCGGGTGCAGGGTCCCAAGGCTTTGGGATGTCCTCAACTGCTTTCCCAGACCACAAGCAGAGAACTGGATATGAAGTAGAGCAGCTAGGATATGAACTGGAGCCCATATGGGATCCCAGCTATCACGTTAGGCCCCAAATCTTTTTTAAAAAAGATAATGATAAGGCCTGGCACAGTAGCCTGGCAGCTAAAGTCCTCACCTTGCACGCACCAAGATCTCATATGGGCGCTGATTCTAATCCTGGCAGCCCTGCTTCCCATCCACCTCCTTGCTTGTGGTCTGGGAAAGCAGTATAAAATGGCCCAAAACCTTGGGACCTGGCACCCACGTGGGAGATCCAGAATACGCTCCCGGCTTCTGGCTTCAGATGAGTGCAATTGCAGCCATCGTAGCTGCTTGGGGAGTGAACCATCGAGCGGAAGATCTTCTCTCTGTCTCTGCCTTTCCAATAAAAATAAAGTAAGTAAGTAAATAAATAAATAAGATAATGATCCCTCTAAGCCTTCCTTAACATGTAGCCTTTGTTTTGTTCATAGCTATACGTCTGATCAGTCTTAGGCAGCCTGTTTGTTACATTCACCAGAGTCTCATGTTCTGCAGAAGTTACCTGTCAGATTGGACTCTCACGTTGTCCACTGTGATACAGGAAACTTCCATGAGGTTTTTGTCATCTTTTTTTTTTTTTTTTTTTTTAGCCAAAATATAGAAAGGTTGAGAAGTGATGGCTCCTGACAAGATGGAGCTAAAGCTAGCATGGCAAACCTGGGCCAGATCTCCCACGTGAGTGACAGGGACCCAGTCACTTGACCCATCACTCCTGCCTCTTTTGGGGGCTGTATTGGCAGGAACCTGGAGTCAGGAGCTAGAAGCAGGAGTCGAACCCAGGCACTCCAGTGTGGGGCGCAGGAGTACTAACTGTTGGGCCAAACACTGCCCTGTGTCCTGTGGAAACCACTGTTTGTAGAATGCCCAGCCCCGGTCTCAGGCTCTGCCAGCACTTCCTGCTTTATCCGCTGCAACCCAGAGGAAGCATTATAGATGGGAGGCTTGTGCAAGATAAGCGGCAGAGTAAGGGTCTCATGAGGATTGGGGCCATTCTCTGAAGTCCAGTTTTCTCATGTTAAGTTTCAGCCTGAGAGTTGGAGGGCACCATTTTACATGGGATGCTGGCATTGCAGTCAAAGGCTTAGCCTGCAATGCCACAGTGCCAGTGGTTGGCAAAGCTTCATTGGGTTGGGAACATCCCTTCCAACTCCAGCTGTGTAGAAGCAGAGAACCAGTGTGCCAGCAGATGTCCTGATCTAAAACGCAAATGCCAGGAACCATCTCTCAGCATCTTTCCAATTTCCAGGCACAGAAGTCTTGTCCCTCTGTCCCTGTAGCCTTACCATGTGCCACACGGACATGCACACACAGGCAGCCCTGAGAACTTATTTACCCTCTATTCCTTTATTTGCCTGTTTCTAGTCCCCCACTAGACTAGAAAGAACTTTCTAGTTCTTTCCCAGACTCACAGCCCTGAACAAGTCAGCAGCTTGGCTCTAGTCATATTTTTCTTTTATAAAAGCCAAGGGGCCCATTGTGCTCCGATGGGCCCTCTCTTTGCCGTGTCTTTCCCCAGCTTTTTCCCGGAGCCCTTCACTCTAGCCACTCCTTGTGCTGTGGTTGCTTACCTGTCAGCCCACTCACCTCACCTGGGTAGAGGCAGCAGCATTTCTGACTGGTCCCATCGACTCCCTCAGCCTTCCTTGATAAGCTGTTGTTCCAGAAGGATGATAGCATCCTGATGGTCCACAGGGGCCGGGTCAGGCCCAGGACAGTGGCAGCACCTCTGGTGGGACCTGGGTTTAAAGCCAACTCTCCCTTCTTGTTCTTGGGATTACTGCTGTAGGACCTCACCTTCCACCTGTGTCCCACCAGATCCTGCAGAAGGTGCTCCGGGGCTGCCGGGAAAGCATGCTGGGAACCATGGCGCTGGCCGCCTGCCAATTCATGGAGGAGCCGGGGATGGAGGTGCAAGTGAGGGAATCGAAGCACCCGTATAGCAACAACACCAACTTTGAGGTATGGCCACAGCTTGTCAGCTTCCATGCAGCTCTTTGCCCTCGGACAGCTCTACCTGAGCCTGTACCTCCCTACACCAAGCTCTTATCTGCTGGCCTGAGTCCTCTTCCTGACCCTCCCTGTCTTGGTAGGGAAAAGCTGGCCTTGGAGGGGTGTTGACCTCTCAGAGTGCATCCCTGGCGCCACTTGCCCTTCCCTACTCCCCCATACATCTGCACCTGCGTCTGAGTTCAGCTTTTGCTCTTAACTATCTCCTGCTGACCTGTTATGCCACTCCCTCTCTTTTTTTTTAAATGACGCAGAGCTGAAACACCTCATCTTTCCCATCCCAAACCTTGTGTCTAGATAAAGAGTTAGGGCTTTGACTGAGCCAGGATGCTGCAGACTCAGTCGTTGTCATTGACTCAGTGCCAAGAGGCTTTTGAGCCCTTTAGCAAATGATGGAGCTGGCAGGGCACCCACCTCTGAGTTAGAAGACCCCCAGGGCCACAGCCAAGAGTGACAGAAACTACTGCACAGCTGGGTGGTCGCCCAGCTGAGGCTTGATTTGCTGAGGGTGAACCTCATTCTCCTCTCCAGCCTCTCCTCTTCCCAGCTTGTTGGGCTCCCCCACCCCCCTGCCCCACACAGGTACTTGGCAGCTCTCTCTCCAAAAAGGATCATCTCCCCATCACCTCCAGACTGCCTTCTCTCTTCTCTGGAGTACCTGTTGTCACTTGTTTTGGACTTCCTGCCCTGGTCCACTGTCAGATGGCCCTTCTGTGGTATATACCTTACCAAAGCTAGCCTTGGAAACCTTCCTTGCCCAAGCTCTCCCCACTGTCCAGAATCTAAATGCCTTATTTTAGTGCACAAAGCCTTAACTATCCCTGCCAGCTTCTCAAGGATACGCCGTACCCTGTTCCACAAAGCACACAGTTAGTTACCCCTGAGGGGTCAGCACCGGGCTTCCCCAGACTGCTCCCATCCCCTGCTCTCCATCTTGCCTCTGGCCCCCTCCCCTCAGAGGCTACTTCTTCACTGGGACACTTGTTTGCCTGCCCTCTGTGCCCCACATCCCAGCCGACTGAGAACTGAGGAGCAGGACCAAGGCCTCCCTCATTTGCAGCTGCCCCAGCGTAGTGACTGGGCTTGGCATGAGGCAACCCACAGGGGTGACAGATGGGTCTGTTTATCTCCTCAGGATAAAGTTCACATTCCTGGTGCAATCTACCTCTCAATCAAATTCGACTCTCAGTGCAATACTGAGGAAGGCTGTGATGAGCTCGCCATGTCCAGCAGCAGTGACTTTCAGCAGGATCGCCACAATTTCAGCGGCTCTCAACAGAAATGGAAAGACTTTGAACTCCCAGGTAGTACCAGAAATACATGGTCCCATAGACTTTTTTAAAGATTTATTTATTTGCTTACTGAAAAAGTTACAGAAAGAGAGGGACAGGGCTTCCATCTGCTAGTTCACTCCCCAGATGGCTGCAACAGCCAGGGCTGAGCCAGGCTAAAGCCAGGAGCTTCTTCCAGGTCTGCCTTGTAGGTACTGGAGCCTAAACACTTGAGTCATCCTCCACTGACTTCCTAGGCCATAAACAAGGAGTTACATTGGAAGTGGAGTAGCTGAGACTGGAACTGGCACCCATAGAGGATGCCAGCATTATAGGCAGTGACTTTACCCACTGTGCCACAGTGCTGGCCTGATCCAACACTCTCCACACAAAGTGTTTAACATCGTGAAGAGAAATCATTGAGTCTCATCTCATCAGAAACCCATCAGTTAGCCTTGCCTGGTACTGCAGTTTGCTGATCTGCTTCTTGATTCTCGTGTGGGCCAGGAGACACTTTATACTACCGCTTTACCTCGGATATGAGCAACACCGAATGGGGCTACAAGTTCACCGTGACGGCTGGACATCTGGGCCGCTTCCAGACAGGTAGGTGTGGGTGCTGTTTGTTCTCCTTTCCCTAAATGGTCAGCCCATGCGGCTCCCTGCCTGTAGGTCCCCTTACATCATTGACTTTTGTTAAAATCAGACACTCTTTAAAACCTTCGAAATCTGACCCACACTCCTTGTCTGTCTTTTTGTGTTGTGGTTGGTAGTTATCAAAAAAGCTTGAATGGCCAGATAAAAAAAGCCTTCTCTCATGGCCTAGAAAACATGCTTATTCTCTCAGAATGTTTTGAAAAAGGGGGCACTAAAATGCTATTCAAGTGGTATTTTTTTAAAAGTCTTAATCCCAACACAAATGTTAATTATCTTGATTGTCTCATCCTGTTTAGTAAAATTATGCAATTGTTTAATTGCAGACTTGTTAAATTGGAACTGTCTTTGTTTTGGGGGGCTTGGCCAGGTTTTGAGATTTTGAAGCAAATGCTATCAGAAGAACGAGTTGTGCCTCACCTCCCATTGGCCCAAATTTGGGAGTGGCTGGTGGGCGTGGCCTGCCGCCAGACTGGTCATCAGAGGCTGAAAGCCATCCACCTGCTGCTGAGGATTGTGCAGTGCTGCTCCCACAGGTAGGCTGTGTGCACCCGACTCTCCTCCCCCTCTGCTTGCCTTTGCACTCTGTTGGTGGTGTGCAAAGATGTGTGTAACTTTAACACCTCCCAGCTCATCCAGTGTTGCCTTTAGGTTGATGCTTTTGGTGTCCTGTGCAAGTAACCTTTGCCTTACTCCAAGGTCATGCAGGTAGTTCCCATGCAAGCATCTACGAACTTGACATGCTTATGTCCGTGATCACCTAGAGTGGACTGAGGGGTGTGGGGGCCAAGTTGACTTTTTCCATGTGGAGCTACACTTGCCGTCCACACACCGCAGCACCACCTGTTCTCCTAGCAGAGGTCCCTAGGCGTGTGGGTGTTCCTTTGGCCTTTTTGGTCCTCCGTGTGGCAAGGTCACACCTTAACATCTGTAGCTCCTGAACACATTCGCCCACCTCGCAGGATCAATCCCTCAGCTCAGTTTTTCATCTTTGAGATTCTCTTGGACCTTTTTAACTGTGCGTATCTTATTACTACAGTCAGAGTATCAGTTTCTATCTGCACGCCCATCTCACCTTGGGGGGTTTTTGATGACTGTGTAGGTCAGTTTTTCTGGAGACCTGAGCTTTCTAGAACTCAGTCCTCTAATCCAAGCCAGTATAGTTGTACATGCCTCCATTGTTTAGGTCTTCGTGGTATTTCATAGTTTCATACGTAGAGGACTTGTGCAACATTTTGTCGATTTATTCCTTGATATTTGTGTTGCTATTACAATTGGTATTTTTATAATTTTATTTTGATTTTGCTGATAAATAGTTAAGTTTTACATAATGCTCTTGGATCCAATGACCTTGCTAAATTTGTTAATTTGTGCGTATGTAGATTCTTGAGTGACCAGTCATGTCATCCACAAATAGCAAGTGTATTCTTCCTCTTGGTCCTTAGAAACTGCCTTGGGCACCGCCAGAACCTCTAGGACGGCGGGGAGCAGGTGTGGGGATTGCGGACATGGTCGCTGGTCACTGTCTCAGGGAGGTGTTGATGATTGAGCCGTTCTCACCCCAGCCTCGCCCTCCTTGCTCAGACCCCACACCTGTAAGGGGCTCCTCGATCTTCTTTCCTGGAATTTTTAAAATTAATTTATTTGAAAGGCAGTACAGCAGAGAAGGAGGTGCAGAGAGAAAGAGAAAAATCTTTCATTCATTGTTTCACTCCCCAGTGGCCACAGCAGGCAGGAAACCAGAAGGAAACTGGAAGCCTGGCACTCCATCTGGGCCTACCACATGGATGGTAGGGGCCCAGGCACTTGGGACATCATCTGTCGCCTTCCAAGGCCCTTTAGAAGGGAGCTGGATCGGAAATAGAGCCAGTGCTTCAGTGTGGGATGCTAGCATCACAGTGATATACCTGCCGTGCCACAGCGCCAGCCCTCTCTCCTGCACTTTTAAGACACAGATGCACAGAATGCCAAACAGAGTGGGCAGTGGTCTTCTAAGTAGCAGACTGTCTCTTTATACAATATGGAGCTGTCATTTTTAAAAAAAAGAGGTGGGGGACTCCCAAGTCAGGGAAGAATACTTCGTGACTAGTGTAATGAGCCCATAGATTGCCTGTGGGAGGGTAGGAAAAAAGCTGGGCCTGTCACCATATCTGTTACTACCAGTGTCTCCATGTCAGTTGTCAGGAACCTTTAGTTGCCTGTGTGCTCAACTTACTGTAAGAAGTGCCTGCTTCTTGTGCGTGTGCGAGGCATGTAGCATCACCCCTGTGTTCAGGGACCCATCGGATACCACAAGATTTGCTCGTAGCCTGCCTCCTTGCAGGGACACACCCATGTTCCTCCATTGTGAGTCCAGAGCCTACCTGTTACCCATTCTGTGCCAGTGGCACTCTGGGAGAGTTAGAGCAGTGCCGGTCTGGGGGCGCAGGCCAGAGGAGCAGCCCACAAGAGGGGGCCTGGCAGGGCCTTTGCCTTGGCTGTTAAAGTGCTTGTCTGGAAACCCAGCTGTGGAAAGCTGGCCCGCTGGCCCATCAACCCACCAACCCCATTATGTGCTTGGGGAGGAGCTCTTCCTCCAAGGCAAAAGCAGCTGCCTTCCAGGCAGTGCTGCAGTGACCAGAATTCTTCCCAACTTCCCTCCTCTGGAGACTGAAGCCCAGCCCCTGCCTGCGCTCTTGGTGGGAGGCCCAGGGCACGGGATCAGCTTCTCTCCCTGGAAAGACTTCTGGCTAAGCAACCAGGAGGGTCTAGGTCCGGGATCAGAATCCTGCCTGTCAGCCTCAGACTTTCCATGGTCACTTGCTTGGTTTTGCATATGCCATCCACTCACTCATCTTTCCCCGGAATGCCTGTCATGGCCCTGTCCCCAGAAGGGCTTCTCCAGGCAGCGCAGCAGTTCCCGTGGACAGGTGGCAGGGCCCCTGGGCTTCCTCGGAGTCCCGGGTGAAGGTGAGGTTCCTCTCTGTTCTCCTGTGCTGCTGGTGATGACTTGGCAGCTGTTGGGGTAGGGAAGGAGGGGGCCCTGCTGTGTCATCCCTGTTCTAGCCTCAGCCCTGACCCCATGTCACCTCTGGGGCTTCTCCCGCAGTGACCTGTGTGACCTGACACTGCTGAGGCCGCTGTGGCAGCTCTTCACGCACATGGAGTATGGCCTGTTCGAGGATGTGACGCAGCCCGGCATCCTCCTTCCACTGCATCGGGCCCTCACCGAGCTCTTCTTCGTCACAGAGAACCGAGCCCAGGTGAGGCCTCCATGAGCTTCCGCTCTGGGTCCTGGGTGCCATCGGGTCTCATAGTGGGGTCTTGTAGCCCTGTGCCTGGGCATAGGCCTGGCTAACCTCCAAGGCGCCCACCTCCCACAGCCCTGGGAAGGCTTCAGGGCGGCCCCAGCCAGCTTATTTTGTGAGGCCTAAAGCCAAAGAAGAAACTCGTCTGCCTGGGATCAGCCCTTGACAGGCATGAATTTTGGAAAATAAAACAGATGAGTTCCTCCTTCTTCCTCCTCTCCTCCCCACCCGGCACAACGAATCCATTGATTGTGAGCGATGAAAGGGCCTTTCAGAGTTTCTTGGTTTACCTCCCGGTTTCATCCGTGAGGTGGGCGTGTTCTTCCTGGTCACCTTGTGGCAGGGCCTGAGCAGGCTCAGCTCTGAAGCAGGCTCCTAGCCCCACCTGGCCAGGCTCCGCCAGCAGCTCTGGGGGAAGTGGTGGGACACAGTACCCAAAACGAGCAGCTCAAGGCTTCTGCGTGTGCGGGTGGGTTCCCCCAGGTTGCTGCAGGTACATGGGGGGTCTGGCCCCATGGCACACGTCACTCTCAGAGCCCACACTCTTTCCACAGGAGCTGGGCTTGCTGCAGGAATACCTGCTGGCCTTAACCACTGATGAGCACCTTCTCCGCTGTGCGGCCCAGGTACTCTCCCCTCGCAGAGCTGGCCCTCTGGGGCAAGTGCCACCACCTCCCTTTCCCACTCGCCAGGACAGACTGCGTCACGAATGCAGACTCCACCCTCCACATCAGTCACTTCTTCCGGTGCTCCAGGAGCAGGCGGGCCCATCTGTCAGCATTGTCCATGTTAAGCCAGGGGTCAGAACACACTAGCAGGAATGTGTGTCTTTAAACCAAAACAGCCCCTGCCTTGAATTTAGTTTGGCAGGTCCCTGAAGTTTCCATCGAGTTAGATTGCAGATATTTTTGGATGTCATTTGCTTCCCTGGCGCGAGAGCTCCTCTTCTGACAGCTGGTTGGTCTCAGGACCCTTCACGCCTCTAAGTCACTCAGGGTCCCCGGGAGCGTCGGCCGCGCTCAGGATATAAATCAGTGTGCATCCTGGGAAGGTGAGCTAAATCTAGAATTAATAGATTAGAAATGGAAACATTTAAACATTTAGTTACCAATTCCTTGGGAAGAAAAAAAAAAAGCAAGTACTCAACCTATCTCACATCAACATAAATGTAGCCTGTTCAGTGAAGCACAATTCCTATGCTTCAAAGCAAAATAACCTCCAAACAGGATGACCCTGTGTTCTGTTTTAAGGCTCCCTCTGACGTCCGGCTTACTGGAAGACAGCTGGGCTCTCAGTCCATGCCTGCATTCTATCTATCGCATTCACATCAGCCTCTGGAAAACTCCATTGTATATTCAGGAGAGAAAGTGGAAAGTGAACCTCATAGACCCAAAAAAGCATGTTAAGAATCACCCGACCCCAGACTCATTTTGTGCAGCTAGGACCTACTGTAACCCAGTTGCATTGAGTGAGACCCAGCAGCTGCGCTCCCCCTAGCTCAGGCCTCTGTCCCTGGGAGAGGGCTGCCCTGACCTTGCTCATTTGGGGTGGCCCCCACAGCACACTTGGGAGAGAGAACCAGAGTCAGAGTGGCCATTTCTTTTCCTCCCAGCAGCTACCCACACTGCTACCACCCATCCCAGCCTCAGGACATCACTCAACAGAGCCTAGACTGGACATTCAGTACCAGACCAACGGGACAGCCTTCCTGGGGCTTTCCCTCCCAGCCTGCCCCGCAGCCGCTCTCCGCTGCTCCCTCACCTTTAGCCCATCTGGCTCCATGGGCCAGTAGTCAGACTCCCCAACCTGTCACCTCTCCCTCACTCCTCCACCTCCCCTTCTTGCTGCCCCCTGCACAAGAATCAGGTGGCACCTGCATTCTCAGCGCCTTCCCACCCCTGTTTTCTGGCCTCTCGTGGTGTGCCTCAGCAGCAGCTCTTTGTCCCCTGTGTGCATTGTGCCCCTATGCTGTGTCTCCCTCAAGACTCCCTGGATCTCAGCAGCCAGCAACCCCTCTGAGACAGTCCACCCAGGCTGTGCTCATTCCACCTTTAGTGCTGCTGTCAGCTCTTCTTCTAGCCTGTGGTCTCCCAGGTTGGGGGGAGGTGCCCATTGACCTGTCCCAGGTCCCTCCATCACCTGCCCCTCTCCTCAGTGCACAGCCTGGGGTATTGCTCTTCAGCACTCAGTGAGCCAGAGGCTGGCTCAGAGCACTGCTGGCCACTCTCTCCCCTCCACAGGCTCTGCAGAACATCGCCGCCATCAGCCTGGCCATCAACTACCCAAACAAGGCCACCCGCCTGTGGAATGTTGAATGCTAGCCCTCGGCGTGTCCTGCATGGGACCAGCTACCTTGCCATCGGGGCTGTGGCACAGACCCTGGCTCCAGGTCAGGGACAGTCCTGGATGGCAGCACACAGCCTCTTGGAGCCGCTCCACCCAGCGCACACTTGCCAGCCCGACCTGTGCAGCTGCACCAAGCAGGGCTCCTGGAAGTGGCATGTGGGAGGCCTTGGAGACAGCAGCTGAGAGCTGAGCCGCCCCCAGGATGAAGCTCATAGAAGCCGCAGATGCCAGAAAGCCTGGCAGCAGCCTCTCTGGAGAAGCTTTGTCTCAGCTAAGTTGGAGCCGCACGCTCACCACAGGCTGAGACACAGGCTGCCTTCCTCAGCGGGGCCTCCGGCAGCAGAGGCCTGACCTGGGGGTCCCTTGTTGCTCATGATTTAAACCAGACCAAACCCACGGGGAGCCCCTGCCAGCCTCTACCGACCACCAGGCAACCAGAACCAGAGCAGGCGGAGTGAGTGAGAGTCCATGCCCTTGGCAGCCCACAGGCCACCCATCCCACGTGTCAGCCGCGTGTTATTTTATTTCAGTTTCCACTTCAAGATTTTAAAGCAGAGCCACAAAAATTCCCTTTATGAAGTCCTCAGGGGAATGGCCAGGCACCAGTCACTTGGGCATGTAAGTTTGTGCTCCAACCAGAGCCTAAAGAATACTCTAACTTCCACACCTGCAGCTGGAATGTCCTCCCAGGAGCTCTCATCGCAGGAGTGAAACAGCACAGCCTGAGGCCACTCTCCCATTGCAGCCTGCTGGACAGGTCTTCGGCTAGCTGTCTCCTCCAGCAATAACCTCATTAGCTCCCAAAAATGCTGTTTTCCATTTTCCTTTTTATGGTTTTCATCTTGCCCTGAAGTGCTGATTGTTGTTCTCTTGCCAGACTTACTCTGTGAAGGGTACAGCAGGGCTGGCACGTAGGCCCCGTACCAGCCGCAGTGGGACTAGCAGGAGGGCAGAATGCCTGCGGCCGCTGCCATAAAAAAAGAGGAACCAGGGCCAGACTCGAGCAGGAGCCAGCCCAGCCAGGGCCTCTATGCATGACCACCTTGCCGCATCAGAGCCCAGCGTGACCCCTGCCTTCTGAGGACCCCTCTGCAGCGTCTGCAGAGGTCTGGATTCGAGGGGCTGAAGCCCGTAGAACTGGGGTGTCTTCCTGCAAGGTTTTTTTAGCTGTGTCAGGAAGCCAAGGTACAGCAGCCTCACAGCTTAGAATCCAGCTCTGAGCCAAGTCCTACGCCTTGAGCGTGGGGCTGTGGTAGGAGTCACGGGCACCAGGCTGGCGCGGGCAGGGCCAGCAAGTTCAGTGGCTTTCATGTCCCGATGCCAAGATGATGCTTGGCCTAGTGACCTTGGCTTGAAGAGGCGAGTGCTGCTTGCTGAGTGGAAACCCCTGTCCCTTCTTTGCTCATGGACAAACTGATCTTGCTTTGCAAACCATCTGTATCCCCAAAGGAGGCTCCATGCTCTGTGCCACTCAGACCCACGTAGCTGTCACCATGAAGAGCCTCCCCTAAGGGTTGTTAGAGCTGGCATGTGCTGGGAAGAGGCCCTGCTCTGGTCACAGCCTCACCAGTACGTGGTCTGAAAGGCAAATGGGAAGATGGCGCCACCCACACTCTCCACACCTCCAACCCACTGAGGGAAAGGTTCACCATATCCCACTTGGGACAGCGGCCACCAGTTCTCCCCAATGCCCAGCAGCAGAAGCCACTGTAAATAAATGCTGGACTCCTTGTAGCTGCTCTCATAGCCCTACCCTTGCTATTCTGGTCTTCCCAGTTCTTCAGTTTGCATGGGACAGGCCTGAGTTTCCTTCACACGCAGCTGCGGCCCTCTGGCCAGCCTCCCTGCAGCCAGTCACACCCCTGCTCCTGGCCACCAGGTGGCAGTGCCGAGTCAGGCCTGCGTGCCCTTCCTGGCCTGGAGCTGCAGCATCCCAAAGGCTTCCCATCCAGATCTCCCCGTCTTGACCCTTCATGGGAGGCGAGACTGCCTGGACCGAGAGAAACCCGGCAGGATTGAGGTGTGGTGGAAACATGTGCCTAATCTATAAAGAAATTCTGTTCCAAATCATACATATTGTACAGACACTGTTCCTAAGGAGAGGAGTGACTTATTTTCATCATTGTTTTTAATTTGTTTTCTTACAGGTTTACGATTTTGAATTTTTCTTATTTGGTTGAAAGGAAGAATTTTGATTATATCAGCTGAGTGAGTTCAGCCTGTAAAAAAAAAAAAAGGATGTTAAGCTATGGTTAAATATGCAAATGAAGATAAATATATTGTACAAATTCTATATAAAACAAAGCTGTGTGTGGACTTTGTGTCCCCTCCCCTGTCATCTTTTTGGAGATGACACCATGCTCACTGCACCAGGAGTGCCCACCAAACCCAGGGCGACATCTGGGCTTCAGGCAGTGGCCACAGCCAGGTTCTAGGCTCCTCCTGGGTGTCGTGGCTTAGTTCCACCACTGATCTCCTCACAGCCCAGTCTGGAGCCTTCTCAGACACAGTCCTGGGAGGCACACTTCATCTTGGAGGCCGTCTTTGACAGCCTGAGTCTGGCACACCCCCTGAGGTACCAGGCTGCATTTCTCTCCCCACAGCATCCTCCACACCCCACCTTGCAGGGAGTTGCACATCAGGCTAAGCAATGAGAAGCTGCCGTGTCTGCTGGTCTGCTGCTCCCTCCCGGCCGCCCGCGGCTGCCCCGCCCTGCTCTGCTAGAAGGCAGAAGGATCAGTAGAGTCTGGCCCGCTGTTAGCAGCAGGCAACCACAGAGGGACAAGGTATTCGGAACCCAAGCTCATCAGAACCCTAGAATGTTCAACCAGCTGAGCTTCTGCATTCTGTAAGCAACCAGGAGCCGTGGGGTCAGCCTGGGGGCGCCCATCAAGTGGAAAGCTAGCCCCAAAGCCACGGCTACAGTGGCTACCAACTCATTCCGTCTGTGGAATGGGCACAGGTGTTGGTCTCCTCGGCCCATGTGGCCTTCTGTTCCCACGGCAGACCTTGTCATGGCCTGACAGCAGCTGTGGCTGGAGATACTTTCTTCTCACGCAGCCAGGACCTGGCCTAGCCACAGCTCAGCTTGCAGACCTGAGTGACTGGAGTCAGCTGCCACCAACCAGCAGGCTTTGTTCGCGGGCTGTTGGCTGTCCCCACCCTCATGTAACGGGTGCCTGTGAAGCAGAAGCCTGCTGGGGGGCTGTGTGGAAGGCCCTGGACCGGTCTGGAGGGCCTGGTGCCTGAGGTGTCACATCTGCCTTTTGCCAGGAGGCTGCCGCAGCACAGAGATGATTCCATGGTCCGAGCATCCTGCATCCCCACTCCTCTGCTCTCATCCCTGCCCGGCTCCCTCCTGGGCATCCATGGAGCCACAGATAAATCTGAAAGGGCTCAGGGATACTTCTTTGCTCCTATTACATCCAGCCACTGAACCCCAGAGTCCCCAAGGGACAGAGTCCCCCATGATACTTCCCAGTGTCGTCCAGCCATGATGAAACGACGTTTGGCAAGCTCCCAAGGAGGCCAGTGCTGTGGCTGGACAGCTGAGCTGCTGCCTGCAATGCCAGCACGCCGTATCACAGCACTGATTCTCGTCCTGGCTGCTGCTTTCCTATCCTGCTCCCCCACTTACATGCCTGGCTGAGAGTGTCGCCATCATCCATGCGGGAGACCTGGGCGGAGTTTGTGGCTCCTGGCTCAGCCTTGACCCAGTCTCAGCTGTTGGCAGTCATTGGGAAAACATCTCTCTTTCACTCTTCCTTTCAGATAAGTACATGGATCTCTTTAAAAGCTGCTGTGGAGGCCCAGGGGTTTGCAGGCTGCCCTCCAGGACAGCTAGGCGGGCAGAAACTACCCACGAGGTCCTCACACAACCTATCTGCTCCGCTGCTCCACCACCCTGCCAGGCAGGATGCCCACCACACAGGCAGAAATCCACACGTGCAGGCAGGCGTCTGAGCCAGAGGGGTGAAGACATGAGGCTGGACGAGAAGGAACAAACCCCAGTCACGTGCAGCTGCCAACAGAGGGCTACTTAGGGGCAGGCTGTAGTTTTCAAGGCAAAATCAAGCAGGACAAAGTGTTGGGTGTCTATTTTCTGTGGAAACACAATGTAATTAATAATAACTTACCTACACCAGGTTCCACAAGAAATTATATCAGGCAAGAATCATCGGGAATCAGTGGCACACCGGGCAGTAAGAGTGGAGGTAGCATCTTTGTCTGTGATTAACTGCTAATTTGTTAAAACTGAGTCACATTAGAATGTGACCAGCTTGGGCCTGGCTTGGTTGCTTAGTGGTTGAAGTCCTCACCTTGCACACAACAGTATCTCATATGGGTGCCAGTTCTAATCCCTCTGGACTCCCCTCAAACCCCACCCTCACCCATCAATTTTCCCATTACCATCTATTTTCATTCCACCTCCAATTTTCCCCAATCTACCAATCCCCTTCATATTTCCCCCCCTTCCTCTTCACCCTTCGCCATTCAACATCAATTCTAATCAACGCAAATATTCCACAACTTTCTATCACCTATCCCTCACTCACAACCATAAACACCAAAAAACACACATCCAAACCCCACCACCCACAAAATAAAAACACACCCCCATATCTCCTCATTAACACCTTCCCCCACCCCCCCCCATCAACCCTTACATTCCCACATTCTTCCCCCCAAACCCTTCCACCAACATTCACATCCTACCAACCATTTTCCCATCCTTTTACATTATCCCCACCACATCATTCCCTCTTCCCCAGCCCACCCAAGTAATCCATCCTCCATCATTTAATACACCTTCCTTCCACCTGTTCCTCCCTATCCTTCTCCCCTCCCCTCCCTCCTCCACATCCTCCCCTTCATCCTTCACCTCTTCACCCACCCCTTTTCTTCCTTCACCCCCCCCCCTTACCTTTTTCCCCTCCCATTCCACACCCCCCATCTTCCTCCCCTCCCCCCCCTCCCCATCACATCCCAACAAACTTAACCCAAAACCCCTCCCCTTTCACTTTTTCTTACCCCAACCCACCTTCCAACCCACCCTCCCCTTTTCCCCCCTCCCCCCCCCCCTCCACCCCCCACCCATCCCCCTTCTATTAAATCAACCCCCAACCACATAGGGTATCTGTGTGTGTGCATGTGAACATGTGTGCATTTTCCAGTGCCCATGGAGATTCCTGAGTGTCTGTCCATGGTACTAGGTATGCTAGACCCTGCATCTCTACCATTCTCTCTCATTCTTTCTGTAACTCTGTCTTCCAAATAACATTTTAAAAAGTCTCTCCTCCTCTATATATCTGACATTCCAATAAAAAAAATCTTTTAAAAAGAAGGAAAAGGGGCCTGGTGCAGTGGCATAGTAACTAAAGTCCTCGTCTTGCACGTGCTGGGACCCCATGTGGGCAATGTCCCAGCAGCCCCATCTCCCATCCTATTCCCTGCTTGTGGCCTAGAAAAGCAGTCAAGGACGGCCCAAAGCCTTCGGACCCTGCACCCCTGTGGGAGACCTGGAGGAAGCTCTTGGCTCCCGGCATTGGATTGGCTCAGCTCCGGCTATTACAGCCACTTGAGTGAATCAGCGGATGACAGATCTTTCTCTCTCCTCCTCTCTGTATGTCTGCCTTTCCAATAAAAAAATAAATCTTTAAAAATATATATACAGAAATGGGGGGTGGGTATTGGCCCAGTAATTAAAGCACCACCAAGGATGCCCACATCCTCTGTCACAGCACCTGGTTCAAGTCTTACCCAGCCTCCTGCTAACGCACACCGTGGGAGGCCACAGGCGAGGGCCACGGGAGAGGCCAGAGTGAGCCTACGCTCCTGGCTCCAGCCTCCTCCGAGCTGGGCTGTCACCGACACTGGGAGAGCCTTCCAGATTGAAACATAAATTTAAAAAGTTAATAGGAGACAATAGATGCCTAATGGTGTGGTAATGACGACAGACATCATCATGAATATGCTAAAACCCACTGGATTGTGATTCACTTGTGTGTGTGTGTGTTTCACTTTCAAATCGTGAGTTTATGTAAATTTTTTCCCTCATATCTTTTTTGCTGGGGCTGCCTGGCATTGTGCTGCATCAGGTTAAGCTGCCACCTGCAACGCCAACATCCCACACACGCTGGTTCAAATCCTGGCTGCTGCATTTCCGATCCAGTTCCTTGCTGACGTGCCTGGGAAAGCAGAAGACGGCCCAAGTGCTTGGTTCTCCGTCATCCACACGGGAAACCAGGATGGAGTTCCTGGCTCCTGGCTTTGGCTCGGCTCAGTCCCTGCTGTTGACACCATTTGGGGAATGAAGTAGCAGGTGGAAGATCTCTCTCTGTAACTCTGCCTTGCAGATAAATAAATACATCTTTTTTAAAAATGGAGGTGAAACAAGGACATTCCCAGATAAAAACTGAGTGAGTTTATTCCTAGGAAACCTGCCTTCCAAGAAAGATGAGAGGAAGTTCCTTGGGCTGAAGGCAAGTGACCTCAGGGGGCCATGTGACTGCAGAGGAAGGTGGGAGCGAGCCAGGATTAATTAAAGAAGACAGCAACAGCCCTCCCCTTCCCCATCCAAAGGCCACTGTATGAAACTGGAAACAGTAAGCCGGCAGCGGATGGATGGGCCTACTGCACACAGACACACAAGGCACCTGCCACACGCAGGATGAAGGAGGGGTATGGTCAGAGCTCCACTGGGCCAAAGCGGCAAGGTCTCTGCCTTTCAAGCAAACCTTTGAAAACAGTAAGTGTTCGAAAGGGGGCAGAGCTCGCATCTGTTTGTTCTCCCTGTCAGCCTCAGGCTGCAGTGCCTCTCAGACCCTGGCACCCTCCTCCCCACTGCCAACATGTGGGCCTCCCCCTCTACGGATCGCCTCCCAGCAGCCAGCCACTTGTCCCAGTGGAATGGCCCCAAGTGCAAGGTCATCCAGGCCAGAAGCCCTAGGCTTCTACTAATGTGTCCGACAGGAGGGCCACAGGCCACTGCTGCTTCACTGCTTCTTCAGAGCCTGGCTGGAAGCCCCACCCACACCCAGGGGCGGGCCCTACAGGATGGAGGGGTGGGGGGCAGGGGCTCCTGGAAGCCGTCCTGGAGGCAGCACACCCAATACTCCTATGTCCGTCACCAGTGTCCAGCCTGGAGCCTGGCGATTGTCCAAATGTGGGCTGAATGAATCATGTGTAAACATTTAGACACAGAACATGTCGGGCCAGCTTGAGCCAGAAGGCTGGGGGCTGGAGGGGTTGTGAGAATGGGATTTGGGGGCAGGGAGAGCAGCAGGGCCCTTCTCCCCACCTCACCTCCCCTGCAGATGGAAATGTTGAGTAAGGCTAACGTCCATAAAATCATAAACAAATGTCAGGCTGGGAGAATAGCAGAAGGCTGTTGGCCGATGTGTAGAAAAGAGTCCTGGCTAATCAATAAAGCACAGCTCGCCCACCAGACACTGATGTATCCCAGAAGACATAGCAGGAAAAGAGTGCCTACCAGCCTACCTTGCAAGGGTGAGAAAGAAGGATCCAGGCCGCCCCACCAACCTCCAGAACTGAGCCCCCAGGCCCAGCGAGTGGCGTTGCCACAGTGGTCAGAAGTCCTCCCACTCCTTTTCCAGGGGTCCCTCTGTGGAACAGCTAGACAAGGCACCAGCAGAGGGAACCCTGGAGAACCGAAGAATTGATTCAATGTAGTATGAGACGGGGCTGACATTGTGGCGTAACGTGTTAAGCTGCCCACAGCCATGGCCGCCTGTCAGCCCCTGTGGGAGTCCCAGCTGCTCCATCTCCATCCAGCTCTCTGCTAATGCACCTCAGGAAGCAGCGGCAAATGGCCCGAGTGCTTGGGACCTCTACCACCTACAGACGTCCAGACATGGAGTTCCGGGCTCCCGGCTTTCGCCTGGCCTAGCCCCAGCCATTGGCCATTTGGGAAGTGAACAGCAGGTGCAAGATGTCTTTCTGTATCTCCCCAGACCGTCCTCACCCATACCCCTGCATGGTAATTCTGCCTTTCAAATCTTAAAAAAAAAAAAAGAAAAAAAAGCCTGGCACAGTGGTCTAGTGGTTGAAGTCCTCACCTTGCACACTCTGGGATCCCGTACTGGCGCCAGTTCTAATCCCGGCAGCCCTGCTTCCCATCCAGCTCCCAGCTTGTGGCCTGGGAAAGCAGTGGAGGACGGCCCAAAGCCTTGGGACCCTGCACCCGCGTGGGAGACCCAGAAGTGGTTCCAGGCTCCTGGCTTCAGATTGGCACAGCTCTGGCCATTGCGGTCACTTGGGGAATGAACCATCAGACAGAAAATCTTCCTCTCTGTCTCTCCTCCTCTCTGTATATCTTATTTTCCATTAAAATTTTTAAAACAAAAAAGGTCCAACATGGATGATTAAAGTAACATTGTGTATATACATATGTATATAAATATAAAAACACCCACCACGTATCACTAAAGTGGAAAACCAATTGAGAATTAAAAATCCCACTCACATAAGAAAAACTGCAGCTTTTACCTATGAAATCTAACAAAATTTGCAGTCAAATTTCACCCTGAGCAGTCACCAATAGTGGTGAAGTGGTGAAATGATGGGAAATGTTATCACCTTTTTCTTATCTGTATTTTGGATTTATTTTGCTACAATAATCGTGGAGTTCTTGTATAATAAAGACGGAAAATCGTTTTTTCATTTTCTTCTCTTTTTTTTCAACGTTCTATTGTGAACAGTGGCATTTTGAGTTGTGTTTTTGACTCTGCCCCAGGCTTGGCTTTCAGGCCCTCGGGCTGGACTCCACGGAGGGCTTCCTGCTTGGTGAATTGTGTTTTTTCCAGGTTGCCTGAGAGGCACTGGGCGTCTGGAACAAACAGGGCGGCTGCCCTTGCCCTGTTCTCACGGAGCCTGGAGCCCGGGCAGCCCCGGCCCTGGAGGCTGAGCTCCACCCTGAGCGGAGCCTCGGGTCCGGGCCTCAAACCCACCCGCGCTTTCTTCGAGAACTTCAAGAACGTTCGACCCCTCTCTCTCCCCAGCAGGAATAGGCACATGATCGAGACCTGGCCAATCAGAGGCTTCAGTTCCCATGCGGGGCTGGCCATGTGACCCAAGTCGGCCAATGACACTCCGCCCCGGGACTTGAGGGGCGCTAAGGCGGAAGAAGAGGTTTTCTCTGCCCTCGAGTGGCCCGGCGAGGAAAGCATCAGCCAGAACCACTGGGGGTCCCAAGTAGACCGCCCGAGGAGCAGTTGCCCACGCGAAGCGTGAGTGTCCCATGTTTGTGTGCCAACAGTGAGTTAGGGGCCCTCAGGAGGCCCTCAGCCAGGAGATGCGGCTGCCTCTGCCCAGCGGGCGCCGGCCTCGTCCAGTTGCAGAGCCCTGGTCTTGCCTGTGGCCTCCCCCACCAGCTCCGAGCCTCCTGCGGGGCGCAAGGTCCCTGCAGCCCGTTGTCCGGTGGTGTGTCTGCATTCACGACCCGGGAGCCGTGGACTTGGCCAGGCCCCGCGTGGCAGCTTCCAGGCGTGTGTGGACATGGGCTTCCAGGCGTGTGTGGACATGGGTTTTTCTACCGTCAGGTTTTAGCCTTTAACGTCTTGTCCCTGGGACTGTTGGAAACAGGTTGGCATGTACGCAGCCTACTTTCTCTTACTCCGTGAGCAGTCTTTTTGTTCTCTTCCCAGGGTCCTGGGGTACCCAAACGCTGTGTGTCCTGATCAAGTTCAGTTTCTCAGGCTTGTCTCTCCTCGCCTGTGCTCCCGGGACTGCTCTGGCAAGGTCAAGGTCGGGAAGGTTTACCTGTGACAGGCTCCTTGGTCATGAATGAGCACTTGTATTGAGGGTCTGGCCTCATCCTCTGGCCATGGGCTTCCCTTAGGGTCTCAGCTACCCAGAACGATTGGAAGTCCCAGGGGAGCGCACAACCCCTCTTTTTCGGGCAGGACATGTCCGTTTACCATGGTTTGGGTGTGAGAGTGAGAACAGCTGCACTAGAAGGAAGCGCTGTTGTCAGGCAAGACAGGACCAAGAGATCAGAAGTGAGGGCGGAGATGAGGCCGGATTGGAACCCAGGAGGGCACCTGGAGACGCCTGGTAGGCCTGCAGATATAGGCTCGGTGGGTGCTGGGACCTGGGGTTCTTGGCCTGGTCTTCTCGGCCCCTGGCAGTGCCCTGACCTGGTCTCCGGGCAGGAGATGGTAGTGTGTCCCGGCACTGCCGTGTGGGGTCAGGCTCATGAGCTCCGGAAGGCAGCTGTCAGGGCTCGGGCTCTGGCTGCCGTGTTACTGGGACCCACTGCACTGGCTGGGCAACTGTCCCAGGCAAGACTGTGTTTGGCTTGTGGTTCTGGAGAAGAAAGCCTGCGTCTGGAGAGGACCTTGCTGTGTGCTCAGCCGGCCACAGATGTCACACAGGCAGGGCAGCAGCAGAAGGGGGGGGCCAAGAGTGACACTGTCAGCTCATTCACACGGGCATGCTCCTTGCCTCCCACTCACCAACACTGCAGTGTTAAGTTTCCAACATGTGAGCCTGGCGCAGACATCCTGATCCGGTTGCTTCACCTCGCTGAGCCTCCAGACCCCCAGAGAAACCATGAACAAAGGCACGTGCTGTGTCCCAAACTCCACCAACTTCCTCGGACAATGAGCAGCTAACGGCAGGTACCTGAGGAGTTGGAGAGGTCTGGGGGGGAATCTCCCATCCTCCATCCCCTCATTCATTTCCCAAATGCCCGTGACAGCTAGCAAACCCATCTGGGTCTCCCCTATGCAATGGAGGACCCCAGCCACTTGAGCCCTCACTGCCATCTCCCAGAGTCTGCATGAGCCAGAAGCCAGAGCTGAGAATAGAACCCAGGCCTTCTGGTGTGGGAGGTGGGCATCTTCAACAGCATCTTTGCCACTTGGTCAGACACCTGCGTTGATGGTGATTTTTCTCATTTCTTTACCATATTGGGAGTTTTTACAGTGAAGCCGAATGCACTGATGGGTAGAAACAACCAGAAGGTTTAGGACTTGGGTCTGAGTGCCACAGCCCGCGCCTGCTCCCAGACCGGGCAGGAGGCTGAGGGCGAAGGCCACACTATTGGTCTGACCTGAGCGTATCCAGGCTGCGCTGGGCTGGGCGCCAAGCATGGCAGGAAGCATTTGCTGCCAGCAGTGGCGGCCCTTTGTGTCTGGGCTGCTGGGGCAGGGAGAAATGAGACAAGCCCTGCCTGCCAGGGCCTGTGTGGGCTTCTTGCCTGGGCTGAGGGGGTGCGGGGCCCAGTTTACAGCCCTGGACCTGTGACCTGCTCAGATTTTTTGGGGTTGGGGGCCTGGAACCCCAGCCTGGCCCTAGAGGCCAAGGTCTCCATGCAGGGCCTCTCCTGTCTGCCACCCCCCCACCGGAGGTCATGGCACTGGTGGAGAGTGCCCTCCACTGTCAGGCTGTGGGCGTGGGCTATGCCACACTACTTTGGGGGGAAACTGGCATTGTGTTCTCAATGGTCGGCTGTGGAAAAATCACACACGAAGCTGGGTAAACAGACAGACAGGGGTGGCTGTCACCATGGCAACCATGGGGTGGAGGAGGCAGCCTGGGGCTGATGCAGGGAGGCCAGGGTTGGGCCCAGATCACAGTGGAGCCGGGAGCCTGGGAATCTGAGAGGTAGCCCAAGGAGGCTAGAACTCCAGGAGCGCCCCGGGGTCGCCTGGGGCTCCAGGGCCATGGCAACACCCAAGCCTCCCAGCCCCAACCCTTCTACTTGCTGCTTTACTGGACCCACAATGGCAGGCACAGAGATAGCAGACATTTCTTTCTGAACCACTGTCACGGGGAGGAGGCTCTGGGGACAGCTGGATTCTTCATCCTCCAGAGCCCAATGTGGACTGATGCCCAAAGTGAGGAGCCTTCCAGGTGAAACTGAGAGGGGTTCCAGTGCTTGGTGTTGGTATGTTAGATCTCTACAGTCTCAGGAAGACACGGGCCGTGGGTATGTCTGGCTCGAGCCCACGGGTGGCATTAGCACCAGGCCTCAGAAGACAAAAGATTGAGTGGCTAACACTCTGGGCACACTGTCATCTGCCACCCCAAGAACACCTGCTGCCAAGGCGGGTGGCAAGTACTCGGTGAAGTCCTTTGGCCGGTGTGGGCCCCTCTGAGCATTTTGGGCGATCAGGCTGGTTTGCTGTTGGGAAGTACCTACTTTCTGTTTGTAAGGATGAAGACAGAGTAGAAGTTACCCTTCCAGAATCCTCTGGCCCTGCAGAAGTCGGGTAGGGGTCCTGCACACAGCCTCTTGTCTACACTGGAGGCCCTGGGCAGCTTAGCCAGGGCCTTTGAGCCCCTGACTGCCTGAGCCGGCCCGCCTGGAGCCGGCCTGTGGTGCTGTCTAGAGCTGCCGTGGTAGCTCACAGGGAGATGCTAGTCAGGAGGTCCCTGACTGACAGCTCGCAGCCAGCAGGATGGCTGGCCATGCCCATGCCCACCAGTATCCCTCCCTCCGGCCTCCACCCACGGGCTGTGCCGTAGCATCAACACATGTGACTCCGTGTGGCCGATTGGGACATGACAGGGATCAGTTCAGCAAAGCCCGCCTTCCATGAGGCCAGAGTGATTTCTAGAACAAGCACATCCAGAAGACGGCCCTGGTCTGCTTTCCCAACTATGGCAGGCCTGGAATTTGCTGTCCTCATGTGGTGTCAGCGTGTTTAACAGGCACATCCGGGCACCTGCAGGCTGCCTGCACTTGTGCACCTCTGATGGAGGAGGTCCTCTGTGTATTTCCCCAGCAGCTCCTGCTGTGCATGCGTCAGGGCTACAGGTTGTGCTTCTGCCACCAGTGCAGGTCAAGTGTGTGTGGCAGGTGCTTGTCATATGGGGGCTTGACTGCCCCTCAGGTCAACTGTATGACTTTCCTCTCGTAGCCTTCTGGGTAAGGCATGCCCTCATGCAACCCACATGGTTTGCGCTCCATGCCTCTCCAAAGGCACTTTCTGGGGGCTTTGTGTGCTGCTCTCCTTTGTCAGAGCGCATTCCCTCCCTGAGGTCGGTCTCCCTCCAGTACAAGGGGGAGGTTGAGGGGATGAAACATAGACGCCCTTCCAGGTTCCGCTCCACGGCCATGCATGGGGTGAGGGCTGGGGCCACACGCCCACTTCAACAGCTCCCCGTGGGCCTGGGTTCAGGGCCCAACCCAGTCTCCATCTCACAGGAAGTCCAGTTCACATGTGCTCCTTGCACACATGGCAGCTCGGCTCAGTACCGAGGTCCTCCCGCCATCTGGGGGTCCAGATCGTGACCATACGGTGCATGGCTCCAGCACCACCCTGAAGCCCCCCCCACCCACCCACTGCTTACTGGCTCAGCCACACTGATGTTTCACAGATGCTGCTGCCAGCACCAGGGCCACGTCCGCCACCCCCGCAGCCTGTGTTAACTCTGGGCCGGAACCTCACCGGGAGCCACGGCAAACAGCTGCGCTCGTAAATCGCCTGCACACGTCTTCCCCAGCTGAGGTCATGAGCCAGCCATGCTCCCCTCCCCACCTCCTTGGCTCTCCGTGGGGTGCCTCCAGTGGGGCTCCCATCCCTCTGTACTCCCTGCAGCGGGCGTGGGACTGCCTTAGTGATTCCAGGACAACCAAGTCCTGCTTCTGCCATTGTCGCAAAGTCTGGCCATGCGGGCAGGTGTCCCCTGAGACCTGCCGGGAGCTGCCGGGAGCTGCCATCACCTGTCCCCTAGCCTGGCCTTGCAGGCTCGCCCAGCCAGGCCTGGGCAGTCTTGGATTCTCCATGGACCTTACCCATGAGGCCTTCTCTATGTTACCAGGTCCCAAGACATGCCCTGAACAGCAGGGAGTAGGTAGGCAGAGTCACCCACACCTGCCTGCTCTTGCTTCCTCTCTGCCTGTCTACTGAGAGTGCCGAGAAAATGCGGAAGGTCTCTGTACAGACACAGCTGACAAGCATGGCCTTAAGGCCCCTTTAATGAGAGGGTGCATCCTCTGAAAGAGGCAAATAGTCCCGATCCAAATTGCTCCTCGTAAAGGCTTTTAGAATCACTTCAAAACAGGAGGTCTGGAGGTACTGATCTCAGGTTGTTCTGCAGCCCAGCAGTGCCCTCCATCCTTTTTTTTTTTTTCCTTAAGATTTATTTTATTTTTATTACAAAGTCAGATATACAGAGAGGAGGAGAGATAGAGAAGAAGTGGAGCTGCCGGGATTAGAACCGGCGACCATATGGGATCCTGGTGCATTCAAGGCGAGGCCCTTAACCACTAGGCCACACCGCCAGGCCCTCCATCTTTTGCATGTGGGTTTTACATCCCCAAGATGAATGCCTCACGGCTGCAAAACAGCTGCTGTGACTCCAACCATCATAAACTTTTTTTTATAGGCAGGAAGTAGGACAAAAACACATCCTCTGTTTTATTCAGGAAGCCCCCAGCAGACTTTTTTTTTCACCTTTCACTGGCCAGTACAGGATCAGAGAATCAACTTCAAGTGCCAGGAATCTGGCAAAACCAATTATCTGGCAAGAAGAACTCACTGTGATTGGCTTTGCCTATTCATGGTTCAGGCACTAGGCCTGGACACTTCTCTAGGGAACAAATTCAGACTTTGGTTAGCAAAAGGGGGTGTCTCTCCTCTGAGTGACAACTAGCCGGGCTTGTATTTTCAGTGTTAAACTCACCACCATCCACTCAGGTGGGGCCTGACAGTGAAACTGAACTCAGAGACTGTGATTAACTTGCCCAAGATCACACAGCTAGTGACTGGGGCTGGGGTGTTGGTGGAGTGTGTCCTTAACAACTCATAGGTCCCTGATACCCCGGGCATGTGCCATCCCTTAGCAATCCTCCCCTCCCCAGGGAGGAGTCCGCATCTTCCTGGTCTTTGTAAGAGGTGAGGGGTGTCCTGCAGACAACCGAGCCCTGCTGAGGCAGGCCATGGGCAGACACACTGTACGGTTTTGACACTCAACTGCCTTGTGGTATGTTTCAAAGCCAGCAATGCCCACTCACCAGTGCTGCTTCTAAATACACACCTGCCTTTGCTTCTGCATTGTTCTCCACTTGGTTCCTGAAGTCCCAGGCAGAGCACCAAAGTCAACAGCAGCCACGAAGGAAACCTGGGGGCAAGGAGAGGAGGGTGAAGATTGGCTGGGGCCCTGCCAGGTGTCCGTTCCTCACAAATGCTGCAGCCATGGAAAATTCTGTGTTCTGCCAGTTGGCGTCTCGCCTCCAGGATCTGGGTGGGTATGGCCCTTGGCCGTCTTCCTGGTCAGGTTCACAGACCGATGGGGAGTATTCTGGGGAACAGTAGGCCAGACCCAGGCTGGAGCCTTGAGAGCAGACCCTAGGACAGGCCCAGCAGGACATCAGGCCGGGATTTCCATGCCCCTCATCTTGTGGTGAGAGCATTGAGGCTCAGAGAGGTGAAGTGCCCTGCCCAAGGTCACGCAGCAGAGTTAGGACTGAAGCCCATGGACCTCTCAGGTGACTTCCTCCCCTAGCTGAAAATAAGAGCAGGTACCTCAAGAACCACCAGGGGCCAAAGAGACCCCTGGCCCATTGCTGCAGCTTGAGGCACGCTGTGCAGCCCAGCGCATGAACCCAAGTCCAGAGCTGAACCCAGCCAGCATCACCCAGGTACCTGGGGCAAGCAGGCCGGAGCTCTTTCTGTGGCCGTCCTAAGGGTCCAGAGCCCTGGCTGAACCTGCTTGCCTGTCCCAAGGCATGCACTCAGCCACCCTGCCCCTGCAAGCTCTACTCCCAGGAACTGCCTGCACTGATGATTGACAGGGAGGGGCTAAGCTGATTTGGGCATGCAAATGAGGGGTGTGGCTCCAGGGTATCAGAGGCAAATAGAACCCAATTTGCAAATCTGGGCATTTTCATGTAGGGTGTCAGAGGCCAGCAGGAGGCCCAGTGACACCAACATACCCTGGGAGTGGTCAGCTCACCACCAGTCCTGGTTTTCAGAGACTGCAGGTGCCTGGCCCTCAGTCAAGGCCTCAGGGAGGGATCCCCAGAGACGTAGAGGACAAGCCAAGGTCACCTGCAGGGCTGGCTGTGAGTCATGAACTCTGCCTGTGCCACTGCCCCAGAGACTGGCCACAACCCACCCCCCTGCCCCCCAGCATCAGGTATCACAGCTTTGTGGTGGGGACCTGGTTTCTCTGCCAATTTCCTCCCCGTGTTTGGGTTCCTAGGCCCACCTGCAGCTGTGGGAGGGGCTCAGAGGAGCGGAGCTGACCTGGCAGCCTTAGAGCGGGCCCTGGGCCATGGAGGCAGGATCTCCCCAGGGAGCTGGGCTGGCTGCCCATGCAGGGAACACCGGGGTGGAGACCTGGCACCCTGGGCCAGAAAGCCCCAAAGGGCAGTTGGAGGAAAGTGAGGACAGCTTGCCCCCCCCCCCTGCTTCCCAACACACATTCCCCACCCTGCCCGCCACAAGAACTGGCCAGGTTGTCATGGAGACCATGACCACAAGCCCTGAGGGTGGGAGGATGTAAGAGCCAGCAGAGGCAGCCTTGAGTTTTTCCACTGCCTCCAGCCTCAGGGGACAGGTTTGGCCCTGGCCTCCCTCCGTGTTGGGCTGCAGGGGTCCTGTTGCACCCGCACTGCCCAGCCACCCTGGGTCCAGGGGCCCACAGCTGAGATGGTGCCCGGGGAATCCCCCGCTTGCTTGAGCAGCCATCCTGGCCCAGCTTCAGGCCCTGGAGTGGGCTGTTGAGAGGCTGAATGAGCAGCCCGATACCATCTGCGGCACACAGGCTGGCATGGCCGCCAGACTCAGGGCCTGACCAAGATAAACCCTGCCCTCGGTGTCCCATAACCAGAAGCAGGTTCCAGCGCTCACATTCCTCTTCCAAGTTGTGCCACCAGGCTTACCAGCTCAGTCACTGAGCATTTCTACTTCCTGCAGGTAGACCACCCGGAGCAGCAGGCATCCCCTCACGGCTCACGGCCCGAGTGCTGACAGTCAGCTCAGAGACTATGTACTCCTGTGCTGAGAGCCAGAGGGACCCAACACGCCTCATGGCCCTGGGCCAGTTCCAGCTCCTCTTCGTGATTTCAGCTGCTTTCCCTGGGTGCGCATGGCAGGAGCTGGTGGGTAAGGCTGTGCCCACCCATTTGTTCTTCTGATCCATGGTAAGATGGCTAGCTTGGCTGGAGCTCACTAACCACGGGTTCCCTCCTGCCATCGCTCAACACCCCTTCCCCACAAAAGGTGGAAGGAGCAGCTTGAACAGGGACCCTTAAGATTGACCCTGCCATCCTGGACCCAGTGCCACCTTGAATACCTGCTTACCCAGCATGGCCATAAATCCCTTAGGTCTAAGTCCCCTTAAGACCCACTCACCCTTTAGGTTTAAACTGTGCTTTCTGCCAATCCGCTGGACTTCACGTCCCCAAACCTGACGTCCTGTTCCACCGATGTCCTGAGGCGTTTTTCCTGGGTGAATCCCTGACCGCGCCACACTCCCCAAACCCACTTGGAGGCTATAAAGGAGCCTCTTCCCTTTGTTCTCCCTTTGCTCTTCTCTTTCCCATCTCCTTTATTTATTTATTTATTTATTTATTTATTTATTTATTTATAGTTTTAAAGCAAGATTTATTGGGAAAGCTGAGAAAGGAGACTCCTGTTCTAGTGACAGGAAGGGGCTCTGAAATAGAAAGGACCCTTACCCCCTGCCATAGCGGCAGGAGGGAAAGTAAAAAGAACCCCCCCCCGCTCCTTTGCTCTTAATTCCCCCCTCGTGCACTCACTCTTCTCCCTTGTTCTCTCCGCCCTGTGGCTGCCTCTCCCACTGAAGTAAAGGACTTCGCGTGTAGCTGGCTTATTGTGTCCGGAGTCGAGTTTTCAGAGAAAATAGCTAACAAAAAAGACTCCATGTAAATGCATCTGTGACGCTGCCCGTGCGCTGTAATGGAGGTACCCCAGCTTCCCAGGTGACCTTACTACCCTTAAAGGAGACAAGCATGAGAGGAGGTGCTGAGGATGCTCTGCCTCCCTTCCCCCACCTGCTTCTCTCTGTGCTGCATTACTGCGCGCATGCGCATGTGTGCTTTCTTACCTTCTAGTGCTGCTTATCTTCATGCTTAGATCCCGCTTCTCCCACAGCACGTCCCCTTCCCAGTCTCTGTGACCCAGTCTCTCATCCTATCCTGTTGCATTGGCTGGAGCCATGTTTCTTTGCAAGCCCAGGAAGTGGCAGATGAGGTGGGTGCCACAGACACAGTATCTGCCTCGGGACTGTCTCATCCAAGAGGGCAGTGACTTCAAGATGCCCTTCACATACCAAGCTGCCCACAGAGAGGCCCTGGTGATTGAGGTGCAAGGGCTGTCTGGAGGGGCGCACAGGCTGGACATGGCAGGTAACAGTTGAGCCAACTCTGGACACACACGGACACACTGGGCTACCCAGGAGGCATGGGCCACTGGCTCCAGAGGAGTCTAGGGAGACTTCTTAGAGGAAGCAGTATTTAAGCTGAAGAATGAATGTCTATATACATAAAGATGAGAACACACTTTTCAGTACAGGTCGCCACGTGGGCAAAGACATATCAGTGTGGCCAGGGGCAGCGAGGGCAAGAGCTATGGCTGGGGAGGCTGCGAGCACAGGGGTGTGGGAAGAGGACCCAAGGAGCACCAGGGGGAGGTGGCGGACCCAGGGAGCAGGCCCACCCCCTAGGATAACCCCTTCCTGAGGTCCAGGAGCTGCCTATACCTGGGAGGAAAGGACAACTTCCTCTCCTTGGCCTGTTCTGGCCATGGAGATAAGCGGGTGAGGACAGGAAGTGACATCAGAGCCACAAAATGAGCTGCCTGGCTTGAGATCTCCCCGGGACAGGGCAACCAAGTAGACGTGGGTGTGAGAGGGCAGGGGGCAGTGGTCCCCCAGGCTAGAGGGTGGCCTTCCCCAAGTCTTCTTGCTTTCCCTTAGCCAGTCAACACACACTTTCTGGGGGCAGCCAGGAATGAGGGGACCAGGGCCACCAGCGGCTCGCTGGGTGTTGGAGGAGGGGCGCCCCTGCAGTGGGCAGGGTTACCAGACCTTGAAGGGGCAGGAAAGCCCAGCCCAGACCCTGGCAGCAGCAGAGACCTGAAGCCAGAGACTTCCTGCTGGGGAGGGGTGTCTCATCATGAACTCCAGGAAGCACAGTTCCCCACACACACCCTTCTGTGAGAGCTAGTGGAGGGGCTGAGGCCCAAGACCATGGACCCGGGAGTCTGCTCAGTCAGAGAGTCTTGGGGCTCCGGGGACACCTTGCACTTGGTGCTCAAGACATCCCATCATCCACCCCCACCCTGCCAAGGATGAAGCTGAGGGTCCCGTGCCTTGGGGGACTATTTGCATTTTCACTCACACCCCAATTCCCAACTAAAGCAGGGCTGTGGCCATGCACCCCTAGTCACTGAGGACAGTGGCTGCCAGTAACTCCTGCCACTGGCCTGGGTGTCACTGATGGCCAGGAGGCATCGGGGAACCAGGGACAGACCTCCGAGGCCTCCCAGGCAGGTTGCCTCTGTACAGACTGGTCCCTGATTCCAGCCCCAGGCTCTGTTTATTTAGGAGGTCACTCTTCATCCCCAGCCACTTGCTGTGGTTCTGGCTGTGGTGTTTAGGAGTCACGCCCCACCACTACTCCTCTGGTGTGAGCACACAGAGACTGGGGACTGGGCCCAGCGCAGTAGCCTAGTTGCTAAATTCTCACCTTGCAACTGCCGGGATCCCATATGGGTGCTGCAGGTTCAGGTCCCAGCTGCTCCACTTTCCATCCAGCTCCCTGCTTGTGCCCTGGGGAAGCAGTAGACAGCCCAAAGCCTCGCGACCCTGCACCCGCGTGGGAGACTCAGAACAAGCTTCTGGTTCCTGGCTTCGTATCGGCTCAGCTCTAGATGTTGCAGCTACTTGGGGAGTGAACCAGCAAATGAAGAACTTTCTGTAAATCTGGCTTTCCAATAATAATAAATAAATCTTATAAAAGGAAAGAAACCAGGGACTTCCCCCCAATTCCAGGCCCAGCACTGTGCCTAGCACAGGCAAGCTTCTATGTATTTCCAAGTATGAATGGACTTGGGGTGACAGCTGAGTCAAACCCAGGCCTCCTACCCAGCACTGGCCCTTGCCGACTTGGACCTGGCTCTGACTCCTGCTCCTACTGTCCCACAGCAAACCCCTGCCCTACACCACCCTGGGGTCCCTCTGGGGCTTTGTGGGAGCCCATCCTGGTACTGGCCAGGTGAGGCATCCAATGGAAGCCGCCCATTAGCCCTGGGAGATCAGGACATTTGGACTTAAGTTTTGGGGGCAGTGCTGCCTCGACTTCCCTGGCTCTGTGGGCCTCAGTTTCCCCCTCTGCTCAATGGGGGGATCAGCCTTAAGCCTCTCTGAGTCGTTTTCACTTAACACCTGTCAAAAATTTGCAGAGATAGAGCCAGCATGGTGGTTCAAAAAGCTAATCCTCTACTTACAGGTGCCAGCATACCGTATGAATGCTGATTTGTGTCTCAGCTGTTCCACTTCCCATCTAGATCCTCTTGTGGCCTAGGAGGGCAGTGGAGAATGGGCAATGCCTTGGGACCCTGCACCTATGTGAGAGACCAGAAAGAAGCTCCTGGCTTCAGATCAGCTCAGTTCTGGCCATTTCATTCATTTTGGGGAGTGACCCAACAAATGGAAGATCTTTCTGTCTCTCCTCTCTTCAAATAGGCCTTCCAAATAAAAATAGATAAATTAAAAAAAAAAAAATTTTTTGTAGGACCCAGCGTGGTAACCTAGTGGCTAAAGTCCTTACCTTGCACGCCCCACGATCCCATATGGGCACAGATTCTGATTCCAGGACCCCCACTTCCCATCCAGTTCCCTGCTTGTGGCCTGGGAAAGCAGTAGTGGACAGCCCAAAGCTTTGGGACCCTGCACCTGCGTGGGAGACCCGGAGGAGGCTCCAGGCTCTTGGCTTTGGATCAGCTTAGCTCCGACCATTGCGGCCACTTGAGGAGTGAGTCAGCAGATGGAAGACCTTCCTCTCTATATATCTGACTTTCCAGTGGAAAAAAAATTGTAGGGGAGATAATTAGACATGCTGAGAACATGAACTTGTGAAGTGGGGAGGAGACAGCCTAGTTTTGGGGAACAAAGAGGTGAGGGGGGAGCGTGTTTTGGAGTCTGAAGAGACCAGTCAGACTGCATGGGGGTGGGGAGCAGTCGCTGGCGGGCTGTATTGCTGGTGCTGCGTGCTAGGGAGCCAAGGCACGCTCTTGATTAGAGACAGGAAGTGATGAAAGCACCCACCCCAAGAAGCACTATGGCTACACCAGAGGTGGGGCTGAGGCTTCCGGGAGATCCTGCTTGAGAGGAGAGCCGAGTCTAAGCCTTGCAATGATGGCAAAGTTGAGGGGGTGAGGTGGCATATAGGAATGTGTCCTTTTCTATTGAGGAGATCCCTGCTGGCCTTGTCCTTTGAGTGGGGGTACAGGGATGTGAGCGCCAGTACTCTGCAGGTGGCCGGGGTTTGTATTCCAGCTGAGGACGCTTGAGCAAGGCCGCTCCCACAGCCTGCCTTCTATTGCCAGATGGGCTCACTGCACAGTGAACGTGGGGAGAAAGGGGCCATGAGAGGCGCTCAAGTGTCAAGCTTTTCCTCCTCAGTCTCTCCCAACTTCTCTCAGTGTGTGTGTTTTTGAAGATGTGTCGGGTCCAGTGCTGTAGCACGGGTGTTAAGCTGCTGTCTGCAAGGCCAGCATCCTATATGAGCACCGGTTCAAATACGACCTGCTCTATTTCCAATCCTGCCACCTGCAAGTGTGCTTGGGAAAGTAGCAGAGAATGGCCTAAGGGCTTGGGGCCCCTCTGTGTGGGACACCTGGATGGCATTCCATGCTGTTGGCTTTAACCTGTTTTCTGTGCTGGTATTCTGTATCAGCATGTTGATTAGAGTCTAGCTACTAGACTTTTTTTTTTTTTTTTTAAGATTTACTTGTTTATTTGAAAGGCAGATTTGTAGAGAGAACAATCCTCTGTCTGTTGGTTTACTCCCCAAGTGGCCACACAGCTGAACTGATCAGGAGCCAGGGGCTTCTTCTTAGGTCACCCACATGAGTGCAGGGTCCAAGGACCTGGAACCATCCTCCACTAACTTTCCCAGGCCACAAGCAGGGAGCAGGGTCAGAAGTGGAGCAGCTGGGACATGAACTCACTCCCATATGGTATGCTGGCACCTGAAGGTAAAAGATGAGCCTGTTGAGCTATGGCACCGGCCCCTACTTCACTCCTGATTCAGCTCCTGTAATGTCCGTGGAAAGGCAGTAGGTTGTGGATCACGTACTTGGGCCCTTGTCACCCGTGTAGGGGACCTGGGTAAAGCTCCTGGTTATCAGCCTTGCCTTTCCCAGCCCTGGACAATGTGACCATTTGGGGAGTGAACCAGCAAATAAAAGATCCGTTTATCTCCTACCCTATTTGCCCTTTCAAATAGAGAAATAACTAAATCTTTAAAAAGGAAAAGTTATAACCAAGAGCAGGTGTGCTCTCTGAGGAAGTTGAATGCTATCAGGCATATTCTCTCTCTCTCTCTCCCCCTTGTCACTGGGGCTCTTTTGTCTCAGTTTCCACTCTCTCCCAGGGCCTTGGTCTTCCTAGGCTCTCAAGCTGCTGGAGGTCACTGGCACTGGCCCACGGTCATGCAGTCTCTCCCATAGCCCTCACTAGACAGAGCCTAGCTGGGCTCGGCTCACCCGCCGCCAGCTGAGCTACCCCCTGGTCAGGGCTGTCCCCTGGCCATTCGGCTGAGCTGTGGATTACACAGGCCGCTCAGGCTGCCTCCCCAGTCTCTGCTTTCCAAGCTCCAAATACACACATGTCATTCTGGAATGCCCCAGGGGTCAGGGTCTCCTGGGCACCAATTGACTCTCCTCTCTCATCCCCTGGGTTGTCAGCTGTGCTACCTCTGCTGTGAGTCCCTGAGTGTGGTCAGTGTCACAGCCCCAGTTCCCTCATCAGCTTCACAGTGGGCTTTTGGCCTAGGAGGCAGATGTGACTCCATCTCTGTATGGCCAGCCACGTTGAGGGACCGTGCCGCTATCTCCGCCACTTGGCCGAGGCTCCCGGCCTTCGAGTCCTGCTGCCCCTTTTCTGTCTGCGCTGAGCGGCCAGACCCTCTCAGGAAATGGCCTGCCCTCCCTCTGAGCTCCAGCCTGGCCCTGTCAGAGAGGAGCCACCTGCCGCTGCCATCTGCCCACTGAGGGAGCTGCAAAGAGCTGGGATGAGGAGCCAGGCGCCGGGCTCTGGGTGTGTGGCAGGTGGGAGGTCAAGAAGGCAGACTTGCCCTTTGGACAGCTTCTCTGTGCCTGTGTCTCCCAGCCACCAGCTGTTTGTGCAGAGGCAGAGCAACAGAGGGCAGAGGATACACATGAGACCAGGCAGACGGGTGATTTCTGAGGAAGCCTGGAGGGCCGCCCAGAGGGATGAGAGGGGAGCCAAGCAGGTGGACATACAGACAGGTGTGAGCACAGCCAGGTGGGGGCATGGTGCTGACAGGTGTTCTCCCTGCCTGGGACCTGGGACGATGTGGAGTTGGGCTGGGCTGGTAAAAGCAGACAGCCGGGGCTGCCAGAACAAACAGTCCGGCCTTCTGGCTCTACCTTCTAGCAAACACCAACTCAGCCGAGGGTGCGGTGGACTGGGAGAGGCCAGGGGTTAAGGTCTGGGGATGGGAGGGCATCTGGCAGGGGAGGAGGCAGGCCCTCAGGGGTGTGTGGGTGTGTGTGTTGTGGGGGGGACAGGAATTTCCCAGCTGCAGCAATGCTTAGGGCTTCTTGATTCTGGGAGAGACAGCTCTGGTAGTAGGGAGCCACAGGTCTTCCCCCACCCCACCCCAGCTCAATTCTGGCTAGCATTTTCCCTGGCAACTTAGAGGACTGTTTGTGGACAGTGGCAGGGGAGGAAGGGCTGAGGATGGGAGTCCCGGAGATATTGGTCTAACACTGGCTGGAAGGAGCCCCAGCCACAAACCCAACATTCCTCCCACCTAGGCTGGGGGGGACCCAGCATGGGTGTCCTACCCCAGGCAGCCAGTCCTAGGACAGCAGGCCCTGGAAAGCCTGGACTTGGAGGCCCGCGGGAGGGGTCGGTGTGTCATTGGTGGGGTGCAGCTGTGGTTATCTGGGAAAGTTTGCTGATGGCAGTCACTGGGGGAATTGGGGCTTGCACCACCATCTGTGCGGGCTTCAGCCTGGCACCCACGGTCCTCTCAGGCCTCAGGGATCACCTAAGACACAGCAGAAGTCCGCTTCCGTGGAGGACTCAGGCTGCGGGGGACGGGGGTGACTACAAGGCTCCCTTCCTGCGAGGGGCGGGGAAGCACCCCAGAGCGGCCCGAGCTCAGGTCCACGCAGGCCAAGGAGCCCCTGCGATCCGCCCTGCTGGCTGGGCTTGGGGCCGCTTTGGACTGGGGGGCCTGGGGTGGAGAATCGTACCCCGCCCCCAGGCGCAGCCACACTTCCTGCCGGGGTGGCCTTGCGCGATGGAGGTGACAGCTAGGCTGTCTTGTCTTTCTCACGCGGGCTCACTGTCAAATGTTCTGTGGTGACAGAAACCACGGCTCAGGCTGAGTTCCTGTCATAACGCAAGCGCGAGCAGCAAGCGGGCAATAAGTCGCCGGCAGGTGTCCCTCGAAGGCCCACTTAGTCCTAGGTTTGTGGGTTCTCTGCAGACCCAAGGGGCCCGCCAGCAGAACTGAAGATGAGAAGTGGGACGCCCCACTTGGGCAAGCTCTATTTTGCAACAACCCTCTCAGGGGACCCAGGAGAAATCGCAGGCAGCGGGCGCAGAGCACCTCCAGCTCTCGGCATTTCGGGCGCCTCATCCCACCCCGCTCCGGCTCTGCGGATGTACCCTCAGCTCCTCCCCCACAGGCGACCTCAGTTCCCCCTTCTGTACAATGGGTGGACGGCCCAGGCTGCGCGCCCCGGGACGCTGCGTGGGCGGGGCGGCGGCGGGCTCCGAGGGCGGCCGGAAGAGGTGTGAGTGCGAGGGCGGGCCCCGTGCCGCCCCGCCCCGGGGAGGGAGCCCGGGGCGCAGCATCCTGGCGCCCGCTTCGGCCGCAGCCGCCACTGCCGTCGGGGAAGGTCCCAGCGCGGACATGGCCTTGCGCGGCGCCCGCCCGGGCCCGAGCACCTCGCGCCCCGTGCTGTAGCCCCGGCGAAGAGGCGGCCTCGACGGCTCAGACGGCCGGCCGGGCGGCATGGAGGCAGCGCACCTGCTCCCGGCCGCCGACGTGCTGCGCCACTTCTCGGTGACAGCGGAGGGCGGCCTCAGCCCGGAGCAGGTGACCAGCGCGCGGGAGCGCTATGGCCCCAACGGTGAGCGCGCGGGGCCGGGCTAAGGGAGCGGGGCTGCGTGCGCCCCCAGTCCCAGTTTCCCACCCCCTGCCCCGCTCCCAGCCCTCCCGCGGGCACACAGAATAGCGAGGGCTCCGGAAATATGAGATGTTCTTGGGGCACCCCTTGGGGGCTACGCGGCCGCCTCTGCAGGGATCGGGACTGGAGCAGTGTCTTGGGAGACCAGACACCTGCCCCCAACGCCCCATCCCGGTCCCACCGCCTGCTGTACCCCTTGTCCTGTGAAGCCCGGATGCAGCCCCATTCGCGGTCAGTACTGGACCGAGAGCCGCATCCGCCTGCACCGTGCAGGTGCAGGTGCAGACGCTGAGATGGGTGTGAGGACAGCCTGCCCGCGGGCCCCTGGAGTGTCCTTGGGGGGGGGGGCTCAATAAAACTCCCTTCAAGAAGGTGCAGCTTGTCAGCTTCCACCCCCATCCCCCAGGTCTTCCTCTTTCTGCCGACTCAAGCGGATGTGGCTGGCGGGAGCCGGTGGGGGCTTTGAACTTCTGGGGCCGAGACCTACCTTTCCTGGGGCAGCCGAGGCCTCAGGGAGCTGGCATAGGCGACTTCCCTGGTGGGGTGGCCTGGGGCAGCGCCTGCCCATCTCTACATGGGGACTGGATGGAACACCACTTCCTCCTTTCTTTCTAGAGGGGTGGGACTCTCCCTGGAGTCCCTGAAGAGTAGGGGCACAGACGGGAGGTCTCCGATCCGGTCCCTTCTAGATATGACCTGCCACTTCCTCAGGTCCTTCTGGGACTTGAGAGTACCTCACTCTTTGGGGGGTTCCCTACCAGCCAGAGGGAGAGAGACTGTGGTGTGGGTATCCCGCCTGCTCAAGACTGGCTGGGAAATTACCAAGAACTGTCAGACAAGGAGCTGAGGGTTTTGTATTGGTTTATGAAAACCACCTCTTGTATAAATATTATCTTTCTGGAACAGAAATCCTTTTTCAAAAAAAAAATTAGTTGCTATATTTAGTTGGGCTGTGGGAGGAACTGGGGAGATAAATATTATTTGCTATCCCCCATAAGTGACTCGACAAGGAGGGTGCCATTTGCTGCAGGCTGGCCTGCAGAGGGGCCTGCCCCCTTCCCTTCCCTTAGGCAGGCCTCTGCCATGCCACTGGAGCTCTCTACCTTGGGATCCTGGTTCCTTGGGAAGCTGTAGATCTGGACCTATGACCTTGACCTTGCTTCTGTCCTGGGAATCACACAATTCCCCACGGGCTCTTTCCTCTGGCTGGAGGGAGGGAGGGAGGGAGACCTTCGTTGCCCTCTTGCCCAGCCCCCTGTTGCTCTGGGTGAGGGGAACAGGGGCACCCTGGGTGTCAGGTGTAGGTGTAGGCTTGGTGTGGTGTGCAATCCCCCAAAAGATGGATGTGGAAGGAAAGGGTGGGAGAGACCTTCTCTGGAGCTCCCGTGCTCCTGTGTTTCAATAAGATTTGTGTCGCAAGCTAGCCTTCACTGAGCACTTACTGTATCCCAGGCCCTGTGGTCCCCCCTTCTGTCACCATTGTCTTCATTCTCCCCGCCCCCAACAATTCTGCGGGGTAAAGACTGTTGTCATTCTCGTTTCACAGAGGCAGGAACCTGAAGCCCAAGGTCACGCAGTAAGTGGTGGAGCTGGTACAGGGTGCCCGTTCCTATGTGTCCTATCTGGCAAGAGGGTCCTAGGAAACTCTGCCAGTGCCTGGACGCTGGTGTGGGTACCCGACCGCTTCCAGCCTTGCCCCAGCCACTCCCACTACTGCCCACTGGCTGCTAATGTCCTTAGGAAGTGTTCCAAAGCTCTGGGAGCGTCAGGTGCATGGAAGAGAGCCAGGTACACTTTCCTGCCTTGGGCTCTGCCCAGCTCCAGGCTGGACCTCCGGTGTTCCCCATCCACCCCCCCCCCCAGGTGCCTATTAGGGATTTTGAGCTCTGGCTCTGCTTCTTTGTAGCTGGACAATCCTAGCCCAGCTACCTCCGCTTCTCAGTGCTGAGTGGGCCAACAACAGGACCAGATTCACAGGGCTATTTATGAGTATTTAATCAGGTCACATACCCCGCACCTGATGCTGGACCTGCCTCCTTGCCATACGCTGCGGGATGGGGTAGGCGGGGCCAGGGGACACCCCAGGGACCAGTGCCCCCACCACGGGAGTCTGTGCACCTGCATGCTGGGTCGTTAGCTCTGGAAACCACAAGGAAGTCATTTGCTTAAGTCCTGAAATTTGCAAATTCTGCCAGTGGAGGGGGGAGGACAGACGCAAGGCTGGGGTCTCACCTTCCTTCCTGCCTGGAGCAGATAGAGACCTCAGAGCTGGGGCAAGGCTGACCAGGGAGAGGACCAGGCAGAGGTCACCACCAAACACCCACTGCCCCAACCCCATGGTAGAGATGGGTCCTGGGAGACACCAGCAGGGTGATGGGTAGGAACTTCCGGTCCAGGGCAGCTGGTGAGTCCCCCTTGGCAGGGTACAGGGGTGCCCTGAGCTCAGCTTCCGGGGGTAGGGGGTGTTTATCCATCCTTCAGATTTATCAGTTTGAAGATAAATTTGCACACAGAGCAACTGGTGCCTGACTGTCCCCCAAGCACCTCCCTGGGGCTGTTTTTGGCATCTGCTTCACAGGATGCACAAAGGAGTAGTTACCCATGCTGCCAGGCCCCGCTGCCCAGGTGACAGGTATTGTTGGATAGCCCCCTCTCTCCCCCGCTGGAGCAGCGTCCCAGCTCTCCAGAAGCCTGGGCAGGATTTCTCCCTGGGGTTGGCATGCAGCTTTCTCTACTTTCACTTCCCATGGCTGCTTGGGTTGTGCGTCCACTACCACACAGGTCCCACACCTGTGAAGGACACATCACCTAGAAGGGAACCCGCCAGCTCTCCTTGGGAGTTTATAGGCATGGTGGCTCTGGCCGTACTGCCTAGTCTGTGTGTTTCCTGGCATCCTGCCAACATGGCAGCTGCATGGACATCTGAGAGACAAATGTCCCCTTCTGGCTTTAGACCTTGCATCTGTTTCCCAGTTAGCTTGAAGAGCCTTGTTTGCCTGGTGGCACTGAGCAGGCTGCTCACCTCTTTGCTAGGCAGCAACCAAGGCCAGAGGCTGGCCAAACTGGGCTCCACCCATCCCTGAAGGCTCTAGAGAGCCAGGGGGCCAGGTGGGATCTGGGGGTGGTCTCTGTGGCAGGGATGGACAGGGCTGGAACTTGCCAGGCAGGGGTTTGCACTGCCCTTCTGTGCACTGGGTATAATGGCCCAGGGCCACCAGGGTGGGAGACGTTGTCCTGATACCTTGTTTGTGGCCTTGTTTCCTGCCCCCGGGCACTCGCACAGGTGCGCTGGCTGCGGGAGTGGGGCCCGGTGGGAGGGGGCATATTGAATGGTCCCTTGCAGTATAGCTTCTATGTGCCCCTTGGTGTAACAGAGAGGGGCGCTGCATTGATCCTGGGAATGGGGAAGGATCAGTTTGCCCATGACCTTCAGAAATTCAAGGGCCTTCAGGCTTTGCTCTGTCATCCACTTCACTGACTCCTGCTGGGCAATCTAACCCATCACCCTGACCCAGGAACTGGGTCAGTCCTGCCCCAACTGAACCCCTTCACTTGCACGTACCCCGAGACAGGGCGGGCTCTGCCCATGGTGCATCCAGGCACACTGATGCTGAATAGAGCTGGCAGCAAGGCAAGTGGGTCCCTCTGAGGAGCGGGTGACCCTTTCCAAGGCCCTGTGGTGATCGCCACAGCCCAGGGCCAGCCTGTCCACTCCAGGTGAACCCCACCCAGCTGGTGCCTCTCCCTGCCTCTGAAAGTGACCATTTAATTGCTCTGTAAATTTACCTTTGAGGAAGACTTTAGTGAGTGCCCGCCTTTCCCGGCTGGAACTGACATTTAGAAACCGAAATACCAGTTTTGAGTCTTGTAGCAGGAAGGTGGTACAGGTAGGGGGAGGCACATTAGGGAAGCAGGTGGCACATGGCGCCTGGGGTGAATCCCCAGGGGCAGCAACTGTGGCCCTCACTCTCCTCCTCACTACACTAGTGAGGAGCAACTGAGTAAACAATTGCTGGGAGGGTTCCATGTGCACCCAGAGATGACTCAAGCCCTCCCCACCTTGGAGGTGCTCCAGTGGAGGGGAGAATAGGGTGGGGGATGGGAGTTTGCAAGGATGTCCTCCTGGAAGGGTGGAGTTCAGGTGAGGCGACAGGGCAGGGTTCTCTGGGCAGTGGGAATGACGCAAGCGAATGCTTGAAGGAGGAAAAACTGCAGCAAGGCAGGGAGGAGGCGACAGTCCTGGGCGTCCCATGTAGTTGACTAAGCCAGGGACAGATCCAGGAAGGCCTTGAAGGCCACACTGCGGTGCCTGTTAGGTCTTCAAGGACAGCCTAGGACGAGCTGTGCACAGGGCAGGGACAGGGTCCCTCGTGCTCACAAAGTATCCCTGGGCACCCACTGTGTGCTGGCCGCTGTTCCAGGTGGTGGAACACAGAAGTACAGTCCTGCTGTCCCGTGAGCTTCCGTCTGTCCTCAGAGCTGGCACTCACTCCCCATAGACCCTGCACTCTGTGGGCCATCTGAGGCAGGTTCCCTGCCCCCTTTCTACAGATTGGATAATGAGAGTACAGTGGCTGTAGAACCACCAAGGAAGTGAGCAGGACTTGAGCCCAAGCCCCCTGCCCTAGGTTCCTTGCTCTAAACCTCGAAGGTTCTCTGATCATACCCGTCTCCCATCTCCCCTCTGCACCCCCAGGCTCTTGCAGGTAGCCCCACATCAGGCAACAGTGGACATGACCACTGGGTCAGTGTCTGGGGACAGAACTGGGGTGGGCTAGGAAAGGAGACTGTGGAGAGATCTAGGAGGAAACGTGCCTGACCCTACCTCTGTCCCGTGCAGCCTGGCACCATGTGGCTGGCAGGGCTAGGGCATTCTTCTCACCCAGCCACCATGGCCTGTGGTACTGCTGAGGGCCTAGTACCACTGTCTGTCTAGGGACTGGCTGAGGTTCTCAAGGGGCCATCAGCATCTCCCAGCCCTGGCTGACCTCCTTCTGTGTCCCTATGACTGATTCACATTGGGGACAGAATTGGGTCCCATGGGGGGGTGGTGTTCTTGGCAGCCTGACATGTTGTCAGAACCCTAGACCTAAGTAAGCCAGGTCTTGTACCCCTCCCCCATACACACAAAGACCACTCACTGGGGCCATGGCCAAGGAATGGGCTGGCTGATGGGATGAGGAAAATGCCAGGTGTTATTGGGGGAACCTGGCTAGATGAGGAGGAACCGGGGTATGGAAAGCAGGACAGCCTAGGAGGCAGGGCAGAAGGCAAGAGGCAGGCTATATCTGCTGCTGCTGTACTGCTGTGCAGCTGTGAAAGCTGTGAAGCTGCTGTGCAGCCTCAGACCGCCGCTTTGAGCTCCTGGTGTCTGCTCTGTGTGGTAGGAATGGTGAGAGATGCCTCATCCCAGGTGGGCCCAGGGTCTTCCCATTTCTGTAAGGCCCTGGACCACAGTCTGCTGGGGCAGCCAGGACTCTCTGTGTTCCCTACCCTGGGACTTGGTCAGCAAAGCAGAGAGCACCTATGGATTCCGTGCAGAAGGTCAGAGAGCCCCAGTTCTACTTTTGCTGTCTGTAAGGCAGCTGCCAGCCTTGCACAGCTGGTTATGCTTAAAGGGATGAAAAAGGGCCAGGCAGTGGGTGCAGAGGTTAGGATGTCCCACATCCTAGTGCCTGGTTCAAGTCATGGCTCCACTCCCGATCATGGCTTCCTGCTGATGCGCATCCTGGGAGGCAGCGAGTGATAGCTTGGGTGCTTGGGTTCCTGCTGGCCATGGGTGATTGAGTTTATGGCTCCTGGCTTCATCCTGGCTGCTGTGGGCGTTTAGGAGAGTGAGCCAGTGGACTTGAGCTCTCTGTCTAATAAAAAGCCAAAGCTGTCTGAGTGGTCACAGTTCCAGATGATTCTTTAAAGACTAATAAAGAATAAAGAAAGGCAGATGGTAGCCAAGTCAGGGAGGAAGCTGTTTCCCAGCTGTGTTCCGGGTGCTCGGAGCCACCTGTGGCTGGCGGCCACCGTATAAGAGTCACTACATAGCATTCTGCTGGGCAGTGGCCTGCACTGAAATCTCCAATGGCAGACCAACAAACAGCCAGCCCTCTCAGATGGGCTGTGGGGGTGTCTGGAGCACAAGTTTGTTATGTGTCCACAAGCTGGGGACAACCAGAGATGTCTGGGAAAACTCATGGTGACATCAGGAAAACTCATGGTGACATCATAGAGTGGGTCTTGGGTCCGTGTGGGTCAGGGGCACACAGACAGGTAGATAGGGGCAGGGGGACCTGGAGCTAGTGGCAGGCATCCCGCCCCAGGCCTTACCCTGTTCAGAAGAATGGCCTACAGAACAGGAGGGCGAGGGGCCACCTGGTGACAGAGGACAGGGTCAGACTGACAATAGGTGGGACTCAGGTAAGACTTAGAGACAGTCTCTGCCCTTGGCCAGGGACCCTGACAAGGTGAGGGCATTTGGGAATACTCCTGGGAAGCAGCCTGGCACGCTGTGCCCCTGGCACTGCCCTGGGCTCAGGCAGGGGCATGGCTGCGATGACCTGAGAAGGACTCTGCTCCATTGCAGAATTGGCCCAGATATCAGGCCTGGCCCTCCCCGCCCCCCGCCTTTCCTGTTCACTTCAGCTAAATAGATCAGAAGGAAAAAGTCTGTTTGATTTTAATCTCAATGCAGGACACTGGAGATTACATTTTCCACGGAAAATATCAGCTGTTGCCTAAAATAGGACTTTGGAGAAAATGCTAGAAAGTGTATTTTTAGGTTACGTGCCTCCCTCCGGACCCCTGCTGTCCAGAGGCTGCTAGATAATCTCGGTCATTCAGCTGCCAGGTGCAGACCCTGCACCTGCCAGGCAGGTGATCTGGGAAAGGGCTCCCATAGGAGCGGATGCTGGCAAACCAAAAACTGGGTGAGGTGGGGTGTGGGGGGACAGAGGCCAGGTCTCACACCTGGCAGGAGCCAGGGACTCCTACTCTGCCTCCTCCTAGGCTGTTGGGGTGATTGGGAAACTTCAGGTGTTCAAGACAGCCAGTTGCACCTGGTAAAGGTGCATCAGGAAATGCAGGAGACAAAAGAGAAATCTGCGCACAAACTAAGACAGGTGTTCTTTGCCTGTAGGGAAGCTGTGCTCAGGAGGGAGAGAGGAGACTGGGCAGGGGGAGGCAGTGCTGACTGTGCAGGGGGAGGCAGTGCTGACTGGGCAGGGGGAGTCCCTGGGCAAGGAGGGACTTAGAGGACTGAGCGCTCTGCACACCTGGTCCCAGTGATCTCAGTGGGCTAGTGTGGCAGAGATCAGGTAAGCCAAGGGAGTCAGCCAACGTTCTTGACAAGGGTCTCCCCTGCCCCGGAAGGGGGAAGAACTGAACAAGGCTGAGCAAGAGGGGAGCCAGGATCCCCCCCACCTCAAGCCTGCATTCTCTGTTGAGGCCTTAGCTTCACCTGGTGGTGGAGGGGGTGCTGTATTGGAGAGGAAGGTCTCTGGCCTTGGGCCATGTGAACTAAGCCATGGAGATGGTCCTCAAATGTAGGAGTGCAGGGTGGAGGCAGCTGGAGGTCTAGAGTGGGGAGGAGAGGGCATGGCCAGAGAGCGGCTCTGGGTGGGCATGGTGGGGGAGGGGCGTAGGCGCCCCAAGGGCCCACTGCTTGCTGCTGCTCGGTAACCCACCTGTCTCTTTTCCCTGGTTCCTACTGCTGCCTGGTTCCTGCAGAGCTCCCAACTGAGGAAGGTGAGGCCTGGGCCCCACACGGTCACCTTGGCTTTCCCTCACAGGGGCCAGGCCATCTGGCCATGGGAGGGTGGAAGGGTCCAGGGCTGGCCTCACATGCCGCTGCTGTTCACAGGGAAGTCCCTGTGGGCACTGGTGCTGGAGCAATTTGAGGACCTGCTGGTGCGCATCCTGCTGCTGGCCGCCCTGGTCTCCTTCGTAAGTGGGGTTCTGCCGTGCCGGGTGGCCCGCCTGGACAGCCATCCCCACGGCTGGGCTTGGAGGCCCACAGGGCTCTCCTCCATTCAGCCTGCTTCTGGCCTCCGCAAGAAGTCCCCCTGCCCAGTTCTGACTGCAGCTGTTCTGGCCTGAGCCCCCAGCCCTACCCTTTCCTCTAAACTTAAGTGCTTGTCTACCTCCTCCAGCCCATTGTCCACCTGGCCATCAGCAGGGGCTGGTTTCAACATCCCAGCCTGACCTGCCCCTTCCTTGTCCCAGGATCTCTCCATCCTCCCCACAGCTGGGGCTGGGGCTGGAGCTGGTCTCCACTTCTCAGCCTGGACTCAGGGTCTGTGGTCAGACAATGCTGCCCTGACCCGGACATCCCAAACAAGATTAAGTGTCAGCATCCCTTGTGAAAAACCTGGATTTCTGGTCTCTGGCTCAAAAAATCTGGGGTGGGCCTGAGAATTATGTTTTTAACACATTCCCAGGTGCTGCTGTGGGCTGGGGGGCCAAGGAAGATTAGCCCTCTCCCAGCCCACAGCCTCCCGACCCAGGACGGGAACAAGCCCATAGTGTGACCTGACTCCCCTGGCTCTGCCCCCACAGGTCCTGGCCTGTTTCGAGGAGGGTGAGGAGACTACAACAGCCTTTGTGGAGCCCCTGGTCATCATGCTGATCCTTGTGGCCAATGCAATCGTGGGCGTGTGGCAGGTGGCTGGGGCACATAAGGGTGGGACCCAGTCCTGGGGTGGGGGAGGTCCTCTTAGCCAGCAGGTGTACCCTTCACCTGGAGGTTCCCTCATCTCTTCCCTGCCTCTAGCTCCCTTGCAGGGGGCGGTTTGCAGTGGGCAGCAGGGGCATACGGCTGCTGCCTCATTCCACAGGAGCGCAATGCTGAGAGCGCCATTGAGGCCCTGAAGGAGTATGAGCCCGAGATGGGCAAGGTGCTGCGGGCCGACCGCAAGGGTGTACAGAGGATCCGTGCTCGCGACATTGTGCCTGGGGACGTGGTGGAAGTGGCTGGTAGGCTGGGGCCACCTCCTACCACCCCTCTTCTAGCACCTCTAGACTTAGGGTGGGGGAAGGTGGGAGAAAGGGTGCAGGACTCACTGCCTAGGCTGCCTCCAGCCTGGCCGTGGTTTCTGATGGGGGCAGGGAGAGGGGGATGCTGCTGGCTTCCCTGGGGGAGGTGGCCAAAGCCACTCCCATTTGAGCCCTTCTGCTCACTGCAGTGGGAGACAAAGTGCCGGCTGACCTCCGCCTCATCGAGATCAAATCCACCACACTGCGTGTAGATCAGTCCATCCTGACCGGTGAGATCTGGAGGCCAGGGCAGGGCAGGGGTGGGGCTGGAGAACAGGTATGGCCTCTCACATCTCCTTCCACTGCCAGGGGAATCCGTGTCCGTGACCAAGCACACGGATGCCATTGCAGACCCCAGAGCTGTGAACCAGGACAAGAAGAACATGCTGTTTTCTGTAAGTCCTTGGGGTCTGGGGCCCCAGGCTGAGGCAGTGAGGGTAGAAGCAACAGTGTTAGAGTACAGTAGTCAGCGTCCTTCCAGGGAGCAGCCACCTCTTTGCAGGCAGACCTTGGACTGGCTGTTCCAGCTTGGAAGGGAAGCTCACAGGCCAGCAGCTGGCACCTAGAATCTCAAAGGAGGAAGGATGGGTAGTCCGGTTGACCACAGGTCACTTCCTTCATTGGCCTGCACGCAGGGAGCCAGAGCTGTGTGCCCAAGGCAGGAGCGAGGCTGGGCTGCCAGCAGCACACACCTTTATGCCACCTTGTCTACAGCACAAGGATGCCTCTTTAAACTCAGCCCTGGGCCTCTGTTGGACCATTTTATAGAAGAGAATGTGGAAGCACAAGGTTGCCCATGCTTCATACCAGGGCTTGGAATGGATGCACTGGGGCAGAGGGTTTCTGGATTGTTCTTTGTATACATATGTACTGGGAAGCCCATGCTGTACTAGCTGATTTGTCAGGTGTCAGCCCCAGTGCAGGGTGCTGGCTGCAGTCCCTGCTTTCCACAGCTGAGTGACCCATTCAGTACTAACCTAGATGGCGAGAAAGAGAGCCCAGCAAGGAGTGGGCACCCAACTCTGGCCCAAAGGAGTCAGAGGCCCTGGGCCCTGCCTGGCATTGAACAGCCCTCCCCTTGTCTCTCCTCTGGCCAGGGTACCAACATTGCATCTGGCAAGGCAGTGGGTGTGGCTGTGGCCACAGGGCTGCACACGGAGCTGGGCAAGATCCGGAGCCAGATGGCATCAGTGGACCCTGAGCGGACACCACTGCAGCGCAAGCTGGACGAGTTCGGGCGGCAGCTGTCGCGCGCCATCTCCCTCATCTGCGTGGCTGTATGGGTCATCAACATTGGCCACTTTGCCGACCCGGCCCACGGTGGCTCCTGGCTCCGTGGCGCCATCTACTACTTCAAAATCGCTGTGGCCTTGGCTGTGGCTGCCATCCCTGAGGGCCTCCCAGCCGTCATCACCACATGCCTAGCACTGGGCACGCGGCGCATGGCACGCAAGAATGCCATCGTGCGGAGCCTGCCGTCTGTGGAGACCCTGGGCTGCACCTCAGTCATCTGCTCTGACAAGACGGGCACCCTTACCACCAATCAAATGTCCGTCTGCCGGGTGAGTGTTGCAGCCTTCCTGGGGGCGCCACCACCACTATGTGACACTGGCCAGGCCAGCCCCTACCCTGACCTTTCCAGTGATGGAGTAAGGGGAGGAGGGAACCCAGGGGCTGTATCCCCCTGGTAGCAGAACTGCTGACTGGCAGACAGCACCTGGCTAGGCACGTGACACCAGGTGATCCTCAGTCTCCCCATCTGATGTTTGGGCATGCAAACCCTATCGGGGAACTGTCAGAGATGCAGCAGAGTCGAGCACGGCCTGCAGGGCCTGGACCCAGGCCTGCTCCTGCTCCTGCTCCTGCTCCCTCATGACCTTGCTGTCCATGTCTGTCACCCGATACACCGGCTCCAGTGACCCGGGAAGGGCTAGGGCAGGAATTATTTATCTCCTGGAACTTGACCCCCACCTCCCAGACCCACAGTCCACAGGCTCCAAGAATTCCAGCTGGGCCCCCAGAAGGCTCCTGCTGAAGCTGACCCAACATGGGATGGGGGCAGGGAGGTGGTGAAGGCGTGAATTAACCTTTCTTACCACCTCTGACCACTGCCGACCACCACCACTTGGAGCCCCGACTCAGATTCAGGCCTCCAAGAAGCCCGTAAAAGGCTGTTGTGGGATGGGGATCACCAGCCAGCTGTATGGTCCTGTGGCTGCTGGCTGGCTACCATCCCTTAAGGCTTTAGCATAAGATACCTAGGCTGAAAGGTGTGGGAAGCACAGGGTCAGGAGATTGCAGAGGCCTCACCTGCCGGGCAGTGGGTAGTGCCTGCTGGAAGACTGGCCCCAGGAGCAGGGGTGGAATGGGAGCAGGGGGCCTTCATGTGGCACCTTGCAGGTGCCGGACTAGCTGGCCACTGGCTGAGCAGCTGGTGAAGTCCCCTCAGCAGAGCCAGCAGACAAGGAATGGGCAGTCCTGGGGGGGCTGCAGGAGGGACACCTGGGCTGGAGGGGACAGAGCTGTGGAGGTGTCCTCATCTCCAAGGGAAACCAGGGGCTGCTGGATTCAGATCTCACCTCCTCAAAGGCTTGGCCTGGGGTGACACAGGCAGTGGGCAAGGACCCAGCCTTCCTGGCCAGTTTCACATCCCTCAAGCTGCACCCAGGAGTATTGAGGACGTGGCCATCCTCTCTAAGGAGTCCAGGACAAACTGACAGCCTAAGCTGGACATACCTGAGGAAGCAGACCCCCACCTGGACACCTCGTTCTTGACCTCCCCGGTCAGGGAAGGGAGCCAGCAGGACCCCCACACTGGGACCAGGCATAGTGCCAGCCGGCTAGCCCCGGCAGGGGAGGCGGCCAGGCCTCCCCCGAGCAGCCCTTTGTTCCCCCGCAGATGTTCGTAGTAGCCGAGGCTGACGCAGGCTCCTGCCGTCTGCATGAATTCACCATCTCCGGTACCACGTATACTCCCGAAGGCGAAGTGTGAGTGTGGGTCGAGCCGGTGGGCAAGGCTCCCCGGAAGGCGTGGCCAGGTGGGGGCGTGGCCAGGTGGGAGCGTGTCCAGGGTCTGTGGGCGTGGCCTAAAGGCTGGACGCCCCCCTGCCCTGGGTGGGGCCACGACTGCTGTGCTGACCGGGAGCTTCCGCAGGCGGCAGGGGGCGCTGCCAGTGCGCTGTGGCCAATTCGACGGACTGGTGGAGCTCGCCACCATCTGCGCGCTGTGCAACGACTCGGCGCTGGACTATAACGAGGTGCGTGCACGCTGCCTGCGCCCTGCCCTCCTTGTCGTCTGGCCTCTGTGACAGACCCTACTCCCTGTGCCCCAGAGCTCCGCTTGGGAGTGTCACACCACAGGAGCTGGGCTGCCCTCGCATGCTCACCCTGACTCAGAAGCATGCCCCTGGGGGTTCTTGGGCTGTGCCACTTGCAGCCTAAGGCGAAGTCCTTAGTCAGCTCCGCTGCCAAGCTGAGGGCAGTAACAGGCCCCTCAGGGGAGAGACTTGATGAAGTTTTCATTGATGGCAGGAGACTTGAGCTAGGGAGCCCCAGGCAGCTGTTGTGCCCAGTGAGATCTTGGCTGAGCCCTGGCCAGGGACTCAGGGTGGAAGAGAGAAGGCATGGGTCAGAGAAGAATGTATAAGCCAGAAATCTCCAGATTTTGTGGCAGTTTGGATGAAAGAGAGAGAGAGGTGGTCCTGGCTGGGGATATCACTGTAAGGCAAGCAGGAGAGGAGGGGGTGGCCTGAGCCGGGGAGATCCATGGGCAGTGTTTGGCAGGTGGGCTTGGAGCTCAGGAGTTGGCTATCACTCATCTAGCTGCTGGCAATTATGAACAGGTGGCATGATGCGGGAATGGGGGCGGGGGCTCAGGGAGAGAAGGTAGGAGGGTAGGAGGAACAGAGCCCACGCCCTAGGGGGCGAGGCTGGTGAAGGAGGCAGAGGGGAGCAGGTGTGTGGTTGTGACCATCACTGCCAGGTGCCACCCAACCCCAGGCCCTTGCAGAGAAGACATGGGAACTGTGTGGAGTGCTGGAGCGAAGAGGGAGGAGTGGGGAGTTAGAGGGTGGGGGGTCACCTGCCCTCAGCTCCTGGGTGCTGTCAGGCCAAGGGCGTGTACGAGAAGGTGGGAGAGGCCACGGAGACAGCCCTGACCTGCCTGGTGGAGAAGATGAACGTATTCGACACAGACCTGCAGGGCTTGTCCCGTGTGGAGCGAGCCGGCGCCTGCAACGCGGTGAGCAGGGTGGCGCTAGGGTTGGCTGGAGCTGGGAGAGAGGGAGGAGAAGGCCTGGGGGGCCTCCTGGAGGAGGGAGGACTGTGGCTGCTGGATGAGCCATGGAAGAGGGAGGTTCTGAGTGTGGGCCAGGACCTGCCAGAGACATGGTATAGGCCTTGAATGCCAGGGTCGGGAGCCAGAGGTGCCATTCCGTGGAGAGCCAGAGGGTCTGGCCTTGGCCCTGGCACCCTGACCTGTGTGGGCGGCTCCTGCAGGTCATCAAACAGCTGATGCGGAAGGAGTTCACCCTCGAGTTCTCTCGAGACCGGAAGTCCATGTCCGTGTACTGCACACCCACCCGGACCGACCCCAAGGCCCAGGGCAGCAAGATGTTTGTGAAGGTGGGTGCCTGCCTGTCTGTTCTTTGAGTGGGTAATATACAGTCACAGCTTCAGAGCCAGGAGCTAGGATAGTCAGGGTGCTGTGCAAGCCTGGGGGCTAGATCCTGGCATGGAGATGGAGCAAGGCCCCCATGCCTGGCTACAGTCCCCACATGACCATGAAGTCACCCTGTTGGAGTGTTGGAGCAGGGCTGGGTGGTCTCAGAAGCCCTCTCTGCCTCTGCCTGGTGGTGGTCCCCAGCCTGGGTGCATCTGTGTTGGAAACTGAGTCCTACAGAGGGAGAGGTGCCAGTTCTTGTCACCGCCGCTGCTTCCGAGCAGGAAGTGCAAATCCCTCAGTGGGTTCTGAATTGGGAGCTCTGTTGGGGAGGGACAGGCCATTGACAGGGCGAGGTCTAAGACAAGATCCTTCTAGGCTGCTTTGTGGCACCCTAGAGACCTTGTCCCCTGGCCACAGCTCTGCAGCTCTATTTCCCATCTCCCTGCCGCTTAAGCCACCACAGCTCTGGGATCAAGGGAGGACACCCCCACTCCAACCCCCACCTTGTACCTTCACAGACTTTCATAGCTGCGGGCTAGGGAGATGAGATACTGCCAGGCGAAGGTGGAAGGACTCTGAGCCCCTCTTCACTCTTAGGGTTACTCATAGGGGTGGCCCACCTGGTTCCCACATGAGCTTTCCAGAATGGATTCTGCTTTGCTATGTGCGCCCAGGGGTGCTCTGTTCCTGGGGCCTTGGTCTCAGCTGGGCAGGAGGGAGAGAAGGGGGATCCCACTGGCCTACCCTCGCCCTCTCCCACTCTGCAGGGGGCTCCTGAGAGCGTGATTGAGCGCTGCAGCTCAGTCCGGGTTGGGAGTCGTGCTGTACCCTTGGGTGCTACTGTCCGGGAGCAGATCCTAGCCAAGATCCGTGATTGGGGCTCGGGCTCTGACACACTGCGCTGCCTGGCGCTGGCCACCCGGGACATGCCCCCGAAGAAGGAGGACATGCAACTGGACGACAGCAGCAAGTTTGCCCAGTATGAGGTGGGTGCTGGGCTTTTGGCAACCATGGTAGCCGATCGGGAAGGGTACAGGTCAGGGACATGCTCAGGCCCCTGCCCGCTCTCCCGTCCCCTGCAGACAGATCTGACCTTCGTGGGCTGCGTGGGCATGTTGGACCCGCCACGTCCGGAGGTGGCTGCCTGTATCGCACGCTGCCGTCGGGCGGGCATCCGCGTGGTCATGATCACAGGAGACAACAAAGGCACGGCCGTGGCCATTTGCCGCCGGCTCGGCATCTTTGAGGACTCAGAGGATGTGGTGGGCAAGGCCTACACGGGCCGCGAATTCGACGACCTCAGCCTGGAGCAACAGCGCCAGGCCTGCCGCACAGCACGCTGCTTCGCCCGCGTGGAGCCTGCACACAAGTCCCGCATTGTGGAGAATCTGCAGTCCTTTAATGAGGTCACCGCCATGGTGAGGCTGTGCTGGTGCTGTGTGGTAACTGGGGCCTCATTCTTTATTAGTTTGAAAAGGTAAAATGCCAGGGAAAGAGGGAGAGAAAAGAGCTCTCCCATCCACCGGTTCACTCCCACGAAGGATCACAGCAGCTGAGGTTGACGACAGGGGCCCACAGGCGCCTCCTGAGTCTCCCAGTGAGTTATAGGAACTCAAGCTCTAGGACCTTTGCCTGCTGCTTCCCAGATGCACTAGCGAGCAAATGGGAAGCAGAGAAGTCAGGACCCAAACTGGCACTCCAAAATGCGGTATGGTGGCTGCAGACGCCTGCAGAACCTGCCACGCCCCTGTGCTCTCAGCTCTCTGATTGATCATGAGTGCAATCTTGACCCAGACCTTTACCTGGGTACCAGCCTTCCTCCTGACCCTAACACCTGCCCAACCCTCAGTCATGGCCTCGCCTTTGTCCCTCAATGGACCTCAACCTTGTCCTTCACTTCAGTTTTCCCTTCTTTTTTGCCCTTACCCCTCCCACTTCATTGGGGATGGACTGAGTTGAGGGGTGATAGGGAGGTAGAAGGGATGTTTTCTCAGGTGTGACCCCAGTCTGCCCTGGCCCATAGACGGGCGATGGCGTGAACGACGCACCAGCCCTGAAGAAGGCGGAGATTGGCATCGCCATGGGCTCGGGCACCGCCGTGGCCAAGTCAGCCGCTGAGATGGTGCTATCCGATGACAACTTTGCCTCGATCGTGGCCGCGGTGGAGGAAGGCCGTGCCATCTACAGCAACATGAAGCAGTTCATCCGCTACCTCATCTCCTCCAACGTGGGCGAGGTGGTCTGGTGAGGCGCCATGTCCCTAAAACAAGGGGTGGAGGGAACGCCTCTTCTGAGAGGGGGGCCTACCTTATCCCTCCCAATAGAGGCCCTGAGGACCTATGGATCGGGGTGTCCTCTCTCACCCCACATCCAGACCCTGTTTCCCACTTCCACATTCATCGTAGACCCAAACTAACAGTGATGTGTGTGTGTGTGTGTGCACACACAGCATGCGCCTGAGACATACATGTCCACCTGTTGATGTATGCATGCCTTTGGGCATGAGTGCAAACAGTGTGTCCCAGCCTATAAGGGTGTGCATACTTGTTCTCACACAGGAGCTGCTGGTGGGGACAGGGAGCACAGGTTTCCTGGACACGTGTGAGTGGAGTGGCTCTGCACGATGGACATGTGTGCACGTGCTTGATTGTGCTTGTCGGGCCGCATGGTATATGCTTGTGTTTTACAGGTGTTTGATGCTTGAGCATGCGCTGTGTGAATGTGTGTGTGTGTGTGTGTGGTGTACCTAGCTCCTGCCAGGCCTAAAAAGCAGACATATCCAGAGTACAGAGCTGGGACTGGACCAGGCAGAGTTGGCCAGGTGTGAGGCAGTACCATGTTCACATGGGAAGGGTGGTGGGCTGCTGCAAGGAGAGAGGGTGTGAGCAGGCGCTGGGCCTTCTATGCGGCACAGGCTGGGCCTGCTGGGAGCTAGAGCACACGCCTCTGGTTCCAGCATCTTCCTCACGGCAATTCTGGGCCTGCCCGAAGCCCTGATCCCCGTGCAGCTGCTCTGGGTGAACCTGGTGACTGATGGGCTCCCTGCCACGGCCCTGGGCTTCAACCCGCCGGACCTGGACATCATGGAGAAGCTGCCCCGGAATCCCCACGAGGCCCTCATCAGCGGCTGGCTCTTATTCCGATACCTGGCCATTGGAGGTGAGCAGGACCCCCGCCGGGCCTCCCGGAGCTTTCTGGATGGGTTCCTGAAGGCTTCCTAAGGGCCTTGTTAGGCCTGCCAGTGGTGGGTGGTAGGACTCCACCTTCTTTGGTTTATGCACACTGTAGGTTCATGGCACTGAGAATACTCAGCACACCCCAGGCATGACTGGACATAGGCCTCACCTGTGTCACCGGTCTGTCTTGACTGTGTCTCATCACTGGTCTTAGACAGACGTTCTGTGGGAGGCAGAACGGCTGCTGCAGCTCCAGCCCTCATAATCGCCTCATTATAACTTTAACTGAGCCTTCCACTGGTTCACTGCTCAGATGGCCACAATGGCTAGAGCTGGACCATTCCAAAGCCAGGAGCTTCTTCTGATTCTCCCTCCTAGGTGTAGGGGCCCAAGCACTTGGGCAGTCCTCCACTATCTTCCCAGATACATTAGAAGGGAGCTAGATGGGAAGTGGAGCAGCTGGGACTTGAACCAGTACCCATAAGGGATGGTGCTACAAATAGAGGCTTAGCCTACTAGGCCAACAGAGCTTTTTACCATGGTAATTGTCTGAAGCCTCAAGTGGTAGTTTTCATTGGTCGACGTTAGGGCGTGTGCTAAGTTCTCCCAGCCAACGAGGGTGTGGCAGATGCTGTTTGCCCCTCTGGGACCATCTCTGGCAGTGAAGGTAGAGGTCAGCCAGCTGCTTGGCTCAGAGGAGGGCGAAGGTGGTTCCCTGATGGAAATTCAAGGGGCTGTTAGGATGGAAACATCGATGAAGCAGAGCCACAGCTGTCCGCTGAAGGCCGCTCTCCTTCCCCTCCTTGCAGTGTACGTGGGCTTGGCCACGGTGGCTGCCGCCACCTGGTGGTTCGTGTATGACGCCGAGGGACCTCAGGTCACCTTCTACCAGCTGGTGAGCAAGTGGTGGCTGGAGCCGGCACCATGGGGGCTGGACCCGAGGTTCAGGCAGGTGGGCAGTACAGTTCCAGGGGAGGGGGCCCTGCCTACACAGACATTCCTGGAAAATGGCATTCAGAGTCTATTTTGCTACAAAAAGTTTTCTGAAGTCTCTACATGAAATTCTTGGAAGTCTTGAAAAATTTGTGGAAAATCAGTACCATTAAAATTTACAGATTATTATTTTTTTTTTTGAGAGAGAGAGAAATCCCATCTGCTAGTTCCGTCACCAAAGCCCACCCTGGCTAAGGTAGGGTAGGATGGTTGGGGCTGGAGCTGGGAGCCAAGAGCTTAATCAAGCAAGGTCTTGCTTGTGAGTGGGTAGGGAGCCAGTTCCTTGAGCCGTCACCTGCTGTCCCCCAGGGAGTGCACTTTCAGGAACCAGTGCTGGAAATTGAATCCAGAAACTCAGAGTTCGTGGGATGCAAGTGTCTTAATGACATGGCTAAACACCCACAAGCATTTCATTTAGTTCCATTTCCCACAAAGCTCTGGAAGTTTGCTCATATAGAAGCATCCAATGCTAAGGAGCCGGGCTCAGAAATCACTAGAAAACTAGAGAGGGGCCCAAAATCCCAAGCCAGAGAGGAGACCCATTCCCTCTCCTGTTTATGTTTATACATATCTCACCTACTTTGGACACAAGAGACCCCAGCCCCAGGGCACCTAGAGCAAGAGGTGTATATGTGGCAGATAAACGCTCACTGGTGAACTCAGAAAGTCTCAGTAAGGCAGGAAGTGTAAGACAAGAACTACAGGTCCTTGGAGACCCCTTGTGATCTTGTGGATATGCAGAAGGCTCTAAGCACGCATGTGTGTATGCCCGCTTTGTGTTTGCACCACGCTGTGTGTGTACCTGCCTTGTGTGTGCCTAAGGGAGGGGCGCCCCTGGCTGTAGGCTTTGCTGCTTTAGGCACCCATGGGCATAGAGCCTTGTTCAAAGTTTAGGACACGTACTGTGCTCCGTGACCAGCTCTGAATAAAAATAGGTACTCTTGTCCCAGATGCTGGAGCTCAGTTTGTGGAGGAGGACAACTCTTCTTGTTGATCTAAAACAGAGACCATTCCCTGCCTCTGTTGAAGTAAGATATCTAGCCAGGCCACATGAAAGAGCGAGGGAAGGCACACACAGGGCCCCGCTTGCGTCTCTGCATTGTGGGAAAGCAGGCTCCATGGTCACCATCTGGCTCAGCAGCCAGCCAATCTCCGAGGATTCCAGGCATGGCACGCATCCCAGTTTCTAAGCTTCAGCTTCTGACACCTCTGTGCTCAGCATCCATCCCCAAGACCGGTTAGCGGGGAGGACACTCCCCCTGGTCCCCACGATGTCCAGGAGAACAGCACAGGAGTCCTCCCTCCTGCCTGCCTGCAGCACGATCTCTGACCACATCAGGTGCTGGGGGCAAAGTCCATACCAGAGGCAGTGGGGTCCCAGGGCTGAGGGCCACTTCCTGGAAGCGCCTTTTGTCCCCTATGCAAAGGCCCTATGTTCAGCCTGCGCCTGGTGACTCAGACCATGCCGCAGGCGTGGCAGAGCTGGCATTCAGCAGCAGAAAGGAAGTAAGGCGTGAGTGGCATCTTACTTAGTAACAGGGCATGTGTGGCCTCCTACTGCTGCACCACAGAGTAGATTCCCTTCTGGCTGATGTGCCCGGGCATGGCCTTGTTCAGTGGCCTCAGCCCTAATCACTGCCACTCCTGGACCACAGACACCTAGAGGCCCCCACCTGATGCACCCCCAGAGAACAGCCCAGAGCTCCCCACCCTCCACCGCCACCTGGTGCTTACTGTGTGTGTTCTGACCCCTGTAATCCAGAATAGTCGCCCTTCTGTGCACCTGCTTCTCCCAGACCCAGGGCAGCTCTCTGGTCTCCTTTTTGGTGGGGGGGGGCACCCCTCCCAGGACTTTGTCTTCCCGCTTAGCAGCTGTTTCCCTGACTGCTGTTCTCCCTGCCCCCCAACAATGGCTTCTTGGTTCAGAGGCACTTCCTCAAGTGCTCCGAGGACAACCCACTCTTCGCCGGCATTGACTGTGAAGTCTTCGAGTCTCGCTTCCCCACCACCATGGCCCTGTCTGTGCTCGTGACCATTGAAATGTGCAACGCCCTCAACAGGTGGGCTGCATAGGGGCGTGGAGCTGGGGCTCAGGGATGGGGTGTGAGCATCAGCAGGGCCCGAAATTGGGCCAGGATTGAGTGCCAAGGTAAAGAAAGGGGGTTCAACCCCACCTAGGAAAGGCTCCGTCCCCCAGCACTAGCTGAGCTGAGCACCCCCTGCCCTTGGCAGTGTCTCGGAGAACCAGTCCCTGCTGCGGATGCCGCCCTGGCTGAACCCATGGCTGCTGGCGGCTGTGGCCATGTCCATGGCCCTGCACTTCCTCATCCTGCTTGTGCCGCCTCTGCCTGTGAGTTGCCCCACCCTGCTTCCCACTCCTCCAGTGCTCGGGGTGACAAGAACCAAGTGAACATCATGGACTTGGGCCAGTTGTGGGACCTCCGTGCAGGATGGGGCAGCAGCACAGGGGAAGGGTCCACACCCTTGGGAGTCCCCAGGCATGAGGGATAGAGGTGGTCACTGTCCCAAGGCTAGAATGGGAAGAAAGATGGCACTGTCTTCCAGATCAGGCTCCCCTTCCCCGTGGTGCAGCCGGGTTGTGGTGCCATGGGTGTGGGCAGCAGAGGGCAGAGATAGAGGGACTGTGGGGGCCACCTGGGTGGGACAGGTGGATGACTGAGGCCGTACAAATCTCCAACCGTGGTCTCCCCTGCCCACCCACCTGCACGCCAGCTCATCTTCCAGGTGACCCCGCTGAGTGGACGCCAGTGGGTGGTGGTGCTGCAGATCTCTCTGCCTGTCATCCTCCTAGATGAGGCCCTCAAGTACCTGTCCCGGGACCATGTGGACGGTGAGTGGGCTACCCAGACCCTCCTGCCTCCCACCTGTGCTGCTCCTAGCCCTCCCTGTGTGCTGGGACACCTAAAGGGCCTCTGGACCTTGTACTAGCCAGGGCAGGGGAGAGGGCAGAGGGGGTCACAAAGCTGCCAGCAAGGGGCACCGTCAGTTGCCTCCCTGCTGTCACTCACCACTGCCTGTGCATGACCAGGATGTGTGGCCTTGGCCTCTGACCCTGCTATGCACTAGGCCTGTTTCCACACTGGTGTCCTTGGGACAGTATCAGGCCCATAGGCAGCCACTGGCCACCCCCCAGACTCCTGAGTGCACTGGGTCGGCCACCGTGGTACTGCCTTGTGGGTGGGTGCAAGCAGAGACTCTCTGTGTCAGAGCTCACAGCTCTAGTTCCATGTTCACCCGGGACCAGAAGTTGGAATGGCAGGAGTGAACCCAGGAGGGCAGAGTGAGAGGAGCAGGCCAGGGCAAGGGTCAGTCAGTGGAGTCTTGATGGGCAGGGCCGAACCTGCCCTGAGCAATGCAGGGACATTGTGGTTCTCATCCTCAGAGTGCTAGGAGGGTAGGGTGAGCTGTGTGGACCCCGAGGGTCTGAGCAGAAGGGAAGGCCATATGCAGGGGGCCTGAGCTGGGCCACAGAGGCCTACCCAGGGGCAGCTGGGCCTTTGGGGTTCACCTCTGACAGGAATGTGTGCCAGCCCCAGGGGAGGGGAGGAAGCAGGCTATAAATAAATCACATGCCTGTCATTCCATTGGGGCCGTGGCCATCAATCGGTCCTCACCCCCAGGCCAGCTGGTCCTGCTGGGCATTGCAAATATTTCCTCTTAAAAAGGGCCCAGATGAGTTGGTCTCCTCTCTTTGGAAGAGCTGGCTGTCCACTCCATACCCATTTCGTGGGCTCCTTCAGGGATGAATCATGGCCCCCTGGAGCCTGTGTTCAGGGGACATTGGATAAGCCATTCTGGCTCCTGCATGTTTCAGGTGCCCGATGGGGCAGGGGAAGCAGAGGAGGGAAGGGTCTTCATCCAGGTCCCAGCGTGGGGCCAACCTTGTGACCAGGGAAGCCAGGTCCCCTGAGGGACAGGGACAGCTTGGGAGACCTTTTTGTCTTCTCCAGCGGACGTCCCTAGTGGCCACAAGAATTCAGTCCTTTTTCTAAAGAAAACTTGAAAGAAACTAACCCCTCACCGCACCCGCCATGGCTGACATTTCAGGGTAATAGTGGAGTCACAATGGTGGCAAGTTCATAGGCCCAATGGGAAGAGGACAGGCCAGTTAGAAAAGTTGAGAAGGAGCAGGTTAGAGATGTTTTCTAGAAGATTCTGGGTGACAGCACAGGTGTGCTAAGCTGAACCTGAATCTGAGGGGCAGAGCACTGCTAGTGAACCTGGTGAATGTGCGCATGGAGAGGCCCAGGAGCTGGCATGGGCCCCATATGCCAGGCAGAGGGCCACGGGGACCCACCAAAGGAGGAGTAAGCGTGGGAGGCCTGTGGCCACCATGGAGGACAGACAGGTGGGTCAGACCCCAAACATGGAGGCTGGCCATCTATGGAGCTGAGCCATGCAGGTTCACCCAGGTCTGACCACAGTGAGCTAGCTGCTCACAGGCGATGTCCCTGCTGCCCTCTCCTTCTCTGCCATTGTCCTGGGTGACCATGCAGCCCCTGCTGAAAGGGCCATGCCCAGCCACCATAGGGGCTGCGGACCCCACGGGACATGCAGGGAGGTTGCCCGTGGCCACAGGCACAATTTGGGACGATGAGGCCCCAGAGAGTGTGTTCGCTGCTCTGGCCGGTGCAGCCGTCCCTGGGGCCTCCTAAAGCAGCCTAGGCGGCAAGAGAAGGGACCCTTTGTGTTCCCAAGCCAGCTCGGTGGCCTTTTAGGGAAGTTTGGCCAAGGCCTGATGCCTGTGACTCCCTGTGATTTATGAGAGGTGTGTGCTAGGGGAGTCGCAGGCACAGGGATGGTCCCAAGGGGTTGGGGGCGCCTCTTGTCGCCACCTCCTGGCTCTGCCCAGGTGTGGCTGAGCAGCTGTCAGGCCAGGCTTGTCAGCTGGGTCCTAGGGAGGTATGGAGGGCTGCCAAGCAGGCTGAGCAGACAGAAGGATGGAGGAGGCACCCTGGGTATGTGTGTTCACACCCACATCTTCACATGCCCTCTCTCGGCTCTTTCTTCCAAAAGACAAGAACCGGAAGTGAGTGCTGGGAGTGGAGTGGAGTCTGCGGTGCGTGCCTCCGACGGATGGACGGGGCCCAAGCCTTCGTCCCCACCCACTGCCAGCCCTGCCCTTCCCCACCCCACATGTCCATGCACCTGTGAGATGGACACACAACAGGCCTGAGGCCAGAACAGCCACTCCCTGACCTGTCTTGGGGTCTGTGTCCCCACTGCCAGGTGCCTCTGGGGAGCTGTGTCATTCCCAGCTGTGTACAGTCCCCACCTCAAGTTACAAAGGGGCTGCCAAGAAGCCAGTGTCCCCACCCCCCACCCTGGAGTCCACAGAGCACATCCTGAAGCCTGGGCATTTCCTTGGTGACTGAAGCCTCTGACCTGTCCCTTGGGCCTGGGCCGGGGACAAGGACATCCTCTCCACACCGCCCAGCCTGCTTTCCCCAAGTCTGCCAGCCTGTTTCTGTGTGCACAGGCCCCAGGGGCTGCTGAAGATTGTGTGGGAGGGGCTGGGCGGGGACCCCTGCCTCACCTCTGCCTACTGCCTGTACCCAGGTTTCCTGTCCTGGGCACCAGGTGCTAGGACTGTGTGTCTGCTGGGCAGAAGTGGGGTCTGCAACCCATACCCTTAGTGCCTGAGATCCACACACACCGGTGCCCAACCCCTGTGCCCTCTGCTTGCGCAGCTGGGGGCCTCTGAGTCTCCCAGACTCCACGCTGTTGGCCCATCCTCCTCCTCCCCCTGCCTGCCCCCATGAACTGAGAGGTTGTTTCCTAGGATGGCTGGCTTCTGTGGGAAGCATATCAGATGGTAGGGAGATGACGCGTGTGTGGGCAGAATTGTTCTCTTAGCTCAGCTTCTGCTCCTTTGACAAAAAAAAAAAAAAAAAAAAAACAGCTCGGCGTAGCTGCAGCAAGTTTCTGATGGTGCGTGTGTATCCACCCCAGAGTGCACACAGGAGATTGTTTGATATGTCAGTCAAGACACCCAGTCTGTTCTGTAGGGACGCACCCTTTGGTCTGCAGTTAGCGGGGCTGCACATCCTGAGACCTCTCCTGGCCCAGCTCCCTTCCCTCATACAGATTCCAAGGAGTGGAGGCGTTGGGAGTAGCAGAGGCCATGAGGTGGGTCTCTGCAGGACCCTGCAGTCCCCTGGCCTACCGTGTGGTGGAGCAATAAAGATTGTGTGCCTGGGGCAGCCAAGGGCGTCAGCCTCTGTTTTCCTGGAGGGGCAGCCATCAGCTCTGGGTTTCTTGCACCTGCACCCCATGTTTTAGTGCTGTTCTTTCCTCCAAAGGTCCCCCAACACCTCTGCCCCCAGTGACAGGTACAGGTCCTTTGCTTGACCCAAAGTGGACAAAGCTTGACAGTTGGCATTCAAAGACGGTGGGGGAGGATGGAGCTGAAGCTGGGAGGGGTTTGTGCCTTTGCCTGGGGCAAGCTTGGGTCGGCAGCTAGAACCTCAGGAGCTCCTCACCTCAGAGTCTCCCCTAGACTGTTCTGTAAATCCTGCCACTCTTCCTGTGACTGCTCCCATGTCTGTTTAAAAAGATTGATTTATTCATTTGAAAGGGAGTTAGAGAGGTGAAGAGAGAGAGAGAAAGATCTTTCATCCACTGGTTCATTCCCCAAGATGGCCGCACCATAGCCAGGGCTGAGCCAGGATGGAACCAAGAACCAGGAGCTTCTTCTGGGTCTCCCATGTGGTTGTAGAGGCACAAGGCTTGGGCCGTCCTCTGCTACTTTTCCAGGTGCATTAGCAGGGAGCTAGATGGGAAGTGGAGCCTCCAAGACTCATCCAGTGCTTACATGGGATACCATGCCACAGGTGGTGTCTTAACGCACAATCCTGAAACAGTAGCCCTAACTCTTGTCTGTGTCCCATTACCCCATGCCCCCACCTTGTGAACTCCAGGGTTCCATCCAGTCCCTGCTTGACTCAAATGTCCGTTCCCTCAGATATGCCAGCAGGGGCCTCAGTGAGGCTGTGCCAGATGAGCCCACTTAACATTGGTGGCCCTGCATTCTAGGAACAGGAATCTGGGCAGGGAGTGGCCCAACTCCTCAGTTCCCTTTTCTGGAGGGAAGCCTCACCTGAACATCTGGTATACCCATCATACTAGGGACCTACGCTGGGGCTCCAAGCTCCAGAACCAACCATCAAACAGATGGGGTCCAGTGCAAAGTGAAAACAGAAAACCCTTGTTAAGGGCCATCAGTTGTTAAAACGGCAGTTCTGAGCTGGGTACAGAGCCTGGTGCTGTGGCCAGGGCACCTGTTCCTAGAAGCCAGGCAGAACTGCAGGGACCCTGGGTGCTCCCGGGTTTTCTGCCAAGGAGGTGCCGATTTGTCACGTGTCCCACCCCAGGAGCTAGGGTCACCATTTCCACATGGTCTGCCTGTGAGGCCTCATCACATTCCTCTCCCAGGACCCTCACCTAACCCTGTGGCATGTGCCATACAAGTTAGGGTTCCATTTGACAGATGATAAACCCAACATCTCCAACATCTGACCATTTGGCTTGCTTCATTGTAATGGAGAAGGCAGGGTGTGGAGCTGAGATGGGCCAAGGACTGGGGGAGCTTGCACTGGAGACAGCCTTCCCAGCAGCATTGTAGACTCCCCCTGGCCTGCTGGAGTTGAGCTCCATCCAGCCCACAGCGTGGAGCCGACAGGACACAGCAGCAGCCAAGGTAAACAGAAAGGTCCACCTCACAGCGCCTGGCCCAACAGGGAGTTCTGGGGCAAGACCTGGCACACTTCTTGCAGCCTCCTGGAGTAGGGGTGAGGTCAGTTGCCCAAATGCCCATGGGTCCTCCTGCCCTTGCAGAGACCGGGACATAGGCACCCACACTGTACTTAGCACAGTGAGGAACCTCACTGGGCTGCATCCAAGACGTGAGGGACAAGAGCAGCAGGCAGGAGAGAGGAGACACATGTGTACGCCGACCTTTCCATGTGTACACGGCAGCTTCGTTCATTCAAGCCACCAGCAGGTGCAGCATCCATTCAGAACAATGACCCCTACAGCTCCAAGTCTGTGTGGTCTGTGTGATGCCCCCATGAGATGTAAGATGATCAAGCAGAGCCAAGAGGCAGGAGAAAGGACGCATGTGTGTATGCTGTACTTCCACTTCCATAGGATTCTAGAAAAGACAGAGCACAGTCCCTGAGGATGTCAGAGCAGCTCAAAGACAGGGAAAACTTGGTTGCAGAGTGGTGGGAGGGAACCTTCTAGAAGCTGGATAAGGCATAGGCATGGCTACATGCATTGGTTCAAGATCACCTGCTGTGACACATCTGAGCAGTTTGATTTAAAAGGGAAACATGGGGGGCCCATGTTGTGATTCATCTGGTTAATCTGTCTAAAAGACTGGCAACCCCCATCACGAGCACCGGCTGGGATTCCAGACTGCTCTGCCTCTGATCCAGCACCCTGCCCATGCACGTGAGGAAGCATCAGGGATGTTCCGAGTGCTTGTGACCCTGTCTCCGATACAGGAGACGCAGACACGTGAGAGCTCCAGGTTCCTGGCTTTGGCCTGGCTCAGCCCTGGTCATTGCAGCCTTTTGGGGGTTGACCCAGTGTATACAAGGCCTCTCTCTTTGTCTCTTCATCTCTGTCACTCTGCCTTTCAAATAAATGTTCAACATAAATAAAAGGACAAAGCGAGAGGGATACATGTTTGGCCTAGATGTCCGCATCCCATATTGGAGTGGCTGGATTCATGTTCCCATTCCATTTCCAACTTCCTGCTACTGTGCATTCTGGGTGCTGGGTTCCTGCCACCTACCTGGGAGACCTGGGTTAAGTCCCTTGCGCCCAGATGGACAAAACCAAAACCCCACAGAGTAGGAGCACGGGGGGAGGTTGGAGAAGGATGCAGCCACTTTCACAGTAGGTGCATCAGCAGTGTCACAGTGGGGACAAGGTAGAGCCCGCCATGTGAGTGCTGTGGCGGTGGCAGGGGTGACACAGGCCCAGGTGTCTGAGGAGCAAGGGGGAAGAGGAGGGTGACAGGAAAGGCCCTAGTAGCCGGGCCATAAGGAACAACCCATCTGGGCCCCTGGCTACTTCCTCCAGCCCTCCTGGTAGAGGCCTACCTTTTCCATCCTCACTTTGCTAGCCTCAGATAATGCTGACCTGGAGCCCTGTCCTGGCCCAGGTCTGGGAGGCTGTTGGCATTAGGTCAGTCCCAGGGGGTTGGGGCCTGGGCCGAGCAATGTTCCTTACATGGTTGGACCCTGGATGTGTCTGTGGGGAGGCAGCTCAGGAGACCTCCTGGAGCCTGTGTCCTGGAGCCTCCTGAGGCCGGGACTGTGCCTGCGGCTGGGCACCGGCTCCTTCCATGCTCCTCAGAACCGCTAAATTTAGCCAAGCAGGGCAGGCCATGGTGGGGCCGAACACTTGGCAGCAAGGCCCCGTCTCCCTACAAGGCCCGGCCCAGTGCCCGAGACAGCTACCCAGCCTTTGGGCTTATAAGGCAGGCCTGCCGGCTCTCAAGTGGTGGAGCCTTTACAGTGGGCTCCCGGCCAACCCATCAGACTTTGGGGAGCCTCCTGCCCAGCCCCCTCCCCTCCAAGCAGACACGGAAGCTATTTGTCATGTGACCTCAGGCCTGGTATCCCCACGTCCAGAGCCCTCGCTGGCTTCCTTATAAGAAAGATGGAAATTCTAGTAGGTGCCCCATGGGGCTACATCTGACCTCTGGCCTGCTTCCCCTTGGACAAACATGGGTGTCCGAATCTGAGGTTACTGGGGTGAAGGCCAAGGGTGGGAGAACCCAGAGTCAGCAAAGAACAACTTGGGTGCCAGCCACTGCTGCTCTTGCCCTTGCAGGATCACTAGTCAGGAATGATGTGGGGTCTCTGAGCACCACTCTGGATGTGACACTGTCTCAACATATGTTAGGTGGCCACAGCGCAGGCGCCTGGGTTGTGGCAGCACATGTGCACGCCTAGCAAGTCTGTGTGCTGTTCAGCAAAGCTGGGTCCTCAGGTCGGGAAAGAGGGGCAGTGGACACAGGCCTCCAAGCCTCCTTCTTTAGTGCTGTGCCTTGCATGTGGCCAGCAGAAGGGGTGCGGGTGCTGAGGGACATAGGCGTGGCCAGGTGCCTGTCTCCTTCCTCATCACAGACAGCTCCTGTTCTGGGGCCTCCTGTTTCCAGCTGGGACAGGAATTGCTCCCAACACATGCTTCTAGCTGCCCAGGAAGGAGATGCAGGGCAACTGAGAGGATAGATACTGCTATGGGATTATAGGGGTCTGCTGGGGGGCGGGGAGAAGTGCGGCAGCTCCCTGGGGTGGGGAAGGCCAGGCCCGGGGCATCAGGAGGGCTGGGCACGTGCCCGCTGCCCAGGAAGTAGCTCCACTCACTCAGGCTGGGATTCCCAGCCAGGGCCTGGCTTCCTGCCTAGAGCCGTTTCCCAGAGCATGGGCTGCCTGCCACGGAGAAGATCCCCTGTCGGCCTCGTGGGGTGGGCGGGAGCGGGTTAGGGGCAGGAGAAGGACATGGGGAGACTGCTGCTTCCAATCCACACCCCAGCTGAGTCTGGGCAACTTGCTTCTGTCTTACCTTTGGGTCCCCTCAGCTGGGGGTGCAGAGGCCCCCTCAGCGCCAGTGCTACGGGCATGGCATATTCAGGACCTGCGTTAATGTTGAAGAGAGCCAGACTCCACTGAGGGACTCTACCCCAAACTCCACGGGGGATCTCGAGTTCTGTGCCCTCAGTGTTGTGAGGACTGCCCCACCCCCCCACATTCTGTCCTTAATCTCTAGGTGCACAGGCTCAGAACGACACCACAATCCCCCCAAAGCCCCAACTCTCAAGACCAGAGCAAGGAAGTGGGGTGTCCGGCTTCTCACCTGGATCTGGGGAACCTTCACACACCCCCACCCTGACAGCCTCATGTGACAAACTTGACCACTGTGCTGCCTGGGCACTTCCTGTCCCCTTCCCCATTTGGTGGCCAGGAGGTGTGCCTGGGCAGAGGTGGAGAGGGAGGGAGGGAGAGGCCGGGGGTACAGCAGGGAGCCCAGTGCACAGGTGGATGGAGCATGATGAGGCCCAGCCCCCCAGGGCTGGAGCTCTTGCCATGGCTCAGCTCGGTGGGAGTGTCAGGCAACAGGACCTGAGCAGCAAGTAGCACTTCCTCTTTTGGGCTGCAGCACTAAGGGATCCGAGCGCTCACCTAAGAATGAGGGGAGGATGATGGAGGCTGTGGGTGGGAATGAGGATGGGGTGGGTCCCCCGCTAGGGGGCAGCTGTAGGCTGAGGCTGTCCCACCATCATCCTGGCCCTGGCTGGAGCTCCCACTCAGTCCTGCCAGGATCATGGGGAGGACTGGGGGATGCCTGCCGTTTTTATCTCTGCCTCTGTGACCAGTGGTCAGTGGTTTCCTGCCAGCAGCTCCTGTTTCCGGAGGCCCAGCACAGCCCAGGCGGAGCCAGGAGGGGCAGTGGGGCTGGGCCTGGGTGGCCCCACCAGCCCCGCCCCCAGCTATCTTTGGGAATTTATTTGTCCACAGCCACAGCTTGTCCGCAGTCCACTGCTTGCCGGGGACTGAGAGACGCTCTGACCCTTCTCACCACCACCACCGAGGAGTCTGTGTCCAGACCCAGATGCCACCAGTCAACCCCTGACTCCTGACCTCTGGCCCCACCCAGGGGTGCAGCTTGGGATCCCCCACTTCCCCTGCAGAAGCCGTTGGCGGCATCAGCGTGGTTGAGAGGGGAGGCTGGACAGGGGTGCTGGATTCTGAGCCCTGCCTGGCCCGCCATGGCACGGCGGCTCCAGCTTGTCCAGGAAGAGCTGGCTGCCTTCTTCTTCGAGTATGACACACCTCGCATGGTGCTGGTGCGCAACAAGAAGGTGGGCGTCATCTTTCGCCTCATCCAACTCCTGGTCCTGGCCTACGTCGTGGGGTGAGTCAGAGGCACCTGGATACTTGTTCCCACCAGGGGACACTGAGGGGGGATAGGGAGGGATGTGGAGGTCACCAGGTGCCCAGGCTGCAGGTCCTGGGTCTGACTTGCTGATGGGTAGCACTGGGCAACAATGAGACCGGGGCTCTTCACCTCTGTGCCGCTGCCCAGCCAGCCTAGCCCTCGCAGGCGGTGGGTGTGCCCCACTTCACCAGCCCACCAATGCCCACAGGAGATCCACCCTGGGCTGTTGGAGGAAGGCTGGGTGGCTGCACACCTGACACCTGACTGCCAGACCAGAGGTCAGCTCCAGCCCAGGGCTATGATTCCTCCCTGGGCATCCCTGGACCATTGTGCCAGAGCTCAGGACCATAGACAGGAGGGGCTCCCCCTGCTGGCTGGCTAGCTGGCTGGCTGGCCAGCCTGGACACCCCACCCAGGTCAAGCTCCTGAAAGCAGTCTCACTATCCTGGTGGAGGAGTGGGGACTGCCTGCCTGGCGAGGTCCGCACTGGCCTGTGTGTATCTCTCAGCGGGCTTTGGGTCTGCGCACCTTCCCTCGTGGATCTGCCATGTCTCAGTGCACATACCTGTGCCCAGGCTGAGGCAGCTCGCTGTCTGTGTCCCCTCACAGCAGCTCTGTAGGAACTCCCAACAGAAAGGGGACTTTGCTGTATGCTTCTAGAACTCTCTGCTTTCCATTTTGGCCATCGGTACAGCCCCCACACCACTGAATGGAGCCCAGGGCCTGCCGATGTGGGTCCTGGACGGTGGCCCTGTGACCCTGGGAGCTCCTGGCACCCAACCTAGGGTGTAGCTGGAACCAGGGCTCTGCCATCACTTGTGAGACCCAGTGAGGCATGAAGGGCCTTGTTAGACCCGAGGACCCTGGCTTGAGGCCTCCGTTCCCACCTCTCCCTTCCTGCCATCACAAGGGGAAGAGGACATTCCAGACCCAGGGCAGGCCAAAAGGACTCTCTCCTGATCTCCTAGGGAAGAAGGGAGGCACCCCTAGGGTCCAGCTGGCCTAAGAGGATAGGAGGTCGCTGTCCCCTCCCCAGCCCTTATTTCTGCCTTCAGAGCAATGACCTAGAGCAGGGACCCGGGTTGGTCACAGGCTGACCCTGGCGACAGCACCCACTGCACGTGGCCCTCCAGCCCTGAGCACACCTCCAGCAGTGGGGCACCTAGCGACCTTCCACCCTCCCTTGGCCCTGCTAGCATCCACACTGAAGGGGTCTGCTCCACGTGACTGGGGGCTCAGAGACAGCATGATTTTGTAGGGAAGGGGCTAGCCAGGGAGTGAACCTGATTTACACTGCTGCAAAGTCGGCCTTGACATCCTGGAAAGGAGGCATCCTCGCTCGGGAGCTACAACCCACTTAGGGCCCAAGGCAGAAGCTTGCAGCTGGCAGAGGTTATCCGCAGCACCCAGGCCGAGCTTCCCCCTGCAGGCATGGGCTGCTGGCCACTCCTGTTGTCTCTGTCGCCCTCGTCTGGCTACTGCTGGGCACTGCGCTGTGCCTCTCCGATGCTGCAGCTGCAGCTTGGCTGGGCAGCTCAGGGCACGGGAAGCGAGCAGGGCACCCAAGGCTCCGGCCCCTGAGTCTTCTGTGTCTGGAGCTATGCAGGCAGTGGGCCGTCACCCACCTAGGCGCGAGCAGACCCATGCTGGCAGCCTGCTGTAACATGCTCCTGCTTGGTGGGGGAGGGGGAATGGAAAGGAAGGAGCTCTGGTTAGGGAAGGTGGAAGATGGCTTGGCTGGAGCATGCAGGAAGACCACCAAGGAGATTCATGAATGATCCTTAGGGATGGTAGGGTTGGGAGGGCTTCCTGGAGGAGACACACAGGGGTGAAAGTGGCCAAGAGCAAGGGCATGGGGATGTAAGCTGGGCAGGTCTCCCTTCTCCCCAACTTGTCTCTGGTGCTCCATGTGATTTATTTATTTATAAAGATTTATTTAGTTTTATTGGAAAGGCAGATCTACAGAGAGGAGGAGAAACAGAGGAAAGATCTTCCATCTGCTGGTTCACCCCCCAAGTGGCCACAATGGCCGAAGCTGAGCTGATCTGAAGCCAGGAGCCAGAAGCTTCCTCCAGGTCTCCCATGTGGGTGCAGGGTCCCAAGGCCTTGGGTCGTCCTCAACTGCCTTCCCAGGCCACAATCAGTGAGCTGGTTGGAAAGTGGAGCAGCTGGGACATGGACCCATATAGTGCCCATACAGGATCCTGGCACTAGCAGGGAGAGGATTAACCCGTCAAGCCTTAGCGCTGGATCCTATTTATTTTTGTGTATTTGAGGGGCAGAGAGATGGAAATCCCATCACTGGTTGCCCCTTCCCATCCCCTGAATGACCACAATGGCTAGGGTTGGGGCTGGGCCAGGCCAGAGTCGGGAACTGGGCAGTCAAGCCAGGTGGGGACAGGGACTCAGCATCCCCCGAAGTGCATACAGCAGGACTGCAATCAGAGGTGGAGCCGAGGCTGACGCCTAGGGCAGTCTTCTGAGATGTGATGCAGGCTGCCCCATTGGTGTCACTTGTCTCAGCCCTGTAGACGTGTGAGTTCTGAGATCCCTTAGTGGGCACCGGCCAGGGGAGACCAAAATCACCACTACGATGAAGCATCCAGGGACCGTGTGGACAGAACCAAGTGCAGCTCCAGCTCGGCAGAGGGATGGCAGAGCGGAGCTGAGGAGGAATGAACAAAATAATGTTTGGTCCCTCAGACAGGAGCCAAGTGCATTAAGAGGAAGGCTGGGAGGCTTTGATTAGCTTGTGAAACTGAAAGCCTGCCTGGGTCCTGCTTCACGGGTACACAGGGCCCCTGGCTCTGAACGCCAACCCTCCCAGGTTTTGGAATCTGGTCTCGTCTTTCCATGAGGCCCATGGCATCTGCCGATGCAGTCAGTTCCTGCCTGTGACCTGTGGTGACGCCATGTGCCCGCCAGCTACCTGCCCTCTCAGCCCGAGCTCTGCCTCTCACAACCAGCCATCCCCTTGGGCTCTTAGCTGAAAGCCAAGGGCAGACAGAAAAGGACAGAGGGCCCAAGCACACTAGGATGATGGGGAGGGCTCTGTGGGGATCATGTTCAGAGTACAGCCTGGCGGGGGGTTGGGGAGGGCAGAGGAGGGGCAGTGCCACACTCCATGACCAGAGTGCAGGTGTTATGGGACTGGCTGGAATTCCAGTCGGCTTGCAAAAGTTGAGCTGTCTGGTGCTTAATGCTGGGCTAGATTTCAAGAGACAGACCATTCACCCTTTATCATAATGCAAGGTGGGGAGGCACCAAAATGAACTTGTAATTCTACTTTCCACAAACTTTTTAAAGCTATCTTTGTATGTACTAGGTCAAAATGAAAGTCCTCACTTAACTTTAAATTTTCATTTATTTCGGGGGCTGGTGTGGTGGTATATAACAGGTTAATTCTCCACCAGCCAGCACTGGCATCCCATATGAACACGACTTTGTGTCCTGATTGGTGGTCCACTTTCCAATCCTGGACTTGCTCTCTGCCTATGGCCTGGGAAAGCAGCAGAGAATGGCACAAGTCCTTAGGATCCTGCACCCATGTGGGAGACCTGGAGGAGGTTCCTGGCTCCAGGCTGCAGACAGTCCCAGCTTTGGCTTTTGTGGCTCTCTGGGGAGTGAATCAGCAGATGCCCATGTGCCTGCAACAGTCAGGACTGGGCCAGGCCAAAGTCCGGAAACCAATCCAGGTCCCCCCGTGGACAGCAGGGACTCAACCATTTAAGCCACTGTCCACTTCCTCCTTCCTGTTAGCAAGAAGCTGGAGCCGGCCCTCGGCTGTGGCTCTGATGTGGGGGGTCTAGACCTCCCAAGCTATGCCTGTTGCCCTCCCCCATTTTTTTTTTTTAACTTTTGAGGATGCTGCAGGACCATTTCCCAGGCGGCTCCTGGAGTCGGTGGTGCCTGTGAGATGCAGGGGCCTGGGAGAGAGGAGACTCCAGGCAGCTGATGACGTGGGTGCTTCTCTGAGTTCCTGGATCAGGGGTTTCTGTTTGGTTTGTTCATTTCATATTTTTAGCTTCCAGAGTAGGGCTTGGCACACACTGGGGGCTTGGTAGGTAAATATTTGTTGAATGACTAAATGACTGTGTGGGACTAGCGCTTGGAGCAGGTGTAGAGCTGGAGGCAGACATCTTGGGAACTCGGCGTTTGTGGCAGCTAGCGTGGGACTCTGTGGGGGCAGGGAGTGGTGGGGCAGGGCCAGCAGGGGTGGGAGGCAGTACTGAAACCAGAGGAGGAGGTGCAGTGGAGTCCATGAAAGCCAGAGATGGTAGTCATTATGTGCCAGCATTGTGCCACGCACTGTGTGGAAGAGAAGTCAGTCACAGCACCTCCTTGTTGGCTTTGTCTGCAAGGGGCCCAGCCTAGAGCTGAGCACACGGCAGGGCCTTGCTCAGGGCGTGTGCTGAGCCAGCAGCTGCCTCAGTCAGGCTTTGAGACCAGCCTGAAACCACACGGCTGGTGAGCAGCCAGACTGGTACCTGGACCTCCGTCCAAGTGGAAGGGGTCGTTGGAAGAGGAAAGATTGGAGTGGGAGGGTGGGTATGCCCAGGCCCCATGGTCTGACCACAGATGTCTTGGTCACTTCCCCAGGGCGGTGTCAAGGCCAGCTCAAGCCTGGCTTTGCAGGGGCTGGCCTGGCCCCACAGCTGTTTACTTAGGACCAGAACCAAGGTCACTAACGCCACACTGGACTTTTGGCTTGGATGCACAGAGGCAGACCCAGCTGGGGATGGTGTGTGGCCCCCATTGCTGCGCCGGGCCTCTGTGTCTCCAGCCCTCATCCCTGGGGCCACTGAATGTGGGGCAAGTGCCTCAGCCTCTTGGGAAGACCTCTTCCTGGGGCCTCAGTCTCTCCATCTAGGTTTTGGGGTGCCATAACAGGGCTGAGGGTGCCAGCAGGGAGTACGGCGGGGCTTGGAGTGTGCAGCAGTTGCTGCACCCCACCACCAACCCTCCCGAAAGTCTGGGCATCCAGCCCGAGGCCATGCTGGAGGAAGGGAGGCAGGGGAAGTGGTTGGGTGACATCTCCACACTCCTGTCTGGGCTGCAGGTAGCAGAAGTGGGCAGCCTGGGGCTTCTTTCCTGCCTCAGCTGTGGCCATGTGCGACCTGCAGGCGGCAGCAGTGACCATGCTTGGGCTTGCGAAGGATGCTTGCCCTCAGGCCAGACAGGGAGAGGGACTTGGAGGGAGAGGAGTGGACTGGAGGGGAGGGCAGAGAAGAGATGGCTGTGCTGCCTTCCTGGGGACTGCAGCACCTGCACAACGCACACAGACACACACCTGTACGTACATGAATGTACATGCACTCACACACACACACACATGCACATGCTTACCTGAACCTCCGTGAAGGACAGGTCCACATGTGCACAGGTACCTTATCCAGGTTTCTCTCAGGTGTGAGCAGCGGAAACAAAACCCAGACCAGGGCTAGGGGCCGGTGTCACATGGCTACAGACTGAATGGCTGCTTGCAGTGACAGCACCCAGTATGGGAGTGCTGGGTCTACTTGCGGCCACTCCACGTTCCACGCAGCTTCCCCGCTCATGTGCCTGGGAAGGGAGCAGAACACAGCCCGGGTGCTGGACTCCCACAGGGGAATCCTGGATAGAGGATCAGAATGCCTTCCGCCTGGCTCAGCCCTGCCTGTTGAGGACATTTAGGAAGGAAACCAGTGGCTGGAAGATATTGCTTCTTCTCTTCCCTCCCTACTCCTTGCTCTGCCTTTCAAACAAAGAAATAAATCATTAAAAAATGGCATGGCTGGATCCAGGTGCCCAAATCTAACCAGGACAGCATTCTCCTCTCCTCTAGGTGGCTTCTCTTTCAGCTTGCCCTGTCTGTGAGTCCGGGTCTGCTCAGCCATCCAACAGAGAGAATGGCTCTTGTGCAGTCATCCCCCATCGGGGCCATGTGCTACTGGCTGGTTAGAGTCATCCCTGTTACCAGGGGGTGGGGACGATGATTGACAGTGTGGTCCTGGGCGAGAGGTTGCTTCTCCCACTCCCAAGCTCCCACACCAGAAGTGCTATGCTAGGAATGGAAGCCAGGTGCTCCAGGAGCCTCCAGCCAGAGCAGTGCCCCCCACAATGGGGTCTCCACTGGTGGCCCCGTGCCCTGCAGGACCTGGCTCTCCCCTCTGCCTCCTTCCCTGCACAGCCAAGATGATGATGATAATTCCCACTGCTGCAGCCCTCACACTGATTCCAGCTAACACCTGGATATAACTGTTCGCCCATTTCTCAGATGAGGGCACTGAGGCACATGAGGTCAGCTGGGGATGGTGGCAGTGGCTCAGGGCTTAGAGTTCCTGCTTCAAGAGCGACCCTGCACTGCGCCTGCGAAGGGAGGACCACAGGAGGAGGCAAAAGACAGGTCCAGCCAGTGCCAGGGAGGGCTGCTTACGGGGGCACACCACACACTGCACCTGGCTCTGGCCCCTGTGCTGCCACCCCTGCAGGTGGGTGTTTGTCTACGAGAAGGGCTACCAAACCTCATCAAGTGGCCTCATCAGCAGCGTGTCTGTGAAGCTCAAGGGCCTGGCCGTGACCCCATTCCTAGACTCCAGTGCTCAGGTCTGGGATGTGGCCGACTACGTCTTCCCAGCACAGGTAAGCTGCACACTCTTCCACCCTGGACCCTGACCAGCCTCTGGAGTGGGCATGGCCAGCCCAGCCTTGCTTCCCCTAACTGCATAAGAGGCAGAAGCAGCCGGGTACCATCAGCCCACTCGAACCCCGTGGAGGGCAGGGGCTTCCAGATGTTCCACCGGCTGGAAGGGCCCATGGATGCAAGGCTGTCCTCCCACCCTTCCCCCCATAACTCCCTTCCAGGGGGACAGCTCCTTCGTGGTCATGACCAATTTCATCGTCACACTGCGGCAGACTCAGCGGCACTGTGCAGAGGTGAGGGCTCAGGGAGTGGACACAGAAGAGCAGACGCTGGAGGGAAACTTCTGGCTTAGGTTCCCACAAAGTGACTGATAGTCCCCGGCAGGGCTGAGTCTTCCCCCAGCGCGTGTCCAGTGAGACACTGACCCTTGGTGACTCCCAGCCCATTGCAGATGTTGGCAAAGGGCACCCCGGCATGGCCCCAAAGGGTCCTGGGCAGTGTGGGAGGCCACTAGGAAAGCAGGAGGCTAAGACTGTGGCCCAAACCCACCCTAGCACCCTTAGGGGTGGGGTGGGAGGGGATCTTCTCTCAGGACCCCACCCAAGGGCTGAGGCCAGCAGCTCTCCCCTTCCCCAGCACCCGGAAGGGGGTACCTGCAAAGATGACAGTGGCTGCACCCCTGGGAAGGCAGAGAGGAATGCTCAAGGTAAGGTCGGCCTCCCTGCCACGGGCCACACCACTGCCTCTTCGGGCTGCAGGCCAGGGTCCTCTGTACCCTCTGAGCCTTATTCCTCCCGTACCCTCTGAGCCTTATTCCTCCCGCCGGGTTCTGGGCTGGGGTCTCCAGGCCTGCAACTGCACCCCCAGCTTGGGGCAGATACCCAGGCTTTGTCCCTTGTCCAGGCATCCGCTCAGGCAGGTGTGTGGCCTTCAACGACAGCGTGCGGACCTGTGAGATCTTTGGCTGGTGTCCCGTGGAGGTGGACGACCACATCCCCCGGTAACTGCTGCCTGTCCCCCCGCCCCCCGGCTCCCCAGGAGTGGGGAGGCAGCGTCCCCAGCCCAGATTGAGAGACATCAGCATCTGGGAGGGTTCTGTCTCCCTGACTTTGAACCTGACCCCTGCCCGTGTGGCTCTGGCCCAAAGCCCTTCCTGGGTCCACACTGTGGAGCTGCAGGGAGTCTCCTGGGGCCAGACTGACTCACTGTGGTTTCCTCCAGCCCTGCCCTTCTCCAAGAGGCCGAAAACTTCACTCTGTTCATCAAGAACAGCATCAGCTTTCCACGTTTCAAGGTCAACAGGTGCATGGAAAGGCGGGCAGAAGTGGGCAGCGCCCTGCGTTGTACTGTGGTGACAGAATGCCCGGGCTGGCAGGGTGGCAGCCTGGAGCCCCGTGGGGGACCCCCAGAACCTCTGGGCCAGGCACACTCACTGCTGCCCCCTGCAGGCGTAACCTGGTGGAGGAGGTGAACAAGAGCTACATAAAGACCTGCCTGTACCACAAGACTGCGCACCCTCTGTGCCCTGTGTTCAATCTCGGTTACGTGGTGCGAGAGTCGGGCCTGAATTTCAGCAGCCTGGCAGAGGAGGTAGGGGAGCAGTGCCAGGCAGGCGGGCAGGGCCGGGCCAGGATCACCCAAAAGCTGGGCAGGCCCCCTGGCTGGGCTCAGGGTACTTATAGCCTCCCCACCTCCATGACACCATGAAGGGCCAGGCCCTTGTTCTCAATGAGGCCTGGTACCTTGAAGGGGTCCAGAATGAGCAGATGTGACTTTGTCATGAAGTTCATGACCTTGTCACTCAAAGTCCCATCCCTGACAAGATAATTGAGGTAAAAAGCAGTGTGGATTCTGTAGCCTATGGGCCCCAGGGGCCCCGTGTCTGAGAGCCGTGCTGTCGTCTGGGTCTTGAGAGAAGCCATGCCTTCTGGTGAAGGCAGACCTAGCCCACTGGGCTCAGATTTTGGACCCGCTCCCAGCCTATCTTCTTTTGGCATGTCTAAGTTTTCACATCTGCTAAGTGGGGACAGTCATGGAACGAGCCTTGCAGAGTGGCCTTGATCACATGAGTGCATGCCCATGACAGCACTTCAGTGCCGCCTGGCATGTGTCTGATCCCCATGTGTCCCTTACAGGCATTGACCCAGGAAGGCAATGTCACCTCTGTCGAAAGCAGAGGCCAGAACCCTCTTTCTTTTAGGGCTGGAGAGGAGGTATGCTCAGTGGGGCAGGCTGGCTGATCTTGGCTGACACAGCAGCCGGAGTAGGGCAGAAGTAATACACTCAGTTAACAGTGGGCATAGGCATCTTGGCTAGCCTCGGAGAGGGCATGGTCTGTGGCAGCAGAGAGGACCTGCAAGCTGCAGTGACTGGGGCTGCACCAGGGCAAAGCCAGAAGCCCAAGAACCAGGCCCAAGAGCCTGGCCCTGCTTCCACTCCCCCCCCCCCAGGTACATTAGCAGGGAGCTGTATCAGAAGTGGAGCAGCCACTCCAATATGGAATGCTAATATCACAAACAGCAGCGTAACTTGCTGTACCATGGTGCCAACTCCTGAATTCCAAAATCTTAAATGTGTACCACACACCCCTGGCAGGGTGGAGTGGTTGGCATCACCATCGACTGGGACTGTGACCTGGACTGGCATGTGCGACACTGCAAACCCGTCTACGAGTTCCATGGACTGTATGAGGAGAAAAGTCTGTCCTCTGGCTTCAACTTCAGGTACCTGCCAGTCCCTACCACCCCCATCTAGCACATCACCCCTTCCTTGTAGCCTGTGGGCTTTTCTACTCCCAGAATCCCTTGGTGCTGAGCAAGAGTCCCTGGAAGGGAGCAGACAAGCCTGCAAGGTCCTGGTTCTACCGAGGCAGCCAAACAGGAAGCCAGCAGAGAACAAGACCCTAAAGGCTGAGGCCCCCTACTCGGTCCTCAGTCCCCTCGAGGTTCCCCTGGCTGTGGAAGAGCAGGGTCCAGTGTCCCTGGGGGTGGGGCTCTGCTGGGAACTCCATGGGCTCCAGCACCCCAGAGGCTGACAAGTCCAGGGCCTGGATGGTTCTCAGCCTCCTCCTCCAATCCCACCCCACCCCTTGCCCAAGGTTTGCCAGGCACTTCATGGAGAATGGAACCAACCACCGCCACCTCTTCAAAGTGTTTGGGATTCGCTTTGACATCCTGGTGAATGGCAAGGTGAGTGTCGGAGGGCAGGATGGGGGGATGGTAGCTGAGACACATCCTTGCTGTGAGTGGCAGGAAGCTGGATCGACGGGTCCATTTTGCTGTTCTAAGCACAGATGGGGTACGGTAATGTTGAGGTGCCCAGACTTTCCCGGAGCTGTCCCAGACCATCCAAAATCAAACCCTAGGGTCCTATGGATCAGCAGCTGGTACCCCTTGGAGAGCCCTGGGCAAACAGTTCATAGTGCCTGCTGCCCCAGGCCTGGCCCTGCCCCTTCTGACTATTAATTCTTTGATTTTGGGGGGTACTGTTATCAGGCCGGCAAGTTTGACATCATTCCTACTATGACCACCATTGGCTCCGGCATTGGCATCTTCGGGGTGGTAAGTGCCAGGGCTGCCAGGTCACGGTGCTGGGGTTGCTCCCCTTCCTCTTCTACATCAAAGTCGCAGCCCCAAGTTCCTTGCCCCAAAACTTGAACATCACGGACCACCGTTAGGGAGCCAACAGCTGCCAGGCCCACTGCAGAAGCCCAGAGCCAAGGAAAGACTGGGATGTCCTGGTCCCCTCAAACCCATTGCAGGAAGCCGAGGTCTCCACTGGGGGCGGGACACAACCATGCGGTCTGCAGGGGCCAAGTGGCACAGAGAGACCCCAGACACCCATGCGCTGTTCCGCCTCTCCCTGCTTTCAGGCCACCGTCCTGTGTGACTTGCTCCTGCTCCACATCCTGCCCAAGAGGCACTACTACAAGCAGAAGAAGTTCAAGTATGCAGAGGACATGGGGCCAGAGGCGGTAAGAGATCACACAGTGCCCTTCAGGTCCATGGAATGGGGCGAGGAGGGTGGGTTGGGGACACAGGGAAGGGAACGGGCCAGCAGCTTGTCCAGAGTTGACTTACCCCTTATCCACGCACACACAGGGGGCGGGGGACCCTGCAGCCACCGGCTCCACCTTGGTCCTGCAGGAGAACATGAAGACGTCCTGACCCCTCAGCACCACCACCTCCTCCCAACAGACACGGCGCCAGACCTGGGGCTGTAGCCCTGGTGGGTTGCAGCCAGGATGCAGGACTCTGCCCGGGTTCTCCCGCCCTCTCAGCCTGGTGGGCGCCTCAGGGTGGAGACCCTAGGAGAACCCCTATGCCATGTGGAGTTCTGACGCCGACCCCACATGCATGAAGGGAGTCATTCTCCACACAGTCTTTGCCATTCTTGGCGTCCAGAAGGCTGGAGGCTGGGCAGTGCCCTCTCACCCACCTGTCCCCTGACTCTGTGCTTCCCCGCAGGGCTTTTGTTGTCCATTCCGTCTCTGCCTCTGTGACCTCCAATATGGAAGCCACCAGCCAGCCATGGGTGACTTGTTTAAATTAAAAACAGAATAAAATGGGAACACGGTTGCTCAATCAGACGGGACCCTGTAGCTGCATGTGGCTAGCGGCTGCCAGGCTGTGCCATGTGGAAGGTTCTGGCAGGCAGCGGTCCATTGCTGGCCTTGGAGGGCTCCCCTGGGAGATTCTCAGTGATGTAGGTCCCTGTGCTCACTCCACACCTCCCGATTGGAAACTCCAGGACCAGCCATGGCAGCTGCTGGCATCACAGCTCCTGGGCCATTGGAGAGTGCGGTGGGGACAGGTTTCTGAAGTGCTCTTCTAGAAGTTTCCAACACTTAGCTCCTAAGCAGGTGTCACACCAAGCCCTAGGCAGGGAAGAACTTTCAGCAGGCCCTCTCAGGATGTGTGTGGTGTACTCATATGCCATACTGGGATCTCACATACACCATCCCATGTGCACGCAGCCCTCCATGCTCCCAGGAGATCTGAATATACCTGCAACGCCAGCACAGATCCCTGGTTCCTGCTGTGGCAGCACTGTAGGGAAATGCTCTCCCAGAGTGTTGGACCATGCTGGCGCTGCCGGCTTGGTTTAGGTGGGAGCCTTGGCTGAGCTCTGGACTCAGCCCCAGCTCCCAACGCCCACCTGGGACACAGGGTCTGCAGATGGCAACGATGGACAAAGCTCTGTCTCAGTGCTTTTGTTCCAGACTTCTCTGATGCCCTAGGCAGGGCTGAGCTGAGCAGTCTGGGGTGGGGGCGGGGTCAGGTTCAGGGGGTCATGGCATGCCAGCCCTGGGGGGGCCTGAGCAGCACGCGGAGTCAGAGCTGGGCGGTGGCTCCGGGGCTGACCTGGCACAGTCTAGAACCCTGGAGCTCTTCCCAGGCCTCCTTCATGAGTTCCTCCCTTGGCTGTGAAAGCTCTGGCGCTGGGACAAACAGAAAAACCCCAAGGGGAGGAGGTGGCTCATGAAGTGGGGAGACTGGAGGGGAGGAAGGGGTTGGCAGCCCCGGGAAATCCCTGCAGGGAGGAGGGCTGGCCCCTGCCCTGGACCTTCTGCCTGCTTTCTCCAAGGCTCACATTTAACAAGACACGACTCTCTCCTCCCCTTCCCCTCCTTACTCTGTGATCCACCTGCCTTTGCCCCTCCCGCCTTCCTCACCTGCTGCTTGAGCAGTAAAGGGCTCCTCCTCCCCCCACCCCCACCCCGCCCCAAGCTTTCTTCTCTCCTGCCTCCTCCCAGCTCCTGGTTGCCCCACCAGCTCCATTCACTCCCTCCATTGCTGCCCTTCCAGAAAGACCAGTTCACACTTCCCTCTGCCATGGGCCTCCGCCCCCCACCTCCAGCTTCAACTTGATGCCCTTGCCAAGGTCACCAAGCAGGGTCCTTGGTGCCAAATCCCAGTGGATACTTCAGCCCAGACCCTGCTTGGCCTGCCAGTAGCCAACAACTGCTGCCCAAGCTCCTCCCACCCGCCCGTCTTAGGTAAAAAATTTCCTCCCAACACCCCCAAGATAGGATCCATGGCTCCTGGTTTCCCAGGCACCGGTTTCAGGTGCACAGGGGCCGAGTTGGGCTTGGGCTCTGGGCTGCCCTGCCACAGCTCAGGAGTACCCTAGGGCAGTGGGTGTGGGGAGTGGCTCAACTTGCCAGCCCAGCCGCCTCTGTTGAGTCGTAGCTGGGGTAAGACAAGACACCCACCAGGTTCTGTATGGAGCCTGGAACGCCGTGGGGCCCTGTTGCTCCAGCTCTGGCTCAGCGATGGTGAGGTCCCTGTGAGCTGTTCCTAGAATCTGTTTTTCTCTATGGCGATATGACCTTTACTTTTCTTGCTGGCCAGGTGGCTGCCTACAATGCAAGCTGCATCTCCTCCTGTAGCCGGATCTGGCCACTGGACCCAGTTCCAGCTCACGGCGTGTGTGTGCAGGCACCTCCTGGGAGCTTTCCCTAAAGGATAGCTGGCACCCATCCTTTGTCTAGTTTGCTGTCCTTAGGCCGTGCCCTCCTCCCACCCTAAGCACCGGGTGGTAAACCACCTCCAAACCCCAGCCAGTACAAAGCGAACCCCCTGAGATTGTCACTCAGGCCTTTGTTCCTCCTTTGACCTCCTCTCTGGTGGTCAAACTCTACCTCGTGGGTCCCACGCGTGTACTGAGCCTCACAACAGGGGAGGAGGCACTGTCGCCCCCAGAAGACCGGGATGGCGGGGGTAGGGAGGGAAGGGAACAAAGCGTTTGGGGAGAAACACCTGCACCCCTCCATCCCGGCCGCTGGGGCCCTTGCTATCCCGGCTTCTGGGTGGGGGACCCCAGGCCACTTCTCTCCGGCTCCCGGGGAGGCGTGACGCGGCCCGGCCCCGCCGCAGGGGAGGGTCTCCCTCCCAGCCTCCGCCCGCCGCCGCCGCCCCTCCATCCCCGGAGTCTGGCGGATGCGTGTCCCGGCTTCTGATTGGGCTGCGCTGGCGTTGGGCTGCGCGCCCCGACCAATGCGCGCGGCCCGGGGCTGGCGGCGGGCGGGGCGGCCCGCGGCGCCGGCGGTCTGAGCTCGGCTAGGCGGGCCGGGCGGGGCGCGCGCCGCGGGAACGAGCCTGGCCGCCCGCCGGGCTGCGGAGACGGCCGCGGCGCGCGCGCGCGTGCAGGTAGGGACCGGCGGAGCGGGCGGGCGAACGCGCCGACACCTGCCCCCCGCGAGCCTGCCGGGGGAGAGAGGTGGGCTGCGAGGCCGTGGCGACGACGGAAGGCAGCCCGGGACTGGAGCTGTCTGCGGGGCCGGGGCTGCGCGGCGTGTCTCCAGGACAGCTGGCACCGCCTCGCTGAGGGCGCCCCGCCATCTGCGTCCGGTCCCCAGCGCCGATCTGCGGGACCTGACGCGCTCTCCAGCCCGGCCTGGCTCTTGGGGGAAGCAGTGTTTCTACGTGGAGTGGGCCCCCAGGCGGGGGTACCCACGTGTGGAGCTCGGGCGGAGCGCTCCTCCTACGGCCCTGTCGTGAGTGTGCCTTGCAGAGCCGGGGTTGCGACGGGGAGAGCAGGGGGCGGTGATGAATGGGACGCGGGGGGCGGCGGAGGCGGGCGCTGCGGCTTCGGTGGCTCCGCCAGGTGCGCACGTGCGCCACGACCTGTGTGTGATGTTTGGAGGCGGGCTGCGTGTGTCACGTGGACAGGGGAGTGTGCCTGTGGGTGCGTGTGCGTGTGTGCGAGGGGGGTGCTGGAAAGGACGGAGTGCACGTGAAGGTGGGTCACGCGGCCGGTGGCGTGCCGAGTTTGGGGCACAGGTCACCGCCGGGGAGGCCTGGTCAGTGCCCTGAGGTGCGTTTCTGGACATGCAGTTTCAGCACTCACTGTGTGTGCCGGACCCGCGTGTGCTCTGGGCACCGGTGCCCGCACAGTGACGGAAGGAACCCATTTCAGACCTGGTCCTTGCCGGCTTCCCCCACCTTGCTCCAGATTCTCCTCTCCTGGGTTCGGGGTCTCCTTGGCTTCTGTCCACAGCCCCCTTTGCATGCAAAACCAAGACCCCGCAGCGGAAGTCAGGAGGTGACTCCGTGAAGCTGCCTCCTCTCCCTCACCTGACAGTCTGTCCTGGGATCCAGTGTTACTCCTGCAGGACTCCCTCCCTAAGCCCTCGGGGGCAAAAGTCGTCGTGTGTGTGGGTGCTTCTGCTGGAAGACTTCTGCGCTTGTCTGTCCCCGCGTGCCCCAGCTGCTTGCTCCCTCCCCTCGGAAGGCTGCCCTGAAATTCTGCATCCACAAGGTTTTGCTGGACCTCGTGCTGTTGGTCGCCTTCTCAGACCTGCTCCCCTGGACGTCTTGAGTTGACTGTGTGAGATCTGGGATTTGGTCACTTTGCCTTCTCTCTGTAGCCAGAGCATAGCAGGTGCTCAGTGAAGGAAGGCGTGCCACTCCCCCCACCCCCCGGGGTTGGCATTCAGGAACCAGCGTTGTCAGCATCCCTGGCTGCTCCCCAGTCTCCTGCCCCTGAATTTCCTGGAAGGCCCTGGCTGGGAGAACCCGGGCAGATCTCTGTGTTATGAAGGCTGCCGGCAGCTGGCGTTGGTGAGGGGGGGGGAGGCGCAGGAGACTGGGGGCAGAGGGACCAGTGTGGTGTTCGTGGGAGCAGTGAGAAAGGAAAGGGTTGTTTTTTTCCTTTTAGTAAAATTTTTATTTATTTTCATTTGATTTGAAAGGCAGAGAGGTTTTTCTATTCACCCAAATGCCTACCACAACTTAGGCTGGGTCAGGTCAAGGCCAGGAGCTGGGAGCTCTGGTCTCCCAGGTGAGTGGCTGGAGCCCAAGTGGTTGAGCTGTCACCTGCTGCCTCCCAGTGTGTGCAGGAGGCTGGAGTCAGGAGCAGGGCTGGGACTCGAACCCAGGGACTCAGCTAGAGGTCACAGGCCCCCAAGCAGCATCTTAATTGTTGTGCCGGACACTTACTTGTCCAGGCTTTTAGGCGTTCTCTGGGGTTTGGCGTGGTGAGCTTCCCCGCCTGGCAGTGGGTAAAGGGCTCCAAGGACGCGGTGGCTGAGCACAGGGCTGCAGTGGAGTAGGAGGTGTGTTCCTGGCAGAAGGCGCAGCTTGTACGCAGGCCTGGCAGCAGAACAAAGTGTGCAGTTTGGGAGGCTGGGGGTAGAGTGCGGGGCAGGAGCCGAGCGTTTAAGTGTGGGGAGAGAGTGCATGGGGGCTGGGTGGGGGGACTCCTGAATTTCTGGCTAAAGTCTGGTAGGAACTGACCCCCCTCCTCCAGCCCTTCACCCCCATCTCTGTGGAAGGGGACGGGCAGGTGTGTTCGGGAAGGTACTATTGAACCAGGGGCTGTTGGGACCGCACTGCCCAGGAGTGTGGAGTGGGAGACCAGCTGGAGAAAGCTGGACTGGGTGCCCTGAGCAGTTGAAGAGGAATAGGGACAGAGATGGCAGATCAAGCCTGGAGACAGCATTGCCCTCTGTGGTGGCAGGGAAGAGGCTGTCCCATCCCTCCTCTGCACCTGGGGGCTCCCCAAGGACAGTGAGAGGGGGGTATCCTCCCCGCAGGCATCCACAAGCATGACTTGGCACTGGCAGGCGCCTGGGCCTCCCCAGGGGTGGGGGTGGGGGGAACTGAGTCATCCTGGGAGGGGGCGGGAACTGCGGAGGCCACCCGTTGCCAAGGCCGCCCAGACAGTCGTCAGGAGCATAAACATGGCTCCAGGGAGGCAGCCCGGGATGGCAGTCCCGGGTGGCCACCATCCCTGCCACTCTGAGTGGCTTATGTCGCTGCTGGGCTGCCATCCATGCAATGGGGTTGCTAGTGGCCTTCCAGCTCTCTGAATGAGGCTGAACTGTGTTGGGTTTCAGCCCCCCCCCCCCCAGCCCCTTCCTCCCAGGGCTAATTGGGTGGCAGAAGGGCTGAGCTGGCCTGGCTGGTTCTGGATGTCCACCGAGGGGCCAGGCAGAGGCAGGGCATGTCTGGGAACAGAACGGGTATTTGAAGTTGGGGGACCCATTTGGAGGAGGGGGCACAGTCTGTGAGGGGCAGCTGGATCAGGTGGCATGTGGCCATTCTACTTGGCACCTTACATTCCATCTGTGACTTCTGGCCATGGATGCATCCCAGCTCCATGTGGTTCCAGGCACAGACTGCTTCTGGGTCCCAGCAGTCGGCAGAGCAGGAGCCAGTGCCCAATTCACATACAGGCCAGGCTGAGGCTCCAAAGGGCAACACGACTTGGGCAAGCTAGCACAGCCCCAGACTGAATGGGTGAATGGTGAATGGGCGCTTTCCCGTACAGGGAAGGCCTGGCCATACTTGGGCAAAAACTGGTCCCTGGGAATCCTTCCTATGTCCCAGCCTGTGTTCTCTGTCCCTCTTTTCTGTGTGCCCACATGATCCCTGGTTACCTGCTGAGTAGAGAAATCTGCTAAGGCCCTGCTTGGGCCAGGCTCATCTCTGGGGTCCAGCCCCCATCGTCCCCCATCCCAGCCCATGCAGCCCCGCAGAGCCGTGTGTTGCTGAACACACTCACAGGCCACGGTGAGACTGCACAGATGCGTGACACACACAGACATGCCCCTGATTGCACAGTTCATCTTGCACAGACATTGCCTTGAGCCCTCACAGGCACAGCCTCAGGCACCGGGCACTGTCGCCTAGACACGCGGCAGGAACCTCGGGCCTCCCCAGCCACCTCCCTCCCTCCCTCCCTCCCTCCCTCGCAGCCTTGCTTAGTCACCTGAATTTGATCCAGGCGGGAGGCAGGGGAGGAGGGGGGTGCCTGACGTCAGCCGTCACAGCCGCCTTCGGCCGCCCGCGCATCCATCTGGGCCACAGTGTGTCCCAAGTGACCGCAACAGCAGCAGTGGCAGCAGCGGCAGCAGCGGCAGCAGCCAGGCCCCAGCTCGCATTTGCCAAGCTGCCCTGCTGGCGGAGACCCAGTCTGAGCTCCTTTCTGGGTCCTGTGCCTTTGCTCTTTTACCCCTCACCACCCCGGCCCCATTCTGCAGGTGGGGAACACCCAAAAAGCAGCAAGGCCGGCCCCTGGCTGCTGCCACAGGGGCTCCCCACTGGGCTGGAGCAGGAAAGAAGCTTCTGCCCTGACTTGTTGTGGGGTCCCCAGGCCTGTGCTTGCCCCTGACTGAGCCTCACTTTTCCTGTTAGAGGAGAGGTGGGGAATTCTAGGTTCTAGGAGGGCATCTTCTGGTTGCTCTGGCAAATTGCTCAGGAAAATCCTGTGGGAATAAATGTAGGGGCCTGGGCAGGCAGTGCGTGGCTTCCTCTCTGGGAACCCGGTGCCCCTCGGTCTCCCCACCATGGGGGCTGCAGCCCGAGGCCTATTGAGGGTCAACCTCTTTGAAGCTGCCTTCCCATCTGTCTAATGGGGACAGGGCTGTAGTGGTCACTATGGCAACCACCTATTTTCCCAGCTATTTGTCCAGCTCCTATCATGTTCCAGACAGGCAGACCCAAGGCCCTTAATCTCTTGGAGTTTATGCTTGGGAAAGAGGGGAGAACAGTGAAGGGGAGCTGGGTGGACAGCCTGTGGGGAGGGCCTCCCCTCCGGGCTCCCTGTCTTTCTATTGACAGTCTGCATGCTTTTTCCCCCACCAGCCCCTGACTGTTGCACACAGCATGCTAAGCATGCATTCTTGCTTACAGCCTTGGGAGTTGGGTGGGGGGAGGTTTAGCACCCATACTACATATGAGGAGACCGAAGCTCCAAGGCAAGGAGGGGGTGACCAGGGACCCCCATGAATGGTGGGTAGGCAGGGTTGGTACCCAGTCCCAGCCTAGTGGGTGGCTAAGTGGGCAGGGCACTTGCAGCCAGGCCTATCTCACGCCATCTGTCAAAGCAAGGGGGGCGGGCATACTAGGGATAAGCCAGGCAGGACACCCATGAGCCCCGTGTGTTCCTAGTGGCTCTGTGTATGTGTGTATGTGTGTGTGTGTTTGTTGGAGAGGTTGGGGCACACAGGAAGTTTACCCCAGACAGGAAGGGCAGAGGGGTCAGGAGTCCGCTCACTTCCTTTTTCCGGAGAAGATTCTGGAGGGCGAGGAGGGGCCCATCTGAGCCTGGGGGTTCAGCCTGGGGTCTGGGTGTTGCTCAGCTTCACGGCCAAAGGTGAGGGCAGAGTTGGGGGCTGGGGGGAGATGCTGTTCCTGAGGCTGCAGGTTGGCCTGGTACTTGGGTGCGTTCCAGACCACATTAAGTACAGTTGTGAGGCCTGGCTAGCGGGCAGCAGCCTGAGCCCAGGGCAGATAGGGCCAATGTTTCAGTCCCATGAACAAACTGGAGGGAGAAGCCAGGGGGAGGAAAGAATGACTGTGGAGTGTGGCAGCCTCCACAGAAGTTGCCTGTTCCTAACTGATGCTGTGTCCCTCTGGTGCTAGTGGGAGGGACAGCAGTGGAGGGGGAGATGGGCAGGGAGGCCTCCCTGGAGGAGGTGGCTGGCCCTCTACATTGCCAGCTCCCAGGGGCCTGAAGTGACCCTGGCCTCTCCTCTAAGCATCTTGGAGCCTGTGGTCTTCTGCCCCCTGCCTTTAGTTGATCGGGTTCTTTGCCAGCTGTGAAGCCAGCATAGTGGAAATGACTGTATGCCCATCTTACAAGTGGGAATACTGAGACATAGAGGGTTGGTGTGCAGCGGAGCCAGATGAGGAGCTGGAACACCTTCCATCCCTAGGGGCAGAGCTGCCTGTGGGTGCTGGTGACCAAGCAGAGGAAGAGCTGGGCCAGAGGTTTGGAAAGAGGGCAGTGACCTACAGGGCTGAGACTCCATGGGAGCAGAGCCTGGCTTTGGCCTCCCTACCCCAGGACCTGTGTGACACCCATATCTTCTTGGCCCTCTTAGGTTCCCGGGACGGCCACGCAGAAGACGGCGCCCTTGACGGAGGCCATGGAGGGAGGTCCTGCCGTCTGCTGCCAGGACCCCCGAACAGAACTGGTGGAGCGAGTGGCCGCCATCGATGTGACCTGCCTAGAAGAGCCGGACAGCGGCCCTGAGCCAGTCAGGACTGGTGTGGCACCTCCGCCGCGGCCCAGGGCAGCCTCCGTGATCCCTGGCAACACCTCAAGACCCCTGCCGGCCCGGCCCAGCCTCTCCACCAGGAAGTTCTCACTGCAGGAGCGGCCAGCTGGAAGCTGCCTGGAGGCCCGGGCTGGGCCCTACGCAACAGGGCCTGCCAGCCACATTTCCCCACGGACCTGGCGGAGGCCCACCATTGAGTCCCACCATGTGGCCATCTCAGACGCGGAGGTCGGTGATACACACAACAGGGAAGACCCTCTTCTGTCCCGTGTTGTCTGGGCCCCACAGCCTGCTAGCCTTGTCCTGATACCTTCAGAGCTGGGGTACTCACTTCCCAACAGGGGGGCACTTCCCATCCCCACAGGAGCTCCTCTGGACCCTGCCATTGCTGCCCCTATCCTGATCCCCAAGTTCTTTTTAGAGGTTTGAAGAGACGCCCACCCTCCAGCCAGCTTGATCCCCATCCTCACCTCCCCTCCGCTCCAACCCTGGGTCTCAATGTCTGCTTGGTCTTGGCCCCTACCAGGCTCAGGGCTCCCACTGGCCCCACCTTACCTCTGGACCTGAGAGTGAACTTGAATACAGAGCAGGTGCAGACTTCATCAGCTGAGCTGCTGCTGCTTCTTATTTATTTGAAAGGCAGATTTATAGAAACAGGGACAGAGATCTTTGGTCTGCTGGCTCACTTTCCCAAATGGCTGCAGTGGCTCTAGCTGGGCCAGGCTGAAGCCAGGAGCTTAGAATGCCATCCAGGTTTTCCTCATGGGTTCAGGGGCACAAGCATTTGGTCCATCCTCTGCTGCTTTCCCAGGCACATTAACAAGGAGCTGGATCGGAAGTGAAGCAGCCAGGACTTGTACCGGAGCCCGTATGGGGATGCTGATGTTGTAGACAGCGACTGAAAATGCTGCATCACAGCTCCAGGCTCTGAGGTTAAGCCTCCTGTGCTTGAAGCAAGGCTCTCTTGTCTTATTGCTGATGGTCTCTCATCTTTGTCATCCTGGCCACAGAGGCCTGCTCACACGTTTTCTTCTGGGAAGACCTGCTATTGACTAGGGTACCCAGAGTGCAGGCAGCAGTGAGAGCATTTTCTTTCTACATCCTTGCCTTTGCCGTGCACACTTTGGCATTCCCCAGGGCCTCCTGCCCTATAGGTGCTGGGAATGAGGGACCCGGAGCCAGGCCTGGGCTCCGAGAACACCCCTGAGATGGAACCAGAGTGCTGCCTCTGCATCCAGCCGCGCTTGATGCCTTCTCTGTATCTCCCTCAGGACTGTGTGCAGCTGAACCAGTACAAGCTGCAGAGTGAGATAGGCAAGGTAGGCCTGGAGGGGATGAGGGTGTCAGGGAGAGGGCCAGGGAGGCTGTAACCTATGTTGGGAGGCATTGCCACCTCTGTAGAGGGTACCTGGGGCCAGATGGGAGGTGGATGAGGAGGGCCTGAAGGAGGCTTGGGAGGGGGGCTGTGTCAAGCCAGGCAGGGCCCTCCCCTGCTGTCCTCCACCTGCCTGAAAGGAGTGCCTGTCAGGACAGAGATGGGATGTTGGCAGGCTCCACGTCTCCCAAACTGGGCCCGTGGGGGGGCTGGCATGTCCAGGAGGGGCTGACTGGTGTGTGTTTGTAGGGGGCCTACGGCGTGGTGAGGCTGGTGTACAATGAAAGTGAGGACAGACACTATGTGAGTCTCTGGGCTGGGCTGGGGGGAGGGGGAGGGTTACAGGCCAGAAGGGGTCTGGCAGGGGGATGAGGAAAGACAAGGGAAACAGGTTGCCTCCAAACAGGATTTGAGCCTCCTGATTCTGGGGCTGTGCAAGCAAAGACTGGCTTCCTCTAAGGCGAGGGCAGCTGGATGGCAGAGAGCACCAACTGCCAGCCATGCTTAACGCTCCCCGGCAGCCTGCGCCCGGCGCCAGTGGCACACTCCCTCTCACCATCTCTGCCCATGCATTCTTCCCCAGCCTATGTTGGCTCTGGTGGTTGCCCACGATGATGCGTCTGTCTTTCTTTCCTCCTTAGGCAATGAAGGTTCTTTCCAAGAAGAAATTGCTAAAGCAGTATGGCTTTCCACGTAGGTGCCTGTCTATCCCGGCCCGGGTAGAGACTGCTTGCCTGGGAGGTGGAGGAGGGAGGCCCCTGTCCCTGGCTGGACATGGTTAAGATTTGGGGGGCAAAGCCCTGGATTGAGGATGCACCTGGACTAGGACTTCCTTGTACTGTTCCACCCTTGAGGCCGGTTGATGTGGGGCCATAATGAGGCCCAGCTGCTAGGACAGTGGCATGACTGCCCTTCCTGGTCACAGGTCGCCCACCCCCAAGAGGGTCCCAGGCTGCCCAGGGAGGCCCGGGCAAGCAGCTACTGCCATTGGAGCGGGTGTACCAGGAGATCGCCATCCTGAAGAAGCTGGACCATGTGAATGTGGTCAAACTGATTGAGGTAGGCGGTGGTGGGGAGAGCAGGTGTGAACTAGCACTTGAATCTTGGGGATCCCTGGCCTGGTGTGGGGCTGCCACCAAGGGAGCAGGTGGGGATTCAGCTGCTGAGGTTGGGGCTGGAACCGGTCTGGATGCTGTGTGCACTGCGGGAGGCCATGGGGGAATGTGGCAGTCCTTCCCTGTGTAGCGCCTGTTTAGTTCCTGCTCTGTGTCCAGGGTGGCTGCAGGGCATACAAGGAGAGCTCCTGGGGCTGAGAGGACTAGGAGGGCTCAGAATCCCCTCACCCCAGTGCCTATGTGCTCCCTTCGCCCAGGTCCTGGACGATCCAGCTGAGGACAACCTATATTTGGGTGAGTGTTGCAGCCCCCTTCACAGGAGCCTGCTCACCTGGGGCAGGTCCATGGGCTGGGTGGACATGCTATTCTGGGGGTAGGGGGCGGGCAGAAGGAAAGTGCCCACTTACTCTCCAGCTCTGGGGTCCCCTGTCCAGCCCAGCAGGAGCAGGTCCACTGAAAGGAGAGGGATTCGGGAGACTGCCCACTGCAGATGCCTCTGCAGGACAGGTGCAGGCGGGAGGCCTTGGAGTGCAGTGCCTCAGTTTCCCCAGCTGCAAAAGGAGGATAATTGCGCCTCAGCCGGGGCAGGCTTGGAGCAGACCCTGAGCTGCTGCACAGGCTCCTCTGATATCCCGGGCCCCCATCCTGTCTGTCCCCCAGAAAGCCTGCATGCCACCCCGCTCCTGCCTTTGGGAACAGGGAGGGGAACCTGACTCAACTGGCCAGCCCTCACTTCCTTCTCTCTTGTTTCTTTCAGTGTTTGACCTCCTGAGAAAGGGGTGAGTTTCCTGACCCAGACAGGCAGGTGTATTCCAATCCAGGCCTTTTCCCCGACCCCTCACTGTTGCCCCGTGTCATTCAGCCCCAGGGTTCGTTCCTCTGGAAGTCAGAGGCGCAGGCCCTGTCTTCAGGGAGCACTATGATTTGGGGTAAATAAGAGACGAAGAGGACCAATCTCTAAAGACTGGTGGGGCCCAGGGCAGCCAGAGCGGTTGGAGAGGCCCCTGGGAGAGGAATTGGGCCTCAGGAGGAGGATGTGGGTGTGGGGGAGGGAGAAGGAAGAGCGTGTTTCAGGCTCAGATGTCGTGATGGGCTCCGGTCCACCTTCCTGTGTTCAGACCACAGAGGTGCTTTCCCGTAAGCTTGGGATTGGAGAGGATTGGACTCCACATTGCGGGGAGGAAGCAGGGTCAGAGAGGGCAAGCACCTTGCCCAAGGCCACCCAGCAGCCGGTCGGCATTTTAACGCACGCACATCTGTCCTGCGTGGTTCTGCAGGGCAACTGTCGAGTGGTGGGTGTGAAGCTGGGAGAACAGACACTCCCCAACCAGTGCCAGGCTGTGGCTCGTCTCTGCCTGGGCTAGGGGTGCGTGGTGGTGGGGAGGGAGTGTTTCTAAAAGACCGGTGGGGACTGGGAGTAGCATCCCTGTGAGGGCCCCTGCGCAGAGCAAGCAAGGCGGCCTGGCTCTCTTGTCTGTGAACCAAGGCTCTGTGTGGCTGTCTGATGCTACGCAATGTGTCCTGAGAACTTCTACATAATCAGGAAAGGTAAACCAGTTGCCACCCTGCAGACTGGTCTCGGGATCATCTGCAGAGTCTGGCTCACGCTTGATAAATGTGGCTACCAATGACCTCTTGGCCAAGCTCATTCAGGATGAGAATGATAGAAAGGGGATGTTGATGTCTGTTTTAGCTCTGAGGACTCTTATGGGATGTCCTGACCCCTCACACCCGCTTATCCTCAGCCAGACTCCAGTGAAACAGCCCTGCCCTCGTCCTTCCCCACAGACCTGTCATGGAAGTGCCCTGTGACAAGCCTTTTCCCGAAGAGCAAGCCCGGCTGTACCTGCGGGACATCGTGCTGGGCCTGGAGTACTGTGAGTGGAGGACTGGGCCTTTCCTGTCAGTCTACACGAATCTGCCAATCAGCTTTAGTGGGGGCGTGGCGCGAGCCTGTGGGTGGGGCCAAGGGCTTCACAAAGGGATGTGAGCTGGGGCCTCTGATGGGTGCTGGGCTGGTGCCAGGTGCCTGGCAGAGCCTGGTTTTTGTCACTGTGCTGGTGTTGCTTGTCGGATGCTCTGCCTCTGTCTTTCCTCTGCTGCTGTCCTGGCCAAGCCTGGCCTCTTCCCAGGTCCCCAAGAGATATGATACTGAAGGGAACCTTGTCCTTGCTTGGGACCTGGGGTGTTCCACCACCAAGGGCTCCCTGCCAGCTCACTCATTTCATTCATTTCAGTTATTGATGGGTACCTGCTCAGGGCCAGCTGTGGACAGGTGGCCAGGACCCAGACCTGGCTTCTCAGCCTCCTTGAAGAGAAAGGAACCCCAGCAGCCTGGGGCAGCTTGGGGCTGCCCGGCCTTAGTGGGTCATGGGTAGGGTGGGGTGGGCAGGGCTTCCTAGAAGAGGCCACTTGTGACAGGGCCCTGGAGGATGAATAGGAGTTCACTGACCAGGGTGTGGTGCAGGAGGAGAAAGTATGGTAGGCAGTGGCACAGAGGGAAATCAGGAGGTACTTTTGCAGGGGGAGAGGGAGTGTTCAGGGAGAATTCCACCCAGTGGAAGCTGCCATGGGTGAGGTGAGGGTTGGAAGGCGACGCTCCTTCCAGGCCCCAGCATCAGGGCCGGGCAGGCCTGTGGAGGTGTGGTGTCCTCGGGGCCTCGCAAGGCTTGGAGCAGAGGATTAGTGGCTTAGGAGGCTCTGACAGCTGCCTCCCTGGACAGGAGGGTGCGAGACAGCTGGCCAGGGAGGGGCCCTTTCCCTGACCTGAGTGACAGATGGGGAGGCCTGGATTAGTGCAGTGGCAGTGGGCAGGGCATGTGAAGGAGGCGGGGTGGCCAGGGAGGTCTAGGGAGAGGCTGTGGCTGGGGTTGGGGGCCAGGCACCACCTGTGGCAGTAACATCTTAGCTTGGCCCTGGGCACATTGTGGGTACCCAGGGAAAGTGCAGCCTGCAGTGGCAGGGGCCATGATGGTGTCTTCGTACATGTGGGGAAACCAAGGCAGACTGTGGGGAGGACTTTGTGAGGCAGTACCTCATATCAGGCTGGACGTGTGAGGTGTGAAGGGGAGATTTGGCCTTGGGTGTGGTCAGTGGCAGATGTTCCTCCCGCTCCGGACCCGCCTGGCTCTGCCCCTTCCTGTTCCAGACCCTTCCTTCTGTCTGCAGTAGACCTGCTGCCTGCCCTTGCTTGTGCTTCCAAACAAGCAGGTCTCCCCTGGTGCTTGAAGAAAGCCTGGGCAGGATGGTCCAGGAGCACAGGGCGGGGCTTCTCTGCAGGGGGTTGCTTTATCCTAGGGCTGGACTGGCAGGTGAGCGCCAGCAGCAGGGTGTCGTGCCCAGCTGCTTGGTGATTCTCGGCCCATGGAGGGAGAGGGAGAAAAAGCATTCTGTTTATTTATTGAAGGCATATGTAGAGGGAGGCCAACAACCAAGGCCCCATTACTGGTTCACCCTCCAGGGGTTGTGGGCGGGAGTCAGGACCTCAGGGTAGGGACCCGGTCACTTGTGCCATCTCCAGGGTTCTGCCTAGGCAGGAAGCTGGAGTCCGGTGCATGGACCCCATGCACCCTGGAATAGGATGCAGGCAGCATAATCCTGCGGCTAAAGGGATTCCCCAAGAAAGGAGAGTTAAGGCTGCCCCAGGAGGGCCCTGTGGTCAGGCTGGGGCTGTGCCGGCTCCCCAGCAGAGAGGCCTCCTGCTTGGGGTACCGTTGGTCATGTTGATAAGCTGGACACAGGGTCTGAGGATGAGCCTGAGGTTTTTGACCACTAGCCATCTGCCTTGAGCAGAGTGGGGAGGGGTGCGGGCTTCCTGTTGCTGTTTGTTTTTCGTTGGCGGTGGGGGTTGCCTGCAGAGACATCTGGTTCTGGGTCAGCCGAGCCATTGCTCCATTGCTGTGATGTCCTGCGAGAGGTATTGATCTGCCTTTCCGTCTGTGGATGGACTGGCAGAGCCGAGTGTGGCATGTCCACAGGGATGGAGAGCTGGAGTTCAGGCTGAGGCTTGAGACGAGACCTCAAGACCACCCTTCCCCCTGCCCTGGGTGTTCATGGGTGGGTGTCGAGTCCCTGGTGGGTGCTTAGCCCACCGGAGGCCATGGGGAAGGTGCCGTGGGCTTTGTGGCCATTGTTTTTTGGTGTTCACATGCTCTGCCCTCTCATCCTCCCTCACTGTCGTCTTGGGGGCTGTTGATGTAGGGAAGGGTGTGTGCTGAAAGAGGGGTCCTCGGTGGAAGGCCGTGGGGTGGTGTCCATGCCCCCTGTAGGCTAGGATGTCTCTGGCTATCTCCACGTGATGCGGTAGAACAGGCTTCCAGCCCGCTGGGCTGTGTCTTTGTTCCAGCTCCTTCCTCTCAGGGCTGGCCCACCATCCCTCCAGCCATGTTTCCCCTGGCCGGGTGGCTCTGCCGCTGTCAGCCTGGGCTGAGCCTCCGTCACCTGCCCTGTGCAATGATGCATAACTGCAACACCCTCTTGTGAGGTTCCCCTGGGAGGAGAGCATGCTGGGGCCTGTGAGGGCAGGCAGGGGTCCTGGCAGGGCCCCGGGCCAGCCCTTGTGCACCCCTGTCCGCAGTGCACTACCAGAAGATTGTCCACAGGGACATCAAGCCGTCCAACCTGCTGCTGGGGGATGACGGGCACGTGAAGATCGCCGACTTTGGAGTCAGCAACCAGTTTGAGGGCAGCGATGCGCGGCTGTCCAGCACGGCTGGGACCCCGGCGTTTATGGCCCCTGAGGCCATTTCTGATTCTGGCCAGAGCTTCAGTGGGAAGGTGACTACATGGGCCAGAGCCTGTCCCTGCGTGCCCTGGGGACCTAGCTTCTACCCCGAGGGTGGCCCTGTGTCCTGGGATATAACCAATTTCCCTCTTCCATGGCGCTTCCTCAGCTCTGCCCTCCAGTCCTTCACCACACAGCAGCCCCCTAGGTCCGGCCCCAAGATAGCTTCTCCTGGTTGCTGTGCCTTGGGCTCTGGGCTGGGCTAGGGGACAGGCAGAAATGAAGACAGCACCGCTGCCTGCCCTTCAGGATGGACCAGAGCGCAGGAGACTCAGGATTCGGGCAGGGTGGGGAATGCACTCTGACCTTGGATGTGGCAGGGTTGGGTACAAGGTGGCACCCAGAGACAGGGCGAGAGGATTGAGGGCCTGGGGACAGAGCCCAGTAGGGTGTGGGCAGCAGCGATGAGATGACCTCGGAGCTCGGGCTTTCTCCCTGGTTAGGACAGGCTTTTTGCCTGAGTGGTGACCCCAGCATGGTGTGCTCCCTGGGTGTGCACGTCTCACCTGTGAGGTACTGACTGTCCCAAGAAGTGCCAGTTAGGAAGTGTTTGCAAGCCTGCATAGCTCAGGAGCTCATGACAAGCTTGTGGACTGAGGTCTTAGACCATGTCTTATTTTTATATAATTCATGATGTTTCATTCTGAGAAATTCATTTTTAAAATGACATATAGTCTAAAACTTTTATTTTATTTATTTATTTAAATGTATGTATTTTCCTTTTATGTGGATAGCAGAGAGTCAGATTTTCCTTCTACCAGTTCACCCTCTAAGGGCCTAAGACAGCCAGGGATGGGCCAGGCCAAATCCAGGAGCCAGGAGCTCCATCCGGGTCTCCCACAGGAGTGTGGGGCCTGAGTACTGAGCGGCACACTGCTGGCTCTCAGGTGCTCCAGAGAAGGGAGCGTTATTGAAAGTGGAGGAGCTGGGACTTGAACCAGGCACTCCAGTATGTGAAGTGGGTGTCCCATGTGGTAACTACAAAGCCAGAGGCTTGGCTCTGATTTTGATACGATTCTAAATTTACAAATCCTATAAATCCCATATCCCGACATTTTATCTGATTTGTTTTAATCTTCTATTTAGGTGCACTCGTGCTATTTGTTTTCTTTAAAGGTTTTATGACTTTATTCATTTGAAAGGTAGTGTGACGGAGAGAGAGGGAGGGGCAGAGAAAGATCTTCCATCTTCCATCCCCTGGTTCATTCCCCACATAGCTGCATAACCAGGGTCTGGCCTGGCAGAAGCTAGGAGCCTGGGACTTCAGCAGGGTCTCCCACATGGCTGCAGGGACCTGAGTACTTGGACTCTCTTCTGCTGCTTTTCCCAAGCCTGTTAGCAGTGAACTGGATTGGAAGCAGAACAGCCAGGACTCAAGCCGGTATTCCTGTATGGGATGCTGACTTCACATGCGCTGGCTTAAGCCATTATGCCATACCATGGGCCCCTGTTGTAACTTTCCCAGGATCCAACCCTAGGTCACTTGATGCAGTCACTTGTCTTTGGTAACCTTGTCCTGTCTGGAAGGGTTCTTCAACCTTTCTTTGTCTTTCCTGACCTTGGTAGTTTTGGAAGAGAGAAGACCCCTTGCAGCCTGTTGCCAGCTTGCCTGTGTCTGGCATTCTGACTGGTTCAGTGGAACACCTGTAGTGGGGGCAGGGAGGGAGAGATGGGAGAATGGCAGGGTAGGGGCTGGGAGTGATGTGAGCGCTAGATCCAAGGCATGGGGGCACCTGTCAGTGCTTATAGCAGGGCCACAGAAACAGGTGGCTGGGGGCTTGACCAGTGGACTGTTAGAAGGGCTGACCCTTGTAAGCCAGAGCTGCGTTAGTGAGCATGAGTTCAGTATACACACCATTGTTTCCAGGATGCACTGTGTTTTGGGGACAGCTAGAATGAGGCTTTGCACCTGTTCAGACGGAAGCCGGTCTGCTTTGGACCTTGTCCTAAGGAAACTCTGGACTCTTGCAGGAAAAGGGACCCTGTTTTGGTCATCCCTGTGTCCCCAGAGCTCAGTCCAGGGCCCAGCATGGTGCAAACACCTGCCTGGGGAAGGAGACTGTGTCCCGTAGCTCACTGGGGCCGGGTGGGCTGGGGTGCTGGTGCCTCATGGAGGATTGATGTTCTTTCCAGGCCTTGGACGTGTGGGCCACCGGCATCACTCTGTACTGCTTTGTCTATGGGAAGGTGAGTGCTGGCTGACTGGGTTGTTCCATCCCTTGACACCATTCATTCAGTTGCTCTTTCTCTCCACACACTGTCCTCCACCTTTGCCCTGGGAGGCAGGCTGGACCTTGGGGACATCTGGAGCCCAGAGGTCACAGCCCTCAGGTAACCGCACTGAGGGGCAGCCGGGGACCTCAGTGGATGTGTCCCCCCAACTCCAGGCACGGGGTGGTGGTTTTGCTGGGGGCGGGTGGGTTCCCCAGCCTCACGGTCACCCCAGCAACCCCTTGTTTCAGTTGATTGTCACATATGGGCTATAGCACGGCAGGCTCAGGACAAATTAGATGGGCTCCTTCCCGTCTCCTGGGGGGCTCCAAGCTGCCCAGGGGCCCGTCCTGCTGGCTGTCAAGGTCTGCATGCTTTGTCTGCTTCTCTGCCCCCAGTGCCCGTTCATTGATGATTACATCCTGGCCCTGCACAGGAAGATCAAGAACGAAGCTGTGGTGTTCCCTGACCAGTGAGTTGGGCCTCCTTCCTTCCCCTGCTGGGGATTTAGTTGTAGAGCTCTGCCCACCGTGGTGGGGGGCGGGGAGGAGGGCTGAGCCCATGGAGGGCTGGGATCATGGAACCCATGGTCTCTGAGACTGTCAGGAGCAGGTGTCATTGCATGGGGTAGGGGGTAGAACTTGGGGGTAGGCCTTGGGATGGCCCTAATCACACAGGCACGCCACTCCTCCACTGCAGGATCAGTGACACAAGCCCATGAACTCAAGGGGAACACCACTGGCCCTACCAGGCAGTGGCCGGGTACCAGCCTGGAGTTGTAGGGGGAACATGGTCATTGGGGCCGGGACTTGCAGCCCCTTGCTTCTCCCATTGTGACCACATTCTCTCAGCCAGGGGCTCTCTGGGAGGCTTCCCTGCTTCTCCCTGCCCGTCCTGAGGTCAGCCCTAGCCACATGGGCTTCTGGCCTGAGCTCCCCAACTCCATGTTCTCCTATCTGCACATGGGCTGGGGCAGGTTGGAAGCAGGAATGGGAGTTATTCTCTGTGGGTGCTTCCGATCTGCCCACCTGGGGCTGTAGTGCTGCCCCCCAGACCTGTGCAGTCATGTACTCTGCTGACTGCCGGCCTCCCTCCAGCGCGGCCCTGGTGAGGCTTGAGTTGTCCGACCAGATTCCTGCTTGGAGCTTTTCTCCTGGCTTTCCGGAGTCCACAGGCCAGGGGGCCACCCTGCACTGGGCTGGAGCCCCTCACACCCGCCCCAGGTTGTCTGTTTCCCCTGCTTGTTGTTTGCCCAGCTCTGCTCTCCTACTGTCTCCCAGCACAGTAGCTAGGGAAGGGATGAAGCACAGAGGAAGCCCAAGGCTGCAACCCCAAATGGGGTCCTCATCCCCAGGAGGGTAGGGGCTCTCCATGAACTCTGGTGGGCAAGAGGCCTGGAGACCTGGAGCCGGGACATGGCCAGGGCAGGCTGGGTGGCTGTGTGCCAGTCTGCTCACCACTGGCCTTCCTGGCCATCTCTAGGTCGGGGGAAGGGTCTGGAGGGGAGAGTGGAGGCCTCTGGTGTCTGCCCAGCTGATTTCTCTTCCGTGATCCTCAGCGTCTGCCCTCCCTGGGGGGCGTCCGGCTCCCACAGAGCCCCGTGTGTGTTGTGGCCTTTGTCAGAGGGAGACCGTGTCACTGCCCCTCCCTACCCTGGGAAGGGCACCCCTGTGCTTGTTCTGGAACTCTGCCTTGGGAGCCTGAGGTGGGGTGCAGGGAGGGTTCTCATGAACTACCTCCCTCTCTCTCTCCTTTCTTCCCTCTCATCAGGCCAGAGGTCAGCGAAGAACTCAAGGACCTGATCCTGAAGATGCTGGACAAGAACCCTGAAACTAGAATCGGGGTGCCAGACATCAAAGTAGGGGAGCTAGAGGTCTTGGGCTAAGCTAGACCTCAATTCGTCTTTCTGGGGAGGTGGGCTGTGTGTATGTGTGTGTGTGTGTCGGCCTGGGGGCTTTTGTACTGAGTCCTTTGCTGGTGGGATGACCACATGCCCATGACCTTGGCCCATCGCTGTCCTCTTGGCCTCCACAGTTACACCCCTGGGTGACGAGGAATGGGGAGGAGCCTCTGCCCTCAGAGGAGGAACATTGCAGTGTGGTGGAGGTGACCGAGGAGGAGGTCAAGAACTCGGTCAAGGTCATCCCCAGCTGGACCACGGTGGTAAGAGGGTGGGACTGGGCAGCTGTGCTGGCCTGGGGGAGATTGGCAGCAGGGCCTTGGTTCTCTGCCCTCCCTGACCCTGACGCCCTACACTGCTGCTTCCTCTGTCCTTCACAGTGGGTCAGCCCTGCATTACAGCAGCTGACCTCCCTCTGCTGGCCGGCGGGGTGGGTGGTATGGATCAGCTGCTGGTAGGTCTGGGCACCCCCTCACAGCAACCTATGCCCCGCAGATCCTGGTCAAGTCCATGCTGAGAAAGCGTTCCTTTGGGAACCCGTTTGAGTCGCAAGCACGGAGGGAAGAGCGCTCCATGTCAGCTCCTGGAAGCTTGCTACCGTGAGTAGCTGGTGGGAGTTTCCTGGGGGATAAGAGTCGGGGGTCAGGTGGAGGGAGTTAACACTGCTGATATTAGGCTGTGTGGTCCAAGCCTGGAGCCTGAGGCCACCAACAGGTCTCAGAGCCGGGTCCTGTCCACAGCTGTCCTCCAGGCCAGGTTCCTTTCTGGACCAGACCCAGCTACCCTCACTCACCTCCCGCCAGGGGACAGGATGCCTTCTCTGTGTTACACCTTCCCCACTGAGGTCCCCTGAGCCTCTTGGTGGGCTCTGAATATGCCACACCTGGGGTTTGGGGGCCCAGAGGATCACCGGCAAGGGTATATCCCCTTGCAGAAGGCCTTGTGGGGCAGGGCACTGCTGCTCATGGGCCCTGTCCACACTGCCTTACTGAGAGGCTCAGGCCACCTATATGAGGCCATGTGCCAAGGCAAGGCATCATGGGTGCTTACGTTCCCAGGCAGTGTGGTTGATCAAAGGACTTGGCCAGGGCACGGCCACCCCATTGGCAGAATCACATGCTTGTATGGGTGTGCCACCTCACAGGACAAAAGGTGCTGCCCAAATCCCTGTGAGCCTGTCCTCAGCCTGCCCACATGTCCCTCCCTGAGGCCTACAGTGTGGGTACAGGCCTGAGAGAGCCCCGGTGCCCCCCACCTTGCATGAGAGAGCTGGCACCTGTGCCTGTGCAGGGCACCAGATGCGAATTTCTTAGGAGGCTCCTGAGAAGGTGGGGTCCCTTCACAGCAGGTGCACTGGTGTCTGTCCCATTCTGGGGACGCCCCGTAGCCCTAGCTGCAGCTTCCCATGCGTTCTGTGAGGTGATTGAGTTTGGAGGTCCTTGAACTCATCTGGGTCTGTAGGCCCTGAATCCTGGAATTGTGTCTAATAGCAGGGATCGCTTATAACCTGACGTCCAACCACGCCACTTTTGAGGGTGACAGGGGAAGCTGTTCCACATCTGGACAATAGGTGCTTGCGGGGCTGTTGAGCAAATCGGTTAGCTCAGTGCCTGTGTCCCAGCGCCCCCTAGTGACAGGATGAGCCAACCACGGTTATTTTATACCTGCAAGCTGTGATCCTGATGGTGGGCTTCAAGCTTTATTATTATTATTTTTTTCTTTTAAGACTTGTTTATTTTCATTTGAAAGGAATATTTATGGAAATAGATTGACAGAAATATTCTATCTGCTATTTCATTCCCCAGTGGCCATAAGCCAGGAGCCAGCAGTTTTCTTCTGGGCTTCCATGTGGTCCCATGGGGCCTTCTCTGCTGCTCACAGGCTGGGAGCAGGATTGGAAGTAGAGCAGCGGGGATGTGAACTGACGCCCATATGAGGTTCTAGTACCACGGTCAGAGGCTTATCCTCCATCACTGTGCCTGCTCCACGTTTAATGCTTTTCAGCTGTAAAATCTTAGAACTTGGACTCAAATTTAATCTCAGAAGCCAACTGTACCTTAGCAGCATCTCTTTTTGCCCTTGATTGGCTGTTTTTTACACTCTGTTTTTTACCAATGATCTAGGATCATTGGTAGTAGCATGCTGGGGTTGCAGGCAGCGGTTTCACCCACTGTCCCACAGTGCCAGCCCTGACGGTGGTCTTGGGAGGGGAAAATCAGTTAGAAGAATCCGCTAGGGGGCTGGTGTGATAACTCAACCAGCTAATCCTCTCCCTGCAAGTACCGGCATCCTGAATGGGTGTCGGTGTGTGTTTCAGCTGCTCCACTTCCCATCCAGCTCCCTGCTTGTGACCCGGGAAAGCAGTGGAGGATGGCCCAAAGCCTTGGGACTCTGCAGCCATGTGGGAGACCCAGAACAAGCTTCTGGCTCCTGGATTTACATTGGTGCAGCTTGGGTGTTGCAGCCAATTGGAGAGTGAACCAGCAGATTGAAGATTTCACTCTCTCCTTCTCTCTGTAAATCTGCCTTTCCAATAAAAATAGATAAAAAGACTGATGTATAGGAACTGTTCACTGTGCCCTGGGCAAAGCAGATGTCAAATGGAAGGCTCTCTGCCCAGCTCCATACCCGGGTTGGGGAGGGGGTGCTCTTTGGGGCCAATGTGGAAGGCCCTGGACCTGCATGGGAGTCAGTTGGCTGAGCGAGGGACAGGCTCTGGGGACCAGCTGGGGAGCCCCAGGAGGGTGTGCCTGGGACTGGACATAAGCTGGGTTTGGAAGGAGTCTTTGGTGAGGGATGTGGGGGGTTGAATACCTTGTGAGATGGCATTTTCTGAGGGTCCTCTGCTCCCCTACCTCATGTCCCCTGAACAGGAAAGAGACATGTGGTGAAGGAGGCAAGAGCTCGGAGCTGCCCGGTGTCCAGGAAGACGAGGCTGCATCCTGAGTCCCTGCATGCGCCCAGGGCCGGTCGGCAGCACGCTCACCCTGCGCCTCCAGAGGCCCACGGCCCTCCCACAACAGCCGCCCCGCCCCCGTGGGCAGCGGGCTGGGGACCACACCCCCTCTCCCGGCTCCTCCTCCCCCGTCGTGCTGCATGAGCTCGCGCATGCACGTCCAGGGACAACATCATCGGGACACGTGTCATCCGGGGCTTCGCCATGGTGGTGGTTGGGGGGTTGGGGCCGAGTGCACTCTCCCTGGCCTGACCCACCCTGCAGTGGAGCCAGGTACCCAGAGCCTGGCTGGTTGGCAAGGCCTGGGGCAGGAAAAACCCAGAGGGCAGGTGGAGGCCTGGCTTAGCACCAGTGTAGAGCCCTTGTGTGGAGGAGTGCCATGCCCCCCTCAGATGTGGGCCTGGAGGCTCTGTCTGGCAGGTGTACCTGGGCCTCACCAGGCAGAGGGCCAGTGTGCTTTAACCCAAGGGGTGGCAGGAGAAGTCCCCCTGTGTGGGGATGGCCAACAGCTTTGCATCGTTCCCAGCATGTGACCAAGAGGATTGAACTGTGTTTCAGTACCCAGAAATTGGGCTGAACCGAAATGAGATGGAAGCAGGAGTCACCTGCCTCCTCCTTCCTTGCCTGCCGAAGGGCCACCAGGGGCTGCCACTGGCCTGGGGTTAATGAGTGATACCCAGGGTTGTGGCCCTGTCCCCACTCAAGTAACTGGAATCTACTCGCTGAGCCTACACTGGCTTGCTGCACAGGCAGCGCATCTGCCCATGGCTTCACCCTTGGGACAGTCAACAGTGAACCTGCTTGGGGCGGGAGTGCTGGAGCGGGTGTGGACACAGACTGTCTCTGCGGGACCAGGGCCTGCTTGGCCGGAATTTATTGACCAAATAGACACTCTTGAGAGATTGAGGAAGGAGGTGATGCCGGCCTCTGAGCACAGGGCTGCCGCGTGGGGTTTCAACGGTACAGGAGGTGGGGTGCTGGACTGGAGGAGGGCTTGGGTCCTGCCGCAGCCACGTGCCCATGGGTGTCCACTGCACCTCCATGTACACACGGCTTGTGCGTGCCCATCTACTGCACACAGCGCACTCGCATGCCTTGTCCCGATTGGTACATACATCTGTGCTTGAGTTGCTCCATCTGTTGTGGGGCCGGGAGCAGGATGGGGTCATCCCTGGCTCCTTGGCCCTGGGCATTCAACGACCCACTGTTCGCAGAGTGCTTCAGCGCTGTCCTGGAGGGCATTCCAGGGGAGAGTCTGTGTGAGGCGAGTGACCTGCCACATGCCATGGCTGCAGGGGTCTCCGTGGCCTGGGCCTCCCTTGAAGGAGGCTCAGGGGTGGTTGGAGCCCTATGGGTCCATGCCTGTGGGTTTTGCAGGCAGCACAAGTAATAAGCAAAGCTCCCTGCGAGTGTTTTAAATATTAACTTCCCAGGAAGTGAGCTAAACACAATAAAAGCCTATTCTTAAGTTTCAACAAAAAAAGGGCTTCACAGTGTGTCTGTGTGTCTGTTTTCTGCAGCTGGAGGTGTGTTCTCTCCTGCACTGACTGACTTGGCTCATGTTTCTGGAAGGATCCAGATTGTCCCTAAGGCCCTCCTGAGTGGGACAGCAATTGTGAGACGTGCTGTTAGGGCCGGTGAAAGGGGAGGAAGGGAGAACAACTGACCTGGGGTTCAGGAAGCAGTTCAGACAGCTGGGTAAGCCCTGGGGCCCCTCCTAGGGAAGAACAGGGTGTTGGAGCCAGGGGGGGATGTGGGGTGGAAGTGCCGAGGGTCCTGCTGGGGAGTGACATGGCCTCAGGTACTGGTACAGCCTTGTAGGCCCTGTGTCCCCCTGCCCCAAACAAGGCCCTCCACGGCAGGGGAGGGCAAGAGGGCATCTCTGAGCACAGATAGCCTGGAGTTGGAGGCCAAGTGCAGCGGCACAGTTGCTGCTGTGGGGGAGCCTCAGTCTGTGTTGGGCGTAAGGCTAGTGACCTCAGCTCCTCTCCCGGGCAGTGAGGTTCTCCGGCCCTGCACCTGCTGTGTGGCACGGGCATGTGATTGTAAAGCCAATGAGATACTGAAGGAAATGTCCTGTAGTAATCAGAAAGGGCTCTGAGGCCCTGGATATAACATAGTTGGTGCTGGCTGCTGAGTGGAGCTGGGGTACCTGGTACTGAAGACTGGGCAGTAGACAGAATGGGAGGCTGCCCAGCCTGTGGATCAGACTCCTGCCCGCCTCCTGGTAAGCACAGGGCTCCCCCAGCCAGTCTCTCTGCTCCCCGCATCCTTACAGCCATTCCTTGCGGCTTCGGCTTCAGAACCTCTGATGGCAGTGTGCTGGGCTGTGGTCTGGGAGTCAGGGTGAAATAAAGAAAATGAATGGACCTCTTTGGGGAGTTGTTTTCGGTTCCTATGGACGGTTCCCACACATGCCCTTGACCTTGGTTAACCTTGCTTCAGTGGGTTCCTTTCCTTTAGTTGATGCACCAAGCTGGATTTGTGGCAATGAGTTACAGCTGCTGTTTCCACGAGGGCTCAATCTTGGGGTTCTGCATACTGGGGTTTCAGTAGCTGCCGGTTTGCACCATCACAGCCTCCTATGGGTTGTGCCGTGGTCCTTGAGGGCCTCTGGGCCCCACCTGCTCCCGTGCCCCATCACAGCAGCTGTGGATCTCTTGACCGTGTCCATCCACCTACCTGCCTTTTCCAGAAGGTCACATACAGTCACACGTCACTTAACCAACATGTTCCGTCTGCCGTGGGCTGCACAGCTGTCCGGGCCGGCAGCTTCTGTTAACTCCTGATGGCTTTTCTCTGTTAAGGAAAGATGAGACTCCCTCATCTCTTCCTCTTATCCTTTCATGGAAGAGGGAAGGAAAGAGGAAAGGGAGTGACCAATTCCTGCTATGGGCAGGGAACAAAAAGAGAGAGGCCTTTTGGAAGCCTGGCCCTCTACTCCCCTTAGCCCCCTTTCCTCAGAAGCAGAGACCACCCTGCTCCACTCCGTCACTGCCAGTCTTTCCCTTCATGGACACTGGCCTCCTCAGGGCTGCTCATGACCAACGAACTTCTAAAGCCATTGTCTGTACTTAAACTCTGAACTCCAGTCTGTCCCAATGTCCCACCCACTCTCCGGGTCTTCTGCCAGTGATCTAGTAAAATGCAAGCCAGCCAGCCTAATTGTGTAATCTATTTGTGTCCCCATTCATTAGATACATCTAGATGACTAAGTCTCAGACCCAGGTTTCATCCCATAAACAGCCTAACACCCTGGATCAGCGTCTATACCTCAAGTTTCGTCGTGTTTGATATGGAGTGTTTAATAGAAACGAACCCTTCAAGGGTTCAAGCGCTTGTCTAGCCCAGAGACATGGCTTTCAGCACAGATCTGGTCCTCACGGCGTGACTGTGCAGCGTCCATCGTGGGGACTTCATTCCGTGTCCCCACTGCGACCCCTGCTCCTCGCCAGGCCCCAGCTCCAGCCGCCAGGGGGCGACGGCGCTGCGGGCGGCCTTCTGACGGAGGCGGCGGACGCTCTAGGTGGCGGCGGCTGCTTCTCGGTGGCCCGTGGCCGCGGCGCTCTAGCCGGCAGGTGTGTGGGGCGGGCTCTCGGTGGTGCGGCCGGCGGGCAGCGATGGCGGCCGTACGCGGCCTGCGGGTGTCGGTGAAGGCGGAGGCCCCGGCCGGCCCGACCCTGGGGCTCTCCTTGCCCGAAGCAGAGTCCGCTTTGGAGCGCGGCGAGCCGGAGCCCATGGAGGTGGAGGAGGGCGAGCTGGAGATCGTCCCGGTGCGGCGCTCGCTGAAGGAGCTGATCCCGGTACGGGCTGGCGGCGGGGGTCGAGGAGCAGGTCGCTGCGTGGGGGTGTCCTGTGCGGGAGGTGAGGGTGCTGAGGGGGACCGCGAGGGGAGGTGGTCGGTGTCCCAGGCCAGGGAAGAGTGGAGAACGAAGAGGAGAATGGGGGCGCTAGCGCTGGGGGACAGGGGCGCCCGGCTGGAGGGGGGACGCGCAGCGGGAGAAAGGACGCCCGGGGGCCCGGAAATGGGTGTCGGGGGGACTGGAAGACGGGGAGCGCCTGGGGGTGGCCGAGGACACCCCACTTCGTGGTCCCTCCTTGGGCAGTGCACGGGGGAGCGCCTGGGGGTGGCCGAGGACGCCCCACTTCGTGGTCCCTCCTTGGGCAGTGCACGGGGGAGCGCCTGGGGGTGGCCGAGGACACCCCACTTCGTGGTCCCTCCTTGGACAGTGCGTGGGGAGGTCGCGGGAGGCGAACCCAGAGCTGTGGGGTGGCACAGGCTGCCGGCCCCCATCCCCTGGTGGAGGAGATCCTTCCTCCGGAGGGGCTGGACCTGGCGGCAGCTGACCCTTGCTATGTTGGGGCTGCTATGTTGGGGTCGTGCTGCCCATCCCGCGGCAAAGCTCCGCTGCACCTCCCCGCCTGTCCGCACCAGCGTCTGACCCTCAATGTAAGCCAGGTATCCAGGGTGCCTGTGCTGTTGCCCGCGGGCATGGTGAGAGGTGGGCAGCTTGTGGTTTCGTGGTGGACTTCTTGTCCAGTTCGTGGCTCCTTCTGTGTTCTTAATTTCCCACCCAACAGCAACTATGTTGTTTGTTTTTAGCCACATGGTCATCAAGTTTGCTTTAACTGTGGTGTTTAATTTTGATTGTTCATTTTCTTTGATGTGAAAGGCAGAAAAAACACAGAAATGATCTGTGGGCTGGTTCATTCCTGCAGAGGCTGGCAAACGCTGGGGTTGGGCTAGGATGAAGCCAGGAGCCTCAAACTCCATCTGGGTCTCCTGTGTGGGTGACAGGTACACAAACACTTGAATCATCACCTGCCACCTCCCAGGGTGCCCATTAGCAAGGAGCTGCGTTGGAAATGCAAGAGGCTGGGCCTTGAACCGGGTGTTCCCTTGTGGGGTGCAAGTAGCCAAGTTGTGGCTTACTGCCCTGCTAAATGCCCGCCCCATGTCTTGCTTTTAAACTGAAGTGAGGAGGAAAGGTTAAGGTAGGGTCACTTGAGATGACAAACACCACCATGGTAACTGTGTTAGATGGCAGGTGATTCCCTCATTTCAATTGTGAGGTAAGTATTGTCATGCCTTCCCTCAGTTAGCTCTGTATTGTACGCCCCACTATGTCAGGCACAGTCAGACATGCCTGTGGGACACACAGAATCAGTTTCCATAGTTAGCATGCAGTTCTGTGAAAGGGACCCTGTGAGCGGGTGGGGTGCAGGGGTAAGGAGAGGTACAGTGGGAAGCAGGACGCGACTGGATGATCAGAAAGGGGAAAGCCACTGAAACAGCGATGGCGTTCAAGCTGAGCCCTCAGCAGTGGAAAGGAGCCAGCCGTGCGCAGGTTGGCAGGGAGCAGGGCGAGCTGGGGCGCCTGCAGAGGAGGTGGAAGAGTTCACAGGGCAGCTGATGGGCACCTGGAAAGGTCAGAGGAGCCGTGCAGTGCTGTGCTGTCCCATCTTCTTGCACTCTGCTGCTTTCCCCTGCCATTCCGGAGGGGCGGGTGTTCCACCTGCTAGCCTGAAAGAGGAAACTTGTCCCATCCCGGCTGCCAAGCCTCGGCCTCCTCTTTGCCTTTTTTTTGCAAGAGCCTTTATAGATTTTCATGTCTGCGGAGACATTTTGATGATGGAATGGCTTTAGATTCTGGACAGGCTGTGATCTGGGAAAGACTTTCGGAGTGGTTGAGTGGTGTGGTGGAGTCACTGGGGTGGGTGTCTTAATAAGGGGTTGTCCACAGTGGGACAGGGTTGCTGGAAGGAACTGCCATCCAGAATACCTGGATGTCAGGCTGTGTTGGTCGTGGGATTTTCCCTGCATTGCTGTGATGTTTCTTACCCTTCCCTTTTGTTAGGATACCAGCAGAAGATACGAGAACAAGGCTGGCAGCTTCATCACTGGAATCGATGTCACTTCCAAAGTAAGGCAGGCCATGATTTATTCAGGTTGATGCGCAGGCGACCTTGGTGAACTTGGTCCCTAGGGCTTGCGGAGCAGTAGCTGTGTTTAGCTTCCTTTGTTTTTTCCCCTGTTGATGAATTAGCCTTGAAATGATGTGGTGTGGTCCTGTGCGTGGCGCCCTCCTGCATCCCACAGCAGCCAGGCAGCTTTCTGCCATTCACAAAAGGATAAAATCACCCTCCTTAGATGTTTCTGTTACTATTTCCAAGGAAACAAACTTCGCACTGAAACATAGAATGCATTTTGTTTTGTGTTTGGAAACTCTCCATTCTTAGAAAATATGTATCTCTTCCACTTGAAATGGAATGTTGCAGGTTGGACTCCAGCTAGCTGAGCTTTAAAGGCCCTACCTCCTGGTATCGGAACGGGTTTTTTGCTTCACTGTTAAGCTGCTTAGTCAAGCCCATTATTTTTGTTATTATAAACAACTAGTACATTTTTGTTGCTTTGAGCAGTGCTAGCCAATTTGGAGAGTTTGATTCTAATATGTGTAATTAAGCTGGGAATAGAATTTTAAATTATAGTCCCAAAAGGCCAAAAGAAAGAAAACTGACCATCTTTTAGACAGCTTTGAAACCAAGATAAAGTGAGAGTGTTTTCTTCGCACAGCTTTCCTAGGAGCTGCTGCTTGAGGCTGGCGGTTACCTGGATTTATTTTAAGTGGTGGAAGGAACTTACAAGGCGGGTAATTTTTTCAGTGAGACCTCAATGCCGCTTGTCACTTACAGGTGAAAACTGGCAATTCCAGGGACACAGGCTGGAACGGAGGAGGGCGTTTCTTTGTGTCAGTGTTATTTTTAGACAGGGAGCCAGCTCTGGGGAGGGGACTTCTCTGGCACCTGTCGCGTGTGTGCCAGGTGTGGTGACTGTGCCCACAGAGGGTCAGAGATGGTGGTGATGGGGAGGGGCTCCTGGAAGTCACACTAGAAGCAGAGGGTCTTCTCCCTGCCTCGGTCAGGCAACTTCTTTCTAGTGGTGGTTCAATTCTGTATCTGGACAATTGGGATGTTAAAATCGCTTTGCTTCTGATGTGTCAGCATGTTGGTTAATTGTGAGATGTCAGAGAACTTACTAAACTGTGAAACCCTAGTCATTCAGGCAACAAATATTCATTGCTTGCCTGCTGTGTCCCAGGCGTAGTGGTAGGCTGTGACAGAATGAAGATTATTATAATATGTACCAGTGTTAATCTATGCCCCACATCATTGAGTGAGAATATCCAGTGCCATACAAAACTATTCAGTATTACTATGTTTGTCTCTATTAGTGAGCTTGAGAGCTCCCATCTGGTGGTTCACTCCCCGCATGCTGACAAATGACCTGTTGAGGCCGCAGCTAACAGCCAGGAACTCCACCCAGGGCTCCTGCTTGGATGCAGGAATCCAGCTGTGTTAGCCATCACTGCTGCCTCTTCGGGTCTGCATTAGTAGGAAGTTGGAGTCAGAAACCAGAGAGACAGACCAGATGCCTGACCCCAAATTTATTTTAGCGTTATCAGCAGTTCATGTAATAATTTAACTTTCCTTCCCCAGGTTTCACTTCTCTAATGTTTTCTTTACCTTCTAGGAAGCAATTGAAAAGAAAGAACAGCGAGCCAAGCGTTTCCATTTTCGATCAGAAGTAAATCTAGCCCAGAGAAATGTAGCCTTGGACCGAGACATGATGAAGAAAGGTACAGGGTGTCTCTGGGGAAGCTCTGCCCGTTGACCCAGGAGTGGCTTTTCTCACTGTCATTGTTTCATGCATCTGGTCTTGCCTTACGTGACAAATCTTCAGAAATTTTATACAGCATTCTTAATGGACCCCGTTTTGATTGGGATCTAACTGGGGAAATTTTCCATCGTGTTGGAATTCAAGAAATCCTTTTTGTTTGGGGTTGTGGGGTGTTTGTAGTGGTTAAGACACTCTTGAGACAGCTGCATCCATTTTGTTGGAGTGTTGGAGTCCAGGTTCCAGCTAGTGCGTGACGTGGGAGAGGGCCAGTGTGGGCTTGAGTACCTGGGGCCCTTCCGCCTGTGGGAGACCTGGGTTACATTCTGACGTCGCTCTCAGCCTGGTCCAACCCCAGCTGTTACAGGCACTGAAGGAGTGAACTAGCCGAGGGGAGGAGTTCTTTCTGTCTGTCTGTCTCCCTTTCAAGTAGATGAAAAGAAATTTAAAAATGTAAGAAGGTTTTGGAGCATTTCACATTTCAGATTTTTTTGGATTGGAAACTCAGTTGGTGTAGCAATCTGTTCTAATCTTCCAAAGCAGTTTACAAATAAAAGGAAAAATTAGTACTCTTTTTAAGTTAACTTCTTTTTTTAAAGATATATTTATTTTTAATGGAAAAGCAGATATACAGAGAGGAGGAGAGACAGAGAGGAAGATCTTCCGTCCAATGATTCACTCCCCAAGTGGCCACAACTGAGCCAATCTGAAGCCAGGAGCTTCTTTTGGGTCTCCCACACGGGTGCAGGGTCCCAAGGCTTTGGGCCGTCCTTGACTGCTTTCCCAGGCCACATTCAGGGAGCTGGAAGGGAAGTGGGGACGTCAAGATTAGAACCTGCGCCCATATGGGATCCCAGTGCGTGCAAGGCGAGGACCTTAACTGCTCCGCTATTGCGCCAGGCCCCCAAAATTAGTACTCTTAATGAACCTACATTCTTACTATTCCACTTTTACAGAAATCCTTGAACACTAAAGGCCTCCCTGTGCTGTGTTTATAAAATGTGTGTATGTGCATTTAAAAGGGAGAGAGGATGCGCCTCCATTTGCTGGACTCAATTCCCAGATGCTTGAAGCTAGAGCTAGGCCAGGCCAAAGCCCAGGACCCACGTTCCGTCCAGGTCCTGTGTGGGTAGCAGGGTTCCCAGGGGCAGCTGCCTTCCTGAGCACATCAGTAGGACACTGAGCGGGAATTAGGGTAGTTTGGACTTGAATGAGCTCTCTGGCATGGGATGAACCCACTGTGCCACAGAGCCTGTCCCTGATTTGGCTGTTCCTTAAAGTGCTGTGGGCAGTGTCTGGATGCTGTGGGGCTGTGCTCTGTGTGTCCTTAGCCTTGCTTGGGTGACGAGAACAAAAGCTCAGTCATGTGTTGAATGAATGAAATAGTTACTATTTGTTGGGAACTTGCTTTCTTACCAGATACTATGTTTTGTATTTGTTTATTGTTTATCGCAACTTTGATATATATATATATACACATACATATATACATATATTTATTTATTTTTGAAAGGCACATTTTTACAGAGAGAGGGATAGAGAGGTCTTCTATCCTCTGATTCACTCTCCAAATGGTCACAGTGAGTGGAGCTGAACCAGAACGAAAGCTGCAAGCCAGGAGCTTCTTTCCGGATCTCCCGGATGGGCACAGCGGCCCAAGTACCTGGGGCGTCCTCTGCTGCTTTTCTGTTTTCAGCTAACGTGTCTGGGAAAACAGCCGAGGATGGTCCACATACCTGGGCCTCTGTAAGCACTTGAGAGACCCAAAAGGAGCTTTAGGTTTTTGACTCCTGGTTTCAGGCTGGCCCAGTTCCAGATGTTGCAGCCACTGGGGGAGTGAACCAGAGGAGAGAGGAATTTTATCTCTGTTTCTATTACTTTGCCTTTCAAATAAATAAAAATAAACAAATCTTAAGAAGAAAGGTGATCTGGACCAAGCTCCCCAGCCCAGGCTGCAGGATGTGTGTGCCAGTCTTTGGTGTCCGCTGAGTGCTTGCCAGTGGGACCACAGGGACAGGTTGGTCCCGGGGTCTTGCCTGTGGTGAGCATTACCTTTGGTGGCTGCTGTTGGTTACTGTGTGATCCTTAGCACCGCCGTTACTCCTTCCCTCCTTCACGCTTGAACTGTCCTGTGATGGGAGCACAGGCGCCTTGGCCTGCTTGGTCCTGCCCCGAGGCCTGCTTTCTCATCTCCCTCCTCCAGACTCCTCAGTTTCCAAGGAAGGCGTTGCCTCCAGACGTGGCTGGACGGGTGCCGTGTGTGGCAGGACTGCCGCCTGTCTCCTGGCGGGGTGCTCGGGGTCGGCGTGGCTGCTGCTGCTTGCAGTGGCTGGTGGAGGCTGAGCAGCGCCTGTTGTCATCCCGCCACGGGGCACAGATGCCTTAAGGACAGGCCTCAGGCTGTGTGCTCAGACTCACGCTCAGGCTGGGGTGGTCTCAATGCCTTGGCCTAGTGATCCTGTCAGAACAGGTGGGCTCAGTGTGCTCTTCACACAACTCCTGTCGTTTCTTTGTAACGTTCTGTAACTGTTAGCTATTAATTTTTTAAAGAAAGGATTATTTAATTTTTTTAAAGACTTATTTTTATTATTATTTTTTATTGGAAAGGCGGATATACAGAGAGAGGAGAGACAGAGAGGAAGATCTTCCCTCCAATGATTCACTCCCCAAGTGAGCACAACGGCCGATACTATGCCGATCCGAAGCCAGGAGCCTCTTCCGGGTCTCCCACACGGGTGCAGGGTCCCAAAGCTTTGGGCCGTCCTCGACTGCCTTCCCAGGCCACAGGCAGGGAGCTGGATGGGAAGTGGAGCTGCCGGGATTAGAACCGGCGCCCATATGGGATCCCAGCACGTTCAAGGCGAGGACTTTAACCACTACAGTATCACGTCAGGCCCTAGTCTATGTTATTTTTCAATATCATCATCATCGTGTAATTTTCTGCACTTTAGGTGTTTTTTTTTTTTTTTTTTTTTTTTGCCTTTATATGTCTCAGGATGTTTCTGCGATATATCGTAAATCATCTCCTGTTGTTAGTTATGTAGATAAACCATGATTCATTTAATGTGGGTAAGCCATACTTTCTTACCGTGATGGCTCTGGGTTATCAGGAGTGGTGCTGCAGTGATGCTCTGGGTGAGCGTGTGGTGTCTGGAGGAACTCCGGGTCATGTGGTGACATTTGTGATGGGGAGTTAGCCTCCCGGCTCCAACAGCAGGGCAGCCAGCTGTGCCCGCAGGTGCCTGCGGTCGGCGAGTCTGGTGTACCCTCGTGTCGGCAGTGAGATCAACCCTGTCTTCTTGTTTGCCAGCCGCTTGTGTTTTCTTTCGTGTTAATTACCAGTTTCTGTCCTTTGCATGTTTGTATTTTGAATGATCACTTTCCTACTGATTTCCGATTTCTTTGGTTTCGCGCTTTGGTTTTGTTACCCTGTTTTCATGTTTTGATACGTCTTCGTGCGCTGTCTGCTCTTCTTTCAGCATTGTTTCTACTGTGTGATAGCCCAAAACATACTTTAGAATTAGCTTGTCAGACTGAATGAAGAATAGTTAGGTTTGTTATTTTGTTATTGCAGGTTAATGTGTGGAGAGATTATTTAATCTTTTGGAGTTTAATATGCTTTTCCTAAATGAAGCATTTGTTTAATGCTGCATTCAAAGATAAAAATTAACATTGTCATGTCTCACGTTCTTTGGCAATAATTGTGGTTTTACTTAGCTTATTTCTTTTCTGAACACAAGTTGTCTGAGCTGTTGCAAAAGAATCCTTGTGGGTGGTAAAATTCTGTCCTCTTTTCTGGGTCTCATTTTTCTAGCAATCCCCAAGGTGCGGCTGGAGACCATCTACATTTGTGGAGTGGATGAGATGAGTACCCAGGACATCTTCTCCTATTTTAAGGAATACCCGCCAGCTCACATTGAGTGGTTGGACGACACCTCGTGTAAGTACCCCCAGGTGCTCGGTGCTGTGTGTGTTCATGTTTGTGCTGTCAGACGTCCTTGCTGTCTGAGGTGCTGAGTGAGTGTGACCCAGACTGCTTGTTTATGCCTGACCCAGGAAGGAAAGAAATGGCCCATCGGTGAGGCTCAGCACGCCTTGCCCAGGCTGCTCACTCACGCTGCCTGGACGTTCCTGGTCACTTCCGACCTGGGTCGTGGGGCTCCAGGAGGTTGGCTGTGACATCTGAGTCTGTCTGTATGATTGAGGCTTCTTCGACACTCACAGTTTCCCAGCCGAAGAGCCACATGTTCAGGGCCTTGGATGTTGTCATTGCTGCTTGTCATACAGTCATTCAATGGGCTGGCCCAGAACTAGATCAGAATTCCAGACTCTTAGCTGTGCTTGCCTTTGAACTGTGTTTTCTGCAACGTCATCTGCTTGCCCTCACCAGTGAGCTGTCCTCCTTGTGGGCAACCATAATTTTTATCTTGCCTCCCCCACGCCAAGAGTGGCCTCACTTCTGGAAGCCGTGTTGCTGCCTTGTGTTATCTAGGCTCACTAGGAGGCTGCCTTGACCTGCTGCCTGTAACTGAGCCGCCAGGTACACCCCAGCTAGCGGCCTGGGATTCTCACTGCTTTCTGAGTGTTAATTCAAGCCTGGTTGCTTTCCAGTAGAACTTTATTTATTTCTTTTCTCCCTAGCTCCCTCCTTCCCTCCCTCCCTCCCTCCCTCCCTCCCTCTCAGAACATAGGCAGGTGGGTTTGGCCTTTGGATCACAGTTTACTCACTCCCAATTTCAGTCATTTAAACTGAAATGAAGGTTTATTATGGTTGGAGGGACCCTTGGAACTGTCCAGTTCAGCTACCTCATATTGTTCATCAGAAACTAGAAATAGGAAATTTATTTGCCCCAAGCCATGTGGCGTAGAGACACAAGTGAGTCATATAAGACTTTGAAAGCCACTTTCTTGCTAAATTTTCTCCCTTAAAGGGCAAATTAAATTATCTGCTACAGAGCTAAGTAGCTGTTATGGCTGTACTGTATCTGCCCCTGGATGCCTTCCTCACCCACGCGTTCCACTGAGGGAGACTTAGGAAGCACGTCCATGTGACTGGCCTGCGGAAGGCTCCCCTGGAGAGAGCAGCAGGGTGACGGATAATCCAAATAAACTTGACAGTTAAATCATTCTTTTTTGAACATTTATTTTAATTGGAAAGACAGATTTACAGAGAGACAGAAAGATCTTCCACCCACTGGTTCACTCCCCAAGTGGCTGCAATGGCTGGAGCTGAGCAAACCTGAAGCCAGGAGATTCTTCTGGATCTCCCACATGGTTGCAAGGTCCCAAGGCCTTGGGCCACCCTCCACTGCTTGCCCAGATTGTAAGTTGGGAGCTGAATGGGAAGTGGAGCAGCCAGGATATGAACTAGTCCCCACATGGCATGCCAATGCTTGGAGGTAGAGGATTAGCCAGTTGAGCTAACATGCTGGCACCAAGTTACTGCCATTCTTTCATCATCTGGAACTGTACTACTCATATATTATACATCATATTTCAAGGAGTTAATATAAAGCCTTTCTGATGGACTGCTTTGGGGATCCAGTGTGAAATTGTGGTCCTAGACTGATTTCCTAAGAGATTCTATGGAATGGGCTAAGTGGTTAGCATGCCTCTGGGGATGGCCACATCCCATGTTGGGGCGTCTGAGTTTGAGTCCCAGCTGTTTGTGGCTCCAGCTTCCTGCTGCTGCGATGAGCAGTGATGGCTCAAGCACGTGGGTCCCTGCCGCCCCTGTAGGGAACCCGAGCTGAGTTCTGGGCTTCTCGCTTCAACTTAACTGTTACAGGAATTTGAAGAATGAACCAGCAAATGGAAAATCTCTGTCTCTCTGCCTTCAAATAAGTATAAAAAATACACACTTTTTAAAAAAGAGAGGATATAAAGATTATTTTTATAGAGGAGGCTTAGGGCCCAGCGCAGTGGGCATAGTAGGCTAATCCTGTGCCTACAGCCCAGTATCCCGTATGAGCACTGGTACGTGTACCAGCTGCTCCACTTCCCATCCAACTCCCTGCTTGTGACCTGGGAAAGCAGCAAAGGATGGCCAAAACCCTTGGGACCCTGCACCTCTGTGGGAGACCCGGAAGAAGCTCCTGGTTCCTGGTTTTGGATTGGTTCAGCTCCAGCCATGAAGCCACTTGGGGAGTGAACCATGGGTGGAAGATCTGTCTCTGCAGATCTGCCTTTCAAAAAAATATAAAACAAATCTTTATATTAAAAAAAGCAATGAAAAGATTTTCATACTGTGTTCTACACTTGGTTTTACTGCTTGATATGTGTTGGCTGACAGCAGTCTGCATGTGCGCGAGGCTGCAGCAAGGGGTGTGAGACGGAATCTGCTCTCAGGAAACAGAGTGGGCACAATGTGATACCTTATTTTGTGTTTTATTTTAGGTAATGTGGTTTGGCTGGACGAAATGACAGCCACACGAGCCCTTATTAATATGAGTTCTCTGCCAGCCCAGGATAAGATCAGAAGCAGGGATGCCAGTGAAGAAAAGTCATCTGAGAAAAATAAAAAAGGTAACCGAGCACTCGGGTGGGGTGCCCCAGAGGGTCCTGCTTCGCACAAGCCACTTTGGGCCGTTGCGTTTCCCAGCAGAGCGTCGCACCACGTCCTGCCAGCGAGCGTTTGTGTGTCAGCTGTGATACATTGGCTCCTCAGTGAACAGGATGAGAAAAACATGGTGAGACAAGACGGGTCATTGCAGGCTTCATCTTGCTCTTCCTCTTCCATTTTAGATAAGCCGGAAGACAGTTCCGATGACGACGAGGCTGAAGAAGGAGAAGTTGAAGATGAAAACGCAAGTGATGTGGAGGTTAGTAAAAGGGTCAGATGGTGAGTAAGCTTTTATTTTAAAAATTGCTTCCTGCTCTGACCATAGGACCTTTGGGGCTGAAACAGACTCTAAGCCTGAGCGTTAATTATAGTAGTTCATCTTGAAATCTTAATAATACTTCTGTATGAAATAAAACGGTTTTGTTGAGGAATACTTTGACATTTTCTAATCAGTAAAATTTAAAAATGACAGCATGTTTACTAATGATTTGTGCACTATTGTTAACAATACTTGAATATATTTATTTCTAAAATATTAAGTTCGTACTATATACCAAATTGTAGGCACTGAGAATATGGTTTCAAGTAAAGCCAAGTCCTTACTGTAGATCCTGCACTGTGAGAGGAAAGGAAGGGTGGGGCGGGAGGCGTGGAAGCTCGTGTTAGACATGGAGGTGAGAGAAGCCTCTGGCTTAGAAATTCTGCAGAACTAGTGTTACTGTTGGATTTAAAACTTTCTTGACGATAACTTGTCTGCTAAAGAAATGGATTAATGGCTGCAATTTTTATGTTGAAAATGTTTTCTTTTCTTCAGTTGGACACACTGTCTCAGGTAGAAGAAGAGTCTCTCTTAAGAAATGATCTTCGTCCAGCTAACAAACTAGCTAAAGGAAATAGATTGTTCATGAGGTTTGCTACAAAAGGTAAATTTGATACCTGATACTCATTTTAATGTTTAATCAAAATAAAGTGTTGAATGGTATCTTCCTCTTGATTAGAAATTAGATCAGGTCATTTTAAAAATCTCTTCAAAGTGTGGTATCCTGAGCTTGCTACCTGAGAAAGAATTTATGCCTTTGAAAGTAAAAGTTAATTGGTGCATATTTTCGTGATTACTGGTTAAAGTAGATCATTTTCTGCTAAAGGTAATTTGTTCCAAGTGCATTTTAGCCAGTTATCTCCTAGCCATAAAAACATCTTCAAATTACACTTTTTCAATTTATCAGCAATACCCTTGTCAGTGTGCATGCTGATACACCATTCAGCTGTAACTCTCTCTCTGTTTACGCACATTGATCTTCAGTGGCATTAGAAACACACAGAAAGTCAGCAAGTCCAGTGGTGCCTAGTGGTGGGGACATGATCTGGGAAATGCAGTGTTAGTTGATTTTTAAAGATTTATTTTATTTTGTTATATGTGATTTCATTTCATTATTGGAAAGGCAGATATACAGAGAGAAGGAGATACATAGAAAAAGATCTTCCATCCACTGGTTCACTTCCCAAGTGACTGCAATGGCCAGAGCTCAGCCAATCCTAAGCCAGGATCCAGCAACTTCTTCCGGGTCTCCCACATGGGTACAGGGTCCCAAGGCTTTGGGCCATCCTCCACTGCTCTCCCAGCCCACAGGCAGGGAACTGGAAGGGAAGTAGAGCAGCCACGACATGAACTTGTGCCCATATGGGATTCCAGTGCATGCCAGGTGAGGATTTAGCTGCTAGGCTATTGTGCCGGGTGCTTATTCCTTTTCTGATAGTGAAAAGAGGCTACTGAATTGAATGCTGTGCGCTCATTGGCTTAAGCACATAAATGTGTGAGGAGGGTGGCCGGTCCCTGGGTGAATCCCTGGCTGTGTGGCTCTTGCTGCAATTAGCACATGGAAACAGGAGATGTGTCAGTTGTTGCTGTTGTGTCCTGGCATTGTGTTTCATAGTAACCGTTTTCCACAGGTAGTAGAACTATACTCTAAAATGAAGCCAGTAGTATAAACCTGTGAGAGCGTCATTACTGTTATCACGGTTTCTATGTTACGTGTCACTGTGTTTCCTTTTATACAGCTGAGGACACAGTGGATGTGGTACACCGACTGCTGTATATGGGGTTAATGGACATGAGCACCTCACTAGGCGATAGAATATGTTATGGGTTGTGTTTCCAACTACCTCTCAGCTGACCAGAAACACCGATGCCCGTGTGTGTACTCACGTATATAGGCATGTGTGGCGCAGGACATGTTAGGTAACGGTGGGCTGTGTATACCACAGAGATGCTGCTGCTTATGACACAGGCGTCTCATCAAGTCCTCCATCTGCTGTGCTTCAGATTCGGCTTCCTGCTAATGCACCTGGCTAGGCAGCAGGTGCAGGCCAGCCCAAATTGATCCATCTCTCTGGCTGTGTCTTTCAAATAAATAAATCTTTAAAAACAACAACAGCAAAATAATAACGATCACCAGAATTTTCCACTGTAGATGTATTTTTTTTTCTTTTTGTAGTTAAGAAATTTGAAATTAGGCAAATAACTTGCTGCACATCGAACTTTCAGGCGATCTCTAACTCAGTCGTTTGCTTATTGGTTGGCAGCCAGTGGTGAGGAAGAATCTTACCGGGTCCCTGTTTCCTTGTTGTCTCAGTTGAGACTCCTGGGTTCTTGTTCAGGGAGTTTCCTTGCCATCACCGTCACCGTGACTGACACATTGCTTGACATGTGGCCAACAGAGCCCTCAGGCAGCCAGCGTTCTGCCGTTTGGCTTGCCTTGTTATTCTTCATCTGCTTCCTTTCTTTCCTGCACAACACAAACATGGTGATTTTCTAGATGCAACTTACACTTACCTGCCCCAGATCTAGAATCGGCTTGTTTTTCCCGGGACGTGGTGGGCGTGTGTTTTCCTTTGGGGAGGTGTGTGCCTAGTGACTTGTGTTGCACTGGCTGCCCTAAGTGGCCTTGGCCTGCAGTGGTCCGTGTACCCGGCCCCACACTGCTGCTCCCGGGAAGTGGGTAATTCCCAGCTGCCTTTCCTCGCTGCTGACTGGCGTTTGAACCTGGTGAATCTGGGCGTTTCTCTTGTTTACGTTTCACTGCAGAGACCGTTTGCGTACATGCGGAAGTAGCAGTGTGCTATTTTCTTTAGCCTTTCTGAGGGACAGTACAGATAACTAGAAACAAAGATTTAAATCTTTGTCTAAAAATTGTGTCTGGTCTGCTTATTTCTCCTCCCCCAAAGGTTTATTTCATTTATTTGAAATGGGGGCTGGGGGACAGAGATAGATCTTCATTCTGCTGGTTGACTATCCAAATGGCTGCAATGGCCAGAAGTAGGCTGCCCCAAGAACAGGAGCTTTTCCCACATGGACCATCTTATGCTGCTTTCCTCAGCACATCAGCAGGAGCTGGGTTGGAAGTGGAGCAGCTGAGACTCCAGCCATTGCCTGTATGAGATGTAGGTGCCATGTGCAGAAACCTAACCCACTATACCCACATGAGATGCCAGCACTGCAAGCAGTGACTTTATCCACTGTGCCACAGCACTCTCCCCTGGTCTGTTTCTATATCTCTTTATTCTTTGTTTGTTAGAGTGTTGTCTTCCAAAAATTAATGTCTTTTATGGACAGCAAAACTGGTATCTTTTCTAAAAAGCTACCTTTATGCCTCTGAGAACCTCGTTTTTGTTTTTATTTTAAGCGTTTCCCTGGGAAGCCAGTCATGTGCCCCACAGCATCCCCTGGTCAGTTCTGTTGATCTCTAGGCTGCACGGGCTCACTGGGCACTCGGGGAAGGTGGTGACACTTTCCTGGATCACTGGTTGCCCTGATCTGACCCCAGTTATGGAAAGCATGCTTGTTAAACCATTCGACAGCGTCCTCACAGCTACAGGAAATCCTAGATAATTGCTGTCATTCATCTTTAGATGACAAAAAGGAGCTTGGAGCAGCCAGACGGAGTCAGTATTACATGAAATATGGGAATCCAAATTACGGAGGCATGAAAGGAATTCTTAGCAATTCTTGGTGAGTCCGAAACCTTTTGATATGATTGTTGAAGTGGGAGTTAGGCTTTCCGTAACTCTTCAGGCGGTGTTCTGTGGGGAATGTGAACAGCCCAGGACTCAAAGGGAGGCAGGAGGGATGAGTTCATGCTCGTTAACTGTGGTAAATGATGTGAAAGTGCTGAAGTTTGCATGTCTTTAAAAATATCTCTGTTGTCACCACCTTACATTGCATCCGGGTGCAGTTGAAATGAGCTAGTGGGTTTAGAAGTCTTTTGCATGGGTTTTTTATTGTGTGCTTGTTTTGGTGATGTTCCAGGAAGCGAAGATACCATTCCCGTCGCATTCACCGGGACGTGATCAAGAAGCGAGCTCTGACTGGGGATGACGTCGGCTTGACCTCATACAAGCACCGACATTCCGGTAGTTGCCTGCTCAGCTCTTGGTAGACACATATTTGGCTCCTGAAATCGTATTTTTACTCTTAATGCAATCTTTTAAAGTTCAAAACTCTACTATCCTCTCTTCCTTGCGCTCACCCTGTGCCAGAGTAAGTTTTAAATTGCCCATCCCGAGAGGTCAGTGATTTGATGAAGCCGTCCCGATAGAAAGACCAAATGTGACATATGGAAAATAGACCTTTTGTTAGGAGCCTGATTCTTTTGTGAATATCAACAGCAGCATGAACATTGTTTAAGTTATTTCACACGGAGAGCTGCTTTTGTTCATGAGTTCAGACTGTGGAGGGCCTTCCCCTGCTGGCTTGCGCACGCGAATGCCTTGGAAAATGGGCCGTTGTGTCTCATCCCGCGTTTGTTCCTTTTTTTTTGCTTATTAGAACTAATTTCATTATGTTTTTTAAAAGTTTGTTTTTATCTTAACCTACCGTGGAATCTTCCCGTGTGCCGAGGCAGCGTGCAGACAGGTAACAGGCACCGTGTATATCCTGAATGAGGCGAGAAGAGCTGAAATGGGTGTGTTTGTCATTTAATGTGTATATACAAAATTGTGTACCTGAGAGCCACATATTAATAATGCACATGCTTTTTAGTACAGCTACATTTTTCTAATTTCAGTTGCTCTGAGAAACTACATGCACTTTATTCTTATAAAAGTATCAGAAAGCGAATTAATTCCAACACCCCAAGAGAATAAGTGACTTAATTTTATATATATCTTTGTCTCTTTTCATAATAAATATTCTAATTCTTTATATTCTGGTTATTCCACTCAGCGTAAGCATTATTCTTTAAATTTTAAAATTATAACTGGCTTTTGTTATTTGGGTAGTTATTGTCTGTAAAGTCACAGAGAACACTGAATTCACAAATACCTGTACAGAACCTGTGGCTACACCGACTTCCTTAACTGACCAGTACGTAGCATTGTTTTTTTTTTAAATATGGTTTTCTGTGTGAAACTGTTACTTAGTAAACAAAAAATAGTTATTTGCATATTTAAATAGTTTATTGCTTGGCCCACCACCTCGTGGCTTGCCTAAGTGAAGCTCCTTTAACACTGGTGTTTTCCCCAGTCAGGCACATCCCAGCCACCTTACGCTGGTGAGCACCACACCACTCCCAGCACCTCGCCTTGGAGTCATTTTAAATGGGGAGAGGAGTCACCCAAACAAAAAGCACAGAACTGGGCCCGGCGCAGTGGTGCAGTGGTTAAGGTCCTCGCCTTGCACGCCCGGGAATCCCATATGGGCACCAGTTCTATCCCGGCAGCCCCACTTCCCATCCAGCTCCCTGCCTGTGGCCTGGGAAAGCAGTCGAGGACAGCCCAAGGCTTTGGGACCCTGCACCCGTGTGGGAGACCCGGAAGAGGCTCCTAGCTTCGGATTGGCATAGCTTTGGCCGTTGCGCTCACTTGGGGAGTGAATCATTGGATGGAAGATCTTCCTCTCTGTCTCTCCTCTCTGTATATCCGCCTTTCCAATAAAAAATAATAAAAATAAATCTTTTAAAAAAAAAAGCACAGAACTGTGGAACACACAGCCCTAGGTGGACAGTGGCAGGATGCTTGTTTACAGTCCAGGTTGAAATAAGCAGAGTGTCTTCCCTTTGGAAATGGGCGTGTGTGGCACCTGAGGGTTATTTGGTGGTTTTGTTGCTCTGTATTCCCCTGCAGATGACTGTAAGGGCATCTCAAGTATGGGTTTTGGAGTTACCCAGGATCCTGGCAAGAGCTCAAGTACAGAACCTGTGAATAATGGAGGCTCACCGTTAAGTGACTTGATAATACTCCACTTGAAGGCAGTGTGGGCAGTGACCCTGGGCCGCAGTCGTCACAGTGGTGTGCAGTTGGGCACTGTTCTAGATGGTGCATCCCCATCCTGCGGAAGATTATCAGGATAGAAGACAGTTGTGCTTGTTTGAGTGCTTTTCCTGATGGTCTTTGCTCAATTTCTTTAGGACTAGTGAATGTTCCTGAGGAGCCCATCGAAGAGGAGGAGGAAGAGGAGGAGGAGGAGGACCAGGACATGGATGCCGATGACCGGGTGGTGGTGGAGTACCATGAGGAGCTCCCTGCCCTCAAGCAGGCCCGGGAGCGGAGCGCGTCCAGGCGCTCGAGTGACAGCAGCTCGGACTCAGATGAAATGGACTATGATCTGGAACTGAAAATGATTTCCACCCCTTCACCAAAGAAAAGCATGAAAATGACCATGTATGCCGACGAAGTGGAATCTCAGTTGAAAAATATTAGGTAAGCTTATTGTTTGATTTTACCAAGGTTGGCTTTTTAATCTGTTTTAAAAGCTAATTACAAATTTGTCAGTTCCTCTTACTATTATGATCACTTGTCTGTTCTAATATCAGTCCTTGGTAAGAGTTGAACTAAACAGATTCTTCCTCTGTACCAGCAGTGATCCTTATGGAAGCTGTGGGCAGTACAGACAGTGAAAATTGCTGTTCCTCTCCTAACGGCCGGTAGCAGATAGATGAGTCAACTGGGCTGTTTTTCTGTATCTGCACAGTGAATGGAGAGACTGTAGATGTGTTTGTATAAAATGCGGTTGAGTATTCGCTTTGCTTCTCCATTTTATGTAGCATAGCCATCTGCTATTTTACTTAACAAGTAGTCTATTGTTTGAAAGTATGATTTCTTAAATTCATTGCTAGGCATGTTGGCCTGTTTGCTTATTCTGTCACTGACTTGATAAATGTCTCAGTTGTATGAAACCAGATACATGTTTAAACATCTGGTAAGAATTGCTAAATTTCCCATAGAAGTGTTTTACTGGTTCCCATTGCCTCCTGTTACACAGAGCCTCATCAGCTGTAAGTGTTTGCGTCCTTTCTAATCTTTGCTGTCTTTACTAGCAAAAACAAAATGGGTTCTTATTTCTTTGTATATTTTTTTCTTTTTAAAAATATGATTTATTTATTCATTTATTTTTTAAGATTTATGATTTATTTTTATTGCAAAGTCAGATATATAGAGAGGAGGAGAGAGACAGAGAGGAAGATCTTCTGTCCGATGATTCACTCTCCAAGTGACTGCAACAGCGAGTGCTGCACCGATCCAAAGCCAGGAGCCAGGAACTTCCTCCACGTCTCCCACATGGGTGCAGGGTCCCAAGGCTTTGGGCCGTCCTCACTGCCTTCCCAGGCCACAAGCAGGGAGCTGGATGGGAAGTGGAGCTGCCAGGATTAGAACCAGTGCCCATGTGGGATCCCAGCGCGTTCAAGGCAAGGACTTTAGCCGCTAGGCCACTACACCAGGCCCAAAATATTATTTATTTTTTTAAGCTTTTTATTGCAAAGTCATATTTACAGAGAAAAGGAGATACAGAAAGATCCTCCAGCTGTTGGTTCATTCCCCAAGTGGCTGCGACAGCCAGAGCTGAGCTGATCCAAAGCCAGGAACCAAGAGCAGGGTGCAGGGTCCCAGAATGGGTTATCTTATTGTGCATTTCTTTGATGTACATTTCTTTTGCAGGGAGGACATGTAGTATACCTACAACTGCGAGGGTTAGAGCCCAAGACTGCTAAGATGTCTGTTGAGGTATTTTGGTGGAATAAAAGAAGACCTTTCAGGTTGATTGGTTTGCATGGCCTGACTTACATCCTTGTTTGTAATTTTCAGAGAACTTTCTGTGAGAGACTGTTGCCAAAATTATGCTGCACCCAGCGGGGTAATAGACCAAGAAGTCTTCCTTTAATGAAAGAGACAGTAGATTCTGACTGTGTCATATTACTTTTTTTTTTCTATCATTTAGAAGGCAGGTATGGAGAGAGAGTGAGCTCTGCCCTCCTCTGCCTCAGTCCCTGAATGTGCACAACAGCTGGGTCTGGGCCAGCCACAGCCGAAACTCTGAGCTCAGTCCTGCTCTCCTAGCTGAGTGGCAGGGACACAGGTGTCTGAGCAGTCACCGGCCACCGCTCAGAATGCTCATTAGTGGGAAACAAATCAGAAGTCGAGCTGGATGCGGAGCGCAGGGACTCCAGTGTGGGCTGCAGGTCCCCAGCAGGTCTTCCCTGCTGTGTCAGATGCCCGTCCCCCGTGTCTTTGCTGCAGCCCAAGTCACAACCCGCGTAAATAGAGGTTCCTCGCTCCCTCCAGGCTTCTTCTAAACGTGCTTCCCAGGGGACACGGCTTGCATCGGGGGCTGCTTGCAGGCATGGACACCACCCTGGAAACCCGGAACTTCCCATTTCTCCACCATTCTGTCTGTAGTAGGCCGATCATGGCTTTTGTTAGAAAACAAATCACAATGGATGTATGGTATGCGGACGATGAACATTTTAGATTGGGTTTTGTAAAGGTTGTTTTCTCTCAAGTTAATTAACCTTCTCTATTTATTTTTAAAGGAACTCCATGAAGGCAGATAGCATTTCCACAAGCAATATCAAAAACCGAATCGGTAACAAATTATCAACAGAGAAGTTTGCAGATGTCCGGCATCTGCTAGATGAGAAGCGGCAGCATTCAAGGCCACGGCCTCCAGGCAGCAGCGCCAAATCAGGTGCTATTCTACTTTTGAGTCTGGACGGCTGATGGGGCGGTGATAGTTCCTTCAATGGAATAGTCCGCTTTAGCACATCTGCATTTTTTCACCAGGAATTGGAATTTCAGGACATGAAAAATAGACTTTTGCCAGACAAGCTTTCAATATTTTTGTCTCAAACACTTGTTTTACTCTGTACGTCATTAGTGTATTTTATACAAAAGAGTCATAGAAATGAAGTCGGGTGCATGTATAAATGGTTAGGAGTTTGATCTAGATCGTTCATGTGTGGCCGTGGCTGCTCCATGCAGGGCTGTATAATAGACTGGGTACATTAGAAGTCTGGAGGACATGCCACCGGTCGCCTAGGGAACTACAGAAGGGAAAGAGGTGTTAGAACTAGGCTTTGGAGAGGGGATGGGGATTCAAGTGGCAAAGCTGATTTTTCTGAGGCGATTTTTTTTAAACTGCCTACTTTTTTTTAAGATATATTTTATTTTTTATTACAAAGTCAGATATACAGAGAGGAGGAGAGACAGAGAGGAAGATCTTCCGTCCGATGATTCACTCCCCAAGTGATCACAACGGCCAGTGCTGCACCGATCTAAAACCAGGAGCCAGGAACTTCCTCCAGGTCTCCCACAGTGGTGCAGAGTCTCTAGGCTTTGGGCTGTCCTCGACTGCTTTCCCAGGCCACAAGCAGGGAGCTGGATGGGAAGTGGAGCTGCTGGGATTAGAACCAGTTCCCATATGAGATCCCAGTGCGTTCAAGGGGAGGACTTTAGCTGCAAGGCTACTGTGCTGGGCCCATAAACTGCCTACTTTAGAAAGGCAGTTTAGGAGTGATTTAAATAAGATGGGCCAGAATAGGTCAGGGGCAGTGGAAAAAATGAGGATAGAAAGCCCCACAAAGGAAGACGTAGTGCTGAACATTGTGGGAAGAGAGAAAGCCAAGGGCTCGGCCGGAGGGAGGGAGAAGTAGGTGCCAGCATCTGGGAGAGGCGTAAGGGAGGCAGGGGTGGCGAGCCCCAGCACAGAGCTGGTGGGTGAGTGTGTGCTGCGCTCGCTCTGTTGGAGGGAGCTAGGGGCGGGCACATGTTCACTGGTTACACGTGGTAAGTTTGTTGAAAACTACTTACCCATTTGAAGATCCCAACTTTTTATCCGAGGAGCTTGCAGCTTTGTTAACTTTTGTTGCACTTTAGTGTGCTTGGTTCTACTTGCAAACAAAACAGAAGTTGATTGGTTCTCCTTCAGATATTCTTTTCTGGGGAAGCAGATTCTCAGCTGCCCTCGTCTGGGAACCCTTAAAGTCCAGATTTAGGAGAGCTCTGGTCGATGGCACAGGTGGTAAAGCACCCTTTCTCTTTTCCAGATATACGCCAGCGGTTAGGCAAGAGACCATATTCTCCAGAGAAGGCTTTCAGTGCTAACCCGATGGCTCGGCGAGACCCCCCTTCCGACGTGCACAGTAGGCTGGGTGTTCCCAGGCAGGATGTTAAAGGCCTCTACTCGGACACTCGGGAGAGGAAGTCAGGTGGGTGACAAGGTGATGCTTCTGCCTTCCCCGGGGCCGGGGGGCAGTAGGCTAACAGAGAAGGGAAGGCAGGAAATGGCACGTGGCAAGGGTAAATCAGTTTTCCTCCTCTGTTACAATTATTGTCTTCACCATCACCATCTTTATCGTTATCCTCCTGCTGACAGGTTTAAAAGAAGCTCCCCAGAACTCTGGTTCTCTGTTTGGCACAGATTCTTTCCCAGGCTCATGTGTGTTCCTCCCGTCTTTCTCCCACATGTTTGTAGATAGCCTACTTTTTCCGTGTCTCATTTTATGATACTCATTTCCCCACGTTGTTATGGTCCTCTGTTCTTCATAAATAAAACTTAATCACCTCTTAGTGTGGCTGTTCCACAAAGTGCTGCACGCCTTTCATCTGCTGATAGGTTTAATGAGGTAACTTTTTTTTTTTAAATCTTTATTGGAAGGGCAGATCAGATTTACAAAGAGGAAAAACAAAGATTTTTCCATGCATTGGCTCATTCCCCAAGTGGCTGCAATAGTTGGCGCTAAACCAGTCTGAAGCCAGGAGCCAGGAGCTTCTTTTGGGTCTTACACACAGGTGCAGGGTCCCAAGGCTTTGGGTTGTCCCATGATGCTTTCCTAGGCCACATTCAGGGAGCTAGATGGGAAGTGAAGCTTCTGGGACATGAACCAGTGCCCATATTTATTATATTTATTACATTTATGTTTTTTTGTTTATATATGTATATATTATTTGAAAGGCAAAGTTTAGAGAGAGAATGAGAGAGAGAGAAATTGTCTATCTGCTGGTTTACTCCCCAAATTACCATAATGGCCAGATTTGGACTGGTCAAGAGCCAAGAGTTGCTTCTGGGTCTCCCACATGGGGCAGGAGCCTAAGAACTTGGGGTGGTACAGTCAGAACTGGAACTGGTGTCCCTGTGGGATGCTGGCGGCATAGCTAGGGGCTTAGTTTGCTGCACCATGGCATCAGTCCCTGAGATAACGTTTTTAAAAAGTAATGAACAGAAAGCACCTGTTCACAGGTATCAGTCAGTCAGTCCACGGAGCATTAGAGCTGACAAGCATGTGGATGGCCTCCCACTGGCAGATGGCACTGGCACATGGGTCTTACCAGAGAAGACAGCTGTGATGGGAGACAGCCTGTGGCGTGGGGCTGGTGTCTGCTCAGTGGGGACAGTCTCCCTGTGAGGTCAGACCCTTCCAGTGGCAAGCCAGAGCTTCAGCCAGGCAAGTGAGGACCTCCCTGGGCTTGTGCCCGTGGCTGCCAGTGCCACAGGCCGCTGGTCTTTGCTGCACAGCAGGTGTGGGCAGTGCCCCTGTTCCCAGTGCTACTTGGTTTTCAGCCTTGACTGCCCACCTGAAGTACCTTCTCGCCCAAACAGGTGGCTTATGGAATCGCTTAGGATCTGCACCCAAGACCAAAGAAAAGAACCTGAAGAAAGTGGATCCCAGGGTACCCGGCACTGAGGAAGATGATTCCGAGCTGCAAAGGGCGTGGGGGGCTCTGATTAAGGAGAAAGAACAGTCTCGCCAAAAGAAGAGCCGGTTAGATAACTTACCATCTCTCCAGATTGAAGTTAGTCGGGAAAGCAGCTCTGGTTCCGAGGCAGAGTCCTGATGCCCCTGAGCTTGTGGCAGCTGCCCTACAGCTTGGCCTTCTCACACGGGGCGGGCACCCGGTAGGAGGCTCCCCCTGCAGGAGTGGGCATCCTCCTGCCCCGACTCGTCTAGTCACTGGGCTCTTGGCTCTCGGCCAAGACGTCTGTAAGCATGTGATGCATTTGGAAAGGCATCTCTCTGGCTTTGGATGCAGAGTTGTAGTTTGGGCCCTTGGTTCTTTTCCCACCACCCCTTAAGCTTTATACCCTGAGGAAAAAAAAGGCAGCCCTCCAGATTTTGTAGAGGTTTTTCTTAGTATTTTTAACATTGTGTCTTTTAAAAGAAATGTTTTACACAGTTCATCCAAAGAGCAGAGAACTGAACTTCTCACTATTGCCTTGGCCCTGACAGCTGTTACCAGCACCCTTTTCCCAAGAAAAGTCAGTTCCCAGGTGCTTATTGGACAGCCTTCGAGGGGGAAGATGAGGGAAGCTGCCAGCTCAGCCTTCCGGGACCCTAGTGTGGGGGCCGAATCTCAAGGACCTGACCTCAGAGGTACACCTGTGCCGCCCACGTAGCTGAGAGACCCAGCGTTGACCGCCCTTCCTCTCCTCCCTGGGGGGTTCTGTCAGAGGCCTCTTACTGGCTGTTGGCTTGACATCAAGTTCAGTGCTATGGGGGTCTTTTACGGGGAAAAAAAAACTGTGACTTCTGGATTTGGGGTTGATTTTGGGTTAGGGGTGGGGTCGTGGGTTCATGTTGAACAATTTTTAAGTATTATGTTGAAGAAATACTGATGATTTAAAAGTTTAAATTTTTAATTTTTATATGTGGAAATTCTTCCTGTTGGTTACAGGGGAAGCTCAAGTAGTGTCTTCTTTTGTGCTGTTAAATATATATTATATACTTTGGAAGAAGGCAAAGAGAGGAGTCTCATTATTTTTAAATGCCTCTAACTGATAGTCTGTGCATTGTACATAGGGCTCCGCTCGCTTTGGGTCCATGGTAGCAAAAAGTCCACCCATCTGAGATGGGGAACTGTGTCATCACTTCAGAAGTGATGCCTTAATATTTATTCTTTCTGTCTCCAAGTTGTGGCACTCCAAGACTGTTTTAAAACTAGCAAATAAGAGAATAAGAAAAATTTTCATTGGCTTAGTTTTAAACTCCCTTCAGATAATTTTCCTTCAGAAAGGAAATTCTGTTGTCTTCCTCTGATTTTTATCTAGAAGTATTTAATTTGGTTTCCCTCTGCAGGCTGAGAAATAGTGTTTCATTTCAGTGCACTAGAACTTGAGAGTCCAGTACACAGTAAGCCTCGTCCCTTTTGTGATGTCCCAGTTGGCCACCAGCCTGCAGTGTCCTAGCGGAACCCTGGACCCCAGAGACCTTGACTTGTGGCTGAGCTAGTGGTCACAGATTCCCCTGGGGTCCGGGAGAATCTGGAATACGGAACACATTGGTCTCAAAGAAAGCAGAGGGCTTTTGTTTTCTTGAAACATGAAAGCTGTAGCAACAGCTATGTGGTACTATGTGGTTTTGGTTCCCCTGCTTTCCCTCCGTCTGGAAAGGCTAGTGCGTAACCACTGCAAGACCCAGCTGCCCGTGCCAGGTCAGGGATGGGGCCAGTGTCTCTGCTGATTGAGACCTCAGGTCTCTGAGCTTTCTCCGTTCTTGCTCAGGGCCAGGTTCTCAGGAAGCGGCCAGGCTGCGGTGTAGGTTGAGCGAAGCGTGCTGGGGCTTGGAAGCTAGAGCCATATGGCAGTCCTCAGCTCGTGGCCTCTGTCTCCTCAGGTGGCCAATGAGCAGACTGCTCCAGAGCTGCTGGACTTGGCGCATGGGAGAGCCGTGCCGCCATGGGCTGGCCAGTGCTGCCTTCTGTTGTGGGTGGGAAGGGGGTCACGGAGACAAGTGAGAGCCCACATTATTGGTGCCGGCTTCCCCTCACCCCACAGCCCCTTCCTGTGGGCAGGCTGCCCGGTGATGTGATGTGCAGGCTTGAGAAGATTCCTCCTTACTGGCTGTCCTTTTGCAACCCCAGGAAAGCCCTCAGCTACCAGGGCCTCTCAGGGCTCACCAATCTCCTGCTAAAGATCAAAGACTTTCCAGAGTTGGGATAGGGGCAGTCTGCAATCAAACTGAATGTTTGATCTGGCCAAGAAAAACAGCCCACAACCACCCAGGGAGACCCCACAGCAGTGACCTTAGGGGTCTTCCTTTTATTCCCAGAGTTATTGGCCTTCTCAGCTTCTTCCCCTCGGCCTGCTCTCTGGCACTGGGTGGTGTAGCGCGTCCAGGTCCTGTCTTTGGAATTTAGGAGTAGGGTTGGACAGTCGGATGGCCAGTGGCACTCCCCAGCTGTGTGGATGGCAGGGCAATACACTTTTTTTTTATTATTATTGCTCTTAATCCTTGTATATAGGAAATGTTAAAATGATTTGCTGCTTGAGAGCAATTGCAGATACCTCATTGCTGTTCTCCACTCTCCCTGTCTGGGAGCAGGTTCCCAGGAGAGCTTGGAACCCACAGGAAGATGTCATGTGTCTCCTGTGGCCTGCTCTGCTCTAATGGGCAAACCCCTCCCTCTGGTTCAGCCCCTATTCTGTCCCACTGCGTCCCACTCGTCTCTGCCCCATCTCTCCTTCTCCGCTCTGCAGGCTTCCACCAGGGTGGGCTTCTGTGGTTATAAACAGCTCAACTGAGGGAGAGATGCTTTCCAGAGCTTGCCCATCACGACATTCATGTGTGGGACATTGTCATCAGCCATTAACAGTCCCTCCCTGTCCCAGTCTTCCCCCCGCCCTTGACAACTAACTGCTGTTCTGTTTCCGTGGATTTGTCCGTTCTGGACATTGCGTATCAAGGCAATCACATGCTAAACTTCTACAAGGGGACTTAACACCCCCCCCCCCACCTTCATGGTAAAAGGATTTAAAGATTAGTTTGTTTTGGTGTAAACAAAAAAAACTTGAAGTCCATGCATTATTTTTCCTTTTTTCTTCTTAAATATTTATTTTATTGGAAAGGCAGATTTACAGAGAGAAGGTAAGGCAGTGAGGAAGATCTTCCATCCAATGGTTCACTCCCCAAGTGGCCACAATAGCTGGAGCTGAGCCAATCCGAAGCCAGGAGCCAGGAACCAGGAGCTTCTTCCAGGTCTCTCACATGGGTGCAGGGTCCCAAGGTCTTGGGCCTTCCTTTATTGCTTTCCCAGGTCACAAGCATGGAGCTGGAAGTAAAGCAGCCAGGACAAGAACAGGTGCCCATCAGGGATACTGGCACCTGCAAAATGGAGAATTAACCTTTTGAACCTCAGTGCCAGCCCTGCCCCCCTGCACCCATTGTTTTTCTATACTATTCATTTTCCATGAACTTTCTGAGGACATCCTCATATTTATGACTAGTTTCTTATTTTCAGGGTTCATCCATGTTGTGGCATTATCAGTGTTTCATTTTTAAATTGCTGAATGATACTCCACTGTGTGCAGCTGTCGTGTCTATCATTCATCGGTTGGTCGACACTGGAGTTGTTTCCACCATTTGGCTGTGACGAGCAGTGCCGTGGGCTCTCCTGTGCAAGCTGCTGTGAATGTGTGTTTTCATCATTCCTCGGTTGGTAGCTAGGCGTGGGATTGCTGTGGTGACTGTCTTTAGCCCTTTGGGGAGCTGCCAAGCTGTTCTCCCAGGCTGCTGTCACATTCCCCGTGAGGGTCCCAACTTGCTCGTGTCTTCACCAATGCTGTTCTGTGTGACGTGGTGTGCTGTCCTCCCGTGGTTTTGATTGGCCTTTCATGACCGTGGTGTCGGGCTGCTTTTCGTGTACTGCAGGGTGAGTTAGCGGAGGTAGCAACCTGATACTGTTCTTCCTTTGCTTGAAAGCTTTCCCCAGCGTCACCATCGCCCTTGGAATCCATTCCAGACTTCCAGGCTTACTTCTGGCCTCTCTGGCCTGACCTCCCCAGTCTCCCTGACACTTGACCTGTTGCTTCACTGGCTCCATCTCAGGCCCATCAGCCTCCCAGCGTACACACCCTGCTGGCCCTGTCCTGGGGCCATCGCCTGTGCCCACCCCAGCCTCGCAGGCGGGCCTCAATCTTCCCTTCTCTCTTCCCATCACGCTCCAGGCCTTAGGGACCCTTCAGGAGGCGAGCTGTAGCCTCTGGAGCATTGCTGTGGATCCCTGTTCTGTCTCCCATGGTCCTGCCGTGGAGGATGCTTGGTTTACTCCAGAATCAGGTTATAAAGTAAGCACCCAAGTCTCTTGCAGTGAGAGATTCCTGCACAAGGGAGGTGTGTGGCTTGTAATCAGGCCCTTGCTGTACAAAAATTGCCTCCTTACAGATGTTGGAATTACACCGCAGGGGAGAGAGGCTCTGGGGATGGAGGTAGGCCCCAGGGACAGCAAGAGTCCCAACGCGCCCAGGCCCTGCCAGGGCTCAGCCTGCTGGGAGTCACTGTCCTTGCTCCTTGTCCTCCCCCCACCCCTGACCTTTGAGCCTTCTCAGACAAATACTGTTGTGTTTAACACATGATGTGTGAACCCACGTAATGCCGCGTTGCTGTACCCCCAGTACAGCTGTACACTGGACTGTAATTTCCTTTCTTGGTGTGTCTTGTTAGACTGTGAGCTCTGAGAGAGCAGGGACCACGTGTAGTTTGTTCCTGAGGCTCGGCTCATGTGTGCTACCAGGCCTCCTGTGCAGCTCCTCCAGGAGCCTGTGGTGGCCTAGTGAATCCTCTGTCCTCTGAGGCCCAGGGCTCTTGCGTAGGTCAGTGCTTGGTTTTCTTCCATGTCCATATGCCTCTTGATGTTCACGTTTTGTTTTCCCGTCTAGCCTGTGAGCTCCCGAGGAGCAGGTGTCTTCGTGTTGTTATCTCTGTCCTCCCATGAGGGCAGCCCCGAGTAAGGAGCCCTTCCCAGTGAGTGAACTGCGCTAGCCCAGCTCCACACTGCTGTCCACAGCCTGTGCTGCTTCTAGATGAGACAGTCTGATTTGAAAAGGGAAGACTTCTCAAGAGTGCAGACGCTGTGCAAGTAGACTTGGATAAACCCCAAGTTCGGATGAACTGGCTGTGACAGGGACTTCCACCGCTCTCTAAAGCAGAGGCTGGGAAAATCATGCATGTAACCCTGGAGACCTCTCAGAAAAATAGTCATAGGCCTCAGGACAGGAGGAAGAGAAGCTGCCAGCTAGGTGATGGGAAGGGACTTGTGGGCCAGGTAGCAGCCTCTGGTCCTGCTCAGGGGAGAGTGAGGACGATGCCAAGGAGGACGACAGCTCCTTCCCGCAGCTTCTCTTTCATTAAGGTAGCACCCGCCGAACTTCCTTGGTGCAGTTACGGAGCAAGGCTACCACACACTCGGGATTAAAGTCAGCAGCAGATTGTGGCTTTGCAGATGACTTAATTGCTGCACAAAAAAGTTTGATGCAAAAGTATTTGCTTTTAAAGCTTACATCCTAGGAAGTAAATTAGAAGTTACACTTTTTTTTTCTTTTAAGAGCTAAAAGGAGAGAATGCATTTGGTAACCTTGAAAATAGCATGCTTGCTTCGAGGCCGACTCTTACTGCATAATCTGACCTACGATAAATATCTACAACTTTTCTTACATGTTTATAAAATAAATCTTAGAAGAAATACCACTGCAGCTGTTTTTTTTTCCCCCGGTGAGACACAGTGACTGTTCTCTGGAGCTTTGGTACTGCTGGGAACAGGAGGGAGACGCAGCCCTGGAAGCCTGTTGAGAGGGCTTGAGAAGTGGGGCGAGAGCGTGCTGTGCCCTGAATGAAACTCCGGAGAGTGGATGGTTTCCCTGCCACGTCAGTACCCTGCCTGCATGTGGGTGGGGCAGGAAGGTGGGCGTTACCTGCTTGTCCCCCGCAGCCCCTTATGAGAGGCGGAGGCTCAGCTTCCTGTCCCTTTGCGGCACTGTCCTGGTGTTGGATCGGACTGTCCCTCATCTCACAGGTGAGATTTCCTCCTGAGGGATGAGAGCTGCAAGCAGCACTTCTACCTCAGGTAGAATGCCTTTTGGGGAAGGCCAGATAACATGATGATTCGGGAGTGAGTGAGGAAGAGGGCGGGAGCAAATATGAGTGAGGCCTGAGCCTGCACACGGGTCCTTGACCCCAGGCTGTCCCCTCTCCTCCCAGCCTCTCATCTTTCCCGGACAGGAGCCTTCGCCCATACCCCTCTCCCTCACGCCCAGCCCCCAGAGCATGCACATGTACTGTCCAGACTTGGGTCTGGAAGATGTGTGTTGGTGTGCTCACGCTGCTGTGAAAGCTCTCACAGAGCACGCAGCTGCGAACGATGCCGTTGTCTTCTCACTCACTTGGGGGTTGTGGGCACGGCCGGTATTAAGGCCACCAATCCTATCACTTCAGTATCTCCTAAAAGCTGTGTCTTCAGTACACCCAGGCTGGTATGGGAGTAGGGACAGGTTCATTCCCAGCATCTAGTCATGCAAGGATCCTGGTCTGTAGGCATCTGAAAAAATGAGGTCTCTGCTTTTTAAAAGCTGGATCTGAAGGGAGCAGGGCTTGTAGCCCTGCAGGAGCCTGGTTCCAGAGCTCCAGCTCTGCCCCCTAGCGGCCGTGCGGCCTTGGGTAAGGCACATGCCTGCCAGCATCCTCAACTGCAAAAACCGGGGTGTATACGTGTAGTGGCTGAGGCTGAGTTCAGCACCCACGAGGCGTTACCCCTGCTCTCCACTCGCCTCCTCGCAGCACCCTGCACTCGCCCACATTCTCCCCAGCTTCCTAGGGCTCTGAGGCAAGTGGGTAGTGCGAGCCAGGGCAGGCTGGGCCTGGCAGCTGCCTAGCTCTCTACACACCTCACGGACAGGAGGAAAGTCTTCCATGGAGAGCCCTCCCCTTTACCCAGGAACATTCACTTTAACTGGAGTAATTTTAACACCACAAAAAACAGTTGCAGGGGTAAAGATGCTGCCATGCTTTATTTATCATTTGTTCCTTGCTGCCTCTGGACCACACCAGGCACCAGCTGCCCTCGCCTCTGAGGGCTGGGCCGTTTGTTTGCTAAGAGCAGAGACCACAGCACAGTGAGTGAGTTGAGGAAGTGCGCTTGGGAGCAGCAGTCGCTGGTTGGGAGTCCCCGTTCTGTTTTCACGCTAGCTCAGGAGCGATGGTCACTGTTGTTTGCTCGGAATCCATCCAGTACAAGACAGCTTCAGTGACCCCCTTTTCTTCGGTCTCTTCCTGAGCAGTCCCTGGGCCTGTCACTGACTGCTTTAAAGAGTTGTAGAAGGTTTGTTGAGTGGGTCCCCTAGCATTTAGCGTGGGTGAGTTAGACAGCCACTGGGAGGTTTGCTTTGGTTAGAAGTGTCTTTGTGCCGCGCACCCATGGGAGGAAAATCGTCTAACAAAGCCTGGCCCTGACCTTGGGTGGTGGGGAGGAGGGACAGTTACTGTCCCTTGGCCTCAAAGGGCCCCTGTGTGCTCAGGATCAGAGGCACTGACAAGCTGGATGAGTCCGTCTTAGATGGCTGTAGCAAGAGATGCAGAAATTGATGTACCTTGCCGAAGTTCACACTCCCAACATGAAGTCGCGCTTCCCTGTGGAGTCTCCAGCAAGCTGCAGTCCTGGGTGCCAGCTCTGCCCTGTGACCCTCCAGGTCAGGTGCCCCTGGAACTCAGTGAGTTAAGAGGCAGAGGACAGCCCTGAGCCCTGGAATGGAGGAAGAGAGGGTGCTCTGATCTGGCCTGCGCTGGTGGGAAAAGCGGCCCTGTACTCGCCTTCAGCTGCTTCACACCTCTGCTGGTATGTGGGGAGGGGTGGGCAGGTGGGGGGCTGGGGGATGAATTGTAATTCCTGTACCAATAGCTGTAATTTTATCATAGCTGTTTTGCATTAGGTCTCCACAGAACTTTGGCCAAGCCAGCCTTTGATGTGAGAAACAAAATAAAATTGACTGTTCTAATCACTAAGCCAACACCACTGTTTCCTTTAATGCAGTCACACTTCACTGAGCACCCCTAGCATTCCATATTGACGGCCTTGGGTTCCAGTCCTGGCTTCTGTGCTGATTTTAGCTTCCTGCTGGCTCAGGTGAGTGGGGCCCTACCACCCACATGGAAGTTCTGGATTGGCATTCTGGCCTCTCGGTTTCAGCCTGCTCCAGCCGCAGATATTTCAGTTATTTGGGGAGTGACCCATTGCATGGAAGATCTCTGTTTCCCTCACTGCCTGTTAGAAAAAAAAGCATTTTTTTTTTTTAAGATTTATCTTTATTGTAAGGTCAGATATTCAGAAAGGAGGAGAGACAGAGAGGAAGATCCTCCATCTGTTGATTAACTTCCCAAGTGACCACAACGGCCAGAGCTGTGCTGATCCGAAGCCAGGAGCCAGGAGTTTCTTCTGGGTCTTCCACGCAGGTGCAGGGTCCCAAGGCCCTGGACCATTCTCAACTGCTTTCCCAGGCCAAAAGCAGGGAGCTGGATGGGAAGTAGAGCTGCCGGGATTAGAACCGGCACCCATATGGGATCCTGGCATATTCAAGGCAAGGACTTCAGCTAGTAGGCTATCAAGCCGAGCCCGGAAAAATAAATTTCTAAAGAACTGTTCTTCCTGGGACTGAGGACATTATTGTGTCTCAGAGGTGATATCGGTGTTTTTTAACTCGATACAACTATGAAGTCCAGTTCTCTACACTGGTGATAATATGGAGGGCTCTGTGACCACAGGGGCTGACGCCGGTGTGTTGGAGAACAGCCCTATCACCGTGCACTACCTGCACTTCCCAACAACCTGGAAGCGGAAGTGCAGGGAAGACCCGCCTGTCGTGAGTTAATCCAACAAGTTGTGGTCAGTGCTTTTTCTCTTTTTCTTTTTAAGATTTATTTATTTTTATTGGAAAAGCAGAAATACAGAGGAGGATCTTCCGTCTGATGATTTACTCCCCAAGCGGTCGCAACAGCTGGAGCTGAGCCGATCCAAAGCCAGGAGCCAGAAACTTCCTCCATGTCTCCCACACGGGTGCAGGGTCCCAAGGCTTTGGGCCGTCCTCGACTGCTTTACCAAGTCACAAGCAGGGAACTTGATGGGAAATGGGGCTGGCCAGGATTAGAACTGGCACTTATATGGGATCCCGGCATGTTCAAGGCAAGGGCTTTAGCTGTTAGGCCACCGCTCTGGGCCCCACAGTCAGTTTTTATAAGACCGTCTGCCATATAGGATGTCTGGCGCCTGGGAGGGCTCAGAGGTGTGCCATGGGACCACAGGAGTCACCCTGTTCTGTAGCTGGAGCAGCTCAGAGCCCTGTTCGAGCAGGGTCTGCAGCAGGGTGCTGGAACCAGAATAGAACTGAGTGCTGCAGGTCTTTGCTCACCTGGCCCGCCACAGCCCCAGTGCCTTGCAGCCAAGGCGTTACTTCCTGGGGCCGGAGCTGGGTGGGAGGTGGCTGACGGTGGTCCCCGGGGCAGGATGATTCGATGAGCTAGGTTGCTACTGCCACTACAGCACACAGCTCACCACCATTCCTTCCGAGTAGGGGATGGCAGTGTCAAAGCATGGATGACAACGCAGAACCCATGGCTGCCTCTTAGCTCCCAGGAGTCGGCCCCCAGCCGCTGAGAAAGCCACATGGGCTGGCTGGCTGGCTGGCGGTGTAGGAACAGAAGAACCTGACTGCCTGTGGCCCCCTGCTGGCCTCTGTCTCCGCCTCCCACCCTCGCACACCATAGGGGAAGCTGAGGCTGCCCTGCGGCTCCTGGCTCAGCCACACATGCGGCTGCCTCTGCTCCAGCTGGGATGTGGCTCTTCCTCTCTCTGCTCTGCACAGCCGGTAAGTCAGCTTCCCCTCCTGCCTCGGGAGGCTGCCAGGGGCCTGGTTGGTCTGTCTGATGGGGACTCAGTGAGGACTGGAGGGTAGATGAGGTGTGGGCTCTCCCCACCCCACGAGGGAGAGCGTAGGGCTGCTACTGAGGCTGCCTGCGGATGGTCCAGATTTCTGTTGGCTTGTTGCTTGGGTTGGGGTCACCCCCTCTCCCCTTGGCCATCACTCCTGGCCTAAGGAGGCTGCCAATGACCATTCCGCCTGCAGAGGGGGGCTCAGCGGCTGAGGGTGCGGTCCTCATGAGAATGTGGGCCTCATGAGAATGTGGGCATTGAAGAGGCCCCAGGGGGAGAAGCTGCATGGTGGGGGGCAGGTGCTGGAGGATGGGGTGGGGAGCCAGCTTCCTGTTCCTGTTGTTAGGGTTGGTTTGAAAAACTGTGTGAATGAGCAGGGAGGGGAGACTCTTCTCCTTGGGGTTCTGCCCAGGCTGTTGAGCCTCCCGTGGAAGACTTAGTGGGAAAGCCAAGCCTTGGGCCTGCCCTCAGGGATCCCACCTGAGCCCCTGGAGGTGGCTTGGGTCAGGTGAACTAGACTAATGGGGGCCTCCTTCACTGGTCACAGGCATTTGAAGTGAAGGGGCTTTGGGGAGCTGGAGTTCTCCCTGAAAGGAAACTGGGATCAGCTGATGGAACCCAGTGTCTGGGGGAGCTGAGTCCATGTCAAGATGGGGCTCAGGTCAGCACCTGCCAGGGGTCCCGGTCACTGAAGACCAGACCCCAAGCTGCACAGGGCCCCAGCAGAGCATACCCTCTGGGACAGATTTGGGTGTTCGCTGCTTCGAAAGCAGCAGGAGTTGGCTTGGAGAGATCAAAGCTCCGTTGGATATCCTTGCCCTTCCTTTACAGTGTGAGCCTGTCTTTACTGTCGGTCATGTTCAGGGTATGGAGAGGGCCTCACCCTGTGGACACCTTAAGGCCTCACCACACCCAGCATGTCCCAAGAAGACAGAATTCTGACCAGTGCTACAAGAAGGTGCCAATAGACAGGTGGCTCAGGTCCCCATCCTGCCCACCTTCCAAATCTAGAATATTCCCACAGCCCGAGGTGCTGATCCCGTGCAGGAGCCCGTGTCTCTGTCCTGTAAGCACTGGGACAAGTGTCCAGCAGCACAGCAGATGACATTTATTAGACCTCTCTGAGGCCTGGGCACTGCCTGAGCTGCTGGACGATGGGGCCAAAGCAGAGTGGACTTCCTGTGCACACCAGCCCCGAAATTCCACTGAGTGCAGGGTGAGAGCAGGGTCCAGCGTCTCCAGCTGTGCTGGAAAGAGTGATGCTGAGCACCATGAAGTGCTGCACTTGGAAAGGGACCAGTCTGGGAGAGGTTCCTGGAAGAAAGGAGACTGGTTCTGCCTTGAGAGCTGGCGAGAGTCTGAGAAAGCAGCAAGGAGGTACTGGGGGAGGGGAGAACCACTCAGACTGCGACCCTGGGACCAGGCCCTTTAATGCTGTGCCTGGCCGGGCCTGGTCCCCACCTTCCATCCCTCTGGTCACCTACTGTGGCCATGTTCACTTGTCATCATCAGTGGGAGCAGATGACCTAACACTGGCCTAAGGAAGGTGCTGCCGGGCAGGTGCAGATGTGCACGGACCCTGGGCACCGTGTCAGCCTGCTGTCCTCAGGTCAGGGGTGAGACTGGCCACAGCTGTTCACTTCTCCATCCAGGGTCAGCATTCCTTACCATGCGGAGAAGGAACTGGGCTGTTTACTTAGAGCCTTACAAGGGGGGAGAAGGAGGAAGTGGAAATCCAGGCCTGCTCTGCTGATGGCCACTCAGGTCACGGCTTGTGGCCCTGTTCAGGTAGCAGGAGGGCAGCACCACCTGTCGCTGTGTGCAGGGTGGATGGAGAACTGCAGTGGGCACTGTGGTGCTGGGCCCGAAGGATTGGGGCTGGACAGCAGGGAGAGGCGGCTTCCTGTATAGGGAAACAGTATGGGCAAAGGCTTGGGAGTGACAAGGCTGGCTTTGGGATGGAGGAGGCTGAGGCCGGGGTGGCAGCAGCCACCTCTTCTCTCACAGATCAACCCTGAGACAGGGGCAGTGCCCTGGGTAGGGGCCATGGTGTGAAGAGAAAGGTGTACACACAATGCGTGCATGTGCACACCCTAACCCCTGTAAGAGGGGCCACGGCAGATGTTTTGTGAGTCTCAGTACAAGATGAGAAAGAGTATGTGGCAGCCCAGGCAAGCATGAGGTTCCCCAAAGGGCAGCATTCTTGGGAGAGCCGGGGCGGGAGGAGGAAACCCCTGTCTGGTGTGCAAAGTTGGCTTGTGCAGTGGGTGATGTGTGGGTGTGACGTGTGTGGGGTACACATGAAGCATGTAGGGGGTATATGTGATAGGATAGTGTATTAGGGTGTGACTGGGAAGTGTGGGGTTAGGGTGCATGCGGGCTGTCTGAGCTATATGGGTGTGAGATGCCATGGAGTGGATTTGAGCTTCGTGGGGTCTGGGTGTGTATGGGGTACATGGTTCCTAGGGGTGGTGAGCGAGGCGGTGTAGGTAGATGGCGTGTGCCAGGGGACATGTGGGCAGCTGGGCTTAGGAGGTCCACAGGGTGGGGGTGAGGAACGTAGGGGGCCTCTGAGAGGCAGGCTGAGGGTTTGGATGTAACCCTGAAGACGTCAGGAAGCCACAGTCAGGCTCAAGCCGCGGAGTGGCCGTCAGCCCTGTGGCTTAGACAGAGAACACTCAGCACTGTGAGCAGCATGTGGCGTGCCCCAAGTAGACGGCACAGAGAGGGGAGGGCAGGCCGGGAGCCATGAGCATTGGATTGGAGTGACGAGGCCCCTGTGCAAAAGGGACAGAAGTGCGGCCCTGGCAGGCGAGGGCTCTGCAAACAGTGCCAAGCTGGGACCTTGCTGTCGGGCCTTGCTGCATGTGCGGGGCCAGTGTTCTTCAGATGGACTGTGACCCCTGGGCCTCAAGTGGCCCCAGCTGAGCATGGGGATGACTTGCTGTGCTGTGGTAGTGTGCCTTTTTTTTTTTTTTAACAAGATGTATTATTATTGGAAAGGCAGATTTACAGAGAGGAGGAGAGACAGAAAGATCTGTCTGCTGATTCATTCTCCAAGTGGCCGCAATGGCCAGTGCTGCGCCGATCCAAAGCCAGGAGCCTGGAGCTTCCTCTGGGTCTCCCACGTGGGTGCAGGGTCCCAAGGCATTGGGCCATCCTCTACTGCTCTCCCAGGTCACAAGCAGGGAACTGGAAGGGAAGTTGAGCAGCCAGGACATTTGGGATCCTGGCACTTGAATGGGGGAGAATTAGCTATTTGAGCCAATGCTCCAGACCAAACAGTGTGCCCCTAAGGTGCCTAGATAGGGGCAGGCGTTTGGGCCTAGCAGTTAGGTCACCAGCTGGGACCCTTTCCTCCTATGACTCCAGCCCTTCCTGATAATGCGGATCCTGGGAGGCTCAAGTGTGACTCCAGGGTCTGCGTCCCTCCAACTGGGGGAGACTTGGAATTGAGTCCCGAGCCCTCGGCTTCAGCCTGGCCCAGCCTCAGCTAGTGCAGACATTTGTGGGGTGAGCTCGCAGGTGGGAGCCTCGCTGTTCCTCTCTTTGTCTCTCTCATTCTTTCTGGCTGTCATATGAATTTAAAAAATAAAACAGGAAATGCCCCGTGGAGGGGAGGGGAGGTGGGGGGAGTGTGACAGGATGGAAGGGGCATTGTATGTGACTCAGCAGCCCCTGTGGGTCGTGTGGTGACGGATGCTGGTTTTGCTGGGCTATGCAGTCTGACAGCTGGCAAGGGGCTGCGGACAGGGACGGGCACAGCTGCGACACAGGAGGTGCCACCTCTGGGATGGTGACAACTCGTGACAATGGCACCTACATGTGGAGGCCTCATAGATGGGCAGACTGAAGGCAGGGGACAGCCCCAGGTGCTTTGTGACTCTGACGACCAGTGAGGATTTGAACCAAGGCTGTCTTGGGGGGGGAGGCGGGGGGTCCACACTGCTTGCTCTGAGTCTCAGTGGGCAGTGGCGGGAAAGGGGGTCCCCCTCAGGGGGTAGCCCGGGCAAAGGAGAGCCCATTGAATGCAGTGACTCTCAGCACGCAAGCGTACACTGCACACACACACCACACCCACACCAGGGGCACACATCCGTATATACATGCGCATACATTCTCATACATACCTATCAGACATACACCACATTTACACTCATACGTGCACCCACGTACCACACACATGCCAAAAACAGCCAACTCATGTGCTACAAAAATGTCCAAACACACCAGACACCACATACACTACACAAATATACACACACACCATACCCTACACTCCAGACACATATGCCCATATATGTACACAACACGTAGCACACACACACACCGCCCCCACACACTCACCACTTACACATACACCACACACACCGGCCACACACACACACCCCACCCCCACACACTCACCACTTACACATACACCACACACACCGCCCACACACACACACACCCCACCCCCACACACTCTCCTTCACACACACACACACACACACACACATTCTCTAGTCCCTGCCCCCATGCTAGAGGTTCACGCTGACAAAGCTGCCAGCTCTGTGAAGCCACATTCTGCCCACTCGGCAGCACGGGCACTTCAGGCAACCTTGCCCAGCTCTCCAGGCCTTTGTCCTGTTCCCTCTGTTTCCCAACCCCTCGGGGCTTCCGGCTTTTACTAAAGGCTTTGGCATTGGGCACACCTGGGCTGCAGATTCTTCCATTTCTTGGTGGCCTTCTCAGCCCTGCAGGGGGTGTGGCACCTCATTCCCACCCCATGGGGCCCCTGGCTTCCAGGTGCCTCGGTGGAACAGCGGGCCCATGGGAACAACAGTGGGGTGCAGGATCACGGCAGGTGGAGATGAGTCACAAGTCACTGTGGCTGAGACAGGATTTAGAGTCAGGCAGAGGCACGGCGGGATGCTGCGGGGCTCCCCGTTCCTCCTGGCTGACATGCAGAGGTTGGGGGTGCAAGGAGGTAGGCCTTCACAAAGGCCGCTCAGGAGACAGCAGGCGGGCAGGTGGCGGCCTGGCAGTGGATGCAGAGCTGAGTGTGGGTGGGGTTAGGGTATCTGACCATGAGGCTGGGTTTTCCTTGAAGTCACATCTGTCATTAACACCAGAGAGGAAATATAAGGAGAGAGGAGCTGCCCGTGACCAGCTTGGGGTGCTCACCTTCTGGGGCTCTCCTTCTCAGCCTGCTCATTTTGGGCTTTTCCCAGATCTGGCTGACCATGAGCCAATAGGAGACAAGGCCAGGAGCCAGGAGCCTGAGTCCCCAGCCACTGCTGGCCTTGCTTTAATCCCAGGATGGACGTGTCTGGGATAGTACAAGCCTCTTCCCAGCCTGGGAGGTGGTACATGAATCCCTGACCGGCCCCCACTCCCAGCATCCACCACGTGTGGGCCACCATGCAAGGCCCCCAGGGAATGTGGTGAGCGAAGCAGGTACAGTCGAGGTCCTTGCAGGATTTACTGCCTGGGGTGGGACAGAGGGTATGGTCATGGCTGCAAGTAAATAATGCAACAAGTGAGGTCAAGGCTGAGGGTAGGGGCAAGTGCCCAGGTGGGGCCGGGGTGAGTGGGGGCGTCAGGAAGGACTCTCCTGGGAGTCAGTGGTGGGAACAAGGACAAGGTCTCTGTAGTCTGGGGGCAAGGAGCCTCTTGTAAGGGGAACACAGAATGTCCCCATCTTGCCGGGTTCCTTGTTACACTGACATAAGGCAGAGGAGCAGGAGAGAACAGGACAGACGCTGGTCCATGGACTGGGACCCAGGTGGCTCCCTGAGCCACAAAAAAGCTAAGGGGCTGGGGGCTGGCAGGGCAGGGCGTGGAGGGGGAAATGTGACTGCAGTGGCTGTGGGAAGCAGATAAAGTCTGTTTGTCTTTCCCAGGGCCAAATCCACACAGCTGCCCCTGTGTGTGTGGGTCCTGGGTGTAACCAGCTCAGGATAAGCCAGCTCGGTAGACCGTGGAGGTAGAATGTGTGTTTGGAGGGTTTTGGCAAGGGCTCTGGTACCCTCATCGGGGGGATCCCGCCAGGTCCCAAAGCACTTACTAAAGGCCCCAGGAGGACAGGGCTCTGGAGCTTCCACAGAGAGGGCTCTGCGCGCTGAGACAGTGCAGTGGCCTCTGCCTCTTCTCCCACTCCACCCCGTGCCCTGTGCGCGTCTTCCTGTGTGTTGATCTCTGTTAAGCAGTGTGTTTCTCTGAGTCACTACCAGAACTGGAGTCTCAAGAGTGGGCTTGGTGGGGGGACATGTCAGCAGGTGACTGACCACAAGCAAACAGCTGGCTTGCAGGCCCAGAAAGGGGATGTTGCCCCTGGGGGAGATGACATCAGTCCCCAGCTATAGGTGCCTGTGGGTGTGCTCTGCCTACAGCTGCTTGCTGGGAGTGTGGGGGAGGCTGCCACGGAAATGCTCCTTGTCATGCAATCAGGAGAAGCCAAGACCATTTTCCCTACAGCCTCTCGCCGTTTTGTGCTGCAGGGCCTGGGAAGCTGGAAGTGAGAGACACAGACCCTACCCATCCCTTGCCGCTGTCCTCCTTCTGGATCACGTGCATGCTTGGCTTTTTTTTTTAAGATTTATTTATTTTTATTGGAAAGTCAGATATATAGAGAGGAGGAGACACAGAGAGGAAGATCTTCTGTCTGATAATTCACTCTCCAAGTGGCCACAATGTCCAGAGCTGAGCCAATCCAAAGCCAGGATCCAGAGCCTCTTCTGGGTTTCCCATGTGTGTGCAGGGTCCCAAGGCTTTGGACCATCCTTGACTGCTTTCCCGGGCTACAAGCAGGGAGCTGGATGGAAAGTGGGGTCACTGGGACATGAAGTGGTGCCCATATAGGAACCCGACAATTGTAAGGCGAGGACTTTAGCCAGTAGGCTACGGTGCTGGGCCCACATGCTTGGCTTTTAATAACACTTTTATTTATTATTTTTTTAAAGATTTATTTATTTTTATTGCAAAGTGAGATATACAGAGAGAAGGAGAGACAGGAAGATCTGCCGTCCGATTGTTCACTCTCCAAGTGACCACAACGGCTGGTCTTGCACCGATCTGAAGCCAGGAGCCCAGATCCTCCTCCAGGTTTCCTATGTGGGTGCAGGGTCCCAAGGCATTGGGCGGTCCTCGACTGCTTTCCCACGCCACAAGCAAGGAGCTGGATGGGAGCTAGAGCTGCTGGGATTAGAACTGACGCCCATATGGAACTCCAGCATGTTCAAGGTGAGGACTTTAGCTGCTGAGCCACCTCACAGGGCCCAATAACACTTTTTTTAATTTGAGAGAGTACTCGCATGTGCTAGTTCACTACCCAAAAGCTTGGAGCCGGGAACTCAATCCAGGACTCCCATGTGGGTGTCGGGAACATAGTCACTTGAGGTATCGTTATTGCCTCCCAGGGTCTGTGTTAACAGGGAGCTGGAGGTGGGAGCGGAGCAGGGCTCCAGGCTCAGCCACTCCAGGCAGGTCATGGAGAACAGCACCTGATTGATAGGCTGGAAACACCTACTTCCACCAGCCGAATCTTAAACCCAACAGGTCTGTCACCCAGATGACACAGTGATCAAGATCTGACCACACTTCCTGCAATTATCTCACTCTCCCTTTTTTGTTGCCTTTGCTAAAGTGCTTTCAGGTCTTGGTACTCAAATTGTGGTGTGGAGGCCAAGCAGTGTGGGCATCATGTAGGTGCTGACTGGGACAGCGGAGGCCAGCACTCCTTCCGCCAGGGTTGCACCAAGAAACGCATGCCTGGGACTTACCCATGGCCGTGCCAAGATGGCACACTCAGGTGGTATCAACTGAATTGTAAAGTTCTCCACAAAGGTTTTCACCCAACAGCTTTACCCGTTGAAGATCTAGGCTGAAAAAAATGATGATAAAGGGATTGGTGACCTCATTATATCCAGTGATGACTAACTGGAAATTGGTTTCTTTTTATCATTTGGGGTTTTTTTTTATCATTATAAACTGATAAGATTTTAATATTTTAGCATGCAGTTCTTTCTCTTTTTTTTAAAGATTTATTTTTTTTTTAATTACAAAGTCAAATATACTGAGAGGAGGAAAGACAGAAAGGAAGATCTTTTGTCTGATGATTCATTCCCCAGGTGACCACAATGGCCGGTGCTGCGCCGATCCAAAGCCAGGAACCTGGAATTTCCTTCCGGGTCTCCCACGTGGTTGCAGGGTCCCAAGGCATTGAGCCATCCTCTACTGCTTTCCCAGGCCACAAGCAGGGAGCTGGGTGGGAAGTGGAGCTGCTGGGATTAGAACCGGCACCCATATGGGATCCGGTTCGGTCAAGGCAAAGACCTTAACCATTATGCTATTACGCCAGGCAAGGATAGAGGGTTCTAATCGACGCCTTACTGGCTGCCTCCTACTGTAGCCCCACCTGCATGTTCTGACTATGTGACACCAACTCCTGAGCAGCACCCTGTTGTGTGGCCACACGTGGGTGAGTTTATGCATTGATCCACAGGTTTGAAATTTACGTCCTGTTTACAATTTAGGGGCTGTTACAAATAAAACTGCTATGACTAGACTAGGCCAGGCTGCACAACAAGATTGTGGATGTTGAAGTAAGGCAAGTCAGGCCAACCTGGGCCCAGTGGGGGCTGGGTTTGTGAACCCCAGGGGTGGGGAATCCAATGGGGCTTGGGTCTCCTGGCCTTGATCCTGGGGCGCACCTACTGGGTGGGTTCTGGGTTTGTGAGCCTCAGGGGTGATCCGGCTGGGCTTGGGTCTCCTGGCCTGGGTCCTTGGGCTCACCTGCAAGAACATGTCCTACTTAATGAAAAAGCTAAGCAGTAGACACAGGCCCTGCTGTATATGGCGGCTCATTTGGTGTCATAGTAGAAGTAGAGCGGACTAATTGGGCAACCACCCCAAACCAACGATGACAGCGAAAAATCTCAGTGAATGGAAGCACTCACTGAGTGCTCAGTGAATGGATGTCACTGAAGGTGACACCATCCCAGCAGGGAGCTGGGTGGGAAGTAGAGCAGCCAGGACATGAACTTGCGCCCACATGGGATCCTGGTGTGTTCAAGGTGAGGACTTTAACTGCTAGGCCACCGTGTCGGGCCCCATTTTTTTTTTACACCAATATAAGCATGTCTTTTGATTCTGTTTTGCCACCAACTTCTGAAATTCATTCAGATGTTTCCTCCTGGATCACTTGAGGAACCCACAGACAGAATGAACGTCTGTTTTATCGCGGTAGTGATGAATGCATGCTGAGCGACAGGTGCAGGAGGGGCCTGGTAAGGGGTGTGGGCAGGTGGGAAGTGTGCCTCAGGGGAGATCCGGAGAAGGCTTCCTGGAGAAAGGGGTCTCCATCCATTCCTGTTCCCACAGGGCAAACAGAAATCCCTTGGGAATCTCACTTTTCTCATCTATAAAATGGGTGTAATGACAGCACAGGACTCAAAGTGAAAGACCCACCCAGCTCCAGCCTCCACAGTGTACCTCTTCTATCACGTGTTTCGCTTCCCCACAGGCCTGGCTCCCCTGGCAGCCTTCAACGTGGATGTGTCCTGGACCTGGCTCACACCCAAGGGAGCACCTTTTGTACTCAGCGCCCTTCTGCACCAAGACCCCAACAACAACCAGACCTGGTGAGTGGGGGCGTACCACGCAGGAGGCCGGGGCAGTGTCCTGGCACTCTGCCTCTGTGGTCTGGGGTGTTGGGAAGCATTCACATGCAAAGGCTTTGGCTGTAGAGAGAGGAGGTTTGAGGAGTGTTGTCTGGGAACGGGGTCCCCAGGGTCTGATCCAGCTTTGCACCCTGGTTCTCTGGGACCCGCTGTCTTGTTTGGGAGTAGAAACCTAGCCCCTCGTTTACAGTTGCGTGGAGGAGGTGTCTCCTATTCCTTGCCAAGGAACACGTGCTGGACACGATGCTGGGAAGGAGACAGGGTCGTGGCAGTGACAACACCGACACTGAGGCCGGACAGGGGAGCAGGTTAGAAGCAGGCTGAGAGGCTACTAGCCCTCATTCAAGGACAGCTTGGCTCCATGATTGTGACCTGAGCAAAGGGCTCAGCCCTGAGTCCCAGCTTCCCCTGCCTGGAATGAAAGGGCTAACTTAACCTGCCTCCATGCATTATTGCAAAGCCCATTGGAAATGACAGGCATGTGAAGAAGGGCTTAAGAGAATTGCTGTCCAAAGTGAGACCCCTCAGATGTTGCCTGGGATCTGAAACACATCATCTGTAGCCACTCATTAGATGAGCCAAAAATGTGAGCTCTGACCACGGTGTGCTGGTGAGGCTGCTGTACTGTGGGGAACACGTGGGCATGCGCGCCGCTGCATAGCGTGAAGTGCAGCGCATGCTGGCATTGGACGTGACGATTTTACCCCTTGATGGCAGTGCCAGTGAGATTGTCTGGCATGCAGGCACCTGTTGACTGCGGCCCTTCCTGGGATCATGCGTGATGGAAATATTTCTCGTTATGAAAACGGGAAAAAGAAGGTGTGAGTTGTAGGATACGAAAAGCAGGGCAAATGAGTGAAACTGGCGCTGTGATTATTCAGTGGGGTTAAGTTCAAAATGTGTTGTGAGATGCAAAGGGGGAGTGGTAGGATTCTCTATGCAATAGCCATCCCTGCACCAACGGGGTAGCTGCTACAAGGTTCTTCATGGGAACACGAGGTGAAAAGGAAAGCTGAGGGGCAGCCATTTCACCCACAAGTCAAGGCCTCCAGGTGGCGCACATGAGGATCTAGGTGTGGCTCCTGACTGTTTATGTCGACCCTGCGAGGCAACAGTGATGACCCAAGTGACTGGTTCCCTGGCACCCACCTGGGAGACCTGGATTGAGTGTCCACCTGCCGGCTTCAGCCCTGACCCAGCCTTCGTGGGTCAGCAGTGGACATTTAGGGAATGGACCCACAGATAGGAGCTTTCTCTTGGTTTCTCTTGGTTTCTCTTTCCCTTTCAAGTGAATATATAATTAAATATATGTTATATTATATAATATCATATATAATATATAAAACTATATATCACATAGTCTATTTTTTTAAAAAGATTTATTTATTTATTGGAAAGTCAGATATAGAGAGAGGAGGAGAGACAGAGAGGAAGATCTTCCATCTGATGATTCACTCCCCAAGTGACCACAATGGCCCATACTACGCCTATCTGAAGCCAGGAGCCAAGAACTTCCTCCAGGTCTCCCACACGGGTGCAGGGTCCCAAGGCTTTGGGCTGTCCTCGACTGCTTTCCCAGGCCACAAGCAGGGAGCTGGACGGGAAGTGGAGCTGCCGGGATTAGAACCGGCTCCCATATGGGAGCCCAGTGCGTTCAAGGCAAGGACTTTAGCCTCTAGGCCATGCTGCCAGGCCCTACATAGTCTATTTTGGTGCAAAAAAAAAAAGATTGAAATCCAAGCATAGTTTTGTTGTAATAGGTATTTTGCATGAATGTGTTGAAGACCCATACCAGGCCTTGGGGACGTAACCAGGAGCCTGGGGGCCTCAGGGCCTGGCTGGGGGGGATGGTGAGTGGAAGATCCAAGGCAGCTTCCAGCACCTTAAGAGATCTGAAACAGATCAGTCAATTTTGATCTGAAGCACTCATTCCTCTCTCTTCCTTTTCCTTGCGTCATGGTCATGGGCTTCTTCTGAGTTGGCTGAGTCACCTGGCGAGGCTAAGGCTCAGCCCGGGGCCATCTCGTTCCCTGCCACCTTCACAGCTTTCTTCTGCCCAGCACCTGGGAGTTTCCTCCACCCCAGCACACATGAGCATCGGAGTCCAGTGGGCCGTGGGGCAGAGCCAGTGAGGGACACAGAGCAGAGTAGCTCTGGGTGAAGGGGCGTGGTGGGGGGCGTGGGAGCTCCTGAGGCAGCCTCACAGGTCCCTGACTTGACCATGACCCCGCCTGGGAACTCTTGTTCCTGGGCCCTGGTGTCATCATCTGTACCGTGAAAAGTCTGGTGACTATTGGATTTCCTCTCTTGTTGCTTAGGTTGTCACTGGCAGGTTTCTGTTGCTTGCAACCAGGAGGTCTCGCAGAGCGGTAGTGGAGCTGGCCGAGCAGGCTTCTCTTGCTGATAGGGATGGCTTGTGAGTCACAGAATCACCTTCTCTGTGCCAGGAAGGAGGTATCACCTGCTGGCCCAAACTCTATTCCGAGAATGGCCAAGATGACCCTGTTGGGCATGGGCCTGAGCCTGGCTCAGTGGCTTCAGCCAGGGAATGTAAGTCATAAGGGTTTAGACTCAGTCCCTCTATGTGGTCACCCATTTACCCATCTACCCATCCACCCTCTCACCTACTCACCCACCCACTCAGCAAGTATTGAGGCAAAGCAGTGAGGGAGATAGGACCCTTGCCTTGTGGAGTTCCTGGGAAGCATATAGGTTTTACGCAGGAAAGCAACAGGCCAGACAATGACAAGGGAGACCCCGCCAGGGCCTCTGGAGACAACTTGGCAAGTGTGTTTTTTAACATCTGGGCTAGGATTCACAGGCTGAGTAAGAATTTGCATGAGAAGGGCGGGAGAAGAGGAAGGCCAGGAGACACAAGCGCTTGGTCAAAAGCTGGGAACCCAGCCTAAGCGAGGCTAAGGAACTGAGAAAACATCACATGGTCGAGACAAGGAATAACAGAAAGTCAGACACGGGAGATGGGCGGTGCATTGTCACCCGGGCACTGAGGGTTGGCAGAAGCCAGGAGCAGAGAGCGGGTAGTGAAAGGTTGTCAGAAAGTTTTGGGTTTCAGGAACACACAGATCAATGTTGTGTTTTGTTCTGGTAAAAAAAAAAAAATTCAATGACAAACAATGCCCCAGAAAAAGTTGCCTTCCCTCGGTGTGCGGGCTGACGACTGTGCACAAAGCAAATGGCCTGTGAAAGCTACACCCAGGGCAGGACCAAACACACAGCCTTGTGGAAGTCCCTTCCAGCCCTGGGTGCCCTCCCAGCCACAACTCCTGCCAGAAACTGCCCCCCAGAGGACTTCCTATTTCCAGTTTTGGAGGTTCCTGGAAAGGTGGCCTGCAGTGTGTGCTCTCTCACTCCACCCACAGCCCGGGAACTTGACCGTGGTATTGCTGCTCATTCTCCTTGTGCGAGTCTCCCATCCTGTGAACAGCCCCCGGGGCAGGGTGACTACCTTGGGCCTGGGCAGCACAATGAGTGTGATCCCTGGGTTGTAAGTTACATGTCAGGTCAGTGTGCAGTTCTCTAGGCTTCTTGCAGCACAGGAAGGGGGTGGTCAATCTGGGATGTCTGTGACCATCCCCTGCCCAGTCTCTACAGACTTTGCTGCTCCTTCCCATAGATGCATGCCAAGGGGACCAAGGGGACTCTGCAGCGCTGGTGCAGAGAGCTCAGAGCTCAGAGGGGCTCACAGAAGCCTCCCTGTGCATCTGCTGAAGCAGAGAGGGCTCCTGGGTTTGCACATGCTGGGGAGGAGGATGTGGCCAAGGCATCCTGGGTTTCCACCACAGGTGATGGGGGTCTATCACCACAGGCCTACTGCATGTGGCCTGAAATGGGCCAGAGAGAGAGAAGCAGCTCCCTGTGCTCAGGAGGAAGATGCATCCCTCTCACTGTTGCTCCAAAATACACCCCACTATGGCTGCCAGCATCCTGGCTCTGACTGCTCCTGAGAATGCTGAGCAGGCTGTAAGGTGGGCTTTCCAACCCCTGCCCCCCGGAGCTGAAAATAGGGTCAGGTTAGCACTGTGAGGAAAGCAGGGGTGGGGTGGGCCGCATCCGGCCCAGAGCTGTTGGCTGGTCATAGGTTTGTCAGACACTCTTTCTGTAAACCTGAAGACCAACTAGCCATGGAGGGAAGAGGGTGGGAGCAGAGACGGCCCAGACTGTGTCTCCTGGACCAAGACACAGCATGACAGTGACGTGTGTGGTGATCTGGATGATCTGCAATGCACAAATACACACTGTGGCTTCCTTGAACTCAGTCTGGGTAGGAAAGAGGCTAGGACTAGGAGAGGGAGTTCAATAGTCAAGGCCACGAGAGGGCCCAGAGGAGTCCAGTGGCACCCTCTTTTGGGAAAGTATCCAGGACACGTGGTTTGGGGCAGTTGTTGTTCAGGCTGATTAATGTGCAGGAGTGCAGAGGGGCAGAGTTCCACAGGCCAAGAGACAGCCGGGGATGAAGTCCAAACAGGAAGGGTAGCCTAGGCTGTTCTCCAGTAGAACCTGGTTCTGAGCCCGCCCTACAGGGTCCAGGAGAGGCTCAGGGGGAGGGGTGAGCTGCTGAACCTGTGGCCTGGTTTGGGGATTCAACAGCAGAACCCACACAGGAGCAGCGCTCAGCTGCCCCTTGCTTTCCACCTGTCAGCTGTTGCCTGGGCTGTCACTCAGCAGTCAGTCCACAAACCTCATCCAGGGTCCTGCTCTGTGCTGGGAGCACATAGAGGAGACAGGCTTCTCCGGGAACTCCCTGTTTGGTGAAGGTGATGGCTCATCAGCAGATGAATGAGTAAGCTTCCATCAGACAGTGGTTAAGTTCTGAGCGGGAGGCGAGGCTGGTGGTGTGAGCACAGCTGGGGTGTGAGACCGCACTGCCTGAGAACACGCACTGATGTGGAGGAAGGGGTAAGAAGAGAATTGAGAGTAAGCCTGCTGGGAAGTGAGGGCTCTAGACAGGGTGGGGCTGGTTTGTGCAGGGGCCTCTGGGCGGCACTAAAGGCTTTGCACTTGTGTGTTTAAGTGCCTGGGAGACCACTGAAGCCAGGAAGTAACTTGGTAAAAATGACAGGAGTACATGGACAAGCCCCAAACAGGCAAGCAGCTGCTTGTGATGCAGGCATCCGCTGTCGGAGCTCCAATGTGAGTCCCTGTGGCTCTGCTTCCAATCCAGCTCCCTGCTGGTGCACCTGGGAAGCAGCAGAAGGTAGCTCAGCTGCTTGGGCTCCTGCCATCCATGGGAGGGACCAGGATGGAGCTCTGGGCTCCTGGATTTGGTCTAGTCCAGCCTGGGTTGATGTCATCATTTGGGGAATGATCCTGTAGATGGAAGATCTCTTTCTCTCAATCGCCTTGTCTTTCAAATAAATAAAATAAACCTTAAAAGCAAACAAGGGGCCATAGCCCTAGGCCAGCAAGATGGTGGCAGCCAGGAGAATGGAGAGAAGAAGAAATTCTCTCTAGAGGAGGCTGAGGAACAAGCCAGGGGAAGTGTCCCCAGGCAGGGGAGCTGGCTGTGTCATCAGCTGCCAGGACACATTATCAAAGCGTGCGACTCGCAGCAACACCTAAGTATTGCCTTGGAGTTCTGGTGATCAGCAGGCTCACCCGAGCCCTGTGGCAGGGCTGTGCTGCTCCTGGGAGCCCTAGGGGAGCCCGTTTTCTCACCCTTCCCAGCTTCCAGAGGCTGCCTGGATGCTTCAGGTAGGCTCACGGCCTGTTCTTCCAGTCATGCATCCTGCAGTGGAGCACCTTGCAGTCTGTCCATGACTCTCAGCATCCTGCTGATGCTCTTCCCCTTAACAGCGCAGACAAACAGCCCCAAGGAAACCTCCCCAGCTCCACATCCTCCACTCAGTCCCGCATGCATGTCACAGGGTCTGGGGCTCAGGACAAGGACGGGGCCAGGAGGGGGGACATTGTTGTGCTGCCTACAGCCACAGGCTTGTCTAGCATCTGATGGGGGATGCTTACGGAGGTGAGAGCTCAGGCAGTTATAGGTGACTGGAAGCCACAGGGTTGGAGGGAGCGGGCACCCTGACTGGGGGAGACAAGGCCAGGTCCCAGGATATTGGATGATGTTTAGAGGTCAGCCAGCAATGGAGAATTGAGGGAGTTGGGCAAGTCGAGGAGGAAGTGTTTTAAGATAGTCATGTTCAGGGCTGCCGAGGTAGACAAAGACAGAAAGTCGATCCTTAGCTTTGGCCATGTGGGTCTCCCACGTGACCCTCACAAGGTAGCATCTGAGGGTGGGGTCAGCCTGGGGGACCCCTCACATGCACATGCCAGGGCAGGCCTCGTTATTACTTGCAGAGCACCCAGATAGGTGAACACATTGCCTAATATGGAGAGCAAAGGAGCTGAGGAAGTGGAGACAGAACCTCACTTCTGCCCCCCATCCTGTGCTCTTTCTGCCCCCCAACCACGGCAGCCACATCATGACCTTTCAAAGGCGTAGATGAGTCCCTGGCTTCCCCTTTCTAGAACACTCCTTGCGCCCCCTCCGCACCTTCCCCCAGCTGCTCACATCCCTGACCCTGGACCCGGCTACCTCCCTGGTCTGTTCTGGGGATGGAGACAGGGACATAAGCTTCCAGCCTTTGTTGTGCTTGAGCACCCACTCGCAAACTGCCCATATGACAGACCCGTAGGATCGGGCACCTGATGCTGTCCTGGGGCAGCCACCGGGAAGCCTGCACTGGCTGCTGGTGGCTTCCTGGCCCCTGCCCCCACAAGAAAGCAGAGACCGGGCGTGTGCAGGCAAAGAGGGGTTGCATTTAACCATTTCCTGCCTGAAGATGTGCAGACATTGAGGTTTCATAGATGCCTGCCCCTCATACCATCTGGAGGGCTGGGCTAGGAGTCCACAGCCCTTTTGTGGATTAAGGCTTTCACTCCAGTTGACTACACAGGGAGCTGCAGGCCTGCTCAAGGGGAGACTGTGCCTGAAGGTGGGGGAAGAAGGGATCCAGCAGCCACTTCAGCTCTATCATCTACTACCCTTGCCCCCAGGCTCCTGGTCACCAGCCCGAAAATCAACAGGACTTCATGGCCCCTGCACCAGTGCTCGGTCATTCACAATGAAATCCAGTGCCACCCAATGGGTGAGTCAGCCCCAACACTAGGGTGTGCTCTCTAGCATCCCCCACCCCATGCCGACACCCCACACAGCCCAACTCCAACCACTGCAGCCCATTCCCCACACCAGGTACAGGAAAAACCGCCACCATTCAGACATGTCCCTTGGGTGTGAGGATGGCCATGGGGGTCACAACTTCGTCCTGGTAACTCCCCAGCTGCAGACCCCATCTTGGTGAATTCCAGGCCCCAGTTGCAAACCATCCCAACACAACTCATACCCCAGTGGAAGTCAGACTAACCAATGCCAGCCTTTCTGTGGGATCCTGGTGCTGACTATGGGGGCCTGGCATGTGTGAGGTGGGCACTAAATGCCGTTTGGAGGAACAATCCACTCATGAACCAGACCCCACTTCTCCCACACTGTCCAAGCCCGAGTTCAAGCAGACTGACACCTGCTGGGCTATATACACTGACACCGTAAAACAAAGCAGCACCTGTGGTCTACAGGGTGGGGAGTGGGCTGGGGCAGGAAGAGTCCCCAGGGACAAGTTGTCCAGGCTGGAGGTCTTCGGCCCCTGGCACCACACTTCTATGCTGGTACAAAGTGGGCTTCTCTCTGCACCTGCCCCGCCCTGACCTGGGATCCTGCAGGAAGAGCAGGTCTCAGTCATTACTGGAGCCCCACCTCCAAGGCCCCAGAGCAGGCACTGGGTGACACTTGTGCAGTGAGTGAGTAAATGAGCCCCCTGACTCCAAGGGTCCCCCTGGCTCCAGCTTCTAGATGCTGCTCTGAGTGGCGGTTGCACCTGGGACCCTGACCAGGGTGGTCCTGTGCACTTCCCGACCTTGGTTGTTCCCCAGGGTCCTGCCCCTCTTACCCGAGTTCTGTTTTCAGAGCACATTTCCATGCCCAAGGGGACGCCCCAGCAAGTGACAGTGGTCAGGAACCACCATGGCGTCTTGGTGAGTGTGCAAGGACCTGGAGAGGCAGATGCCAACCCCTGTGGGTGAGCCTGGTGTGGGCACCCAGCCTGACTAGTGTGTTATGCCCAGGGCTGAGCCCATTAATCTCCTTGGGACCAGCCTGAGGGCTGTTGGCTGCCCTGACCACCTGGACTGATGCCAAGGCTGACCTGGGTGTTCCTTGTGATCTGACACACCTGTCCCTGAAGCTGACTTCTGCTTTAACCCCAGCCCTGGCTCTTGTCCCTGGTGAGGGAGTAGCTAGCTAATGGTTCCTGTGTCTCCAACCTGGATTCTGGCTGGGGTAACAGGTGGCCGGAGCTACGCACATGGGGGTCACCAGTGCCTCCCCTCTCTTTCTTCTCCTCTCGCCAGATATGCATCCAAGTGCAGTCCAGAAAGTCTCGAAGCCTCAGCTCAGAGCTCACAGGCAATTGCAGCTTGCTGACTCCTACCCTGCATCCCCGGGCCCAGGCCTACTTCCTGGACCTTGGTAAGAACTGGACCCATACTGGTCTTAGACAGCTTACAAAGACAGGCTGCAGAGGGCCCCTGCATCAGGTTGGAGCCCTGATGGAAAGGAAATTGGGGCAAGGTGCTGAGCTCTTCCATGCTTAATCTTTGGAGAAAATCAACTGGACCCAGCAGTGCATGTGGACGTTGGAGATTGCCATCCAAATGAAGAAGGCAGTGTATGGAAGAATGGGAGCCCAGCCAGGCATCGCCGGGCGCTGCAGCAGGCAGAGGAGGAGGAAGAAGAAGAGGAAGAAGCTGGTGAGAATGGAGGCAGCCAGGAGATAGAGAGCAATGGCTGTACGCTCACAGTCCCAGCCCTACCACCACCATCCCACTCATGGGGAGGCTGGGGGCAGAGAGCAGCAGTGACTCCCATTCAGAGTCAGAGCCGGCCAGGACCAAAAGCTCTGCTCTTGGGAGCCTCCCTGACCTGAGTCCTTGGGACTTGAGTGGAGGGGAGAAGGGGCACCCTACAAGGCAGGACATGCTGCTCCACATTCCCACCCCAACCCTCATGTCTGCCCTTGCCAGGCACCGAGATTGCCATCGTCCTGGATGGTTCGGGAAGCATTGACCCTCCAGACTTCCAGAGAGCCAAAGACTTCATCTCCAACATGATGAGGAGCTTCTCTAAGTGTTTCGAGGTGGGCTTCCCTCTGCTCACAGCTGCAGACATCTGCCCGGGGCTGGGTGGCCTAAGAGGGCCTCCACCTGTGTGTCTATCTTCAGCAGTCCCACTTCTTCAGGGCAACAACCCTGGGCTAAACCCAGTGCATGCAAGCCCTTTCCAAGTCTCCCAGTGCATCACCTTTGCTGATATCCCACTGGCCAAAATAGCCATGGCTTCAGAGAGAAATCACCAGCTCACACTGTCCTCCATCCTGATGTGCCCCAATTGCAGATTTCCCTTCTGCCCAGAGGCAGAGAAGAACAAGTGGATTTGCCCCCTTGCTTTCAGGGGAAGCTTCAGTGGAACAGAGATGGTCTTGGGCATGGCCACTCTGCCCATACCCCTCTCCCCTACCTCTCCCCTCCAGTGCAACTTCGCCCTGGTGCAGTATGGGTTTGACATCCAGACTGAGTTTGACCTTCGGGACAGCCAGGATATAATAGCCTCCCTTGCCAGGGTCCAGAACATCACTCAAGTGAAGAAAGTCACTAAGACTGCCTCAGCCATTCAGCATGTCCTGTGAGTGTGAGCGTGGTGAGCAGATGGGGACCTGCCCAGGGCCTCCTCGAGTGACCTCATGACTGGAGAAGGTAGCCAAACAGCATTGAGAGGGAAGGGCTGGGGTTTCAGCTCCAGTGTGGTGAGAGGGATGGGCAAGCTAGGCTCTCAAAAACTCCCAGAGACATCCTCCTGCACACTAGGCAGATAGGCCGGCTGGACATCAATCCCAGTTCCAGCTTGCTCTGTGGTTGGACAAGGCAACTAATTCTCTGTGATCCAGTTTCCTTTACAACAAGTATCCTAATGGTGCTTGCCCCCATGGGATTCTGAGGATTAAATGGGGGATAAAAGGATAGCCCATACATGCTTGCACCACAGGCTGGCACTCAGGTGCCAGCACTAAGGGCCGGACGCAAGTGCTATCTGGCATCTCTGCTTCGGGAGCAGGTGATGGGGAGACACGTGTGTTGCAGACACCTCACTGTGTTGCATGAGGGGCTTTGGTTCCCCCTTTGGGTGGGCTCGATGATCCTCTCCAGTTCTAACACAGGACAAGGAGTCATACCCACTCCCAAGCCCACGCACCCCCAGGGCCACGTTCTCCTCATTTGTGGGAACCCCCCAACTTAGGGACAACATCTTCACACCGAGCCGTGGCTCCAGAAAAAAGGCTTCCAAGGTCATCGTGGTGCTCACTGATGGGGAGACGTTCGAGGACCCCCTCAACCTCACCGATGTCATCAACTCGCCCCAGATGCAGGACATCGAGCGCTTCGCCATTGGGGTGAGAGCCATGGCCTGGGGGCGGGGTCAGAGGAACTCTTGCAAACAGTGTTTGCAAACCCTGCCGGGTCCTCCTGCTGCCCACGCCTATATCCCAAGGTGGTCCCAGCTTGCTGGCTGAGCATGATGGGGAAAAATCACAGCAGAAACAACAGGGGAGCTTCCTGGAGGAGGCGGGAATACTGGAGTTTGCCCCTGAAGGTGTGGGAGGGAGAACAGGGGCAGAAGGGGTGATGGGAGCCCTGAAAGGCAGGTAGAAGGGCTCAGGTCTCTCCATGGGCATGGTGAGCCATGGGGGCTTGAGGAGTCAGCCAGCCCTCCCTGGGCTGCTCCTCTGGGCAGGTGGGAAGTGCATTTGACAAGCCCAAGACTGAACTGGAGCTGAAGCTGATTGCCTCGGAGCCCGATGAGACGCATGCCTTCAAGGTAACCAACTACTCGGCGCTCGACGGGCTGCTGAGCAGACTGCAACAGAGCATCATCCACACGGAAGGTGAGGGCTTGGGGGGCCAGCCTCCCCATTGTCCTCCCTGCACATGGGACCCCTGGCAATTCCCATCACCTCCCACCTGTAAGGTGGCAGTAGTACCTGTAGCCCTCCTGGCTTGTTGGAACTTCCTGGAGACTCAGAGGAGTGAAGCCAGGGCTGGAGAAGGGAGGGTTTCCGTGAGTTCCACCTACAGCTGCATAAGCAGCGCCCATGGGTCTTCCATGGGTCCCAGACCCCTGCTCTCACTTGGTCCCCCCTCACGGGTGGGGGTCTGGACTTCCAGGAGCAGCTGGAGAGGCCCTTCACTTCCAGCTGGCACAGATCGGCTTTAGCGCCCAGATCCTGGATGAGGTATGTGGCCCTCTTGGTGTAGGGGCGGGGAGCTCAGCTTTCCAGTGGGGTTGGTGTACAGGGACCTGGGTTCTGCCTCCAACTGGGATGGTGGGGTCATGCCTCTGATTGAGCCTCATTAGCATAAAGGGGAACACTGAGGTAGATCAAGGGACCGTCCTATTGCTCATAACACAGCAGCAAGCCAGGGTCCCAGGGCCTGGCTAATTCTGCAGGCCTCCCACAGGGTACTAGAGGTGGGTGAAAAGGGTCACGGGGCAGGGGAGGCTCATCTAGCACCTTCACTCAGTCCAGGGCACCCCAATCAGTCACCCAGACAGTGTCATGGGTTCCTGGCAGGAAGCCAGCGACCAGCAGCTCCCCAGCTAGCCTGCCCACTGCTCTGACCAGGCGGGTCCAGTGCACTGGGCCCGCCCCATGCCTAGCAAGGTTGTGCTGGCACCTGAGTCCCTCCCGCTCACTGGGCCCTTTCCCTGATCCCTGCAGGAGCAGGTGCTGCTGGGTGCAGTTGGGGCCTTCAACTGGTCCGGGGGAGCTCTGATCTACAACATGCGCAGCCGCCAGGGCCGCTTCCTGAACCAGACGGCAGTGGACCCTGAGGATGCTCAGTACAGCTACCTTGGTGAGCTGAGGGCCTTGGGTCAACCTGGCAGAGGAGGGGCCTGAAGGCTGCAGGGGCAGCCCTGGAGGCCAACCCTGAGGCTGTGTATTAGGCTGCACACGGAGCTACCTGTTGGGGCAGGGCCGGGTTGATCCCAGGAGTCACCTTGAGGGTCCTGCATGCATCCAGGTCCCTGGCCCCTCTGCTCAGTCTTCTACATCCATGTAGATGACAATGCAGATGGCTCAGGTATGGATGCAGATCCTTGCGCAGCGCCACTCCGTGGGCAGTGTGGTGTATCACCTTTGGATGATGGGTGGGCGCAATGTGATCTACAACACGATTGAGAAAGTCGATCTCTGCTGCCTGGCCCCTCCTCTGACCTGGCTGGGAAGTTGGGGATTTCCCCGGGGGGCCGCGGCGGTGGAGCGCCTGTTCACAGGCACACCTTCGCCGCCCCAGGGTACTCGGTGGCCGTGCTGCACAAGGCCTGTGGCCGTATCTACGTGTCGGGTGCTCCGCGGCACAGGCAGCGTGGCGCAGTGTTTGAGCTCCGGAAGGATGCCTTCGCACAGGTGCTGGAAGGAGAGCAGGTACTTGCTGGTAAAGCCCCCTGCGTTGTCACAGCACAGCAGGAGTAGGAGGGTTTGGGAGGCGCCCAGGGACTCGGGGAGGGTGGCAGAGGGGTGAGGGAGGGCAGTGCTCGCTGAGGCCTGGGTCCTCTTGGGTTGTAGATGGGATCGTATTTCGGCTCAGCGCTGTGCCCAGTGGACATCGACATGGACGGGACCACAGACTTGCTGCTGGTGGCTGCTCCGTTTTATCACGTTCGCACAGAGGAAGGCAGAGTCTACGTGTACCGTCTGGGCAAGCAGGTAGGTACACCTCCATCTTCACCTGGGCGGTGGGCACCTGGCCACTGGGCACTGCTGTACTTCCCTTTGCCATGTGTCACCCTGAAGGGCAGTCGGCAGTGGTCACATCCCCTTCCCCCTGCGGAGGTCTCACTCTGCTGCCAAGATGGGCTCGAGTAGAGCTGGCCAACACGTGGGAAAGCTGGCACTAATGCCCAAGCTTCCCGGTTGTCCTTGAGCGTCCCTTCCTACAGGCTGTAGGCCCTGCCTTGAAGTCAGGACAATGCAGGCTTCCCTCCCCCCGCCAAAGCCCAGCCCTTCTCTGTGCCTCAAGTACCTGCTGCAGAGGCAGGGTCAGCAAACCTTGGGGGTGCTTGCCGCATCCCGTCCCTCTGAAGGCCAAGCTGCCCGTTTGTTTTACAGGATGGGTCCTTCTCCCTGACACATACGCTGAGCGGATATCCGGGGCCCACTGATGCCCGCTTCGGCTTTGCTATGGCAGCCGTGGGCGATCTCAATCAGGATAAGCTCACAGACGTGGCCATCGGGGCCCCCCTGGAGGGTATTGGGACCGACAGCACAGCCGGCTTCGGCAGCGTGTACATCTACAATGGACGGCGGGACGGCCTCTCTACCAGCCCCTCACAGGTGACCCTGGGGCTTAGACACACCCCCAGATGGGGTGACCAGAGGTTGGCTGCAGCGCCGAGTGCCCATGAAGGGGCAGAGAAGTCACTGAGGCTGGGGGAGGTTCAGCTTTGAGGGTGGGGAGGTCATGGCCTAGTCTGTCTGCTCTCCCAACCTGCCCTGGCCTGCTTCCACCGACCTGCCTAGTTCTTGCCTGCTCTCTGCCCTGCCTTGCTCCCTGCCCCCTAGCCCCGCTGCCAGCCTCCCACAGCACAGCTTCGATGGACCTGTTCCTCCACCGCCTCCTCCAGGCGGTCCCTAGGATTCTCACTCTCTCGGTTCTGCAGGGGCACCCTCTACCTCTCCCCCACCTCTCTTTTACCTCTGCCCACTCTTCCACAGCAGAAACCTGGGATTGTCCCAGGCACCGGGACACCTGCCCAGCCTGTCACTTCCACCCCCTAACCTGACTTGCCATCCCCTAGACCTAGCCCCTCTGCTTCACCCTACCCCCAACTGCTGGTCTGGCTTCTCCCTCCCCTGGACGCCCACCCATCACGCCCAGCTGCCTCCTTTCTCCCTCCTCTTCCACCAGATTATATCACCCTGTCAAACCTTTGCTTTTTGCCATCCCCTACCCTTCCCTCCACTTTCCCCTTGCAATCTCGCCTACCTTTCAGCTCTCTTACATAGGCCAAGGACCCCAGGGGCAGGGGTGGTGGCTGAGGGCACCCCCTTCCCGCCTCCCTGTCCCTACCTTGTCCCCATGCCACATGTTTCTCCCCCCATAGTGTATCAAGGCCTCCACAATCAACCAGAAACTGGATTACTTTGGCATGTCTGTGGCCGGTGGCTTAGATTTCAATAATGATGGCCTCGTGGACATCACCGTGGGCACGCTGGGCCGGGCAGCTGTCCTCTGGTAGGTGTCTGCTTTCTGGGGTCCTGGGCCCCAGCCTCCCCCACTTATCTGCCTTAAATAGCTTCCATATGGACCCCAGGTACTGCGAGAGGGAGGTGGTGCCACGGGGAAGGGCCCACTGTCTGGAGTCTAGCCTTGGGCCTCCTTGGGTCTCTCTCATTTGGATAGCCTGTTTAGTGCCAAAGCCCAGCCTTCCCTCCTGTAATCAAGACTAGCACCTGCTTCCTAGAGTGGTTAGGATTATGGCAGGGACGTGGGAGGGAGCTTTGGGAGGGACCGGAGTGTACTACAAAAAGTTTGTGAACTGGAAGGATTTTGCACAGTGCTCCCTGGATGCCCGGCTTTCAGTCCTCCTTCTGGATCCAATCCCAGCTCTCTGCTCATTTAAGTCCGTCAGCGTCCTAGGGCCCCTTTCACAGCACACGGGAGACCCGATGGAGTTCCAGGCCCTTGACCCTATCCTGGCCCAGCCTTGGCTGCTGTGGCCATGTGGGGAGTGAAACAGCAGATGGAAAATCTTTGTCTCTCTGTCTCTCTGTCCCGCTGTTGCTCTGCCTTTTACATTAAAACCAGTAAGTGAAGTAAAAATAAGCCTTCAAAAGTTCTTGGGAAATGGAATTAAAATAAGAAGATAAGGTGTGTTTAGTTCTATCCAAAGTTGTTTGAAGAAATCTAGGCATGATTTTTTTTTGTTGTTAATAAGGATTTCCCATGAACTTTTGGAAAACACCCTCCCACTGGTGCACACTTGGTGCAGTGCCCCCAGGGGCTGCCATCACCAGCGCTGATTTCAGAGCTCCCAAGCTCCGTCCCTAACTGGACCCTTGAGCCCTAAGGCTTGCCAGAAAGTGAATGCAACACTCCTGCCTGCCCGTCTTCCCTGCTGCGTGACGGATTAAGCTGCCTCCTCATACCCAGCTGCTGCTGGGCAGGGGTGTGCCTCAAGATGGGGCTCCAGCTCCTACCCAACCTTCATTCTCCCACATGTGTCATGCTCTGAGGCGTCCTGTTTCAGCCAGCAGCGGCAACGTCCACCCAGGTGTTCAGAGCAAACACTTGCTTTTCCTCCACCATCCTCATCTCCTGTCTCCGTGGCCTTCTTCCCCTCTCCTCCGCCCCATCAGCAAGCTCAAGTGCATAGTAGCCCTCAGCCCGGGCACCCCTGCTTGTCTGTAACCCGGCCGCCACCACGGCCACCACCATCTTCCTGCTTCCACAACCACTGGCCATTCTCCATCAGCACCCACAGCGACCCCTTTGCTGTCCAGGCCACACCATGGTTACTACTGAGAATGAAACCCACTCTGGGGCGTGGCCTCCAGGGCTGCCTGTGAACCTGTGGACTTGAGCAATGTTTGCATACTTGGAGTGGTTCAGTAAAACCGGAGCCCACAACCCTTTTGCTGTCTTGTTTAGCTCACGGCACGTGACTCGTCTGAAAGTGAATATGACCTTCACCCCTAGCGCCCTGCCCATCGGCTTCAATGGGAGCGTGCGTGTGGATTTGTGTTTTGAAAGCAGTGCCAAGTGGGGTAAGATGCTGAGCCGTGGGCAAGGGGGCTGCCTGCAGGGGAAAGGAGAGCTGGAGGAGTGCTTGTGTGAGACCCTGCACCTGCCGCCCACACTCTGCCCCTGCTGGGGTGGGGAGGGGAGGCCTGGGGTCTCTGGGGTTGAGTTTTCTAGAGAAGACTGAGAAGAAGGTACCGTTCCTCCACCTCCATGGCTGTGCCTGTGGCCAAGCGTGTGTGCGACAGCGGGGCAGTTTGGAAGGCTTTCTCTCTCTTTCTCTCTCTCTCGTTTGCATCTCCCCTTTCTCCTCAGTGTGTCTCCCTAGCCAAGGCAGGATGGGAGAACCTGACTTCCCTGGAGATGCTGTTTCCAGAAGGGGAGAAAGGGTGGCCCTCGCTTTTGTAGCCCAGCCGATCGCAGCCAACCCGAAACGCTGTCTCCTCAGCAGCAGCACCTGAGGTTCAGGCTGTCATCACAGTCCCAGGGATGCTTGGCCCTCTGTCCCTGGCCAGAGGCCGTGTGCAAAACAACAGACCTGCCGGGATCCTGGGCCTGCTGAGTACTATGTGCCCCTGGGCAGGTGTCTCTGCTTCTCTGGGCCCCAGTTTCTGTTTGGTACTTCAGAGAGATTGGGTCAGGTGACCTGCAAGGTGTCAGGAGACAGTGGGAAGGACCCCTTGGGAGGGCCTGTCTAGGTGGAGCCCCAGGCGGGATGGAAGTCCAGGCCCCTTGCTGCCGCATCACAAGGAAGGCCCATGTGCATTTGCAGGCCTTGGAGGGATGACCTTGAACTTCGAACTGGATGTGGACATGCTGCAATCCAGGAAAAGGTTGCAGTGCTCAGGCATGAGAGCCTGCTCGGGTCACATAGAGTGGAATGCAGGGTCCTCTCCCTGCAAGACCCTGATGCTTGCCCCTGCTAACAAACAGGTAAGTGGAGGTGTTCAGGTGAAAGTCCAGAGACACCTGCGCTTGGCGGAGATGAGAGGTGCTTGTAGTGATGCGTGCGCCCCTGCCAGGTAGTGTTCAAAATCAATGCAGTGGGGTGCAGGTGTGTAGCCTCATGGTTAAAACACCCAGGGTCCCATGCCAGGGTACCTTGGCTCTGTCCCCAGCTCCAGCTTCTGACTAGCTTTCCTGCTGATGCCAGTCTGGGAGAGGCAATGCTGTTGGCACCGGTCATGGGGTTCCTGCCCACCACTGTCCCTGGCTTGCGGTCTCTGAATGGAGAACCTAGCTCCTGGATTGAGCTCAACCCTGCTCTGGCTGTTGTGGGCATTTGCAGAGTGAAACAGCCACTGGGAGCTCTCTGTCGCTATCACTGTCAAATACACTTTTAAAACATCATCATAGTAGACCAGGGATCACATTAGGATGTGGAAGCAGGAGGTGCTCATTCCAGACACACTGCTGTCACAGAGCAGTGGTTCCATGTGAGTCCCCAGAAGCGGAAGGCAAGGAAGGTGACATTTCTCAGTGATAATCAGGGAGAGACGATGTCCCTGCCTTAGTTGTTCAGCCTCCTGTGATTACAACAGGGGAGCTGAGCAAGTTGCCATCTGAACAATGTAACAGCTAGAAGCCAGAAACAGAAATAAGGCCGAGTGTTGTGGCCTTTAGGTTAAGCCACTGCTTGCCATGCCTGAATACTCTGCTTCCTATCCAGCCCCCTGCAAATGTGCGTGAGAAAAACAGCAGCTGATAGCTCAGGTACTTGGGCCCTGCCACCCACATGGGAGACCCAGAAGAAGTTCCTGGCTCTGGCGGGCATTTGAGGAGGGGACAAACTAGTGCATGAAAGATCTTTCTCTCTCTTCCTTTCCCCTCCCTCTCCCTGTCTCCATCTCTCTCTGTAAATCTGCCTTTCAAATCTGCATTTTTCTTTTTAAGAAAGGTGACTCCTGGTGAAGGTGCCCAGAGACAGGCAAAAGTAAATTCATTTGTGAAAACTCAGCCTAGTAGGACCCAGAACTTTGGACTAACAGGGATGTTTATTCCAGTGAACAGACTCATAAATTATACTTCTGATGGCACACCTACTTCCAAGGCACCTTTTAATATTTATATAAATATACATATTTATATGATATGTATAATATATATAAAATATAAAAATAAATATATAACTATATATGTATATATATAAATTGGAAGTCATAGAGGAAGGAAGAGAGGCTGACAGACAGGAAGGAGTTCCCACCTGCTGGCTTCCCCTGGGGCTGGGCCCGGCGGAAGCTGGAAACCAGGAATCCAGCCTGGGCCTCCGGTGGAAGTGGAGAGATCCGTGCACTTGGACCATCCCCTGGCCTCCCAGGGTCCGGCGTGGCAGGAAACTAGAGACAAGCACCGAGCCTGAAACGGAATGGTGTGTACTGACCAGGGACACAGGTGGCCTGAGCTCCAGGTCAAATACTTAGCCCTAAAGCGATTGAATTAAGAGAGAGCTTCTGGCATGTTTGTGACCTTTCTTAAAACAGAATGACATTTTTATGTAGGGGAAATCCCATCCCCTAACTTTCCAGTGTTCAAGGTTCTTCAGAAACGCTTAGTGTGTGAGAGAGAGAGAGAGGCTGGTGTGGAAGGCATTTGGTTCTGTTGTGCGTCTCTGATCATGACCGTGTAGTGTGGTTCAAGTGCTCTCCTTGTCTTCCTTCCTCCGGCATCCAACGGCGCCACCTCACAGCCCTGCGAGGATGACTGCTTTTCCAACATCACCATCAAGGTCAGCTACAAACTTCAGAGTCACGGGGGACAGACGGGCCAGACCCACCCCATCCTGGACCACTACACGGAGCCCTTCGCCATCTTCCAGGTGACCAGCCCACGGCCAGCACCAAATCTCCCATGGGTCATCCCACACAAGCCCTGGCTCCCCTGGCCACCTACAGATCTTTAGAGTTGACACAAATGGGGGGTCTTTAGCCAGCCCCCAGGGCTTTGTGTTCACGCCAGGTGATTAGTGTCTTTGTAGTACAGTAGGTGAGTACATTATAGACTGGGCCTTCACCTGGCTGGGCCCCCTGATGATGCTGTGGTGGGGTCCCCCTGCGGGCACTGCACTGGAGCTGCCTTGCCCTATGTGGCAGAGAAGGTAGGTGCCCCTCGGTGAGCTGCCTGTTCAGGCCCTGCCCAGGCCCTCGGACTGAATGTCTGTTTCCACCATACTGACACCCCTGCACCCACATGGGAGATCCAAAAGACGCTCCTGGCCCCAGCCTTAGGCCCAGCAGGGCTGCTGCAGCCCTTTGGGACTGAACCAGTGGATGGAAGGTCTCTTTCACTCTCTCTCTCTCTCTCCCTCTATCTCTACAAACTTTGACCTTCAAGTGAAATAATTAAATCTCTTTTTAAAAAAGATTTTTTTAAAAATTGGAATGGTAGATTTACAAGAGAAGGAGAAACAGAAAGATTTTCCATCTGTTGGTTCACTCCCCAAGTGGCCACAATGGCCAGAGCTGAGCAGATTCGAAGGCCAGAGCCTGGAGCTTCTTCCCTGTCTCCCACGCAGGTGCAGGGTCCCAAGGCTTTGGGCTGTTCTTGGCTGCTTTCCCAGGCCACAAGCAGGGAGCTGGAAGGGAAATGGAGCAGCCGGGATACAAACCAACACCCATATGGGATCCTGGGGCATGCAAGGCAAGGACTTTAGCCACTAGGTTCTCTCTCTAGGCCTAATAATTAAATCTTAAGAAAAAGAGACTGTTTTATAATATTTAACTTACAAAAGTTACAAAAATAGTTCAAAGAATTCCCTATTTGCCTCCAATACCTCAGAAATTATTTTCTAAAAATAAGGACTTTCTGGTACAGTATGGTGATCAAAATCAGGACACTAATAGTGATAAAATATTATTATTATTTTTTAAAGATTTATTTATTTTTATTGGAAAGGCAGATATACAGGGAGGAGGAGAGACAGAGAAGGAGATCTTCCATCCGATGATTCACTCCTCAAGTGAGCGGCCACAGTGGGCGGAGCTGAGCCAATCCGAAGCCAGGAGCCAGGAGCTCCTCAGGGTCTCCCACACGGATGCAGGGTCCCAAGGCTTTGGGCCGTCCTTGACTTGCTTCCCAGGCCACAAGCAGGGAGCTGGATGGGAAGCAGGGCCATCGGAATTACAACCAGTGCCCATATGGGATCCCAGCGTGTGCAAGGAGACGACTAACCACTATGCTATTGCGCCGGGCCCAATATTATTATTTATAAACTTTATTCAAGTTGGCCCATTAATATTTTTATAGCAAAAAAAAGTCCTGGTTGGGGATAATTCATTGCATTTTATTGTTACTTTTTCTTTTTAAGAAGGATTTATTACTTACTTGAAAGGCAGAGTTTTAGAGAGAGAGAGGCAGAGACAGGGTGCTCATCTGGCTGCTAATTCATTCCACAAATGGCTGCAGCAGCCAGAGCTGAATGAGTCTGAAGCCAGGAACCTAGGAGCTTCTTCCTGGCCTCCCATGTGGGTGACAGGGGTCCGCGTGCTTGGGCCATGCTCTGCTGCTTTCCCAGGTGCGTTAGCAGTGAGCTGGATCAGAAGTGGAGCAGCCGGGACTCAAACCAGGCCCATAGGGGATGACGGCTTTACCTGCGACATTCGACAATTATGTATGATTATTAAAATTTATGTAAATAGCCTTCAAAGGACAAATGTCAGATATGTATTCAAGTCAGCGCACTCCGTTGCACAAGTCATGTTTGGGAGAGCGTGAGGCAGCTTTAGCAGCTACCACGTCACTGAGCTCACCAGCAAGACCGAAGTCTGTTCAGAACTTGGCAAGTTTTGCTGCTCTGTGATTTCCTCATTTAATTCTACCTTCAGCCATCCCTGGAAACTCAGTGAATGACTCACGCACTGTTTTCAGAGTGTGCATTTATTTGTCCATCTGTGAAGGGCACAGGCCCGTCGCCTTGTGGATGTTCCTCAGTCTGGGCTCTTTGTGGTTTCCTCATGAGGAGATGCAGGTCACGCTAGCGCCCCCTGCAGGTGGCTCCCGGCGCTGCCGCTGTGGCCCAAGGTAGCTGTGAAGCTCCCTGCTGAGCTCCTGTCTGGTCCTTCTCGCTGTCAGTCGCTATGGTAACAGTTCACTTAGTATTCCCTCTGTACAAAATGGGTGCAGAGGAAGGTCTGGCCTTGGCATCACGTGATTGGTGGTTCCCTTCCTGCGCCTGCCTGTGGCACCCTCCTCCTATGTTGGAGGTGCTGCAGGGAGCTGCTCATTAGGGGGCTGCCTCTCACAGCAGGGTGGCCAGGAGCTGTGAGCTTTGCCACTTGGCTCAGCTCGCTTTGGCTCTGGCCCAGGGCCAGGCTCCCTGATGCCCGTGGAGTCAGGCAGCTGCAGGAATGCCAGAGTCACAGCTCCTCTGTCGGCCTCCCCTCTATACCTGGAAGGGGGGAGGAGAGGCCCAAGTTCCCTAAGGGGAAGATCCCAGGTGGGGCTGCTGGCAAAGGGGGGCTGTGGGGCCGACGGTGTCCCCTCTGTCTGCTTCCAGCTGCCCTACGAGAAGGACTGCAAGAACAAGCTGTTCTGTGTGGCCGAACTGGGGGTGACCTCCACCATCTCTGCGTGAGTCGGGGCAATGGCTTCCTCCAGCTGGCTTAGCTGGGATGCAGTGTATACCTGCTGCCTTCCCCTCCGACCCCCAGGGCTCCACGGGAAGAGATGAGGAAGGGCCTTGCTTGGGAGTCGCAGAGGCCGTCTGATGGCCTCGAACCGGGGTCTCCTGATGTCTTGGCCAATGCAAGGTTTATCACTCAGTGGTCTGCCTCACTCCCAGGACTAGCTCAGCTGGAATAAGTCTCTTGTTCCTGGCTCAGATTTCTCCAAGCATTTCCTATTTCTGGAATGTCTGCTCCCTGCCAAGTGCTTTAGGTGCTGGGGAGGTCCCAGGCACCAACACAGACAAGCACCCTGCCTTCCTGCTGCTTTTAAGTGGAGAGAAGATCATAGATGAAAGCAGGGAGGTGGGAGGGAATGCGAAGGTGGCAGGGCTGAGGGGAGATGGGAGCAGGGCTGAGGGGAGATGGGAGCACGGCTGAGGGGAGATGGGAGCAGGGCTGAGGGGAGATGGGAGCAGGGCTGAGGGGAGATGGGAGCAGGGCTGAGGGGAGATGGGAGCACAGCTGGTAGGACCCAGTGTGGTGGTCCTTGGAGTAAAGGTGAGGGAGGAAGAACCCATTAGACCTCATAGGTCCTCTTCGGGGCTTTTCCTGCTGGCTGGGAAGCTGGTTGGGCGGGGGCAGGAGGGAGGGATGGGGAATTGGGGGCCCGGGAGCGAGGGGGCGGGGGAGAGGGGCAGTGACCTTGCGTTTTAACAGGGCCATCCTGCTGTGCTGACAGTAGACTGTAGGGGCAGGGATTCGGCTGCCTCATTGACGATGTGGGTCTCTGATTAGGGTGGGAAGGGTTGAGGTATGGAGGAAGGTGGGTGGGTGGGACAAACCTTTCAGTTCTTTTTCATCTTCCTGATCTGCTGGAGGGGAATGAAAGACTCCTTTGCTGTCAAACTACATCAGCATCCAGGGATGGGGGCACATTCATTTCTCGTTTTTATTAGGAAGGCAGATTAGATAGAGAGGAGAGATAGAAAAGAACTTCCATCCACTGTTTCACTCCCCAAATGGCCATAATGGCTAGAGCTGAGCCAATCTGAAGCCAGGAGCTTCTTCCAAGTCTCCCACACGGGTGCAGGGTCCCCAGGAACAGGTTGCAAAGCTTGAACACGAGAGTTGTCTGACCTGTTCTCCTTTCCATCCTCGGACAAGGCACTCAAAGTCCTCTGCTGGCCTGGATGAGCTGTCATGTCCCCTGTTTGCATCCGGGCATACTGTCCACTGCACAGGTATCAGCAACTGAGGAGGCCCCGTCCTGACACACACTCCAGGTCGGAGCACATGCATTGTGATTTTCCCATGGTTAGGGTTTGAATTCAGCCCCAAGAAACCTTGCCTGGAGTGACTCAGACTTGACTTTTCGGTCCATCACCTGCACCAGCCAGTACACATGCAGGCGGATGCAGCTGCCTGGTCAGGTCCATCCCCAGCTCCAAATCTCACATGAGCCGATGGTTGCTAAGGCCTAGCCCAGCCCAGTCTGCTATAAACACAGTCTTGACGCACACTATTGCCTAGTCAGGGTGACTTCCAGTAACCCCCACATGGCTTGCCCTCAGCCCTAGTTTTTGCTGGCATGTGCCATGGCCTAGCCTGATCTGTCCTGGATCCCATCTGGCTTTTGTGTACACCCATGGGTGCTGCAGGTTAGCTCAGCTTGTCCCACCCTCAAACCTAGCCCACACAGCTGCTGATGTGCTCCCAGTGGGAGCCACAGCCCAGCAGGTGGGTTGCTTACCAGGGTTGTTTCCTGGATCTTGTCCCTGCCAGGGGGATACTGCCATCCAGCCTGACATGACTCGCACCCAGTCCTTGCAATTGCCAGCAGATGCTATGACCTAGCAGGGGAGTTCCCCAAGCTCCCTTTGGATCCACTCTCAGCCCCAGATCTCATGCGGGCTTGCGGGTGCTGTGGCCCTGCCTCACATGGTCTGCCCTCAGTCCTGGCCTCTGTGGGTGCTGGTGAGAGCTGCAGCCTAGCCCAGCCTGGTGCCCTCCCAGGCCCGGCTCCCAAAAATGCCAGGTGAATTCCGAGGTTCAGTCTTGGCTCAACCCATCATCAGCTGCAGCTCTGTGCAAACTGATGGGTGTTGCAGTCCCACAGAGGTGAGCCCACAAGTCCCCTATAGAATCTGCTCCCAGATCCAGTTCTCTCATATGCTCATGAGTGCCCAGCCTGGGGCCCACCGCCTGCTGCAGCACTTGTGGGCAGGTGCCATGGCTAGCTCAGTCAGGCATGGCCCTAACCTTTGGTGTGTCAGCAGGTGGCAGGCAATGCTATATATATATAGCTCAGCTTAGGTCTCCCCTATGAGTGAGTACCGTGGCTTGACCCAGACACCCCTCTGCTTTCCCCCTCTAAACCACTCCGTCTCAGCTCCCTCATCTACCTGTGAGTTCAGGGCCTGGTCCATGCAAGACCCCCCAGAAGTCATTCCTCCCCTGTCAAACATGCCCCCGGCCACTCCCACTTCAATCCACCCCAGACCCCCTTCCCTGGGCAATCCGCAGCCTTCCCATCCCCCTACTGGGGGTCAGGGTTCCCCACCTTCCACATGTATCTTTAGAAAAAAGAAAAATAAAATAAGCAGCTCTGCTGGCACACCAGTATATTTAACACAAATTTGGCATTAACCAGACCCAGATGCCTGTCGGCTGCTGGTTGGCATTCTCCCAGCAGTGTAGTGCCTGCCTAGGTATAAGGCAATGTGGGCAGTTGCCTACAGCTGGGTTCAGTTTTTAAAGATTTGTTTATGAATTTGAAAATCAGAGTTAGACAACGATAGAGACAGACAGGGACAGGAAGACAAATCTATCTGCCGGTTCACTCACCAGATCACTGCTGGGGTTGGTTAGGCCTCATGTTCCATCCGGGTCTCCCATGTGGGTGGCAGGAGCCCAAGTACCTGAGCCATGTTCTGCTGTGTTAGGAAGGAGCTGGGCCTGAAGCTGGAGCAGCCAGGACTCCAACCAGTGCTCTGATAATGCCAACTTAATACTCACACCTGCCTGCTGACATGTGGCCATGCAGACAGGGACCTGATCTGGCACTGTGGAAGCTGGACTTGGCAAGGGCTGAATGAGGTCACCAGAGAGGTTCTGGACATGTGGAAGCCTTAGAATGCCCTCCTTGACTGGAGACCAAGGATGGGTTGGCCAGAATTGGCATCTGTAACAAACACCCCATATCCTGGCAAGGCGTTTCACAGATGTTTGAGGACGGCATTGCAGATGCAGATGGCCTGGCGCTGTCCATCATTAAAGACTCAATTCAAGACTTTTGGGTGCCTTGGATCCCAGTCAACAAGCACCCACAGCTGCTTGGGAAGGAGTGGACCACATCCCAGAAGGCCCTTGTGCTCCTAGAACACAGCGCACACGACCTGTCCAGCAGCGCCCTCTGGTGTCCACAGTGAGCAAGCTCTTTTTCAAGGATCTTGGTTAGGATCCGACATTGTGGACCCCTGGGCAATCACAGGGACCTGAAACACCCGCATGCCAGGCCCCCTGAAACTGTTCCAGGGCTTCTGGTGGAGACACCCTGTGAAATAGGCTGCTGCCGCTCACCACTCCCCTGCGTCCCAGAACAGAGCGTCCACCCTGCAAGGCAGCCCCTCCTGCAGGTTGTCCAACTCCCACCTCTCGCAATACTGAGGCCTGAGCGGGCTTTTCTCCTGGGCTCTCTCCCTCTGGGTGGCACCTCTCGTCCACCCGGCTGGACACTCGGAGTTCATCATGACCCCTTGTTTGTGCTCTGGTCATTCTTCCCTCCCCTTACACCCTTGTCACAAACGTTCTCCCTTTGCCCATCGCCATGACCTGGATGGAGTTCTAGGTGCCTGGCCTTGACCCTGGCCCCAGGTTGTTTAAGTATCTAGGTAGTGAACCAATACATGGGAGCTCTGTCACTCAAATAAAGCAGCAGTCACAAGACACATGTCCTTTCGCTTCCCAGTCTTTGCTGCCTGTCCCAGCTGGGGGCCTTTCAGCTGGTTACAAAGTTTGCTGTGTGTGGTTGATGTTTTTCTGTGTGTGTCAGTTGCCAACGGTGGTTCTGCAGCCTGGGGCCCAAGAGTTCCTCAGCTCAGAAGCTGGTGGGGAGTGTGCACCCACAGTGCATCCAAGTTGGATGGAGTATGGGAACCGGCCGCACTTGTATCTGCTCTTCACGCAGGCAGGAGCTGGTGGTGGGTCTCACAAGGGAGCTGACCATGAACATTAGTCTCAGCAACACCGGGGAAGATTCCTTCATGACCAGCTTGACTTTGAGTTACCCCAGAAACTTACACTTTAAGAGGATGCAAAAGGTAACTGACGGTAGCTATGGAGACGCGCCACTCCTGTCACTCCTGCCCAGCACACCTGCTTTTCCTTGTGCCAGCCTCCCCCTGGTGCACACAATGCTTGATTAGCAACCACACAAACCCCCTCCTGTTCCAGCCACCGTGAGGCAGCCTCAGGCGTCCTGTGCTGCAGCCTTCCTTAGCCGGGGAGCCAGCAGCCCTAAGGTGCTAAGAAACTGAACACGAACTGCACCTGCCCATTGGCCCATTCTTCAGGCCGAGAGCCCTGACACAGCACCAGCTGCAGCCCACAGGCCCTTCCCCGGGGAGCCCCCTTGCAGCTGCAGGGTAGGACAGCTGAGGAGGGCAGTTCCTTAGTTCCAGGTGGTCATGCTGCTCTTCTGTCAGTCCTCCGAGAACCCGAGTTGCTGAGCAGGAGACAGGTGCATTCCCTGCAGGTGCAAGGCTGCAGACGGCGCCTCTGGACACAGCCTTCCCCGTCTATGCTAACGTGGCCCGGCTGCCCGGGAAGCAGGCCCCGGGTCCACTTGGCAGTGCCACCAGCCCACTGTGGGCTGCTCACTCCCAGCTCTACCGAGAGGCCCTTTCCAGCGGCTCCCCACGTTTTGCTGGAGCTCTGCCCTTCTCCAGAACCCACAAACTACATGCTCACACTTGCTTTCATGGGGCAGAGCACAGCACAGCCACAAGTCAGCGAACTGTGCTGTTCTCTGGAGCTCTCCGTTTAGCCCCTCCCCAGGCCTAGCACTTGCCAGGAGGCTCAGGGGCCAGGACAAAGCAGTGAGGAGGGGCTCCTGCTGGGTGGGCTGTGCTAACGGGCCCTTCCCTTGTGTGTTCACAGCCACCCTCTCCAGACATCCAGTGCGATGACCCTAAGCCGGTCGCTTCCGTGTTGATCATGAAGTGCAGGGTCGGTCACCCGATACTCAGGAGGTTTTCTGTGAGTCTGCCGGGGGCCACACCTTCGACACGCCCCCTCATTCAAACCTTGCTTGTGGTCTCCGGGCTTTCCTTTGCTCGGATCCATAGCAGATCCATAGCTGGGCTCAGAACTGCTGTTTGTTCTGAAGGAAGTGGAGGGAGGAGTGGTGGGGCATAGTGGGACAGGTGGAGGGAGTCCTCCCCTGCCTGCCCCTGATGGTTTTGGTGTTGGGGTACCTTCTGGTGGCTTCCTTAGCCACCCAGGAGAAGGAGCTGTGCACCCTGTGCCATTCAGTGTGAGGCTTCCCTGAAATAACAGCCATGGAGGTGGCCGGGCCACAGCAACACGGGGCCGTGATGGCCCCGGGCTGTCTAGCTGGCAGTAAGCAGTGTGAATTGTGGGTGGACTTAGACAGGAATCAAACAACAGGTGTTTTTGGCTTTTTCTCTTCCCCCTTTCAAACAGACAAACATCTCAGTAACCTGGCAGCTCGAGGAGAACGCCTTTCCAAACAGCACAGCGGACCTCACTGTGACCCTGAGCAAGTGAGTGATGCAGGTCCCAGGAGACCCAGGCTGTGCACGGGAAGTGGCCTCGCTCCCACCGTGTGCTGTGAAAGCCACAGCCCTGACTGCGGCAGCAAGACCATTAGCAGGCACTCCCCTGCGGGGCCTCTGCTTTCTTCCTGTCAAAGATACATAACCCCTTTTATTTATACACACTGTACAATGGTGGTGCAGCCTGGTACAAGTCTCGGAAGGGAGTTTTAGCTATGGTTCAGTTTAACCTGTGACTGTCCTACGAAGTCCCTTTAAACCACTGTTTACCTAGTGTGATCTTTCGGCAACTCCCATTTCTAATCTGCAAGAGCCTTTTCTTTCCCAGCCCCCCTGAAGCCCTGGGGAGCTGGGTATACACAAGCAACACGTGTGTGCATAAGCAGGTGGGCTACAAACCCAACATTCTTCCTCCTAGTTCCAATGAACTAAGATCTTCAGCCAGACATAGCCACAAACTTCAGTTCAAGCACGCCTTCGTCGCGGTTCTTCCCAAGTATGTACCCTCCAGGGCTGCACCTCAGGTTCCTGTCCGGGGTGGAGGGGCTGGAGGCGCGCACTGGTCTGCAAGGGGAGGCTGCGTACTGCAGGGCACTCAGCCGGGCCCTACAGCCCCCCGGTGGCTGCCAAGTGGCCCTGCTACAGAAGAGCTGACCGGGATACAGTGGGGGAGAGGGACTGGGGGCTTGGGAAGGATGGGCAGAGAAAGTGAAGATCACTTTGAAGAGTAATTAGAAATGAAGCACCCCAACTGCACGGAAGTCACATACTGCGTCTCGTTCCAACCCCTCAGCAAGCGCTTGGCATTCTGAAATATTTTTATTTTTCCAGTTTATTTGAAAGGCAGGGAGTCAGAAATCTTCCACCCACTTACTCTCCTTTCTCCAGATACTGGCAACAGCCGGAGGTGGGCGAGATCGAAGCCACGATCCTGGAACTCCCTCTGGGTCTCGAGGCAGACTGGAGGCTTGCTGGTTCCCCCCCGGGGTGTGCCTTAAGACGAATTAAGTAGTAAGCCGGAACTTGAACCAGGCACCCCAGTGTGGTATACAGGTGGCCCAATGACTGCACTGCTCCACTTTTTAAAAATCTTTTTTAAAAGATTCATTTATTTTGGGGACTGGCTCATGGCCCAGCTGTTCTACTTCCCATCCAGCTCCCTGCCTGTGGCCTGGGAAAGCAGTCGAGGATGATTCAAAGCCTTAGGGCCCTGCACCCATGTGGGAGACCCAGAAGTAGCTCCTGGCTCCAGATTGGCACAGCACCGGCCGTTGAGTGAACCACTAGATGGAAGATCTTTCTCTGTCTCTCTTTGTAAATCTGCCTTTCCAATAGAAATAATCTTTTTTAGAAGAAGTTATGAAGAGAGGAGAGGAGACAGATTGTCCATCCCAGATGGTTTCAATGGCCACAACTGGGGCCAGTGTGAGGCCAGGAGCTTCTCCCGGGTCTCCCATGTGGGTGCAGGGGCCCAGGCACTTGAGAGCCGCTTTCCCAGGTCGTTAGCAGGGAGCTGGAGCAGAAGTGGAGCAGCTGGGATTCGGACCAGTGCCCACATGGGTACCGGCACCGCAGTCGGCGGCTTCACTTGCATAGCATGGCGTGGGGGGAGCAGTTCCCAGCCCCTTGCTTTACGTTCTGATCTTCAGCTTTGCTCTCTCTCAAGCACCGCTGCCATCCGTGCATGAGGTTCACTCAGAGAGGGGACCCTGAGGCTTGACACACCGTCCTCTCATTGCAGGCCGTCAGTGACCTACGTGAACACAAGCAGGGGGCTTTCTGAGCACAAGGAGTTCCTCTTCAATGTAAGTGTTTGGCCTTAGGCCTCTCCTAGCACAGCCGAGGGTGGCAAGCAACGCCGGCTCCGACTTCTACCCCCACACTTTATCTTGCAGATCCATGGAGAAAATCCCTTTGGAGCAGAGTTTCAGTTGCAGATTTGTATCCCAGTCATATTACAAGGTCTCCGCATTGTAACAGTGAAGAACCTGAACATGACGCAGGTACTTCATGGTGATTCTTTATTACACACACATCTCCATCTGGAGTGACTGACTCCATTTGAAAAAGTATAAAAACAAGATTAGTGAACCCTGGGGCAAACACTGGAGCAGCAAGCACTCAAAAACTCCAGCAGCATTTGTCCAGCTCTCCTTGATGACTAAGCTAAAGTTTAAGCCTTCGGAGTAGCTGTGGAGACATCTTAATTGTCCCTTTGGAAACTGCGCTGCATAGTGCCCGAGCTGGGTAAACACATGACATCCTACCACCACCCCACCCCTCCCGTCCCGTCTGCCTCCCTGGAGCTCCACTGAGCTCCAGCATCAGCCAGTCTCGGGAGCTAAGGCAGTGGCTCGGGTCAGCCAACAGCCCAGGTCTGGGCCTTCCCAACTTTATTCTTCAAAAGACGTGTATTTACATGAACACCAAGAAGGACAGAGAGGGAGGGATGGAGATGGCTTTGCCCACCACAGTCAGGGCTGAGACAGAGCAAAGCCAGTGCAAGGAAATTCCAATGAGGTCTCCTACGTGTGTGCGGGGCAGGGACTTAAGGCTCCTGGGCTACGGCCTGCTGTGCGTCAGGTGCCTCAGCAGGCAGCTGGATCGGAAGCGGGGCAGCCATCCCAGGCATCCTGAGAGGGGCAGGGGCATCCCAAGCGGCGGCCTCTCGTGCCCCTGTCTCCGCTCCCCCCACTTGAGCTCCGCCAAGTGGCAAGGTTCAAAAAGGAACCCAGGGAAAAGGCATGTACAGAGCAGACCGCGGGGCCATCAGAAACAGGACGTGAGCTGTAGATACTTGTTCTCAGGTGTAGTTTATTTCTGAAGGACACTGGGCAACCAGCAAGTTTCAAACATTTCAGTTTCTATTTGGAAAGAAAAACTCTTCTTTGATTAGCTGACTGAAAACAAGTAAAAATGGCAAATGTCACTGCGCCCTGGGAGAGGAGCGGTGCGTGTTGGAAACGGGCAGCACCCGAGAGACCAGGGCAGTGCCTGGGGCGGGAAGACGGGCCCGGCCTACTGGAACAGGCTGTGCTCGCAGAGCAGGTCGGTGGCCGAGCTGAAGTCCAGCACGGTCTTGTGGAAATGCTCCATCTTCTTCTTGAGTTTCTTCATGCTCGGGGTGTTGCACTTCTTTTTGAAGGTCACCTGCTTCAGGAGCTTGTCCGTGAGGTAATGCAGCCAGAGCACGTTATTGTAGGGGTGGTATTCGCCCCAGCAGTTGTTGTTTTCTTTCCTCATGAGCCTGTAGATCTCAAACTGGTAATCCCCTTGCCCAGAGAACAGCTCCTCGTCCGTGGAGATGTCACAGAACACCACGAGCCCGTCGCGCTCCAGGCGGGACAGGGTGTAGTCGATGATGTTGACCTGCAGCCCGCAGGTGGGGATGGCCCTCGTCTCCCCGTTGAGGGTGTACTGCAGCTCACGGAGGTTGGTCTTCTTCAAGAGCACGTTGCCCCAGTGCAGGTCCCGGTGCTCGAAGTGCAGGGACTCCTCGGCCACGGCCAGGGACGCCGTCACCTGGTGCAAGATGCTCTTGGCTGTGGCCATGGAGGACAGCTTTGTCTTCATCTGCTCCAGGTCGGTGCCTCCAAATTCAAACTCCAGGACGATGAAGAGCTGGTCCTCCTCAAAGAAGTCAGGCCTGTCGTTGGCCGAGCCTTTCGTGGAGTGGTAGTGGTCCCAGGCTCTGAGCAGCAGGGCCGGGTAGGGGCCCTGCACGCAGTGCACCGAGTTGAGCCCGATGAAGCCTTCGGTGCGGTTGCACGCCTCGGCGGACAGGAGGCTCAGCTCCTTGGAGATGATGATTTCAGGCAGGATTTCCTCAAAGGTTTTCTGGTGGGCCCCGTTGACCAAGTCGGGGCCTTCGATGGCAATGATCTTCAGGGCCACCGGCGTGTTGTGATCCCCGAGAATCTGAAAGACTTCCCCAAACACGCCTTCCCCGATCTTCTCACAACGTTCCAGCTTGCCCCTGGGAAGGCAGTAGCTGAAGGGGATGGGGCCTTCCTGGTTGCACTCCCAGTAGACCTTCTCGGCATCGCAGGACTTTTTGTCGGCCACGGGGAGGGAGTTCAGGGGGCTTAGCAGATAGATGGAGGACGAGTTCCAGGGGGACACGGCGCTGCGGGTCCTGTGGGGGACAGAAGGGCCTGAGTGGTCGGAGAGGAGGGAGGCCGAGAGTGAGCTGGTGATGGTGTAGGTGCTGCACACGTCCGACGCGTCGGCCACGATTTTCTTCTTGTGCAGGCCCAAGGAGGCCCTGATTTTGGTCCAGGAGCAGGTGTTGTGTAGACGGGTAGGCCGCTGAGCTAGAACTGACTGCCCCCTGACCTGCTGGCCTTTCTTAGGCCCGTGGGAATGTTGCAGGGAGGGCTCCACCGCCTCTTCGTGTTTCCTCTTCCGGTTTGGCAGAATTCTCTTAGGTACAACAGAGTCCTGGCTACCACTGGGGTCCTGGGAGTCTAAGGGGGCAGCCCTCTGAGACCCCACTTTCCGACAAGAGCCCCGACCCGCACCCTGCTTCTGACCAGCGCCAGGGAGCCCAGGGCCCTGCGCTCGGCGTCCCACGGGTTGTGTCTTAGCGCAGGATGCTGTCCCGTGGTCCCCACTGACCTCACGCTCAGAATCCGCCGCGGGTCTCCCCGAGTCCGTGAGGCTCGACAGAGCTGACCTGAGGCTGGCCCGGGCTCGGAGGACCATCCTGCTGAGCCGGCCTCCCGGCACCGCCTCCTCCGGGGAGCTGGAGACGACGGCGGCCTCCCCGAAGAGGGAGGCGCTGGTGCCCAGCTCGTCGCCGTCCTGGCTGTCCATGCTGATGTCGGGACTGGGCAAGCCGGGGCGGCGGCCGGGGAACGCGGGCAGCCGGAGCTGGTCGCAGGGCGTGCTGCACTTCTGCGGGAGCCGAGCCCGCAGCCTCAGGAGTTTCGGGGTGGCGGCGGCGGGCAGGGTCTCCCGGACCTGGGACGCTCGGCCGCCAGGACGCCTCCGCCGCCGGCCGACCGGGCTGCCGGGGTAGTCGGGGTCTGCGGGGTCATCGGACGCGACCGACGACGACAGGCCGGTGCTGGGGCTGACTTCGCCGCCGCTGCTGCTGCTGCTGCTGCCGCTGAAGAAACGCTTCCGGTCCTCCGGCGGGAACCACGCCGCCGCCGCCCGGCCCGGCTGCTGCTGCTGCTGCTGTTGCTGTTGCTGCTGCCGCCGGCGCCCCGGGCCACGGGCCACTCCATACGTTCGAAAGAGCCGGCTCCCGGGCGGAGCGAGGGACGCCGCCATGGCCGGCACCCGCCAGCCGGTTCAAACGCAAACCCCGCGAGACTCGGGCGCCGGGTCCCAGGGCCGGGCCGTGCGTCTGCGCAGCGCGCCCTGGGCGCACGCACGCTGGGCGGGAGCGTCAGGGCGGGTGATTGGGCTCAAGGCTTGGCGCGAATGGCTGTCGTTTCAGGCGTCCACTGAGTGCGATCTGTCTACTAAGGAAGCTTGTTTGAACGAGCGGTTTCGGGTGAGCGATCCTCTAGAAGGGGCGAGGGGAGACGCGGGAGAGGCCAGGGCGCCCCCATTGTTGCAAGGTTGCCGCCGCTGGCAAATGCGGGGTGCCCACCGCCTCCCCACCCGAGGCTGTGCCTCGCCTCGCTCCGGGGACGCTTTCCCCGGGGTTGGAGCTTGGCTTGGGCTAAAGCGGACACAGCCTCTCTCGTGGGAGGGACGTTCGGATGCCCCAGGTGTGAGCCATTTCAGGCTGAGTAGCAATGTTTGCTTTTCCAAGCACGTGCAAGAATGGTATTCCAGGAGCTGCAACGTCTCCTCGGCCCGAGAAAATGTGACCGTGACTGCAGAGATCGCCCTGGAGCCGGCTAAGCAGGTACCGGAGCCAGGGCTGCTCGGGGTCCCACTCTACAGGCGCGCCCTGGCGTCCGAGCGTGTCCCCAACCGGTATCTAGATGCATCTTGTGCCCCCGCGGCTTCCCCAGGTCAGCTGCTTCCCGGGAACCCCATTTATTACTCCCTACTGGGACTTAGCTGTGGCCCCTGGCTGCCTGACATCCCGGTGCGCACGCAGCACCAGCTGCCGGTCCCCCTCCCAAGCAGACCGAACGCCCTTCCCTTCTGCCGCCTGGTTCAGGCCGCCTCCCGGCGGGGCTGCTGCAGCAGTTACCTGGGGCCTGTGCTCTTTCTACATTCTCCTGAGAAGTCACAGAACAGCTGTGTCTTCTAAAAGCAAATACTCCATGTGCCTCTTTCCTTATTATTTTTAAGTGATGTTTGCTCCTTTTAGGCTAAAACCCAACCCCCATACTTACTTTTAAAAGATTTACTTATTGGAAAGGCAGACAATTACAGAGAGAAAGAGGGACAGAGAGGGAGATCTTCCATCCGCTGGTCACTCTCCAAATGACCACAATGGCCAGAGCTGAGCCGATCCGGAGCCAGGAGCCAGGAGCTGCTTCCGGGTCTCTCAGGCGGGTGCAGGGTCCCAAGGCTTTGCCATCCTGGACTGCTTTCCCGGGCCACAGCAGGGAGCTGGATGGGAAGCGGAGCAGTCTGAAGGTAGAGGATTAGCCAGTTGAGGCACCAGGCCCGAGCCCCTGTACTTTTTCTCGAGGCTTGCAGGGCGTTATTGCATCTGTTCTCTGCTTGATTCTTCTCTCTTTCGGCTCCTGCCTCTTTCTGACAAGCCAGCTCTCCTATCCTTCCTGATGACACAGCTTTGCCAGGCTTGTTCTGGGCACAGGCGCGAGCTCTGTGCTTGGCCCTGGACCTGCATAGGGGTGGACATTTGTGGAGGGCCACGCCCTGCTGAGCTTTCTCTGTTGGGAGCCGCTGGGCCTGTTGAATGTGTCGCAGTGATCCAGGTGTGAGCCATGAGGCTTGGGGGGTGTGGCAGCAGCCGCGGGGAGCAGAGGAGAGGGGCGCAGGTGCTGGAAACAGTGTGAGACCAACAGGCTCCAGCGACAGGGGAGATGGGAGTGAGAGAGAGGGAAGAGGTGGAGGGCTGACCGCAGACCTCTAGCCTGGGGGCTTGGTGGCGCAGTGGGCTAGGCTGAGGGATGCTGGAGGAGAGACACGTTTAAGGGGGAAGGTGACAGGTGCTGTCCAACAACCGTGAGTCTGTGCTTAAGATGCATTTTGCCTCCCACTCTCTTCCCCCATCAGTTCAGAGATATCACTGAACTGCAGCTCGTGGGGACGATAATCTTCGACAGCACTCTCTACGAGGGGCTGAATGCAGAGAACCACAGGACCCAGGTAATGCCGGGGGGCTCGGGGGTGAAGTGGGCGGCGCCTTTGATCTGTTGCCCGGGCACACACAGGTCCTGCCTGGGGTCTCGGCTCCGGCTCGGCTCTGCCCTCCGCTGTCTCTGAGATAGTTTGTGGCCTCATTTTCTGACCTGACGAACACAGCCACTGAATAAGAGGCCTAGGCTGCAGGGGGTCTGCATTGAAATGACTAGGTCCAAATCAACAAACATAGATATTTTGATTTGCAACTATGTTGGTGAAAAAAAATTTTTCTTAGGTGAGAAGTGTGTGTACCTTGACCATCTTCCTACTCTGCAGCCTCAGGGCGTGTGGTGTGAAATGGTGTAATGCCCGGGAATGCACAATTGTTTTGTAAGACAGCCTGAGTGCTGGAGTGCTACCACAGACCAGAACGCCAAGCGGTGCCAGTGCCCGCTGTTCCCCTGCGTGTTCATGCCCCTTGACGCCCACACGGGGGCGCTGCTGGCATTGGAGCGCGTCCATCTGCCTGTGGCTCTTAGGCAAGTGTTTGCCAGGTCGGGTGGGCCTGGATGGCTGTGGGTTCAGTCCTCTGTTTCCCTCGCCGGAGGAGGAGAAAGGAACAATTCTCAAATTCTTTAGGCATGTCAAAATCAAGATTATCTCTTAAGTATTTCTGTCGTGAAAATGGGAAGAAATAGAAGTGTCTGTTATCACATGACAGAGAGGGAGAGATTTTTTTCCCATCCATGGGTTTACTCCCTCAATGCCTGCAGCTGCTGGTGCTGGGCCAGGTCACAGCCAGGACCCAGAAGCTCCCGTCTGCGTCTCCCATCTGGGCAGCAGGGGCCCAGGCCTTGCACTGCCCCCACTGCCTCCCAGGACACACGTCAGCAGGAAGCTGAACCTGGGAGAGCAGCCGGGACTTTGGCCCAGGCACCACGATAGGGATGCAGGCACCCACGTGTCTTTATTTTTTTATTTATTTTTTAATTTTTATTTTTATTGGCAAGTCAGATACACAGAAAGGAGGAGAGACAGAGAGGAAGAGCTTCTGTCCAATGATTCACTCCCCAAGTAACCACAATGGCTGAAGCTGAGTTGATCCTAAGCCAGGAGTTGGGAGCCTTCTCCAGGTCCCCCACGCGGGTGCAGGGTCCCAAGGCTTTGGGCCGTCCTTGACTGCTTTCCCAGGCCACAGCAGGGAGCTGGATGGGAAGTGGGGCCCATATGGTATTCCAGTGCAAGCAAGGTGAGGACTTAACTGCTAGGCTACCACGCTAGGCTCTTTTTTGATTTTTAAAGATGTGTTTTAGTTATTTGAAAGGTAGAGTTAGAAGACAGGAGAGAGAGACATCTTCTGTTCACTAGTTCACTTCAGCAGCCAGGGCTGGGCCAAGTGAAGGCCAGGAGCCAGGAATTCCATCTGGGTCTTTCTTGTAGGTGTCAGGGTCCCCAGCACTTGGGCCGTCCTCTGCTACTTTCCCAGGTGTGTTAGCAGGGGCTGGGTGGCAAGTGGAGTAGCTGGTACCCACAAACCGGCGCTTATATGGGATGTTGCAGGTACGAGCCCCTAGTATCCAGGCTTTTTTTTTTTTTAATGATTACATGGTTGATCAGGGTTGGAAGGGTCGAGGTTTAGGGAAAATTGAGTGAACTCATTGCTTCCAAATTTTCTATTTCTTCTTGTTGCTCCTGGAGGAAGGGAGAGACAAAGGGGGAAACCACTCCTGACTTTCCGCACGTCCCAGTGCCCAGGGCTGAGGCACCGCCACCTCGTGTCAGCCCAGAGTCTCAGTGTGTACATATCCGGAAGGTTCTGTCAAGTGGCTTGGGTAGTTCTGAATGCTGCTGTTTTTACCATTTTTTGCCTTCTTTTTTGTTTTATTTTACTTGAAAGGCAGTTACACACACTCACACCCACACGTGTGCATGGCTACAGCAGCAGGAATTGGGCCAGACAGAAACCAGGAGTCAGGAACTCCATCCGGGTCTCCCGTGTGGGCACAGGGGCTTAGTGAAACTCCTGGCTGTCTTGGTGTGTTAGCAGGGGAGGTGGGTCTGAAGTGGGGCAGCCAGGACTTGGCCCAGTACCCATGTGGAATGTGGGTGCTGCGTGCAGTGGCTTAATGTGCTGTGCAAAATGCTGGCCCTGATACCCATGTTTTAAAAAATAAAGTTTTAAAGTTTTGAAAATAAAAGACAGCAAGAAAATTCAAGCATTATAGAAAGGCACAAATGAAACCAGCCCTTCACTCCTCCTCACCCTCGCTGTCTCTAAGTCTCTAAGGGAGTTACTGTTGGCAGTGTTTTGTGAATACATGCTACATTTATTTTAACTCTTACTGTTTATTCTTAGAAAAATTATTTGTAAAGCAGATTTACAGAGAGAAGGAGAGGCAGAGAAAGCTCTTGCATCTGATGGTTCACTCCCCAAGTGAATGGCCAGAGCTGAGTTGATCCGAAGCCAGGAGCCTGGAAATCCTTCCAGGTCTCCCATGCGGATACAGGATCCCAGGGCTTTGCTGTCAAGTGCTTTCCCAGGCCACAAGCAGGGAGCTGGATGGGAAGTGGAGCAGCCAGGATACAAACCTGCGTCCATATGGGATGTTGGCATGGCGTTGCAGGCAGAGGATTGGCCAGTTGAGCCACCGTGCCAGCCCCTTACTGTTTATATCTAGCTCCAAACCGACTGACTTATGTATCCCAGGATGGGCGAGTGGCATAACATAGTGTTTTGAGAGGTCGCTTGGGACACCGGCATCCTGTATGACAGTGCCTGGTGTGAATCCTGGCTCTGCTTCCTGCTAGTGCACACCTTGGGAGGCAGCAGGGAGAGGGCCCTGGGTTCTCTGCCACCCATGTGGGAGGCCTGAGGTGTCCGGCCCAGCCCAAGTCCGGCTTTTGGGGGGGCAATTAAAAAACCAGTGGATAGATCTGTGCCTCTCTCTCTGTCTCTACTTTTCAAATATGTAACAAGGAGAAAAAAATGTTGAAAAAGAGCGCCCTTAGGGTGAATCAATGAGCATACCATAGCCATAATGCAAATACATCGCAGCCGAGGTAAGGAAAAACTCCAGCGAATGTACCAGAAGGGAACATGCTGTTTATCGGGGGAGGGCCGGCCCACCCCAGGACGCCGGTGGAGTGGCTGCATGGCCACATTCTGGATTTTCCCAGGTTAGAATCCAAACGAGGACACAGGAGGCCAGTAACAGAAGGATGCCCGTTTGTGAGGTCCGGGCCCCCAGGATGGTCACTGGCCGAGGAGAAAGCTTTCGTGGCTTGCATCAGAGCACGCATCATTCCTGCGCATAGGGGATGGCTGCGGGTGGCTGCCCGCCCAGTGCGCCGCCCCAAGCTGGCTGTGAGCTGGTGTCCTCTCCTGCCCGAGTCCCAGGGGCACCTTGGCAGCCGCGTGGGAGCCCGTGGGCTCAGGGCCCTACAGCTGCTCCAGCATCTCCTCCACCTGGTGTGTTCAGAATTGGCCTCTCCCTGATCTTGGCTCGGCTTCCTTCCTGCTCTCAAGACCTGTGCACTAAACAGCCTGGGGGCTTGGCCCTCGTCCACCAGCGTTTCCAGCGTCCTTGGAGAAGGCCTCTCAAGGGAACCCAGCAAAGCGGCGCTGGCTCCTGGGGCTGCCTGAGTCCTGTTCGAGAGGCAGGCCCAGCTTTCCACTGGGACCCCCTCCTCCCCCGGGTGGTGGGAAGGGAGATGCTGCGGCCGCAGCGGGAAGCGTGCTCCCGTTCAGGGTTACTTTCACACCGCTGACCTCATGCACGGCTGGGGAAGGGCAGACCCGGGAACCTGAGCAGAGTCCTTGTGGGGGAAGGTGTGTCCCAGAGACTAAGGGAGCAGTGAGAGCTGAGCTGGAAAGTGCTCGGCGGCCATGGTGATGAGCCAGGGTGTTGGAGATAAGGAGGGTGAAAGAAGCCACCCCACCCATGTGTGTCAGGGATGCAGACACTTGGCCGTCATCTGCCGCTTTCGCGGGTGCATTAGCAGGGAGCTGCATTGGAAGTGGAACAGCTGGGATTTGAACTTTGCACTCATGGGGTATTGGCATTGCAGGCAGAGGCTTGACGTGCTGTGCACCAGTCCCTGAGTCTTGGCTTAAACCCCTGACTCCCTAGGACTCCCTTTGAAATGGACGAGCATCCCTACCCAAAGGTCACAATGCCCTGACACGTTTTGCTGTTCTAGCTGAATGACTAAAATAGTTTTCCCATCAAGTGTTCTGGTCGCTTGGTTCAGAAGGGTTGTAAAGGCCATGGCCAGCTTTTTGTGTCATCGTCGTCAGTCTCAGTCAGTACACAGGATGTTGCCAAGCCTTCACGTTTTGGCTTCTCAACGACAACGTGTGGAGGTGTTTCTTTTCTCCGTGGGCTTTCCCGGATGTGTCAGAGGGTGTCTCTGTCCCGTCCAGATCACCGTCATCTTCCTGCGGGAGGCGGCCCCGCCCTCCTGGGCGCTCATCATCGGGAGCAGCGTGGGCGGCCTGCTGCTCCTGCTGCTCATCGTGGTCCTCCTCTTCCAGGTCAGTGCCGCTCGGGTTCCCGAGGCCCTGAGCGCTTGGGCAGCGGCCCTGGGCTCCTGGCCAGGTTTCCATCCTCCGTCAGTCCCACACAGGCGCCGTCGAGGCCAGCGAGGGAGACAGTGTGTCTGAAAGAACCAAAAACCGACTTCAAATATCAGAGTCCAGAGAGCTCTTCGTTAGACAGTTGTGATTGGTGCCCCTTCCCTGCCGTCCCTGTTGTGACGTGCCAACTCTTGCCACTGTTGGAGGACCACCTCCAGTTCTCTGGGCTTGACCCCGCCCCACCCTCTCCCGTCCCCGAACAAGATGGGCAGTTCCCTCAGGAGGGCCATGTCCCCACCTGGCACGCCCGTCCTCACCTCTCGCTGTCACTGCTCTGAGCACTCACCTGGAGAGGTCCCTGGTCATGCCGGCTGTCCCTGGAGCTTCTTGGTGGAGGCTGCCACCCCGGGCCTCTGGCCATCTGGGGTGTTTCACATACGTGAAAGTAGCTGCAGTTCAGCTGGAAGCATAATGCCTGGTGGCATGAACTTGAGTTCAAGTGTTCCACCCTAGGGTCTCACAGGAAGGTGGGGCAGCAGGCAAGGCGGTGGTGTGAGCAGGCTTTTGAAGGACTCCGTCATTGGTGGAGCTGCAGAGAGCGATCGGGTGGGGAGCAGGAAGTGTGAGCAGCTGTGAGGCGGCAGGGCGCTTTCCTGAAGCCGCACCTGGATCTGCTGACAGCTTGCACCGTGACCCCTCCGTAACGGGCCTTCCCCGCCCTCTGTTGCAGTGTGGCTTTTTTAAAAGGAAATACCAGCAGCTGAACCTGGAGAGCATGAGAAAGGTCCAGCTGACGCCTGAGAATCTGCTCCCCAAGGATGGTTAACCAGCGGCCGCCGGGGGCGCGGAGGCAGCGGCCCTGAGCTCACGCACACTGGAGTCTGGCCACGCGCTTCCTTTGGGGTGACCTACGTCTGTGGCCTGTGGTCTGAGCAGCCATCGCCGTGCAGGTGTCAGAAGAAAAGCCCGCGCAGTCTTGGACGTTAAATAAAGTGCAGTTTTCTCTACAGGGGCACCTTTAATAGCACATGTGTTCTTTGTGATTGGCAGTGAACGCTGACATTTGTTCGGGCAAATTTTTGTTCTCGCCTTTGAAAAGTTCTCAATTGAGTCCTTCTCATTATTCTCCCAGATTTCCAGGAGAAGCCCCGCAGGTTTGACTGACCGAAGGTCAAGTACAGGCAGGGCTATTGTCCCAGAGTCTTCCTCCTGCTCAGAAACAGGATGCCTCTCCACTTGATGAGTTTTTATGTATTTATTTATTTATTTATTTAAATGGCAAAGTCAAACATACAGAGTGGAAGAAAGGGAGTGAGGAAGATCTTCCGTCATATGATTCACTCCCCAAGTGAGTGCAACGACCGGTGCTATGCCGAACCGAAGCCAGGAGCCAGGAACTTCTTCCAGGTCTCCCGCACGGGTGCAGGGTCCCAAAGCTTTGGGCCGTCCTTGACTGCTTTCCCAGGCCACAAGCAGGGAGCTGGATGGGAAGTGGAGCCACCGGGATTAGAACCGGTGCCCATATGGGATCCCAGTGTGTTCAAGGCGAGGATTTCAGCTGCTAGACCCCTGAGCTGGACCCTAAAATTTATTTTCATGGCAAGAGACAGAGATGGTCTATTTCCTGGTTCATTTCCCAAGTGTCTGCAGTGGCCTTGGGCTACTGAGCCTGCAGCTCAGCCTGGGTCTCCCCTTGGGTGGCAGGGACCACGCACTCGAGCCACTGTCGGCCTATGTGTGTGGATCAGCAGGAAGCTGGGCTTGGGAGCAGAGCCTGGATTCTTAACCACTGCGCCAAATACCACGGCTTTTGTTTAGTTTTTTTTGGTTTGTTTGTTTTTCAGTGAATTCTGTTAGCCGCCTCCCAGGACCTGGAGCCGGCCACGGTCTCTCGGGCAGGTGGTTGGGGGCTGGTGGACTGGTTTCTGTGGACGGCTGCTCTTTGCTTCAGGGGGGTCTGGGAGGGCCCGAGCTGGCCCCAGCCAGGGCACTGGCAGCTCTCGAGCTCTTCTTGGCTTTGGTGTCTGGCAACGACCATTCGACTCACGGGCCAGTGAAGGTTGGAGTGCAGGGGAGCAGGCACCCCTGGCCACTGCACTCCCGATGTGCTGTTAGCTTTTTCAGCCTCGCAGAGGGCTGCTGGCCTGACTGAATCGGGACCCTGCGGCCTGGGGTCTTTAACCTCCTAAAGGCAGAATCCACTAGGTGGGTTTGTTGGCTGGCTAAGGACTCTAGTGACTTCTGGCAGGGGATTCTCATGTTTTCTTTCTGTGTTACAAACCTTTTGAGCACTTTATACTGACTCTTTCTCTGCTGTTTCCCCACCCAACATTGTATTAACAATGTTCACCATCTAGAAAAGTTGAATTTTCCACTGAGTGTATGTCTGCCGCTGCCTGCCGCTAACATTGTACTGTGCTTGCTCACACATTTTTCCATCTTTGACTGATGGCATCATGGCACTGCCCACAATGTCAGCCTCCCATATGGGTACCAGTGTGAGTCCTGTTGCTTCTACTTCTGGTCCAGCTCACTGCCAGTGTACCTGGGAAAGCAGTGGAGGATGGCTCATGTGCTTGGGCCCCTGCACCCATGTGGAGAGATCTGGAAGAAGCTCCTGGCTCCCAGCTTCCGCCTGGCACAGCCCCGGCCATTGTAGCCCCCTGGGGAGTGAACCAACAGATGGAAGATCTCTCTGTGTCCCTGCCTCTGTCTGCAAATCTTTGAAATAAACACTTAGCAGTCCTCGCTGGGGGGTCCTGGCGCAGACCCTGCTAATGCCGCTCTGGCCGTCCGTTCCCACCAAACCCCGTTGGTAATGGAAGCAAATGCTACATTTTCGTTAAAGTACAGTAAAAATGGGTGTGAACATTTTCTCCCATTTATCAGACCTGCCCTAAGTGCTCCTGTCCCATTTGGGAAGGCAGCATCCCAGGGGACTTGGTGCTTTGCAGCTAATCTTTATGTTTTTATGTTTTAAAATTTACTTGCTTATGTGAAAGAGGGTTGGGGGGCAGGGCAGGGGACAGGGACTTCCATCTGGTTCACTCCTCAAATGACCACCAACAGCCAGGAGCCAGGAGCTTCCTCCAGGTCTCCCACATGGGTGTGGGGTCCCAAGTGCTTGGGCCGTCCTCTGCTGCTTTCCCAGGCACATTAGCGGGGAGCTGGATGGGAAGCAGAGCAGTCAGGATTCAGACTGGTACTCCTGAGGTGCCCATGTCACAGACTGAATCCAGGGCATTTTCTGCCTGGGATGGAGGAGTGGACAACTTGCCCAGGGCCACAGGGCAGAGCTATTGATACTGCAACAGACTTGGCATCACTAGTCTCGTGCTTCTTCCTATCGAAGCTGCTTTGCCACCTGGGCAGGGCGCGGTGACACCTGGGCAAGGTGCGGTGCCCAACAGTCTCACTCCACAGCCACCTGCAAGGCTCCATTGCTTCAGCTCCGCGTGCGGGCCAGGGGTGCAGCCTTTGTGGTGACTGCTTAGGGCGTGTGGATGCAAGAGCTGCATCCTGAGCCTGGAGCCTGGGTTTGAACTCGTTATCCTGCTGTGCTCAGCCTGATGGCTGGCCAGGTGCTTCCGGGAACAAATGTAATTGGATGCTCTGGGAGAATATAAATACACACACACACACACACACACGCCTGCGCACGTGCGCTTAGGCTGGGAGTACAGGAAAGACAGCCAGGAATGTCATTCATGCTTTCCTCCACATTCTAGAAGCCTCCGGGACATTCTGCTTCTGAGTGGTCCTCTCCTGCCCTCCAGCCTAGCCTGATGGGCCGCTGTGGCTGCAGCAAAAGAGAAAAGAACCAGAATCCTGACGTGTGGGGATTCAGCGGGGAGAGGGGTCCAGGAGGCCCCTGAGAGCTGAGCCTGGAAGCTGCCAAGGAAGGAGGGTGGCAACGCTGTGCTGGTGACTGGCACGGAGCCAGCAGGTGGGAAGGGCGGCCTGTCCCAGGACCCTCGGCAGGGCTGGGGGAGCTCGCTGGCTCCCGCGGCAGTCCCTGTTCAGTGGGCTCAGTGATGTGTTTTGGTTTTCCTGGTGCCCAGAGAGGCCAGTACTGGACTGTTCACTCAGCAAGAGTTGGGTGCAGTAACCGCGTCCTCTGATCAAGTGCTAGGTGCCAAGCAGCACTGATCCATCAGTGAGGAGAGTCCTTGGGGTGGCTGGTGGCTGGTGGCTGGAGACCTGCTTACTGTGGTGCCGGAGTTCAGCTCCAGCCGAGTTTGGAACTCAAGAAGGGTGCGTGACAATTTCAGGATCATAATGGACAATGCAAGAAAGCCATCCCCTTTATTTATAAGTCTTACATCGTGGTCAAGCTGGTGGGGTTTTTTTTTTTTTTCATTTTTTTTCTTTATTTTTGACAATCTTTACATAGTTAATTAGGACACAAAGGCTCAAGGGCTACAGGAATGTGGGTAAGACTATTATTTCCACATTTTTTTCCTGTATCTGGGGTAAGTTTAGGGGGAGGTAAAGGGAGAAGCTCACCCAGTCTCCCACCCATCCCAGGTCCCTGATGTGGACCATGCTCCGAGGGCTTTAATAGTTCAACAGTAATGAATTGCTGCGAATCTCGCCCTTCCAAGCACAACAAGGTCGCTGAAGAATCGACTGACTGACAGTCCACCTTAGAGTCTCCGTTTGCCCAGTTTTTCACTGCCAACATATGGCTGGGGTGGTTGATTGATTTGTTCTGTCCTCTGTTATGGTGCCTTGTGTCCTCTGCGGGTTCCGATAGACTGCCATATCCTCCATGTGCAGCCGGTTATGCTCTCCACTGCTCCGTCCGAGCCTCCGAGGAGGCTTGGCTCTGGCACTTGCACTCCATGGCAGACCATGGGTTCTGAGTCCAGCAGTTCAATTGGGAAGATCCCAAAAGAAACTTTGAGGTGTTCCCAGACTAGATTCTTGTGTGTGCTTGCAAGTAGGGGCCTGGTTACAGCCCATTGCCCCAATCAGCTGGTGGTTGCAATTGCTGGGTTGGTTCCGTTTCCAGTCTTGTCTTCCACTGGAACCAATGGGTGTTGCAGTCCACAAGCTGGCATTTCTAAAGATAATTCTGCCCTTTGTTTCAGTATAAGGCAGGAGGTTATCTATCCAGGAAGTTCTTCAATAGATGGCGCATATCAATCAGAAAACATTCCTAAAACTTAATCTTCAATCAGTTAAGGGAATAAAGGATCACAGAAGGAGAAACCTAAAGATCAAGGAGAGAAAACCCTAATTATTGATTCCTACTACACCCATGGACTAAACGCCCTATATTAGCATGTTTTACAATGTTAATATAAACATTCTCCAACCTCTCCCAGCCATATGGTCAATGGGGGCAGCAGACACGGCATGAATTGTAAAAGGCCCTTTGGCAAGCAACATCAACTTCCAAGCTCACACTGATAGTAAAATCCAACTCTGCAGGTGCAAACAATGCCTCAATAGATTACAGAATTCTCAGCGGGGTGGTCCCGTGCACATGCAGAGGCAGGTGGAACTGCCTTCACGTGGTTGCAGAGACATCCGCAGGGCCCCACCATGTAGTGGGGATTCCTCCTGGCCTTGCCTGCAGAACAGTTCTCCACACTCCTTTGTGTCCTCCACGCCCGCTGCACGGACCCCAGCACAGCGTGCTGATCCCTGCGGGCCACATTGAAACAGGATTAGTAATGCACCTGCTATTTCCTATGTCCGAGATGGCTCTCGGTGGACTGTGTGGGTCATAGCGGTGCTGTAAGGGAGCCCAGCGAGCAGCGGTGCCCTGCCCCAGCAGCTGTTTCCTGTGTATGGTCCCACAAGCTCCACAGTGGTCCTCACGCAAGGTGCAGCACGGCCTTGGCTGTGCCTGGGGGGTGGAGGGTATGGGATGTGGAGAATCCAGGAAGGGTTGCCCACTCCGGAGGCAAATACCAGCACTGCTCCCCTGTTAGGCCAGGGGAGGGCAGGTGCCTGGCGCCTCCATTCCTCCAACAGCAGTTGATGGGCATTCTGTAGATACTGAGTGGGCAAGAGGGTGCACGATGCGGTGTCACAGGTTAAAGCGCCACTTGGCGATACCAGCATCCCAGATCCATGTGCCAGCTCGAGTCTGCTGTCAATGCAGCTCCCTGGGCAGGCGCCTCCCTGGGCAGGTGGCCCAAGTGCCTGGCACCCACGTGGGAGATCAAGTTGAAGTTTCTGGCTCCTGGCTTTGAGCTGACCCACCCTGCCCTCTGCAGCTGTGTGGGAAGTGAACCAGCAGACGGGAGGTTCTTGCTCTTTTTCCTTCCTGCCCTCTGTTGTCTCTTTTCTTTTCACTCTGACTTTAAAATAAATATTTAACAACAAACAAATAAACAAAAACAGCAGATGCCCTGCAAAGTGAGGAGGGATCCTTTGGCCTTGACCACATGAGCCAGGATTCCCACCAAGGAGCAGAGGGACTTGTGCTGACATTTGCACAAGACAGCACTGTGTGTGTGTGTGTGTGTGTGTGTGTGTGTGTGTGTGTGTGTGTGTTGGGAGAGGAGGGGGTTTCCTGCTGACTTCCGGTGCTCTTCTCCAGGCCAGTGGCAGCCCAGGCACTCTGAGAGGCCCAACTTCCCCCGTACCTTCCCCCAGGGCCGCGTTCTCAGGACACTTGCACAGATGCCTGTGTCTCCCTGGGGCGTCGGAGGACCAGAGGAGGAGGCTGGCAGCAGAGAGAGGATCACTCCAGCCTTTCCAGCTGTGGCTGTGATGGGTGACAGCTCCAAGTACACTCCCTGTTTAAAAGCCATGAAGGAGGGGGCCCAACACGATGGCATAGCAAGCTAAGCCTCTGCCTATGGTGCCAGCATCTGCCTATGGTGCCAGCATCTCATGTGGACACTGGTTTGAATCCATTTCCAATCCAGCTTCCTGCTGGTGGCCTAGGAAAAGAGTGGAAGATGGCTCAAGGCCTCGGGACCCTGCACCCATGTGGGAGACTCGGAAGAGGCTCCTGGCTCCTGGCTTTGACTGCTCAGCTATTGCAGCCATTTGGGATGTGAACCAGTGGGTGAATGATCTCTTCTCGGAGCTTTCAAGGGAAAGAAAAAGCAAGCAAACAAAAAGCACGAGGGGACTTGGGCAGGTTCCGTGGTGCAGGAGGTAACACCATCAGTCATCTGTGACACTGCCATTCCGTGTGATCCAAGTCCCAGCTTCTCACTGCCAATCCAGCTCCCTGCTAATGCTCCTTAGAAAGCAGCATGAGGGGCCTGGTGTGGCAGCCAGTGGCTAAAGTCCTTGCCTTTCATGTGCCAGGATTCCATATGGACACTAGTTTGTGTCCTGGCTGCTCCATTTCCCATCCAGCTCCCTGCTTGTGGCCAGGGAAAGCAATCGAGGACGGCCCAAAGCCTTGGGACCCTGCACCCTGAAGAAGCTCCTGGCTTCAGATGGCTTAGCTCCATTTGGGGAGCACAAACTGTTGCTCATATGGGATCCTAGCGCTTGATAGTGGAGGATTAGCCAGCTGAGCCATCACACTGCCCCTCTCCCTCTCACTTGGCTCTTATGTGCAGAACTACCACCTGCCAGGCCTGGTGCTGGTTACAGGGAGCAGGTGCAGAGGTGCGGGCCCTGCCCTTCTGCGGCCCATCTTCCCAACTTCGCACAGCTGTGAGGGCAGGACGCGGTGGTCGCTGCTGTGGGTGCTGGGACTTCTGCTTTGGAACAGCCACTGAGCCCTCTCCCCAGGTGGGTTTCGAGGGTCTCCACACACCACGGTCCCACTTGTCCTGAGTGTGGGGGGCGGGGTGTTCCTGCCCCGCGTGGGGAAGGAGGGATGTTAAACGCGCCGCACCTGCCGCAGTGCGAACAGCCACTTATGCATGGCAGCTGGAGGCCGCCGGGCATTGGTCTCTCGCGGCCGGGAACCCGTGCTAGTTCCCAGAACACGAAGCTAGCGCGGGTGCAGTCAGAGGCCTGTGAGTATTCTTGGTCCCCCTCCCCCTTCCTGTGCCTAGGTCCCGCCTCCCCTGGCCTCAGTTTCCTCACTTAGTCTCTATGAAGAGAGGCCAGGGGAGGGATTTCGCCTTTAAAGCTCGCCCTTGCCGCTTTACACTCCCGCCCTGCCATCACTTCTGGCAGCTGCGTCCTGCCGGCTCCTCTGCTCTGACCTCCCGGACCGGACTGGGAGAGGGAAGAGGTGGCGGCAAGGTCGCCGTGCGTCCCCCGGGAGCTCAGCCGCGCACTAACCGGCGGCCCGGGCCAGCTGGGAGCCGCGCCTCCGGGCGCCCGCGGGAGGGCAGGCGGGGCCGCGGCTCCCCGTGCGGCACACGTGGGGCCGGCGGTGCGCAGGCCTGGCTGGGGCGGCTCCATGGACTGCAGGGCGCTCTGCCTGTCCCTCCTGGACTACAAGACCGAGAAGTACGTGGTAGCCAAGAACAGGAAGGTGGGCTTGCTGTACAGGCTGCTGCAGCTCGGCGTCCTGCTGTACCTGCTCATGTGAGTGTGGGGGGCCAGGATGACAGGCTGCACCTGTGTGTGGGGTGCTGCGGTGAGGCGCCCTCCCTGGAAGCCGCGGAGCTGATGATGGAGGCGGGGGCTTCTGAGTTTCCTTAACTTGAAGAGGTTTACCATGGGTAGCCCCTGGCCGTAGTGGTTGAGCTGTGGGCAGGGACCTGGACCGCTGCCCTCTCTCTCCGCCACCCCCAGCCTTCCTGGGTCTTGGTTGGACAGCTGGCCTGGAGGCCGGGCAGTTATTTATAATCTGCGACAGGCAGAGTCATGCTTGGGCTGCGCCACTCACTGGGCTGGCATGTCCTGGTCTCCCAGTCAGCTTGCCCACTCTTGGCCAGCCTCTCTGGTCTGCGGCTGGGGGTCCTGCCAAAGGGCTCTACCTCAGAGGCCAAAACGCCAGCCCAGCCCAGCCCACTGTCCATGCCAGCTGGTGGAAGTGGGAGCCAACGGCTCAGGGGCAGGCCCGTGGGGTTGCTCAGCCAGGTGCTGGTCGGAGCCCTGTGCCCTGGGGGCTGGGACGGAACAGGTGGTGGGAGATGAGGTCACCCCGGACGGCCAGGCCACACCTATTCATTCAGTGGACACTGTTGGGTGCCTCTCGCCCCCTTGGGGGAGGCCTGGCACTCAGCATTCCCCCAGCTTCAGCCTTCACACTCCAAGCCACCTCCCGCCTTGGACCTTTTGCACACGCTTCCTCCCCTCCACTCCGTGCCCTCCCTACCTCACCTGGTGGACGCCCAGCCCCGCTGCAGAGCTGTCTTTGTGCATCACCTCCACTACTTTCCCCCACTGTCTGGGGACTCCGGCCACTTCCCTCTTTGGCAGATGGTGTGAGACCAAGGAGTGCTGGTTAGATGGTTGTGTTAGGAGGGCAGCCCAGGCCCTCCCCGTTGTGCCCCTGCATCCTGACTGGCACCTGCTGTGCAGAGCCCTCCCCATGGAGACCCTGGGGGGCGTCAAGGATTCCGGACCTGTTTCCTGTTCCCTCTTGCCTGGATTTTTCCTGACCATAGGGCAGCGTGAGGCGGGTGGGGGCACAGGGGGAGGCCTGCACATCTCAAAGGTGCCAAGCTGTGTTCTTTGAGCTTGTACCCAGTGGGTGTGGGCATGTGTGGGTGTGCAGGCTCGCAGTGCGGTGCAGTCATCTCGTCTGGAAAGGAGAAATTCTTGGTGGGCTGCCAGTGTCTTGGTTTAGAGAGGAGGATATGGTCACTGCTGAAGACCCGGCCCTGGATTCCCCAGATGTTAACCTTGCTGATGGTTGCGCTGTCTGCGACTCCTGCACAGGCTCGAGCGCCTCCGAAAGTGCATGGGAAGCGGAATTGAGAGATGAGTTGATTTCCTCGTAAAAACATGTTGAGAGCTGTGCGTGTGGTGTGGTGACCTGCGTGCACTTCCTGCGGGCGCTGCTCCCTCGGCTGTGTGAGGCCCCTTCCCGGGGTAGGACGCTGGTTGGCGTGTGATTTTTCTCTCTGTACAGTTCTGTGCTTTGTGGTTTTTAACCGTTCTGACCCTGGAGGGCTGAGGTCAGCGTGTTGTGCTGTCTGGGTCACCATGTACCCGCATGGTCCAATTATCACCTTTACAGAAAAGAAAAATCTACAATCATGCTTTTATTTGACTGCCACTTCGCCTCTTTGAAGACATTTGGGGGGCTGGCATCATGGGGTAGCAGCTTAAGCCTCTGCCTGTGGTCCTAGGATCCCATATGGATACTGGTGCTAATCCCGGCAGCTCCACTTGCCATCCAGCTCCCTGCTTGTGGCCTGGGAAAACAGTCGAGGACGGCCTGCATCCGCGTGCGTGACCTGGAAGAAGCTTTGGCTGTTGGCTTGGGACTGGCTCAGCTCTGGCCCTTGCAACCACTTTGGGAGTGAAGCAGGGGATGGAAGATAGCTTTCTCTCTGTATTTCAGATAATGTGAAGGTTTATTTTACCTGAAAGAGTGATGGGGGAGGAAGGCGACAGAGCAGATGGTGGGGTCGGGGAGAGGAGGAGGAAGGGAGGGAGGAGCAGGGGAGAGAATTTTTTGTCTGCTGGGTCACTCCCCAAATGGCTGCAACAGCCAGAGCTCGGCCAAACTAAAGTGAAGCGCCAGGAACTCAGTTTGGGTCTCCGAGGTGCTGCAGCAGGACCAGGGTGCCGGGCTGTCTTGCGCTGTTTCTGCAGGCACAGTAGCTGGCACTTACATGGGATGCTGGTATTGCACACGTCAGCCTAACCTGTTGCACCACAGCACCAGCCACCATTTTATTTGTTTAAAAGAGACACACGCCAGGTGCACATGGAGGATATGACAGTATGCTGGAGTCTGCATAGGATACCTGGTACCAGGCCTGGCAGCGTGGCCTGGTGGCTGAAGTCCTCGCCTTGAACACCCCGGGATCCCATATGGGTGCCAGTTCTAATCCTGGCAGCTCTACTTCCCATCCAGCTCCCTGCTTGTGGCCTGGGAAAGCAGTCGAGGACGGCCCAAAGCCTTGGGACCCTGCACCCGCATGGGAGACCTGGAGGAGGTTCCTGGCTCCTGGCTTTGGATCGGCATAGCACCGGCCGTTGCACTCACTTGGGGAGTGAATCATTGGACGGAAGATTTTCCTCTCTGTCTCTCCTCCTCTTTGTATATCTGACTTTCCAGTAAATAATAAAATAAAATCTAAAAAAAAAAAAAAAGGATACCTGGTACCACAATAGAGGATGGAAGACAGATCAGTCAACGACCCCAGCCAAGTGTAGACAGTGAATACCTGGGCTGTGTCAGCTAGTGGATTCTGGAGAGATTTCATCGTGCTTGGAGTGGCGAGATTGGCAGTAATTTGGAACTGCTGAACTATCAAAACCTTGACCCTAATCACCCTAATCAACTATGTAAAAAGCATCAAAAATAAGTATAATTTTTTTTTTTTTAAGATTTATTTTTATTATTTTTTTTTCATTGGAAAGGCGGATATACAGAGAGGAGAGACAGAGAGGAAGATCTTCCATCCGATGATTCACTCCCCAAGTGAGCGCAACGGTCGATACTATGCCGATCCGAAGCCAGGAGCCTCTTCCGGGTCTCCCACGCGGGTGCAGGGTCCCAAAGCTTTGGGCCGTCCTCGACTGCTTTCCCAGGCCACAGGCAGGGAGCTGGAAGGGAAGCGGGGCCGCCGGGATTAGAACCGGCGCCCATATGGGATCCCGGGCGTGCAAGGTGAGGACTTAACCACTTGCGCCACCGCGCCGGGCCCAATAAGTATAATTTATAATTAAAAAAAAAAAAAGAGCTACATGGAGAGAGGTAGAGAGAACTTCCCACCCACTGGTTCACTCCCCAGATGCTTGCCACAGCTAAGGCCGGGCGAGTCCAAAGCTGGGAGCCAACAACTTCATTATGGTCTCCCATGCAGGTGGCAGACCTCCACCCCCTCTTTTTTTTTTTTTTATTATATTTTTGACCATCTTTACATAGTTAATTGGGGTAAAAAGGTTCAAGGGCTATAAGGAAGTGGGTAAGACTGTTATTTCCATATTGTTTCCTTCATGTTTCAAGGGGGCATTAAGGGAGAAGCCCCACCTAGTTTCCCACCCTCCCCGGGTCCCGCATGCAGGGCACGCTCTGAGGTTCTTGCTCAAGTGGTTTTGGTAGTTCATCAGTTAGGAATCGCTGCCAATCTTGCCAGTCCAAGCACGATGACCTCCACTCCCTCTTATCTGCGGGGTGTGCCTTGGCAGGACTTTGCACCAGGAGGAGGCGGGACTCAAAGCCAGTACACTAACTGATAGGCTGACCGCCCATTCCCCTGTGTCCATCTTCAAATTTCATGTTATTTTTTTTTCTTTAAGAGTATGGGATTTTTAAAAAGGCTTTATTTATTTTTTTTTAAATTGGAAAGATGGTACACAGAGAGGAGAGAGAGGGAGGAAGAGCTTCCATTCTCTGGTTCACTCCCCAAATGGCTGCAACTGCCAGAACTGAGCCAGGAGCCTGGAGCCTCTTCCTAGTCTCCCATGCGGGTGCAGGGTCCCAAGGCTTAGGGCCGTCTTTGATTGCTTTCCCAGGCCACAAGCAGGGAGCTGGATGGGAAGTGGAGCCGCCAGGATTAGAACTGGTGCCCATATGGGATCCTGGCACATACAAGGTGAGGATTTTACCTGCTGTGCTACGGCACCAGGCCCAAGAGTATGGAATTTTTAAGTTGAAATAATATTCACATAATATATATTTCACCGCTTTAGCCACTTAAAGCACACACTTCATTGCTTTTGAGGGTTATGGTGTCGTAGAACCATCACCACCCCCAGGTTCATCAACAGAGAGAAACCAGCCAGCGACAGTCCACCCTACTCCTGTTGCCGGCAACCGGCAGTGTTTGTGTCTGTGTCTTCCTGGTCTGGACACGTCACAGAAAGGAAATCGCGTCCTGTGTGCCTCCTGCTGTCTGCTTGCGCTTAGCATAGTGGTTTTGAGACTCGCTCATGTTGTACCATGAATTGGTGAGTGCCTCATTGGGTGCGCTACGCCTTTGCTCCGCCCCGGGGCAGCTGGTGGGCGATCTCTGCTGGCTGGCTGTTAGGAGTGACTGCTGGGGTACTCGTGATCCGGTGCCTGGGCTGCCTGCTGCTGCTTTTTCCCAGGCACGTGAGCAGGGAGCTGGCTGGGAAGCAGAGCAGTCGGGACTTGATCCCCAGGCCCCCTGATGTGGGCTAGGGGCACCCCCAGCTGTGGCTGCTCCTGCTGTCCCACACCCGGCCCAGCCTTACTGAGGAGTGGAATCGTCGGGTCCACCTGTCACGTTCTGGGGACTTGTCGGGCTGCTTTCCACAGTAACTGCACCATTTTTACATCTACAACAAGGTTCACCTCAGACACACAGAGTGCATTTACTATAATAAAATCTAATTAAATACTTCCTATAATCTAGGTGCAGGTGTTTAGCATAGCAGCAGGGAAGCTGTTCCACATCTGGGCATCTGGGGTCCGCCCCCAGCTCGGGCTCCTGACTCCCGCGTCCTGTAGTGCAGACTGGGGAGCCGCGGTGACGACTGACGTGAGGGGCCCTGCGGCCCACGTGGAAGCCCACGTGGAGTTTTGGGCTCCTGCCTTCCGCCTGGCCCAGACACAGCTGCTGTGGTCAGCTGAAGAGGGAACAAGTAGGTGCAAGCTCTCTACAGCCTAGTCTGTCTGAAGAACAAAGCAAAGCAGAAGAGGCTTGTACATATTCTGGATACTGGATGCTTCTCAGTGAACTGATGTACAAATACCTTCTCTCATTTCATGGGTTGAATTTTTCACCGTCCTAGCCATTTCCTTTGAGGCAATAGTTTTCTCCGTATTTTCATTGTGAAAGGCAGAGGGTGACTAGTGTTGTGGTATGTCAGGTTAAACCTCTGCCTGCAATGCCAGCATCACATATGGACATTAGTTCAAGTACCGGCTGCTCCACTTCTGACCCAGCTCCCTGCTAATGCCCTGAGAAAGCAGCAGACAATGACCCAAGGGCTGGAGCTGCTGCACCCATTCGGAAGACCAAATAAGGAGCTCCTGGCTTCAGCCTGGACCAGCCGCCGCTGTTTGGGGGAATGAACCAGTGGATAGCTCTATCCTCTCTGTAGCTCTCTCTCAAATAAAGACTTTCCAAAGGCCCAGCCAGGGCAGCCAGGAGCTCGGTCTAGGTCTTCTGTGGTGGTGACAGGGACCCAACCACTCGAACCATCACCTGCCATCTCTGGACAATGGCAGGAAGGGCCACCTCCAGCATGGCTGCTGATGTCCCACACGACACCTTAGCCACTGCACACAGAAGCTGTATGTAGTGATGCAGTCTAGCCAGTTTTCTTGTTTCTCGTCTTGGTACCAAAGAGTGGCTTTTGCAGTCTGATTTTGTCCACGGGGCCTCCGTTTGAGGCCTCCTCACAGTTAACTTCACGTGTAAGACCCCAGCTCATTTCGCTCCGTGGGGCTCCCAGAGGTGAGTGGCTACCGGGGGCCACGTGGCACAAGCGCATGGCTGAGCCAGTGTCAGCCCAGGCCTGTCCAGCTGGGAGCGGCAGCTCCCTGGAGCACCCTGCATCCCCTGCCTCTGCTGCTCACAGCACTGTGCTCCTGGCAGAGTGGAGACTGGAGCCTCTGCATGGAAACTGGTCCCCAACCCCACCCAGGAACCCAGGAGGGCCAGGGAGACGTCCCAGAGGGGCCTGGTGGCTGATTGTGCCGCTGGTCTCTCCCTGCAGATGGGTGTTCCTGGTCAAGAAGGGCTACCAGGACGTGGACACCTCGCTGCAGACTGCTGTGGTCACCAAAGTCAAGGGTGTGGCCTACACCAACACCTCGGAGCTCGGGGTGCGGCTCTGGGATGCCACGGACTACGTCATACCACCCCAGGTCTGAGCCCCCTCGTAGTCCCAGAGACGCAGGCTGACGACCCCCACCTATTATCCGCCTTGGCCCAGAATGGCCACCAGGTGGCAGACAGAGACCCTGTCCAGATCCTCCCCAGCCACGCCCCTTCCCTCCTAGCCTGCATCTGGGTCTGCAGAGGCCACAGGGGCTCGGTGCAGAGAACCCCTCTCTTCTATGCTGTTGCCTCCCGAAGTGCCCCCAGCCGGCTTGCCAGCTGGTTGGACAACTCCAATGCTGCACTCTTTTCCCCATCTGGGCTCGGTCTGCAGTGGCTAAGGACATTCAGGCAGGGATGTGGGCCTGCCTGCAGACCCCGATTGGGAACCGTGGGAGGCACTGGGCTGTGTGCTTGCCAGACAGCCCTGGGCACGAACAGGCGGATAGAAGGTTCCTCACCACCTCTGGTTTTCCAGGGAGAAAATGTCTTCTTCATCATCACCAACCTGATTGTGACCCCTCACCAGCGGCAGGGCACCTGTGCTGAGGTATGACTGGCATGGGGAGCTGGGCAGGGAGTGGCTGATGCAGGGTCCCAGGGCTGTGTGTGCCGTGCAGGGCTGTGCAGGTCACTGGGGCTGAAAGCATGTTCCCAGGGGGTGTGGCTCCTGGAAGGCCCTGCCCCACTCAGGTGCCCTCTCTCTGGTAGAATGAGCAGATTCCTGATGGCCAGTGTTCTCAGGACAGTGACTGCCCAGCGGGCATGCCTGTGAAAGCCGGAAACGGTGAGGGCCTGGGCCGGTCAGAGGTGGAGGGGGTGGAGCAGCTCCTGGCAGCGGCCCTGTTCCCACTCGGCATCCCCATGCCCTCACTGCAGGAGTGAAGACTGGCCGCTGCCTGCGAGCAGGGAATTCAACCCATGGCACCTGTGAGATCTTCGCCTGGTGTCCAGTGGAGACCAAGTCCATGCCCAGGTGCGTGTTAGCCAGTCCATGTGGTGGTACCCGCTTGAGGGAGAAGTTGGGACATCCTGGACCCATGGACCAGACCTTAGCAGGTCGGGGCAGGCTGGAGGCTCAGGCTACCCGGGCTGTTTTTCAGGAAGCCATTGCTGGGGGATGCTGAAGACTTCACTGTTTATATAAAGAACTTCATCCGCTTCCCCAAATTCAACTTCTCCAAGTAGGTGGGGCTTGGTTCATGACTCAGGGCTGTGCAGGTGTCTGGGGCGGTATGGGCGCGGCCCAGGGGGCGGTTTGGGCATGAACAGGTAAGGGCTTTAGCTGGGACAGGGGGTCAGGCCAGGAATGACAAGTCTCACCCGTGTTTCCCTGGCTGGGTGGGGCCCCGCAACCAGGACGAACGTGGACACGGACAAGACGCTGCTGAAATCCTGTCACTTTGGCCCCACCAACCTCTACTGCCCCATCTTCCACGTGGGCTCTGTGGTCCGCTGGGCAGGGAGCACCTTCGAGGACATAGCCCTGGAGGTGGGTGCCGTGAGCTAGGGCAGCCCTCCCCAGAGACTGCAGTCGCAGGCAGCCAGGCTGCGCCAGCGCTTCAGCCATGCGCATCCGGTGAGGGACAGCCTTGGCACCTGTCATGTCCTCAGCCCAAACAGCCAGCACAGCCCCACTTGGCTCATGAAGTGTTTCCCAGGAGCAGCCCAGGGTGCCAGCCCCTTCTCCTGGGGACAACGGGAGATGCTGAGGCGGGGGCCATGCCATTTTCTCAGCTGCCCAGGGGAGGGGGATGGGGCGAGGGCCTCCTGCAAGGTGGTCCAGTGGGCATGGCTCTGGTAAAGGGCTGGCCTGAGACTCCTGTGCCCTGACCAATGCCTCCCTCTCATCCAGGGCGGTGTGATCGGCATTCACATTGAGTGGGACTGTGATCTTGACCAACCAGGCTCTGAATGCAACCCTCACTACTCTTTCAGTCGTCTGGACCACAAGTTTACAAAGTCCATTTCCTCAGGGTACAATTTCAGGTAACTGCTCTCTGCGCCCTCCCTGGGTGGGGACTGGGCGGCATCGGCAGGTGCAGAGGCAGCTGAGGTGGGGACTGCAGCTGTGGGCATGCCTGCCTGCTCCTGTGGTGGAGCCCAGGATGCTCTACACCTCTTCTGGGACAACTCTTGCTGTGTTCCGGTGGCCTGAGGTGGGCAGGGGGAGGCCTGGGACTGGCAGGGCTTTGACAGGTCTGGCGCCATCTTTGGACTTGGGTCAGTGAGAGGGTTTGCAACCCCTTCTACTGGGAGCCAGGGTGCTCGAAGTGCTTCCCTTTGGTCCCCAGGGTGCTATGGAGGACTGTGAGCTAGGGGTCCAGGGCAACCCAGGCTTCCCTGGGCACTGTCTCCCGCAGGTTTGCCAAGTACTACCGAGACGCTGCGGGGATGGAGTTCCGCACCTTAATTAAAGCCTACGGCATCCGCTTTGATGTGCTGGTGAATGGCAGGGTAAAGTGGGGCTACACCTATTGCAGCTGGCTGGGCAGGGTGGAGGTGGGGGGTCAGCACGGACCACCCTGCTCGGCTCACCTTGCCGGGGTCTGTCTTGCAGGCAGGGAAGTTCAACATCGTCCCTACAGTCATCAACCTGGCCTCTGGGGTGGCGCTCATGGGTGCTGTGAGTACTGTTCCTCGCTCCCCATTTCCTGCCCTGCCACCTGCTGCAGCGAGAGGCACCTGCCTGGGAGGGGCCATGCCAGTGGGAGCTGGCAGGTCACCATGGGTACATGCAAAAAGGGCTTCTGGGATTTCACACTCAGCCAAGCGCCCTGCAGGCTCAGAGTTGGAGCTCTGCACCTAGTGTAGTGAGATGGGCCTTCTAGGTCAAGATCAGAACTGGAACTTCCAGGTGCCCCTCCGCTTGTGCTTAAACAGGGTAGGACCAGGCAGTGGATGGGGTTCCTTGGACTGGGCACTAAACACACTTGGGGCCAGGTAGCTCCCTGTTGTAGGGGCTGACTTGTGTCCTGGGCACTGTGGTACCATCCCCTACAGCTGTGATGTCCATGTGGCTCCTGGGACAATGGGCACAGGCTGAGATTGTTGAGGCAGTGGATGCTGGCCAGAGAGGGGCTGCTGCTTAAGCCCCAGGTACTCCTGGGAGATGTGCCCAGCTACGTTCCGGAGGTCCTTTCCCAATCCTCCTGGTTGCCTCCTTCCTCTGCATGGGGATCCCAGCACCCCTCTGGGATAGTCCTGAGAGGTGGCTGATACGACTCAGCCCCCAGTGGGTTCCTCCCAGCTGTGTCGAGCCACTGGTTGGGCCTGGGATGCCAGCAGCCACAAACTCAAGATATGGGGAAACAAAACAAGGTCGTGGTCAGGGAAGGATGTTGCTTGGGGCTGAACACTGTTGGCATTTGAGGGAGAAAAGTGCAGCACCCAGATCAGAGGCTCCACCTCCTATCCCCAACCCCACACTGTAGGGTGAAGTCTCCGCCTGGTGGTGGAGAGAGGCACTGCATGACCCAGCCTCGGGACTTACCCATCACGCGCCGACCACTAGAGGGGGCTCTTCCTAGAGTGTTGCATTCCTGCAGTGGTGCCCAGCAGAGCCCGTGGAGAGCGGTGTTCTGGGATGGTCCCTGTTGGCCTGGCCAGAACTATGGCTGTTCTCCCCCAGCCCTGAGACACTGCCTCTCCTCAGGCTTTCTGTGCCTTGTCCAGCCTCCTGTTCAGACCTCAAGACCCTGCCCTGCTGTCCAGCCTCAGCTGGTGATGTCCTGCCTTCTGTTCTCTCCTCATCCCTTGCACCAGAGGGAGGCTCCATGCCTCCACCGCCCACACCGGCTGCTCTCCTTGTCACACGGCAGATGCCTGCATGAGGCAGGCCAGACTGGTGGTTGGCCCAAAGGTCAGGTGACCCTCTGATCTCTGGGTCTTAGCTCAAGCCAGCCTGTGGCCTTGGACATGGGGACTTGACACCTTGTTCATGGCTGCTGCCTCCAACAGTGTGGGGTGCCCTCTGTGGGACCAGGAGCCCGAGTTTGGGACCTTTGTTGTCTTGCAGGCAGCTTTTGTCTGTGACCTGGTGCTCATCTACATCATTAAGAAGAGAGAGTTCTACCGCGAGAAGAAGTTTGAGAAAGTGAGGTCAGTCAGGTTCTAACTTGGGGGACACAGGGCCTAGCTTGATGGCTTGGGGGTGTGGCAGCAGGATCCAAGGCTGTGCTTGGTGACTGGCATGCCTGGACTCGACTGCGCCCCATGGCTTCACCACAGGAAGCCAGGATCAGGCCTCCTGTGGCCATGGGTTCTTTGGGAGACAGAGCTGGGTCCCACAGCATAACTCCCAGTGCTGGTGTCAGGCAAGATTTGGCCTTGGTGGGCTGGCCTTAAGGGAGCCTGGAATGGAAAGCTCAGGGAAAACCAGGCTTGCTTACCCAATGCTGTGCTGAGGCCTCTGTCTGGGGTCTCTTGGACTACGTGTGTATGTACATGTGTCGGGGGTACACACGGTGTTCCGAGCAGAAGGGAGGTCTGTGGCTGGTCAGGCAGGGAAAGGGGGTTCAGGTCAGGCCCTTGCGAATGTCTCTGGGATCAGTGAAGAATTGAGACGGGTGCCCCTCTGCCCCACAGCCTGGGCCACAGGGCCTCCCAGAGCAGCTGTAAGAGCTGCAGGAGGTGCTCTCTGGGGAGGGCCAGTCTGGTTAAGTGGCTCCAATGGGATCTGCACAGGGGCCGAGAGGACCGGGCCCTGGAGGCTGAAGACCAGGTACAGGGGCAGGAGGAGTCGGGGCAGGAGTCACCTGCCTCGGGGCTGATGGAACTACCCAGGACACTGACACTGCGGAGCAGCAGCCAGGACGGCGGTTTTCAGGGGAACGGCAGTGTGTGCCGACAGGTGCTGGAGTCTGACAGGTGGGGGTCCTGCTCTGGGCCCATCCCACCCCAGCAGCACCCTATTAGTGCTTCAACCCTTGGTGCTGACTGCAAGGTAGAAGCTGCTCTGGCCGGGCTCCTCACAGCATCCTCACCAGCATGAAGCAAGTCCCTGAGGTGGGGAAACCAAGGCACAGCTAGGCGATCTGTACACAGCTTCTGCATGTGCTGCTGAGTGCAGGGGCAGTCTGGTGCCCATCACAGCCCCCCCACCCCCGGTCCCTCTATCAGCTTCCCCTCCTTTGCAGGGAGGTGGCAGTGGGGGTGGTGCCCAGGCTGCTCTGCTTCCACCCCCCTGCCAGGCTCTGGGTCTAGTCCACTTCCCGGTGTGGCTCCCCCAGTCTCCTTGAGGCCCTTGCCTGTCAGCCCTGTTCAGGGAGTTCACTGTCCAGGATGGCCTCTCTCCCTCGCTTCTGTTGCTTGACTTGCAAGCACAGGCAGCTTCTAGCTCACCCTGGGAAGGAATGTGGGGAGAATGTAACTTGAGATGGAAAGGAGGGGAGGCTGAGGCTGCAGCAGGGGGCACAGCAGTCCAATGGACCCTGTGTGGCAGGCTGCACATCCCCAATACAGGGTAGGCCTGGGCCCTCCACCTGTTGCCTGAGCTAGCCATTGCTGCTCTGATGCCCACCTGACTTTACTGTGAGGGGAAGGCTGGCCCCTGGCTGTTCTGGGTGCTACGGGAAGCTCTGGCTGCCTGCACAGTACCTCCTAACTCCTGGCCTCACGCTGAGCGGGGCAATGGGGACCCGAGAGCTTCCCCTCCACTGCCTGTGGGAGGGAGCCCGGGCCCCAGGGTTCCTGACAATATCTTCCTCCGTGTTTCTTAGCTCTAGTTCCCTGCAGGCTGTGAATGCTAAACTGTCACAGCCCTTGGAGGCAAAGCAGACACAGCCAGACTGGAGACAGACTCAGTGAAGATGGAGACTTCGGGCCCTGAACAATTTCCGGCTTTGAACTCAGGCAGAGGTACCGTGGCCCCTTTGGGGGACAGGGCCTCAGGCTGGCAGGCACAGCTGTATTATGTGTAGGGGAGACCCTTGCAGCCACAATGGCTCAGGAGCAGGCATCCTCAAAGGGGGCCTGCATGGCCTGGGACCCTGGTGGGACACTCTCCAGCTTGTACACGCAGCACTCTTACCGACCACTGCGGGGCACTGGGCCTGCTCAAGGGCCGCTTCAAGGAGCTGCTGAATCTGGCCCCCAGTGAGACCAGCACTCGGGGAGCTCTGGACCACACCTGAGGGATGGTGGGCACTCAGGGATGCAGAGCCCAGGAGGCTGCTGCCTTACGGGTAAGCTGGGGAAGGGGAAGCTCTGCCCCACAATGGCCTCAGCGACCCGGCTCCCTGCCTGCTGGACAGCTTTAACCTAAGTGCTAATGAGGTCAAGGATCAAGGGGGTGCTCACTCAACAAGTGGGACCAGTTGATGGGGGGGCGACAAGACTGTTCTGGGGGCCCTCTGCTTTCTCCAGCTCAGTGGACACAGCTGCCCTGTGGGAAAGAGGAGCTTCCAGGATCCCCTGCACAGGGTGTCATGCCCAGGCTCGGCCTGCCCACCGTGGGTTTTCCTAACGACTGAGAAATGCCTTTGGGCACACTGTGGCCAGTGGGAGACTACCCTGGGTGGGGTCACTGTGACATCACAGGCCCCCACAGGATGGACTGGCCGCTGCTGCCCCCAACTCCTCCTTTCTCACTGGGATCGTGGCCTTCTCTAGGTGTATAAGCACCTCAGCCAAAGACATGGGGAGGCCCAGCATTCCTGCACCATCTCACAGGGAATGGTGTCTCCGTGTGTCTGGGAGAGGGGTCCCTTCCGTTCCAAGCCACACCCTTCCCCTTGTGGAAACTGCTCCAGAAGACGTGACCTTACCTCCCTGCCCGCCTCCCCTGGAGTCACTGCAGCCCTCACCGGGGAGAAGATGGCTAACTCCTGGGACCTGCCCAACACGGACTGTCTCTGCTATTTAAGAGGAATGTCTTACTGTCTGAGGATTAAGACTGTTTATAATCACCTGAGACTGTTAATGTCCCTTTTATCACTGTTATCGTTACTGCCCATAAATAATGAGGATCTAGTCCTCACTGTACCTTCGTTAGGGCTTTGGGACACAGGCTGACATTTATTCCTATGTGAAGATGCTGGACACTCCTTTTCATCACCCTAACGCCACACTGATACCTTTGTTATGTTCATTAAGCTCATGCGGACGAAGGTTCAACATCTTTTTCTTCCTCTTCTCCCATGGTGAACTGTACTCAAGGGGATGCATCATGGAACTGTAACGGAAATTATATGTTCATAGGTGCAAACAAAAGTAAGTCCTCATGCATGCGCCACAAGAATGGGCTCACAACAACATGACCGACAACCTCCTACACTGTCGGGAGACACCCCAGTAGCAGCATGATGGACTTGTGCTAGTTCACAAGACACCCACTGTAAGCCTGGAGGGGAGGGAGGGAGACCCCAGCGCCAACTAAACATCAAAAAATACAAAAACTTAAGATGTTCCTCTTAAGCATGTCCTTTTTGTTCTCCATGGCTTCCAAAGTACTCCTCGAATAAGGGGAAAGTTAAGACGGGGAGGCTGCGAGAAGCAGACACAGGGCTCACTAGCGAGCAGCACATTACGCGCCTCCTTATCTGGCAATGCAGTTCCAATCAAGTGTGTAAAAAACCCAGGAGCAGGAGGCACAGAGAAAAGGCACACTTTCCACTCAAAGAGTTCAAGCTGTCAACCCCTGGAAAGCATGTGTAACCAAGCAGTCAGCTCGTTCAGCCCCCTCAACATGGGCAACACTTCTGGTGAGCCCGCGGCCAGCCACGGGGCAACCTGAGCTGGCTCGGAGGCCGCTGGGAAGAGGAAGAGCTTCTGGCCCCACCGCTCAGGGGGAATTCAGGCCTGGGACCCAGGGGCAGCCAGGGGCTACCAGTGGGCAGCTCTGATCGCCTTCCAGGATAATTAAAAACAAACCAACCTCAATGTCCAGTGCCCTGGCATAGTTTCAGCCTCCACCTGCAGAGCCAGCATCCTCTCCGAGCACCAGCTGCTCCACTTCTGATCCGGCTCCCTGTTCATTTACGCGGGAAATGGAGGATGGCCCACGTGCTTGGGCCTGTGCCATCCACACAGGAGACCTGGAACAAATTCCTGGCTTTGGAGCAGCCTAGCTCTAGATGGTGCAGCCACTTGGGTAGTGAACCAGACGATGAAAGATCTACCTTTCAAATAACAATAAATATATTTTAAATATTTATTGTTTTTATTATTAGAAAGTCAGATTTATAATGGAGAAGAGATAGAATCTTCTAACTGCTGGTTAACTCCCCAAGTAGTCGCAACAGCCAGAGCTGAGCTGATCTGAAGCCAGGAGCTCTTCTAGGTCTCCCACATGCGTGCAGGGTTCCAAGGCTTTGGGCCATCCTCAACTGCTTTCCCAGGCCACAAGCAGGGAGCTGGATGGGAAGTGGAACAGCCAGGATTAGAACCGGTGCCCATATGGAATCCCATGCATGCAAAGCGACGACTTTAGCTGCTAGGCTACTACACCAGGCCCTCAAATATCAACACATCTTAAACCAAATGCCAATCTCGATGAAAGCTTTCCTCCCAGTGCTCCTGGGATCGCGCCTGAACCCCTCTGCGGCCCTCCAGGGTTTAGTCCAGCTCCCTCCTCTTCCTCCAGGAACATTCCTACTGCCCCTGGACTCCCACACAGCCCCTCCCTGCCCTTTCCTGGGCCGAGCCTCAGCTGAGGCGCGTACTGCCTCAAGCTGACTCCCAGGTGCATCTCCACTGGGCAAGGGGCTCCTGTGTTCTGGAACAGCACTCACAGCCCGATTACTGAGCAGCTCCTTCCCTGCTAGCACACTAATGCTAGTTACGTTTAAAGCAGACAACATGCACCTTGCTCCAAGACAAACCTCCTGCCGAGAAAGGCTCACGGGTCACCAAAAACACAGACAGTCCCGCCCAGGAACACGGCCAAGTGTGGCCGGGATTTGCTTTTCCTCACGGGAAAGCCACCTCAGTGTGGTCAGGTGGAGGAGAACTCAAAGACATCGCTCCCACCTGCGGGGAGCCGGGCGGGGGGGCAGCTGCTGCTGGACCAGGGGCGTTTAAGGTCATCGCTGAGCTCCCTGGGGGAAGCCGGGAGGCGAAGCCGAGCACCCCCCAGGTGAGGTAGGGTGCGAGAGGTCCCAGGCGCGATGCCTGGCGTGCAAGAAACACCAGTCCCTAGGGTGTTTCCGGGGGCTTCTGGCCCCTCCCGGAAGGCAGGCCAAGGTGACGCTCCAGAGAGACGCCAGGCGCATGCTGCCCGGCCCACCGGGAGGCTCGGGGCTCCTGGCGCGCTCGCGGCCGCACGACACCCGCCCAGGGAGCAGAGAGGTGCACCGAGCGGCTCACACTGCATTTAATCTGAAGAGCATTACAGGCGCGTGGTCTCTCCCGCGAGCAGCAGCAGCCGAGTGTCCGCGGCGTCCGGCTCAGTACACGTGCACCATGCCGTAGAGGAAGGTCCAGAAGAGGACGTAGGTGAAGAGGCCGCCCACCAGGCCCCCCGTGAAGAGCGGTCTCCGCGACTTGAAGTACTTGTTCCACCTGCGGCCCGCCTTGAGGACCAGCAGCAGCGACAGCAGCACCGAGGCCAGCAGGTAGAAGACGAAGCCGTAGAGGCCCGTGAGGCCCAGGATGCCGGCCGTGGCCCCCGACAGCGCGGACACCGACGTCCGGCAGTAGTCCAGCACCGCCGCGTTGCCGCGCACCGCCGCCTCGCTGATGAACGGCGGCCCTTCCCGCCGCGCGGCCACCGCGGCCATCGCAGCCGTCCCGCCGGACACGCCGAGCTGCGGGCGAGGGAGGAAAGCCGAGTTACGAGCGGCGCCCCGCCTTCCCCTGGGGCCTCGCGCTTCCCCCCACGGCGCCGAGGAGGCCGAGGACGCGGCCGGAGCCGCTCAGCCGGGCCGGCCCGCTTACCTGGAATGCAGCGGCGTCGTCCCCTCACACGGGAAGCCTCACGGAGCCCACGGACGCCATCTTGCACTGGAGGAGGAGGAGGGCGCAGGGAGATGCCGCAGCTGCGCATGCGCCCACTCCAGCCCCGCCCCTTGCGCCTGCGCACTGGGCACTCTCTCGCTTCCCTCCGCCCTCCTCCGGACGCACGAGGGACTTCCGAAAGCCGAGCGGCGCTCCGGCTTGTGATTGGCTGGCGGCCTGTTAACTATTCATGAGGGGGCGGGCCCAGCCGGGGTGCCTTTGTTAAGCGGAGCGGGCGCGGCCGCGGGGATCCCAGCTGTGCTGCGGGGCTTTGCTGGTGCTGGGGACCGGATCGGGGTCGCCATGTCCTACGTCCCGGGCCAGCCGGTCACTGCCGTGGTGGTGAGTGCGCTCGCGCGGGCTCCTCCTCGCCCCGGCTTGCTCCATTTCGCAGAGCGGTAAACTGACAGCCAGCAACGAGCTGGGACTCCTGCAAACCCCGCTGCCTGGGAGCTGGGCGCCTACCCGGGACTCCGGACCGAGGCCAAGTCCGGCGAGGGGAGGACGGAGGAGAACAGGCTCCTCCTGGATGCGGGAGTCCGGGGAAGCGCCCCCTGCGAGGGTCCCGGTGGCCCCAGCTGGGCAGCCGCGGGGGGCGGGCGCCCGACGTCTGTGATTCGTAGCCTGTGGAATGAGGAAGTGCTTCCTGCGCTCCAGCCTGCTCCGCCGCCTAGGGGGGAGCGAGATTTGGGGGTGGGGCTGGCCCGAGCCGCCGCCGGGCCCCTTCTCCCTGCAGCCTGAGGCCCCCGACCCCCTGCCGCCCACTCCCGCGCACATCCTCAGGCCTGGAGGCCTCGGTGCAGGACTCCCACCTGGCACTGGTCGGTCCTGCGTTCAGGTGCTGTCAGGACAGGCAGGGGGAGGGCAGCTGACACCTGCACGACCCTGTCCCAGCGGAGCAGGTCCTGGAGGTCCAGGTGGAGCAGCGGGGTCCCTGAAAGAAGTCCGGGCTCACCTAGCCCTGGAGAAGGCAGCCAGTAAGGACCCAGGTCTCCTGCCGGCTCCCTAAACTTTCAGAAAATGGTTACAAATGCCTGTCCCACAGATCAGAGGTCCCAGCCCACAGGAACCGGCGCTGCCATCTCCCGGGGGTGAGCTGAGGACTCCTGCAGCCCGGCTGCTGATAAAGGTGGCCTGGGAGGGTGAACTTGAGCAAACACAGCTCCCTGCTGACAGCTGTCCCAGGCCTCACTCTGCTGGCCCCAGCCTGGCTCAGCAGGGCCCCAGCTGCCCAAAGACTAAGGGTTGGTTTTGCTTCCAAACTTGTTAAAAGGGGGTGCAAGGAAGAAACCAGAGGGCACCCTCCTCCCTGACCTCATCCAGCAAGACGGTGCCAGGGCCGTGTCTCCTAGCCACAGGGCTTGGGTGCTTTTCTGACCTCAAGGGTGGGTGCTGGAGGAGCCGTTTGGGGTACCAGGACCAGGGCCTGTCTTCACCCTGTGTCTTCCTTCAAGCTGTGGATGGAGGCCCCCAGCTCTTCAGTACCAGGACCTGCCTGGGGTGGGTGGAGCCCAGCGTCTCCCTGTCTCCACCCTAGCTGACCTCTGCCTCCTGGACGCCTTCCTGGTTGCTCCTGGCACTCCACCCCCACCTGCTGCTCCTCCTGGGTCTGCAGTCACCCCTCTCCCATAGGAGCAGTCTCCAAGGTCCTGGCGTCCATTTCAGCTGGAGACACCCGCTCCCTTCCTGATAGAGTGGGTTGTTCTAGCCTCTAACGTGCCCATGCCCTGCCCTCATCCCCAGGAGGTTCAGGGTCAAGGCCAGGCAGCAAAACACCTGCTCACCATGGAGACCTGACGCCCAACAGTGCCGTCTCGGTGAAACTTCCTCAGGTCCAGAGCACGTCCTGTTTGCTCCCCACTGCTGCCTTACAGCTCTCAGCTTTGACCTGGCACGGCTCCTGGTGGTAACCTGCTGAAGGATCTGGGGGCCCTTGTCCCAGAGCCCCAGAACACTTCTTGGCCTTCTGTATGGGGTAGCAGCAAGGCTTGTGCCTTCAGGAGACCCCTCTCCACCCAGGACATGGGCCTTCCTGATCTGGCCGGATTCAGGCTGAGCCCCGGCTTACCTTCCAGCTGCACGTCCTGTGCTGTAGGTGGCAGCGTCACAAACGCCCATGTCATCCGCAGGCTTCTGCTGCGCTCCCTTGGCCAGGAAACCTTTCTGTCCTGGTCTGATCTTTAGTTTTTCCCAGTGCTTCCTTCCTGTCTTGCCCTTCCCTGAGCTGGCTCACAACAGGAGCCTGTAGCTTTCCAGGGCCGGGCCCTTCCCATTCTTTATCCTTCCTAGGGGAGGTGAGGCGCTCAGCCCATAGCAGCTCTAGAGCCCTGGCTCATGGGCCAGGAGGGGCTTGGCACACGGGCATGGCTAAGCCTGGTGCCTAAAGGGGGATCAGTTTGCCATGGTGCAAGCGCAGCCCCCAGCCTCCTAGGCTAGTGCCCAGCTGGATTGCTGTAGGCCACTCTGGGATCCCACCCCTTGGCATAGCTCCCAGCAGGCTGCTAGGGATATAAACCAGATGCCTGCTCTCCACACCCACCTAAGCCAGCTTGCTTTTTTGTTTGCCAGCAACGAGTTGAAATTCACAAGCTGCGTCAGGGTGAGAACTTAATCCTGGGCTTCAGCATCGGAGGCGGCATTGACCAGGATCCGTCCCAGAATCCCTTCTCAGAGGACAAGACTGACAAGGTGAGAGCAACAAGATGGTGGACACCGCGTCCCACGCCTGTGTGCAAGGGCAGATCCGGTCCTCTCAAAACGGTCCTAAGAGGGGCCAGGAAATGATCTGCTGTGAACGAGTTGGGGTGTTGGGGGAGGTGGGGAACGGGCCTCCTAGGGCTGCCTGGAAAGTTCTGCTTAGGCAATCCAGAAGGGTGGCCCTCAGCAGGCCTGGGGTGTGTGTGGGCAGCTCTGCTCCTTCTTGGCTGCTGTGGCATAGCCTGCACGAACTGTGCATGCTGGGGGAGGCCAGAGGGACAGCTGGGGCTATATCATGCTGGACCGACCCCGTGTATAAGGGACCAGTCCAGTGGCTGTCACAGGGCCTGACTTGGGTTTCTCTTTCCAGGGCATTTATGTCACACGGGTGTCTGAGGGAGGCCCTGCTGAAATTGCTGGCTTGCAGATTGGAGACAAGATCATGCAGGTAACAAATGTCCCAAAGGAAGAAACAAGCTTGAAATACTTGGGGGTAGGGGCTTCCCCTGCCTCCTGGCTGGGAGGAACTTACCCTAGCCCTTGGGAACTTGTGCTGGTGGTTCCCGGGAGGAAGCTGGCTGGGTCCTCTGTGTACTCCAGGGCCTTCAGGTTCACGGGTGACCCGGTCCCCTAAAGCCCTCAGCCTCCAGATGCCAGGGAACTGAGATGGCTTATTTCTCTCTGTGGGCCAGGTGAACGGCTGGGACATGACCATGGTTACACACGACCAGGCCCGGAAGCGGCTCACCAAGCGGTCGGAGGAGGTGGTACGCCTGCTGGTGACGCGGCAGTCGCTGCAGAAGGCCGTGCAGCAGTCCATGCTCTCCTAGCAGCCCGCTGGGCTCCCCAGCTCGCGCCTATTTGTACAACGCCACCACTTCCCACGCTCTGTCTGCCCTTCATCCTGGCTTCTGCTGAGCGCCAGGCCCCAGCTGCTCCCAGAGGCCTGACGCTGCTGCCCCTCCCCACTCCCACCCCATGCTTCTGGGCCCAGCTTGCTCCCATGGACACTGAGGGCTGACCAGAAGCATCTAGAGCCAGGTGGTCACCAGGCTGCTGTGACCCTAGGCTCAGCCCCAAGACCAGGTGCCCAGAAACATGGAGAGCTGCCAAAGATGGGAAATATCCTAAGGGGGGTAGGGGCTTTTCCCATTCTGCCCTGGCTGTGGGCTAGGCCCAGCCTCCTGTGTCATCTCCGTAGTGCCTGCGCCCCAACTCTTCCATGTTGCCCATCGGGGGCTGGCCCCACACTACCAGAAGCCTGCCTGGCAAGGAAGGCAGGTGGTAGGCTCCTGGACCCTGACTCCCTGCTTCCCCAGCTGTGTCTGCCTGTAGGCTCTAGCCGAGGTTCAAGGATGATATCTCAGGATTACTCCATGCCTGTGGGTTTAACTTTTGTATTTTTTTAGTCACAACTTTGATGCAGAGCCTTTTTATCTTACTGTTTGGAGATGCCAATTCTGCTTTGTAAGTTACTAATTCACATCTGGGGCGGCCCTGAGCAAGTGGACCAGCCTCCGTGGCTCCTGTGGAAGAGCGGCTGGAGACTGCTGTGCCTACAGCTGATGTCCATGCCCAATAAATGATACTGGAATGCATGAGGGCTCTTTGCCAAGGCGCAGGGGGTGGTGTGCGTGTGCAGGTGGCTCCGGGTGAGCTGCTTTGGTTTTCAGGATGGCTGACCTGTCCCCCGCTGCTCCAAGACAAAGCTCAACTATTTCCAGGTCTTCCTGCTGGGAAAGCCCTGCTTGCAGGACCTTAGAGCCTCAGTGGGAACATGCTGTGCTGGGGAAGGGAGCAGCCGCAAATGGACTGGGAAGAGGAGCCAGGAGTGGGCCCTGAATTCCCCTAACGCACCTTGTGTAATTCCATGTCCGCTCCCACCCGGAACAGGCCTCACATGCCCAGGGGTTCATGGGAAACACACTCAACGTCCCAGCCAGGACACAGCTCCAGATGTCCTGTGGGGCTGAGATCTGGCCTGGGAAGGTGTCGCTATTGCTGGGTCCACATGGCATGGCTGGACTGGACTCTTAAGGCCAAGGCAATTTTTTAAACCATATATAAAAACAGCTGGCTGTAATATTTCTTGGCACATGTTACAGCCCAGCATAAGGACGCGCAGAGGAAGACCTTCAGGGATGGGCTCTGGAGCAGCATACCCCTCACATCTCACCCAACCCCACTTCTCACCATGGCTCCAGTGGTGGGCACGGTACCTTGCTACCTACCTGGACTTGAGTTGAGCAGGTGTTTTGCACCACCTGGGAGGGCACCCCTCTGGATAAGGTGTGGAGTCCACGCACTTCACAGCCCATGCACTGCCTTACACAAGGTGGCAGGGGTCTCCCTGAGCCCCAAGGGCTTGGCTCTGCAGGCCCTGCTCCTGCTTTCGCCAGCTCACAAGCACTCCAGAATGTGCAGAAAAGAAACACGTCAGGTTTTAATCAAGGGCACCCCCTTGCAAATGTATTTTTAGTAAAAACAAGAGTGGATTGAGAAGCTCAAGGCACCTCCCTGGGGACTTGCCCCCCACACCTCTGACTTTCCTCCAATTCTGCCTACCACAGGAAGAACAGCTTGGGCTGCACCCACAAAGACTGAGTGAGGTGGGCTCCAGTTCTAACTGAAGGCTCCTTACAGCCCCAAGGTGGTCTCAGGGCAGGATCTGGGGAGCACCGAAGGCAGGGGCCCTGAGCAAGACTCAGGTGGGCCTCAGGGGTCCTAAGGCACAAACTGGTGGAGACAGTGTCCAGCAGGGCAGTAGGGGGTGCTCAGATGGGTCCCCCCTCAGACTCAGGGTATGAGGGAAGCAGAGGTAGGAGAGGGCAGAGCTAGCAAGCTTCTGGAAATATCCCTCCCCAAATCTGGAAGGAGTTAGTGTGGTAAGCTGCCTTGGGCAGAAGACAGCCAGAGGATCCTGTCCCAAGTCCAGATCCAAACCGACTGGTGAGCACCTTGGGGCTGGGAAGTATTCCCTGGGGGCCCTGGCTGGACCACTGCTCCCACAGTGGAGGAAGTTCAGTTAGGTGGAAAGTGTCAGGTGTGGCCTTGAGAGAAAGTACCCCAAGGCCTAATCCCGCAGTCCCAGTCCCAGCACCTCCAAGTCCGTCAGCCACTGCCTGGCTACTGGGTCAGGTGGCAGCAAAGCGCCCTGGGCTCTCCTGACTGCGAGGCCAGCTCTCCAACGCTGCTTCCCAAAGCACTGGCCTCCAACGGCAGGCTCAGCACCCAGTTTGGGGCATGGCCTCCGGTGGCAGGTTCAGTGCCCAGTCCTGCATGAGACGCCTGCCAGACCTAGGGGTGCCGCCTGAAGCCTTAAAGAAAACAGAGATGGTGGCATCAAGACGCAGGAGGGCCAGGGGTGGCCAGTGAGGCCTGTGGATGACTGCCCAAGGGCTGGCTTTTTAGTTTCCGAGCAGTCTGGCATGCTTCTGTCCCAGAGGCTGGGCCTGGATGCAGGCGGGCTGGCTCAAGTTTAAGCCATCTGGCCCTGAGAAGACAACACTTCTACCGCACACCTGGCCCACTCTTGGGCCTGGCCGGGCCTTCCCCACCATGTCCCTAGGTGCTAGTTCAGCTCGTCGTACCCAGGTTTCTTCCTGTACAAGCAGAAATGCTGGATGAAGAAGATGATGTCGAAGAAGATGGAGAAGACGCCGAGTCCAAACTTGGTTGGGTCTCCGAAGATCAAGGTCCACTGATCTGTTAACAGTCAGAGGGACAGAATCCAGTTCTAAGACCGACAGCTCCAGGAGCACCCAGAGCACAGGGCAGGGATGGGGTGGGGCAGAGTCACTTGGCTATACAACCCTCTGGGAGAGTCTTAGGGGGCTGGGATGGGTTTGGAATCTGAGGCTGCAGGCTGGGGGAGGGTCTCCGGAAGGCAGTCTACCCCCCTCTTTCTGCCCACAGCCCTCTGACTCACCATTGTTGTAGGACTGAAGGAACATCTGGAGGAGGCTGAAACTGCCCCCGGTGAAGTCCAGGAGCACATTGCCAATGCTCCAGCCCTCGGTGCTTTTGTAGCGAAAGTTCATATAGGCCTGGGCCAGACAGACCAGGGGAGGGAGGCAGGCGGTGAGGGCCGTGTGTGCCTTGTGACTGCCACTCCAAACAAGAGTGGCTCTCATCCCTCCCACGCGTGTGCCCAGCCTCTGCTCCAGGGAACACAGTGACCTTTCGGCTCTGATAGGCCTTGGCCAAGGGAACAGCCTGGGTGGTCCTGGCGCGGGCACAGCAAGCCTACACCCTTCTCTCAGCTCTGATGGCGATGCTGCCTTCTGCCCTGCTCCCCTGTGGACCATGCTGTCTGCTAGTTACCTGCACCTGCTGTGGGCTCCCTCCACCTTAGCTTGCACCATGCAGCGCTTCTTGAGAATGCCCACTGGGAGTCAGACTTCCCCATGTGGCATCCTAGTTCCCTCCTTGGACAAGTGATTGAGTTCTGCTAAACTTAATTTCCCCATTTGTGGTATGGGGCTAATAGCCCTGGCCAGGCTGGTAGCTGGGACATCCCTTCTTCCTGCTGCCTCTGCCCCATATCTGGCTGGTCTTCTGACAGGTGCCACCTCTGTTGCCACAGCCCGAGAGGCAGCTCTGGGCCTTGACTGCCCTCACCTTCTTCTATGCCTTCTGTTGCCCCTGCAGGCCGAGACCTCGCCAGCCAGCTCCTGTCTTCCCTGGTGGAGGTTTCCTAACCTTGGGGCTGAGAACTCAACTTACTCCAACATCTTACCCTGCTCTTCCTGTGTGTTCCATCCCACTCAGACCCAGGGACTTAGACATGAATCTTCCTCCTTGGGACGCAAGCTGATTCCCACCCGTGACCTCACCAACCCCAGCCTAGTCCCCTACCCCATGTTCCATGGGACCTGACCCACCCTCCTCAACTCCGACGACATCAGCACTGCGTGGCCAGCCATAGCTCCTTGCTGCCTCCGTGTAATTCTGCTTGCATCTCTGTGCAGGCTGACCACCCTCCCCTCCTGCTGACCCTTCAGGTCCAGCCCTGTGTGGGCCTGACACTCCTTCCTGAGCCTCTGGAGTACAAGGCCCCCAGTGCTGAGGAAGCCAAGAACTGGACTTTCCTGCTGGGACTAGGCTGGGGAGGTTGAGGTCATGGGTAGGAATCAGCTTGTGTCCCAAGAAGGAAGACACGTTTGACTCTAAGTCCCTGGGTCTGAGTGGAATGGAAAACATAGGAAGAGGCCAGGGGCCTTCCCCAGAGAACCCCTCTGTACAGGCAGTGCTTGCTAGGGTGGCCCTGCCACTCCTGGGGGCCTTGCCCCATGCTATAACTTCAGCTCTCACTTCGTCACCGGGTGAAAGTGCAGGAAGGTCTTGTGAGTACCTGTGGGAAATACTTGACCAATGTGACTGCGAGCTTGATGTAGGAGAAGCAGAAGAGAAACTGCAACCACGTGGTGACCCCGACTGCAGCCACAATCATGGTGACGAACACGAAGAGCCAGGAGAGCAGCAGGAAGCCGATGGCTGGCCTGGACACACGCTGGTCGCCTCGCTGGGTAGACAAGAGTGAGGTGACCCAGGAGAGGATGGATTAGAAAGTGGGGTGCAGGGGAGAGCTGGAGGCTGGAGTCTGACCTTCACAGAGCCCTTGGAAGGGACAGGGACATATCCCAGAGATCAACAGCCCTAGTCAGGACACTGAACAAGTTCACACTGGACTGGGACCAGAGGCCAGGCCTGTAGCCGCGGGGCCCCAGTGCCAGCATGAACCACCTCTTCTGATCACCAGGGTCTCCTGGGCAGCGCTGTTTGTGCCTCTCCTGCTCCCACTCTCAGAGCTTACACAGAAGCGAAGGATGCAGTGAAGTTGACTCCCACACTTTGGGGGCCTGGACCTTATCCCTGCCCAGCCTTTCCCCCAGAGCCCGCCCAGACCCTGAAACGTGCCCTTCCCTGCACTCCTTCCTTTCCCAGCACAGCCCCGATGTGGGCCTCCTGCACCTTGGCTTCACAGGAAAGGGGAGAGAAACGTGGGGGGCTCAGAAAGCGGGGAGCCCAAGAGCAGTGTGTGACCGGGATGCCGGCAGGGATGTGTCACACTACAGGGTGCTGGAAATACTGCTGTCACCACAGGGTTCCTTGGCAACAAGGCCTAGCACATGGGACCCTCCTGACAGGCTCCTGCTTGTCCACCTGTACCCAGTATCCTCCGGTGCTCACAGCTCCTCGCTCAGCCTCCACAACCCCTGCCCCATGGGAAGTGGCTTGCCCTTTCTGACAGGGAGTCCCCTCATTCTTGGATGGTACCAACTGCCTCGGCCCCAGCTGTCTCCCTGCCCCCAGCTGTCTCTGGGTGCCTCACTCCCAAGTGCCCGCTGGACTTGGTGCCTCACCTCATACAGGCAGCACTGTACAAGCACAACCAGCGTGAGGATGACTGCGTGCAGGCTGAAGAAGACGTCGTTAGTGTCCACAGGGTTCACGCCATTGGGGTACTTGTGGAGAAACTGCTCCTGGAAGAGCAGGGAGAGGCTGGGCTGTGAGGGGCAGCCCAGCCAGGAGCAGCTTGGGGGATAGGAGGCTGTAGTGGGTGGGCATGGCTGTACCTTAATATAGGGCACCCAGAGGAGGCCGATGTTGAACACGCTGTAGGCCACAAAACCTGTCAGGTTCAGGGCCACGAAGTCGAAGCTTAGACCTACAACACTGTAGGGGCAGAAGAGGGGGCACAGAGCCAGACAAGATGAGGCCAGGAACCCTGGGGCATGTCCCTGCCGCTCTCCAACCCCTACCCTCTCAGGACAGGTGCCCTCATCGCCTCCCGTCCCGGGGAGAAGTCTTCAGGTCTCCTGAAGCTAGGATACAACCTCCTCCCTACCCCTGGCTCCACTCGGTCCCAAGAGGCCCCTGTGGTCAGCGTGACTGCAGGCGAGCCTGTGCCCTTGCAGCTGAAGACACAACTCCAGCCCTGCGCTGGTGCTAGACACAGATGGGCTGACTTGCGGTCCACAGCCTCACAACTCTCCAGCCCAGGCCAGAGGCAGAACTGACTCTAGGGAGGACCGCCTCCCTCCCAGCCCATCTTGCACTTCACCAAGGCCATCCAGTAGCCTTCATGAAGGGAGGCTGGACTGGGCAGGGACAGGCCCGGAAGTGTGACTGACATGGGTGCTCACAGACAGCTCTCCCATCAGGGTGGGCAGAGGGGGAAGCCTGCAGCCTTGCTGGAATGTCCCTTTCTTGTCACCCTGAGGTGCCTCCACATGAAGCTGGGCAGGTTACCTTTTCCGCCTCCAGTTCTTGATGACCTGAGGGTAGAAGGAGACGGACCAGGCCACAAAGTAGATCCAGCCAATCACCTGGTTTATGATGCTGATGGTGTTGCTGTGGACCACCAAGAAGCGGATCCTTGGGCTAGGAAGGAATGAGGGGCCGGGGTGAGTGGAGGCTGGGCTTCCAGAGACAGCCCCCGGCTGCCAGCACACAGGAGGCCCGCTTACCCGGTCTGGTTGGAATCGTTGCGGTGCAGGTAAACGGTAACTTGTCCAACATTTTGAGATGTCACTTGAAAAGAGGAATTGGTCATTCCAGGAGGCACCACCACCTGTTAGGAAGACTCAGTTGACTCCATGGTGACAGGCAATAACCATGGGCCCCATCATATGCCTGGCTCCGGGCTGTGCTGCAAGGTATGAGGGACAGGCTGCACATCACTCCTGCCTTCTAAGAGCTTGTTAACCACAGCAGAATCCCAGGCAGGCCAGCCAGCTATTTGAATCCCCACACCTCTGCTTAGTCCTCAGGCCCTGCTTGAGCCCAGGCCCGAGAGAAGAAGGAAGTGGCTGTCTTCTCACTGGCCGTACAATGTTGGGCAAGTTATCCAAACTCTGACTGCAGCTTGGTTGGTAGAAGAGAATAACAGACACGTCTACTTACCTTCCAGGTCTGCTACAAACACCACAACGCCCACAAACGTCAGAGAAGACAGCCTGGCACATGGCAGGCTGAGTGCCTGCCATGATGCTACACTAGGCTGATGGCCACCACCGCCACGTCCACTAGGATTAGGGTTCTCAACAGCCACAAAAGGATGTCTGCCCCACAACTGGCCTGGCTGCTAAATGCATGCACCAGACACTTGGCAAGGAGAATGTTCTTGTCCTCATTTCTTCCCAATATTTAGCGAAGGCTCTACTCTGAGCACAAGTGCGTGGAAGCCTTCTGCAACACATGATTCCTCAAATCCCCCCAGAGTGGCAGGGAGGGGGTATCAAACTATCTCCTCCATCCTCTACCTGTCTGCTCCCTGGGAAATCTGCTGGGTCCCACCCTGTACCCCTATTGCAGGCACACGGTTCACCAGAGTGCAGCAGCTTCTTAACAAGGACCCACAAGCTCTGGTTTCTCGATGTCTCAGCACCCAACACTGGAGGGCTCCGGCAGAGCAATGCAGCCTGCAGCCTGGTTTGTGGCCCACGTCTTGCAAGAGGCAGCTTCATGCCATGTACCCGCTCTTGGCCCTTTTATCTTCTTATCATTTCCCCTTTTCTTCTTTGTAACAGATATTCCTTGTAACACTGTTTGGCCTTCTTGTAAGTGGCCACTAAATCACTTCTGGGATTAGGGTGGGAGAAAGTTGGTCAATCAGAAATCAATCAGTACAAGGCAGAAGAATGAGATGCTCGTGACTTTCCTTTGCGGAATGTTTCCCATGTGCTGGGTACCATACTAGATCAGTTACATCTGCTACCGCTTTTAGTCTTCAGGCTGCTGTCAAATGGGCATTCCTAACCCTGTGTCTGCTGAGGAAACTGCAGTGCCTGGGTGAAGATCCTTACACATGGCTCCCAGACCATCTGACTTTCAAGTTCTAACCAGTGGTTATAGGCATGCATGAGCAGGGTTTGAGCTCATTGGAGAGGAGGCAGGTTGGTACCCAAAAAGCTAACCTGATACAAATGGTTTGTGTGACTCTTACTGTTGAATTTTCTGGGGTCTGCATGGTGACATTAAGTAAAGCCGCTGCCTGAGATGCTGCATCCCAAATGGGTGCCTGCTTGAGTGCTAGCTGCTCCACTTCCTGTTCAGCTCCCTGCTAATGCACCTGGGAAGGCAGCGGAGTATGACCCAAATATTTGGGCCCCTGCCCTGCACCCAAATGTGGGAGACCTGGGAAGAGGTTTCTGGTTCTTGGATTCGGCATGGCCCGTTCTTGGCTGTTGCAGCCATTTGGGGAGTGAACCAGTAGGTGGAAGATCCAGGTTTCTGTCTCCTCTCTGCAATTACACTTTTCAAGTAAATAAAATCTTAAAATATTTAAAGGAAATTGAACTACAGACTGGGGTGGTGTTTGGCCTAACAGTTCAGATACCTGAGACCTGCACCCTGTCTCGGAGTACCTGAGTTCCAGTCCTGCTCTGCTTCTGACTCCAGCTTCCTGCTAACATGCACCCTGCGAGGCAGCAGGTGATGGCCTGAGAACTTAGGTTCCCTGCACCCATGTGGGAATCCTGAGTAGAGTCCCAGGCTCCTGGTTTCAGCCTGGAATAGTCCCAGCTATTGTGGGCATGTGGGGGAATGAACCAAAAGATGGACAATCTTTTTCAAATAAAATAATAGACTTTACAAGGTTTGTTTGGGGGGATCAGGCTGAAAGACTGGCAGATCTGCTGGTTGAACCAACGGCCCTCTTGCACACTGGCCTGAGCCTATGGGGCAGACCACCTTGGTGTGGTGCTCATCAGCGGACCCCTTAGCTCGACACTGCTGCCTCTCTCCTCAATGCTGCAGTTATAGATGTTAAGTTGCTCACTATGAGACTGACTCTGCCTCACTGTTGGTCACCTGCTAGGGTGCAGAGATAGCCTGTAGCCCATCTCTACCATCAGCTGGGGCTCCTGCCAGGCCTCAGCTCTGTGGCCTGCTTTATGCAGTCATCTCCCCTTGCTCTGCCTCCAGCTTTCCTGGGGCATCACTCACAAATAAGTTTCGCATATTTACAGCAGACCATGTAATATTGATATGCACATTACATTGAAATGATAATACTAAGGTAATCAATATATCTACCATCCCATGTATTTATCACTGTTTTGCATTTAGAACACTGAAGACTTATCTCCTGGCAATTTTCAAGTACAGTCATATGTTGCTTAGTGAAGGGAATACAATCCCAGAAATACGTTATTAGGCAATTTCATAACTGAGTGACCATCACAACACACACTTACACAAGCTAAGGCAGTCACAATGTCACTAGGAGACAGAATTTTATGGAACCTCCATTTTCCATAAGGCCCACTGTTTAATGTAACAGGATTCATTATGTGGCAAACAAATGCACGCAACACTTTATTAACCACAGCTGCCATTCTGAACAGTTATCTGCAAAGTATTTATCGTGAATTGCAGTTATTTTCCTATTTTTAAAGACACCAGACCCGGCAACATGGCCTAGTGGCTAAAGTCCTCACCTTGAACACACTGGGATCCCATATGAGTGGCAGTTCTAATCTTGGCAGCTCCACTTTCCATCCAACTCCCTGCTTGTGGCTTGGGAAAGCAGTGGAGGACGGCCCAGTGCTTTGGGATCCTGCACCCATGTGGGAGACCTGGAGGAAATTCTTGGCTCCTGGCTTCAGATCGGCACAGCACCGGCTGTTGCAGTCACGTGAGTGAATCATCAGATGAAAGATCTTCCTCTCTATCTTTCCTCCTCTCTACATCTGACTTTGCAATAAAACTAAACTAAAAAAACAAAAAAAAAAACCCCACACCACTCCATTAGGCTTTGAGTTATTCCCTTTCCTATGAACTGTTTCTCAAAGCTGAATGGAAACTAGCTCAATTTTTTTTGTAAAGTAGAAGCAAGACACACAGATGATTGTATAAAGCAAGAATAGGTGTTGGAGTTCCTAGACTCAATCCCTGCTTCTGGCTGCTGACTCCAGTAAAGTGGGTCCCAGTTGCCCATGTAGAAGATCTAGGTGGCATTTCCCAGCTCCCAACTGTGGCCCCAGGCCTGCCCCATCTGCTGCGGGCATTTGGGGAGTGAACCAGCAGATGGCAGTTCTCTCTTTGTCTCTGCACCTCTCAAACATATAATTTAAAAATTTTTATTGGAGAGGCAGATTTTTATAGAGAGAAGGAGTGAGAGAAAGATCTTTCATTTACTGGTTCACTCCCCAGATGGTCTCAACAGCTGGAACTGAGCAGATCTGAAGCCAGGAGCCAAAGCTGCTTCTGGGTCCCAAGGCTTTGGGCCATCCTTGACTGCTTTCTCACGCCACAAACGGGGAGCTGGATGGGAAGTGGAACAGCTGGGACACGAATCCAGGCATCTGTATGGGATGCCTGCACTTGGACGTTGAGGATTAGCCATTTGAGCCACTGCACGAGTCCCTCAAATACAAACTTAAAAAAACTTATGGAAAGGTACAGATAGTTTCCATTATACCAGAGGGCCTCTGGTATTGGTTTCTGTAAATGACACCCAACCGACTCAGAACATTGCGTCACAGGGACAGCACTGAGGGGTAGCAGATAAAACCACCACCTACAACCCTGGCATCCTATATGGGTACTGATTCAAGACCTGGCTGCTCCATTTTGGATGCATTTCCCTACTAATGCATCTGGGAAGGCAGCAGAAAATGGTCCGAGTTGTTGGGTCTCTGCCACTCCTGTGAAACCTCGAAGAAGCTCCTAGTCTTGGCTGGCTCAGCTGTGGCCGTTGCAGTCACTTGGGGGAGTGAACTAGCGGGTGGAAGATCTCTATTTCTGTTTCTCCTCCTCTCTGTAATTCAGACAAAATAAAACAAAACAAACAAAGCCCACAAATTTTAATGTGGCCCCATATCATTTGGGGGTCTTGCTAACTTGCAGACTTTGAATCGGTAAGTCTAAGAAGGGACTGGGAGTCTGCATTTCCATTAGGCAAGGCCAAGGTTGCCAATCACAGATGGCTTTCCTGGGTGGCAAGGTCTTAGAAAATCACCTTAGAGAGCCTGGCACGGTAGCCTAGTGGCTAAATCCTTGCCTTGCATGTGCCAGGATTCCATATGGATGCCAATTTGTGACCCAGTTGCACCACTTTCCACCCAGTTACCTTCTTGTGACCTGGGAAAGCAGTGGAGGACGGCCCAAAGCCTTGGGACCCCGAACCCGCATGGGAGACCCAGAAGAGGCTCCTGGTTTTGGATCAGCTCAGCTCCGGCTATTGCAGCCACTTGGGGAGTGAACGAAAGGACAGAAGATCTGTCTCTCCTTCTTCCTATAAATCTACCTTTCTGGTTTAAAAAAAAAAAAGAAGGTGGAGAACGGGGCAGGCCCAGGCTCCACTTGTCGCCAACATCGTACAGTGGGTGGGACCAGGAGGGTGCAACCTTGGGTCTGGGTGGGAGAACTTCCAGCAATCTGTTGGCTGCTGGGAAGTCCTGGGCTGGGTTGGACTCCATGCTTAAGGCCCTCACTCCAGCCATCGCAAACATGCAGTGAGCTGTCCCCAGCCGGCCAGTGCACCATTTGGTGCCAGGCTGTATCTGCTGGCCACCCAGCGGCAATCTGGAGTTTTGGGGGTATGAATTGCTGCCTAGGTATGTCCATGTTGAGCCCATTGTGATTGCGGGTTACGAATCAATCCTGAAGGACTCCCCAGGATAGAGTAACTTTGGGAGGGTACTGAGGGTAAGCGAGGGTACTGAGACGTGGTGGTTTGGAGAAGAGAGATCACACAATCTTTATGGGTAAAAGCGATATACCTGCTTTTGAGTCCTGTGTAGAGCTTGTTATCACTGAACAATGCTGACCACCGTATACCAGTCCATGTGAAAGCTTAGGCTGGGGGCTTGTCTAGCAGGCCCAGGTCCTAGTACCTGACAGATTGTTGGACCAGGGGACGGGTCACATTAGGAAGGCAGATGACATGTAGAAGAGCTGAATGGGATGTTGGACAGACTGGGCAAGTCTGCAGTACACATGGGCAAGCATGGGAACCAGGGAAGGCGGTGGGACTCGTGGGGGTTATCGTGGGTCGCTCCAATTAGGTTACAGTTCCCACTGGTTTATGTGAGGGCCGAGTGTGTGCTGGGCAGAATCAGGCTGGACTCCAATACCCATTGGTTCGTGAGAAGATAAGGCTGGAAACAGAAATGACCCAGCAATTGCAACCACCAGCTGACTGGGGGAGGGACTGTGCTGGGCCCTGTACTGACAAGCACACTGGGATCACCTCAAACTAAGTTTCTTTGGAGATTCCTCCAACTGAACTGCCGGACTCAGAGCCCCAACCATGCAGAGAAATGCAGATTCCATGGTCTGCCACGGAGTGCAGGTGTCAAAGCTGAGCCACCTCAGAGGCTCTGACAGAACAGTGAACAGCACAACCAGGTGCACATGGAGAATATGACAGTCCATCAGAACCTGCAGAGGACACCTGGTACCGTAACAGAGGATGGAGGACAGAACAACTCAATCAACTACATCAGCCATGTGTTGGCAGTGAAAATCTGGGCAAACGGTGACTCTAAGGTGGGCTGTGTCAGCCAGCGGACCCTACAGTGATTTCATCGTGCTTGGAAGGGCGAGACTGGCAGCAATTCATTAATGCTGAACTCTCAAAACCTCTTGAGCAGGACCCTCGGAGTATGCCCTACATCGGGGACCTGGGATGGGTGGGAGGCTGGGTGGGCTTCTCTCTTTATCTTCCCTTTACCCCAGATATGGGGGGGGGGGGAAAAGCAATAATATAGAAACAATAGTCTTACCCACTTTCCTATAGCCCTTGACCCTTTATGTCCCAATCAACTATGTAAATATTATCAAAAAATAAAGAAAAAGAAGAAAATGAACCACTGTAGGGCTGGCTACATTCTCAGAACCTTTTTTTAAAAAAAATAAATTTGAAAGACAGAACCCTCACCTGCTGGTTCATTCCCCAAATGCCTACAACGGAAGGGACAGCAATCCAACGGCGGAAGCCATCACTGCTGTCTCCCAGGGCCTGACACAAACCCAGGTATGCTGCTGGGGTCGTGTGCAGCATACCTACTAGGTTATATGTGTTCACTCCAATCTATTTTTTTCTAAATGTTTTTCATTCTTTTTAATAGCTGTAGAGTATGCTGAAAAGTTTCATAAAGTATTTGCCCATTAGTGTTAATGAATACGGGCTGGAGCTACATGATTGCTATGGCAACACTGCAGTGGGTACCCTTGTGCTCAAGGGTAGGTACTTCTTCAGGGCAGGTTCCTAGAAGTTGAACTGCTATTAAAAGAATGTGAGTTTTAGTTTTCGAACGATACCTACATACTGGTCCATAAAAGAATGAAGAACTAGTTTAACAGGACTTCTTCAGTTTTCTCAGAAACCAGTTGCCTCTGGTTTCTTACTATCCCATCTGCATAGCATGGAATGCTCACTCCCAAAGAGAGGAACAGAGCCAAAGGCTTGGATTCCTAGGCGGAGGGGAATGAAGACGGCCTGAGGGACTACTACAGACTGCTAACTGAAACGTGCCCAGTCACCCAGCGCTGCCTTATCCAGCAGTGCGGAGCTGTAACTTACCTCATCAGGCAGCTGCAGGATGGTGACATTTTTGGAATGGAATGTGACTTCTAAAGTGATCACCAAGCTTGTATGTAACGGGTGCCTGTGGGGTACAAGAGTCTGGTTAGTGCTGCAAAGCTGGACACCGAGATCTCCCCCAACCCTCTGGATTCCGTGCAGCGCCATCACTTCTCCAGCAATTAGGGCTGGGAAATACTGTGTGCTCAGCCCTGGGGCACTCCTGGCTCCTCAGGAATTGTCTCTGAATCAGGGGACCAGCAGTCGCTCCAGAGTAAGGTGAGAGTCTGAGGCAGGACAAACTGGCTGTGAATGACCAACATGGCTCCTGGAGGTGGACAGGAGCTTGGTTCCCTGCTTGAGGGAAAGCTCTTCCAGAGCAATCTTAGGTCCCAGTCTGCACTGTCTACATCGAGGGCCCTGGGGAAGCACTGTGTGCATGGCAAACTGGGAGGGAGGTCTGACCAGAGAAGTTGGACATGCTGGCTAGTGGCAACCTCCAGGAACCTCACAAACGGGCTTCAAGTCCTGCTTTCATTTGGAAAGCAGCAGGATGATCTGGGAGCCTTATTAGGTGCCGCTAGCATGCAGGGACAGTGGAAGCTGGGAAGGGAGTGGTAGGCCTGCAAGGGGGCCTAGGAGCCTGAGTATTGGTTTATCAGCCTTCCCGGGGAGGTGAGGGAAGGCGAGAGAAGCCAATCACATAGGACAGGGTTCCAGATCTTCCTCTGAGTGTCCTCTGGGCTGCGAGGCAAGAGCAGGACAGAGCAGCTAAGGCACAGAGGAAGAGGCAGGCTGTGTGTCTGCACTGGGTGGAATCTTGTGCTTTAGCCACCAGATGCCAGCAAGGAAGACAAGGCTGAGCCTGAGCATGGCACGAGTCGGAACTGTGCAACGTGGCCATATCCATCTTTGCACGTGGCTCTGGGAGAGCTAACCAGCAGCTCAGCTCTTTGTCCCTTGCTCTTCAGGACTCCCCTCAAATGTGTGGAGTCTTGGGAAAGGACAACTGCAAGGTGTGGCATCCACATGAGACAGGCAGATGGACCCGACTCTGTAGCCTGTGGCTGCCCACTCCTCTCCCTACGGCTCGTCTTATAGTTCAGAAGTAAGAGTGTCATGTCTAAACTATGAATGGACTAAGTCAGGAGTCAGCTGAGGACAGAGCTGGGCCTAGGAACTCACCCCAGGGTGATGCTGACATTGGTGGAGCTGCCGTTTTCCAGCTTCACGACAGGAGGAACCATGAGGGTGCTGGTGGTCTCTGGAAAGACACAAATCAGTAATGGGAGTCACTGGGTCAGAAAACTCAGGCTAGCAAGGACAATCGGGCACAAAGGACCCGGCATCTGAACACTGACCTCCCTACAGCCTAGGCAAAGACATGGAGGGCCTGGAAACTGAGGTCCTTGTTATATCCCTTCTTCATATGCTGTCAAAGACAGATATAGGTCAACATGGGCCAGAGCAGCAAACATCAGTGCTTCTTCAGCAACTCTAAGGGTCTAGAGAGAGAGAACCATGGAGCCCAAAAGCGACCACACAGGAACTCAAGCTGTGGTCTGCACAAGGGGGAGTCAAGCCACTTCTGCAGATGGACTGCATAGCATCTCTTCTGTTCAGAGGCAGAACGGGTCCAGTTCATCTGCTTCTGATGAAGCCCTTTGGGCTCCCTTCCTAACCTGGGCCAGTATTGGATTTCTTCTTGGCATGAGGGTGGTAGCTCAGAACAAGGCAGCCAATGAGGCCCTTGTGGATGAAGGTTTGGGCCTTCCATCTCAGAGCCATAAAACAAGATTAATTAAGTAGTTCTCTTTTTCCTGTACCCTTTGGACAACTTGATCTTCCATTCCAGCTCTAAGCCCCATGCCAGGCCAGCCTGTATCACTGCTCCGACGTCCCTCACGTGGCTGTGTATGGTCTGGAGGTCATGCTTCTGAATCTAGAAGGCACCCAAAAGGTAAATGGATGCTTTAACAATGAGGAAGATGACCCCTGTAGGCCAAGAGACGTGGGCAGGGCGCAGGTCTCCCTTCCTCCAGACCCTTCAAAGGAAGGAGACGAAGATCTGAGATTTTGAAATTTTAGGTGCTCAAGTTGGAACTTCAACTGAGCCAATCAATTCGACCTTCCCTGTCTGATTCAGCGTCTCAGTCCCCTGGAAGAACCATCTTATCTCTTGGCCTCTAGCCTGCACTGCTGGACCTGGCTCAGCTCTCTGGGGATGTTCCTAACCATTCCTGAGCTGTGCTGTGATCTGCGCAGCATGAACCAGGGTTTGAAGAGGCGGCAACAAGTAAGGAGAAGACAGATACCACTGGTTTCTTTGAAAGCAGCAGCCAGGGCCTGGCGGCATGGCCTAGCAGCTGAAATCCTCATCTTAAACACACCGGGATTCCATATGGGCGCGGGTTCTAATTCTGGCAGCTCCATTTCCCATCCAGCTCCCTGCCCGTGGCCTGGGAAAGCAGTCGAGGATGGCCCAGATCATTGGGACCCTGCACCCGTGCGGGAGACCTGGAAGAGGTTCCTGGTTCTCGGCTTCGGATCGGCGCAGCACTGGCCACTGTGCTCACTCGGGGAGTGAATCATCGGATGGAAGATCTTCCTCTCTGTCTCTTCTCCTCTCTGTATATCTGACTTTGTAATAAAAATTAAATCTTGGAAAAAAAAAAAAGCAGCAGCCAGAGGGCTCCTCTTAGACAGGGAACAACTCCATGCCTGTCCCAGCAGCTTTCATCATTCAGGGAACCATATTTCATATCAGCATCATCCACCTGCAGGGTTACTTGCTGACTCATCACCGTCTCAGCCAGCAGGTGGGTCATCACAGGCCCAACCTCCTGAGGGATGCTTGCTGCCTGGGCCTTCTGCTCTGACACTGGCTCATCTCCAGCTTCTTTGGATGTTGATGACTTACCCTAACGACCTCTGACATCTGAACCTGTTATCTTAAGCACACCCTTGCCTCTGAGGGGCCTTGGGCTGTAGGCTTTTCATTTTTCTGTCCTGTGTAACACAGACATGAGTTACAACTTTAGCTTTGGAGAGTTCCAGAGATCTAGGTGAAAGCCTCAGAGTTGAAGGCTTGGTTTTAGAACCTTAGATGCAAAAGAATTCTCAAAGGTTTAAACCATTTGGTCTAAGTAAAAGTTACCGGAACATTTTAAGTTGTGGAAAGCAAGCTCAATAGAGGTAACAGAAAACAAATACTTTTCTCAGATGCATAAAACTTTGTTATCTAGGTCAGTGATGAATACACAGAATTTTTTAAAATTATTGATTCCTCTAATTTACATCACAAGCAATCCTCAATGCCTCTAAATTAAGAGAAAAACATTTTTAAAGAGAACACGCAGAATGTTAACTCATAGTTACTTTGAAAAAGTTTTGAATTTTGGAAACTTTTGAACCTATTCTGAATCCAAATAGGAAACGTATAAAACCCCCACTCTCCTAAATACACTTTACCAAACTAGTTGTAACCCTGGAGTCTCATTCTGCTTAGAAGGTAGGACATTTGTGTGTAGTACCAAGAACGCCTTGTTGAGAGACAGGAATATCCTTGAGAATCACCGTGGACAGCTAAAGCTTTACTTAGGCAGGGCACCAAGATCCCACAGAGCTTTATACACTCCGGAACAGCAGCAAACAAGCGGCTGTATACTTCCTAGTGACACAGGAAGAACAAAGAAATCCAAAACTGGTAAGAGGGAGATTGGCTCTACAAGGGGTCAGGTCAGTGGTTAAAACAAAAAAAGTCAGCATTTTGCTTCCTTTTTCCTCTCAGGCAAATCAACCATTACACTCAAAGACTGCAGACTACAGCTTTTCTTCTTTCTTGGAGATACCAAATCCCTTCAGTCAGTTTGCTATTCTTTGGGTAGTGACCCTTCCTCTCCAAGCACTCCTGTTAACCAGGGTTTGAAGAGGGAGTGACGGGTAATGACAGGCATCTGCACACATTACTCACTTTTATTCTGCCATAACCCTGGCTAACAAAGTTCACACACACAAAAGAGAGAGAGAGAGAGAGGAGAGGAGAGAGAGAAGGGGGAGAGAGGGAGGAGGGAGAAGGAGAGGGGGAGAGAAGGAGGGAGGGAAGGCTCATTTCATATTAACATCCTTCACCTCGGGACTCTTGTCTGCTGACTCATCACTGTCCCAGCCAGGAGGGCCTCAGGTGGATCACTCCACACCTGGAGAGAGGAGATTTAGGGCCCTGTGCTGCCCGCAGCTCCGGCCTTGCCAACCAGCATTATCTCTACAGTCTCCACTTTGACTCCAGGCACTAGCTCATCTCCGTCCTTTCCTGGCTGCTGCTACTCTCCTTAATGGCCTCCGACATCTCAACAACACCTGGGGCTCGCACCTGCACTGCCAGCATCTCTTCTGGGCACTGGCTTGAGCCCATCCAGCTCTCTGCTTGTGGCCTGGGAAAGCAGTCGAGGACGGCCCCAAAGCCTTGGCACCCTGCACTCGTGTGGGAGACCTGGAAGAGCTCCTGGCTCCTGGGTTCTGATCGGCTCAGCTCCAGCCATTGTGGCCAATGGGGGAATAAACCAGTAGATGGAAGATCTGTTTCTCTTTTAACTTTGCCTCTCAAATAAGTAATTATTAAAAAAACAAATCAAGCAAACCAAAAAAACCCTCTTGCCTCTGAGGGCTTTGTTTTTTTTTTTCCGACTGCTGCCTTGCACACAGCCAGCCCTGGCAGTTTGTTCTCAAAACACTTTTTTCCTGCCTGCAGCAAGCTGCTTTCTCCACAGCAGCCCTGCAGGTGGCATGGCAGGTGGAAGTGCTGTCTCCCACAGGCTGCCTGCCTGGTCGTGGCGGGGTTCCTTAGCGTAAGGGGTCCCCACCCTGGCCCTGGCAGAGGCCAAGCAGCTGAGGAGCTGGAGACACTTTGGCAGGTGGGCCCCTCCTTGATCATACTCACGGCTCTTGGATGGCTGCCTGAGGCTCTGTCCTGGGCTTTGTGTGGCCAGGACAGACTTATTGTCCCTGCTTGTCCACTCTTACCTGGAGTGGAGGATCAAGCCAGATAAGCGGGTGCAAGAACAAGCCAGCACTTAGAACAACAATGCCTGGCAGCTTCTCCCCCTCTGTGTGCCCAAGGCTGAACCAGGGCAGGGATGAGGGTGACTGCGTCTTAAGAAGTTAGGAACGTTTTAAGCACCAGGCCAGGGGAGGTTCATTTCCCCTTCACTTAGCTCCCCAAAGGACAGCACCACTCAGCTGTAAGGTCCGGAGTCCTGAAGTTATGTGCTTCAGGGCCAGCTCTGCCACTGAGGCCCCGCAGAGTCTCACTGCCTCATCTATAAAATAGTGGACAGAACAGTCCCATCTAACCAAGTGCCTGGAAGGGTAAACACGTAGCAGTGTTTGTCACACACATTCCACACTGCCTGAGTGCTAGGCAGCCCTTCTAAACGCAGGCTGTGTAACCAGTCAACCAGAGTAAAAAAAAAAGCCATTTGGACAAGAGCCTGCATTTATTACACTGATCATGCACAAACTTCCTGTTGTTGTCACTACTTCCTAAACAATGTACAGCATTGCTACTGCGTGGGCCAGAGTTAATCCAGACAGGGTTGGACAGCCACAGGCGGCTGAGCCCAAGTCAGAGGCAAGTATAAGGGGTCTTTACCAAGTTCGCCGAAAGTACCTCAGGTGAAAACACTCTGTGATTTCCACATTTTTCACACCAAAGTAAATTTTCCTTTTAATTACATTTCTTCATGAACTTAAAAACTTTTTTAAAGTTTATTTTTATTTATCGAAAGGCAGACAGATAGGAACACAGAGGGAGGGAGGGATCTTTGATCTGCTGGTGTATTCCCCAAATGCCTGTACCAGAGCTGTGACAGGCGGAAGCCAGGAGCCTAGAACCGCATCTGGGTCTCCAACTGACTGAGGCCAGTATGTGCTGCCTTCCAGGGGGCAAATTAGCAGAAAGCTGAGCCAGGACTTTCATCCAGGCACTCTGGGGTTGTGAGGGCTGTGAAGGCCCAAGCAGTACATATATATTAAAGGTTCACTTATTTATTTGAAAGATTAGGTAAGAGGTACACGCACTGAGTCACTCCCCAAAGAGCTACAAAAGTCGGGGGGCGTCCAGCCAGGAATCGCGAGGTTCTGAGGCGATCATCTCAGGTTTTATTTTTTTACCTTACATATTCTAGCACCTGTCACACTCAGTCCGCTGCCCCATGTCTGCCAGCCAACTAATCCCTCAACTTCCACTGTCTCATTAGTACTGTGAGAGGGGTTAAGACTGGGTAGTAGGTAGTTAGGGCATTCTGGGTCCCCATGTCAGTTTTCCTCAAATATAAAGGGGTATTTTCCCCACCATGTCTTGGATTCCCCAGATCTTGTCTCTCCCAAGACAAACGCCTATCTTATCAGAAACATACTTCCCCCAGAGACAAGGGCGACATTAACATATCAATTCCCCACCTGAAGCCTCGGCCCCATTCTGTCTCCCCGCCATTGCCAAGGGGGAGGGCTTCACACTGGCCTCTTTATCATCAGAAAGGGACCAAGGAAGCTGGCCAGTGACACCTTTCCGGTCTTTTGTCCTAGGAAACCAGGAATTTTCTTTGTTTATGGAGAAACATCTTTGAGGTAAACCTTTAAGACGCTTTCCCCACCATTAATACGGGTCTTTTTTTTTTTTTTTTTACTTTTCCTCCTGCCACTATGGCAGAGGAATAGGGTCTCTTTTTTCCACTTTTCCTCCGGCCACTATGGCGGGGTGGGAAAGGGTAAGGGTCCTTTCTATCTCAGAGCCCCTCCCGTCACTAGGATAGGAGTCTCCTTTCTTAACTTTTCTAATAAATCTTGCTTCAAGACCAAACTGTGTCCGCACGAAAATTCTTCTTTCCTGCGAGACAAGAATTGAACTTGCTGCCATATTCGGGGTCAAAAAACCCTACGAGAGTACAACAGTGAGAGCTCTGGATATGAGGAAATAATTCCAAGAGGAAGAATTCCAAGAGGAAGTGTCAAAAACGGTGGAGATGAAGATTCAAACCTAGTCCTGCACGGCCCTGGGTCCAGGTTCTTGTCAGAGATCTAAGACCTCCGGATTCCACCGAAAGCCAACAGTGACAACAGTCTCTGAAGGGCAATCCTCTCGCTAGGGTCTGATGATCACTTCCAAAAGGCGCAGGAGGTGAGAAACACAGTTCCAGCTGGTTGATTTCACAGGACACTCAGGGAAAGAAGCCACGTGATGGAGTGGGAATCCTATGCAGGTTTTACCTTGGTTACCTTCGAGCTCTGTGACTGCGGAAGCCCGCTAGCCTCTCTGTGCCTCAGTTTCCCTCAGGTTCACTGGAGCTGCTGTATTTTCTGCTCTTTCCTAAGGGGATGCATTAGCAATGTACACACACACACACACATTCTCTCTCTCTCTCACTCCAGCCTTGCTCCCAGGGAGTGTGACCCACAGGGCTAGAATGAAGCCCTCGAACCATTAGAAACACCAGGCCTCAGGGCCCCAAGGACCTGCCCTTTCCTGGAAACTGCCAAGGTGTGACTGTAACTAACAGGCCTGTAAGAGCCGATCAGATGTTCTTGTCTGATGACCCTAAGGGTAAGGTCTTTGTTCACAGCTCTTGGGAAACTTCTGCAGGAGCTGTATTCTTTTCCTACCTGAACTCTTGTCTGGAATTTTATTTGCAACTTGATAGCAACCATGCTAGTGATAAAAATGGGCAGTGCTAAATACAGCTCTTTGGGGAAGGAGTTCTAGAAATGTTTTGGGCAGTGGAATAATTGCTAGAACAATACAAGCTTCAAAAGTGGTTAGCTGTGTTCTCTGGAGCAGCCAACCTTGCCAATTGCCATTGGTTCCTTGTGGCCCTGAGCCCTGTGGGAGCGCTGTGCCCTGCTCCTTAGGCTCTAAGGAGATGCCAGGGCCTGGCAGAACCAGTGACAATGAGGGATGAGGGAGATACCTGTCTGTGTCCCCAGAACCTACACCTTCCTCAGCAAGCCCACAGGGCGAGGCAGAAAGCATTCTTTACAAGTATTTATTGCAGACTACTGGGGGACCCACAGCTCGACTCAAACAACAGTTGACTCTAGTAATACAGAAAAGGGAACTGGGATGCCAGGGCAGAAAACTATTCTTCATGGAACCATCTGTTTTTTTTTTTATTTTTCAAAACTCCCAGACCCCAAAACCAAGGTCAGGCTCACTACCCTCAAAGCCACGTGACTGGGGGGAAGCAGACAAACACAGGTGGTCGGGACAGTGCCAGTTCCTTGGCAACCACCAGGCCAGGGCATACAGGCTCTCACCATCATTTCCCCCTTTATAAAGCCGGTGATCCAGGCCTGAACTTACCACATTGCTCCACAAGCTTCAAGGAGAAAAGGACACACGTCATCAGCCAATTCCTCATCATGTTCTCTGGCGTCGCAGAACTAGAGGGGAAATAAACACCCAGCATGTCCACGAACAGCTTGCATCAGCCACCCGGAATCAGGCAGGTACAGCTCATAAAGGACCTGCATTCACACCTCTGACCTCATGGGCCTTGCAACACCATCTCAGGGATGGGGAAATGAGCAGCAACGTGGGTGCAGTAAAGTGTCACCCTGAGGCAGTGAACGCAGTTTTCCCCCCTTCTTCAATTGCCTTCTGCAACCCTTCTAACAGAAAGAATGTTATTTTATTGGCCCAGGAGCCTCCCTCTTCCCCAAACCAGTTCCTTTCTAGTTCTGGAGAAGTGAAATGGGCTCTGAGAAACAGGTGCTCAGCAAGTCCCCCAGGGCCACAAAGGTTAAGGCACTGGGAGGACAGACCCGCTGTGAGTGATAAGATAATTAAATGGCCTCAGGGGCAGGTGTCCTGCTAATGCAGACCCCGTGAGGCAGCAGAGGCTGAACCTAGGTCTCTGTCACCCAAGGGTGGGGGGAGTCCCGGGCTCCTAGTGCTGATCTGATCCAGCCTGGGAAATCGGGGAACAAATCAGCAGATGGAAGATCTGTCTTCTTGACTTAAACAAGCAAAAAATTAAGATTTTTTTTTTTATTGGAAGGGCAGATTTATAGAGAAGGAAAAACAGAGAGAAAGATCTTTCATCTGCTGGTTTACGCCCTTAAGTGACCGTGATGGCCAGAGCTGAGCTGATCTGAAATCAGGAGACAGGAGTTTCTTCTGGGTCTCCCACACAGGTGCAGGGTCCGGATACATTGAGTCATCCTCCACTGCTTTCTCAGGCCACAAGCAGGGAGCTGGATGGGAAGTGGAGCAGCCAGGACGTGAACTGGTACCCCAATAGGATGCTGGCATTTGCAGGCGGAGAATTAGCCAGTTGAGCCATTGCACCAGGTCCCCAAAAAAACCACATTAAAAAACTGATGGTCATACACATTTAGCAGCTTGTGAAAGCAACAAGATAAACACATTGCCCCGCAATGGGCTTTGTCTCACTGGCTCTTCCTCCTGCGTAAGTTGTAAGGCATTTCTGGCCTCCCACAGAGGTCACTTGTTTTATGAAGCCTCTTCCACTCCTACAGCCCCCTTGGTCAGGTACCCTGGCAGTCCCTTCTGTTGCACAAGCGAGAGGCCAGAGGGAACAGATGGGCCGAGCACGTGTGCCCTAGGGACAAGAGCTCAGGCTCCCACCTGCTCTCCTCATTTATTAGCTATGTGACTTGAGGGTGTGACTGAAACTTCAATTTCCTGATGGGAACACAGGGACAGGGATATCTACTTAAAAGATTTGAAAGATTTGTTTGACAGGCAAAGTGAGAGACAGATGGAAAGAAAAAGGTTCCACAGGGAGGTTTGCTCCCCACATGGCTGCAATATTCAGGTCTAGGCCAGGCTGAAGCCAAGAACCCAGGAACTCTCTCTCTCTGTCCTGGGCCCCCGTGAAGGCTGTAGCACCTGGGACTGTCTTCCACTGCCTTCCCTTGGGCATCACCGGCAAACCAGGTCTGGTGCACAGCAGCCAGGACTGGAACCAGCACCATGCTACGCGATGCTGGCCTTGCAAGCAGTGCCACACAGCTGAAAGACATGAGCTATAAAGCAGGCATTTTCAGCTGGCACCAGTTATAGTCCGACTCTTGGGAGAAGAGGGAAAGAAATCTCTATGGAGCCCTATGTGGTAGCCTAGTGGCTAAAGTCCTCACGTTGCCCACACCAGGATCCCATATGGGTGCCGGTTCTACTCCCGGAGGCCCCATTTCCCATCCAGCTTCCTGCCTGTGGCTTGGGAAAGCAGTCGAGGACAGCCCAAAGCCTTGGGACCCTCCTCCACCTATGTGGGAGACCTGGAGGAAGCTCCTGGCTCCTGGCTTCGGATTGGTGCAGCTCTGGCTGTTGCCGCTGCTTGGGGAGTGAATCAACGGATGGAAGATCTTCCTCTTCCTCTGTCTCTCCTCTCTGTATATTTGCTTTTCCAAAAAAAAAAAAAAAAGGAATTTCTATAACAGCGGTCTCTCCCAGGGTCATAACGCCACAGCGCATAAGCCGGAGTTTAATCAGCAGTACTACACAAACAGGCTGAGGAGCCACCACAGCCCTGTGAAGTGATCACTGCTGTCGCCTGGGGCATGCAGCTGTTGCATTCCTCGGTGTTACTGAGAAAAGCAGCGCCCAGGTGTCCTGTGTTACTGAGGAAAGCGGCGTCCAGGTGTCCTGTGTTACTGAGGAAAGCGGCGCCCAGGTGTCCTGCGTTACTGAGGAAAGCGGCGCCCAGGTGTCCTGCTTTCCCACGCGGGCGGCCTGAGCCTCCTCCCAGGTGCTGGCGAGCCCAGCACGCGTCCACAGCAGCTCCTGCAGCGCTCCCACGGCGCCTGCAAACTCCCCACCTCAGAACAGGGGGCAGCGGGACCGCAGGCGGGAAGGGGCTCCCACGACCCGGAGGGACAACCACCCAGCCCAGCCCAGCTGCCTGGTGTCCCTGCCTCGCCCACCACCACCCGGGCCCTTCGGCCGGGGAGCTGTCCCGCCTTGCAAAGCCGGGGCTGGAGGTGTAGGATGGAAGCCCGAGGGGCTGTGTCGGCGGAAGGCGGCCCCCACGGACACGCGAAGACAGCACCCCGGGCTCGGGGAGGCTGTGCAGGCGGCGCCAGCTCTCACCTGAGGGTCTCCGAGGCTCGGCGGGGACGCAGGAGCCTCGCGGGACGCAGGAACCTCGCGCCAGGTGTCGCCCTGGAGTGCGCCGGCTCCTCCGGCTGGGCCGACTTTGTGTGAGGGCGGGACGGCGGTCACCTGACCCGCGCCACCTGATTCGTGGCGTACACGTCTCGGCGCGGTGCGCCCTGGGAGTTGTAGTTTCCATGAGGCGTATTCGGGCACAGGTTAGCAGGCTTGAGGGGCTCAGGTATGAGGAACAACCAGGCCAGTTGGAGGGGCGTCCGGAGTCCCCAGCGGTTTTTGGAGAGACTTCCACCACTGTGGTGAGCGAGTCTAGGCCCGCTTTCCACGGTCCTGGAACCTCGGCTCTACCGGGCCGAGCCTTCTAGTCCCGCCTTCTGCCACCTCTCCACCTATTATTGGAGAGCTTTGCGTGGGCGTCCTCCTGCATCGACCAATGGGAAGGCAATAAACCGCCATGTTGCGTGAAGTCCCGCCCCGACTCCGCCTTCTAGAATTGAAAGGTGTCGGAGCCGGGCTTCGCGCCCAGAAGCGAGCGGCGCGGTCTGCAGCAGCGATGGCCTTGCCGTTTGTCACTCTCGGTATCGACTTGGGCACCACCTCTGTGAAGGCCGCTTTGCTGGAGGCCGCGCCCGAGCACCCATCGGGGTTCGTGGTCCTGGCGAGCTGTGCCCGAGCTGCGCGGGCGGACGCGGCGGCCGAGAGCGCGGCGGCCGGGCCCCAGGTGAGGCAGCGTCCTGGGGCCGCGCCACTTCGGGAGCCTTCTGCACACCCCCTCCTCCTGCCGCTCCTCTGCCTCCTGTCTGCCCGCCTGCGGCCCTGCTGTGCCAATGCTGGTCCGTTAGGTCCCCTGCTGGCGCCGATGTCCCCCTCGCTCTCCGGGCCCCAAGGCGCTGGGTCCCTGTGCTCTCCACCCTCCACTCTGTATTCTGCCCTGTGCCCCCTGTCGCTCCACCCTGCTCCCCAAGCTCGCCCTGTGCCCTCAAGTCCAGGATTCAGATTGTTCCCCAGGACAAAGTCTGGGCTTCTCTCCGCAAGTCAGGTGCACAACCATACCTGTCGAGGTCCTTCTTGCATTTTGCACCAGTGGACCGAGAAACTTGGTTAGGCACCACCTGCCAGCCCCGTAGGCTGAATGAGACACACCTAGAAGGGAAGGTAGTGAGACATAAATTAGTTTAAAACAAACAAACAAAAAGTTCTTTGAAGGACTCAGCTTGGTAGTTCTCCGATGCATTTAGTGGCTTGTGGAAGCTGCACGATAGAAATGGAGAATTCTGGACAGTAGGCTGTTCCGGCAGGTGGGGGCTGATTCAGAAAGGATGTCAGTCCTCCGAGCTAGAGCGTGTCTCTAAGTTCAGTTAATACAAGATAGAAACGATTACCGAGGAGCTTCCTAGGCAGCCTTGTGACTCCTGGGGGCCCCAGCTTGTTCTTCGAGGGTCTCAGCAAGCTGACTTCTAAAGCCCCTTCCAGCCACAGTCCTTGATTTGTTGAGCTATGCCCCACTTGCCCCTCTCCTCCCACGCCTAGATGCACTGGCTACAAGCTTGGGCAGGGTTCAGAACCCATGCTGTTCAGTAGCACTGAGGTCTCGCCATGAGTGTATTTGGGGCATTAGCGTGTTTGACAATGACCATTTCACTTCGTGGAGTGGTGGCGAAGATGGCTGTGCCCTTGGAGTGAACTGCACAGCTGGGACCATGGGCCAGTGGACTCCGTCAGCGCCCTGCTTGCTCTGTTCCATGTGGCCCTCAGCTTGGCTCGCAGGCATACCGCTTGTGTGTCACCTCTGTGCTCTGTGAGGGTCTCCCTGGAGGCTGATGACCGTCCTCGCTGATGCCTCCACAGCTGAGCAGTGCTTGGGGACAGAGCATTCTGGATTTCAGCCCGAGTGGGCTTTGTCATTCTTGGCTCGTTCTGGCTGACATTTTGGACTGCTGTGTCCTTTGTTGTGTGTGTAGAGGGAAGGGGAGGCTGTGTGTGGTCGGATGCCTAGCCCTGGATGTTGGGAGGTGCCTTTCTGTTCCCAGATGTGACATACATTGCCAAGTGTCCCCTAGGGGACTATGGCTACCCGTCTGAGGACCACCGGGCCATGGCAGCACCAATGGCTGTGTGTTTTCACACATCCCCAGTCTGTGCTCATCTCAAGAGCCCTGCATGTACCCAGGCCAGCCTTGGTGGCTGTGTGGATGAGTAGGGATTTTAGATCCTTGCAGACAGAAAAACCTAAGGAATTTGAGAGAAGCGGTCTGACCCTTTCTGAGTTATTCTCTCGCTCTGGGTGTCAGTTATGTCAGCTGTGGAAAGGGCTGTGTGGTGTTAGTGATGAAGGGTTCTGAGTGTTCTTTTCCTGTCTCAGGGGCTGGGATTTGAGCTGCATGGAGGAGGCTGAGTGACACCCTGAGGTGCAGAGGACTGGGGACAGAGCCTTTCCTGCTTCTTGGGCTCATTGTTTTTCCTAGAGCAGTTCCCCGGGCACGCCCCCTCCCCTCCAAACTGCTGAACACTGCCGGCTTGTCTCCCATCCGGCCTCCTGCCCTTCTGTACTGTCTCCACCCACACAGGCCCCTATAAACAGGGGCTCCTCTGTCCTGGGCTGAGGCCCCACCCAGAGGCCATGCTAGGGCTCTTTAAACCAGCTCTGTCCTGGAGAAATGCGAACTGGAGATGTAAGCCATTGGCGTAGGGGAGATGAATCTCAGTTGCAGGTTTTGTTGAACTTCATATCCAGACATCATTGTTTCCACATGTAATCATTGGTATAATTATAACATGATTTAATTTTATTTGAAAGGCAGAGAGAAAAGGACAGAGAGGGATATCTCCTGTCTGCTGGTTTACTCCCCAAATGGCCTCAACAGTTGGAGCTAGGCTGCTCCAAAGCCAGGAGCCAGGAGCTTCTTCTGGGTCTCCCATGTGGGTGCAGGTTGAAGCATCCTCTGCTGCCTTCCCACGCACACCAGCAGGAAGCTGGATGGGAAGCAGAGCAGCCGGAACTCCCAACTTGCACCCGTTTGGGATGCCAGTGCCACAGGTGGTGGCTTAACCTATTATGCCACAGTGCCAGTCTCAATAATTTTATTAAGGAGATACAGTACATTCTTATTTTTATATTAAATCTGAATCCTGTGTGCATTTAAAGCTTAAAAACATCTGGTTATACTAGGTAGACATGGCCTGTTGTATAGGCCTAAGCAAATGTGCAATTTCTCTGCTTCCTCCTTCCCCTGCGGAGGTCATGCATAGCTGGGTACTTTCTCTTCTTCCATTGCTCTTTCAGTTGAGCCCCTGTCTCTGCCACGTATGGAATCCTTGTGAGGGTCTGGGGCTGCCTCCTCCTGAGGATGCTCTGGGCTCTGTCCACTCCTTGCTTCATCCTTACCCCACCCTATCTTTCTACTTTGTGCTTCTTGATCCTTGCTAGTGTCCATCAATCCCAACTTGGAACCTGCCAAACTGAAAAAAAAAAACACAACAAAACTTGGGATCTTAGGACTTGCAAGTGGGTGCTTACGGGAGAAAGACGAGGAAAGACTAGGAGCTGTGGGACCCCTAGAATTGGAAGGATCCACAGAAAAAGCCCCCAAACCTGTTGGTTTACATCTCTGGGAATGGAGTGATCATGGGTGGTTCTGGCCATTCTGAGAGCACATGTTTGCAGGATGGAAGTGACCAAGGTTCACCCCAGGTAGCAGCAGTTGGCATCATGCCTGAGTCCTGCCACTAAAGCTCACTAATTCTCTTTTGCAAAGCTCTTTGGTGCTGGCTTCATTGTAACTTTTTTTTACTGGTGAATAGCTAAGCCAAGCCCCTGAGCAAGGCCAGTGGGAGGTTTGGTCCCTAGAGGGAAGGGAAGGCCGCCTGGTGAGAAGCAAGGGGACCTGAGCACCTGTCTTTTGTAAGACCCTCGGCTTCTCCAGTTCCATCAAGAGGCAATATTTATTGAGAATCAGAGCGCATCTTCTCTGCTCCTTCTCAACTTCCATGGGCCCTCTGTCATTGTTACTTGCAATTTTATTCTGTGCGTCTGGGAGATTTTGATGTATCAGGAACAGTTTACTTTGGATGAAATCAAAATGAGTATTTGGCTTCAGCCATTCAGAATTCCTGTTTTTACTCAACCCGTTAAATTTAGCTTATTCCATTAATAAGTCTGACATTTGAGCCATCATTTTTGAGGGCCTTTATGTAGTAATTTCATTTTGGGATGAGGTCCCAGGTCCTTACAAGCAATTAATAATTTAAAGGAAGACACAGCCAACTAGTGCAGATTTGTGTCAAACCATTGCTCGCTTTTCAGGTTGAATGTGTAACTCCTACCCATTTGAAAGGCTTTGGAAACAGGCTCAATATCAAAGTCCCTCTAACCTGATCTTGCTCCTGTCCACCCAAACAAAGGGGAGGGTCTTTCTGGGAGTTCTTGCTCGGCCTTAAGTCCACACCGCAAAATGGGGTGCAGTTGCCTTCCACCTGCGCCTGAGATCTCATGTTCCATCTCGGAAAAGCAGCAGCAGGCACTTAACCGCACCTGCACATAGCTTCCTCCCACAAGATAATATCTGTCCCCTGGGCTCATTCAAATCCCAACCATTTTACAAACAAATATCTGCCTCTCGGACCAGTCACTCTTCCGATAGGCACTGAACGTCTCTCTAAATTGTCTGCATTTCTCATTCCACAATAGAAAAAGGGGCGGCAAAGTTTCTTTTTCTTTTTAAAAGATTTGTTTACTGAAAGGCAGAGGGACTGAGAGAGACAGAGGGAGACAATGAGAGAGCTCCCATCTGCTAGTTCACTTCTGCAGTGGCTCCAAAGGCCGGGGTTGGGCCAGGTTGGAGCCAGGAGCCCGGAACTCCATTTCTACTACATGGGTGGCAGGGGCCCAACTACTTGGGCTATCTTCTGCTGCTTTCCCAGGTGTATTGTATGAGCAGGGGCAGTTGTGACTGGAATCAGCACTCCCCTACGAGAGGGTGACGATGCACTTGGCTCCACTCCCCTGCACTGCAGCGCCAGCCCCACATGTAAGTTTGCAGATGGTGCTGACCTAGTGGATGCACTTCCTCATGTGATTTCCCTGTGATGTGGTTTCTCCTTTTGCTTGTTAGTAAATCGGCATGTTTCCTCCTATTTAAACTGATCCACTGTCAGCTTCGCTCTAGCAAACCTGGAAAATGGAGAAGAGAAAGAAAATTCCTCTGCTAGGTTTGGTGTATTCCAGATCCAGCTCTCTGTGAGTTCCTTGCCTGCTACCAAGTGGCACAGTGCTTTGCTCAGCTCAGACTCAGCCAGCGGAGGGCAGCACCTGGGCTGTTTGCTGCACCCCATCTGCAGTGGCGTCTCCTCTGAAGGCAGGGACCTGGGCCCACCACATTCCTACTGCAAGTACTCCATCTCATTCATCCCCCATGTTGCTCAGAAAGTTATAGAAGACCATGTGGAGTTAGCTGGATGGCCAGCGACCGGGAAATTCCTTGAGGCCTGCCCTCTTGCCCCCTCCGCCCCCGCCCTGTTTTCATCTGTCCATGCCCAGTATGTCTTGCTCTGTTTCCAGGGGCGGGAGCAGGATGTGAGTAGAATTGTCCACACCCTGAATGAGTGCCTGGCAGCCCTTCCCCGGGAGCAGCTCCGGAGAGTCGGGGGCATTGGCGTGTCTGGACAGATGCATGGAGTCCTGTTTTGGAAAACAGGCCAAGGTAGGCTGGACTCAGGCTGAGCTCACGCAGCTGACAGTCACTTGTGGAGCAATACTGCAAAGGGCTCCTGGGGAGGGTGGGGTATGCTGCAGTGGGGAGGAACTATTACACGCTCCCTCCAGTATTTTGTGTGCTGTCTGTCTTGCACATCTGTCATGAGCAGCTACTAAGAGAACCCGTCAGACATCCTTGGCACGTTGTTTGCGAACACTCGGAGGGGAAGGAGTGAGCTGTCAAATTCTGCAGAGTGACCCTTGCCCAGCTATCTGTTTCTGTCAGCATCTCTGGGCGTAAGTGCCAACAACCAGGTGTTGGCTGCAGGCTGTGGGAGATGACAAGGACACGCTAGATTTGGATATGACTTTTGCTGTTCATATAATCATAGAGAGAGATGATTTCAGAGTGTACCCAGCTCATGGGCTCAGTTGCAAAGCATCCTTTAGTCGACTCTCCTTCGAAGGGCTGCCATGGTGTAGAGGTGGGGCACCTGTCCTCTCTGGCCCTTCCGGGGAGGACCAAGCCAGTGGACGGAGATGAGCAGAGCATCCCATGCCAGGTCCCAGGGTTAGAGCCTCACTGCATGATCTCATTGAACTTGCCCGGGAGCCTTCTGAGGAAGGTCACAGCATTGTCACCACTGCCCAGATGAGAAGTGCTTGAGGTCCAGGGGCGGGAAGAACATGCTCAGGATTGAGGCCCAAGTGGCTCCAGGGCTGCGGGAGGGTATTGTGGCCCTGGGAAGGGAGTAGATATTGACACAATGTCCAAAGAAGGGTGAGGCTGGCCTGGAGAGCTGTGAGCTCATGGTATGGCAGGTGTTAGAAATCCTGACTTTTAACTTATATATGAAGACTGATAACTTGATCCTTATATTCTAATGTATTAAGATTGGAGTTAACATCTCTTTTTTCAAACATTTATTATCTCTTTTTGGGCAAAAACACTCAAAATGTCTTTTTAAAAAAGATTTATTTATTTTTATTGGAAAGGTGGATATACAGGGAGGAGGAGAGACAGAGAGGAAGATTTTCTGTTTGATGGTTCACTCCCCTCGTGGCCATAACAGCTGGAACTGAGCCAATCCAAAGCTAGGAGCCAGGAGCTCTCCAAGGTCTCCCACACGGGTGCAAGGTCCCAAGGCTTTGGGCCATCCTGGACTGCTTTCCCGGGCCACAGGCAGGGAGCTGGATGGGAAGCGGGGCTGCCTGGATTAGAACCAGCACCCATATGGGATCCCGGCGCGTTCAAGGCGAGGACTTTAACCACTATGCTATCATGCCGGGCCCTCAAAAAAGTCTTTTTTTCTAGTTTAAAAAGTAAGTAATTTGTAATTTTTTTTTAAAAGAGAGAGAGAGAGAGATGGATACAAAGAGAACTCCCACTTGCCATTCACTTCCTACTACCTGGATGGCTCTTGGCTGGGACTGAACCTGGGAGCCAGGAACTCAATCCAGGTCTCCCACATGGATGGCAGGGACCCAGGTATTTAACCCACTGCTCCTGTCTCCCAGGTGTGCTTAGCAGGAGGCTGGAGTTAGGAGCTGAGCTGGGATTTGACCCTGGGCACTCTGACTTGGTGCATGGGTGTCGTAGCTGATGTCTTAACCACCAGGCCCAGTACCCATCCCATTTATCAGTTATAAAAGAATTTATGTGGATATGAATATCAGGAACATAGTATCATGAAGCTACCCATTATCTAGCTTCAGCAAAATCAAGATGCCTTAAGCCAAAGATGGATGGTTACTTTGGAGCCAGGTGGTTGGGGTCATCAAGTCCATCCCTCTCAGCCTGGAGGACCAGCAGTGTACAGTCCTCTGGGCTAAGTGAAAAGTGTGTCTCTGGATGTGTGTGTCCTTTGCTCCATCCCTAGGACGGGGCTGGGTGGCTAGGGAAGCTGAGACAGACCACACCCCTACCTCCCCCCCCCCCCAAGTCTTCTGTCTGCCAGGCTGTCAGGACTCTAGAAGTTGGTAGTGAGAACAGAAGGCCGTGGGTATTAGAGCTGACTTCTCAGAGGGAGTTGTAAAAGCTTTTTAAGCTCCTTAATTCTGCATTAATGAGAATAAATGTCCTTTTAATACTAAAACCCTGCCCAGAGAAGACAGCAGAGAGCCAGTGATTGTGGTGCGGTCACCCGCCTTCCTTTCCCCCCTTCTCCTGGGCTCTGCGGCAACCACACAAGCCCGCAGCTGCACTGGCGGAAGGGGCTGCTGAATATTTCATTGGAGCCAGTCCACAGGCCTGCGTGTTTTGTTCTCTGTTTCTGGGAAGAAGGAGAGTCGCTGTATGGGGATGATGATGATGTTGATGCCTGCTGAGCGGAGTCGAGTGAAGTCATGTTCTTAGAGATCAAGTTGTGCTGGGTTTAATGATAGCCTTGATTCAGTTTGGTTTCAGTACCCACAACGCATAAGGCCCTGCGCTTGCCCCCATGGGAGATAAAGAAATGAGTGGAGCCTCTTCCACCTTCCCAGCCCAGCCGGTGCAGATGGGCCCGCATGCCCAGAGCAGACAGCTAAGTGCTTTTCTGAGGGCGCGGGCAAGTGAGGCCAGGGAGTCATCGGTGTCTTCTGAGAGGCCTGTGGCCAGTTTCTAAACTCCATTTTCAAGCTCCGTAAAAGCAGCAAAGAGTTGGTGATTGTAAAACCAAGCTAAGAGGCAGGTGAGCAGCAGAGGATACTTGCCGGGGACTGTGGTAGGCAGAGGATGTCAGTAAGTATCATGAAGCAGTGACTTGGGCGGAAGCGCTCCCTGGAAGCACGGGCAGAGGACCTTGACTGGCCGTTCCTCGCAGAGGAAATACGAGTGGTGACAGACATGTGAACATGACCACATAATGAGTAACCAGGAACGCGCAGACAAGAGCCATAGCGAGGAATTGTTTTCGGGCACCGAATTGCAAGAACTCTGAAGTTTGGGAATGTCAAACATTGACGAAGGGGACAGCTGCTTGGTTCATTTGAATGTCTCTGCTGGTTGTGTAAACTAGCGTAGCCACTTGCACAGGCAGTTTGGATTCATGAGGAATGAAATGGCTGTTGTGACGCAGCAGTTTTGGTATCTGGGATCTAAGATGTGTCTGGGCACGAGGAGGCACAACCGTGGCCGGTGCAGCATCCTCGCTCACAGTGAAAATATGTGATTTCGAATTGCAGGGCGTGCGTGCATGAATGACTGCACAATTCACGTTCTACAGTGAAATGCGAAAGAATATGGTTCATTCGTGACACATTGGAGAACTCCAGAGCAACTTGTTGGATGATGAGATTAACCCGTAGAACAAGAAGTGCAGCACGATTAAAAAAAGAAAACAAACCAAAAATATCACACTCATCTACACAACATACAACTCTGTGGCAGGGGTTGCATTTGTACCTGCTGGGAGGTAGGGTGCGGGGTGCAGACTGCCGAAGGCTGCTGGAAAAGTCTTGGGATTGTGCACAGGCTCCTCCTCACTAGCATTTCTTGAGTCCTCTTCGTTTGTGCCGGCCACAGTTCAGAGTGCTTCACATGAGCAACTCACTCAGCAGATAACTGTCATATATACAAGACACACAGCCCTAACCACAACCTCAACTCTGACCCTTCCTCTTGCTACTGCCCTGACAGTGAAGTCAGCCGAGGCAGGCAGAGTCACTGGCACTTGGGGGGGGGGAATGGAGAGCTATGTATTTCCCGCCCCTGGGCAGCCAGACACAGTTGCCACCAGTATGAACTGGACAGCGTACTTGCTGCCTCTTTCCTCCAGGGTTGGATTCAGGAAAACACCTAGGGAAGGGGAGAAGCCCTGGGTGGACTGGACTCTTTTGAGCTGGTGTGTGTGGGTTGAGGATTTGCGTCTGGGACAGGAGGCAACTGACCTTGCTTGTGGGAGGATGAATTGGGAGAGGGAACTGCTGGTTCCCTGACTTGCTGTACCATTATGACACACAACCTCTAACCCCACACCATGGGAACTCAGGTGTCTAGGAGTACAATCAAGGCCGAAGAAAAAATAAGTGTCCTCCTCAATCCCCAGGGCTAGTGACCTATACCCTGGGGACCCTTATGATAACATGGCTGTGGGGGCCAGAGGAGTTAGTTTGTGTGATGGGTTAGCTGAGGATTCCCTCGGGGAGCCTCTCACTCAGGGGGGCTTCAGGAACCAAGGCCTGGCTCGTTCACACTGTCTGGCAGAATAGCCAATAGTCCCAAGGGAAGGGAACCCAAGGCCCCAAATCCAACTAGGTGCAGGAGCACAGCTGTTTCAGGAGAACACATCTAGGATTTTGGAGGGAGGTTTTGTTGGAAATACAACTCAGAGACTCTAAGGTTAGCTTGGAGGAGGGTGTCGTGATGCAACACCAGAAGCTGCCACTTGGGACACCCCATCCTGCAATGGAGTGCAGGTTCAGGTCCTGGCTCCTTGTTTCCTAGCCAGCTTCTTTCTAATGCATCTGGGTAGCAGCAGAAGATGGCCCAAGGACTTGGGTTCCTGCTGTTCCATGGGAGACCTGGATAGAGTTCCTGGCTCTTGGCTTCAGCTTGGCCCAACCCTGACTGTTGTGGCTATTTGGGAAGTGAACCACCAGTTGAAAGAGTTTTTTTTTTTTCTCTCTCTCTCTCTCCTTTTCAAATAAATAAATTTTAAAAATTGGCCTGGGCTCAGTGCAGTAGCCCATTGGCTAAAGTCCACACCTTGCATATGCGGAGATCCCATCTGGGTGCCAGTTCTAATCCCAGTGGCCGTGATTCCCATCCAGCTCCCTGCTTGTGGCCTGGGAAAGCAGTTGAGGACGGCCCAAAGCCTTGGGACCCTGCATCCGCATGGGAGACTCCTGGCTCCCGGCTTTGGCTCAGCTCAGCTCATGCTGTTGTGGCCACTTAGGGAGTGAATCATCAGACAGAAGATCTTCCTCTCTGTCTCTCCTCCTCTCTGTATATCTGCCTTTCCAATACAATAAATAAATCAAAATCTTAAACAATTGACCAGATATACTAAATGATATGAAAGAATGATAATATCAATGAGGACATAACAAAAGAAAGCATGAAAAGAACTGGACAGAAATATTTGGTAGAAAAATTACCCAATGTTCATGGTAAAACTTGGTGTCTAAATATCAATGAGCTGAGACCAAAGGAAAAGAGAATATATGTTGTTAGTTACTCGGAATCCAGCCCAGAGAATGTGAGCATGATGACAGGCAGAAGAATAGAGGGTAGGGAGCCTGGGATTATGCTTAGGCTGGGAGGAAACAACATCAACTTACAGCAGGAGTGGTAAGATGGATGATGGGAAGTGAACTGCCCTGGATGTCCTCATGTGATGGGACCAGGCACTAGCCCAGGCCCTCTAATCCCGGAGCCCAGTGTGAGCCGAGCCTCTTCCTAGCATAGTGACTATGCCCTACACTCCCCAGCAGGAGGGTTTCAGGGGCATGCTGGTGCCTGTTTATAATCTCATCTCCTTCATTCCAGGCTGTGAGTGGACAGGAGAGGCAGCTTCAGTGTTTGAGCCCCGAGCCGTGAGTCACCTGGTCACCTGGCAGGATGGCCGGTGCAGCAGCAGCTTCCTGGCCTCTCTGCCTCAACCCGAGTCCCATCTCAGTGTAGCCACGGGCTTCGGCTGTGCTACCATCTTCTGGCTTTTGAAAAATAGGTACGGGCAGCTGCTCCCAGGATGGCCCACCAGGTTTCTAGGGGAATAAAAGTGGAGTGGAGGACTGCAGCCCAGCTGACCAGTGTCTCTCCACTTGTTGCATTGCATCTCAGTGAGAGTGGCCTGACCCAGGGTGTGGTCTCAACACCTGGATGTGGTCCACTCACTGTGGGTTCTCCATTGGGCGTTTAGTCTAACCCAGAGAACAAAAGAAGGGAACAGGAAGAGTAGGTGACTTGCCAAGGGTCAATGCTGAAGATGCAGTGGGGTCAGGGTTGAGGGGCATATCAGGCATGGTGGTTCCTCCTGGGAGACCCCTGCCCTAGACACAACTTAGATTAGCTTGCTTTGGAATGAATGCAAGGTTTTCACTCCCTGGGGGCTGTGGTGGGGTGCAGATGCATGAAGCACAGCCTGGGGTGGTGGTGGCAGTGGCTGCCACCCAGCTGTGCCGTGCTGGTCCGTCTGCCGACAGCTAGGTGCAGCACATGCTTTTGAGTCCATGCAAAACCACATTAAATTGTTTTCGGTGTGAAAACCAGCCCAGAGCTCCTGAAGCCCTACGATGCAGCTGGTACCATCCAAGACTATGTCGTTGCCATGTTGTGTGGCTTGCCGAGACCCATGATGTCTGACCAGAATGCTGCTAGCTGGGGCTATTTCAACACCCGCAGCCAGAGCTGGAACACGGAGATGTGAGTATAACCTACAGGCCAGCTCCAAGCTGAGGGGGCTCCAAGCTGAGGGGGCTCCAGAGCCAGGCTTCAGAGGGGGAGTTCCTACTTGGGAGTGCTAGAGGATGCTGGGGACCAGGAATCGGGGCTCCGTGCCCCAACCTGGACATGTATGGGTCCAGCATAATTGAAGCTCTGGGACAGGTGCTCTGCTTCCCCTGCCACACTATTCTGTTTTTTCACAGCTGCTGAGATCAGGGTGGGTTCCCCAGGGTGGGACCCACAGCATGGGACCCCAGTGTTCTTTGAGACCCCTCGCATACCCGTCCTGTAGATGTCTAAGAACAACTCTTTCAATTTATGTGCTTTGCTTACTTTATTTATTATTTTTAAGATATTATTTGTTTATTTGAAAGTCAGACTTACAGAGAGAAGAGAAATATTCCATCTGTTGATTCACTCCCCAAATGGCTGCAACAGCCAGGGCTGGGTCAGGCTGAGTCTGGGACCTAGGAGCTTCTTCTGGGTCTTTCATGTTGGGTGCAGGAGCCCAAGCACTTGGGCCATCCTCTGCTGCTTTTCCTAGGTGAATTAACAAGGAGCTGGATCAGAAATGGAGCAATTAGGTCTTGAAGCGGTACCCCTATGGGATGCCAGCATCTCAGGTGAGGGTTTTATCTGCTATGTACAATGTTGGACCCTGTTTTAATCTTTAAAACTTTGTTTATTTTGAAAGTCAGAGAGACAAAGACAGAGATCCTCCATCCTCTGGTTCATTCCCCAGATGCCTGTAATAGCCAGGACAGGGCCAGGTTAAAGCCAGGAGCTGGGAAGCTAATCTAAGTCTCCAAGGTGAGTGACAAAGACTCCACTTGAGTTGTTATCACTTGCTGCTTCCCAGGGTGTGCACCAGCAGGAAGCTAGATCAGATGCAGAGAAGCTGAGACTTAAACTATGCCCTCTGTAAGTGGGGTGCTGGTAACCCAAGCTGCATCCTAACCACAGTGCCAAATATCCATCCTTAATATGTTTTAGGATAAAATTAAGAGCTGGAGGTAGTAGCCTTGAGAAATAACCTTTCAGATCTTTTTGTGGGTCCAGGATTGTGGCGTAATGGGTTTAGCCACCGCCTGCTGTATGGTATCCTGGATGAGCACTGAGTTATTGCTTTACTTACCATCCAGTTCCCTGCTCATGTACGCGGGGAACCAGTGGAAGATGGTCCCAACTATTTGGAGGAGATGTGGATGGAGCTCTTGGCTCCTGACTTCAGCCTGGTCTAGCCCCAACTATGGCAGACATTTGGGGAGTGAAGCAGAGAATGTCTTTCTCTTTGTAACACTGTCTCTCTCTCTTTGTAACATTGCCTTTCAAAATAAATAAATATACCTTAGGAAAAAAAAAAGAGATCTTTTTAAACAATTGTTTGCCTTTTCAGGTGCAGAACTCCACTGCCCTGTAGTTTTACTTCCTTCAGGGCCCAAATTCTGAGCTCTGAAATAAAGCAAAAAACACCTGATAGTGCAGGTAAAAGACTCTCCAGCATGTTTTACAAAACAGCCCCCTAGTCACTAACCCTGCGTGATGTGTGCATTGGATGGTCAGGAGACTGACGGGTTTGCCTTTGGTTGGGACTGTGCTAACCGACCGTGACTTCATATTGAACTTCCCTGCCCCGCCTCCCTTTGCAGTGTTGGATTCCTGGCATCTGGCACAGGAAGTGGGACCGCGGTGACTTCCAGCTATTCTGACCTTCCCCAGTGTCATCCTGACAGTTGCTTGTTTCCTTCCCTGGATGGTGAATCCCAAGCTCAAGGCTTTCTCCGGGCCAGAGGCTCTCTATGGTGACCTTGGGTTCCAGCCTACCTTCTCCCCTGGTGTGACCTTTAGCACTTTCCCCCTGCTGAGTTTCCTGGAAGTGACGCGTGGCTAAGAGCCAAGTGCGATGAGGTCAACATGAGTGTCCACTTTTGTCTTGCAGACTGAAGGCCTCGGATTTTCCCGTCCATCTGCTCTCGGACATTGCTGAGCCTGGCAGTGTGGCAGGAAGAACTTCCCACGTTTGGTGTGAAATCCCGAAGGGCACGCCGGTGGGTGTGGCCCTGGGTGATCTGCAGGCCTCTGTCTATTCCTGCATGGCCCAAAGGACAGATGCGGGTAAGTTTTTTGTTCCTGGCTTACTTACACCTGTGCCTCCTAAGAGCCAGCTCTGTGCCAGCGTCGGGTTCACTCTAGAGCTCATTGTTCTGTGAAAGGAAAAGAACCCTCATCCTTGCACGTGGGAGCTCCCAGCCCAGCAAGGCATGCCCGGTCCCCACCGTGGCCCGTCTGTTCTTGTCCCTCTATGGCAGGGGTGGGCAACATCTGGCCCACTGGCCATATAAAACCTCTGAGATTATTTGGCCTGGCCCTGCCACAGCAATCACAGATATGACTCAAAATTCAATAAATAGGTAAATTGTTTTAAAAAATTATTTTATTTATTTGAAAGATAAAGCGGGGGCAGGAGAAAGGGAGAGGGAGCAGGAGAGAGAGAGAGAGAGAGAGAGAGAGAGAGAGAGAAATGTTCTATCCATTGATTCATTCTCCAAATGGCTGCAATGGCCAGGCCTGGGCCAGACTGAAGAAGCCTGGAGCCAAGAGCTTCAACCAGGTCTCCCATGGGTGCTGGGGCCAAAGTTCTTGGTCTGTCCTCTGCTGTTTCCCCAGATACATTAGCAGGGAACTGGATAGGAAGTGGAGCACCCGGGACACGCAAACTGGTACCCATGGGGGAGGTTAGCAGCTTTATCTGCTATGCCACAATGCCAGCCCCAACAGGCAGGCACTTTTTAAAGTTGTTTATAGTGTCCTTCATGAGCTATATAGAATAAATATCCAAATGGCCCTTGGCAGCAGAAAAGGTCCCTCGGCCTGTTCTATGGTCAGGCAGAGGAGACAGCTCTCAGCATCTGGCTGCTGTGTGGCTGCATGACTGAGAGGCCAGGTGTGAGCCGGGTGACTGTGCCCATCAAAGTCATGCTGGATCCGAGTAGAATCTTTTCTGTATGAGGTAAGAGAAACACAGCACATTGGAGGAGGCAGCAGCCCAGGGCGTGGCTCAGCAAACTTCTGTTGCAAAGGGCTGGCAGTCAGTGTCCCCAAGTGTGTGGGCTGTGTTCATCCCTACTCTTGGGCTTGACGGCCGCCACAGACCACCTGTAAGGAACTGGCATGTTCTGGTCTAATGGGATTCATGGCCACTGAGGTGTCAGGGGCTTTGGATTTCTTTGTGTCATGAACTGTTGTGTCCTGACAGCCATTCAGAAATGTGACAGGGGGACTAGCAGGACTGTAACATGGTGTGGCTCCTTTAGCAGGGGGTCTGGTGGTTCTGCAGATGTTAAATGTAGAGTCAACACCAGGGCCCAGCAGTCCTGTGAATCCATCGGGAGAACTGAAAGCTGAGATCCACACAAGGGCTTCCACACAGGTGCCTGCAGCAGGACTGTTCATGGTAGATGAAAACTGAAGCAACCCACGTGTCCAGCAACCGATGAGTGGCTTTAAAACGTGCTACCTGTATGTAGCTAAAAAGAAATGAAGTGCTGAACAGTACCACAAAATGTAAGGGAATGAGGCCAGCGTTGCTGCACAATAGGGTAAGCCATCATCTGCTGTGCTGCTATCTCCCATGAGATCTGGTTCAGGTGTTGGCTGCTCCACTTCTGATCCATCTCCTTGCTAGTGCACCTGGGAAAGCAGCAGAAGATAGTCCAAGGGCCACCCGTGTGGGAGACCTGAATGGAGTGCCAGGCCCCTGGCTGTTGGTAGAAGCCTCAGTTCCTTGCCATGTGGCCCTAGCCACAGGGATTATGACGTGGCAGATGCCTGCTTTCCCCCAGAGCCAGTGAGCTGAGCAAGGGAACAGCCACTGCAGGAGATGCGGTGCCTCCCCCACCTGGTCCCTGAAATCACACACTTGTGGCTGCTCTGCCCTGTCTCATTCACTGGAAGAGAGGACTCAGGCTCTGCCCCTTGAAAAGAGGCATGTTGGTTAACTGGTGACAGCATGTTTAGACTGACCAGACTCTCTCACTGCCCCATGGTGTCCATGACCTCTGTGTTAACCTGACAGACCTACATGCCACTTTTTCTGTACCCCAGTTCTCAACATCAGCACCTCGGTTCAGCTGGCAGCCCCCATGCCTCCAGGGTTCCAGCCAGCGCAGACTCCTGACCCTGCAGCTCCGGTCGCGTACTTCCCGTACTTTGACAGCACCTACCTGGGGGTGGCAGCATCCCTCAATGGAGGCAACGTGCTGGCCATGTTTGTGCACATGCTGCAGCAGTGGACAGCGGATCTAGGTAAAGTGCGGTAACCCAGCCCAGTGCTGTCAGGATGTCTGGGGATGGGGCCCATGGTGTGTCATAGCCACCCTGGTGATTCCAGTGTGCGTACATGTCAGGAGACCCCAGGGTTGATAGCTTTCTTCTCCAGGCCAAGTTGGCTTCCCCTGCGTTAACAGCAGGTTGGTAATTCTAAGGTGATTCAAAAGTGATTCTAAGGTGAAAGTGTACTGAAAAGAAAGGCCTCCTTGGTTTGATTTGGTTCCTTGGAATGATTTGGAATGATTTGGAATGCAGAGCTAACATCACATGGACCAAGGAAAGCTACAGGGACTCTGTCATGACATCAATAAACTGCTGAATCACCAACCGCTGGTGTCCCCCTTGGGGCTCAGGAGCCCTGTGTGTACCGTGAGGGTGGTCTAGACTGTGATCAGCTTGGGATCCTGGGATTTCCAGTGTGGTTCATGACCAGGGACAGTCGTGGTGATGCATATTCATCAGTGCTTGCGTTTGGTCCCCTTGGGACCATGGTTCCTACAGCTGTACACTGGTGAAGAGGCTGGGTCAGAGTCGGGGCTCCCAGCAACAATTGGGAAGATGTCTTCCTGAAGTCTGGTCGGGATTCAGGGCACACTAGCTATCCAGACCATGTGAATCCCTAAGCCTGGAAGCCTTCTGTCACAGTGTGTGCCCTGAGGGAACTCAACATAGTTAGCATGAGTGGCCACGTGAGCTCATGCTGATCTTCTCTGTTTCTGGCAGGCTTGGAGGTCCAAGAATCCACCGTGTATTCACGCATGATCCAGGCAGCTGCACAGCAGAGAGAGACCTGCTTAACCATCACCCCAACGGTGTTGGGAGAGAGGCACCTGCCAGACCAGCTGGCCTCCGTGACCAAAATCTCCTCCTCCGACCTCTCCCTGGGGCATGTGACCCGGGCCCTGTGCCGAGGCATTGTTCAGAACCTGCACTCCATGCTCCCCTTTGAGCAGCTCAAAGAGTGGGGTGTGCAGCGGGTCATGGGCAGTGGGAGTGCGCTGTCCAAGAACGAGGTGCTGAAGCAGGAGGTGCAGAGGGCTTTCTCGTTGCCTGTGTCCTTCGGGCAGGACGTGGACGCAGCTCTTGGGGCAGCTCTGGTCCTGCTCCGGAGACACCTCAATCAGAAAGAGCCCTAGTCAGTGAGTTCCGGGCCTGAGGGGCTGCTGTGAAACTTTACCTACTTGGCATTCCTGACACTAATTTTGGGTTGTGTTTTTCCCAGACAGGTCTGTGGGGGAAACTTTGAAGGCTCATAAGGGTCCTTTATCAAGCTTGTGGAAAATTGAATTAAAACATTTATTGATTCTAGACAAAAGATTTTGAAACTATGCATATTTTTTCCCCTCAAAATGTATTTCCCAGGAACTTTTTGAAGACTCCATGTGCATGTGTACATGGGGCACCATCTTGACCAAGATCTTACCTTCTGGGTATCCTTATACAGCCAGGGGGGTCACCAACCAGATCCCAGAGCAGTGCTTTCCTAGAGAGACTCCCTTGGAAGCTAGCTGCAGATGTCACTGTGGCTAAAGAAAGAGAGAGGAAACAAGAGCTGAGGCTCCTGGTTGGTAAACTTGTCTGTGATTCACCTGAAAACAGGGAAAAAAAAAACAACAACTGTGGAGTTTAGACGTCAGAAGGCTGATGGCTGTGGCACCAAGCAAGCAGAGGACCTGCCCTGTGTTGAGCTTTTGGGTATTGATTGTAGAGACATGTAGCTCAGACTTGGGTGCACGCTCCTTTAGGAAGTCCTTCTCTCTTGCATTGTGCCTTGTGACTGGGAACCCTGTGGCTACAACTGGAAAGCTGGGGCTGGCGTGATTGGCATGGGGAAGCTGGCTGGCTGAGGCTGTGGAAACCAGGGTGGCCCTCTTGCCAGGTGCACGCCTACCAAGCCCCTGTCCCACCCTACCTCTTCAGGGAAACCTGGTGCACCGAGTCTACCCTAGGTCTTCACCACACAGCTCACCCTGTGGCACACGGGAACCACAGGAAGCAGCAGGTGGGGATGGGTGTGTGTGGCCAGCTCTGTTTCAGCACATTGTCCCGGAGAGTCTGACAAGGCACCTGCAGGTCCCTTTTTCAGGATGTGTCTGCTTTTGCCCGCATAGCCCTCCTCCTCCCAACCTTCATGGGAAGGGAAGCAGCCAGGCACAGAGTTCTTCTGTGGGGTTAGCTGAATGATGCCCCAGTTCTCTTATTTGGCACAGGCCTGGCTGGCCTGTTGTGCGTTTCTGACTCAGCAGAAACATCCCATTGGAATGGGCATCCCTGTGGGGATCTCAGACCAGGTTTCATACTCTTGAGGTTGGTAGGATAACAATAGATGGCTTCCAGGAGAGTCCCCCATTGCTGGACCTGCTTCCAGACACCAAAAGGATGCCAGGCTTGGGCAGTTCTGATTCTGAGCACCCTGGGCAGCTGTGAGTTCAAGAAGCAGTCATCTTATGTCTTTGTAAATGTCATTTGACAGATTGTGCAACTCTCCAGAGGCTCTGAGGTTGATTTGCCTGGCTGAACTGATTGAGTTTGATATCTCAAATAAAGCTCACTCTTCCAGAGTCCTGTCCCTTTAAGAAAACACCTGTTGGGAGAAGAATGTTAAGTTATGCACAGCTACAGAACTTGGTTGGGAAGCTGACCTGACTCTGGGGGATTCTTTATTTCCTTCTATCAGGACAGACACGTGTGGGTCATCCAGAAAGATCACTTTGCTCCCAGCCAGAATGAGTCAAGTTGCCATTGTGATGGAGCTCTGAGGAAGGTCTTATGCAGGAGACAGAAAGGCTGAGGGGCAAGCACCCATTTGGGAGGAACTGGACCTGCTGACCTCAGGGAGGCAGCTGGCAGGCTCAGTGCTGCAGATGGCCTGGTGAAGTACCAGGTCAGTAGCTGCAAGGATGTGTTACCAGCCCTGGCAGCCCGGCCCTGTGTCTGCTGTGGCACTGGGACTCTCCCTTCCCTTTCTAACCCATGTGCCTGCTCTACCCCTGAGCACTCAGCCTTAAGCCTTAAAGAGTTCATGCTTGCACATGGCCTGAGACCTGTGTGGGATGTGAGTGAGGTTGAGCGTGGCTGTCAGGGTCTCCTGCAGTCACAAACCCCTCACTGCTGTTGTGCTCTGGTAGGCATGCTAAGCCTTTGAGACCAGCCTGCTCCTCAAGAGGTTGCTGTATGAAATATAAACTCGAATTTGAGCTCACTTGATCTTTAGAAGAACCCTAGAAGGTGGATATTATGATTCCCATCTAATAGATGAAGAAACTGATATGCATAAAAGTTAAGTCACTTGGGCCTGGCAAGTGGGCTTAGCAGCTAAAGTCCTTACCTTGCATACGCCGGGATCCCATATGGGCACTGGTTCTAATCCCAGTGGCCCACTTTCCATCCAGCTCCCTGCTTGTGGCCTGGGAAAGCAGTCGAGGATGGCTCTAGGCCTTGGGACCCTGCACCCGCATGGGAGACCTGGAGGAAGAGATTCCTGGCTTCTGGCTTTGGCTCAGTTCAGTTCTGGTTGTTGTAGCAACGGGAGTGAATCAACGGACAGATCTTCCTCTTTGCCTCTCCTCCTGTTTGTATATCTGATTTTCCAATAAAAATAAGTAAATCTTTAAAGAAAAAGTTAAGTGATTTACCTGAATTCACAAGTGCCAGCACAGGGGTCAAGGCTAGGTGGATATGATTGCATGAAGGTGAAGGCCATGTCCAGGATGCGACACATGGTCTGGTGGAACTAGGCCAGAGGGTGAACACAGGGATGTCGTAATTGGCAATGTTGCTCGGGCTGGGAGAGTTCGTGGGAGCCAGGCTGAACGGCTGGGCTTTTCTCCTGGAGACGGTGGAGTCTGAGGACTGGGCTGCCTGGGTTTTAAGTGCGTCATTGACAGTGTGCAGGATGCTACAGAGTCAGGAACCCAGTGGAGATGGTCACAGAACAGCGTGGACAGAGGTGGGAGTCAGAGCTGCAGAGTGAGGCATGAGCTCACTCAGCTTGCACCTCTCTCTCTCTGCCATGCCTCCCTTACCTTTGGCTTCAACTGCATCCCACGTCCATGTGACTTTTCACTTTCTCAGTTTTTCTTTTCTTCACAAGTAGACAGACTGCTTCTTGAAGGGAGGGTCCCTGGTAGGGGTTCTCTGCCCTGCCCATCTGTGCCTCAACTTAGGCTGTTGCCCAGGGTTGGAGTGGCCTCCTGGCAGGACAGAATACTGCATCTTTTTTTTTTTTTTAAGTTTTATTTACTTGTATTGGAAAGGCAGGTCTATAGTGAGAAGGAGAGGCAGAGAAGTCTTCTGTCTCCTGGTTTACTCCCCAAATAGTTACAACACTGGAGCTGAGTCAAACCAAAGTCAGTAGCCAGGAGCTTTTTTTGGATCTCCCATGTGAGTACAGGGTCCCAAGGCTTTGGGCTGTCCTCTAGTTCTTTTTCCCAGGCCACAAGCAGGGAACTGGATGGGAGATGGAGCAACCAGGCCACGAATCAGAACCGATATGGGATGCTGGCACTTGCAACCAGATTAGCCAATTGAACCATTGCATTGGCTCCAGAATCCTACATCCTTGTCCCAGGCCAAGTCTTCAACAGAGAAACAGTCTGATTGTAGGGAAGCTCACTTGCATGACTCATGAAACATTAAGCAAATCTCGTTTTCTTCTTCTTTTTAAAAATCTTCATTAAAAAGCAATTAGTGACAACCTCAAGCTAATGGCCTCAGATACAGCTCAGCCAGCAGTCAGCAGGTGTGGCTCTGAAAACAGCCATCTCTCGCCTGCTTGCTTAATCCCCAGAAAAGCTCCCGGGAGCAGCCAGGGCAGGTGCCCTTGCCTGTTTTGTGGCTGCAGGAGCAGCCCGAGAGGCTCAGCTGAAAGCTTGAGTTCATGCGGTTGGCGTCTGCCACATAGAATCCTCATAGACCTGCCTTCCCTGGGGTGAGAGGTGGTCTTTCATACGAATGTGGGTACCTGGTGACAGTAATGCATCTGCCCAGTGCAGAAACGAAGGTGGCTTTATTTCAGATTTGCTGTTTGCCAGTTGGGTTCAAGACTCCAGAAACCACTTGAAATGTGAAAGCAGGAAGCCAGCACTCTGACATAGCCAGTAAAACCTCTGCCTATGGTGCCGGCATCCCATGTGGGTGCTGGTTCATGTCCTGGAAGCTCCATGCTAATGGCCTAGAAAAAAAAAAAATGAAAGATGGCCCAAGTACTTGGGGCCCTACCATCCACGTGAGAGATCCAGAGAAAGCTCCTGGCTGCACCCTGGCCATTGTGGCCACCTGGGGAGTGAACCAGCTCATGGAAGATCCTTTTCTCTGTCTCTCCTTTGACTTTGAAATAAACAAGTTTTTTCTTTTCTTTCCTTTCCTTTTCTTTTCTTTTCTTTTCTTTTCTTTTCTTTTCTTTTCTTTTCTTTTCTTTTCTTTTCTTTTCTTTTCTTTTCTTTTCTTTTCCTTCCTATTTGAAGGCAAGACACAGCAATTAAGGAGCTTGCATCCTAGCACCACATCTGGACAGCTGGCTAGTGGAGTAACCAGTCCTTGGGCAGGTCAGGTGGTGCCTTATCACTCTCCCCAGAGTTAGGGTTGACACCGCTGGGTTATTGCAGAGCTCCTCCTGGGATGCTTATTTTTAGCATGTGGGAATGTGCTGGGTTTTAGCTGTGCCAGAGACCTGCCCTCACATCTTAGAGGAGCTGGGTAGGTGAGGCAGGATGTTGACCTCTTCTTGCTCAGTTTAAGTCAGCGTGCCCCCTGGTGGTCACATTGAGAAGGCGGCACCATTAGCAACATCAGTACCAGACCCAAGCACCTGCTGCCAGAACCTCCAGCTGCCTTCCTGCACTGAGCCTCGCAGCTCACCAGACACAAGTTTAGGAGTGCTCTGCTCCAGAGGACTTCATGAAGACATGATGTACTGACGAGGGGCTTTAAAGGATTGGAGAAATTCAGGGTTTTTTTTAAAAAAGATTTGTTTATTTTTGCTTGAAAGGCAGATTTGCAGAGAGGAGAGACAGAGAGGGAAAGACCTTCTATCTGCTGGTTCGCTTCCCAAACAGTTGCAACAGCTGGAGCTGAGTTTATCCGAAGCCAGGAGCCTTGTCAGGATCTCCCATGTGGGTGCAGGGTCCCAAGGCTTTGGGCCATCCTCCACTGCTTTCCCAGGCCACAAGCAGGGAACTGGATGGGAAGTGGAACAGCTCTGGGACATGAACTGGCACCTATATGGGATGCATGCACTTGAAAGTGGAAGACTAGCCTGATGAATCATGGCTCCGACTCCTATACTAGGATGTCTTACCTTATGGCCCAGGAGACCACACTGATGTCAACCATGCTCAACCTGTAGGCCTTGTCTCTGCCACTGCTTTATCGCAAGTCTTGGTAAAACCACTGTGCGGGTGCCATTCAGATGAAGCCATGCCAATGCTACTCTGGGCAAGGCACTGTGCTAGGTCTACTTTATCAGTGCAACCATTAATGTTGTGGTCATGGTGGTCCTAGCATCTGTTGCCACAGGAAGTGGTCAGATGGAGCTCTCTAGAAGAGGTGAGAGATAGGGCTTTTGGAGGAGGATGTTGGGAGAAGAGGGATTTGAAAGATAGCTTTTACTTCCCAGCACCTGCAGTCCCACCTGGCCCCCAGTGGGTGATGGGGTGGATGGTGTGAGCAGGTTGGGGAGGAGAAGGGCAGGGGGACAGTGTGGATGGAGGTGCTGTGAGTGTGGCCTGGAGGAGGTTGTATCATGAGAACAGGAGAAGCTGAGCTACAATGGGAACGGAGATGGGACTGTGGACTCAGGTGTGAGGTGGCGGGCTGGGGTCTCTTCGTACATGGGGGACCCCGAGAGACAAGAGGCCCAGCCAGGATGGTACTGAGGACTGTGGATCAGTGATGGGGGAGCTAGACAGAGACCGGGGATCCAGGTAGAAGGTGGGTTGGAGGTGAGCCCTTGGACCCTCGGCCACAGAGAGAGAGTTGAGAAGGGAAGCTGGGAGACAGCAAAGCTCCCTGAACTTGATGACCAGAAAAATGCTGAGACCTGTGCAGGCAGGGAGTGCTCAGGGCAAGCTGAATGTGGAGGGAAGAGGTCCTTTCAAGGCACACTCAGGGAAGGGGTCTGTGGTCTTCTCCAGCAGGTGCAGGGAGCCAGGGCTGGGGTGGACCCTTGGGTGGAGAAGTCGCTGGCTTGGAAGGCACCTTGTAGGCACTCTCGTCTCAGTGGGCTTTCCCAAAATTCATGAGCTGGGCATGGACAGTTCTGATTAGGAAATGAAGCACAGACTGGGGCTTGGGTAGAGGAGAAAAGGGCGGAGGGCCTGGTGAGGAGAGGTAGTCAGGAGACCAAGAGGTGGGGGCCTGAAGTGGACGGTCTCCCCTGTAGGCCCGAGAGCCCACATGACAGTCCTGTAGGCTGTGGGGACCCTGTTAGTGTCTAAGGCTCTGTGAACAGGAGGGGCAGTTTGGAGACATGTCCCGGCTTCATTGGAGGCACACGTCACTTTGGAGGGGAAAGGAATGGTTTGGGGACCTTGCTCTTGCCCACTTGATTAGAAGGAAAATGATTCCAGGTGAGCCTTGAGGCCACTATGCAACAGGAATAAGCCAGTCCTCAAAGGACAAGGTTGTGTGATTCTAATTCTAGAATGTTCCCCAAGCAGTTAAATTCACAGGCCTGGTATGATGCTGTGGTGAAGCTGTTGCCTGCTATGCCAGTGTCCCCCATTGGTGCCAGTCTGAACCCTGGCTGCTCCACTTCTGATCCAGCCTCCTGCTTGGAAGAAGCAGTGGAAGACACCCTAAATGTTTGGATCCCTGCCACCCATGTGGGAGATGTGGATGGAATTCCAGGCTCCTGGTTTGGCCCAGTTCTGGCATTCCTACCCTTTGGAGAATAAACTATATGGATAGAAGATCTCTCTGTCTCCTTGTCTCTTCCTCCCTGTCTGAAATTCTGACTTTCACATAAAATAAATATATATATTTTGAAATAGTGAAATTTGTGCAGACAGAACAGAATGTTGTTTAGGGGCTGCAGGGAGGTTGGGGGCAGTTGGCATGCAGGCAGTTGTCTAATGGGTGGAGAGTTTTGGTTTGGAACAATGAGGAAAGTTCTAGAGATGACTGTATAGCAATATGAAGTGCTTCATGCCAGAGCCACCCTAAAAATGGTGAGTAAGGTGCTTTCTGTGTAAGCTGTCTTATCACACTAAGGTAAATTTTAAGGCTCTTGTTCATTGAAGCCAAAATAGCCTGAGTAACACAGATGTCTCAACAACGGGCATGGTGTGGCGTGGTGGGATCGACCTAATGGTTACCCCAGCCCCTGGGCCACTGTGTAAGTGCTCAGTGTCACAGCCCCCTTACCTATAAAATGGGGAGTGTGGGTTGGGGAGCGGGCAGGCAGCCTCTGCTCTCCTTCCAGGTTGTGGTTATGGCCTGGGAGCGCAGGGGGTGGGTGATGCCCTGTGGCACTGGCACGCAGCACTGAGGGGCTGTCTCCACTTGCAGGTTGTGCAGCGCCTCCAGAGAGGGCCACCGCGTGCCTTCCTGGTATGTGGCGGCTCATCTCTGGTTCTCTGACCTGTGGCTCCCTGGAGTCCTTTTGTGTTCTCCCTGATAGCTGTAAGGTTGGTTGCTGCTGGGGCTTGGTGGCCGCAGCCTGTGTGTACCCCCAGAAAGTTCCATTTTCTCCCAGCCAGCCAACCAGGTTCTGGGTGAGCATCTAGTCCTCTGGTTCTCTCTATTTTCTGAGTATCTAGGATGAAGTGAGAAAAACGAACACTCATGTCTTCCTGAATTTTGGGATTCTCTGGGGAGGTCTAGGTGAGAAAGGTTGGGTCTTGGCAGACCCGGAGGTGTCCTGGCCAATCCCAGTCCCAGGTTTGGCCATAAAAGGGGGACGGGCAGGGGCTGGTTCAAGGTTGCATATTTCCCTAAATAGCAAGATAGCTAATGTGACCCTCCCATGCCCACTTGTTCTGGAAAACCAAGTAGCTCAGGCACCCGGGTTTGACAGTGCACCTGTGGGAGTGGTGGGTGTTTTGGAGCCAAGGTTGTGCCCTCCCTCCCTGGGAGCTGGGGCTAGGCTCTGTGTGCTGTGCGTCTGCTGAGTGCGGTGCGGCCCTGGCACGGCTTGGAGGAGGGGCAGTGTCTGAGTGGTTTCTGAAAAAGGGCAAAAACGATGGGAAAAGCTTTGAGATCCTCTGGGAATCGCGGCCGCCGCAACAGCAGCTGTTACCATTTCACTGGAAATGTTTGCTCAGTGCTGGAGGCTCCCGCAGCCTACTCCTGCCAGTGCCAGCGGCCACGGCCCAGGGAGGGGCACGGGACCCTCGCCCAGGCAGGGAGGCCTCGCTTCTTCGGCATCAGTCCAGCCCTGCCTTCAAGTAGCACTTGCCTCCGAGCTCACCAGCACCCAGCGGTCTGGGGCGTGCCTGTGCCTAACTGGTGAGTCCCTTCTGATGCATGGTAGCCAAAGCGGATGGTTACTGCTAGGGTGGGTGGCTCGGTAGCTGCCACGAGCTGATTCCTGCCACCTTCCAGTCATGAGACCTTGAGCAGGCAGGCAAGCCTCAGTGAACACATCTCTAAACTGGGATCATGGCAGCAGCTGTGAGCTTGGAAGGCACTAGGTCTGGTGAGTGGTGAGCTCTGGTGAGTGAGAGCAGTGGTTCCTGCTAGGCAGAGTCGATATTCCTCGTTCTTTGCACGGCAGCCCTCCCTGGTGCAGAGGCTGTAGCTGCTACCCAACCTGGCGGTTTTCTGGGGTGTCGCCACTTTGGCTGCACAGCCGAGTTCTATACTCCCATCCTGGGCTGTGTTCTTTGTGCACTGTCCCTTGGAGCTGCTTATCTTGCAGGAGGGATGAGGGTGAGCAGGGCTGGTCCTAGCCTGTTTGAGTTGAGGGAAGGGAGGAGAAGGCACCCAAGGGCCTGCATGGGCAGAATGGAGGGGAACAGCAGAAGTGCACAGTCCAGAGGTCTCATTGGATTGGGGTGAGCATAGGCAGCCTTCTCCCAGAGGGTGGGCGGTGTCCTCTCTGGCGATGGAGTTAACAATGAGCCAGAGGCTGAACCGGTTGGGGGGTGGGAAAGGCCATTTTCTCTGGACACCCTTGAGTCTTTGTGAATTTGGAGTAAATGAGAACCCTCATCTCTGCCAGGGTCTGCCTGAATCCTGACGGGAACTCTCTCCATCACTGTCAAGTGCACCGCGGTGACAGGTGCGTGGCTGTAAGGTTCATGGCGGCCAGGCTGTGATTGCCGTCCTGTCCCTGCTTCTCCTCCTTAGCCCAGAGCTAATCCTTAGCCCCGGAACAGCCCTGCCACTAGGGTTGTTTGGTTCCCAGTAGGGAGCCAAGTGCAAAGTGTGTGGTGTGGTTGGCTGGCTAATGCAGTGACGCTGTTCCTTCTGTACTGGGTTTAGTTGCACTGGGACCGGTCAGAGACAGAAGCAAAGCCTCTAGTTAAGAACCCCAAATGAAAGTCACGGAGGACTCTGTGTGCGGGCGCCCTCCTGCCGGACTCAGTGCAACTTGTCCATCTGGGGTTATTTTGCCTTTGATTTTGCAGCCAGGTTCATTCCAGAGGTCCCACAGACGCTCTTGAGGAAGCCAGGTAGGGCCTATATCTTATTCTTACTTTGCTTTGTGGGTGTGCACTTGTAGGAGCAGGAGGGTGGTCCAAATGTGGGGCTCCTGCCTTGGCTCTTGGAGTGGAAATTCCTGGTCTAATTGACCCCCAGGCTCTGGTGTGGGGTCTGGGACTGAACTTAGGGGCTAGGCAGGAACCCCAAGCCTTACAGAGTAGTGGTGGAATCCCAAAGATGTCCTGGATGCAGGCTGTCTGGGAGCAAATCCAGGTTCTTTATCTGGCTAAATAGGCGATCCCAGGCAAAGAGCATACAGCTTTTCCTAGGTTGTGAGGGCCAATGAATGCATGTAAAACACTTAGAACAGTGTCTGCTCGTGCTGTGCGCCTGCCAGGATGTTTCTGTTGCCTTTATGCTCTGTAGCCTCTGAGCCTTGCGTAACCACAGGCTCCCCTTGCTATGGCCAGTCCCCTGCAAGACGTTATGTTTTGGAAGCACAGATGGACACCTGTTCTCACACCTCTACAGCTACCTGTGGTTTCCTCCTGTCTGTCTAATCATGTCCACTTTCTGACCCTTGGCCTTCAATCCTTTCCCATCCAGTATCACTCACCTCCCCATTCAGTAGCCATGCCCTGGGAGTCCTGCCTTCTTTTCCAGCTCCAGTCCACACTGGCCTCCTTCCAGGCCACCTCGCCTGTCCTCAGCTCCTTGATCCCCCTGGAGTCCCCTTGCCCTGGCGAGTACCTGCCTCTTGCTGCAGATTGGGGCTGGCTCTTCTTCTCTGCTCCCAGCATGACATGGGACTAGGCTTATAGGAGAACTCAGATGACTACATGCACGATGGGATAAGCAAGTGGGGTAGCGGCAGGAAGTGGGGCTCCCTGGGTTTGGGGATGCTGCTTGCTGTGGACTGCCCACCTAGCGGATGAATCTGAGACACTACAGCCTCCCCAGAGCAGATCCACAGGCGCTCCTGGAGGTGGGCTAAAAGTCGGCTGTCTGTGCCAGCCCTGGGTGGGGAGGGGGTGGAGTTGTGAGTTGTGAGGCCACCTTGTTTGTTTCCTTGTGGGTTTGGGCATCGGGCCAAGGCCGATTCCCTGCCCTGCCCTCATCATGCACTCTAGGTTCTTACAGCCTGAACTTTCACTTAGAAAGTATGAGACCAAAGAAGCTGCCCATACTTTCTGTGGCTGTTTTGCAGATCCAGTTGTTTCTGCAATCTCACCACCCCCTCCTTAGGCAAGGTCCCTGGCTAGGAAGGGGCTCCCAGGCTTGTGGGAGATAAGGCAGCAACTCCTAAAAGTCATTAGACCAGGGAAGGCCTTGGGTGCACCCGTTAAGATGCTGTTTGTAACAGCTGTGTTCCAGATCAGAGTGTACAGATTCAAATCCCGCCTTCACTTCCCATCCCAGCCTGTTGTTAATGTGCATCCTGGGAGAGAGCAGGTGCTTGGGTTCTTGCCATCCACAGGGGAGACCTGGATGGAGTTCCAGGATTCTGCTCTTGTGAGCATTTGGGGAGCAAACCAGCAACTGGGAGATCCATCTTTCTGTCTCTCCTTTTCAAATAAAAATACACAAAGGCTAAAACATACAACAGAAACTCTCAACTACACGGTGGACCTTTGAGGAGAGGGCGGACAAGAATAGGCCATGCTCCAGTGGGGAGAGGGCACGACAAGTGCAGGGAATGGAGGGCTTCATGGAGGGGGTGTCAATAGTACTGAATCCTGAGAGGCAGAGGCATGAGACTTGGTAGGGAGTGCGCAGGGAGAGAAGGCTAAAACACCCATGTGGAGGTGCAAAGACTCCTGGGTTGGGGTGCATGGGAAGCCCTGGGTGCCTGGGAGTGGGTGTGTCCAGCAGGTGAAGGAAAAGCATGAGCAAGACTAGGGTGTGAGGCAGGCAGTGCCAGACCAGGCTGCAGCTTCCTGCTCTGGCCCTGTTCCCCACTCCTCTATGACTGCTTGGGCCCACAGGACCCAACAGCTTCCTTACACTGAATACCCAGAAGTGCAGGCCTAGGGTGCTTGAGACCTACTAAGTTCACAACAATGAACACCACCCCCCCCACACACAGACGCATGCAAGGGGACAGTCTGGCCACTAGGTTGCATGGCAAAGGCAGCTGTGCCCATGGTTGGTGGCAGGTGCACACCTGGCACGGGAGGGCCATGCAGAGTGGGTGTCTCCCTGTCCTGGGGATGCAGTGCGCTCGGCTCTTCAGGGCTGAGTCATCCTCATCAGCCTGCTCCTCCCTGGACACAGCCTGCCCGTGACAGCCGTTCCTATTGTTCCCTGTACTCTTCCCTCCCCACTCTACCGTTGGGGTGGCTGAGCCCAGAGAGGAACAGGAATCCATCCAGCCCAGGCATCCCCCCTCCCCTGTCACCCCTGAGTCCTCTGACTGCACTGGGGGCTCATCTGCCTGGATCCCTGCAGGTGGATGTCAGGAGTTTGTGCATCTGCAGCTCTGCTCATTCCTGGGGTCCCTAGGCTGAGAGGTACAGTCCCCCAAACTTCAGCTCTTAGGGGCCAGGCTGGCAGCTGGTTGGGTCCTTGGGGTGTCCTGCTTCCTAGGCACATTGGCAAGGAGGGCATGTGGGGATCAGGATGTTCCTGGAACTGGGAGCAAACCCCTGCCTTGGTGCTGCCCACAGGTTGTGTACCAGACCACTGAGGGAGGACCCAGCAAGGATGAAGAAAGGGGCAAGCCTGGACTTGGGGGGGTCTGAGGACCCTCTCCCAGAAGATACCTGCCCGGACCTCTTGGAGGGAGAGTCGAGTGCCAGGCCACCTCTGGCCAAACCCCACATATTCTCCACATCCAAGAGCCGCAGCCGGCTCTTTGGGAAGGGTGACTCTGAGGAGGCGTCCCCTATGGATTGCTCCTATGAGGAAGGCGAGCTAGGTCTCTGCCCGGCCATCACCATCAGCTCTGTGGTCATTGTCCAGAGGTCTGGCGATGGCCCCACCTGTACGAGGTAAGTCTGTGGCTTGGAGCCGCTCTCCTTGCCAGGAGCCCAGCTGGCTCTGCTGGTGGTAACCGCAGTCATGGAGAGTCCCTGGAGTGGTCTGGTTCTTGGGCTAAAGGTCATAAAACTAGGGGAGCTGGTGACAGCGGGGAGGGGGCCATTGCAGGAGGTCTGCCCCAGTATCTTGCACATAGGAGACCTTATAGGACACGTGGTGGCCCATGTGGGTGTGTGTGCTGACCCCAGCTGCCAGGTCACTGCCAGGTGTCCAGACCTGGAACACTCATTAGCCCCTGACACATGAGCTTCATGTCTAAATGTTCAAGGCCAGGGGTTGGCACACAGAATGGGGTCAGTGTGGGCTGCATTTGGACTTGGCAGCCAAGCCCCTGCTTCCTGCCGGGTCCAAGCTGTGGCCTCCAGAGCCCCAACTCCCAGGCAGGCAGACAGGTGATGACTTTCCAGGTAGGGTGGGACAAAACGGGAGCATATGCCCAGCCCCTCCCCTGCCCCCTCTTACACCAGTTTCCTGGACGCCCGCCAAGGCCGTGGGCTGGCTTTTGTGTTCTGTGTTTTCTCCCTTTGGGTGTGCCTTGCATCCCTTTGACAAGCTCTGCAGGCCTCAGGGGATGTGACGAGGGTGTTGTCGGGTCTCCAGGCAGCTGTCCCAGGACTCGGTCACTGCTGGTGGTGGTGCTGCCGAGAGGCCCCACAAGCTGTATGACCGCAGGCGGATCTTCGAGGCCGTGGCCCAGAACAACTGCCAGGAGCTGGAGAGCCTGCTCTGCTTCCTGCAGAGGAGCAAGAAGCGCCTCACCGACAGCGAGTTCAAAGGTGACCGCAAGCACCTGCTGCTGGTGCCCTGGGAGGGGTCCCTGCGCACCCACCCACTTTCCTCTATGTCTTTCAGACCCGGAGACTGGGAAGACCTGTCTGCTGAAAGCCATGCTCAACCTGCACGGTGGGCAGAACGACACTATCCCGCTGCTCCTAGAGATCGCCCGGCAGACCGATAGTCTGAAGGATTTCGTCAATGCCAGCTACACCGACAGCTACTACAAGGGTGAGGGGCGCGGCTCAGCTAGGCCCACTGGCACAGCTGGACCCAGAGGACTGGGCCTCCTGACTGCCCCGGTGCCCTCCCTCTCTGTCCCCTGGTGGCCCCTGGTCCTGGGCTGTGATCCCTGCTTCTCTGTCTTCTTCCCGGTTTAGAGAGTACCCGCAGTCTCCTCGTTTGGCTCCAAGAGTTCCCTGCTGAGTTGGTGTCCCATCTACTTCTGCCTCAGGACTTCCCTTGGGCCGCAGAGGGGGAACATTGGCCTGGGGGGTGGGATGTGAGATAGGGAGGGCTCTGGTAGTGGGCAGTCATCAGGTGCTTTCTGCTTAGTTCCAACCTGTCCCTGGGCACTGGGATTACAAAGCCCATAGCAAGTGCCCTCTGCAGGCCAGACGGCATTGCACATCGCCATTGAGAGGCGGAACATGGCCCTGGTGACCCTACTGGTGGAGAACGGAGCAGACGTGCAGGCTGCGGCCAATGGAGACTTCTTCAAGAAGACTAAGGGGCGGCCTGGCTTCTACTTTGGTAGGGGGAACCACAGGGCAAACACTGGACTTTCTGACTTTTGTTAAGGGGAGGTTGAGGCGGAGATGGTGGGAGTTGGAGGCCTGGTGGTGACAGAGACACCTGCCTCATTCCCAAGGTCACCGCAAGCCCTGTGTTGGCTGCAGGTGAGCTACCCCTGTCCCTGGCAGCTTGCACCAACCAGCTGGCCATCGTCAAGTTCCTGCTGCAGAACTCCTGGCAGCCGGCGGACATCAGTGCCAGGGACTCAGTGGGCAACACAGTGCTACATGCCCTGGTGGAGGTAGCTGACAACACGGCTGACAATACTAAGTTCGTGACGAGTATGTATAACGAGATCCTCATCCTGGGGGCCAAGCTGCACCCCACGTTGAAGCTGGAGGAACTCACCAACAAGAAAGGGCTGACGCCACTGGCCCTGGCCGCGGGGAGCGGAAAGATTGGGGTAAGGCGGCTGGCCGGGTCACTCAGTGGGGTATGCCTCGCGTTGCAGTCACTGTGCATGCAATGCCCAGCTCCTTGTCCCCCCAGCTTGTGGGGCAGCAAGCATGAGTCAGAGAAATCCAGCAGTGGGCAGTGCCCACCCTCGAGGGCATGGACATTCCTGAGTGTCACTAATAAAGGGATATGGTGGGTACCAGGTTGAGCTTAGGGAGAGAGATGTCTTGATGTCTTCCATGGGGGAGTCCTGAGGGGACTGCTTGGCAGCCCTAAGCAAAACCAGGGACCTGTGGGCGACACTGTAGAAAGCCCGTTGGAGGGTGGGGTAGGCATTGCTGGGCCCTGGTGGGTGGAGGCTTCTCAGGCCAGGGGGCATCCTGGAAGGCATCTCTGTAGGAGCCTCTGCTCTTAGCATAGTGGAACCTGGCTGTGTGAATTTGGTTTCATTTCTTGTATCTGTTTTTTTCTGTTCTTCTGGCATGAGATTTTTCTAGAATAAGCCATGGTGGAGGCATGAGGCAGAGGTGGGGACCCAGTGATGTGGGGCTGGGGTCCAGGATGCTGAAGGGTCGGTGGGGGCTCTGAGCAGCCTGGAAGCTTGGGGCCCCTGGCCAGCCTCTGACAGGCTCCTGCACCCCCCGAGGCAGGTCTTGGCCTACATTCTGCAGCGGGAGATCCTGGAGCCCGAGTGCCGACACCTGTCCCGGAAGTTCACCGAGTGGGCCTATGGGCCCGTCCACTCCTCACTCTATGACTTGTCCTGCATTGACACTTGTGAGAAGAACTCAGTGCTGGAGGTGATCGCCTACAGTAGCAGTGAGACCCCTGTGAGTGACCGAAGCGGGGACCCCAGGCCCTAGGCCCTGCCCTTGGTCGAGCTGTGCCTCTCACCAGGGAATGCCCGGGCTCTGTAGCCCGCATGCTCATTCATTCCCACCAAATGTTTCCCTTAGGGTGACTGTCACCACGTGTGGTAGAAACCTGTCAGAAGCCCAGGTCCTGGGAACAGCAGCCAGGTTTTGACAAGATTACAGAGAAGGAGACTCTCCACCTGCTGTCTTGCCCTCCAGATAGCTGCAACAGCCAGGGCTGGGCCAGGTCAAAGCCAGGGACCACAAGCCCCATCTGGGTCTCCCGTGCAGATGGCAGGGGCCCAAACACTTGGGCCATCTTCCACTGTTTTTTCCCATGCCATTAGCAAGGAGCTTGTTCAGAAGTGGGACGGGGCCTGGCGCCGTGGCCTAGCAGCTAAAGTCCTCGCCTTGAATGTGCTGGGATCCCATATGGATACTGGTTCTAAACCCAGCAGTTCCACTTCCCATCAAGCTCCCTGCTTGTGGCCTGGGAAAGCAGTCGCGGATGGCCCAAAGACTTGGGACCCTGCACCCGCATGGGAGACCAGGAGGAAGTTCGTGGCTCCTGGCTTCGGATCGGCATAGTACCGGCCATTGTGGTCACTTGGGGAGTGAATCATCGGACAGAAGATCTTCCTCAGTCTCTCCTCCTCTCTCTGTATAACTGACTTTGCAATAAAAATAAATAAATCTTAGAGGAAAAAATAAGTGTGGCAGGTGGGACTCAAACTGGCATGCATATGGGATACCAGCATCACAGGTGGTAGCTTGACGTGCTGTGCCACAATGCTGACCCAGCCTTTGTTTTAAATCACATGAGAAGCCCATGGCCCAGGCCCAGCAGCTGCGTTGTCTCGTGCATTCCACTGAATGTTTTCCTTAAGATGATTATTGTCCTGTAAAAATGGAAGTACAGGACCTGGGCAGCAACAGCTATCAATCTAAACTATACAAGAACGTGCAGTTTGATTCTCTTCACGTCAATCACCATCATGCCCTGTGCAGTGGAGAGCCAGGCTTGCCACTTGGTGGCATGTCTTATAGGTCATTTTCTGCTAGCCCATAAAATCATCGCTGTGCCATGTTCCACAGAAGGGCTGGCATCACCTGCTTAGGACCCAGTCTTATTTTGATGGGTAAAACTGATTCACTTTTCTTTCTTTTTTTAAGAGAAAATGTTATTTTACTTGTTTGAACAGCAGAGTGATAGAGAGAGGGAGAGGCAAGGAGATCTTCCGTCCTCTGGTTTACTCTCCAAATGGCTACCATGGCTGGAGTTGATCCGGACCAAAGCCAAGAGCCTGGCGCTCCATTCGGATCTCCTACATGCATGGCAGGGACCCAAGGACTTGGGCCACCATCTGCTGCTCCCCAGATGCTTTGGCACGGAACTAGCTGGATTGAAAGCAGAGCAGCTGGGACACAAACGAGAACTCCAATATGGGATTCTGATGTGACAAGCGTGGCTTTACTCGCTGTGCCACAATGCTGGCCTCAGCTTTTTGTTCTTTTATAGCATCTGTGACTTTAGCCTTTCTTACATATGTCTAAAAAGATCTATTTTATTTTTATTTGAAAGGCAGAGTTACCCAGAGAGAAGGAGAGACAGAGAGATACTCCCATCTGCTGGTTTACTCCCCAGATGGCCTCAGAGACTGGAGCTGGACCGGTGTGAGGCCAGGAGACAGACATTTCTTCTGGGTCTCCCACATGGGTGATGAGCCATTCTCACTGTCTTCTTAGACCATTAGCAGGGAGCTGGAGCAGAAGTGGAGCTACCAGGGCTCACTACAGTGCCGATATGGGGTGCTGGTGTGGAGGTTTAGCTTGCTATGCCACGGTACCAGCCCATCTCTTAAGCCTTAGGAGGATTGTCATGTTGGTATCCTTCTGCATTTTTCAGCTGCTTCGCAAGTTTCTATGAGTGGCACTTTAATTGATCTAGAACTGATTTTTGTATGGGCCTGGGTCAGGCATTGCATTTAAATGAGCTGGGTCCGAAGTGAAGACCTCAATGTCACTTGTTGAATTGTTCATCCTGCCACTGCTTTGAAAGGCCACTTCTTACCTGTCCCCTCTTTCTAAAGTAACACTGCAAGCACCCAGGCCTGGGTGCTGTGTCTCCTTCCTGCCTCCCTTGGCTCATCTGGACTCTGCCTGAGCTAGCCTCTTTCCACAATGCCGGGAATAATCAGGACGTAGGCTCCTGGGAATGAATTATGAGCGATAATGGGAGAAGACCCGCTGGGCAATGCTGTGGGCGCTTAAGTGAGCGCTTAGGGCTTGTCCAATTTCACTCTATTCATGGTACCCTTGGGACACAGAGGGCAGCTTCCTCAGTGAACCCCCGAAGAACTGGAACCAGTTTCTGGACCAGACCTGTTCTGACCTTGGTTGGGTTGGAGGGCAACAGGCTGGTGCAGTTGGGGGGGCACTGCTGGGGGGCAGGAGCTAGCCTCTCTTCTCTTTGCTGCCTTTAGAATCGCCATGACATGCTCTTGGTGGAGCCACTGAACCGGCTGCTGCAGGACAAGTGGGACAGATTCGTCAAGCGCATCTTCTACTTCAATTTCTTTGTCTACTGCCTGTACATGATCATCTTCACCACGGCCGCCTACTACAGGCCCGTGGATGGCCTGGTGCGGCTGGGGGTGGGCTGGGGCGTAAAGACCGGGCAGGGCTGGGGTGGGACGGCTCCCAAGGTCATACCCCTAGCTGCCTTCCGGGCTCTGTGGAGAGGTGGTAGGGTCTTTGGGCTCCCCTCTTCCCGGCCCTCTTTCTGTTCTCGACCTCAGTTCTTTAACTTTGTGGCCCAGATGTGCTGAGTGTGGTCACTGAGGACTCTGAGGAAGGATGCAGGAGTTAGGACTTAGAAATCCAATCCCTGGGGCCGGGCATCTGTAGGGTGGCTGGGTGGACAGCTAAATCCTGAGTTTGTGGCCACCTGTTGGTCCTTCCCCTCAGGCCGTTAGTTACTTGTTATTCATTCTTTGGGTTTGGGCTTTTGGGCCAATCTCTGAGCTATGCCTGAAGAGGAGCTAGGACCAATCAAGTCCTCTCCTCTAGGAGCCAAGGCCTCCATCACATTTTCACACTGAATCCTTCTTGTTCAGTTCTCAGGGCACTTACTTTGCCACTTTCACTTCCAGGGTGCCATGCCTATCAGTTTGGTTTCAAAGCTCAGTTAGATGAAATCTCATTTACATGCACCAGCGTCTGCCATGGATGACTGTTTTTGAGGGGGAAAAGAGAACTGTATTAGTGGGACAAGCTGGTGACAGAGAGCTCCTGAGACATCAATGGTCAACCCACTTCAGATCACTGTGGCCAAAGCCCATGGCCTATTCCTGGAGACGTTTTGGGGACAGTCCTTCCGTCTGACATCCCTGGGAAGCCCTGGTTCCTCCTGGGAGACCAGGTGCTCACTGTGGGCTGGGGTAGCAGGAGGATGCTGAGCACATGGGTCTCTGAGCGTCTTTGACCACTTTGCCCTCTTCTCTGGAGTGCTGCATGCAGACGTTGCCTGGGAGACAGTCAAGCATCCCACGGGGGCTCTGTGTGGCACCCAGAAGCTGCCATCTGGGGAGTCAGACTCCACAAAGGGGCATCTAGTGGGTGTCACCATCACCATTACACATTGTGTTTGTGTCTTTCCTCAGGCAGGTGACTGGATTTGTTATTTATTTATTTGAACAACTATATATATATAAAATATTCACTCCCCAATTGTCCGCAATGGCTAGAGCTGGGCCAGGCTGAGGCCAGGAGCCAGGAACTCCATTTGGGTCTCTTACATAGATCGCAGGGAGCTCAAGTGTTTGAGCCATCATCAGCTGCCTCCAGTGTGAATTAGCAGGGAGCTGGAACAGAAGCACAGGATAGCCAGATTCCCATAGAGGCTGTGGGCAGCCCACATGGCAGCTTAATCCCCTGTACTTCAGTGCCTGCCTGGGAAGGGCTGGGTCACAGGGCTTGGCACCTGGTAAATGTCTGTTGAATGAGTGAGTGAGAGAGCGGGTAGAGTCACGGACTTCTTTGTGTCTCACAGCCTCCGTATAAGCTGAAGAACATCCCGGGAGACTATTTCCGAGCTGTTGGTGAGATTCTGTCTGTAGCCGGGGGCGTCTACTTTTTTATCCGAGGGGTAAGGATTCCTTCCCACACTGTGAGTCGTGGAAATAGGAAGCCATAGGACTCATTGGTGTATCTGCCATGCAGGCAGTGGCCCTGCCCCAGGGGCCCAGAGACACTTGTGGGGAGATGGGAGCCATTTAGGCACTCACCGCTGGGGTGGGGGCTGTTTGCCAAGTGCACCCCTCTGAGCCCAGGGAGGTCAGTACTGCCGTTAGACAGTCGTGGCACTCCATGCAGTGTAAAAATTAATCACAACAGTAGGGGCGGTGGGCTCTCCCGCATGAGTGCAGGGAGCTAAGCACTTGGGCCATCTCCCACTGATTTTCCAAATATAAAAGCAGGGAGCTGGATGGGAAGTGGAACAGCTGAGGCGTGCACCGAGAGATCCAAACACAGACTCTGAGATAACTTCCTTTTTTTTTTTTTTTAAGATTTATCTATTTTTATTGGAAAGTCAGATTTACAGAGAGAAGGAGAAACAGAAAGATCTTTTGTCCACTGGCCCGCTCCCTAAGTGGCTGGAGCTGTGCTGATCTGAAGCCAGGAGCCAGAAGCCTCCTCCGGGTCTCCTATGCAGGTGCAAGGTCCCAACGCTTTGGGCCATCCTCGACTGCTTTCCCAGGCCACAAGCAGGGAGCTGGATGGGAAGTGGAATAGCCAGGACATGAACTGGCGCCCATATGGGATCTTGGTACATGCAAGGCGAGGACTTTAGCCGCTAGGCCACTACGACAGGCCCGATAACTTTTGTTTTTCACCCCCAATCTTTTTGGTTTAAGCTCTACCCTCCTAAATACAACAGAAGGACTCGTGTCTATGGACTTGTCCCATATCATCAGACTTATATCTTTGCAGAAACAGCCATCTCTATTTACATTATAATAAAGCACAAAGCAGCAGGTGCAATCTGGGCTGTCCCACAAGGCCCCAGCCCTCCCAGTGGCCAGTGGTCAATCTGGTGAGAGTTCAGCAGAATTTGTACTGTGTTGGCTTGCTTTGAGAAAACTAAGGAGGAATAAAAAGCACCCACTAGGACAGTAAAACAAGAACAAAAACAAACAAACAAAAAACCCACGCAATCACATCACCCCATTGTAACAGCTGAATATGTTTTGAGGGTTTTCCTCCCAGGTTTTACTTCTCGGTGCTGCTGGAGTTGCCCTCTGCATGTGGAAAGATGGTAGAGTCAAATGGTGTCACCATGTTAGCAGGGCCCCTGCTGTTCCCCTCTTCATCAGCCAGTGCTGCGACAGGGCACTTAAGCCACTGTTTAGGGAGCACTTTGGGCGCTCCCCATTGAGCTGTGACAGTGGACACTCACTGGGCTCTTGCCCTCCCCCACCCCCGTCTGTTTATCTGCAGATCCAGTATTTCCTGCAGAGGCGGCCGTCCATGAAGGCCCTGTTTGTGGACAGCTACAGCGAGATGCTTTTGTAAGTGATGTGGAGGACTCAGGCTCCATTAGGCAGGTCTCAACAGCAACCAGCTCTTCTGTTTGTTTTTAAAGATTTATTTATTTGAAAGTGATGGAGAAGAGAGAGTGAGAGAGAAAGCTTCCATCCCCTGGTTCACTGCCCAAATAGCTGGTACCCTTCTATAAAGCTGAACAGAGGCAGTGGATACACAGCTGAGGCTCGGCTGTGGATGGCGCTGCTGAGCTGGCAGGTTCCACGGGCTAGGAAATGCATTTTTGACTGAGAATGTTTTCAACTTCCGATGGGTTTTTCAGGATATAATCCTGTTGTACACTACAGGATACGTGGCGTACCCAGCGTCTGCACCCTATTTATATCTGTACTTTGTATGTAGAGCGGAGCAAAGTTTTGCAACCCCAGGTAGTTTGGGGGCCTACCTTGCTCATAGTAAGAATGCACGGACTCCAGGAAGCAGGAAAGTCCAAGGGCTGCGAGGCCAGACCCGGCAGCTGGGAGCCTTTTGTAGGTGGGGCTGTCGGTCCTCCCTGTGTCCCACAGACATGATTCCTGCCCAGCTTTGTGCAGGCCCTGTTCATGCTGGCCACCGTGGTGCTGTACTTCAGCCACCGCAAGGAATATGTGGCTTCCATGGTGTTCTCCCTGGCCCTGGGCTGGATCAACATGCTCTACTACACCCGTGGCTTCCAGCAGATGGGCATCTACGCCGTCATGATTGAGAAGGTGGGTTCAGCATGTGTCGGGGGTGCTGTTGGCCCAGACTCTGGTCATCTTGTCCATGATGCCTGGGGACAGCTCTAGGAATCAAACAACCTGGCTTTGACCGAGGTGTGGGGTCTGGGGGTCCTGGAAATTTATTCTCTTTGCCTACCAGTCCTTCTCCCTCTATCCCATCCCCACGGCCAGAGTTTAGGCTTCCTAATAACACTGTCCTCCCAGACTCTGCCCTGGTCTTATGCAGGCCTGGCCATGACCTTGGCCCCTCCCAGCCTGCACATGGCTCTGATGAACCTGCTCTCTCCTGCAGATGATCCTGAGGGACCTGTGTCGTTTCATGTTCGTCTATCTCGTGTTCTTGTTCGGTTTCTCTACAGGTAATGGGCCTGATCAGGGCTGGCAGGTAGGCAGGACCCTTGCACTGCTCTGCTTACTGAGGACTCTGCTGGGGCTAGGCAGAGGAGGAGGCAGCAGGGGTGGACGGATAGGGGGGTTTGCAAGTGGCAGAGCACACGGACCCGGAACACACCGAAGAGAAACCTGGAAACAAGATTCACAAAGATGTTTTTGGCAGTTTTTGAAGTAGAAAATAGGTGCGGTTGTAGAGTTGTTGGTTTAGTTTTTTCAGCTTTAAAAAAAATATTTTTATTTGAAAGGTTGGGTATAGAGAGAAGATGAGACACAGAGAGAAGGTCTTACATCTGCTGGCTCACTTCTCAAGCTGGCCACAGTGGCCAGAGCTGAGGGGATCTGAGGCCAGGAGCTAGAAACTTCTTCTGGGTCTTAAACCTGGGTGCAGGGGCCCAAGGACTTTGGGTGCTTTCCCAGGCCATACATAGAAGGTTGGATTGGAAGTACAGCAGCCTGGACACAAACCAATGCCATTATGGTGGAAGGTTAGCTGGCTGTGCCATCACCCTGGACCCAGTTTCTTCAGCTTTTAAGTTTGACTTAATTCCAGACTTACAAGAGCACTGCAGGATTGGTATAAATGACTTCTCTGTTTTTTTTTTTTTTTAAATTCAGAGTTTCCAAAGTTTTACCACCTTTAATGCACACACACTCACATACATGGCTGTACACATGTGTATATCCCAGGCTCAACATCTGAGAGTTAAGTTGCACCCATGACCAGCCCTTACTTGCTAAGTACTTCAGTGTGCATTTCCTGCAAATGACAGCAGTCTGTCACCTAAACACTACAGGATTATCAAAATCAGGAAAGCAGTATTGATCTGTAGTGTTTGCTAGTCAACAACCCTTATTAGGAGTTTCATCAATGATGCTCGCTGGTCCTTTATGGAAAGTGCAGACGTGGGACCACATATTCTGTTCCATTGTTGGGCCTCTCTTGCTGCCTTTATTCTTGGGGAACTTGGCCCCTCTTTCCTGGCGTTTTGTGTAGCACCTCCCTGTCTGGGTGTGCCTGATGTTTCCTCCTGGTCAGATTCAGCATGTGTGTGAGAGCAGAAGTCCAGGGAAGCCCTCTGTGCCTGCGGCACTCCATCGTGTGGGCGTTTGCCGGTCCTGCTGCTGCTGCCGTTGCTAACCTGGCTTGCTCTGTAACTGAGAAGTCATTTTGGAGCAGAGGCTGCAGACCATGTTTCTGTCCCCTTCTTGCCAGTCGTGTTCCTATCCTGTGGTGATTCTTACATGTGTCACTTACATGTGCTGCAGTCATGTTGTACACACGGATTTGTGAATGTTGCTTAATAGTTTTCCCAACAGATGGTGATAATGACACAGTTCTTATAACGATGCAGTATCTTAGGATAGTATTCTGATAGTTTTGAAGAATGGGTGATCCTTTTTTTTCCCCCCAAATTTTAATGATTATTTTCCATGATACAGTTTTGTAGGTATAGGGATTCTCCCTTCCCCCCCCCCTTTTCTGCTCCTATCATTTCCCCCCCCCCTATTATTACAGTCTGCACCCAGGGATGGAGATGGCCATGTGATGTCACCTTAGAGACCCTGATGGGGGGAAGAATGCTTTGAGGGTGCTGCTTGAGGGGTCTTGATAAGTTCTGAGACATCGTCCACTTCGTTGTACTACTAGGGTTGAGAAAATTTCTCTAAGGTCTGTTGGCTGACCAGAATATGTCAGTGTCTGGGAGCAATTCACACAGCGGTCTGTGAGGCTGAGCAGTATACTGGCTGCAGACCCCTCCTGGAGTGGGAGTGCAGGGCAGGGGGTCTGAGGTCTCAGCTGCCATTCAGCTGCCCCCGTCCCTCCCCACGGCCCACAGCGGTGGTGACACTGATCGAGGACGGCAAGAACAGCTCCGCCTCGGCCGAGTCCACCTCGCACAGGTGGCGGGGGTTTGGCTGCCGGTCACCGGACAGCTCCTACAACAGCCTGTACTCCACGTGTCTGGAGCTGTTCAAGTTCACCATCGGCATGGGTGACCTGGAGTTCACCGAGAACTACGACTTCAAGGCTGTCTTCATCATCCTGCTGCTGGCCTATGTGATTCTCACCTACATCCTCCTGCTCAACATGCTCATTGCACTCATGGGCGAGACGGTCAACAAGATTGCACAGGAGAGCAAGAACATCTGGAAGCTGCAGGTGGGCCGGGCTGGGGCAGCCTGTGGGCAGTGGCTGCTGCTTTACACAGTGAGGCCCAGGGACCCTGCAGGAGGTGAGGCCCTGGGCCAGCAGTGTGTGCCAAGTGTCCTCTGTGCGGGTTCCCTTGGTGACACACTGAACGGTGTCACAGGAGCCCAGCTGGTGTTTGCAGCGTAGTATGTGCTTGGTGGGGGAACTGGAGGGTCCCCCCAGGAATTTGGTCTAGGGTGAACACTGCACCCCGGGCTTGGCAGCAGCTCACAAGGCTCCCTTTCTAGCTCGGGTGGTCGGCACCTGTTTCCCCGGTTGATCCTCAGAAAACTTCCTCGAGGAAGGTACTGGCCCAGCTACCCTCCGCAATTTACCTGAGTCTTGCTTAATCCTCACAACCACTTTTGGGAGTGGCCCTGGTCACTGCCCCATTTTTAGGTGGAGACACTGAGGCGAGAGGGGCAGCAGGGGTTCAAGCCACTCAGCTAGTGAATGAGTCCAAGTGGTTTCTTCTTTTGTCACTTACAGTCTTTGATGAGCGAAGATTGTGTGTGTGTGGTGGCTCTGTGGGCGATGTCAGTGCCCGTGCACATGTGCGCTGGTCAGATTAAGTTCATCAATATTCCTCCTTCCTCACCTTTGCTTCAATGTTAGGGCCTTGGCACTTCTTTTTTTTTTTTACTGTTTGCCCCTAAAATCTCGTGAGCTGTGGTCACCTGGCCATGCCGTGTGACAGTAGGAGCTCATCCCTTCCCTCAGTCGAATCTGGTGCCATGATCCTGACTCCCGTGTCCACCCCCAGCCTCCTCAGCCTCCAGGAAGCACCGTTCGAATCGGTGTTCAGATTGAACTCTGTGTTTTAGGAGGAAGAACGTCGTATTTGCTCTTTCCATGTCTGCCTTATTTTACCTGACAGCGTGTCCTCCAGGTCCAGTCACTTTGTTGCAAGGTGTTCTGATTGCACTTATCTGTTTATCTGATGACAGTTGCTTTGTTTGATTCCCACCATGGCTGTTGCGAATAGTGCCTTCTGCTTAAGTGTGACTCTCCACTGCCCCCTGGTGAACTTCTCAGGGAGGGGTCTGAATCCCCAGTTAGTCCTGTGGCTGCTGCACCGCACAGACCTGGCAGGCACAAGCTGTGTGTGGACAAATCTGAGGGTGGATAGGCTGAGCCCCTTCCATGGGGTTGCCAGGCAATGGAAGCAGACCTTGCCTCAGGAGGTCCAGCTGGGAGGTGGAACAGGTTGGTGGGCCATGGGGGTGAGCCCCTGGAGTCTTTGGGTCTTCTTACAGAGAGCCATCACCATCCTGGACACAGAGAAGAGCTTCCTGAAGTGCATGAGGAAGGCCTTCCGCTCAGGCAAGCTGCTGCAGGTGGGCTACACCCCCGACGGCAAGGACGACTACAGGTGGTGCTTCAGGTAACAGTCCGCCGGAATCGAGGCTGTAGGCGTGGGCATGAGGGACCCACTGGAGACTGGCGCGGCTGCCAGGCCATCCTTCTCAGGCCCTCCTGAGGTCAATCACGGGCATGAGGCACTCTCCGACTGCTACCCTCGGGCTTCTGCTGTGGGCACAGCAGATCCGCTTTAGACCTCAGCTGACATGATCCAGATGTTCACTTCTGGACAACTGGAGGTGTCCAGAAGGGGAGCAGGGGACAGAAGCAGGAACCTCAACATTTATAATTCCCTGGCCTTTGGGTCAGATGAGAGAGTGCACATATCCTCAGTGCTAGGATGTTCGAAAGCAGAGCCTCTTTCTGCACCTGCGCCTCCCTCACCCCTCCAGCCTCAGCTCTGTCCTGGTATGTGGGCTCTCAAGACTGGCCCCATTTGGCCTGGGGAGCCAGGTGTGACTGCGCCCGTGCCCTCACCTTGCAGGGTGGATGAGGTGAACTGGACCACGTGGAACACCAACGTAGGCATCATCAACGAGGACCCGGGCAACTGTGAAGGCGTCAAGCGCACCCTGAGCTTCTCCCTGCGGTCAGGCAGAGGTGAGGTGTGAGGGGTAGGTGCTGTGCCTTGGAGGAGGGACTTTTTTTGGCTGGGGGGCCTAGTGTTGGGCAGGTGGCACTTTGAGGGTCATCCACTGCTTACAGGCCTGCCTCACCCTCATAGGACCCAGTGCTGCTGCAGCCCCAAATGTCAGCCATCCATGCTGCCTTCAGCTCTAGGCCCTCTGACCTGTGCAGTGCCCGCTTGGGGTACCCACGCAAGTGGCTGGGCCAGCATCCCGGACAGACACTGCTTCACGTGGGCTGCCCTAGTTTCTCCGTCCTGGTCCTTATGCCCCACGTGTGTGATCACACCTGTGTGAGGCAGGGCAGGTGTGGACAGGTGCCTGTGACATTTCCTAAATGGGGACACATGGGGCAGGTGCGGGCGAGGGGTGAGGAGGGGGAGGAAAGTTTACACTTGAAGTAGAAAATCCTGAGGGAAATAACAGCCAGAGGGAGCACCGTGGCCGCCATGTCATAGTGAACATGGTATTAAACAGCTTCAAAAATGAAACAAACATAGTCCACAACAGACAACTGAGCGCTGATTCGTTCAAATCAACTTTTAGCTTAAAAGCTTTGTGGGAAAATACCTGCTGCATGGCATTCACCATTTTCAAGAGCGCAACCCCGTGGCATTGATTCCATTCATGCTGTTGCGTAACCATCTCTACGGACTTGCCTGTCCCATGTATCTCACATCGGTGGAATCACTAGCTAGCTGCCTGTAATGTCAGGTTGATTACATGGGCATTTCACAGAAAATGCAATAAGGGGCGAAAGATTTTGAAACCCATGCCTAGTGTTTTCATGATGCACATTTCCACAGATGCTTTGAGAATCCTATCCAGTATTCCTCTGTATGGATCCACCCCGTGTTGCTTATCCGTCTGTTGATTGACGTGTGGATGTTCTTACTTTTGTGGCAATTGTGAAAAATCTTACGAAGGCGGACAGACTAGATGTTGCCTGATTTTCCGCTTTCAAGGATTTGGGGTGCACACGTAGCAGTAGGACTGCGGGTTCACACGGTGATTCTACAGTTCACTTTCTGCGGAAATGCCAACCTGTTTCCCCGAAGAGATGCCTTATTTTATATTCCTGCCAGCAGCACTTGAGGCTCTGGATTTTCCTACACCCTCACCAATACTTCTTACTTCTTCTCTTTTTCTTTCAATTTATTTATTTATTTGAAAGGCAGAGCTACAAAGAGAGGAGAGAGAGCGAGATCTTCCATCCACTGGTTCATTCCTCTAATGGCCACACGGGTCAGAGCTTGGCCATTCTGAAGGCAGGAGCCTGGAACTTGATTCAGGTCTCCCATGTGGGTGGCAGGACCCAAGCATCTTCCGCAGCTGGATTGGCAGGGAGCTGGATGGAGAGCGGAGCAGCTGGATCTCAAATCAGTGCTCCAATATGGGATGCTGGTGTTGCAGGCAGCAGCTTAGTTCACTGTACCACAACACCAGCCCGTTAAGTGCTATATTGGGTGTGGTAGATAATATACTACAGCTACCCTCATTTAAAATACTGTCTACTACCTTCATTTAAAATACTGAATTTTGGCTCTGTTGTCCATTCAGTTACTGATATGGCATGCCCTCTCAAAGTAGAGGGGCCTGGATCATGGCCCCCGTCTGGGTGGTGAGAGCTGAAGGTGGATTTCCAAGCAGAGACTCCAGCACACACAGCATGCCCGCGACCATGATTTCTCTGAGGTGGCCACAGGGGTGGTGACTGGGCATCTGTCAGTGGCTTCCTGGGAGTTCAGGCCCAGGGTCACTGCGGGTTCTTTGCCATTGCTGTCCATCCTAGTGATCCTTCGGCTGGGATCAGCGCCTGAGAGCTCAGCTGCTGCTGTGGGGACCCTTGTCCCTCCCATGTGGGTCAGGATTGGGGGTGGGAAGCTGAGGCCTGGCAGGGAAGCAATGGGCTCTCACAGCATCCCAAGTAAGGGGATGTGTCCTCTGGGGTGACGGAAGGAAGGAGTTGCAGCCATCCAGGTTGGTAAGCAAGGGCCACGGGCCTGGGCCTTGGTTTACCTGGGGCGGGTGGCGAGTGAGTGTTGTGTGGCCATCTCTGAGGCCCTGGTGACGATTTTTTCCTTCAGTTTCAGGGAGAAACTGGAAGAACTTCACCCTGGTTCCCCTCCTAAGGGACACCAGTACCCGAGATCGGCACCCTGCCCCGCCTGAGGATGTCCACCTGAGGCCCTTCGTGGGGCCCCTGAAGCCAGAGGATGCTGAGGTCTTCAAGGTCTCCGTGGCTTCAGCAGAGAAATGAGGGCCCCCCACAGGCGCTGTCAATGCCTTGTGGTGGGGGTTGTGTGTGGTCCATGGGCTACCCACAGTGCTACCTGTGGCCTGGCCTGCTCCCTGCCTGCCCCAGTGTGCTTGTAGACTGCCTCAGGCCAGCCCAGGAAGAGAGTGTGTGGGTGAGGCCTCCAACCACTCAGGTCCCAGCAGGAAGCGGCCTGACACTTATCTTTTCTGCTGATGTTACTAGAAGGCAGGAGTGGCAAATATCTAGGCAGCAGGGGCCTGGCTTTCTTCGGCTTTGTGTTCCTGGCAGGGCCAGTGAACAGAGCCCGTGAAGCATACGGGGAGAACAAAGCCATGTGTCGCCTTTCCTCTCTGGCTTGTGCTCCACGTCGGCCCTGCCTAGGGTGGGCTGGGCAGAGGATGGCATCTTCTTGCCAGCGAAGGTGGTGGAGGCTGGCCCTGCTCCCAGCTCTGGCAGATTAGAATGTGGCTTTGTCCTTGTGTGTGAGACGCCTTCGACTCCCCCAGGCGTTAGCACTGTAGCGGCTCAGAAAAAGAACAGGACCACTTTCCAGGGCCATGTGGCAAGAATTTCCCCGTAATCTTCGATTGCCCTGCCTACTGCAGTGCTACCTGTTTCCACCCCCTCCATCTTGTCATTCATCCAATAAACACACATACAGGTGCATGCCACATCGAGTGTGGCCTTGGTGCTGGTTATTGGGTCAAAACAGCTAGCTGGCTCTGTACTTACGGAATGTGTGTGCGCGTGCGCGTGCACACACGCGCGTGTGTGTGTGTGTGTGTGTGTGTGTGTGTGTACATTTCTCCATGGGGCCAGGAGCCTTTGTCACTGTTTTTAAAAAAGATCTGTGTATTTATTTATTTGACATAGAGGATACTACCATCTACTGGTCATTCCCTAAATACCAGCAGTTGGCCAGTTCTGGGCCAAGGCTGAAGGGGGATCTGGGAACTCAACCCAGGTCTCCTATGTAGGTTGCAGGAACGCATGTACCCTGTTATCCTGCTGCCTCCCAGAGTGCGTTAGCAGGAAGTTGCAATGGGGAGCAAACTGGGACTTGAGCCCAAGCATCCTGGTCCAGAATGTGCGGGCGTCCCAGTTGGCACCTGAACCACTGTGGTCACTCTTGGCTATTCCCCTGGGCTGGGGCCACTCCCTCACAGACGCGCTTACTGGGACAGCAATGTCTTGGCCACAAGTTGGGTCCTGCCTGGTTTCTAAATTCACTTTGATGGGGAGCACAGCCACACCCACTCACTCATAGCCTGCCTCTGGATGCTTTCATGCTACACTGCATACCTGAATACTTGCAAGAAACTGAAAGACTCACAAATTTTTTACTATCTTGGCCCTAACAGAAGAGTGCGTGGAAACTTCCTTTACAGGATAGAACTTAAACAGTGCAGAGGAGAGGTCTGTCCAGGACACAGAGGGCTGTGTGTGTGTCCATGGAATGTGGCACACGGTGCCTTGTCACGCACCTGTTGGATGCTGGTTCACAGAAGAACAGATGGCTTTGAGCTGAAACTGGGGCTCAGCATCCCAGAGGGGCATACATGCTCACCAGCATACACACACGAGGTGCCTGTGTGTGAGTGAGCTGTGCCTGGACCATGGCAGGTGAGCGTGGAGACCAGTCCTGGTGGCGAGGACAGACGCCAGGTTTCTGAAAGTGCTGGGTGTGCAGTATTCTCAAAGCTCCTGCGGCTCATCAGGAGGCTATTATTAGCTCCCGTTTGTAGATGAGAGCATCAAAGCGCTTGCAGTCAGTAAGGTGACACAGCCCATAAAATGCATGACCTGGATCTGACCCCGGGCAGTGCGACTCCAAACTCCGAGAGCTGGTTCTCAGCTGCTGCGTCAGGCTGCCCCAGGGTGTGCCCAAATGTCCCTAGTCAGGAGGGAGACAGGAGGGCTCCTCATCGCGGTTGTGGGCCCCAGGCTTCCTGCTTTACCCACATACCTCCCTCATAAAGGTTGTGTGGCTGTCAGCTCCATGCAGATTTCTGCAAACGCATCAGCTTTTGAGCTTTGGTGGGGCTGTGCCAGATCCTGCAAACACTTTGTTGTATACTTGCTGATGTTTAAAGAAGGACATAGCCATGATGGGTGCATAGTTTGCCTTTATATTTCCATTGACTGTATTGGTAAAGTAGTCTGTGGTTTGTAGCTGAATTGAACAGAATGGAATTGAGGGTTCTCTTGCTGTGGGCAGCCTGCCTGCATCCACATGCAGCCGTGGCTAACAGCTGGAGCCTTCTCCTGGCACGTCATCCTTTCCCACAGTGCGTAGTTTATGTGAGGGGTCACTCACGGAATTGGGCATTTGGCACGTGAGTGACAATGCATGTCCTCCGTTACAGCATCCCATGGGGGATTTGCACAGTTGAGGAGTCCTCCACGCTCCGCCAGCTCATCCCACCTTTCCCCTAAGCCTCTGTCAATGCTGATCTTCTTACTGTTTCCTTAGTTTTGCCTTTCCCAAAATGCGAGGCACTGGAATCACACAAAATGTGGCCTTTAGGGACAGGCTCCTTTCACTTAGTAGTAGGTACTCAAGCTTCCTTGAGCTTGACAGTTAATTTCCTTTTAAGATTTCTCTATTTATTTGAAAGGCAGAGAGGCAGAGTCATATCTACAGAGAGAGAGACAGACAGACAGACAGAGAGAAATCTATCTGCTGGTTCATTCCCTAAATGTCTGCGATAGCCAGGCTGAAACCAGGAGGCAGGACTTTCATCCGGGTCTCCCACACTGAGGAGCAGGGACCCAAACACTGGTACCATGTTTTGCTACTTTTTCCAGGCCTACTGGTAGGAAGCTGGATCAGAAGTGGAAAAGGCAGGAATTGAGTCTGGGTTCCTATAGGGGATGCTGGTGCCATCAGCGGTGCTTAATTCGCTACACCACAATGTGGACCCTGTTAGTTCACTGCTTTTTGGCACTGAACAATATTGAGCAATATTGCCTTGTCTAGATAAATCTCTGCTTTTTGATTCATATATTGGCTGGATGTGATTTTGAGTTGTACTTGTGAGTTGTAACATGTGTGAGTGAATTACTAGGAATGTCAGCGTACAGGTTTTTCTACGGACACAGAGCACGGCTGCAAGATCTTTCAGTGGGAGTAGGCTTGGTTTTGTACAATGCCATCAAGAGGTCGGCATTGGGGAATGGTGGCTTGAGCCACTGCCTGTGACACCGGCATGTCATATGAGAGCTGGTTTGCATTCCCGGCTGCCCTGCTTCCAAAGCAGCTCTCTGCTAATGGACCTAGGAAGGGGCAGAAGGTGGCACAGGTGCTTGAGAGACCTGGATGGAGTGCCTGGCTTTGACCTTAACCAACCCCGGCTGTGTGGCCCTTCGGGGAGTGAACCAGGGAATAGAAGAACTCTTTCTTTACCTCTTTCTCTGTCATTCCACTTTTCAGGTTAATAAATAAATCTTAAAAAAAAAAAAAAGAAGGAAAGAGAGAAAGCCACTGGTTGTCTTACAGAGTGGGAATGACTGAGAATTTCATCTGTCCTACATTGCTGTCAGCGTCTGGGTTTGGATTTGGGTCATTTTGAGAAATGTGTGATGGCCTGTTGCCTATTTCCCTTATCCCATCCCAGTGACTTCCTCATCTTTTTGTTGAAATCTTTTCAGAGCATTGATCAGTGGCACCTGAGCATGTGATATTTTTGCTCAAATCATCTTTTTTACTTTTCTATATTTTTTATTGGGGTTCTCAAAGCAAAATGAGGAAAAAGGGAACAAAACAAAGCAAGCCAAAATATTCACAGTATACTGTCCTATTACTGATTACATTTTTAAGAAGGTTTATTTATTTTTTATTGGAAAGTCAGATATACAGAGAGGAGGAGAGACAGAGAGGAAGAGCTTCTGTCCGATGATTCACTCCCCAAGTGACCGCAACGACTGGAGCTGAGCTGATCTGAACTCAGGAGCTTGGAGCCTCTTTCAGGTTTCCCACGTGAGTGCAGGGTCCCAAGGCTTTGGTCCATCCGCGACTGCCTTCCCAGGCCACAAACAGGGAGCTGGATGGAAAGCGGGGCCATATGGAATCCTGGCTCGTTCAAGGCGAGGACTTTAGTTGCTAGGCTGCTGTGCTAGGCCCCTTATTGCTGATTTTATGCTCACAGTTTAAAATTTTACTTATTTCTAATTGACAAGTAGAAATCGTATATACATAAGGTATACAATGTGATGTTTTGATATGTTCATTCACTGTGGAATGGCTTAGTCAAGCTACTTAAGATCTGCATCATCTCATATATATTTAGAGATTTGTTTATTTATTTGAAAAGCAGAGCAAAGGAGGAGGAGGAGAAAAAGATCTCTCATCTGCTGGTTCACTTCCAAATGACCATGACAGGTCAAAGCTGGGAGTTTGGAACTCAGATGGGTCTCCTACATGAGTGGCAGGAGCCCAAGAACTTGAACTGGCATCTGCTGCCTGCTAGGGTGTGCACTGGCAGGAAGCGGGACATGTGGGCTGGAGTCTACAGGATGGGGAAGGGGCTGCATGCCTGCCCTGTGTGTCCTCTGGGGCATTTGCAGCAGGTGGAGGACAGACCCCAGTCCTGCTCCTCCCCGCGCCTCGTAGACACTGCTGACTCAAGTATGTACCCTGGAGGGGGGGTGGCGGGGACAGGAATGCCTCTGGGGCATCTTGGCAGGTGTCAGGGGGCTACCTGCCCTGCAGGGGTATGGGAAGCATGGTTGGGCAGGAGAACCCAAGGCTGCCCTTGCCCTGCCTGTGTCCTACCCCCAGCCCAGTGCAAGCTCTCTGTGTTACCCTCTGCACATCCACTCTGTCTGAACTGCCCCTTTCCTGGAACTGTGGGTGTTCCATTTAGTGTCAGGGAAGAATCGGGGCTCATTAATGAAGGGCTGGCACAGCACGGTTCATGGCTGCTGTTTAGAACGAGTTGTTGGCAGTGGCAGGGGGCAGCAAATGGGGCTACAAATGGGTGCCCACAGTGAACACTAAGTGGGCAGAGCTGGGTGGACAGTGTGAGGTGACAGGCTTGGCGGAAAGAGGCGAGATTCTTGGCTCCACACTCCTGCGACTGGATTATAGAGCTCCACAACACAGGACAGGATGCTTCCCCACACCACCGCAGGAGCAAGCTGAGGCAGGAGCAGGCTACCTGGGGTTTTGGTTGCTGGCTCAGCTCAGCCTGTATCCCACTGGGCTATGGCTACTTTGTCCTTGGAGGTTGGGTCCACCCAGCCCCGGGTGACTAAGGAGCCGGGCCGAGCCAGCGGCCCGGGGCACCTGGAAGCTGACTTGGCCATGACGTAGGCTGACCACCCCAGTGAGTTCCTGTGTGGCCTCAGGCTTGTCACCACTCCTTGGCCACGCCACAACTTCTTGCCGCTGAGTCTCTTCCCCTTGCCCCCAAGGCCAGCTCAAGTGTTTTCTTTTCTCTGAGCCCACCTTCCACCTCCCGTAAGACAACTTCACCCCACTCCCACCACGGGGTCAGCTGAGTCCCTTCTCCCTGGTGGGCAGAGGCACCTGCTAAGCCCTCTTCCCCTCCAAGTTCCTTGCAAATGGAGACGGCATCGTTCAGCTCTGGATGCTCCTGTGCTGTCCCTTGGAATGGGACCTCTCAGCACGGGCTCTCAGGAGTCCCACGTGTGGGGTCCCATAGTGGGGGCAGCTGGAACTGTGGGGAGGGAGCGAGGGACAGTATACCTGCCTCTGTTAGGTGACCTGGTTCCTGCTGTCCTTTACAGCAGCCAGGACTTCCTACCCTTCTTGCTGGGCATGGTGCGTGTCTTTGGGTGGGAGACAAGGGATCTTTGTGGGGCCTCTAAGAAAAAGGGAAGGCCCAAAGAACTTCTCATCACTGGCACTGGGGCCCTGGCCTCCTCCCTGGGGTTCTGAGGCTGCCAGAGGATAGCGGGGCGGGAGAGGAGAGGGGTCAGCAGGGGGCAGTTGACCAATAGGGTGGTTGGCCATAATGACAAGATACTGACATTTTGTTTTATTTGAGGGGAGAGAGGGAGAGATAGAGAGAGAGATTGGTCTTCCACTCATTGGTTAACTCCCACGATACACAAAAGCCTGGGGCTGGGCTGACCTAAGTTCCAGGAACCTAGAACTCCATCAGGGTCTGCACCTGGGTGCTTGAGCCGTCACCTGCCACCCCACAGGGTGTGTCATAGCAGGAAGCTGGATCAGAAGCAGAGACTGAGATTTTTACCGGGCCCTCTGACGCTGAGTGTGGCGGGCCTAGGCGGTCCTTCACCCCGTGTACCATGCCTAGCCGCCCTGACATTTCAAACCATGAACAGGAGCCTCAGGAGCCCCTGACTCACACGGCAAAGCGACCTCCTCATTCACCCACACTGAAAAGCATGTGCTGTCTCTGACTGGTCCCAAAGCCTGCTCTCCCCTGGCTTGCAAGCCTGCCCCTGCCTCCTGCCCCATTTCCAGGCCTTGCAGGCTGCAGGCACAGGGATGGAGGGGGCCCACCTCCCACAGGAAGCTCCTGGCCCTGTGTCAACATCCACCAGCACAGACTTCCTGCTTTGGCCCTGTTCGGTTTTGTCCGCATCTTGCAGGTAGGAGCAGGCGTGCAGTTCCTGAGAGACGTGAAGGCAGGGAGGGCGGCCCATCTTATACCACCCCCTTTGCAGCAAGCAGCCTAGCCTGCAGGGAGATCTGGAATCTTTGTCCAAAGCTCTGTCTTGGGAAATGGTGGCCCTGGCAGTTGCTCGGAGATTAGATGGATCTGACAAAAGCCATACTTGGGGGCCCTGCGCAGCGGCCTAGCAACTGAAGTCCTCACCTTGAATGCACCAGGATCTCATATGGGCACCAGTTCTAATCCCGGCATCTCCACTTCCCATCCAGCTCCCTGCTTGAGGCCTGGGAAAGCAGTCGCGGATGGCCCAAAGCCTTGGGACCCTGCATCCGCGTGGGAGACCTGGAAGAACTCCTGGTTCCTGGCTTCGGATCAGCTCAGCTCCGGCTGTTGCGTTCGCTTGGGGAGTGGATCATCAGACAGAAGATCTTCCTCTCTTGTCTCTCCTCCTCTCTATATATCTGACTTTCCAATAAAAATAAATAAATATTTAAAAAACAAAAGCCATACTTAGGAATGGCTATTACTGCTCCAGTTTGTTCTGTGCCCTGGCCTTTGTGCTAGCCCTTTCTATTTGCTCTTCTATTTAAGCCTTGTAGTAACCATATAAGGTGGATTTATTTGATGTATTTCTTTTTTTAGAGGGTTATTTTATTTATTTATTTATTTAATTAATTTAAGTTATTTGAAAGGCCTGGCACAATAGCCTAGTGGCTAAAGTCTTTGCCTTGCATGCATTGGTGTCCCCATATGGGTACTGGTTCTAATCTCAGCATCCCTGTTTCCCATCCAGCTCCCTGCTTGTGGCCTGGGAAAGCAGCCGAGGACGGCTCAAAGTCTTGGCACCCAAAAGCAGCTCCTGGCTTCGGATCAGCTTAGCTCCAGCCATTGTGGCCATTTGGGGAGTGAATCAGTGGATGGAAGATCTTTGTCTCTCCTCTTCTCTGTATACCTGACTTTCCAATAAAAATAAATAAAATATTTTAAAAAAGAAAGATAGAGTTATATATACAGAGAGATAGAAAGACAGAGAGAGCTCCTCAAATGGTCGGGGCTGTGCCAGACCAAGGCCAGGAGCCAGCAGCATCTTCCTGTTCTCCCTCATGGGTAGAAGTGGCCCAAAGACTTGATCATCCTCCACTGCTTGCCCAGAGCTGTAGGGAGGGAATGAGGGACAGTGAACCTGCCTTTGTTAGCAGAGAGTTGAATCAGAAGTGGCAGCTGGAATTTGAAGCAGCACCCTTATGGGATGCTGGCACTGCAGGCAGTTGCTTTACTTGCCACACCACACCGTTGGCCTCTACTAGGCATGTCTCACCATTGAGAAAACTCAGGTTAGGGCAATGACTTGTCCACAGGCAGAGCTAGCCAGGAAGGAGTGAGGCTGTGGGGCACATGGGTGCATGACGTACAATCCTGGGGGGAAGCATTGGTTGGGGACTTCTTCTGTCTCAGTGGGACCTGATGCCAGGGCCAAATCCTACCTCTATGACCTTTTGGGGAAGTGGATATGATAATGCCCATTTCCCAGCTGGGGACACCAAGGCCTATGATAAGACATCCCTGCTGAACATTAGCTTGAAGACAGAAGACCAGGGACCAGAAATCTGGGCCTTGGCACCTGCTGCTGGTCTCGCCTTCTCTCTGCCTGGGGTGAGGCAGCTCGTGTGGGAGGGAGGGTGACTCACACAGGACACCAGCGGGAGGTGCTCTAGCGTGGCTGTGGGCGTGGCCCGCCTGGCGCCAAGGGCAGGTGGCCCAGCCTGTTCTGCCTCTGACGCCTCATTCCAGCCATCCCTCTGCCTGCGATGAGAGCCTCCTGCCGCCTCCGTCGCTGTCCCGCTGAGGGGCTTTGGGCCCCAGACATGCGTTGATCTCATTGTCAGGGCTCCCACTGCCACCTGACCTGCTCTAGGTGAGTCCTCACCACTGACAGCAACTGCTGCTCTCCCTGGGGAGTCCAGAGCATGGACCTCTCGGGTTCTCTGGGCCACATCCAGCAGGGTCTCTAGCTGGGGCAACGAAGCTGGGAACTCTTGACTGTAGGGTCCGTGTAGGGGATGTGGGTTTGGGATCCTAGAAGAGGGAGAAGGTCTCACAACTGCTGTGCCCCACAGCTGAGGTTCCTGTCTCTCCCAGCCGGCCAGAGGTGCTTCCGGGCAAGAATGTGATTGATGGGAGTTGAAATAGGATGGGACAAGGTGGCCCCATAGCTGGAGTGGGTTGGGCCTAGGGCATCATCACATGGGTGCTGAGCCAACAGCTGCTGCTGCTGTGTAGCCCTGTGGTCCCCTGGTTGCCTGGCCTGTGTTCCCACAAGGAAGTCATTCAATCAGGGCTGGGTAGGGGGAAGGAGGGATGACATCCAACTTTCCAAGAGAGGCAGCTCAATCCCAGAGAATGAGGAGGGCGGAGAAGGAGCCCCGTAGGAGAGAAGGCAGAGTTTGTGTGTGACTCACCATGCTAATGACTGCTGCTGCAGCCCGCTCCCCGGCTGCCCTGGTCTCCCAGACAGTCCACACTCATGGGTCCGGCATGGGAGGATGCAGCCAGCAGCGACTATGGGCTGGCCAGCGCTGGCTGTCAGGGTCTTGGGACTCCTGTGTCACCCCCAGAGGTCTGGGCTGGTGTAAGAGCCTCCATCTCTCGCCCTGCCTCTTGGCCCAGCCCATCTGCCCACAGGTCACTTCAGGGGAGTTGAGGAGGCAGCAAAGGTCGTTCTGTCCTCAGGCCTGGGATGGCTATGGGCAGTCCTCTGCGCACCCTGAGGCACTCCCAATGGGTGCTCTCAATCTGTCTGGCCCCTCTGGAAAGCTTACTTCTCCGAGTTGCCCACATCCAGGGCCAAACCTCCCAGCCCCGAGGCCAATTTGTGTTCTCCTAAGCCTGCTGACTTTGGGTGGGAGGTTCCCATTTCCCAACTCCACTCCAGCCTGACAACAGCCTGCTCCGGACACTTCCTCCAGGAAGCCTTCCTCCCTTGGGATTCCCCTGCCTTTCTCTAGAAATCCCCTCTTCTGTCCCCTCCCTCTGTGGCTCTCAGTACCTGAGGAAGGCTGAAGTTGAGATTGGCCTTTCAGAGTCATTTCCGGTCCACACGGTGCTTTCCCTGTCCATCTCATCCTCTATGGCCGACCTGTCCCCTTCCCTAACTTGATGACCCCTGGCTGCTGGTCACCTCTTGGGGTCAGCCACAGCTCCTAAGTGGAGTCTGGGCAGCCCGTCTGTCCACAAGCTTATTCTACCAGGGTTGCCCATGTACTTGCCAGAGTCATAGCTACCCCAGCTCCTGCTGGTCTTTCATGGCCCCCCAGTCTTGGTCCGGGATGACCCCTTTGTCCAGATTGCCCTCTGTCTACATAGCAGCCTCTAGGGTCCCCCTCCACCAAGCCTCCCCACTCTCCTTGCAAGATGTATGAGTTTCTGTTCCCCAAGTCACTGCCCTCCCCAGCTCTGCAAGGAGCCTTGTCCCTTCCAAGACCTCAGTCTGCCCTGCTTTGGGGAAGCGGGGCTGGGAGAGAGGGGTCCGATAGCCAGCCAGCCACAAGCTGGTTCCCCCAACCTCCATCAGCATCAGTTGGGGCTGTGGAGTCCCCAAGACCAGGGGAACCCAGGGTTGTTTTACGAGGAGTAGTATCCAAACACAGGGAAGTGGCATCTTGCTCTGTTGAGGCCAAGCCCCTTTGACAGTCACCATGAACACCCAGTCTGCGGAGGGTGCTGAGAAGGCAGGACTGCTCAGCAGGTGCTTGGAGGTGGGTGGCGCTGGCCAGAGGTCCTAATGGGGGTCAGGGGAGTGGTGGTTTCTTTTTTTGTTGTTTTGTTTTTTTTTAAGATTTTATTTATTTATTTTATTACAAAGTCAGATATACAGAGAGGAGGAGAGACAGAGAGGAAGATCTTCTGTCCGATGATTCACTCCCCAAGTGACCGCAACGGCTGGTGCTGCGCCGATCCAAAGCTGGGAACCAGGAACCTCTTCCGGGTCTCCCACACGGGTGCAGGGTCCCAAGGCTTTGGGCCATCCTGGACTGCTTTCCCAGGCCACAAGCAGGGAGCTGGATGGGAAGTGGATCAGCCGGGTTTAGAACGGGCACCCGTATGGGATCCCGCTGCGTTCAAGGCGAGGACTTTAGTTGCTAGGCCACTGCGCAGGGCCCGGGAGTGGTGGTTTCTAACTGATCCCTCTCTCAGGCTCATATGGGGAAGCTGTGGGGACAGCATCCCTGTTCTTGAGAAGGGTTGGCGACCTGAGAAGGGGAAGAGGGTGCCCCACTTTGGGAGGCGGTTGTGAACGTAGGGTAAATGTTGATATGTAGGGCTCAGCTGCCCTCTGCCATTCCTTTTTGCCTTATCCCTGAATTGCTGCCTGTCAACTGTGTTCCAGTCATGAATGCCCACCCCAAGGAGATGGTGCCGCTCATGGGCAGGAGAGCCACCATTGCCAGTGGGAACCCTGCCATCCTGACGGACAAGAGGCCAGCTGAGGTCACCCCCACCAAGAAGAGGTAGGACTGTCAGGCTGGGGCCTGCCAGGAGGGGGCTGGGTGCTTGTTCCAGAGAGCCCTGACCCTGGATGGACCCTAGACTCTGTCTTATCAAGGGTGGTAGCGGCCAGGTGTGACTGGGCCATAGTGGGGGCGGGGGCAGCATTGCATCCTTGGGGTGAAGGGATCAATATGATTAATACATCAGGGAGGTCTCTTTGGAGGAGGAAGCGGGGCATTGAGGTGAGAACACTCAGGAAGGCTCTTGAAGGAAGAGTGGGACTGCTGGACATCAAGGACAAAAAGTGAGCGGACATTCCATGTAGCATGGACCTGCAATGGGATATGTTTTTTGCATGCACCCATGGCTTCCATCCACAGGGCACCTGGCCAGGTTGCTCAAGCTCTGTAACCCCAGCTGTGTGCCAAGGGGTTGCCAGCCATGGCACCGGCTTACAGGGATCATCAATGAGGCACCCAACTGCCCATCTCAGTGCCTGGTTTTTTTTTTTTAACCTTCTCCATGGTCATTGCCATTAGCACTCCACAGGGTACCTGGGGATTGGACAAGGTTGGCAGGGCCCATTCTGTTTCCCCCTGGGGACATGTGTTAGGAGCTGAGAAGGAACTTCTCTAGGGTCACCCTCACTGCCCCTGAGCTGCCTCCCCCCACAGCTATGCTTCCCTTGGGATAGGTTGGCCCATTTGCCCTGCCGCCTCTGCCCCATCCCAGCCCTCCTCTTCGGCCAGAGGTGAGTGTGATGTTGTCCTTCTGTCTGTTGGTTCTGAATCATCATTGCCAAAGGGTCCTGTGCACCAGACTTGGGACCAGGTTGGGATGGAAAGACTGGGATTCAGGCAGGAAGATGACCCACCCACTGTGAGCAGGCCCAGAGAAAGAGAGTGGGAAAGAGGAAGAGAGAGGGTGAAGGAGTGGGTGGGGCCCCGCGAGTGACTGGTCATTCTGACCCTGTGGGCAGTCTCAGGTGTTTCACGGAGGAGGAGGTGTTGCTAAAGAGGACTTGGGTAGGTGGCAGGGAAGGGAAAGGGCATGCCAGGCAGCAGCATGTGGAGAGAGACGTGCTGCAGGGAACAGCAAAGAGCCTGGTGCAGTGGCAGCACTGGCTGGCTGAGTGGAGGAGTCTTGGTGTGGGGAGGTAAGTCCTGCTGGAGAGGGCTCTCAGGGGTCAGGTTTAGAACCCAGGCAACCCCCGGGGTGGTGTGGATTTTCTTATGGGGAGTGACTTGGGGAGATTTGCATGAGAGGTTGTTCTTTGTGGAGCGGAGTCTTGGGGCAAGGGGTGACCCCTGTGACAGGCTGGTCTGTGAGGTCCTGCTGCCTCTGTCCCAACCCAAGCCTCCCCTTGGGCCAGACACTAGCTTGGTGCTGTCCTTTAGGCTGTGGCTTTGAGTTACCACGCCATGTAGCTCCATGTGCCAGGCCTGGGGTTGGGCCCAGGATGGAGATTAGGCTTAAATATCACTCCCCAGGTGACTGGTGAGGCTGGTAGTCTGAGAGGCAGAGGAGGGGACAGAACAGAGAGAGGTTTTCACACCATGCGGATGGAAGAGGGGCAGAATGAGGAGGAGGAGCCAAGCAGCTTAATCTTCTGGTGAGGGCCCCTGGACGGCCACCAGTGCCACCTCTGATATGTGCCCATCTGAGGAGAAGGGGCAAGATCAGGAGAAACGAGCCAAGCTCAGGTGTGAGATGTTGGGAAACAGGTGCCGCAGGGACATCCAATGGATGCTCCAACCCAGAGTGCCTGGGGAAAACTGGGCCAAGGAGGAAGATGAGACATTGCCTGGGGTGGGAGGGTGCAGGCTGGGTGAGGCTGGACTCCTTCGGGTAGGAGAGGAGCACAGCCAGCAAGGACCACTCTCCTGGGATGGAGGACAGGAAAACCTGCGGGTCTGCCCAGCAGGACTGGTCCGGCTGCTTTCGCTGAGCACATCCGCACTTGCTCAGAAACTTAGCTCCTGGGGCAGGCTCAACCTTGGCCCACGGTTTTGTTTCTGGAAATGGTCACTCCCCTGCCAGGGCTCTCAGAGGGTCCCCATGTGCCCGAGTCTCCCCGATCCTGGAATTGGGACCTCTTTCCCTGCACTGAGTGGAGCACTGGGTGTAGAGACAGAGCAGATCATATGTAAAGAAAGAGGGCCATGTGGACCAGGGAAGAAACATAGACAAAGGATGGTGTTGAAGGTCCCAGGTGTGTGGCATGGGGAGAGAGCCGGAAGTCCAAGCTGTCACTACTCCCTGCCCCGCACTCAGCCCATTATGCGTAGCTGTTATCACAGTATCCTTACTGGGCCCTGGGCAAGGGGATGCCCAGGGTATGGAGCTGTAGTAGAGCTGACTGGCAGGGCTCAGAGGACGTGAGTACTTCTTGGAACAAAGCAAGTGGCCAGAGAGGCTGCTGGCCAGACTTGGGGTTGCTGAAGGAGAGGGCTAGGGAGCCAAGAGAAATGGCATGGAGCTGCCCGCCTGCTGGAGGCAACAATACACACACGTGGGGCCCTTCGATCTGGGCCAGAGCAGGAATAAACAGCACCTGCAGCAGACAGGCGTGGGGATATCTGTGTCCAAGGTCTTGTCACGTGCTTATGATGGCTGGGTGCGGGGGCAGGTAGGGCAGGCAGGGGACTGGGCCTCCTGGTCTAGCCCTGGGATGAAGTTCCCGGCCAGGAACTGAGTTTTGTGCAGCCCACTACTCACCAGCTTCCTCCTCTCATCCCATGCTCCGGCCATGCAGGACCCTCTCCCGCAGGCTCTGCCCTCCGCTTCCTTCCCTGGGGAGCAGGGAGTTGGGGCAGCTAGGTGGGAGGTGTCTCTTCTGCTGCTCTCCAGGCCATGAGACCCGCAGTACCTGGCACTCCAGAGAGCTCAGAGCCCTCCCCAGTTCCCGTCCTCTCCAAGGATGTTGACATGGCCATTGGGACAGCTTAGCTCCGGCTGATGTCCCTGGGGATGGGGCCCCCAGAAGAACATTTCCTCCATCCATCTCTCCCCGACTTCCCAACAGAGTGAAGGAGTAGGAGGGAAGGTGGGTGTAGGAGTGGGTGAGGCGATGAGCAGGTGACCTGGTGTGGCCCAACCATCATCCATGTGGGTGAGGACACCTGGCTCAGAGAGGTAGCGGGACCACCTGGTGTCACACAGGAGGCAGGGTTGGAGCAGCCAGGCTTCAGGTTCTCATCCCAGGCTTTCTCCTTCTGTCTTCTCTTCTGGTCAGATCAGCTCAAATCAGGAGGTTCTTCTTGGCAGGCAGGAGACAGGCACACATGTCAGCTAGGACTGCTTTCTCCCTTCTGGGGTAAGCTCCGAGGCCTCGGGCTTGTGTGTGCCTGAAGGAGAGCCAAGAGATTCCCAGGCTGCCCCAGTGGTCTCTCCTGCTCACCCTGCCCTGGAACGTGGTTCAACCCGGCAGCTCCCATGCAGGCCAACTCCTGGAGTAGGTTTGGCTGCCTATTGGCCCCGAGGGAAAAGTACAGCAGTGAGGATTGCGGTGTGTAGGCTGCAAGCCAGGGCACCAGGAATCGGATTCTTGCATCAGCCTGGCTTCCAACCCTTGGAGCTGTGCATTAGTTAGGTTTTGGTGCCTTTAATTCAAGGGCGATAGGAAGCTTCCTGGGCAGGTGCAGATTTGGCTCGTAGTCTGGAGGTTCAAGAGGCCCCATTGGGCTGGTGACTGGTGGAAGCCGGTGGGGGTGCAGCAGGTGAAGAGGAAGAATGAGCCAGGAGGCAGGGACTGAAGTCAGGCTGGACTTGGCTAAAATAACCACCCTTCTAGTAAGAGTCACCTTCTGAGGACACGCCCCTAGGGGCCAAGAGAGCCTGCCAGGACCACCCCTGGGACATCACTGTTGGATCAGGTCCCTTGGCTTTCAGACTGCAAAACTGAAGCAACTGTGGGAGGAGTCTAGAGGCCAAGTCCTCCTACACACTGCACCCCAGGGCTCTCAGCTCCCAGGATGGGGCTATCATGCCTTCTCTGATTGGCCGAGTTTTTGAACTTGATGGGGCTGACTTCCCTTCAGGAGATTTTCTGGGGTCTTGTGAAGTGGAGGCGGGGCAGGCAAGCCCTCTGGGGCTCGGGAAGGAAGCAGTTAGCAAAGGTGCCTGGGACCCTGCCCACCTGGAGTCCACTTTCCTGGTGGTCCCTGGAGTGGTGCTGCAGCAGGTGCAGTGTGTGTGTGTGTGTGTGTGTGTGTGTGTGTGTGTATGCAGCCAAGGGCACCCTCACCCCAGGCCCTACCAGGAGGCTCCCTTCTGAGTATGTGATTGTGGTTTCCCAGTGTACACGCCTCTGTGTTGATGGGTGCATCTGGAGGGGCGGGACAACTGCATGGCTGGAGTTACGTTCTGGGAGTCCATGTGTCCCTGGACAGTGAGTGTTTGCTTTTCTCTGGGGGCCCTGGACTCCTCTCCTTCATCTCCCAGTCCAGGTAAAAAGTAGACCCTTGTCCCTCCTGCTCCAGACTGCCCCAAACCCCTGGACTTCCTGGAGTGGTTGTCCTGCTGACAAGGAGTTGTTGGCATTGCCTTTGGCCCCACAAGTCCTTCCGGTCTAGTTCAACTGTTCTTGGCCATTTTTGTTGTGCTGATCAGAGGGGGCAGAGGGTGGCAGAGATGCTACTCTGGCCTCTACCCTCCCGCTCAAGAGCCAAAGGGACCTAGTACAGCTCCCAGACCTGCCGCCTCCCCTGGGAGGGCCTGCCTTCAGAGCTGACTCCCAAGAGGCAGTGGGGCATCCCTGGGGGTAACTTGCCTCCAGGTCCCTGTTCTCCACCACAGGGGTAACCCTCTTTTGGTACCAGACCACTTCCTAGAGAGATCCTTGGGTTCAAATGACAGGAGTCACCCAGATCCAGTCTAGACTCCAGCACTGCCACCTCCCTCCCTGGGACAAGTTGCTTCAGCCTCCAGCCTCCCAGTGCCTGGGCAAGGCCCTGTGTCCCGGAGTTGTGGACATTCTCCCTGGCAGGGCTAAAGGCCCTGCCTGGCTCTCACAGCCTTCCTTGCTGTCCCCCCAGTGCACACTTCTTCCTGGAGATAGAAGGCTTCGAGCCCAACCCCACTGTGGCCAAGACCTCTCCCCCAGTCTTCTCCAAGCCCATGGACTCCAACATCCGGCCTTGGTGAGTGCCAGCCCCTGTGCAGCCTTGGCTCCAGCAAGCAGCAGCTCCAGCTCCCTATGGAGTGCTGCCCCCATCCCTTTACGACCCTGCTCTTCTCTCTGCCCTCCACGCCTGCAGCCTCTCTGGCAACTGTGACGACATGGACTCCCCCCAGTCCCCGCAGGACGATGTGACAGAGACCCCGTCCAATCCCAACAGTCCCAGGTGAGTTTGGCTGTCTCCCTCCTCCCACTGTGCCCGCTGAGGGGGCAGGGTCATGCTGCAGGGCCCTGTGGGAAAGAGGAAGACACCACCATCCTTAGAGGGTGGAGACAGGCATGCAATAAGTCAGGCTGTCACAGATAGAACAGGAAAAGTCCATCTCACATAAGTGGAGACAGAACTAGCAGCCATGGGGAGTGGGCAGGGGGCAGCTAGGGGCTGGGGGAGAAGCTAGCTCATGGGTGCGGAGTTGGACAGGCGAGGGGAACACGTTCCGGAGCCCTCTGCATGGCCACGTGGTGATCATGCATCTTGGGTGCCAGGACAGCTCCAGGAGAGGGTTTCAATGTTCTCATCACAGAGAAATGATAAACGGTTGGGGTGACGGCTGCACTAATTGCTCTCATTTGGTTATTACATACTTTTATCCCTGCATGCCAACATCACGTTGTACCCCATAAATACGTCCAATTATGTGTTTGTGAGGAATGAAGAAAATATGCGCTGGGCATTTGGTGTAGTGGCTAACATGTCCCTGGGGACGCTCACTTCCCATCTGGGAGTCCTGGTCCTGCTTTTGATTCTGGCGTCCTGCTCATGCGCACCCCAGGAGGCAGCAGGCACCACAGAGGAGTTCTGGATTTTAAGGAGATCTAGATTTTGTGTCTGGCGCCAGCATTGATCTGGCCCGCAAACTGGCTGCTTCAGGAATTGTGGGGTGGGTGCGTGGGTGGGTGGGTATGAACTAGCAGATGGGAGATGCCTGTCTCTCCACTTTTCAAATTAAATGCAGAAAAATAGAAAAAGGTACAACCCAAATCTCCATTCCTTTTAAAACATTTATACAGCAACCATGAGCACTTCAGCCTAAGCACAATTGTGTAAATTGAAAGTGCTTGTGTCCACACCAGCAATGTGACATTGCCAGAATGTGTGCGGACCAAAGACATTGATGTGTGGTCAGATTAACCTACTGCATGAATGGAATTTGAACCATGCCAAACATACCAGAGAAATTTCTGTTCTGATTTCCCTATGCTTGGGCCTAGATGGTTACTATGTGTATCCAAATATCTGTATTTTAATCAAACGGGATGGCTTAGGGGGTAGGGTGGGGGAAGCCTGGGACAGTACAGGGACCTGGGTGGGCATGGGATGCATTGCCATTGCAGAAGATGCTGGGGGGCTGCTGCAGTTGACCCTATGGCTCTGGTAGGAGATGGGGAGAGAACAGAGTTGGGGGCACACTCTTGGTGTGACGGAAATCTTTTCTGGCCTTAGTGCAAACCTGGCCAAGGAGGAGCAGAGGCGGAAAAAGAAGCGGCTGAAAAAGCGCATCTTCACGGCCGTGTCAGAGGGCTGCGTGGAGGAGCTGCTGGAGCTGCTGGCAGAGTTGCAGGAGCTCTGTAGGCGGCGCCGTGGCCTGGATGTGCCTGGTCAGTTCCTGGGGGCTGAGGGCCTTGCTTGGCTCCTCCTGCCCGTGCCTCATTCTGCTGGCTTGTGCAGGGACTTTGAACTAGATTCTGAGGGCCGTGGAGAGCTATGGAAGGGTCTAGACAGAGGAGGATCATTGGCTAATGTGGCCACAGGAAGGTAGGGTTAAGCTGGGGAAGGCTGCTGGACCAGTAGAGCTGGGGGAGGGGAGCCATTCTGGAGAGTTCTTTAGGCAGTGAGATGTGGGGAGAGGGGTGACAGGGAGGAGAGGCAGAGGGAGGCGGCTGGTGGTGCTATTTGCCCTGGGGTAACTTGGAGGATGGCTGGAGCTTTAGCTGCCCTGGAGGAGGCAGTGGCTGGTGGAGGGGAAACAGCTGGGCTGTGTTGGTAGGCTTGGGAGGAAGGGGCTGGCAGCACCAGGGCATGGTGAGAAGGTACAGAGGGACACATCTCTTCTGAAGGACAAGTCCCACAGTCCAGCTAGAAGGCTGCAGACAGGGCAGGAGGGCTGGAGAGTGGGGCTCGGTGAGGGGTGCAGCATGGGCGCAGCACCCAGAGGTGAGACTGGGAGGGTGAGGGCAGCCGGGCCCTGCTGTAGCTGCACGCTGCTCGGCTGCCCACAGACTTCCTCATGCACAAGCTGACAGCCTCGGACACGGGCAAGACCTGCCTGATGAAGGCCCTGCTCAACATCAACGCCAACACCAAGGAGATCGTGCGCATCCTGCTCACCTTCGCCCAGGAGAATGACATCCTGGACAGGTTCATCAACGCCGAGTACACGGAGGAGGCGTACGAAGGTAGTGGGGGTCGCAGGGCCTGGCAGGGAGGTTCAGCCCAGGGTCTCCAGCTTGCCTGTCCTGATCCTTCTCCCTTCTCAGGCCCTGTCTGATCCCTCCTGTCTTCTCTACAGTATTTGCAGCCACAGGGTTCCTTTGGGGATTGCTGGAGTCTGGTGGCTACAGCCAATGCCCTGGCATTCTTAGGGTTTTACCGAAAGACATTGATTTTGCATATTCTGATTGAGTGAATATATGACTGTCAACTGGTGGCTACCGTACGTAGCCTCTGTTGCCTTGGCTATCAGTCCTTACTCTTTCCTTTCTCAGTTTCTCCCTGTCTTTTCCTTTTTACTCCAAGCTACCTCTTGTTGCTGGGCTAGCTTGGGTGTGCCTGGTCCACTCTCCCTGTGGGTAGGGCCATTTATATTGGCTCTTCTCAGGCAGCCCCATGGAATCATTGCCACCCCAGCCATCCCCTACCCTCCTTAGGGCTCCCAGGCAGTCCTGGGGCCCACCCACTAGGCGATGTGGGTCCTTGCCCTGTGCTGAGAGCCTCTCCGCCTCCCCGCAGGCCAGACGGCGCTGAACATCGCCATCGAGCGGCGGCAGAGAGACATCACCGCCGTGCTCATCGAGGCCGGCGCCGACGTCAACGCGCACGCCAAGGGGGTCTTTTTCAACCCCAAGTACCAGCACGAAGGCTTCTATTTCGGTGGGTGCCGCCGCTGGCACGCCGGCGTGGGGACCCCGAGCGGGGAGACGCCCTTGCAGGGTGGCCCGAGGTCGCAGCGGGCAGAGCCCGGGCGGCAGGGGAGGGCCACGGTGGGAGACCAGCCAGAGAGAGGCAGGGTTGCTGGGGAAGGAGCTGTCTCTGGTGTTGAGTAACAGGGGGACAAAGAGAGAGTCCCTCTTCCCAGGTGAGGCAGTGGGGTGGCTGGGTTCCCCCGCTATGGCCTGTGTGTCGGGCCTCTCAGGGAGTCAGGAGCAAAAAACTGACAGACAAGTTCTGGGCTCCAAATGTTATGGTTAGGATGCTCCTGACAGAAAATAGTAATGCCTGAGTAAAATGTGGTCAATTCTAAAACTAACCTGGAGAGGGAGACAGGGAAGGAGAGAGAGGAAGAGAGAGAAAGAAGAGAGATGGGCCGGGTGTGATAGCCTAGTGTTTAAAGTCCTTTCCTTGCATGCGCTGGGAACCCATATGGGCGCCAGTTCTAATCCTGGTGGCCCCGCTTCCCATCCAGCTCCCTGCTTGTGGCCTGGGAAAGCAATCCAGGACGGCCCAAAGCCTTGGGACCCTGCACCCGCATGGGAGACCCGGAACAGCTCCTGGCTCCTGGCTTCAGATTGGCTCAGGACAGAAGATTTTCCTCTCTGTCTCTCCTCCTCTTTGTGTATCTGCCTTTCCGATAAAAACAAATAAATCTTTTTTAAAAAAGAAAGAGAGAGTGAGAGAGAGCGAATCTTTAGTCTGTCGGTTCTCTCCCCAAATGGCTGCAACAGGCAGGTCTGCACCATGCTGAAGACGGAACCCAGTAACTCCGTCCAGGTCTCCCACGTGGGTGACAGAGGCTCTAGTACTTGGGCCATAGTCTGCTGCTTTCCCAAAGAAGAGGGCTGGATTGCAAGCAGAGCAGCCGCTCCGATATGGGAATCCGACAGTGCAAATGTTGGCTGAAGCCGCCGCTCCCCAGGCCAGCTCCTTCTCTTTTCCTAACAGGCACATGTGCAGTCTGCATTGTGCAGGTACAAAGCTCCCTGCCCTCATGGCACTTCCATTCCTAGGCTGGGAAGAGAGAGGCCCTAAGTGCTATTAGGTATTATGGGCAAATTTGTTGAAAATGACAGGTGCTGTTGAAAAGATACCAAGTCAAAGGAAAGGGAGTCGGGGATTTTGACTAGGGTGGGCATTTTGTCTGTGGCTGAGCTGGGCAGTGTTGGTGAGCCAGGGTGGAAGCTGGGAGGAGATGGATCAGCCAGGAGGCTAGTGAGCTAGCTTCAGGCTTCCCCCTGCATAGTGGGGAGACAGGCAGGAAATAGGCTGTGGGCCCTGCTCCTGGGGCTCGGGGCTGCTGCCTGTGGCCTGTGAGAGAACCAAGCCCCTCCCTCAGGCGAGACGCCGCTGGCCCTGGCAGCCTGCACCAACCAGCCCGAGATCGTGCAGCTGCTGATGGAGAACGAGCAGACGGACATCACCTCTCAGGACTCCCGCGGGAACAACATTCTGCACGCGCTGGTGACGGTGGCCGAGGACTTCAAGACGCAGAACGACTTCGTGAAGCACATGTATGACAGGATCCTGCTGCGGAGTGGCAGCTGGGAGCTGGAGACCATGCGCAACCACGACGGCCTCACGCCGCTGCAGCTGGCCGCCAAGATGGGCAAGGCCGAGGTGGGCCCCGGGGGCGGGGTGGGGGTGATGAACTATTCTTACTCTGGGCAGCGGTGGGCGGGGTGGGTTTGCTCTGAGTGACAGCTCACAGCACAGCACAGTGGAATAAGGGCTGAGGACCTGCTCAGCCCTTCCCCCTGATTCTCTTTGCTTCTGTCTCTTACCCTGGGAGCCTCTGGTTGGCATCAGCCTAAGGGAGCTTAGGGGCCCAGGTGATGTTATGTTCCAAGTGCATTGTGACTGCACATTCTTGGGGGATGAGGCACTTACGTGGAGGCTTAGTGTCAAGCCCTCGGGCCTTGGATTTTCTTAGAAGGATGGGAGTCCAGAGCCAATGGGCTGTCCTTCCCCAGCCAAGCAAATGTTTGGAGCCATGTCCTTGGCAGAGAGCAGCTGCATGGGACCCAGGGTGCCTGGTGTGCAGGGCTGGAGGACCTCGAGGGAGCCTTGGGCCATCCTGGGCTCAGCTGCCTGTCAGTGACTGCAGTCATGACTTGGTCAGAAGTCAAGATCAAGACCCAGGTTCTTCTTCCTGGGGGAAGATTGGGCCTCTAAGTCTACTCTGTGGCCGCCTTTATTTCTTAGCTCTTGCAGTGGGCTATGCTATGGCTCCTGGGAGGCAGCAGGAGGGGGTAGGTGGCGGCTACTGAGCAGTTATGCCAACTTCAATCATTCCCCACCGTGCTCCCCAACCTCCAGCTCCGTGATCAGCTGTCCTGAAGCCCTTGGCTGCTGTCCTTGAGGTCAGGCCAGGGCTGCACAAAAGGCCTTTTGTAGCTCTTGTAGGGAGAAGGGGTGGAGCATGGCTGCCACAGAGAATTACGTGCCCGTCTCCCCCAGTGCGGGCCTCCCGCAGGTTCACAGGAGACTCAGTGTGTGATGCAGGTCATGCCTCCTCCAAAGGCCCCTCCCCTGCATGCTGCTGTCCCTGGTGTCCTACACCAAGCATGGCCCAGCACGTTCGTGTGTTCTAGATGACAGGGTGGCCACCACGCCTGGTGGGAGACACCTGCCTCGTTCTGGGGTCCGCTGTCTTCTACACAGGCCATTTGGAAAGCTCCTCCACTGGTCTGCTTCCCTGGCAGGCCAACACAGCGTTGATGTCATTTCCTGTCCCAATCCCAGATCCTGAAGTCCATCCTTGGCCGTGAGATCAAAGAGAAGCCGCTGCGGGGCCTGTCCAGGAAGTTCACCGACTGGGCTTATGGGCCCGTGTCCTCCTCGCTCTATGACCTCACCAATGTGGACACCACAACTGACAACTCCGTGCTGGAAATCATTGTCTACAACACCAACATTGACGTGGGTCTCCTGGGTGGAGCGAGGGCAGGCCCCCAGGCCAGGGGTCAGAGGGTGCTGGGGCTGGGGCGGGGGAGCATGCCTGGGGCTGCTGGCCGTATGGCACCGCTTGTCTCCCACTCCTAGTCTTAGTGGGCATAGCTGGGCACGGGAAGGGTGGGGCTGAGGGGAGCTGCTGGGCTCAGCTGTCCCTGCTTGACCTCAGACTGTGGACCCCCAAGCTGGGGTTTTCCTGAGCCCTTTGGGTGTAGGCATGTGTGGGTAAGGAGGTTATTCCTGTTAGTCCTGTCTGTGTGCCTGGGCTCAGAATCCTTTCTTCAACTGTCGTCCTGAATGGGGCCAGCGAGTACACAGGTGGAGCCATCAGGAGGGCCTTCTTGGAGGAGGCCAGAGAGGGGAGGTGAGCACAGCTGGAGATGAGGAAGGAGGAGGGGCAGTAAAGTGGCCGGCTCAGCCTATATCCTCTGTGTTTCCCCAAGAATCAGGCTGCCGAGAGCCTGCTTTGTCCAGGCTCTCCCTGGTTGCTCATGGTGGCCTCACTGGGAGGCTGTTACAGGGGCTGCCCCCTCGGCCATCCCCCCTGCTAGCTGGGTCCCTGCTGCATCACCTGCACCTGTCATAGGCCACAGGCTCCCTGGTCCACGTGTTCCAGAAGGGAGTCTCAGGATCTAGGGGTCACCCCCCACCCCCAGCCTTTCCAGCCAAACCAGTTCCTGCTGGTGCCTCCTCCACGGAGCTCCCTCCACCCTCCCGGGTGTTGTCTTCCTGTCTCCCTGTAAGCCCATGCCCACCGTGCCAGTCGCTGTGCCCTTCTTGCCCTTCTTGCCCCCAGAACCGGCACGAGATGCTGACCCTGGAGCCGCTGCACACGCTGCTGCACATGAAGTGGAAGAAGTTCGCCAAGTACATGTTCTTTCTGTCTTTCTGTTTCTATTTCTTCTACAACATCACCCTGACGCTCGTCTCCTACTACCGCCCCAGGGAGGAGGAGGTGCGTGTGGGCTCACGGTGGGAGGGGCCCTGGGCTCAGAGCCTGAGGATCTTGGAGCTGCCCTCTGTGTACATGAAGGAAGCTGAGGTCCAGAGAGGGACCCTCTGGGGGTCTCATCCCTTAGGCCTGCAGGGTGGTGCTGGGAGAACATCCAGCCTGCCTGCTTGTTTGATCTGGCCCTGCCCAGACAAAATTCAATGTACTACATTGAATTGTGTGGCCTGTGAAGGAGGTTATAAACATCTAAATGGGACTGGGTGGGGGAAGGGTTTGGCTGCCCTTGCCTTGAAGTCTGTAGGAACTGAATGCGGAGTCTGCAGTGAATTGTAGAATTAGGAGCCCTGGGCTCCCCGCAGGCCCTCTGTCAATCCAGGACGGAGTGCGTGTTTGTGGGGTGGGGACCATAGGAAGTGGGAGGTAAGGGTGGTGGCATGGACCAGCTCGCCTGCCAGTCCCCTGGGCCAGCTCAAGTGTGCACCTTGTTCAGCTGTGCCAGGTGGCAGTGCTAAATGTCTGGGTTGTGGGATTGCACTCCTTACTGGGGAATTCTGGTTCCTTTCGTGGCTGGAGAAGACAGGGGCAGGGAAGGGGCTGCTACTCCTCTTGTCACTTACTCCAGAGATCAGCTTACATGCCAGCCTCGGTGTAGCTTGAGCATTCGGCAGGAGTCACTGGCCCTCCAGAGCTGGTACTGAGCCCTCTCTTCACCATCCGCTTTCCTTCTTCCCCAGGCTCTCCCGCACCCCTTGGCCTTGACACACAAGATGGGGTGGCTGCAGCTGTTGGGGAGGATGTTCGTGCTTATCTGGGCCACGTGCATCTCTGTGAAAGAGGTGAGGGGGCCACTCAGCCGATCAGGCTGACACAGGGCTCCAGGCAGGCTTCTTTTGAATATGGGTTTCTCATTAGAATATGGAAATAAATGAACAGGATGGCCTGTCCTACCTTCTTCCCCCATCTACCCCTTTGCCCATCTGCCCACCACCCACCAGCTTCTCAGTGCCCATACTCTTGCCACCAATCACCTGCCTATTCTCATCAACCCAGCAGCGCACTCAGCTGTCACTCATCCATTCTAGCGCCCCTTCCCCGTTCATTCTCACCATCCTTCCCACCTCGGTCCAAACAACTCTCCACATGTCTCTCTTTTAATCTGTGCACACATCCATCCAACCGGTCAACCAAAAGGTACCTTCTGAGCATCTTCTTTATGTGGGGGCAGGCAGAAGTGATAGGAATGAAGGGACTCTGCCAACCTGGAGCTTATAATTGGGTGGGGACACAGCCTAGACACAAACATACAGATTTAAGGCAGACTCTGAAAAGGGCCCAAAGTTGGATTTGTAAAGTAAGGGAGATAGCTTTTTGTCTGGGAATAGGGGAAGATAGGCAAGGCTTGGAGGCAGGGGTTAGGGTGGGATTGGGTATGAATTATCCAGGGATGCAGAGGTCACAGAGTGGGTGTGGTGAAGAGTATGCACAAAGGCTCTGAGGTTGGCAAATGGCTGTGTTTAGGGGATGGCAGGTGGCTGTAGTGGTAGTGTGGCCATGCAGATTCTGGCACAGGTTCCCTGCCATGTACCCTTACCCTGGGTCCTGCCTGGGCCTCCCTGTGTCATGGTCCTGGGGAGACACCCCTTCCTGGACCCCTAAGTGGGAGGGGGCACAGAGAGCACAGTTGCTTTTCCTTCCTCCCTGGCTATAGGGCATTGCCATCTTCCTTCTGAGACCTTCGGACCTGCAGTCCATCCTGTCGGATGCCTGGTTTCACTTTGTCTTGTAAGTAGGTCTGTCTGCTTGGTCACCAGCTCACAGGTAGGGCGAGGGTCCTGTGTGGTGGCTGCCACGTTCCTCTACAGCACGTCACTGTGTCCCAGTCCTTGTTCCAGGCCTTTCCTCCTTGCCTGCTAGGAAGAGATGACTGTAGAGAGGGTCAGAGAGCCTGAGGGCTGTGTCTATTGGCTGGTGGCAGATGGGTGGCTGACCCCATGTGCCCCACGTGGAAGCATGAGGAGCCTTAGCAGTCGACTGTTTCATAAAGGCACGTTGCAGGGCAGCGTCTTCTGTGGCCTGGCTGGGCAGAGGCTGCCAGGGTAGATGGAGACTGGCATGTGCTTGGGAAATCTTTTTGAGTTTCCAGTTTAGACTGCACTCAAGCTCCTGGGAACAAGGGTGTGAGTCATTCACAGTCACAGTGACTTCAGTGGTGCCCAGTCTCTAGCCTCCTTGTCATTGGCTTTGCAAGCTGGTGCAGGATCGTGCCATGAGTGCTGGGCGGAAAGCCCAGCTCAGCAGCTGTCTGCATGAGGTCATGGTCAGCAGATGTCCAAGGCTCACATGAACCATCTGGAGATGAGCAGGGGCTGACCTGACACTGCTGCCATGGGGAAGGGTGGGGCCGGAATGGGTCTGGGAGCTTGGGATGGAGACTGTAGCGTTGCCCAGGTGTCTCCTGTGAGCCCTGAGTAGTGTGTAAGAGTCCGAGTCTCACCCTGATGCTTACACATGCCCGTGTTTATTAAGTATGATCCTGCCTTGCACATGGACACAGTTCTTTGTCCTTGTGAGCAGGTGAGGCACCCAGGCACGGCAGGAAATGGTTAGGGAAGGTGCAGTATTTTCTTTGAGGAAGTTTGAGGGTTCTACTACCGAGAGAAACAGTCCCTGCTTTTCATCCAGAGAACCCCCCATGTGTAATCTTCTCTTGTGGGCATGGAAGAAGATGAAATTCTGTTCCATGTCTATATACATATATATTTATCTCAGCTGTGTCCCTGCTTAAGCTAGGTCTTTAATGGTGGAAACTGCCAGATGTGACAGGCAAGAGGGAGGTTTTTAGATGTGTGTAGGAACGCATTTTGTTCTTGAATGTTTGGGGCAGGCATTCTGTATCCATGGGTTTGATCAACTAAAGATGGAAAATATTTGAAAAAAAATTATTTCTGTGCTGAGCATGCATGGACATTTTGTCTTTGTCCTTATTCCTAGAACCACATAGCATGGCTTGCTAGCTTGTATTCACCTTGTATTAAGCATCAGAAGTAATCTAGAGGTGATTTCAAGGGCGAGGGTGGATGTGTGTAGTTTCTATGCAAAGCCCACACCCTTTCCCAGAAGATCTTGAGCAAGGAGGGTCTTGGAACCCATCCCGTTCATCTGCTGCTTCAAAAATTTTCAGTGGTGAAATGCATACTGCATGAACGCTGCCATTTTTTTCCTCTTAAATAATTTATTATTTAAAAAAAATAATGATCACATGGTTGATCAGGGTGGAAAGGATCAAGGTTTAGGGAAAATTGGGTGAATTTGTTGCTTCCAAATTTGCTATTTCTTCTTGTTGTTACTGGAGGAAAGGGAGAAAAAAAGGGGAAAACTGCTCATGACTTTCCACACGTCCCAGTACCCAGGAATGAGGAACCACCACTTCATATCAACCCAGAGTCTCAATGTGTACATATTCCAAGGGTTCCGTCCAAGTGGTTTGGATAGTTCTGGAATGCTGCCAATTTCACTGATCCGAGGATGATGTCGCCCTTCCAATGTCCATTAGTTCCATTCACCAAAATTATTTGTTGTCATTGTTTGTTTGGGGTTGTTGTCCAGTTAGTTCTGTTTTGCTGCCACAGCACCAAATGTGCTGCCTTATTCTCCATTTTACAGCAGGGCCTGTCTGCTGCTCCACCTATTTCATAGCGTAGGGCATGTTCCTGCTGGCGAGTCCAAGAAGCTGGAACAGATATCCCAAGCATCACCAGCTTCTCCACCTCTGGGGCTCACAAATTTGATACCCATCTATTACGTGGGCCCTGAGACCCAGATTAGGAGATCTAAGCCCTGCCAGATTCCCAACTCCGGGCTTCATGGAACCAATGTCCCCCTAAAAGGGGGCTCTGGGATCCGGACCAAGTGACCCACACTCCACCTCTTTCCCTGTCCTAGAGGCTCAGAAATCCATCCCCCACCACACATGTGGGCCTCATGACTGGAGCCAAATCTACCCTACCCCTGTCGGATCACTTATCCATGGGATTTATGTGCCTGGCCCCCGCTTGGCCAAGTTTGACATGTCTCGCCTCACCCGAGCTTCTGCTATCTTTTTGTGTCACCTGGCCCAGTCTAGTTTGCACCCTGTTCCAGCTCCTGTTGGTGGGTACTGCAGCCTGTCCCAGCCCAATCTGATTGCTATCCCAGTCCTAATGTGGACTGGCTGGTGTTGCGGCCTGATCTGGCTTCTCCTGCCCCCTTTGCTGGCTCTCAAATCTGCCAGTGGGTGTTATATGTTAGCCCAGACTGGTCTGTCCCCAGACCTGACCCACATATATGCCAGCGGGTACTGTAACCTGTCACGGCTTAGGCTGCTCCTTGCCTTGCTTCTTATGCTCTCCTACAGGGTCTGGAACACTGCCATTTTAAAGCACATGTGTGCAATAACTCTTTGTGTCATGCAAACCTGATGGCCTACACCTGGGAACCAGCAGCCTCCACGCCCCTTTCCCTTCTGCTTCTTTCTCTATGAGTTTGCCTAATCTGGTATCTCCCATAAGGGGAGTCCTATAGTGTTTGTCTTATTATGATTGTGTTTTTTTCACTTAGCACGTATCCTATTTTGTTGAAAAGATTAAGAGAGGCCGATATTTGGTACAGTGGTTATGCTGTCCCTCGGAACTCCATGTCTCATGTCAGAATACTTGGGTTTGAACCCCAGTTCCACTTCCAGCGTCCTGTGAGGGCACACCCTGGGAGGCCATAGGTGTTGATTCAAGTGCTTGGGTCCCTGCCACCCATGTGGGAGACCTAGTTGTTGATGTTTCTAGCTTTGACCTGACCCAGTCCCCGCTGCTGTACGTGTTTGGAGGGTGAACTAGCAGGTGGAAAACCTCTCTCTCTCTCTCTCTCTCTTTCTCTCTCTCTTGCACTCTCTCTGCCTTTCAAATGAAAATTAATTTTTCTTGAATAAAAGAGGGTATGCTTTGGGAGACTGCTATTATTGACCTTCAAGTATAGATGTTGGTAGCTCTTGTCATTTTGGTTAAAAATGCAGTCTTTCTCTATCTCCTTGGTCTACCTGGGAGGCCCTCAAATCGATTTGGGATTCAGAAATCATGTGAGTGATTTAAAACTGTGGCTTCCTGGGAAGAATCTCCTGGGAAGCTGGGTTTCTTGATTTATTTTTCAAAGCATCCATGTCAGCTGCTACCTTCCCACCATGGACCCCGATTCCCATCTTTCGTGCAGTTGGTAGGGCTGAAGTTGAAACCCAGTCAAGTGAGTCTGAGGCTGCTGTCCCTGTCTTTTCAACATTAGCCTCTGGGGTGACGGTTCAGAGGTTCAAGGGAGGCCTGGGGTTTGGATGTCTCTGCCCTGATGTGGAGCAGAATTAAGTAAGGCCCTTGTCTCCTGTGTCTCCTGAACAGTTTTGTCCAAGCTGTGCTTGTGATACTCTCTGTCTTCTTGTACTTGTTTGCCTACAAAGAGTACCTCGCCTGCCTCGTGCTGGCCATGGCCCTGGGCTGGGCGAACATGCTCTACTACACGCGGGGGTTCCAGTCCATGGGCATGTACAGTGTCATGATCCAGAAGGTGCGTTGGGTGAAGGGCCAGGGAGGACGGCCTGATGAAGGCCGAGTGAGGGCAGGGAGACGTGGGACTGGCAGGCCGCAGGCATGTGCTCAAGGCTTACGCTTCCATTGTGCCTTGTTTCTCACAGGTCATTTTGCATGATGTCCTGAAGTTCTTGTTTGTCTATATCGTGTTCTTACTTGGATTTGGAGTAGGTAATTGATGTGTGATTGTCTTGACTCCCGTACATGTGAAAGCACTTTTCCAAAGTTGAAATGACAAAAGCACACAGCAGCCTTCACAAAGACTCTGTCACCTGCCCATGGGGTGTTTTCCAGGTGTTGTTTATTGATTTCTCTCAATGACCTTCTCCCCCTCTTCCGCCACTACAAAGTAACTGAGGCTCGAAGACTTGAGCCTGTCGCTCTTCCCCGTTCAGTCCACTCCCACATGCCTCCCTGACTTTTATAATCCCAAGAAGCCTGAGAAAGCCTTGGCAGGTGCTTTGGACCCTCTTTTTTGCAGTTGGGGGGACTAATGCTGACTGATGGTCTTTGCAAAGTAGGGACAAGGAAATGCGTTGCAATACCTTCCTTTGCCCTTCAGGTTGTACTTTACCTCAGAGAACTTTGTGAGCGCCTCTGACCTGCCGAGGACCTGGCCGCTGGAGCCCACCCCTTTCAAATCACCCCATTTATAACAGAGAACAGCACAGGCCAGTTTTATTCCTAACTGTGTGTGCAGAGCAGATGTTGCTCCCAAACCAGTTGTCTCCTCTTCCCTTTTCTTTCCCTGTGAATGTTGGCCTTCAAAAGCAAGCAGTCTGAAGCTTTTATGGAGTGGAAAATTTGCTTATTTATTTTCTCCTCTGTCAGATCATTTATTCATCCATTCATTTTATTACTCAATAATTTGTCCATCCATCCTTCCACCCGTCCATCCATCCATCCATCCACCCACCTCCCACTCAGACATTCAGCAATGGACTGTTACGGTGGTATATGGGAAAGGAGAGAAAAGTGAAATCTCGCTAAAGTAGAACTCACAACATAGCATTGGGAGGAAACTCAGGGTCTTAAATTGTCAGGCATACAGGAGCTTCAAGATGAACGTGGGGGCCAGGGCAAGTGCACATGCATGCATACACATACACTCAACACACACTCACACACACAGATTATAATGAGCAACTCTGCTGGGCTGTGAGTGACCAAGGACCAAATTGTGAGGTGGAGGAGGGAGGGAGCTTTACTGGGTGAGAATGGCTCTGCAGGAAGTCAGGGCAGGGAACCCCACCTGGGACAGGCTCTGTGGGACCTGAGGCTGGAGATGGGTGTGAGTTGCCAGAGAGCAAGAGGCCACAGGCTTGCATTGTGGGTTTGTGTGGGTGCATGTCCGAGTGTGCATGAGTCTGTGGGGACAGTGAGCCAGGCGGAGAGGCTCATGGGAACCCATCCTGTCCTGTCCCCCCAGCCCTGGCATCTCTGATTGAGAAGTGCTCCCAGGACGACAAGGACTGCAGCTCCTATGGCAGCTTTGGGGACGCGGTGCTGGAGCTCTTCAAACTCACCATAGGCCTGGGTGACCTGAACATCCGGCAGAACTCCAAGTACCCCATTCTCTTTCTATTCCTGCTCATCACCTATGTCATCCTCACTTTTGTCCTCCTCCTCAACATGCTCATCGCCCTCATGGGGGAGACGGTGGAGAACGTCTCCAAGGAGAGTGAGCGCATCTGGCGCCTTCAGGTGAGTAAAGCTCTCCCCCTCCCACCCTGGGGACTCAGCTCAGCACCCAGTCACTGACAACCGCTGCACTGGTGGGGCTGGGGCAGGGCTTGGGAAGCTGCGTATTATGCCCCCTTGTGATTGACCAGACCTCTTTGGGGTCTTTGAGTGAGGGGCTAGGAAGCATGGTTCAACAGCCTGTGTGTGAGAGAGACCCTAGCTAATGGAGGAGCTCCGCTCAGACGTGACTTTGGTGATTGGGGGGTGTGGAGGGGTGACCTTAGGCTATGTTAACAGGAGTATAGGATCTGGGACAATGAAGGTGATGGTTCAACACTACTCAGTCCTGCCTTCACACTGCTCACCTGCTGCGGCTGCCAGTCCGTCTGGTGGGTCTATAGGGAGGACTGGAGGCTGCGCCTCACAGGTTGTTGGAACTGGGGCTGGAAGAAGGTGAGAGCTTTGGCAGATAATTGCTTAGTTGCCTATGAAGGAGGGAGCATCTCCCTTCAGGGGCCCCACAGGGCAGAGTGAAGATACATGGAGAGCAATGCAGGTAGGAAAATTGTTTAGGGACTGGCACCATGGCACAGTAGGCTAAGCTTTCACCTATGCTGCTAGCATCCCATATGCACACTAGTTCAAGTCCTGGCTGCTCCCACTTCTGATCCAGCTTTCTGCTTATGGCATGGGAAAATAGCAGAGGATGGTCCAAGTCCTTGGGACCTTGCATCCATGTGGCCTTGAAAATGCTCCTGGCTCCTGGCTTTGGATTGGCTCAGCTCAGGCCATTGTAGCCATTTGGGGAGTGAACCCGTGGGAAAATCTCTCTGTCTTTCTCTGTAACTCCTTTAAATAAAAATTAGAAAATAAAACAGAAAAATATTATTTGAAAAGCAGATTTATACACACACACACACACACAGAAAGAGAGAGAGAGAGAGAGATCCACTGATCCACTTTTCAAATGGCCACAACTGCTAGGCTAGCTGAAATCAGATACTTCGATTCCTGTGGGTCTCCCACAGGAGTGGCAAAGGTTCAGGTTCTTGGTCCATCTGCTGCTTTTCTACAGTCTTAGCAGGGAGCTGGATCAGAAGTGGAGCAGCTGGGACTTGAACCAGCACTCATATGGGATGCCAGTGTCACAGGTGGCAGCTTAACCTGTTTGAGACACAGCACTGGCTCTGAGAAAATCTTTGATGGGCACAAGGAAGTGTCTAGTTATGAAGGTAACTTCATTAGTTTGTGCATACTGCTCAGGAGAGACAGGACAGGTTATGTCCAGGAAAGCTGTCAGGGGTTTCCAAGTCTGGGTGGGACTCCACCATGTCTGAATCTTCCTCTGTGGGATTACAGAATCTCAGTATTACAAGGGCCCTGAGCTTCTGGAGACCTTATGTGGTTCCTAAAGCATTTTGTATGTCTTCTCCAAACATTTTGTTTTTCAATTTTGCCTTCTTCGGATTCACTGAACCCTCAGGCTGTATGCATTAAGCATGCACCTGACATAGAGCTGTGCTCTATGACTCTGAGCAACCTGCCAAGGCTTGTTTAATATCCCCAGAGAGCCAGGACAATCTTGGAGTTTGAGAAGATGCTGCCAGAATGGCTGAGGAGCAGATTCCGCATGGGGGAATTGTGTAAAGTGGCCGAGGACGATTTCCGGCTGTGTCTGAGGTAACTGAGGACATGGGTCTTGGGGGTGAGTAGAGGCAGTCAAGAAGGTATCACCACTCGCTTGCTGTAAACACAGCCTCTGACTTGGGTCTTCGTAGAAGGTGGAATTGACTGTTATGGGTCACAGGCTCTAAGGCAAGGGTGCTGGAGCTTCCTGAGAGGGAAAGGGGAATGGCCCACTCTGCTCTCCCCTTCTGTCCCTGTGGGGGTGCCTTAGCAGCTTCTCCCTATCCAGGGTCTGGCTTTGCAAGCATTGACCAACCTGACCCTCTCTGTTCTGTCTGTCCTGCGTGGGTTTTAACAGCTGTGGATGTGGAGCCTTTACCATTGGCAAGTGGAAGTGAGATAGCTGGTTTTCTTTTGCATGATTTATTTTCTTCATTTGAAAGGCATAGTGACTGAGAAGGAGGGGAGAGAGAGAGTGTGTGTGTGAGAGAGATCTTGTACCCTCTGGCTTACTCCCCAAATGGCCTCAAAGACCAAGACTGGGCCAGGCTGAACCCAGGAGTCAGGAACTTTTTTTGAACATGGGTTCAGGGGCCTAAATACTTGGACTATCTTCTGCTGCCTTCCCAGGCACATGAGCTGGGAGCTGGATTGGGAGTGTAGCAGCTGAGACTTGAACTGTACCCATATGGGATATCAATGTTACAGTAGGAGGCTTTACCTACTATGCCACAATACCAGCCCCGAACTTCCATACTTTTAGCCTTCACATCTTCCTCTAACGTGGTTCTCTCTGAGCATGGCAAGTGTGATGTCTAAAGATAGACACTTTATGCCTGTAGGAGCAACTTCTAGGATTTCGGAGTCACTGAGAGCTAAAAAGATCCACGAGGCTTAGGAAAATGGGCATCTAGGCAAATTTCAAACACTGACAGTCAGGATCTTGATCCCTGGAGTGGACAGAAGGAGAACTACTTAGAAAGATTATCCAGCCCAGCATTGTGGTGTAATAGGTTAAGCTGCTGCCTGCAAGCCTGGGGTCCCACGTGGGTGCTAGTTGGAGTCCCAGCTGTTCCACTTCCAATCCAGCCCGGGAAAGCAGTGGAAGGTAACCCAAATGCTTAGGCCCCTTGCCCTCATGTGGGAAACCCACTGGAAGCTCCTGGTTCCTGGCTTCAGCCTAGTTCAGCCCCAGCCATTGCAGCCATTTGGGGAGTGAACCAGCCTGGAAGACTCTCTCTGCAACTCTGCCTTTCAAATAAACAAAATAAATATTTAAAAAAAAGAAGCCAGAAAATCCAAATGTTGCTCCATTTACTTGTGTTTAATGAGATGCGGTTGCCAAGAAGTGAGAATAATAGTTACTCTTGCAGGATTAATGAGGTGAAGTGGACTGAATGGAAAACACATGTCTCCTTCCTGAACGAGGATCCGGGGCCTATCAAACGGACAGGTAACTGCTGCAAAGCATTATGGGGTCTAGTCTGGTTGGTGTGACCTTGGGCCAATCAAGTTTGAGGGTCCTGGCTTCTCTCCCTCTGTGACACAAGAGGGTTGCCCTCTGTTGGTTCTCAAGTCTTTCCCAGCTGGGACAATTTCACAAGCTTAGTTGGAAAACTTCTAAAAAGTGGGTGGTGCCATAACACATCAGACACAGCATGCATAAATAGTCAAGATTCTGAAATACTTGGATTATTATTTTTTACAGCAGACCTCAACAAGATTCAAGATTCTTCCAGGAGCAATAGCAAAACCACTCTGAATGCGTTTGATGAAATAGAGGAATTTCCAGAAACCTCGGTATAGAAGCGGAGCCCTGAGCTGGTGTGAGCTAGGGCTGGACTGAGAGGCCCTTGTCAGTTGGTCTGAGTGGGCAACACCCTGGAGTTTTGTTAATTGGCAAAGTACACCCATGGCCACTGGTCCTGGCTGTGGGAGTGTCCTGAAGTTCTGGGTGAAGTCCCTGGTTTTACCATCGTAGGTCAGTAAGTGGGGGGTGGGGAGTGGGGGCGGGAAGAGGCGGGGCCTGGAGGCCAGGGTCGGAATCTTCCTGCTGCCAGCGACTCTGTCTCTCCTAATCATGACCCCAGCCCAGGTACTCCACGGACACCCACCCACTGTGCTTGGGTTGCTTGAATTCATGGGAAACTTTTGATTCTGTCTCAGGACGTGCAGGGTGCTTGAACTGAGTAGAGCTGGATGTCCTGCGGGAGGAGGGGAGTGAGTTCTGGAAACAACCTTCTAGAAACTTCAGGAAACAGGAAGCCACCCTTGGAAAGAAACTTGGGGCTCCGGATGTCTTAGACCAAGGGAGATTCTTTTTTTTTCAAGTAGCATGATTAACACAGGAGTTTATGTTCAGTAGAGAAAAGACATTTCAGTTTTGAATGAAAATTACTTCAGATGAAGAATGTGACTTTAAAAAAACTGAGATACAGGGTTTTGGGCTTGGGGGCTGGATAGAAGTGTTAGAAGCCTGGCCTCAGGGTGGTTGGGCAAGGACAAAAGGCTTTTCTTCACACACACAAAAGTTCACAGGAGACCCGTGGGTGGGACCTGCCTGCAGGCTGGGATCTGGGTGAAAGGGCTTGGCTCCGTGTCCCCATCTCCCTGTGGTGCCTTGCAGGGATCATGGCTTCCTCTGAAACAAAAACAGCAGCTACTCTATATATGCCCTCGAATCTCAGAGATTACTGGTGGCTGTCAGTACTTCTTTTGAGGGGATGCCTAACAAAATACTTGAAATGGCACTGGTAGTAAGTGCTTTTGTGAACTGTGAATTCGAAGCGGAAGGGGAAGGCTCGTGAGAGAGGAACATTGGCCAAGACTCGGGGCTTATTTTTAGATCTTCTTCCTCTGGTGTGCTGTCGCTATGATTACTCAGTTTGGGGCAGAGGTGAAATGGAATGGGGAAATTTTTTTTTTTTCTGGTGACCAGAGCCTAGACAAGCACAAATCCACTCTACCTCTGTTTCTCTGAGGGGCCGGGGCGGGGGTGGGGGGGGTGGTTTAGAAGGGAAATGATCAAGATGGTCACCATGAGTTAATTTTTAATTTCACATTTTAAAATTTATTTATTTGAGAGGTTGAGATAGAGGACTCCTATCTGCTGGTTTGCTCTTTTTTTTTTTTTTTTTTAAGACTTATTTATTTTTGTTGGAAAGGCAGATATACAGAGAGGAGGAGAGACAGAGAGGAAGATCTTCTGTCTGATGATTTATTCCTCAAGTGGCCACAATAATTGGAGCTGAGCTAATCCGAAGCCAGGAGCCAGGAGCTTCTTCTGGGTCTCCCACATGGGTGCAGGGTCCTTTGGGCCATCCTCAACTGCTTTCCCAGGCCACAAGTAGGAAGCTGGATGGGAAGTGGGGCTGCCAGGATTAGAATCGGCGCCCATATGGGATCTCACTGCGTTCAAGGTGAGGACTTTAGCTGCTAGCCATTGTGCTGGGCCCTGGTTCTCACTTCAAATGCTTGAATAGTGGCTCCAGGCTGGAGCTGACACCAGGATCCAGGAACTCAGGCCAGATCTATTGCATGGCTGGCTGAAATTTAATTACTTGTGCCAATACCACTGCTTCTTGGGGTCTGCAGGATCAGGTAGCTGGAACCAGGAGTGGAGCGAGGAATCAGCTAAACTCAGAGACTCAGTGAAGGATGAGGGTTTCTTAACTGCTAGGCCAGGCACCTGTCCCTGAATTTTAAATGACACAAAACTCTATTTGGCTTTCAGACAACTTGACAATTTGATGGTTAACCTGACTTGAAGCAAACTGAGTCCTGGCCAACCACCATGTTCCTTCTGGGCCAGTGTTTCTTTCCTGGCTGCTTTGGGCTGGCAGTTTAGCTAGATGGGCAGAAACTCAGCCTCTCTGCCCCTGATGGGGCTGGGCTGGGGAGAGGGGGGGAAAGGTAGAAGACACAGCACTGAGATCTCTATGACTCCTGGCAGTCCCCACACTTCCAGCCAAGCCAGGGAGTCCACAGGTGTGCTAGGTCATAGGGTGAGGGGTGGGAGTGGGGCGCTTAGGTGGGAATTTGTGAAGGAGAGAAGATGTGAGGGGTTGTCAAGGGAGCAGAAGCAGCTCCCTTGGGCAGATGGGCAGAACTGGCAAAAGAACCAGAAAAAGAATGTTTCATTCAGTCCAGCGACTACTCCAGGCATTGGAGCTTTTCAAGCTGAAGCAGTTTGAACAGTTATTAGGGACACTAGTGAAATGATAATTGGGGGAACATTAGGATTCTGTCCAGTGTGAAGATTCTGTGGCCATGTCTTCGGTTCGTAGTCACCTCCTTGCTTTATGGTCTGCGTGGGAAGGGCAGCCATTTGGACCTGTGTGCCATGAGCCCTACACCATGGAGCTGGGGATTCCTGCGCTGCTTTGCAGGTGCTGCTAAGATACATGCACGTGGCTCCCTATTTCCCACTTGGACAGAAGTGGGAGGTTGAGCAAATGGAAATCAGTAACTGGGTCTCCACCTTCCCCTGCATGTTCTCCTGTGGATCTGTGTGGAAGGTGTTGGTAAGACAATTGTCTGTACTGGGTGTTCTTCCAAAAGGCCTACAGTCTAGAAGCTCTGAGCCTAGGTAGATTTTCCAAGGCAAAGGGAAACAGTGAGTTAGTACCCAAGCGAAAAGAAACCTCCCATTTTACCCCTGGAGACCAAATTGAACAGAACATGGGATTGTTCAAAGTTGTGTGGGAAGTTATTTCTGGTCTAGAGAGAGCCCAGTTTTTTTTTTTTTTTTTAATTCTTTTATAAAGCACACATACATGTTCAGTATACTTGAGTCTTGTTTTGTGGTTGGCAAATGTCAGGGCCTAGGGCTTTGGTTTCAAATAGTTCATCTGGCAGTCAACATTGTCTCCATCATCCTTGTGACTGGTCTAAAAGTCAAGTGTATGCACATACACACACACACACACGCACACACACACCCATTGGAACCCATTGGAACTCATGGGCCTATCAGGACATGTTGAAATTCTGTGATTTACATTTCAGTAATTTAAAGAGAAGGTGTTTTCCAGGGATGGGATCTCTCATGCTCAGATGATGGTGTTGGCTGCGAATGTTCTTTCCATGGAACTTTGCTCAGAAAGAATTCATTATTTTGGACATGATGTGAGGTGTCTGTAACAAAAAGGATGCTTCTCTTCCTCCCTGGGATATGGAAGATGTGCAAGGTTGTACTGTGAAGTCACTAAGCTCTTGGGAGGCTCCTGCCCGAGACAGCCCAGTGATATTGATGTTCCTTTCCTTCTGCAAGGCCTGATGCGCTGCGCCCTGTTGCTCTGGGCAGGGCCCAGGTGGGCGAGGCCGTCACCTGAGCCAGTAAGCCATACTTGACTTCTGCATCGATTTACACGTTGTTTTGTAAACTGTGATCTTGCTTCCAAACACAGAATTGTCACCCCCTTCTCACTGAATGTACCTGCTCTTTGTCAGTAGTGAACTGCATGTTTGTTCTTAGTGCCACATGTGTGGGAAACTCTATGATCAAGAAGGAAATCATAAGAGCAATCGCATTTTACTCCCATGGAAGAAATGCTATTTTTTGATTTGTAATAAATATTTATTTTGCCTTGTTATGGTCATGTTTTATCCTTGCCTGGGATGTGCCAAGGGGAAGCCCCATTAGCAATCGTAGGGTATTGCAGAGCAGGAGTAATGGGAAGGCCAGCTTTCGCATGGGAAGCCTGCTCCATGGTCCTGGTTCAGAGACGGAGCCAGCAAGTACTAAGCCATGTCACCTTCAAACAGTGTTTGTGTCTCAAACTGCAGTTATGTCCAAGACTCCACATGAACCCATCAGCAACATTGGAAGTAGTTTATGAAGGAGGTTCAGAGAGTGGGATCAGTGTGCCCGAGGCTTCTCAGCCAGAAAAGGATACCCACTCAGGATGGATGACCCCCAGACAGTGCTCTGTCCACCATGCCCTGCTGGCTCACCATTTATGTTGCATGGATCTAAGCCCATGGCTCCATCCAGAGACCAGAAAGGTGAAATTCCCCTTGTGTACCAGAATGGATATGAAAGAGCTAATGCCAATACTGTCATCATGCCTGTCAGCCCAGTTCTCAAGATGGGCATTACTTCATTCTTTTGGGTTACTTTCAAAGGGTGCAACCTCAAAGTTAGTGACAGGGCACTGCTTTGTCTGGCGGGGTTGTAGAACTTGAGATCAATTCAACAGAATACTATATTTGGTGAATTATTTGCTAAGTTCCAATGATTCCTTGAATAATCTTCTGCAGCAGGATGTGTCTTATTAAGTGGCAAAGAGATGTAAATTGTATGTAGTCTACATTTCCAGCTTAAATAGACTTCGGTTTGTAATTCAGGCACCTGGCATGCCAGGGAACATTCTAGGTGGACTGATAAGAGAGCATGGAAGCTCCCGTCATAGGGTGTATTTCTTCTGGCAATGGAACTTGAGGCTGAAGGGTGTGAACATTTTCATGGATTTTAGTATGTTGAAAAAATTGCCTTGTAAAGAGGATTCTATAATTAAAAAAGATTTATTTATTTTTATTAGAAAGGTAGATCAGATTATGGAGAGGAGAGACAGATCTTCTATTTGCTGGTTCACTCCCCAAATGGCTGGAGCTGAGCTGATCCAAAGCCAGGTGCCAGGAGCCTCTTGCAGGCCTTGCATATGGGTACAGGGTCTCAGGGTTTTGAACCATCCTACGCTGCTTTTCCATGTTATAAGCAGGGAGCTGGATGGGAAGTATAGTAGCCAGGACATGAATTGGCGCTGATATTAGCGTTTACAAGGTGAGAATTTGGCCACTGAGTCATCGTGCTAGGTCCAATATAATTTTTTTTTCAGAATGTGATTATATATGTCACACTGTAAAGTGCCCTCATACATGTTTGTGATCTTAAAAAAAATTAGTTCTGTAGTTTTGATGAGAATATTATCCCAGTTTACTAGGTAAGGAGGAAGGGGACTTGGAGACAGACGAAATGACATATCTGTGTCACAAAGCATTGTCCTAACCTGGGGATTCAGGTTCCCTCAAGTTTACTTAGTCCACCATTGAAGGACACCCTAATTTCCCATCATACCAGGTTCCCACTCTGACAGTGACAGCAAAAGGAAGCAATTCAGTCCCGTTCTTCAAGAATGTATCTCACCTACTCCACTGGGGGTATGTAGTCAGTGTGGCAGACATTGAATGTCTAGGAAGGTGGTGAAAGGCGAGGAGAAGGAAGTTAAGATTTACTGAGTGCTTACTATGTATCATGCTATTTTTTTTAAAACTATCCTATTTAATCTTTTAAAGAAATATTTATTTCATTTGAAAGGAAGATTTACAGGGAGAAGGAGAGACACACATCTTCAATTAATAGGGAACTGGATTGGAAGTGGAACAGCCAGGACTAGAACTGGTGCTCAGGTGGGATGTCAGCGCTTATAGGCAGAGGATAAGCCTGTTGTGCCACCGCACTTGGCCCCTATTTAATTTTGACAGTAACAGTCTGAAGGATGTAGAATAAGGTGAGTTTTACTTGGAATGATGGGGCATATTCAGGAAGTGAGCAGGAAAGAAGATGGGGGGAAAGGCATTGATGTGGTAGGTTATGGAGATGTTTCAGAGAGAAGGGATGCTTGTGTGCATATTCTTATGCTCCTGACCTTTATTGGACTGTATGAAATTGTAGACACTGGAAAAGACTTCGTTAACGGCCTCAAGGTGGGATGGAAAGAAGGTGGAGGGGGCCAAGGGATAGCTAAAGCTAGATACGAGATCAAGACAGCATCATACATTCATAAAGAATGAGAGCTGAGTTGCAGGTGGAAGTAAACCCAGGAATTTTCTAGGACAAGCTCAGATGGAGCTGGTAGACTGGGGAATGTAGGGGGAAATTCTAGGTGGAGGCAGCCATCTGCGTGAAGGCACACAGGGATACAATAACACGGAGGGCTCCGGAACAGACAGAACCAGAGGGAAGATGAGTTCAGAGAGGCTGTGGGGAAGACAGAGGCAGATCATGAAAGGCTTCTGTGCTAGGAATATGAACTTGGATCCTCTGTTAGGACTTACTCTGCGCTAAGCACTAAGCCAAGTGCTTACAAGAATTAATCCACTTAATCATTCCAATACCAGAGGGGAGCTCTGAGGATCATCTTCAATTCTAGAAAAATGAGTCATTAGATTTTTAGAAATAAGCAAAGAAACATAAAACAAAGCAGATAATACCACTGATGAATGCCTTATAGTTCTTAGACAGTCACATCCGATTAGGAGATTGTAGACATTGAGGCAGGGAGGGGCTGGCATTTTGGCGTGGCTGCTGGGGAAAGCTGCCGCCTACAACTCCAGTACCCCATATGTACAAGTTGATTCACTTCCAATCCAGCTCCCTGCTGATGGCTTGGGAAAGCAGTGGAAGATGGTACAAACGCTTGGGCCTCTGCTACCCAAATGGGAAACATGGCTGAAGCTCTTGGCATTGACCTGGCCCTGCACTGGCTGTTGCAGCCACCTGGGGGAGTGAATCAGCAGATGGAAGATTGGCTTTAATGGGTCCAGCACGGCAGCACCAGCATCTGGGTGCTGGTTCGAGTTCCGATTGCATCTGATCTAGTTCCCTACCTATGGCTTGGGAAGGCAGCAGTGGATGGCTCAAGTTCTTGGGAATCTGAATTCATGTGGGAGACCCAAAGCAGCTCCTGGCTCCTGATTTCAGACAAACTCAGCTTAGGCCATCGTGGCCCTTTGGGGAGTGAACGTGGATGGAAGAATTCTCTTTCTGTCTCTCCTTTTCCCTTGTAAATATGCCTCTTAAATAAAAAATAAATTTTTTTTAATTGAGTCAGAGAAAATTAGACCTCATAACAGTAAATGATCCAGAAATTGAAATAGTGGCCTAAGTTGCACATCGTCAGCTTTATAAATAATTGAAATTTAGCGGGAGAAGCCAAAATTTACATCTGGAAGAAACTGACCTAGAAAAATTGGACTGTGAAGTAAGACAAAAAGGAATGTCTACAGTGGGAGGCAGAAAGCTGGTAAAACTTGTGAGGTACAAAAGATGATTAAATTTTTGCTACAGAATTCAGAAAGGAGTTTTTTGTTTCAATGAAAATTTTGGTAAAGTATAAGAACAGATGTTCATAACTGTGAAATGTTTCGTTGTATTCTACAGAACATTAAGTATGGCATGAAATGGGCTTTGGTGGGGTTTCTTCTGGAAGAATAAGGCCATCTGGGTGTGTGTCTGTGTATTTCTTCCAGGTAACCTCAGCGTTTTTGATAAGTATATCTGAAGCCAAAAACATGGGCCTGGGTCCACATCATGGGATTAAAATCCCTCTTTTCTTGGCAGTTACAGCCTGAGGGGAGGGAGGGTATATCCTGGGGAAGATAGAGGCCTGTGCTCCCTGCAGCTGGGAGGGCGGGAGGGGCCGGAGCACTGGGCTCCCTGTCTGTGCACGAGGGGCCATCAGAGCCCCTCCATGCAAGCAGGATGTCACCTTCACCATCATCCCTGAGTCCTCCTCTGTATTCCCTCTGCACAAGTGCATCTGAAGCCCTCCCATGTATATCACAGTCACTGCTGAGGCTTACAGACGGGATGCATAGTGTGCTACCTTCAATTCAAACATGAAAACTGAGAAATACAACCTGCATCATGAATTTCTGGCAGTTTTCATATGTTACTCGATGACATGCAACACTTAAATATTTATTTATTTAAAAGCAGAGTTACTGAGAGAGAGGGAAAAAGAGAGAGAAAGAGAGATTCTTCCATCTGCTGGTTCATTACCCAAATGGTCAGGGATAGGCTGAAGCAAAACCAGTAGTCTGGAATTCCAACTGGATCTCAAGGAGCCCATGCTCCATCCTTCACTGCTTTCCCAGGCCATTAGCAGGGAACTGGATGGGAAGTGCAGCTGCTGGCACTCATATCAGATGCTGGGTTGTGGGTGGTAAGCATCATGCACACCCCAACAGGCAACATTTCATTCTATGTAAGTAGCATCTTCTTCAAGTTTACATTTACAAGTTAAAAGCTATTTATTAAGAAAGTTAAATTATTCAATCATAAGGTAAAAAAAAGTGATACATAAATGGAAAATGTATTTTTTGAATAAGATATCTACATAAAATACAATACCTTTAAATATTTTCCTTAATGCACTGTTCTCTTTGAAAATTTTGCCTGGATGCCTGCTGGGCCAGGCACTGAGGGAAGTGCTGTGATGAAGCTAAGGCACAATTTTACTCTCCCAAAGCTTACGAACTAGCAGGTGTTTTCAAGATGTTGCACAATAAGTGAGCTAGGAAGGCTGCCTAGGGTGAAGAGCAGCGAATGCCTTTTGCGTTCAGCGTCAGTGTGGTTGTCTTGGCAAAGGCTTCCTTCTTCTCGTAATAGGCAGCTTCATTAACAAACACTGGATACACAGTGCAGTCTCCACCCAGGGCAACAATCTTTCCATCGAGGGTCAGAAATACCGGGTCTTCAGGGTGTAATGGTTTCCAATCTTGATCCTTTAGGAAACAACAGAAATAGGTAAGTCATTCTTCTATCTTCTCCCACTTTAAAAATGCTGTCTCAGCATTGTTTATTCAGTAGCATGTTAACTCCATGGTGCTGTAAATTTTTTGTTGTAATTTCATTCCTATTGTTGACTTTGTTTCATGGTTTCTCATTTAAGGAAATGTATAATGATGGCGTAATAGAGACTATCATATCCAGGTGTGAAGATACAATACAGTATGCATCTCTACTTCCAAATCAAAGATGGACTCCCAGAGAAACTGTTGGATATATTTGACAATAGGATGCTGGACTGTCTGGCATTGTCTGTACCAGCAATGTCAGGAAACACTTAAATAACAGAGTGATGGACTTATGACTGCTTATGAAGAACTATACTATTGTAATAATCTTGGAAAAATCAGTTTGGGGGGGCAATTTGGGGAGGGGGTAGGGAAACCCCAGAGCCTGTGGAATTGTACCATAAAATTCAAAATTAAAACATACACACACACACACACACACACACACACACACAGTGCTGTCTTAGGAGCAAATCATAGTCTTGTGTTATTTTAAAACAGACACTTGAGAGAGGCACCAAGGGACAGGTGGGTGATCTGGCTAATCTGAAACTGTGCAGTGAATCTGGGCAGCAGTTTTAAAAGTTCTCCATTTAATCCTTATCATTCACACCTGGAAAGTTTGCTCCATTCTTGGCTTATCTTGAATGTTGCTGAAGAGCTAGATGAAATATGTATGTGCCTAAACCCATATTCTGCTTCTTGCCAGCTCAAGTTAAGTTTTGTTCAATCAAATTTGGGGACTATCCATTGGGAGCCTTGCAGGTACAAGATATTCTGCTGGAGATATAGACATCAGCCGCGTGTTTCTCCAAGAGGTTTTGTTCTGATGGAGACTGGCCAGAAGAGGCATGGGGGGGTGGGGCTGGAGAAAAGTCTAGGACAGGTGGATGTATCCCAAAATGTGTCCCCTTGTCATAATGACTGACTGACTGGCAGAGTTCCACCCCTGTTACACCACAGCAATCCAAGGGCAGTTCTTCTCCAACTCCAACGTGCTGGCAAATCAGCCAGGAGACTTTGCTGAAATACAGATTCTGGTTCTGTGAGTAAAGGGTGAGCCCCAAATTGCGCATGTTAGCATCTCCCAGCAGCGTCATTCCTCCTGTGGCTCTCCCCAATCTCAATGTCTATGGTAACAAATGGGAGCGTTAGGCACAACACTGGGGCTGCAGAAACAGCATCACAGTGATTGTCTCAGACCTGGCTGCACATTACATCCACCTGTGTAACTCCATGGTTCTATTTTATTAAAAAAAACTTAAGGGGCTGGCATCATGTTATACAGCCACAACCTGCAGTACTGCCATCCCATAGTGATGCCAGTTCAAATCCTAGCTGCTCCGTGTCTGATCCAGCTCCCTGCTAATGGCCTGGGAAAGCAGTTAAAGATAGCTCAAGTCCTTGGGTCCCTGCACCCCCGTGGGAGACCTAGAAGAAACTCCTGGCTTGACAGGTCCAGTTGTGACATCTGGGAGTGAAGCAAAGAATAGACCTCTCTCTCTAACTTTGTCACTCAAATAAATAGGTAAGATCTTAAAAAAGTGTAATAAGATTTTAGACTTAAAATATGCAGTATTTATTGTTTGCTGATAGTTTTAGGAGTTTTGACATGTACATGATTCCATCCCTATCCCTCTGACCACTCATGCTACCCTTTAGAGTTCATTGGGGTTTCATTTTGTTTTGTTTTTGTTTAAGACCAGAGTGGTATCACAGCTCGGGAACCAGTGCTTTTCAGGCAGATGTGGCCCAGGATTATTGTGGGAACTTCTTCAGCAGCAGAAGGCCGGCCTTACCTCAGAGCAGATTTGTCCCAGTCATTTGTACAAGCAATTCAAATAGGTCTATAACCTGCAAGTCTGGTTATCTGGTCTAGAGTTATTACACAGGCAATTGAACTGGGACAGTGATTTTTCAAAACTGATTATCCAAATCAGTAAGACTGGCTTATGTCACAGTCTTGGCACTGTGTGTGTTAAGAAAGCTCTTCAGCAAGTGCTTAGCCAGGGACCAAAGCCTCACCCAGCAGGTCTGTACCACCTCTGGGCCTCTGAGTGTATAGAGATGGAGCTTTTGAGATTCTTCACTCCTTCTTGCCTTTCCCAATTTAAGTCTCTTATAGTCCTCCAACTTCACGATGCTCTGATAGCACCAATCATGCAAGGAGAGTCAAGGTGTGGTGGCAGAGAGCATCCCAGAGAAAGAGGTTCTGATGGCTTAGCTCTCACTTACTCAGTGGTGGACACAGGGAAGCAGCAGCTATGTGGTCAACTGCAAAAAGCCCTGCTATTGGGGCTGTCATTGATAGTTACGTGGCTATGGGAAGGAGTGAACTTCTGACCTTTTGTCATTTGGAGATGGCACTTGGGTAGGAAACACTTTCTCTGGCAGGTCTCGTCTGCTTTCTCCTCTCCCACCTCACTGTTCCATCACAACACCCATCTCTCTCTCTAGACCATCACGTAGACTTTATTGTATCTCAACTATAAACTCCAGGGGAGTGAGGTCCTGCTTGCTGATGTGGTCCCTGAGCCAGCAAAAGTCTACTCAGTGTTGAGTGAGGGTCTGAGCATCTTCTGTGTGCTACAGAGCTTTGGAGAACATCAAATGGGCTATCAGCGCTAAAGTGCTATTTGCATTTTTTTTCCCAGTGGTTTAAAGCAGCAAATGTTACCTGTAGGTTAGGATGTATGACAGCAGCAATCTCTCCACTTCTATTCCTGGGGTAATCAACTTTCTCCATGACTTTGTAGACCTCAACAGCACAGGGAGGATATTCTTTTCCTGTGGGAAAATCAGTACAGATAAATCACAACTACAGAACATTCCATAAAGGAAAAAAGTTAATGGGAAAATAAGGATTTGATGAGAGGCCTTTATTTGGTGCTCGTTTTCTTGATTCTATCAATCTGGTCATTGAGGAATAGCTGAAGTAAGTAAAACATTTTAATAAACACATGAGCTAGGTTATGAACACAGCAAATGAATCTAGGTTCCAATAGCTATTTCAACACTCAAGGGCTACGTTTTATAACTATATATCTATATATGAAAGAATCTCCAAAGTATCCATGGAAAACACATTTCTAAAAAACTTGTGTATAATTTCCAACCTACACAAAAGCAAATTTATCATTCAATTTAGTGAGCTTTTTAAAGCATGAGCACACACACATGTAAACATACACATAGGAAACAGCTCTTATCTACTACTTACCTTGATTGAAAAGATGTATGAAATCTAGGGCATGCTTAATAATTTTTCTCATTTGATCCAAAATATCAGCTCTCAGAACCCCTTGAGGCTGAGGACCAACTTCTATCCCTAGGTACAGAGTCACATTTATATAAGAATTAGAACATACTATAAAATGGAGCACTTCAAATGTAGTGAGAGCTAGAATCCCATCATCAAATTTATTATAAAGGTAGACTATGTAGCATGGTGGAAAATACATGAAATCTAATGTCAGACAAAAATAAAGCAGAACAGCTGTATGTTCGAGTGATACGTACACAGTGAATAAAGACGAGGAGACAATATTGGGGGGAATCAGAGTGATGTTAAAGTAGTAAGATCTTGAGTTTTTTTTTCTTTAACTTTCCTTTGCATTTAAAAACAATAGGATATTAGAAGTAGACCAATTTAAGTGACATTAACAGAAATGTTGTCACAGGTTTAACATTTAGCTTTTGACAGGAGGAAGGCCATCTATGTAGTTGCAGAAATTTAATCTGGATGAATACAGATTTAAGTCAATAGGACAATCTAATGTGACTATGGAACAACACTTTTGCCCTCAACGTAACAACTCAATCACAAAATGGTTTGAATTTGTCATAGGAAAAGTTTCTGATGCCCAAAAGGCAGTGATTGCATCATCAGTCTGCTCTCCATGACTGCCAGCCATCAGTCCTCACTTGTATACACTACTCTTTCCCCAAACCGTTTATACGGTCCCTGTCCTCCTGTTCAAGTCCTTTGCAAAGTTGAGAACTAACTAAACAAAAAATCAAAAAAACAGCTGCTTTTGTGTCTCAAATAAGATCATGGTCAATGTGGGAAAGCAAAGAAGATTGTGGTCCTTCTTCTGTGTTCTGTTGCGTGCGTGTGTGACAGAGACGGAGAAAGAGAGATACCAGAAAGGATTCAGCTGTAGCAAACTTTACCAAGATGATACTATCGTGTATCAGCTGACTTGGCAACAGTACGCTAGTAGCTTGCAGACAGCTATCAGAAATGAAGGCAAATTTGGGGCAGTAGTCTAGGATAGTATAAAATGTGGACCCAGAAAGGGCCTCTGACACTAAATGTGGTTTTGTTTTCTATGAGTGGATAATATGAAAGTCTTCCAAATAAAAGAGCAAAGTCGGCAGAAGAACATGTACTTCTTCTGTATGATTTAGAATGAACTTAATACTTACTCATATTGAAATGTTTTGAATATTTGGTTCTGTTTGCAAGGGCACACATATCAGCAGATATTTTTCCTGGCTAAGAGCCAGGGCCAACCTTAATTTTTCTAAGTTTGGAACTCTTATGCATTTGTTTGGTGCCTCAAGCAGGATCTCTATCCCTTATTGTTAAATTTTTGATATGTCTCTACTAGTTACCTGTATTTGCATATTTAGTTGGCATTGGTTGATCCCTTAATTATGCAATAGAAGTACCAATACTTGAGCAAGCAGGTTAAGTTTTGAATTTAGTTTGCTTTTATTGTTAACTTACTTTTAAATTAGATTACTCTGAGTTGAAACATTTGAAATTTGAGAAAAATATAATTATAATAGTGATTTTAATTGTAGTCTGAAGATAATTACGTGAATAGACTACTCAGAAAAGAAAATAGAAAATAACAAAAAAAAGCATGTGTCTGAGAGTGTACAAGAGTGTGGGCCACATGTCAGAAAGTGATTCCACAGCCTTATAGCTGGGAAAACAAGAATGGACAAGAAACAGAAAGCAGGTGCCAAGAGAGAGGCTGAGAAATAGATTTCTATGGGATTTTGTTTTGCATTTCTTGAAGGTCTTGTGGGCCAGACACTGACCACCTTTACTCCAGATTATCTGTCCAGGCCCCAGGATGTTTGTGCGGGGGCTGGGGGCGGAGAACAGCCTTGGGAGATATGGATGATGTTTTCTGGTTTGCATAGGGCAGGTGTGCTTACAGCTCATAGTAAAAAGAACTCCAGTCCTCAGCTCAGTGTTTCTCTTCTGGGAGACAAATCACTGGTGTAGGTGTCGTCTGACTCTCCACATCACTTCGTGAGAACCGGGGCTTGGAGCGTGGTGTAGAGATGCTGACTCTCTGCTATTACTATTGTTAACATCTAGTTGTCTGTCTCTCAGGACTTTTCCTGTCTCCCACCAGCATTTACCCAGCAGTGGCACGTTAACCTGCAGGCTGATGCCTGCAATGAGGGCAATACATCAGGCCCTTTCCAGTTCTTCTAAGGGGAAGACCAGAAAATAGCCTGGAGTAGGTCAATGGGATAAAGAGACCCATTGTTTTCCCGATCCAGTCAAACTTGACCCCTCTGGACAATCTCCTGAAAGTATGTATTAGCATGGTTAGATGGATAATACTCTATATGTAGCCATCATTACTGGCTCCAGTTTCAGCTGTTCCCATTTCCTATCCAGCTCCCCGCTTATGGCCTGGGAAAGAGCAGAGGTTGGCTCAAGTCCTTGGGACCCTGCAGCCACGTGGGAAACCTGAATGAAGCTCTGGTTCCTGGCAACAGACTGCTTCGGCTTTGGCTTGTTGCAGCCATTTGAGAGTGGATGGAAGATCTCTCTGTCTTTCTCTTTGTAATTATGCTTTTCAAATAAGTACATACCATTTAGCAAAAAAGCCCAGTTTTTTTTTTTTCTTAAAAACGATTCCTACTGTGGTACACATCGGGCTGTGGTTATTGCTTGCTTATTCACTTGTCTTTTCATCATATGCAGAGCTCTTTAAGGTCAAATTGTGTGCCTTGTTTATGATTTTTATCTCTGGAACCTAATTTCTAGTCAGTAGGCACATCCCAATATCTGTTGAAAGTAACATTTTGGGCCTGGCACGGTGCCTAGTGACTAACGTCCTCGACTTGCATGTGGCAGGATCCCATATGGGCGCCGGTTCTAATCCTGGTGACCCCGCTTCCCATCCAGCTCCCTGCTTGTGGCCTGGAAAAGCAGTCAAGGACGGCCCAAAGCCTGGGACCCTGCACCCATGTGGGAGACCCAGGAGAAGCTCCTGGCTCCTGGCTTTGGATTGACACGGTTTCGGCTGTTGTGGCTGCCTGGGGAGTGAATCATTGAACGGAAAATATTCCTCTTTGTCTCTCCTCTCTATATATCTGACTTTCCAATAAAAAGAAAATAAATCTTAAAAACAAAAAAAGAAAGTAACACTTTTTTTTGGAATGGGTTTGGGGAAATTTCTCTAGGAGGGGGCATCTGGATTGAGTCTTAGAATCTGGCCAGAGTAATTTGAAGCACCAATGAAATTATATAAATGAAACCAGAAGGCGGCTCACTGGGACTGAGGACATTTGGTACAGTTAATTAAAGTCAGCCTGATGTTAACTTGCTTGTTACTTGACAATGATATGCAAAACAGCTACAAAGGCTCTTTCAAAACCTTTTTCTCAGAGTGTCAGCTAGGACATACCTTCTTTAGCTGTGACACTGGGAAATGAGACTTACCCACAGGATACTTGGCTATGGAACGAGTGGTTGCATATTTGAGAGAAGGGTGCTCAGTAAGATAAATGTGGCAGGGTAACGGAGCCAGAGAAGCCTGCAGACAATTGAGAACACTCCTCTCAGTATGTCACGCCCATGCCCTTCATTCTCCTTTCTGTTACACAGTCACTCATGCCCTCGGAATATTTTTTTATTTAATCAGGTAAGGTTCATGAGAGGACTTGATGAAACATACTGAAAAATCCAACATTTTTATAGTTTTGCAAACATGCAACAGCTTTTGTTGGAGACATTTGTGGAGAAGATACATTACACAATTCTCTGGAACTATGATCAAAGAATGTTTTCCTTTTAAATGGGTTTTGTTGTTTTTATTATTATCTCTGCTTACACTTACTGTTTACTGTTGGTCTCTTGTAAAATCCTGTGTCTAACCCTGGGACCAGGTTATCCTGGCTACGTGGGTCAAACTCTTCGCACTAAATCAGAGTAACTCTCCAGAAGGAAGGTTATTTATTACATAGAAATACAATAAATATATAACACAATATTTATATTATTTATATAGGCACATAATTTATTTATCTTTACATTATATTATTTATATTATAAAAATTTATATTATATTTATACACACACATATAAATTATGTTGTTTTTGCTTGGTTCTCATTTGCTCCTAACTCTTCTCTAGCTGTAAGCATTGGATTGTTGCATTTTCACCTTGAAGTTACATGAAATATTGAATGAAAAAACGTGTATCAGGGTTTCTGAAACACACAAGGACAACTGTAAGATGAGAAAACCAATATTTTTTTTCATTGGACATTAGCATTAAAGGACTATTTCTTGAACTTTCTAAAATTCTCTAATTAAGGGCCTGGCACAATAGCGTAGTGCTTAAGGTCCTTGTCTTGCATGCGCCAGGATCCCATATGGTCGCCGATTCTAATTCCGGTGGCTCTACTTCCTATCCAGCTTCCTACTTGTGGCCTGGGAAGGCAGTTGAGGACGGCCCAAGGTCTTGGGACCCTGCACCCGTGTGGGAGACCTGGAGGAGATTCTGACTCCTGGCTTTGGATTGGCTCAGCTCCGGCCATTGCAGTCACTTGGGGAGTGAATCACTGGATGGAAGATCTTCCTCTCTGTCTCTCCTCTTCTCTATATATTGGTCTTTCCAATAAAAATAAATAATTCTTTAAAAAAATTCTCTAATTGAGATACTTCAGCTATATCATTAAACTTCCTGACATGATATTTACTCAGTTTTGTGTGTCTGGATACAATTTATCTTTTCACAGATACAAGAATTTATAAATATCTTATTGCTGTATAAGTATGTGCTATCTAGCACCATTGTCCCATATTTTTCACTCCCAACCCCCAAGCCTAGCCGCGGAACAGATTCCATTGCTCTCAGAACCTACCACCTGGACCTTTCACAGTTGGAACAGCAAAACTTTCACAGTTAAAGTACAGGTTCTATGCTAACATAGAAGTTAATAAAATTTATATTACCTTAATATAATGAAACATTTGAATTAAAAAGTCATTTGTGGAATCTTCAAGAATCAGAGTGCACCCCATGTTAGAAGTAGTATTATGAAGGTCAAAAATAACGTCATAGGAATCTTCACTGCCTTTTGGGCCAAATAGTTGATTTATTTCTTGAGCCCTTCTCACTTCATATGGCAAATCTTCTGACATCTTCTTGCTGTTAGTAGCAGAAAGAAAAAGATTAACAGATTGGCCCTGGCTAGGATAACCTAAATATGTAATAAAACACAGTATACAGAGAACCAATGGTGAAATCTTTAGTATAAAAAAACCTGTGAGAGCAGTGCAGAGCTCATCTGAAACCTTTGTCAATGAAAGATTATGCTTTCCCCTTTTTATGTGATCTCACATAACTGATGTTGCATTGGAAAGCTTGTCAAATAATACTAATTCATTTATATGGATGATGGCAGACAGGACATTTTACACAGAATTTACCATCTGATTTCAATTTACAACAAAAATTACCCATGAAGTATAAAAGCAGTTTCTTAGTAACCATGAAGCACTGGGCTATTAATTATGGGGCTAGACTACTCAATGAACCTTTAAAAAAAAAATTTACTTAGGGCCCGGCGCGGTGGCGCAGTGGTTAAGGTCCTCGCCTTGCACGCCCAGGATCCCATATGGGCGCCGGTTCTATCCCGGTGGCCCCGCTTTCCTTCCAGCTCCCTGCCTGTGGCCCGGGAAGGCAGTTGAGGACGGCCCAAGGCTTTGACACCCTGCACCCACGTGGGAGACCCGGAAGAGGCTCCTGGCTTTGGATCGGCATAGTATTGGCCGTCGCGCTCACTTGGGGAGTGAATCATCGGACGGAATATCTTCCTCTCTGTCTCTCCTCTCTGTATATCCGCCTTTCCAATGAAAAAATAATAAAAATAAATCTTCAAAAAAAATTTACGTAATTTTAGCACATATAAATAATTAAGCACAGGTGCTCACGGCATCTAATCAGGTATGCATAATTGAGGTCCAGGAATCACTCTTTGTCCAACAGCCAAGTGCATAGACAAGAATCTTCAAGCCCTGAATTAGGCTGGACTGCCACACCCATTGGTTGATGTGGAAGACAGGGCTGGAAACAGAATTGATCCGACAACTGCAATCACCAGCATGTGCAAAAGCTTATTGGGGCGATGGGCTGTGCCAGACCCTTTACTGGAATGCACACACAAGAATTAGGTTTGGGATCACCGCAGATCCCAGAAGTTTCCTTGGGGATCCCTCCAACTGAACTGCCGATCTCAGAGCCTCAACCATGAAGAGAAGTGCAGGTTCCATGGTCTGCCCATGGAGTGCATGTGTCAAAGCTGAGCCACCTCAGAGGCTCAGATGGAGCAGTGACAACATATCCAGGTGCACATGGAGGATATGGCAGACCACAGGAACATGCAGAGGACACCCAGTACCATGACAGAGGACGGAGAACAGAACAAATTGATCATCTACCCCAGCCATGTGTTGGCAGTGAAAATCTGGACAAATGGAGACTCTACAGTGGACTATGTCAGCCTGTGGATTCAAGAGAGATGTCATCTCACTTGGAATGGTGCGATTGGCAGCAATTCAGAACTGCTGAACTATCAAAACCACTTGAGCAGGACCCTTGGAGCATGCCCCACATCGGGGCCCTGGGATGGGTGGGAGACTGGGTGGGGCTTCTCCCTTTATCTCTCCCTTGACCCCGGATATAGAAAAAAAATGTGGAAACAATGGTCTTACCTAATTTCCTGTAGCCTGTAGCCCTTGGCCCTTTGTGTCCTAATCAACTATGTAAAGATTATCAAAATAAAATAATTAAAAAAAAAAGAATCTGTCAGCCCTCACCGCATAGAAAGGTTTGCAGGTTTATATATATATGTATATATATAAATATATAAAAAATATATATTTTTCCTGGGCAAAGGGTTCAGAGTTCTAAAGGAATTCTTTTTTTTTTTAATTTTAAGATTTATTTATTTTTATTGGAAAGGCAGATATACAGGAGGAGGAGAGGAAGATCTTCCATCCGATGATCCACTCCCCAAGTGGCTGCAACGGCTGGTGCTGTACTGATCCAAAGCCAGGAGCCAGGAACTTCTCCCGGGTCTCCCACACGGGAGCAGGATCCCAAGGCTCTGGACCGTCCTTGATTGCTTTCCCAGGCCACAAGCAGGGAGCTGGATGGGAAGTGGAGCTGCTGGGACTAGAACTGGTGACCATATGAGATCCTGGTGCATTCAAGGCAAGGACCTTAACCACTACGCTATTGCACCGGGCCCCTAAAGGAATTCTAAAGTGAGTTTTTTCCCACCCTCTCCTCACTTCTGAAATGGCTGGTATATACTTTTTTCTCTTGTTATACATGGTAATGATTTGAATTTATTTTTCTCCATTAAGCCACTTAACTGCATCTTCCTAAAGTTCCCACTTTCTATTCTTTGGTCATTTTTGCTGGTGTTGTCAAGGGATCTGTAGTTTGCATCTGCATAATTCCTGCCTGGAATGCAATAACAGCCATCTTGCTAGTATGAAGCAGAAACCTGTGAGGTCTGCAGTGGTCATCTGGTGCTGTGGTTAAGACAGCTTGGGGCTTTCACAGCTCACACTAGTGTACTTGGGTTCAAATCCTGGCTCTATTCCCACAGGGAGGGAGAAGACAAACTTGATTTCCTGGGTCCCTGCACTCCCATTGTTTCTGGATTGTTGCAAGCATTTGGGAAGTGACCAACAGATTGAAGATCTCTCCACCTGTCTCTCTGTCATTCAAATAAATGGGAAAAATGCACGAGGACAAAAGCTGCATTGAGCACAGTGCAACAGGAAGACAGAAGGAGCTGGTGGTGCGGATGGTACCATGGCACCACTGTACCAGGCCTGGACTTACTTCTGGTCTTACTATTTGTGAACAAGAAATTTTATTTGGTTAAGACACCCTGATCCAATTTCTACTCTATGCAACCAAACAAAAATTCCTAATGAATACACACACACACACACACACACACACACACACACACACACACGCACGGTATTTTAAAGTAAATTCATGAACTAATCCTATAATGTTGCCCCTTACCTATTTGCTTCCATCAACGTTGCCACTACCATTCAGAGATAATGAATGTGTTGAGTTCTCAAGTCCAGAGTCCAGGCCCCATCGGAAGAAACCCAAGGGATGGCAGGGGCAAGATCTTTAGGATACTACTGCTACAGACCTAGTTGCATGAGATCTTAGGATGAGAGTCCAATCAAGTCTGCATGTGTAAATCCAAGTGTCATTTCTCTCAAGCGTCTCGAGGGCCACTCGGTTTCTTTAGCCTCCTATCTGCAACATTTGGTTCTTTGGCTGGCCAGAGCAATGGTGACTACTATTGGGCGTATGACTATGTGCCACTGCCAAGAAGACATCAGGGGCAGCCCCCCAGAACATGGGGATTGCCAACTACCTCAGCCACCATCATTGGCATGTAGCTGGACTCAAGGAGACTCGGGATGATCAGACCTAGAAACATCAGACAAGGTTGGAATTCCTCAGGACCAGAATCTGAGCCAGAACTGATGCAGTGGGCAGAAGAGGGTCCTCCAGTCACAACCTGAAGGTACAGGTGGCCCCTGTACTGCCTCAGAAGAAGGGAGTCTACAAAAGGCTAATCTCACTGAGCAGAAGGGGGAACTAAGCATTCCCCACGGTGAAATCCCATGTTGGGATTGCAAAGTTAGACTGACCCTTGGAGAGAGCGAATGTCTTAAACTCCGTGTGGAAGCTGTGTGGATGTGCAGCTGCTCTGGCTTCATTAGCAGTTTGAGTCTGCTAATCCACCACGCAAGCTGTGGGTTATGAGTGGGCCTGCAGCCGTGGTTCTGTGGTGACCCTCCCATGGCAGTCAGGTGACTGAAATCACTTTTGTGACCCTGCACAGTAACAAGCACTGAAACTCTGGAGAGGGGCACAGCTGGATGGACATCTGACTGGTCTCCTGGGGGAGGAACCTCTCCTTCGGTCTTGCATCTCTGACCATGGGAGGGACACAAGAATGAGTAATTCTCCCATTAAGCCCACGCTGTTAGAAAATTTCACAGGGCTTCATAGGAGTCTGTGGGGTGAGAAACCTGCCACTGGAAGATAGCTGAGCTCAGGAGAGCCCAGTAAAAGACAGAAGCTAGGGGAAACAGAAGCTCCAAAGGCCCCCTCCACCCTGGAGGCCAGACTGATTGGAACATAGATATCCAGTGAGACAGAGGCTGGTGGGCCCAGGCCCTTGGGGGTCCCTTCCCAGAGGAGCCTGAAAAACACAAGAGGCTATAGAACAGCCAGGTCAGTGAAGAAACTCAAGATAAAACAGGCCCAGGAATGAAAATAATGGGTGGGTCTAAGCCAGGCCCCAAGGACCAAGCAGATGGCCCTGAGATAAATCTCCAGCTCGGAACAGTGGAAGGTTCCTGGTCAGGGCAGACAGCAGCTCTGACCACATTCAAGGTACAAGCGAGGAAGTGGCCAGAAAAGAGACAGAGAACAGTGGTCAGCAAGGTTACATGGCTTAATGGCTAGAGTACACCTGACAGCAAATTTCACTTAGAAGACTGCTCTCACTGAAGGGCACACTATCGGGTGTGCAAAATAAGAAAACCTAACCGATCTGGGAAGTTAATGTGCTGATGGAAGAATTACTCTTCAACAAATTCATACTTGCATTATGAGTTAGTTAATAACTATCTTAGGTTAACAGATAAATGTTATCATGTGAGCATCATCTCAATCATAAAGGGAAAGCATTTATGAAGCTTAAATTTATGTTAGCCAAGAAATGATTTGACACACAAAATGTGACTACTGTGTCCTGAAAAGCATCTGCTCCATAAATGGAGGCACAGCTGTACTAAAAGTGTTATGCCTCCTGTGGTCTGAACTCAGCCTACACAATGCAAGTACACAATACAGGGTAGTTAGCTGTTCCTGAGCATGTCTCACGTTTTGGCTAGTAGTCTATCAACTTCAACTTTACTTTGTACTCTCCCAGTATATGGCACTGCCCTGGGAAGAACATATGTTCAACGATACTTTTACGAAAATTAAAGAAGTAATAAAAGGTAAAGATTTAGAGGCATACAAAGGGGGTAGTTATTATGACAGAAACAAAGGCAAAAGTCATTAAAAAGGGCCCATCTGGACTATCATCACCTCATGCTCAACATAAACCAGCTGTGATTAAAATCAGAAAATTCTGGTGAAATGCCTTCACCTCTATTCTCATCTATGGCAATCTGCCTTGGAAGATAAGTACGTCTACTCACCAGATTTGGAGTCATCAGAAGTTTTCTGGCAATGGCTATTTATTCACTCTTTCATTGACTGCAACATCACCTTATTTAAATTATAACTGTATGCACTACCATTAACACTGCTCCATGAAAACATAGCTTCCTAGGAATCATTCTATTTACTAACAGATTTGTGCACAAGCATGGTGATCAAACACCAAGGTGAAGCAGAGGATTATTGAGTCTATTTCTTTAAAGATCTGATCTAAAAATAACTACCTCTCTTTTTAGTATATACAGAATACATTAAAAAACAAAATTCAGTTGAGAATAGGCTGGGACTTAAAAAGTGAGCAATGAATGCCCAGCTGAATTAGTTGTATAATTTACATCACAGGGTATTTAGTAGCAAAAGTGGTCTGATTTCCTGTAGCTACTTATCTGTATAAACAGAAGCATTTATCACAGACACACACACACGAGCTCTCTTTCATACAACTTTCACTTTTTATACACAACACATGTGCACACATACATTCTTTTACCTAAGATTTTCAAAGTCAAAAATTCGATTCAGGTCACAGTCGATGTATCTGGTGCATTTCTCCACTGCTCTTGGGTTGGCGATGAAGGGCTGTACCTCCAGTCCTGTTCTCTGGATCTCAGCAGCATTCTCCAGCCAGTGCTTCACCAGGAACACTCCCGTCAGCTCATTGCCATGAGTTCCTCCAAAGATAGCAACCTTTCTTAAAGGCTCTCCAGTGACCTGACAAGAAGTCATTTCACCAAGTAGTTTTTACTGAGTTCTGCAATTCAGAAGACAGGGATATCAAAGGAAACTCAATTGTCTCGCCAAGTAAACTTATATGGGACCTTAACCAAAGTGCAAAGTTCCCTTGGGTGAAGTTAAGTTTTAATTTGCCAACTGCGTAGGAAGCTCTGTTTCCAGACACTTCCCTCTCTAGCCCTGCCCTTTACCATATTTGGGTTAAGATATGCAAAGATCAACTAGAGAGACAGTTGTTTAACTTCTAACTCCCTCAGATGGTCAGAAGATCTAAGTACAATAATCCATTAGTATCCCACACCCCTGCTAAAGCTCTGTTTTCCCTTCAGTTAGAATGTCACTTAATATGGACTTTCAGGATTACTTGGTATAACACAAATAGTTTGGACATTTCTAATCCCCCAAAAGCATAAAAAATGAAAAAGTGGCTCATTCAACATTTATGTTTTCATCAGCATTTCTTTTCTGCAGTCCATTCAGGCATTTTTTTTTTTTTAAATCAGAGGACATTTGACTCTCATAGGTATCAACAACCAAAGGCAGCTCCTCAGAGAAAGAACCACATTAGTCAACACTGGGGCTCACAGCACTACTAGGAAGCATCCGATAATTCCTTTACCAGGACAGTTTTCTTTTATTAAAATAAATTATTTGTCAACTCCCTTAGGGATGTTCCTCACTCTCCTCTTTCCCCAAATACCAAATGAAAAGAAATTTAATATTTTTCAACTCTTTCTAATGCCTGTATGTATCTTGGGACACATTCTATATACTGACTAGGAGTTTATACGAATGTGGCCAAACTCACTGAAAGGTGTTATTCAAAGTGGGATTTTAAAAGATATATTTATTTTATTGGAAAGGCAGATTTACAGAGAGGAGAAACAGAAAGATCTTCCATGTGCTAATTTGCTCCCCAATTGGCCACAAAGGCTGGAACTGAGCCAATCTGAAGTCAGGAGCTTCTTCCAGGATTCCCACACACAGGAGAACGCCCCAAGGCTTTAGGTTATCCTCTCCTACTTTTCCAGGCCACAAGCAGGGATCTGGATGGGAAGTGGAGCAACTGGGACAGGAACTGGTCCCCATGTGGGATCATGGCTGTTGAAATGGGAGGATTAGTCTGTTGAGCCATGGTGGCAGGTCCCTCAAATGGGATCCTATTAGGCACAATTACTCAGAATATAAACAATGGAGGCAAATCTGATTTGATTTCATGCTCAATCACCCAGAAAGTCAAACACGTTCCAATACTAGAAACACTATGTTCTAAATAATGCCTGGCTATTTAATATGGGTACACAAGAGTAACGTATTACACTGTAGCTTGATTTATAGTGCTCTTCCATACACACAGCGCAGTTTATTCATACATCAAAGATAGTATTGGGTGAAGGATTGACGTCTTCACTGAAGGAAAGAGAGGCAAAATAACCTGACTAAATTTCCACAGCTACCTAGGAGAAAACTAGGCCTAAAATCCATATTTTTGATTCTAAGCCCAGTATTTTCTGTAAGACAATAGGGGGCCTCTCTGTTATTTTTGGTCTTCTCTGTAGTCCTGAGTTTGCTCTTTCAGAATTCACATAAACAGCGATTGTTCTGGGCTTGAAACAAAGAAGCACACACACAAAACACGTCACGAACACATCAAATATGAATGCTTCCATTTATTAAATTTAAGTGTATTTAAGGAGATTAGAATGCAGAGAGAGAGTGCGGGGGAGGAAAGAGGGAGAGAGAGAGAGAAAGCAAAAAGAATATATAAATATACATGTTATGTTTTTTGTTCTAGTTAAAGCCCTCACAGCCTCTATTTTCCCCCCATATCCATTTCCGCAAAAACATTTCAAACAGTGCAGCGATGATGCAAACACACGTGAAAGTCAATAGAGTTGTACCAGTTAGTTCCTTTGGTTTGTAGAGCAATGATGAGGGTGAATCCTTAACCCTCGACTACGCCTTGTTTCTTTTCTGCTGTTTGTTGCTCTGCCCTTTGCCCCAGACTCTCTGGAAATACTGCTTCAGTTATTTACTGAATGTCGAACCCCTGTTCTGTGGAATTTTAACAGATTAGCACTCTGAAGCATACTGCACATTCACAAAGTTTCCCTGACCTGTCAAAAAACAAGCCACATTCTTTCTCTATGCTTACCTCGTTCATGGCATTCAGATTTTGGCATCTGTGGAGAGTTTTAGTAGAAAAGAGGAGAGTAATTCCTTAGAACTGGAGCAACGGAGGCTTTTGGGACTCTTACACCAAGTTAACTTCCAAAAGATTTTTAACTCCCTGTTTCCCAGGAGAGCCCTTGATTTTTGGGCCCCCTACAAACCATACATTTTAAAATTAGCCTAGTTCTTCACTGAGAATTCAGAGAACTGGCAGCACAGAAGTGAAACCCACTCTAGTTGTCACTATCTCTTTATTAAGTGGAATACATATTGTTCTGAAGCACTCAAAAGTAAATGCAACAGCTTGCAGTGCCATACGTTTTGGAGGGGGTAAATTTAAGGTAGAGTTGTTTCCAAAACAGAATGGGGACAGAGAAGGTCTTTTCTCTAATATAACATCAGGTGTCTCATGTATAACGCCATTGTTCACTCTACTACTTTTATTTTCTCTGTTGCCTTGTAATTGTTGCCTACCATGACCATCCTTCCGGGTGGAAATAAATAAGTCATAATCAGAACAAGCTAAGGATACTGTTAGTTACTTAAAACAGTTACAGTTCTAGAGTTCTAGGCCTCTTCTCTCCCCACTCCCTCCTGGGGGATTTGAACTCCCAGATCATCTAACTCACAGTTCGTTGAACCTGAAGAAGCAAGGCACGTCCGACTTGGCTATGATGCCCTTAGCCTTCCAGTCAGTGGCGTCCAGGCACATCATAAGTTGTCATCAGAATCTTAGAAACTGATAGTCTAGGAGCTAAGAAACGCCCGAGGAGTTGGAAGAAGGGAGGACCATCATTTTTTGTCCATGCACGGGCAGAAGCCAGTGGGGCAGGGGCTCTGCCACCGCCAGCCTCCCTGGTGACCAAGCCAGGGGCCTACCGTTTATGGGAAAAACAGCAAAAGCCACCCTCCTGCCGTGACCCTCACAGCGTAAGAACACCAAGGAAGGAACCCGAATGTTAGTTCGAGTTCAGCAAAGACCTTTCTAGAACTCGCAGCTTCGCCACCTCGGCAACAGCGGTGAACTGCGCCTGCGTGAGCTCTGGGCGCGCCTGCGCACAAGCGCCTTTCTGCCGCGCCTTTCCTGAGGTGGGAAGGTGGGCCGGACGACGGTTGAGAGAGGTGCGGGTGGAAGGTGTGAGTTGTGTTGGTAAAGAGCCGAGAAGGCGGAGCTCTTGTGTTGAATCTAAATACCAAACTGTCCCCAATCCCTGGCTGGGTCCCAGAAGTTGGGCGAGAACATGAATCCTGTGAGAATTTGTCCCGGCTGCCTTCGAGGGGCCTTCAGCCCCGCCTGAGGCGACGGTTGTTTTGGGGCGAGGGGGCTTGGGGGTGGGTTTGGGAATGAAGTGAACTTGTGGGGGTATCAACGTCACTCAGGTCCCAACGATAGCAGCCCCCCAGTCAGGGGCTGAGGATTCGTCTTTAAGGTTTTTAAAATATCGTTTGCTTACTTACTCGGACAGGACAGCCTTAGATACAGGGTGGGCGTCGCTTTGGTCTTTCAGTGTCTTTCAGGAAAAGCGGCAGCCTCTGATTGGGCTTCTAGAACGACACCAGTTTTAAAGGGCTGCTGTAACAGGTTCCAAGTCCCAAGTGTGGAAACCAAGCGGCGACAGTCCCCAGCCTCTTGTGGCCGAGGGTTTTATGTTGCCGAGCGATATTGGGAAATTAATATTCGCCTCATTCGGATTTGTGTGTTGTTACTGGTTGGTCTCAGGTTTGGCTGTCTCGCAGAGTAATGAACTCGGTTGGAGCAGAGATGGTTCCGTGTAGGTGTGTCACCTGCCTGGCTGGCAAAGGACTGAAATATATTCTGAGGCTTAACATGCCAAACACACAGAGAAAAATCAAATTCTGTTGTGAAAGAAAAAAAAAAAAAGCCCGTTTTACTTGTTGGATTTGTAGAAACTGGAAATTTGTCATTGTCGTTTTTTTAGCCATTTAAATTTTTTAAGTTTTTATTTTTCATGACATAGTTCCATAGGCTCAAGGATTTCCTCTTTCACCCTTCCCATGTGCCCCTCCCCCCGCCCAACTATTTTCCCTATACTACATTGTAATTATTTTTGGTCGTTCAGAGACAACTTTGTGTTGTATCACCCAGGCGGCTCCAGCTAACAAGTGTTCAAAGCAGACGATGGGTCCAGTGCTTTAAAGTGGGCCCCAGAGCTGCCTTGTCCTGGATGCTTCAGCAGTGGGTGTCCCCTCACTTGCTGGCAAGCACTTGTATGCCAGTTCTTCCTCCATTTGCCTCTTCAAAGTGCTGCCCAAGAGCTCTTCCCATTGTGTGTTTTTGATCCTTACAGGCACGGCCTTAGAACAGTGTTTAGGAAGCAACGCTGTAGTTGCCCTGCTCCTAACTGATTTTGAACAGCACTTGGAAATTGATTCGATCATATTTTTTTAAACAAAAGATTAAAAAAATATTTGAAAGAGTTATAAAGGGAGAGGGAGCGAGGGAGCAAGGGAGTGATCCTCCAGCTGTTTCATTCCTCAAATGACAGGACTGGGTCAGGCAGAAGCCTTGAGTCAGGACTCCCATTAGATCTCCAAATTGGATAGTGGGGACTCAGGGGCTGGATTCCTCATCTGCTGACTTTTAGGATTTTAATTTGGGAGCTGAATTTCAAGCAGAGTGGCCAGGACTTGAGTCAGGCACTCAGATAAGGGTTGCAGGTGTCCCGAGTGGGGCTGAAGCCTTTGTACCACAATGCCCATCTCTGTGTTGTCAGTTCTTATACAGGAAGCAGCGGATTCCCTTAAGTGTTATGTTTGAAACCAGTTTAAAATAATAGTTTCTGTGATTGTTAAGCTGAGCTTTTGATTGTGTTGACACAGTGAGTTTCACATTTCTTCAAAGGTTTATCAAACAACTTTGTATACTAAATTTGAATATCAAATAGACTTTGATATTGGAGGAAATGAAGAGAAACCTAAATGAAAATTCAACTCGAAGTACAGCAGGTATTGCATAACTTATTTTAATGTATTCTGTATTTAGTAAATACCATAGAATGCTTACATACATGGTTTATAGATGGAACATTTTAGAAGAAAGATTTTTTTTTTTTTAAAGATTGATTTGTTTTCATTGGGAAGTCAGAGAAGAGACACAGAAAGAGAGAAATATCTTCACAACTGCAATGGCCTGAGTTGAGCCAATCTGAAGCCGGAAGCCAGGAGCTTCTTCTGGGTCTCCCACATGGGTGCAGGGTTCCAAGGCCTTGGACCATCCTTGACTGCTTTCCCAGGCCACAAGCAGGGAGCTGGAAGGGAAATGGAGTAGCCAGGACACGAACTGGCACCCATACAGGATTCTGGTACATGCAAGGACGTTAGCAATTAGGATACCATGCCTGGCCCTAGAATGGAGTTTGAAAAAGACATTTAGTTTAGATGTCTTACTTTTTGACCTAAAGAAGTAAAATAAGTTACTGAAGGAAAGTCTTGACAGCAAAGGTGGGAGTAAGATCAGATGTACCTAGAGTTAATCTGTTGTCCTTCCTACACATCCTCTATGTTTTTAAACTGAAAGCAAATGTATTTGTATTTGTGATGTGTTCAAAATAGTTCCAGAAAATTTTTGTCTTCCCATTAGCTTTTCCTACTATTTCTGTGTTCCCAATAGATTGGCGCACTGTAATCACAGAGTGCAAAAATGATAACACAATAAAGATAATTAAAGCTTATTATTATTTATGCTTTTAAGAATATTATTTATTTGGAAGTCGTAATTATGGAGATAGAGGCACAGACGTGGGAGAGAGTAATCTTCTATTTGCTGGTTCATTCATAAAAAGAGCTATGCAGTGGCTGGGACTGGGCCAGGCTGACGCCAGGGACCAGGAGCTTCTTGGCCTCCTCCGTGGGTGCAGGGGCTGCCTTTTCCAGGCCATTAGCAGTTATTTGTATAGGAAGAGGAGCAGCTGGGGCATGAACTGATGCGCACTTAGAATGTTGATATTGGCGGAAGACAGCTTTACCAACCACATCACTATGTTGGCTTCTATTTGTGGTGTATGTACTGCATGATAGACATTTAAATTAATCCTTACAATACTTTCTAAGATAGGCTGTTAATATCACCATTCTGTTATCCAGAAGAGCAACCAGAGCACAGAGAAGTTAAATAATATATTAATGCTCAGAACCAAAATTTTAAATTTTATGATCAGGCCCTTTCTGTGCTCTTAGTCATTATGGTGTCTTGCTTCCCGGTATCAGTTATTTAGCACAAAAGAGTTTAAGGAAATTGTGCAAGTTTTTACTTTGGGGTTATAATTCCAACATGCTTTGAAGTCATAATTAAGAATCAGGCAGTCTGACTGAAGAGCTCACATAATTCTTGCTTTTTATCAGAGTGTTTGGAGCCAGTATTCTGTAGTAGAGTGATAATGAATTAGCCTGAAAATGCTATAGTGGCAAGACATATGAACTGAAATTTGGGACGCTTATATCCTACCCAGGTTGTTTCAAGGACTTATTATGTAGGAATTTATGAAAATTTTGGACCTCTTTTTCCTTTGAGTTTTCTTCTAGATTTTGGTTTATGTCTCTGACTTTTGGCCTGACTTGGTACTTCAGTTCTGCCATCTTTTAGAATTATTTTCATTTAGGCTAAGTATTATTTCTGCCTAAGACATTCTTAAAATAATCCATAGAAAAGATCATTACAAACACTTGAAGTGCTTTGCTTGAAGTCCTCAAAAATTAGAGCCAGGACAAAACTATTGTAATAAAGTGTAATAAGTGAGATATTGTTACCTGCTTGTTAAGCAAAATTTTGGATAACTTTTAGCTAACCAAAACTTTGAGAATCATGGCTCTAAAAGGTGCAAAGAATATTTAGAGTTTTGAAAAACTTGGTTTTGGTTCTTTACCTCTGTTGCACTGCAGGGTTCCCTTGGATTGGTATATGAGGAAAATTAAAACAAAAAGTGGATTTGGAAAGGGTTAGCAATGAGTAAGGAGGTGGAAATTACTTTCAAGCAGGAGTAATTAAAGCAATATTAATGTAGAATAAGAAAGGATTCTTTATAGTCAAATGTAACTTTAAAAAGAATGTAGAATTTTTGGGCAAGTGCACTGCAGCGTTTGGCTCAGCAGTTAGGTCACCAGTGGTTGATGCAGAGTCAGGGTATTCCACTGTCATCCAGCTTCTTGCTGATGCGCACCCTGGGAAGCAGCACGTGAGTCACTGTCAGCCATGTGAGAGACTGGGAGTGGAATCCCAGGCACCTTGCTTTGGCCTGGCCTAACCTTGGCTGTTGTAGGCATTTGAAAGTGAATCAGTAAATCAGTAGATAAAGTTTCTATCTCTCTCTGCCTTCAAGTAAAATGAGAATAAATATATTTTAAAAAAAATGAATGTAAAATCAATTCATGGGCATGGAACTATATAATAAGCATAATAACATGTAGAAGTAGAAAAATTCAAAATGTGTATTGCATACTAATAATTATTCTACAGCCAGGCATAATTATTTGCCTGTTTTGTAGTCATTTGTTGGCATATTCTATTTAGGTTGTTTGCCTGTACCATTGTTCAATCAGAGAAAAAGGACCAGGCAGCCATTAACTTCGAATCCGCTTCAGAGTGACTCAGGGATCAGCTCTGCTGCCGACAGTTACGATTTCCCTCCTCTACCAGCAGGTAACACAATGAGTCACTGATGATTTCCAGGAAACAAAATGACCAATTCTCTCTCATTATAATGAAACAGAAAGTTATGATTTTCTTCTTTCCCCTACCTGAAAATGGATATTATTTTGCTATTTCTGAGAATTCCAGGTTAATAGTTCGTGTATCTACAAGGGCAGCTTAGCACTTCCACAGAGTATCTTAGAGTTCAAGGTTTTATTCTAAAAAACTTGCATTGTGAAGTTCTTTTTCTTTCTCAAAACACATAGATATTCTGACTTATACACTCATTGGTAAAGAATAGAAAAATTCAGGTTGCCTCAGGAATGGGAAGTGTGCATAGAAGCAGGAGAAAAATAATAAAAGACTTTTGGAAGAGAAGAAGCCCAAGAATTTCTGATGCCTGGCCTTGATCATTTTCTTTTTCTTAAAACATTTTGCTTTTCTTCATTTGTTGACTCCGCACTCTGCTATGATCTGAAAATTCCTATATTGAACCTTAATCGCCAGAGTGGTGTTGTTAAGCGATGGGCCCTGTGGAAGATGATTATAGGATTAGGCAATTTATAAAAGAGGTACAAGGGAAATGTTTTTCTCCTCTGGTTGTATGAGGACACAGTAAAGGCACCATTTGTGAAACTGAGTCAGCCTTCACCAGATATTGAGTGTATTGGTGCCTTGATTAGGACTTCTCAGCCTCCAGAACTACTACAAGTAAATTTTATTATCAATTATTCAATCTTAGGTGTTTTGTTATAGCATCTCAAATGGTCTGATAACTCACTCATCCAGTCTGCTGCCTTAAAGATCCAGCTAGCGCAACATGAATTCAATTGTCATTTCTGGAAGTGTCCATACTTGTAGTTTACAGAGGCCATTGGTTAGCTGCCTTCTGTGTCTCTTGATATTTTGAATCCTAGAGACAGAGAGCCTCTGGCATACCTAATCTTTTAAATGGCTTCACTTTTTAATTGTTGGGAGTGCTAAATGTTTGCTGGTTGTTTTTCTCTTGGTAGAAGGTATGGGCAGGCAGAAAATTCTGAAATATACTTGTTATATACGTTTACATTTTAGGGCAAACTCAAAAATTCTGAATAGGATCTTATTATACACTTAAAAATTTCAAATATCAAATAAAGCAATACTTGTTTTACTACTTTCATCCAGCATTATCCTATAGACTTTTATCATACTTCTGAATTGGAATTATTTTATTGACATCTGCATTTGTGGAAGTAAACAAGTATGAAGTAACTATTCTTAAAAATACTGCGTGTCTTACTTTGATCTCTGTTACTTTTGAGACTGGGCCTGGGAAGCTGCAAATCCAGAGTTGGCTCCTCTAATGAAAACAAGGAGCACAAGGTATGTTAAAAAATATGTATGTGTGTGTTACCTATTTTTGCTCCTCTGTATATATTTCATATTTATTAATTTGAAAATAGGCTATTAATATTTAACAAAAATATTTTTTCTTGGAAGTCAAACACCACATTCAGTTTCTCATCCCCCGAGAAGTCAGGAGTCTGTGTCTAAACTTGTCCAACCCGATACTGACAGAGGCCAGAGTGGATGGAGGTAAGTCTACTTAGTTTTCTCTTTTATTCCCTTGTCTCCTTTTCCTTTTATACCTTTTGTTTCTTTCCTTGGCTTTCGTCTCTTCTTTTCTTAGGGAGAATGACATTTAAGAAATTTCCAAAGCTAGTTAACTATAGTATTTGCATTTAACTTGTGTACATCTTCCTGTGTATTTTAAATCATCTAGAGGTGACTTAAAAACACCTAATGCAATGTAAGTGCTGTGTAAATAGTTACCACTATATTGTTCAGAGAATGATGACAAAAAGGATGTATTATCAGAATAAACATTTTTTCAAATATGTTATGTGCATCTGAATTCCTAGATATAGTATCTACAGATATGGACTTCCTATGGTATAGTTTATTTGTCTTTTTAAAAAAAGATTGATTTATTTTTATTAGAAAGTCAGATCAGAGAGAAGGAGAGACTGAGAGAAAGATCTTCTGTCTGTTGATTCATTCCCCAGGTAGCCATAACGGCCAGAGCTGAGCCAATCCAAAGCCGGGAGCCAGGAGCTTCTTCTAGGTCTCCCACGTGGATTCAGGGTCCCAAGGCTTTGGGCTGTCCCTCTACTGTTTCCTCAGACCACAAGTAGGGTGCTGGATGGGAAATGGAGCAGCTGGGACTCAAACCAGCATCCATATGGGATCCCAGGTGGTGCATGCAAGGCGAGGATTTAGCTACCAGGCTATTGCCCCGGTCCTATATATTTGTCTTTATCATTGAGTTTCATACTTCTCTGTTATGTTGCCATTTAACATGTCTTTGTCATTTTAAATAATTCTCCTTCATATTTCTTATAATGTGTAATAGTAAGATCTTTAAAACCCTTGGTGATTGTTGGAGAGCCTTATTTTAAATACTCATAAACCTCAGCTTTCCATTATCTCCCAGGCATTTTGATGAGACAGAAGGGAATTTATTTTCTTTTCAGTACAGTAATATCTTTTGTGCTGCTGTGCTTTTCCACGCCAACAGCTTCCCTTCTTTTAGATGGTTCTGGCTTTTCCAAAATGAGAAAAAAAATTGGAAATATTAGTTTTTTTTTTTTTAAAGATTTGTTTATTTTTTATTGGAAAGGCAGATATACAGAGAGGAGAGACAGAGAGGAAGATCTTCTGTCCAATGGTTCACTCCCCAAGTGGCCACAATGGCTGGAGCTGAGCCAATCCAAAGCCAGGAGCCTCCTCCAGGTCTCCCACATGGATTTAGGGTCCCAAGGCTTTAGACCATCCTCGACTGCATTCCCAGGCCACAAGCAGGGAGCTGGATGGAAGTGGAGCTGCCGGGATTAGAACTGGTGCCCATATGGGATCCCAGCATATTCAAAGCAAGCACCTTAACTGCTACGCTATCGCGCCAGGCCTGGAAGTTGTAGTTTTTTGAACCTCTCTCCAGGACCTTTCGAGTATTGCTCTTCCCACTGCTGATTTTGTATTACAGTCTAAAACCAAATAAAGCAATACTTGTTTTACTAATTTACTAATATAAAATTTTACAATTGAAAATTTTATTTGAGGGATAGGGATGGCAGACAAAAAGAGTAGGAGAAGGGAAGATGACACATGCCTTTATATATATATATAAAAAGTTGCAGTGTAAGTTCTGTTGTTCTGATAAAATGGTTCTTACATATATATATATATATTTTAAATTAAGACTGTATGGGAACTAACAGAGCTGTTATTTTCCATCCTATTACTCTGAATTGTGAATAATTGAGTAAAGCACTGTCAAAAGATCCAAAATTCGTAAAGGAGACTTTACTGTAAAATTAGTGATGCATAAAAGCATTGGGTTTTTATTTGTATTATTCCCTTCAAAGTCATGGCTTCATCCATGGGCCAGAGAAGAAACCAGTGATGTGAAGTGTTTGGTCTCTGTAATGTGTTGTATCCCCTTGGGTTGCCTATTTTATTCTAGTGATGCTCTTGGGGCCACTGGTCCAGTTGTTGGGTGGCCAGCTTTACCTTTGCATACATTTAGTCCTCTCAACGTCCTGGGCTTAGAGTCCACAGTGAACCTCTGAGACTAGCTTTTCTCCAGAGAGAACAATCTGAGGGACATGCTGTCCTTTATCCTGCTCAGGAAGCAGTACAACATGGGGCTCAAGGTCTGTTTGGGGTGTAGGGGACCTGTCTAAGCTGGATTGGCTTCCAAGGAAGCATCTGTGTGAGGGACATGTTCATTAAGGTGAATAAGACCTTAGTTATCCCAGGACTGTTTCCCAAGCTAGGGGCACCTTCTGAAATGTTGGGGGGAATTTCAGGTGTACTGTAATGTAAGTAGTTGTGAAGCTGAGACTTTCTGTACTGTAAATAATGATTTCCACAGCCATGAGAGAGGAAAGACAAAGCTGTAGTTCTATCTCTCTGATGAAAATAAAACTGTAAAATTAAAGATGTGATTATATGCAGAGATAGATGAACAGTAGAGGAAAGATGTCTTATAGTAGTATGTCAAGCAGTTAATAGTAACATCAATGTTTATCTGGATATTGTGATATTTATGATGTTTATAACTTAAAATTTCATCTTGGATTATTATTTCCATCCTTAATTTTATACCTAATTTACTTAATACTTCCCAAATTGTATAAACTTTAGATCCCATAAAATCCAGGTTTGTACCTGAACGCTAATGAGCCTAGACCATTTTGGACTATTTTTTTTAAAGATTTATTTATTTATTGGAAAGTCAGATATACAGAGAGCAGGAGAGACAGAGAGGAAGATCTTCTGTCTGATGATTCACTCCCCAAGTGACCGCAACGGCCGATGCTATGCCGATCCGAAGCCATCATCCAGGAACTTCTTCCGGGTCTCCCACATGGGTGCAGGGTCCCAAAGCTTTGGGCTGTCCTTAACTGCTTTCCTGGGCCACAGGCAGGGAGCTGGATGGAAGTGGAGCTGCCGGGATTAGAACCGGTGGCCATATGGGATCCTGGCACGTTCAAGGCGAGGACCTTAGCCGCTAGGCCATGCCGCTGGGCCCTGGACTATTTTTTTTAAGACTTAATTATTTATTTGCCAGAGAGAGAGAAAGATCAATCATGCACGTGCTGACTCACTCTCCAAATGGCTGCAATGGCTGGAGGTAGGCCAAACAAAACTAGGCACCAGGAGCTTCTTTTGGAACTTCCACATGGGTGCAGGGCCTTTAATACTTGGGCTTTCCTAGAGGACAAGTGCATTAGGAGGGAACTGGATCAGAAGCAAAACAGCTGGAACTTGAACTGGTGCCTGTATAGGATGCTGGCGTTGTAATGCAGCAGCTTTAACCATTTATGCCACAATGCTGGCCCTGGACAGTTTTCTTAAACAAGTTATGGGTTATATTGATTGCCTTCTTGTAATGCTTGTGATATCTTTAGGAACATTATTCAGAATTAGGAATTTATAACTTGGACTAGTCTTGTTAAATTATTAATCTCAGAAATTATACTTTGATTTTCGCTTCATTAAATGTTCTAATCAGCTGACAACTACTCAGATTAGTGTAGTTTATACATTCTACCACAGGTTCATGAGTAGGGCTTTTAAACTACACAGTAAAAGTACAAAATATCTGATAAAAGAAATGTTTACATTGTCTTTGTTTTCTTTTGATTTAAAATCATTGACAAACTATAGTTTCGCTTTAAAGATTTTTTAAAGATTTATTTATTTTTTATGGAAAGGCAGAACTACAGAGAGGAGAGACATAGAGAAAGATCTTCCATCTGGTAGTTTGCTCCCCAAATAGTGCAATGGCTGGAGCTGAGCCAATCTGAAGCCAGGAACCGGAAGCTTCTTCTGGGTCTCCCACATGGATTCAGAGTTCCAAGGCTTTAGGTCATCCTTTACTGCTTTCCCAGACATCAGGCATGGAGCTGGACAGAAAGTGGAGCAGCCAGGACTTGAACTGGTGCTCATGTGGGACCCAGGTGCATGTAAGGTGAGGACTTACTCTAGGCTGTTGCACCGGGCCCCACTTTGTGGATAATTTTAAGAAAAAGTGTTAACAAACATGTGCTTAAAGTCTTACTGCTTTAAGATACCCACCTCAGTACAAAGGCTAGTATAGTTTAAAAATCTTTTATAGCCCCAACGTTCTCCAGATTCTGGACTGGTAAGTAACTTGCTGTATTACTTTGGGTATGTTATATCTACAAGGGGTCAGTATCCTTATCCGAAGAGAAATAGTAATTGTAGGATGATGATGTGTTTGGGATTTCTAACTAGTTAATTAAAAATCACTTTATAAACATTGCCATGAAAATGAAATGTTTGCATAAATTGCTTTTTAATTAAAAAAGCATAGAGAAATAACTAACTTTTGTTTTTGCTATTACAGTTACAGAGGTGGCAACAAAACTGCCAGTTTACAGATTTGGGATAAAAATGATACTACATCTCAGTGTAAAAGAACAAACCCAATGGCAAATGATGGAAATAACTTTTGTCCAGTGAATTTGGGAGCTCAGCGCCAGAAACAATTCAAAATGTCTGAACGTCTTAACTTATCTCATCACGGAGAAACTCAGGAACTCAGACAGACACATTCACCAAAGTTATCTGGTTCCACAGTAAAAGGCCTAGGTGAAAATAGTGCATCACAGGCATTTAAGCCAAATTTACAGCAAAATCAATTTAAGAACAAAATGCTGGATGATATTCCAGAAAAGAGCACTCCAAAGGTAAAAATTTAATGGCTTGCTTATTAATTTTTTGAGAATATGAGGTAAATAAGTTTTTGGAAAGCTGCAAAGGAAGTAAGATTTGAAATTGATCCCATGACATACATGACTCGAATAGCACAAATACCCAGTTCCGTTGGAGTCAGTTAGATTTTAGCTTGCAAAATATTTTCTTTGAGGGGTGGTGACTGCTCCTTTGCATAATTCCTTTAGACTTTTCCTATCATATTTGATATTAACCTTTTATTTATGCATATGATGGAAAATTGCTTATTTTTTTGCAGATGACTTTTAAAATATAATTCTAAGTTTTTTTTTTAAACAATAGAGTAGAAAATGTTTTCTGCAAAAAGACAGACAGTAAATATCTTTGACTTTTTGGGCTGTAACCTTTTTGTTGTGCCTGCTCAGCTCTATCACGCAACTCTTGGCCTGTAGCTTGAAGCAGCCACAGACATACGTAAGTGGATGTGCTGTGTTCCAGTGAAGTTTACAAAGATCCCCAAAAGTGGGTGGGTTAGATTTGGAGGGGACTGCATTGTTTTTTAACCTCTGCATTAGAGTCTTGTCCTAAGTTCCTTGCTTTCTATTTCGTATTTTACTAATTCTTTAATGTTTTATCCATTTCATACTCTTCATGGTTCTGTAAACATGGCATGTAGTTTGATAACATCTCTGCTTTGGTTTGTGTCTTGTCTCTAGCTTTACTTCCTCACTGTACACACACTTTGGTTATTCTTTGTAAACATTTTCTATATAACATAGTTAGGGAGGAATAGGTGAATAATCGCCTTCCACTGCTTGACCTAACAGATTCTGTACCCGTTGTTTTCTGGGTTCTGGCAAAATGAAACATCCTGCAAAGGCATAATCCTGGGATCCATTACTTAACAGCCAGGAGGAGTCACTAGGAGGACATCAAAGGGTGGGAAGGGTTGGTTAGATTTCTCCCTTTTTTTCCTTATTTTAAAATGTATGGCTAACTGTGGTTGTGTTCCTGCATGGCATAACCCATTCATTAGTCCAGTTTTATTGAGTTTTGAAATTTTATTTTTTCTTCTAGTCTTTTCATCATGGGAGTATCTTACTGTTTTTAGTCCTTGGGTGCTTAAGTATCTTATGTTTGTTCTGCCTGTATGTTTGCAAAAAAAAAAAAAAAAGTCTTTGCAATGAACTTTTGGTGAATAGCTTTTCATAGCAAAGCATTTTTCAAATGAATGACTGTGTCTGTTTCCCTGTTAGAGAATGAGTACATTAAGGAAAGTAATTGTTTTGCTAGTATGAGTTTGTACAGGATCTGCCTCTTGGTGCTTCAGAAATATTCAACAAATGAAAAATGAATGGATTCCTGTAATAAATAATTCTCTAGTGTTTTCAAATGCATCTTAGTTTCTTCTCTTACAATATGGCAATGATTGCTTTAACTTAAGGAAGTGATTGTATTGACATTCTGCAAAGTTCTTTGTGCACACTTTATTCATTTGTCTATTATAAGGAGGTGAAAGATGAAATACAAAATAATTTTCTAATGTTTTTTTTTTCAAAAGGAAGCCTCATTTCAGTTACATTTTAAAGAAAAAACTAATACTTTAAGAATTGTTTCTGCGGTTATTGAGAGCATGAAGTATTGGCGTGAACATGTACAGAAAACTGTACTTCTTTTTGAAGTATTAGGTATGTATTGTACTTCAAAAATATTTCAGTAACGCTGTTTGGAAAACAGTTTTTAATATCAGTAGCAATGTCAAGGGGATCTTGGAAAATGAAGTCATGTAAGAGGAGATTGTAATTTGTTGTCACTTTTTTTTTTGGTTAGTCATTGATTTATATGAATTAAGTGGTTATTTGTGTAGTAGACTTCTGATTCATAATGTTACAGTTGGAAAGACTGCTTCAAGCAGTCTATATTAGTCCATGAAGTTAGGTGAGGAATTGGAAAAAATGAAACAAATAAAGTATGAGAAGACCTGACTGAAATCACAAAGTAAGATAACAGCAAAAATAGACCTAATAATGAGGCCTTCTTATCACAATCTAGTGTTATTTCTTCTATATTCCACTAATCTAGAATTTTATGTGCTGAATATTAAGTCATATTTTAATTAATCTGAAAGAATATTTAGGGAACTTTTTTTTACTGCTAAGAATAAACACCCTATAGTTAATTTGTTATCTTAAAATGTAGACAATGCATACTATAAAAAACTATAAATGAATTACAAAATTTATGGCCAGTAATTAAACTCATACTTTTAATTTAATTTTTCTAAATTCTTAAGTGAAGTCCCTCTAATAGTTTGTTTCTAAGTTTGAGAGGGTCAGGAATTTTTTTTTTAGTATAAAATTGTGTCAGGAAAATCTGCTTCTTAAAACATTCTTATTGCTCTGTGATAGAGCTATCTTGATCATTAGTCCAGCTTTCTTGAGTTTTGTAATTTTGTGTTTTCTTCTAGTCTTTTCATCATAGGAGTAGAGTAGTAAGAGTGTCTTAATCTTATTTTAGCTTTTGGGTGCTTAAGTACCTTATGTTTTTTCTGCCTATATGTTTGCAAAAGAAGTTTTTTCAATAGCAGTTGGTCAGTAGCATTCCTTGGCAAAACACTTTTCAAATGAATGTGGGGGAACAATGATTTAAATATGTGTTACATTTTGTTTGCATTTTACCCATATTGATTTTTTCCTTATTTCAATGTTGCTTAAGCTGTTCTAGATTCAGCTGTTACACCTGGTCCACATTATTCAAAGACTTTTCTTTTGAGAGATGGGAAGCATACTGTGCAATGTGTATTTTACGAGATTGTGAGTACTTTTAAAGTATTATTTATAGAATCTATACCAGCAAAATATAAAAATACAGGCTATAATTCCATTGCAATAGAAGTTCCATTAACATTTTAGTTGTGCTTTAAGTTTTCTTTTGGTTTTAGTTCTGATATTAAAGCTATGTATTTGGTTAACTAATATGAAGTTTCTGCTGTGTGTCAGACACTGCTGGATGCAAGGGGAATAAATGGAATGTGAGAGTAGCTTTGTGCAGTGGCAGTATCATAGCCAATGAGGTTTATGCGCGGGCTGATTATTGCTAATTGAAAACCTTTCCCTAAAATGGAATGAGAGTGATAAATGGCTCTTTCAGAGTTTATAATTTCAAGTAGAAAGATGTGTAAATGTTACACTGTGGTATATATTCATGATAGTGCTGTTTATTCGGAGTACTCTTGAAGTGAATCAGAAGGATTTTCAAAGATGATAGCAACTTAGGTCTTTAAGTAAGGACTTTTTAGGGTTAACTTTAGTATTTCTAGTTAAAGTATTGGATAAAGTGAAGTGGATTGCAATGAATTCTAAAGCAAAGGAGCAGCAGATGCAGAGGCACGAAATTAAGAGGAAGCCTGACATGCTCGGGGAACCAAAAGTTACTTTATGATTGCCAAAGTGTGGAATTTGTAGGAGTAGGGTACTGTTTCTGAGAATTGGTGAAAGGAGTAGGCTTGGATATCAGTAAGAGGCTTGGTGACAGACAAGACTGTAAATGACAAAGGACTGGGGCCTTTTGTGACCTTTGTATACTTTGTAAATGGTATTACATTAATTCTGAAATTTGTCTCAATTCTGAAATCATACTTGGATTCTAGTATTTGCTTAACTGTATGATCTATGCTGCTTAAACTATCTGAGCTTCAAATTTTTAAAAAAAATATGTAGAAGAGGGATTAACCTACTTTGAGAAATAATAAAAGAAATTACATGATAAAACATAAATGTTCAGGATCCAACACATACAAATCAGAAGCAACACATAAATATTATATTTATTTCTACATCTTGAATGTTTATTATTTTTCTTTAATTAAAAAAACTCTGTTATTGAAGTATAATGTGTTTAGAAAAACACACATTGCTGCATAGCTCTATGAAGTCTCACAAAATTAATGCTGACCAGATTAAGAAACAGAGCCTTACCATCATCTCTGAAACTGTTTTGCCTCCTCCATCCACTGTCTGCTGTCTTCTGCCTAGAAGTAACCATTGTTGTGACTTAATGTCAGAAATCCTCTTCCTGCTTTTGAAATTTATATAGATAGTATCCCAGGGCATTTTAAAATGTCTGATTTCTTTCACTCAGCATATTTGTAAGATCTGTCTGTATTTATGTATGTAGCTGTAGTTCATGCATTTCTATTGATATGTATTTTTTTCTGTTATATAAATGTATCACAATTTCATGTTTCAATTTATTTTTGGCGAGCATTTGGGTTGTTTTCAGACTTTTGGTTATTCATAACGCTATAGGCATGCATTTGTGTTTGGGATGTACCTAGAAGGTGAGTTAGCTGGATCATAGATCATGTGTATGTTCTGATATAGTAGTTACTGCCACAGATTTTTTCTAAGAGATTGTGTCAATTTAGGTACTTTCAAGCAGTGTATATTTTCTGTGTGCTCTTGCCAACAAGTGGCAGTGTCAGTATTTTAGCCATCTGGTGGTTCTCTCAGTTTAGTGTTCTTTCAGTTTTTCATGATTTCCTGTTACTAAGGAAATTATCATCATTTCATGTTTGATTTTTCAAGATTTCGCTGATTTGAAAGTCAGAATTACAGAGAGGGAGAGGGAGCTTTTTCATACACTTATTTATTTCTGAAATGACCATGAGGGTGGGACCAAAGCCAGGAGCTTCATCCGGTCTCCCACATGGATAGTAGGGACTCAAACACTTAGGCCATCATCCAGTACTTTCCCCTAGGCCCTTAGCAGGGAGGTGAATCAGAAGTGGAGCAGCCCTGACTTCAACCAGTATCCTTGTGAGGTGCATGAGCTGTTGTAAGCAGCGGCTTTTCCTACTTCACCGCAACACTGACTGCTTCATGCTTACTGACCATTTAGATACCATTTAGTTGTGGTGTTATTTGCCTTTTTCTTATTGATCAGAGCTTTAATAAAGTTATTCTAGGCACAGATTTTTTTTGTCCATTTTGTGTATTGTAAATTTTAAAAATTATACTGTGATTTTCATTCTTAATAGTAGCTTTTGCTTAATTTTTTATTTTAATGTAATTTTATCAATATTATTTCTTATATTTAGTGCTTTCTGTAGCCATTGAGTGAAAGTCGTTTTAGAATGTTTTAATTTTATTCATGGTTTCTTTATTTTCATACTCTTTCAGATGTGGTCTGTGTTTCCTCACTGTCTTGTTATGGCTTTGATGCATACAAGGGTGCTTATTTTGGCAGCACACATACGAAACTGATACAAGGAGATTTTTAGCAGCATATTTAATCCAGCTTCTTGTTTTCACCTGGATAAACTCACCTCTTTTGGCAGTTACTGAAAGTAGAACTCTGGCAGTTTGGTAAAAGAGTGTGCCATTTTGTCTTGGAAGCCATGCCCCTTCCAACTGAGGGTTTGTCCTCTTGATAGGGCACCCATAGATACCCATATATGCATCTGCCTATCATAGTTTTGTCAGCAATGGGGGCCTAGCTCAGACATTTGAAATACTGATGAAATTTTTTTATATCATACATACAGGATCGTGAACTTCCAAGACTGATTAGAGGCCGAGTTCATAGGTGTGTTGGAAACTATGACCAGAAGAAGAACATTTTCAAATGTGTTTCTGTCAGACCAGCATCTGTTTCTGAACAAAAAACTTTCCAAACATTTGTTAAAATTGCTGATGCTGAGATGAGATATTATACTAAAGTAATGAATGAAGTTTAGATAGGGATAAGGGGACTTTAAAATACTGAATACTAAACTGAAGCATTTTCTGTTATTATTTAATTTATTATCTCCATGGTTTTATCATTACTACATTTATACGTATTACTTGTTGAATTAAAATATTTAAATCTCCTCATGCAAATATTAAGTGGGCCTGACCCTACATGGCTTCTGAGATCAAACTTGGGTATATACAAGGTGTTTAGTAGAAGTAGTGAGGATATGGGCAGGTTGGATAATGGATACTAAAATACAATGATATGGAAGGAATATATTCTGGTGCTGTATGGTACAACTAAGGGTCTGTGGTTCACAGTGACTATAATGACTATAATTTTGTGACTATAATGAGGAGCTCAAATGCTGTGAACATGGGAGGAGTGATGATGGGAGGTGAAGCTTTAGATAGCCCTGATTTATACTCATTGTATGTTCACACAGGTATTGGAATGTAGCATTGTACACTATGGGCCAGAGCTATTGCTCTGTGTTTATTAAAGATAAAATAAAATAAAATAAAATATTTAAAGCTTTATATATGTGAAAAGCATTTCTGAAAAATAACTTATTGCTTATATTAAAATGGCATATTTGCTAATATTCAATATTAATTTGACCTAGTAGTTAAGACCCCAGGGTGATGCCAGGATTTCATTTCAGAGTGCCTGGGTTGGGGCCCAGATATGCTGTTGATTACAGGTTTCTGTTAATATGTCTTCTAGGAAGCAGTAGACACAGTGCAGGTAGTTGGGTCTCTGCCCTCCTCCATGTGAGAAACCTGGATTGAGTTTCTGGTTCTTGCCTTTAGCCTAGTTCAGGCCTGGCCATTGAGGGCATTTGAGAAGTGAACTGATGGATGTACACTCTGTGTGTCTGTCTGTCTATATCTGCCTCTCTCTCTCTCTTTTTTTTTTCTCTCTCTCTGCTTGTAGAATATATAAATGTTAATGTTAGTCTCATGATCAGCTTCAGGGTGAGAAAAGAGTGGCACCAAAAGGCAATCAGGAATAAATGGAAAATGGCAGGATGTTGGTAGGTTTAGGCTATTATTAAGTTTTTTTCAAGAGCCATGAGAAGCTATTTTTTATTTCTGTTTTGATATCAGGAGAAATTAAATGTGGTCTGGGATAGTTCATCTTTTATTCTATTTAACAACATGTATCTGCTTGTAGCTGGGTCATAAAAATTTCATCTTTGTTAGTGACAGATTTATCTCTCTCCTGGTGTATGTTTGTGGGGACTTGGTTTATAGTGAGATATTATCTCCCTTACAATGTATCCAAAATATCTTTCCTAGTGGTACTCTAGGAAATTAAAGACCTCTGAAAAATTTTTGTGGGCCATAGGATAATGCCTACATTTTTGTATTTCTATGTAGAGATTGAAACTCTTCTTTAATATTTATTTTATGTCTTCTCTAACCATTCTGCACCTCCCAATATGTGGTCCAGCCACACAGATCTATTCTTCATTCCCTAGATGGACAATGACTAAACATTGATGGTGAACTGCTTTCTATCAATGTTTCCACACACAGTCAGGTGTGATCAGAGACTGTAATCAGTCACTAATTTAGGACTCTCAGAAAATTGGTCCTGAAAAAGTCATGGGAAATTACTTTTTCTTTAATGAATTCCTTCTGGATCTGGCTCCTTTGGGGTGCAGGCCCCCTAGGCCCAGGGGTTGGTAGAATGAGACATTTAGAAGAGGTGGGTGTCAGACACAAGTGAGGACTACGGGGGCTGAATAAAGGGCAGTGGGATGTTGGTTCAAGACCCTGGTGTCACTCTCAGACATCCTGGACCGCTGAATGGGAGGGTGAAAAGCTGGTGCCCTTGTGTCTTTCAAACTAGGACAACCTGGTTTCCCAAACTGTGTAATGCTCTGTTGGGCAGTTCTTCAGGTATAGTAACATTTCTCTTCTCTGTTTCCCTGCTATCCCAATAATGTGCCACACTGTAGATTCATATTAATATTCACTAGTTACAGTCTTTAAAAATTATAGTATTCATGATGATCATTGAGTGTGCATGCAGTCTCACAAGAGACTATCACATAGTAACATCTTAGTGAGGTAGACATTTAATGCAGAGGCCTTTTAACTTTGACTATATATTTAAATTACTCAGGCTACCTCCTAGAGATTCCAATTACATTTATTGATGGAGACATTCTATTTTAAAAAGTGTATGATCTTGCAATTTAAAATATGATCCGTAGATAAAGGCATTACCAACTGTAAATCAGAACTTTTGAAATGTAGAATTTTGGCCCCACATTGGGTGTACTGAACAAAAATCAGTATTTAACAGGGTCAACAAGTGGTTGGTATGTAAAGCATAATTTTAGAAGCACTTTCATGTGATTCTGTGTGCAGTGCAGTCTGAAAACTCTGGATTTACCAGGTAAAGATGAGAGGGCACTGTGAGGGGAGCAGCTGAAACTCATGTGACTTACTGGTGGCTGTATTTCCAAATTATATTGAGCTGGTCTGTGATTCCTAAACAAGACTTCTAATGCTAGATATGATGTCATCTTCCAGGAAAGCAGCATTCTGAGAAATTTCGCTTGGTTCTTTTAAACTGAAACACAGGCACATTATAGCCAAGTGTAAATAACTGTTATTATTTTTTTGCCATAGTAAATAGCAGGATGAAGATCCCAGCAACTGGTCTTAGCTATATAACATCAGTGGAGGAACTTTCCATGTGTTTCATGTCCCTCTCCAGCTTCTTTAGTCACCTCTGAGGCACTTTGAGATACAGGTATCAAAACTAAAGCTTTAAAGGTAGAAATTATTTTCTTCAAATTGCTAAGCTTCTCAGAGATATTTAATATTGAATCACATGTATATGAACACAGGGAACAAAGTGTGACGTGGTCATGCGTGTCGGTTGTCTGCTAAGTCTAAGGAACAGTGTGGTTGGGTAATCAAGCATTTTCTAAGCATTTCCAAAGTTAAAGCTAGTAATTGTGTAATGGGTGTCAAAAGCTAGTGCTAGATGGTTAAAATTCATGTGTCTTTATTCTGGAAGGATTTAGTAGGAGTGCTTATTCTAATTCAAATGGGGAATTTGATGCCTTTAAAGTTTGATGAATATAACAGTATGCCTTTTCCTGAAGGAAAAATCATCAAATATGAATGAATTATTTGCTACAACTAGGCACCATGCCAGGTCCTGGCTCTGTAGCAGTCGTGAAGCTACACATGGTGTTTGTTGTCTGGAGTTGAGCATTTGATACCAAAGTCAGCTAGAATGTAATGATTAGGGCATTGAGTGCTATGGGAAGAGTACAGGATGCCATGAAAACACAGAGCAGGTTACACAAGGGCTAGGGAAGCAGGGAATGCTTTTCTGAGCGAGTGACCATTAATATACTATGTGAACACAGTGCAGAGGGAAGAAGGTGCGGGGCAGGAGGACAGCAAGTGTGAACTTCTGGACAATGAAAACTATGACTTAGAAAGCCAAAATGCTGAGGTGTGAGACACAGCAGTGATTATTCTTGAAATAGATGAGTGTGTGAAACTGCAGGGTCAGGTCATGAAACACCTTCGGGTGGTTCTTAACAGGACCTTTGCCTTTATCTTACAAACAACAGGAATCCATGAAACTGTAAACAGAGGGATGATGACCATTTTTTAAAAATCTTAGAATGCCATCCTGTGAAAGGAGTGAAAGCATGGAACAAGAGATGAAGTAATCGACTCCAGAATCCAGAAAAGACATGTAAACTTGGTCGAGAGAGTGACAGTTGGGATAAACTATTAAGTTAGACTGAAATGGCACCATTTATAGGACTTTCTAGACTAGGTATTTAAAGTGAAAGGAATGAATGAATGAAAGAAAACTCTCATGTTTGAAGCTTGACCCTGGCTTAATTTTACAAAGATGTAAGAGACTGGAGAGCAGATTGGGAGAGGGAGGACAGTGAGCCGTGAGTTTTATTTGAAAGCTGTTGAGCTAAAGAGGGTCCTGGTGATCCATGGGGGGACAATCAGTAAGCAGTTGTTGATAATGGTACTGAAGGGGATAGAATGGCATTCTCATGAGCTTTAGATGGTAAATGAGGTTATAGGAATAGGCAAGGTCTTTAAGGTCTCTTTCTGTAGAAGTATCAGAGAACAGTGTTTAGGAAAAATACCCTAAGAAAAAGAAATGTAAACATAATGATCAGAGAAGAAACCAATTACAGTCATTGAGGATGAATGTGCAGGGAAATATTAAAAGAAAGTGTGTTGCAGTGTGATCACACAGAAACTAAAATATGATCATATTTTATAAAGAAGGAGTTAATATTGTTGGACCTATTGAGAAGTAAAGAAATAAACTTTAAAAGCATCTTTAATGTAGCTATATATAATATTTATGATTATATAGATATGATTATTGAAGATGAAACCAACCATTGAATGATGTCTAACAGATCATATATCATAGCTGCATTTTTGTTCTTACTCATGTTTTAAAGGGATCTTTAGTATTTCATCTTAAAGAAATTGGAGACAGAACATGACAAGAGGGAACCAAACGGTGATTGCTGAGTTTCTCCTTTTGGGTCTACCCATTCAGCCAGAGCACAAACACCTGTTCTACGTTCTTTTCCTGGCCATGTACCTGACCACTGTCCTGGGGAACCTCATCATCGTCGTCCTCATCCTACTGGACTCCCATCTCCACACACCCATGTATTTGTTTCTCAGCAACTTGTCCTTCTCTGACCTCTGCTTCTCCTCTGTCACAATGCCCAAGTTGCTACAGATCATGAACAGTCAAGTCCCATCCATCTCCTATGCAGGATGTCTGAGTCAAATGTACTTTTACCTGTTTTTTGGAGACCTGGAGAGTTTCCTGCTTGTGGTCATGGCCTATGACCGCTATGTGGCCATCTGTTTCCCCCTGCACTATACCAGCATCATGAGCCCCAAGCTCTGCCTTACCCTGGTGGCACTGTCCTGGGTACTGACCACGTTCCATGCCTTGTTGCACACCCTGCTCATGGCCAGACTGTCTTTCTGTGCAGACAATGTGATCCACCACTTTTTCTGTGACATATCTACTCTGCTGAAACTGTCTTGCTCTGACACTCATGTTAATGAGGTGGTGATATTTGTCATGGGAGGCATCATTCTTGTCATCCCATTCCTGCTCATCACCATGTCCTATGCAGGGATTGTGTCTTCCATCCTCAAGGTCCCTTCTGCACGAGGCATCCGTAAGGCCTTCTCCACCTGTGGCTCACACCTGTCTGTGGTGTCTCTGTTCTATGGGACAGTTATTGGTCTCTACCTGATCCCATCAGCTGATAATTCTCCAGTGAAGGAGACTGTCATGTCCATGATGTACACTGTGGTGACTCCCATGCTGAACCCCTTCATCTACAGCCTGAGGAACCGAGACATCAAGGGAGCCCTGGGAAGAGTCATTTGTAAAAAGAAAATCTTCTGCCTTTGATGGTAGCCCATGGGATTCAATAGATAAATTTATAGTTAAATATTGTTACTGGCTTATGCTTCACTACCATGGTATTTTCTGTTGCAGTTGGGCACTGCATTGTAGTCTGCTAGTAAAGGGGAAGTGGCTGTGTCCTTGGACTGGGACGGGGTGCTCCATGACAAGCTAGGAAAGCTTTTCTCTCTGTGAATTTCAGGTCCCATTGAGAAGCCACACCTTACAATTTGTTAACTGAATTTCTGCCACTTGTTATGAAACCCACTAACTTATCCTGTATTGTTTTAAAACTACAACTGCAGTTTAAATGATACTCTCTTCTCCCATGACAATGGACTGAGAGCCATCAGTCCAGTCTCCTGCTGCTTCTAGGCTGGATTTGTTGTTGCTCAGTTATTATCTTTACTTGTCTCTCTATCAAGAGTTCACACTATTCTGTTATTTACCTTTTACATTTTTCTTTTATTTTCCTCTCTGCATTGTCACATTTTTAATGGTCTGAATTTAGTATGGTCTTCACATATTGTGTCATTATAATAATTCAGTTTGTATTTACTTGAGAAGTCAGTCATACCTGGTGCTCTAAGTGCGGCCTCCCAAGTCTGGGGAAGTAGCCAGAGTCATTATTTTCATTTTTGTTAAAGACAGAGATGTTAATACCACAGGGTGAAGGATTCATGACAATGATCATAACATTGGGGCAAGAGTGGTGTATTCTCACTAACATGGCATGGTTCAGTGAAGGCGTATATATAAGTTTATACTAAATGATATCTCACTCTTTTGACTATTTTTAACATCACTAATCTTTGCAATGTTTTATTTTACTTTGTTATTGTGTCAGTTTCATGAAGGGAAGGAAATATTATCATCATTTTAAAACATCAACATTATCCTGTTGCCTAATAAAACTCGTAAGCTCATAAGCGCCTGCTGTGATTTTTGTTTTTGCATTTTCTTTTTTTAGATTTATTTATTTTTTAAAACATTAATTACATTGCATTATGTGACACAGTTTCAATAGGCTCTGGGATTCCTCCCACCCCTCCCTGTACCTTCTCCCCATGATAGATTCCTCCACCTTGTTGCAATATTACAGTTCAAATTCAGTCAAGATTCTTTCATTGCAAGCATATACCAAGCATAGAGTTCAGCATCTTATTGTCTAGATAACTTAAATGGTTTCTTGAGGAGACATCTCTGGTCTGAAGGCAGAGCTGGCAGAGTATCATCCCGATCAATTAAAAGCCATAACATAACATCAAAAACAATTTACAACATTATGGAATTATTTGACATGGCATTGAATAACCAATATGTTAAAAAAATGCAAGTTCTTAACCACATCCTGTGATTACTTCATTGACATTTCAATTTTAGTTTATATACAACCGAATTCTATACACATCAAGTTGGATTATAAGTAAATGAGTGTAGATGAGTTAATTATATTTAAAACTATAAAACCTGGATATTATACAATTTAAAAGGATGTCACTAACAAGTTATATTTTAAATAGATGTGATCTGAATTCCTGGAGAATTGCAGCATGTGGGGAATGAGTGCGTTTTATCCCTTTAGCAGAATCATACTAAGCTGTTTAGAAGCCATGGATGACTTTAGGGAGAAAATCTGTTTTTTTTTTCTTATGTTGTAATGGTGACTACATGTCATTATACATCTGTCTAAACCCAGAAAAGCTATACCACAAACAGATATCTTTACTGGAAGCTATAGATATTAATTAATAATAATGTGTCCACATTGGGTCGTGAGTTGTATGTATATGCCACCCTCAAGCAAGGTGTTAATTTCAAGGACTAATGGAAGGGAATGGTGTGTGACTGTCCATTTTGTTGGTAAACCTTTGTAAACCTAAGAACTACTCAGAAGTAAAAAGATTTTAAACATATAAGAAATGTAGACATGTCTAGTCTGTAGTGATAGAATCCAGATAATTAGAAATTAGTGGTATGAGGTGGAATCCTTTTGTTTGCATGTTCTATCTACTGTTTCTTTTTATTTTTACTTTTTTAAAAAGTAAAATATTTTATTTTTTGATGTTTAAGTAATTAAGATGAATGCATGCCCATGTGGATCACTGATTAGGGTAGGAAGGGTAAACCAATGGGGAAAGTGGATGAGATAATTGCTTTCAATTTCTTTTTCTTTCTGTACCTGGGGAAAGGTGCAGAGAACGGGAGACGGCCACTTCCAACAGCCCAAATGCAAGAGTACCCAGGTTTGGGGCACAGCCACTCAATTTCATTCTAGGGTCCCAAGTGTTGTGCATGTTCCACGGGCACTGCTTAAGTGGTTTTGATAGTTCTGAGATGCTGTTGATTTCATTGCTGCACAATTGAGGAAGTCTTTTCAGGGTTCACTGATTGAAAGAATTTACCTTAGAGTCGTCACTGGCCCAGATACTTGCTCTCAAAGCTTGGCTGGGAGAGTTGTTCAATTTGTTCTGCCCTCTGTCCTCTGCTATGGTACCAGATGTCTTTTGCAGGCCTCTATGAGCTTTCATGTCCGCTGTGTACCTGGGCATGCCACCCAATGTACAGGCTTCAGCAGCTTAAACTGAAGAGGAGGCCCAGTTCTGACAGGTGCACTCCATGGTCAGACCACAGATCTTATGTATTTCCCCACAACTGTGTCCAACTCAGTTCATCACCCACATCAGCCTACACTCATGCTGGTGGTTGCAGTTGCCTGATCAGTTCTCTCTTCAACTCCATTTCATGTATAGAACAAAGGGTGTTGTGACCCAGCCTAACCCTGCCCACTACATACTTGGGCTTCATGCACATTAGTGACAATTGCTGTCTAGTTGGAGAGACTCCTAATAACTCCCACATGGCCTGTCCCCAGCCCTGGTTCCCTGGTTCTCTGGTTCCTGCACATGCTGGTATGTGCAGGAGACTGATCCAGGGTGTTGCACATCACATTCAGCTCTGATACAAGGCATTTGGTGATGCAACCTAGTTCAGCCTGACCAACTGCAGTATCAAGCATGCTGGTGGGTACTGCCATCTGTTGGGCCAGGCCTGCCTCCAGCTTTGGTTCTCATGCTCACCAGCGGGAGCTACAGTTCATCAGAGGGTTAACCACAGTTTCCCTATTAGGCATACTTCCATGCCGAGGTCTTGCACTTTCCAGTTGGTATTGTGGTCCAGCCTGACAGGACCTGCCTACAGTTCTGGCATTTGTCAGCTGATCTTGGCAAAGCCCAACCAGCCTATGCAGATATGGATATGGTTGGTTAGCCCAATCTGGCTTTCCCCCTACCCTAGTTCACATGCAGGCTCTTCCCTAACCCAGCTCATATGCAGGCTATGCCTAGGTTGGTCTGTCTCCAGTCACAGCTCTTAGGCTCACCAGCAGGAGCAGTTGTCCATCAGGGGAGCTTCAACAGTCCACTACCAGGCTGACCCTTCCCAAGGTCTTTCACGTGCTGGTAGGTGGTATGGTCAGTTTCATCTTGGTATTAGCTAGCAGGTGCTGCAGACTGGCTTGACCTGGACTGTCCCCATTCCTGGTCCTAATGTGAACTGGCTTGTGTTGTGGCTCAACTTCTGTCCTGTGCCCAATTCTGGTTCACATATCTGCCAATGAGAACTATGACCTGTCCCAGTCCGGCCTACTTGCAGACGACCCACCTATGTCTGTGGGTAGTGTAGGAGGTGGAATCTTGATTATAAGTTTTCATACTGAAGTTTGAAGTGATAGAATGGTTAGAGATTTTGAGCAGATTAGAAGTTACAAGGATGATTTTATTTTCACATTGATGAGCTGACCTTTAATATGGGTGCATTTAATTGTATGTAAATTATATTTCAAGAAAATTATAAAGTGTGTATGTGAGAATCTGTGGACTCTAATCCTTGCTATTACCAGAGAAGGTTTACAGTTTGTGAAGTTGTCAAATGATTGTTCAAGGGTCTGGCACGATGGCTTAGTTGGCTAATCCTCCCCTTGCAAATGCCAGGATACAATTTGGGTTCTGATTCATGTCCCAACTGCTCCACTCTTCATCCAGCTTCCTGCTTATTGCCTCAGAAAGCAGTGGAGGATGTTCCGAAAGCCTTGGGACCTTGTACCTGTTTGGAAGACCCAGAGGAAGTTCTGGCTCCTGGCTTCAGATCAGCTCAGCTTTGGCCTTCGTGGCCACTTGGGAGTGAACCAGTGAATGTAAGATCTTTCTCTCTGTCTCTCCTTGTCTCTGTAAACCTGGCTTTCTAATAAAAATAAATAGATATTCAGATATTATCATTACTATTGCTTACACTTTTCTTTTTTAAATATTTATTTTTATTGGAAAGGCAGAATGTGTGAAAAAGAGGGAGTGAGAGAGAGAAAGAGAGAGAGATTTCTATCCATTAGTTCAATCCCCAGATGACCTTAATGGCCAGAGCTGAGCTTATCCTAAACCAGGAGCCAGGATATTCTGCTGGATCTCCCATGCGGGTGCAGGGTCTAAGAGCTTGAACCATCCTCCATCACTTTCTCAGGCCATAACCAGGGAGCTGGGTCAGAACTGGAGCAGCTGGGACTAGAACTGACACTTAAAATGGGATGCCACCAGATTCACTTGCTGTTTTACCAAATTGCTTTTCCTGGTTGACCTTGAAGCTAAGTGATGGGAAAAAACAACTGAACTTTTCTTTCCCTTAACTCTTGTTTTTGGAGTTTACCAGCTCCTCTTCAATTCTTTATATATCTTGACATTACAGTCATAGTATTGCATTATAGAACTCTAGAAATTATTCTGTGTTTTGGTAGGGGCTCTTTAGTACACTCTGACCATTAATCTTGTGTGTCTTAGACTACACTGTGTCATTTCTCTTTCAAATTCACTTCTGTTATGTTTTCCCCCAGGTAACTTTCAAATATGTCAGACTTTATCAACATAGCTTCTGAGTGTAGTGTGAATATGAGGAGGTTTCAAAAAGCTCTTTGAAGATTTGTATTGTCTTAATATTTTTGAGACTCCCTCATGTATTTCCTATAGTTAATTCCTTTTTAGTAATTATAGCTTTTGATTAGCATTTGAAGCCATTGAAAATTGTGTATGGTATAAGAAATGAATGCACTGTTTTCCATGTCAGACTTGTTGTGGTATCATTTTTTAAAAGATTTATTTGTTTTTATTGGAAAGTCAGATATACAGAGAGGAGGAGAGACAGAGAGGAAGATCTTCCGTCTGCTGATTCACTGCCCAAGCGGCTGCAATGGCCGGAGCTGAGCCAATCCGAAGCCAGGAGCTACTTCTGGGTCTCTCACATGGGTGCAGGGTCCCAAGGCTTTGGGCCGTCTTTGACTTCCTTCCCAGGCCACAGCAGGGCTGCTGGGATTAGAACTGGCACTCATATAGGATCCTGGAGTGTGCAAGGCAAGGACTTTAACCACTACACTATTGCGCCAGGTCCTGTGGTATCATTTTTGAGTAATATATTCTTTGCTCCATTGTTTGAAGTACCATATTAACCATAAAATAAATCTTCAGAAACAGGACTATTTACAGTGGTTCATTTTATTAATCTTTTTGTCAATTCAAATATAAATATATACTAGTTTAGAATATGTACTGATTCTTGAGATATATTTTTAAAATATATATTGTTATTTAATTGATCACAAGTGAACATTGTATCTGTTTTTCAAATCTTGAAAATTTTACACATTTTTCTTTTTAATTAAGAATGAGCTTGTCAGTTTGTAAAAACAATTTTATGAAAAATTTGAGTTGGATTTTATTGAATAATTTGAGGTGAATTAATGCTGAACTGTTGCAGCTTCAAATGTCATCAAGTTAGAATTTTAAACTGATCAATTTTATTATAGCAAAACCTATCTTTGAAAATGTGTGTCAAAGGAGTCATCTTTCCTGGGACCTTGTATATCTCCTCTCATTGTGATGTTCTTGAGTATTCCCTTCCTATGGTTTATGAACCTAATTTAGCTGGCATTGAAAATGAAATAATTTTAACAGATTTTAAAATTTAATTATCTGATATAGAAAACAGATAATTAATATTTTGTCCTCTCGCTGATAATTCTTTGTATTTATGCTACTGAGATTTAAGAGTTTATTCATTGTAAGGACTTATGCTGCCTTAACAGATACATAAAATATGATAAATTATTTCAAGAAACATGAAATCAAATGTATAGAAGTGATTGGTTCAGGAATTATACAAAGGTGATATCAAAAGTCAAGATGTGGAATACAGGACACGAGGATTAAAGTTAGAGTTCCATGTGGAGGGTGTGAGAGGGAGGTGCTCAATGGCACCACACATGGAGCTGTCCCCTGAGCAGATGAGATGCCAGTTGGGAGTTCAGGAGCAAGATGTGGGCTTCAGACTGAGACGAGGAGGTCAGGAGAACATAAGGATGCACAAGGTGATGCAGGTGATGGCTCTGGAGGCCATCACTCAGTGGGGACAAAGGGAACGATCCAGCGAGGCTGGAATCCTTGCCTTGTGTGGTGCTGAAGGTTTGGAAAAAGAGTGGTTGTGCCTGTTTTTCTCAACTGGGAAAGAATGAAAAGAAACTGGAGTCAGAGAGTCTGACCTTACGTAGGCTCAGCCATTGACACACTTTCTGGTTGAGAAGTCATTGAATTCCTCCATAGTTTGTATAGTTTACAATGTAAGCATCCTCATGACTTCCTTGAAATTGTCATGAAGGTGGAATAAGGTTATTTTGTGCTGGCCAAACTACCAAATGGAAGAAAGACATCCATAAAAAGTAAACTTGCATGCTGGTTTCAAGTTGGTAAATTCTCAGGAGGTTTCTGTTTCTCTGTGTTTATTGAAACTCCAATAGCTAAAATATCAGCCTAAATGTCCATCAACTAATGACTGAATAAAGAAAATGTGATCTCTCTCTCTCTCTCTCTCTCTCTCTCTCTCTCTCTCTCTCTCTAGTATGGAATACTTCTCAGTCATAAAAAATGAAATCCACTTTTTTGCAACCAAACAAAAGCAACTGATGATCATTAGTATTAATGAAATAAGTTAGTCTAAAAAACAAATGTTTTCTGTGACGACTGGCAGTTAAAAATGTGGAGAAATGAAATAGCCAGTTTTGCATATGACTGCTGTTGTAGCCCACATTTACCCAATAGTGGAACTGGTTTTACAGCTTTTATTTGTTGTGTTTGATTAGTGGAATATCAAGTGTGACTATAGAGTGCATTGAAATGATTTCTTTGAAAAACCTGATGAGGGCAGTTGAAGGGAGGAAGGGATATTAGGAAATGTAGGGGAGGGAGGGAGGAATCATTGTGTTCCCAGAACTGAGACTATGGCATGTATACAATTAATTCCATTTCTATTAATGTGTGTGTATATATATATATATATTTAAAGTGAACTTGCTCTTAGGAACTCAATATTTTTTTCTAAAAATTTAAAATCTCTGTGCGATGTTAGTTAATTCTTGATTAAGCCAAATTCTAATACTAGCAAAGAGTCAGAAAAATCTGTTCAATGTATGGTTGCATCAGGGAGCCTTTGTAATGGGACAGGTCCAAAAAGACTTTAAGAATGTGAAAAGAAATCTGGAGGAATAGGGGGTACTTGAGTGATGTAATGATGTGAAAAATGAAAAAATGTTTTGGCGCGTATTTACAGGAGACCGTGATTGATTAGGAGACCGATACAGTTGATGTAATTTAGTATTAGCAAAAATTACAGAGAACTCTTCAGGAATTATACCATAGGTAGTGTTCTGCATAGAATAATTAATGTCCTATTACAATTTCAGAATGTAATATATGTGTGTGATTTCAAATAGTTCTTCCACTCTGTATTTCCAGGATGCGGAAAACAAAGAAGGCATTGCCACATCATTAAAATATTTCTCCTTAGTAAAATTGCTAAGCCACACTTTATTTAGTTTACATATTAAGTGATTACATGGCATGCAATTTTAATATAAATTTACATAAAGTGTAATGACTCTGGAAAAATATTCTAATATTGTATCAGTATGTGTATAAATTAAAATAAAAATTTTGAAGTACTACAATCCTAGGCAAGAGAAAGTTTTCTTTTTACAAACAACTCTTCTCAGGGCTCCCTTGATGTCTCGGTTCCTCAGGCTGTAAATGAAGGGGTTCAGCATGGGAGTCACCACAGTGTACATCATGGACATGACAGTCTCCTTCACTGGAGAATTATCAGCTGATGGGATCAGGTAGAGACCAATAACTGTCCCATAGAACAGAGACACCACAGACAGGTGTGAGCCACAAGTGGAGAAGGCCTTACGGATGCCTCGTGCAGAAGGGACCTTGAGGATGGAAGACACAATCCCTGTGTAGGACATGATTATTAATAGGAATGGGATGACAAGAAAAACACTTGCCGTGACAAATATCACCACCTCATTAACATGAGTGTCAGAGCAAGACAGTTTCAGCAGAGTAGATATATCACAGAAAAAGTGGGGGATCACATTGTCTGCATAGAAGGACAGTCTGGTCATGAGCAGGGTGTGCAACAAGGCATGGAACGTGGTCAGCACCCAGCACAGCGCTACCAGGGTGAGGCAGAGCTTGGGGCTCATGATGCTGGTATAGTGCAGGGGGAAACAGATGGCCACATAGCGGTCATAGGCCATGGCCACAAGCAGGAAGTTTTCCAGGTCTCCAAAAAGGAAGAAGAAGTAAATTTGAGCAAGACATCCTGCATAGGGGATGGATGGGACATGGCTGTTCATGATCTGTAGCAACTTGGGCACTGTGACAGAGGAGAAGCAGAGGTCAGAGAAGGACAAGTTGCTGAGAAACAAATACATGGGCGTGTGGAGATGGGAGTCCAATATAATGAGGATGATGATGATGAGGTTCCCCAGGACAGTTGTCAGGTACATGGCCAAGAAGAGGTCATAGAACAGGTGTTTGTGCTGTGGATGAATGGGCAGGCCCAGGAGGAGGAACTCTGAGACAGTGGTATGGTTCTTTCCTGTCATGTTCTGTTGCTAGTTGCTTTTGAAGAGAAAAGGTGTATCAAAACCTGAGATTATATGCTTTAAACTACAATGATAAATTTTTTTTGTCTCAATCTAATTACATTACAATGACGGTAATTTCTAAATTTCAAATTTCTGTAATTAAAATCTGGGTTATCATGAATGAATTGCTTTATTTGCATTTCTTAAAATGTAAGGTATCACATCATTTCTAAAACCACAATTTCCTTCTGGGATGCAAAAAAAAAAAAAAAACCATGCAAATCTCTTACCTCCTCAATAAATGTAATGCTTTCCTGCTCAGTAACTTTTTCATAAAAGATTTGTTTGTTTGAAAGTGTTACAACCTGAGAAAGAAATAAAGAGAGATCTTCCATGCACTAATTCACTGCTTGATAATTGCAATGGATGGAGCTGATCCAGAGTAAATCCAAGGCCAGGAGCTTTAGCCAATCCTCTTATGTGGGTTGCAGGTTGCCAAGCAATAAGGGCATCTTCTGTTGCTTTTGCATGCTGTTATTAAGGAGCTAAATTGAAAGTGGAGCAGGGCCCAGTGGCATTGCCTAGTGGCTAAAGTCCTCGCCTTGAGTGTGCCGGGATCTCATATGGGCGCTGGTTCTATCCTTGGCAGCCCCACTTCCCATCCAGCTCCCTGCTTGTGGTCTGGGAAAGCAGTGGAGGACGGCCCAAAGCTTTGGGACCCTACACCCACATGGGAGACCTGGAGGAGGTTCCTGGTTCCCTTTCTTCGGTTTGGCGCAGCACCTGCCGTTGCGGTCACTTGGGGAGTGAAACATCGGACGAAAGATCTTCACTGTCTCTTCTCCTCTCTGTATAGCTGACTTTGTAATAAAAATAAATAAATAAACCTTTAAAAATAAATAAATAAATAAAGTGGAGCTTCAGGAACACAAGTCAGTGCCCATACAGGATGCTGATGTTGTAGGAATTTTATCAATTATACAACAGTTCTGCGGCCAGTGTCTTTTATGTTGGTTTTCCTGCAGGTTGTTTTCTAATCATCATTCTCTTATAATGTTATAGTTATATAGCACAAGACAAGTTCATCTACTCCATGTCTTAGGTTGTCATTTAACTATAAGACTTACATATCTCCAATCCAGAGATTTTTGAATCCTCTTTCTACATAATTATCTTCCCGTGGGTGCATCACAGGCATTGAAACTTAATGGATCCCCAATGAAACTCATGATCTCACCTCTCCACTCTTTAAAACAGTTCCTTTTGCATTGTGTCATAGTCCAGAGGAAAACCAAAAATCCAGATTAAAATCTGGCCCAGTACTCCAATTTAGTGTGCCTTCTGTCTCACACTACATTCTCACTCTAATTTGTCCACTCTTACAGCACACATACTCCTAGACCAGGAAGGTATCTTTTCATCTCCAGAATGCTGAAACAGCCTCTGAATTTATGTCCTTGTCTTCCTGTCCCAACTTTTTTCTCCTTGAATGTTTTCTTCACACAGTGGGTGACATTCTAAGATGAAAATCTGATCATTGCTTTTCTGATTAATGCTTCAGGGTATTCTTTTTTTCTTTTTTTAAATATATATATGTTTTTATTATATTTTGACAATCTTTACATAGTTAATTAGGGTAAAAAATGTTCAAGGGCTACAGGGAAGTGGATAAGACCATCATATACCACTTCCTTCATGTATCTGAGGTAAAGGGGGATATAGAGGAAGAAGCCCCACCCAGTTTCCCACCCACCCTAAGTCCCGGTTGTGGGGCATGCTCTGAGATACTCGATCAAGTAGTTTCAATAGTTCACCATTCATGGATCGCTACCAGTCTTGCCACTCCAAGCACAGTGTGGTCGTTGAAGAATCCACTGATTAACACAGTCCCTTCTAGAGTCTCCATTTGCCCAGTATTTTGCTGCCAACAGATAGCTGAGGTTGTTGATTGACTTGTTCTGTCTTTTCTAGGTTAGGACTCTGAGTCAGGTATCAAAACTGGGGAGATCCTCAAAGAAATTTTGAAGTATTCCCAGTCTAGATTCCTGCATGTTCTAGCAAGCATAGGACCCGGCACAGTCCATCGCCCTGATCAGCTGGTGGTTGCAGTTGCTGGGTCGGTTTTGTCTCCATCCATGTCCTCCACTGGAACCAATGGGTGTTAGTCTGGCCTGGTTCTGCCCAGGACACACTCGCCCCTCACACAAACCAGCAGGAGCTGCAGCCCAGTCAGGGCGGCCCACAGTAACCCCAACCGGGCCCACCCCCTACCCTGGCTGGCCAGTATGTATGGCAGACTAGTCCGGTCTGTCCCACATTCCCTTCTGCTCACATACTTGTCAACGGGTATTGCGACCTAATTCCATCCAACCATCTCATCCAACCAGCCCTCACGGGTGTTGTTGGGTGTCTGTCTAGCCACCCCAGCCCCTGTCCTAGTTCCCGTGCCCTCCCATGGAAGATGATGACCCAAGAGGGAAGAACCCACTATTTCCCTCCCAGGTCGCTCCCACTCCCAGGTTGTGCCCTCTCCAGGTGGCCCTGTGGTTCAACTCGACATGACTAGCCCCCTGTACCAGCCTCCGCCAGCTGATGCTATGACCAAGTCCCAACAACCCTCACCCACTCTGATTGTAGATTGCACCAGTGGGAATAGTCAGCCCAGCCTGGTTTTCACCCGATCTGGTCCACATGAGGTGCACAGGTGCTGTGGCCCTGCCTGGTCTGGTCTACCTCCTACCCAGCTCACACTCCCCAGTGGAAGTAGCTGTTCAGCTAGGGAACCACCTCTTTTTCCCCTGCAAGCTCTGCCTACTGCCTTCCTGATTCTCGCATGTGCTGGTTGGGCGCTGTGGCTGCATCCGGCTCAGGCTACCTCACCTTGGCATTCCAAGTTGTGCATTGCTTTTGTCGCAACCAGCAGGGTATTCTTACTTCTGTTAAAGTTGAAGTTCCTTTCAAGGGCCTGAATTATACTTTGCTATGATACCTATGCCTCCGTCCATAGCCTGATCAGCTCCCACAATGTCTCCTGCCTCCAACTCTAGATTAGTGCTTACTTAAAAAAAAAATAATAATTACAGGACCCAGCACCAAGACTCAGTGGCTAAATCCTTGCCAAGCATGCACCAAGATCCCATAGGGATGTCAGTTCTTGTTGCAACTGCTCCACTTCCTACCCAGTTCTCTGCTTGTGGCATGGGAAAACAGTAGAGGACTGCACACAGCCTTGAGATGCTGACCCGCTTGGGAAACCCAAAGGAAACTCCTGGCTGCTGACTTCTGGCTTTGGATCAGTTCAGCTCAGGACATTGCAGCCATTTGCGGAGTGTACCAATGGACAGACGGTCTTTTTGTCTCATAATCTCTCTGTAAATCTGCCCTTTCAATTAAAAAATCTGTTTTTAAACACAACTTATTACTTGCAAACTTATAAATTTACCTTTCCTTCCACATATTACTTTTTTCCTTTGAGCCTTCTAAACTGGCTTACCCTTAATAATTTTTCATGTATATCGCTTGTTAAACCTTGCTCAGTTAAACCTTTCTGTATTTCCAGCTCTACCGAGACCTGATGCTATACTTTCACCCCAACCTTTACTCATGTCACAACATCAAATACCATGAATAATTAGTTTGCATCCAATGTCCTCATGATCTAGTGAACCACACACAGGTGAGGATCCTCGTGAATGTAGCAGAATCTGCACCAGACCTGGGAGGTGCCTAACCGGGGGCTCAGGTGTCATTACTGTTTGCTGTCTGCCTGCAAGCTGAGATGCATTTTCTAGTTTAGACAGAAAAGCAGCTCTATGAATCTAGAATCATCACTGCCATAAAAATCTCCGTGGAATGAGACCTCAGTAGCCTTCACTATTCAGTGCCAAATTTTGTCGTTGTTACTGAGTTAACAAATCTAATTTTGTACCCCTAATAATTACAAGAGTTTCCCAACAGTTGTACTCTTTTCAACAATACAGACTCAAACTAAAACTGCTTAGGGTGAAATCACCATTATGGGATTCGTACTGACATAGTACAAAGAAATATGGACATTTTATCAGTGAGTAGAGAAACAAAAAGAATAATTTGCTCCCTGAGGATTCACTGGAATTCTTTCTGGGATATCCACGGCCTGTGTGGTGGTTAATTTTATATGTCTGCTTGATTAGATTGGTATGAGGTTTTGGTCAAATTTCAATTCTAAATGATGATGTGATCCCATTTTGTGATGCTATTAGTGTTTGTATTAGTAGACCTTTGATACAGGAAAGTTTTCACTGAGCAAGTGACTTGTAATATAGGCAAAGAACAAGGAGTGCTATGCCAGGTTAAACAGGAGCAGAGGAAAGAAAGTGCAAGGTAGAAGGACAAGTAAGCTCAAAGGTTTGGGAATAAGGAATGATGATTTTTAAGTCAGCATATTGCTCTAGTACTGGAGGCAAGAGCCATCGTGGGACCTGTTGAGGGTGTGGAGAGAGGCACAGGGGGTGTAATGATGCCAGTCGTGTCCTTGAAAACAGCCTTGCCTTTCAGAGAGGTGAGAACCTCCTCCAGTCTTCACCAGAAAACAGATGACCATTCATCTTTGAATGCCACTCACTGTGTGAGTGACACATGTTCAAAGAGAGGGGTGTTGTGTCAGGAAAACAAGGATCATAATTGAAAGTCAAGATAATCCTTACTGTGCTGTGTGTCATTGAATCAGTGGCAGACCTCAGAAGAGAAGACTGAGGTTTCCCAAGGAAACAACATTCAGCCTCTTGATTGCCTTTGGACTCAAGATTGTAAGAATGTATCACTGCCTCCTCACAGGGTTTTCAGCTGTTGGCAGATGTGGACTTATCCCCCACAGCATGTGGACTATTTCCATACACAAATCTCAATCTGTCTCTCTTCTTTCTCACACACACCTATACACACACACACACACACACACACACACATTTGCTTAGTTTTATATTTCTGGATAACACTTAGTAAATGTAAAATAATGTACATTATTATAGCTGCACGGTAATTATTACTGAACACTTTTCCCAATAAAAAGATTGCAACTGGTAAACATTAATAAACACATATCATATAGTAGCACAGTCTTGGGAGGTAGAGATGTAGAGAAGGAAAGTGAAGAACTATCCCCTAGAGAAGAGGCAACAGGCTAGGAAACTAAGATCCTCAATTTGGAAGAATCCAAAGGCCTCAGCGCATCCACCCTCTGCCCAACTCACCCAGCATTTCTGAGGAGGACTCCAGGGTGCTGACCCAAGATCCTGCTCCTCTATATTCATTCCAGGCTTGGAAAGAGACAGCCTCTATAGTCTCTATAGTCTCTGTAGACACCTTCTGACATCTCATTCTACACATCCCTTTGGTCTGAGGGATGCTGTACCCAGAGGAGCTCAGGACCTGGAGTAACTTGTTAAAGTAATTGCCCAGGGCCTCTTTAGGACAAATGTTTTCAAAGTCCTGCAGTGATGACTGAATTTTAGTAGCCTGATTCTGCTCTGGGGGAAAGTGGGGTGTAATGAGAAGCTCATGAGTGTATGCTTTACCGTTTCCTGTTAAGAATGGAGAGTAGTCCTATGTAGCTGGAGCATATGTTCTTGGAGGTGCCAGTGAATTATTGTAGAAGGTATAGAGTTAAGAAGGAACAGGCTGTGAATGTTTAGAGCATGTGAACTTTGCTGCATGGGTAGCAAGAAGCCTTAGTGTCCATTGGATGCCTGTGTTGGGAGGATTCTTAGCTATCTGGATCTCTACAACCCAACTCCCACCTGTGACCCAATAAATGCAATATGTCAAAGGACAGGAGGCACCATGAGCTGCAAGCTGCCAGATAAATTGTTTGACCAAATAAAAAACAGAAGTTAATGATCATTTGTATCAATAAGCTAAAAGTAAAATCATAGGAGTCAAAACATGTGAGATTTCAGAGACCAACTAATGAAAGCTGTATTCCAAGTTGTAGCTGTGTGTGTGTCTGTGTGTGTGTGTGTGTGTGTGCTGTCACAGTGCCATAGAGTGACCATTTCCTGAACAGGAACAGATCAGCTCAACAGGCACAGAAAAAGCCTTTGACAAAAGCTGCTACGTCAATTTATCTAACTTGGGACTATAATTGCCAGTAAAGTTAGAGTAACACAAAATTTCCACAGTTATTGTAAAAAATCTTCCAAAAACCTTGACGTTAACATCATGTTTAACGGTGGAAGATAGAATGCTTGATTTCTGAGATCTGGAAAAATGTAAATATATGCTCACAGTGTTGTTTTGAACTTTTCATTTATAGTCTAGACAGTTCGAGGTAGCAAGACGTACTAAAATTGTAAACAGTTTTCCTGTAGGAAATTAATTAATCTTAACACATGACAGCTATGTAGGATCCCTTGGATCTAAAATTTTTCCGGAGCCATATACATAAAACTATAAACAACACCTGCTGGTGAGGTCACAGAGAAATGGGAACCCTACTCTACTGCTGTGGGAATGCAGGCTGGTGCAATTACTATGAAATTCAGTGTGGAGAATATGTAGGCAACTAAAAATCTGCCTACCACATGACCCAGCAATACCACTCCTAGAAAAATACCCGAAAGATCTGTTACCCAAGCAAGCAAAATGCACTCCAGTGTTCATTGTAGCACAATCAACAATCATAATAACATGGAAATAACCTAAATGCCCATTAATATATGATTGGATAAAAAAACTGTAGTTCATCTATACTAGGCAATACTGCTTTGCTATTAAAATAAGTGAAATACAATGCTTTCTGGCCAAATGGGCCAAACTAGAGACCACTATACTAAGGGAAATGAGCCAGATACCATGCTTGCTTTAATAGAGAATAACATGATGTCAAATCTAGGGATATTACATATGAATCTTACTCTATGTTACTTATCCGTACTGTCTCCCATCCAAGTACTAACCATGCCCGACCCTGCTTAGCTTCCAAGATCAGACGAGATCGGGCTCATTCAGGGTGATATGGCTGTAGAAACTTATCCGTACTTTCTGTAACAAGATCTTGTGATGCAATTCATTAATCAACCATGCATAAGAGGCTGATAGTTTATAATCATCCCTGGTGGTCAATGTATCTTTTATCACTGTTATTGGTATTGCCCATAAATAATGAAGATCTAATCCTCATTGTACCTACATTAGAGCCCTGGGATACAAGATGAATCCACAATTAAATGACAGTCTCCTATGTGGTTGAGCGACACTACAGCAGCAGCATGTCAACTTGGGAAAATTCACGAAAGACCACACATTGTGAAACTGAAGGAGAGAACAAAAGGGAGGAGAGGGAACTTGGGGAGGGTAAAGGGAGACCCCAGTTTCAAATAGCTGTATCGAAAAACAATTTTTAAAAAGTATTCTGGAACCAATAAATGAGTTTAGAAAGGACACAGGGTACAACTTCAACCTATTAAAATTATTTGTAAATAAGTATATGTTTATTTGAAACTACAATAATATGGCATGAATTAGTACCTAAATAAAAATGTAAAGTAATGTAGTATTTACTAACATATAATATAATTCATATAACATATAATACATATCATATAATAATAATATAATTCTGTAATTATATATGTGATATACTAATGGTGTATTAATATAACATTAATATTTTATTATCTATTACATTATAGATAACATTAAGCAATAAATCTTATGAAGTATATATTATATATAAGGTATTATATGCTATATATTAGCACTTTATAGTTATATAGAATACAACATGATATATCATGTTATATGTTATATAGTATATACTCATGGAATATATATTTATAGAGTACATAAACTGTATTATATAGATAATATTTTGTACATGTAGTCTATAATATATAATACTCATAATAGAAAACATAATAATTATATAATATATATTCTATGCATATGGTATAATATGTACCATCTATAATATATAATAGTATAACTGCACATAAAGATATTTAATATATTGGCTTATAATATGTAATAAATACTATACTGTATAAGATAAATATATAATTTATACTGTAACATTTACTATATTAATATAAAACAGTATGTATGTTATTTAATAATATATGATACAAACATAATAGCATAAGTTTTGATACATAATATATTATTAATATATAAAACATTACTATATAATATATAGTACTATGTAAAGCTTAATATTGTATTATATACTATATGTAATATAATAGATATAATTATATGTTCACTTATTAGCAATATATGGAAATGACATGTAAAACTGAAAAAGTAAAGTAGCCTCTAAAATACTCCTATGTCAGTTAACCTTTAATGAATCCTAAAATATGGTATCCTCTTTTGTCCATGGAGGTACATATGAAGACTCTTGTGGATGTTTGAAACCATAATAGATGCAAACCCTATTTAGGTGTTGTTTTCCTTGGAATATATAGACTATATATGATAAAATTTAATGTATGAATTAGGAACAGTAAACGATTTAAATAGCTATTAAGAAGAGAACAATTAGAGTAATGCATTGTGCATAATTTATGCACATATACTCTGACTCTCATGAAAAATACAACAGTGTATTGTGCTCACCTTTCTGGTGTGATGTGAGGTGATGGGAAGTCTATATGATGAGGTGAAGTAAGACACATGACATAGACATTGTGACCGAGACTTAGGAGATCACTGAAGGGTTACTTGAACACATCACTACGATGCCATGAGAGTTTGATAACTGAGATGGCTGCCGGGTAACTAAGGGCTCGGTAGTGTATACAGAGTGGATGTGATGGACAAAGAGGATTCACTCTTACCTGGGGTGCAGCAGGACAGCAGGAGATCTCATTGTGGTACTCAGAATGAAGCATAATCCAAACCTTATGAATTAAGTATTTAAATATTAGAACAAAACAATGAGTAACTGGTATTGCAGGAAGGAAAACCATGGATGGAGACAGGGAGGGACTGCTGTATGTGTATGATCATTATCCTGAAAACTGCGAAATATATTAAAGAAAATAGAGATGAAGAAATTGAAGAAGAAATTAGGAATTATTTTGGGTTGGAAGACTTAGTATTTCTTAGATTGCAATACAGAACAGAATTGAGAATATGGATAAGAAAGTCCAGAAATAGATTTAGTCATACATCATCCATTGATTTTTTAATAAAGATGCAAAGGAAATTCATTCAAAAGAGTCTGGAAAAGATAAGCAGTATAAAATTAGTGGCCTGGGTAAATTAGGTTTACATATGCAAAACCCCATGTCAGTTCATACCTCTGACTCTACAATTAAACCACAGATCCTTATAGTTAAAGGGAGCTGAGAAGGTTCTCCATGACATTCTTATTAGTGGAGGCAGAGAAGCCCCAGGGTAGCAACAAGGAGCAAATGGGACAGAATAAAGGACATGCTGTAAATTCACATCTATACAGCAAGTGATGCAGAACTGGATAGGACTCATGAAGCCGTGGCTAAGACATTAGAATATCTTTCTCAGTGAAGTGTTCTTCTGACAAGGGGTAACCAGGGTTTCACCAAATTGGAAGTTGAGCCTACCAATCAGTCATTTTGTGGTCCTTACGTAGAACAACATGAGACCACATGCTGCCTCACACACGGGGCTGAAACTGATCACCTGGAGGACAGGGAATACCAACGACTGTGTCTGAAATTCCAGAGAACAATTTTGACACAGTTTCCATACCCCAAATAGATGTTCCATATCCCAAATAGCTGTTCATCAACACATAGCAGCACTTAAAGGCTAAACCAGTGAGGATGCAGCACCCTGGGAATGAAGACTGGATGATATCACTGCACACACAACCTCATGCAGCTGAGGTTCCTAAGGGAAGGGCCACATACATTGGAAGGTGGAGGAAGGAATTACAAGTGCCCACTAGAGCCCTGTGATTAGTTGTTGCAACAGGCAATGTGACCCCAGGAGGTAATCTGACATGTGGAGAGTGGTTGAGGTGGTGCTGATGGCTGCTACTAAAGTTGTCGCTGAGAGAGAAAGAGGTAATACTCAATGGGATAAGAATCTGAGTTTTTTTCCTATTTTGACTCAATGTAGAATTGGACATGATCTTGGAGAGTTCACCTTTTCTCTGTCATCTGTGCTTTCTCTGTTTCTGTATATGGTGGTGTCACAGAATTTTGAGCATTGCCAGAGGCAGATTTAGCTCTCTTAGGTTACATTTTTAGAGAATTGTGTTTCTTTCACAAGACAAGGTCTCTTGGGAATCTTTCAAGGTGTGTATCTTTCAGTTTGTTTGGCTTGAAGCCCATGAGGGCTTCTTGTGTAACTTGAAGTTTTGTTTTACTTATAAAACAGCTACAAATTTCAAGTGTTTCATAGATGCAATCCTCAGAAGATAACCATGCTCTTAAGGAGTTTGAGAACGTTTACAATCTGATTATTTTTATGGCTTCTCCAGCCATTGTGCTTTATCCTGCCAGTGTCAGCACCCTTCTCACAGGACTGCTCTCCAAGTGTAAACAGGAGATGATCAAGCACCATCACTGCTTCTTGTCACCCCGTTCTTCCCAGTAGTCAGGTGTGATCCGTGAGTGTGAGCACTCTCCAGCAGGACTCAGAGACTCCATCCCTGAGAGTCCTGGACAATTACTTTGTCTGTAATGAATTCCTCCTGGATCTGGATTCCCCCAGGTTGCAGGTCCCAGTAGGCCCAGGGATGGGTGAAATGAGCGATGTGAGAGGAGTGGCACAGATATAGGTAGTGTTTACATAGGCTGTCATCTCACATACCTGCAATAACTAAAGGGCGCAGGACCATGAGTCAGGGCCCTACCGAGCAGCCTGGGTAAGTTAGGCAGGAGAGGGAATGAACTGGTGCCCCTGTGCATATCCAACCTGTGGGTTTTCCTTTAATGAGTCATTGGTGTTCTGCTGGGTAGTTCTTGGGCTATGATTAACTGTGCTCTTCTGCATTGCTCTGATGCCAAGATTTTCTGAGAATCTATAAGTGTTTTAAATGAAAGCTGCCAGTTGTACTGTTTTTAATGATTAAGTACAATTTCTTATGCAAGACATGATCTCATATCAGCATAGTGACTAGTATGTGAGGCAGGCTTTAAAGTAGCAGTTTATTATTTCTTTAAAAAAATTTTTTTTATTGTGTAGTGAGATATGCAGAGAGGAGGATAGACAGAGGAAGATCTTTGGTCTGGTCATTCACTCCCCAAGTTGCCACAACTGATGGAGTTGAGCCAGTCCAAAGCCAGGAGTCTATAGCCTTTTTGGGGTATCCCACATGGGTGCAGGATCCCAAAGCTTTGGGCCATCTTCGACTACCTTCTCAGGCCACTAGCAGGATACTGAATGGGAAGTAGGGCCGCCAAGATTAGAATCGGCACCCATATGCGATCCCAGCACATGCAAGGTGAGGACTTTAGCCACTAGGCTACTGAGCCCATTCCTTGTTTATTTTAAAAATAATATGTACTATTAAAAACAGAATAGAAACAGTATTTTTTAAGTCTATTTAAGGAAACCAGTATGTTGCTTAATGACAATGTGTGTCCTTGCTACCCAAGCCCTGTCTGTGAACCACAGCATTGCTATCATCAGGTGTTATCATAAATATGTAGTCTAAACTAGGGAATTGAATAGGGTTGTAAATGATAGCCCAGTGAATTGATAGTGCTCATTCTCTTTCTCTGTAACTGTGTTTTTCCAAGAAAATGATTGTTTTTTAAATAACTGTAAAAACTCTCTGATATTAGGAGAACAGTGACAGTGGGATTTCCACTCTAGGAACTCCACAGTTTGAGAACAGCTTTATTGGAGGGAGGTTGTCCTAAAGCAGAGACATGGATTGAGAAGCTGTTAAAGTGTCCTGGTAAGTTGTCAACTTGTTCTGGGATTGTGGTAGTTGCATACAAGTACGAAATACAGTGAGAATTCGGGATCACATCTGTAGGATGTACTGGATTGGAGTTCATGGTGAGAGAAGGGATGAATGAAATAAAATTCAGTAACTTTTGATTTGATTCTGGATTCCTTTCCCCAAAATATAAGAATGAAACAGGAGGAGACTGGGAGAGGGAAGAGGTGAGACCTTGAGTTTCATTTGGGACTTGCTGAGCACACGATGCCTGTGATCCCATACCTAGCAAGACAATCATTGAACAGTGGGATCCAGAGTTCTGTGGGAAGAAAGATGTCCATGTGGATATTTAAATGGTCATCTGAACAGTGGAGGAGATAGGGTTTCTTGTGGATGTGCATGGTGATAAGAGAATAGTGTTTATGAAAATAAACCCTGAGGGAGATTAACATGTAAGAGACTGACAGAGGTGGAGCTAACCGTATCTTTGAGTATGACTGGTTAGGAGGAATACAAATAGATGTGATGCCTCAGACTGAATAGATTGGATTGGTTTTGAAAGAACAGAACAATGTAGCATGTGAAAAAGAAGTGAAGAAAAGATGTAGGTTAGGGATTATAATTGTGTGCAAGAGGAGTAGAGAGATTATTATGATTGCAATGTGGATGAAAGAAGAACATCTTTTAGCAGAGTAGCTGAGATTGTACCCTAAATTGATTGCTTTTCAAATTCAGGTTTTAAAGAACACTATTATTTCTTCCCAAAGGCATTGTCCACACATCATGTCAGGAAGTAACCAAAGTGTCATTTCAGAGTTCCTCCTCCTGGGCCTCCCCATCCAGCCAGAGTACCAAAACCTGTGCTATGTCCTCTTCCTGGCCATGTACTTGACCACTGTCCTGGGGAACCTCCTCATCGTTGTCCTCATCCGAATGGACTCCCATCTCCACATGCCCATGTATTTGTTTCTCAGCAATTTGTCCTTCTCTGACCTTTGCCTCTCCTCTGTCACAATGCCCAAGTTGCTACAGATCATGAACAGCCAAGTCCCATCCATCTCCTATGCAGGATGCCTCACCCAGATGTACTTCTTCCTGTTTTTTGGAGACCTAGGAAGCTTCTTGCTTGTGGCCTTGGCCTATGACCGCTATGTGGCCATCTGTTTCCCCCTGCACTATACCAGCATCATGAGCCCCATGCTCTGCCTCTCCCTGGTAGCACTGTGCTTGGCACTGACCACGTTCCCTTCCCTGTTGCACACCCTGCTCATGGCCAAACTCTCCTTCTGTGCAGACAACGTGATCCACCACTTTTTCTGTGATATATCTACTCTGCTGAAACTGTCTTGCTCTGATACTAGTGTTAATGAGTTGTTGGTATTTGTTGTAGGAAGTATCTTTGTTGTCATCCCATTCCTGCTCATCATCATGTCCTATGCAGGGATTGTGTCCTCCATCCTCAAGGTCCCTTCTGCACGAGGCATCCATAAGGCCTTCTCCACCTGTGGCTCACACCTGTCTGTGGTGTCTCTGTTCTATGGCACAATTATTGGTCTCTACCTGATCCCATCAGCTGATAATTCTCCAGTGAAGGAGACTGTCATGTCCATGATGTACACTGTGGTGACTCCCATGCTGAACCCCTTCATCTACAGCCTGAGGAACCGAGACATCAAGGGAGCCCTGAGAAGAGTTGTTTGTAAAAAGACATTCTTCAGCCTAATGGCAGCCCATGGGATTTAAAGACACATACACACACATAGACACACACACACACACACACACACACACACACACACACACACACATTGTCATAGACTTGTGTTTAACCACTATAGAACTTTTTGTTGCAGTGAGGAACCGCATGATAGTCTGGTAGTAAATGGGAAGCGACTTTGTCCTTGGATTGTGAAGGCGTTGCTCATCTACCAGCTAGGTAGGTTTTTGTCTCTGAATTTCAGGTCCTCTTGAGGAGGCTTGATTTCCAGTGTGTTCATTAAAGTTTCTGTCTCTTGTTATAAAATCCACTAACTTGTCATGTATTCTTTTTAAAGTACAACTGCAGTTTAAATGAGACTCTCTCTTCCCATGATAAATGGACCGAGAGCCATCAGCCCAGTCTCCTGCTGCTTCTAGGCTGGATTTGTTGTTTCTCAGTTATTATCTTTGCTTGTCTCTCTGTAGAGTATTCACTATACTCTGTCATTCACTTTTTATACTTCTCTTTCATTTTCTTCTGTGTGTTGTCATTTTTAATGGCCTGATTTTAGTATGAACTTCAGGTCTTGTGTCATTACACTAGTTTGGTTTGTATTTACTTGAGAAGTAAGTCATACCTGGTGCTCTAAATGCTGCTTGCTTAAGCCTGGGGAAGGAGCCAGAGTCATTATTTCATTCTTTGTTAAAGATAGAGACTTTAGTACCACTGGGTGAAGGATTCATGACAATGATTGTAACATGGGGAAGAGTGGTGTATTGTCATTACCATATCCTGTTGTAGTAAAGCAATATCTATAAGTGGATACCATATGATCTCATTCTTTTGACTATTTTGCAAGTTGTCAATAAGCATTCCATTGTTTTGTGTGACTCTGTTATTGTGATATTGCCATGAGGGAATGGAAATTTTATCACCATTTTAAAGACTGAACATTAGCTTACTGCTAAATGAAACTCTAGCTCACAAACACCTTTTTTTTTTTTCAACTTGGATTGTAATTAAATGAGTATAGGTGAGTTAATTATATTTAAGTCTGTAAGACCTGGTTACCGTACAATTTAAGGAGGTGTAATTAAAGAGCTATATTTTAGCATCTTTTTCTACACTCTTTCAGTTTGTTTTCATCTTTTTATTTATTCTCTTCTTAAACAGTTTTGATTAACATGCATAGTGTATATCTTTCAACGCATATACCAACTGTATCTAATGGTACTAGACAACTAGACTTTTCTTTCCTTCAACTCTTGTGTTTGGTGTCTACCAGCTCCTCCTCTCCAATTCTTCAGGGTGCATTATAATGAGTTAGAGTCATACCACTGTATTGTAGAACTTTAGAACTTACTCCAAATGTGCTTTGGTATGGGCTTTTTAATACGTTTTGAATATTAATCTTGTGTATATTAAACTATACTCTGTCACGTCTCTTTCAAATTCTTCATTTGTGATTTTTTTTTCCCAAGAAGTTTCAAAAATGTTAGGTTTTTTCAACATACTGAAATTTTCATTGTCCTTTTATTTTATTTTTCCTGAAACTGTTGAAGCTTCCTCATACATTTTTATTGTAGAAATATGTTTACAATTGTAGCTTTGTTTAGTGTTTGAAGCCTTTGAAAAGTATGTTCACATGTAGTATAAGTAATTAATTTACTATTGTTCCATATCCATTTTGTTGTGGTATCATTTTGAGTAGTATATTTTTCCCTCCATTGTTTGAAATACCATATTCATCAGAAAAGAAAGCCTAACATAGGACTATTTACATTATCTCACTTGATTTATCTTTTTGTCAATTCCTGAATGAATATATGCTAAAATAAATTTTAAAAATTATGTGGTTATTGGGCCCAGCGGCATGTCCTGGCGGCTAAAGTCCTCGCCTTCAACGCGCTGGGATCCCATATGGGTGCTGGTTCTAATCCCAGCAGCTCCGCTTCCCGTCCAGCTCCCTGCTTGTGGCCTGGGAAAGCAGTGGAGAACAGCCCAAAGCTTTGGGACCCTGCACCCATGTGGGATACCAGGGAGAGGTTCCTGGATCCTGGCTTCGGATCGGCATAGCATCGGCCATTGCACTCACTTAGGGAGTGAATCATCGAACGGAAGATCTTCCTCTCTGTCTCTCCTTCTCTCTATCTGACTTTCCAATAAATAAATAAATCTTTTTAAAAATTATGTGGTTATTTTGTTGACCACAAATGAGCTTTACTTTTATTTTTCAAATGATTCTTGAAAACTTTCTACACTTTTCTTTTAAATTAAGAATGAACTTGTCAGTTTGTACAAAAATAATTCTATGTTAAAGTTGAGTTTTTTTATTGCATATATTTGAGGTAAGTTATTGCTGAAATACTATAGCTTCAACTCTCATCAAATTACAAATTTAAAATGATTGATTTTATTATAGCAGAGGCAATCTTTGAAAATCTGTTTAAAAGGAGACTTCTTTCTGGGGCCATTTCACAATAACTAAGATAAGTAATTAGTCCAAATGTCCATCAACTGATGGATACACACACTATGAAATGCTACTTAGTAATAAACAATTAAATAATATAGTTTGCAGTAAAATGGATAACATTATTATTAGTGAATTAAGTCAGTCTCAAAAACACAAATAAATGTTTTTTGTCATGTTTGGCAGCTAATGCAGAATACTAACACTGTGTAGGAATGGTGGTCACTTTTGGATGTGATTGTTGTTTTTTAGCCCACATTTATCCTCCAGTAGAACTGTGATCTTGCTTTCTACTTGTTGAATATGACTAGTACAAATCAAAAGTGAAACTATAGAGTGGATTGAGATGATGTCTTTGAAAAACCTGATGAGGGCAGGGGAAGGGAGGAAGGGATATTAGGGCTAAGGCAAAGGCCAAGACAGGAGAGGGGCTATGCCAAACTGGGTCCGAACAACTAATGGCATGCACAAGATCTGTGGCTGGGAACAGGCATGGTTGGGGAACTAAGGGGATGCCCTGGCTGGGTTGTGATTCCCACTGGTGAGTGTGAAGTCCAGAGTGGGGGCTGCTGTCTAGTCTGGGCATGGCTGTAGTGTCCCTCAGCAAGGTGTGGGCTGGGTTTGGGTTGCGCCAGACTGGGCTAGACTCAAGCACCAACTGGTGCTCATGAGAACCAGGGTGGATGTAGGTTGGTATAGGATGGGCTAGGCAAGGTCTCTGCCCCTGTTGAGCCATGCGTGAGTTGTGCGGGGGGTGGACCAGGCTTGGCTGGGCTGTATAATCCAACAGTTAAAACCAGAATGGGGTTGAAGGCCATTGTTCCTGCTAGGATAGGAGGTGGACTAAGTAGTGCTGGCCATTTATTGACCAGTGTGCACGAGATCTGGCATTGGGAGAGGTTCTAATGGAGGAGCTTGGTAACTCCTCTTTCAAGACACAGTGTCCCTGCAGGTAAGTGCAACAGCTATGATAGGGAGCAGCCTGGATCAGGCAAAGGAACAGTACCCACTGGCATACATTTGGCCTGGGTCTGGGGTGAACCAGGCTGGGCCAGTTCATATCACCCGCTGGTGAATCTGAATACGAGAATGGAGTGTGGGTTGGGCAGGGTTGGGTCACAATACAAGCCAATTCACAGGAGGGCTAAGACTAGGGGGCTAGACAAGGTTATAGCCCCCACAAGCATGAGTTGGAATCGAGGGTGGGCTTGGTCCAGCCAGGGCTACTACACCCACTGACAAATGTCGAGGAAAGGCAGGCCATGCCAGACTGTGGTGCAGCACCCAACCAGACCCTGAGGGGAGGGGCAAAGCCTATAGTAGGGGATGTGAAGCGCTCCTGCTGGACCACCACTCCCACTGGAGAGTGTGAGTTTGGATGGGGGCAAACCCAGCCGGAAAGGGTTACAATACTTGTAGGCCTGTATTTGAGCTGGATCAGGGAAAAGTCAACCTGGGTTGACTGTTACTACTGGTGCATGTACAAGTCAGAGTGAGTGTGGGTTGGTTGGGTTCTGCCTCAGCATCAGCTGGCAGATGCAGGCACTGTGTGCTGATTCTGTCAAGTCAAACTGCAGAACCACCTGGAGAGTGCAAGATGTGGGGGGTTGGAGTGGGCCCCAAGGGGAAACAGTGGGCACTTCCCTCTTGGGTTGCCACTCCAGCTGATGAGTACAATAACCAGGATTGGGGCAGGCATGGCTAGTCAGAGAATGGCACCTGCCAGCAACTGTGTGGACTGGATAGTGGGGCTGGTTGGATTGAATTAGGTTTCAATGCCCATTGACATGCATGAGAGCTGAATGGAAAGTGGGACAGACTGGACCAGTCTGCTGTAGGTATTGGCAAGCATGGGAACCAGGGCAGAGGCAGGCCTGGTGGAGGTTATTGTGGGTCCCTCTGACTAGGCTGCAGCTCCCACTAGTGTACATGAAGGCCCAGTGTGTGGTGGGCAGGATTGGGCTGGGCTGCAACACCCATTGGTTTGCATAGAAGACAGGGCTGGAAACAGAACTGACCCAGTAATTGCAGCCACCAGCATGTGCATAAGCTGATTGGGGTGACGGACTGTGCCAGACCCTGTATTGGCAAACACACACGAAAATCAGGTCTGGGATCACCTCAGATGAGTTTTTATGGGGAACCTCCCTCAACTGAACCGCTGGATTCAGAGCCACAACCATGGAGAGAATTGCAGGTTCAATGGTCTGACCGTGGAGTGCATGTGTCAGAGCTGAGCCTCCTCAGTGGCTTAGAGCAGTGGACAGCATATCAAGGTACACGTGGAGGGTATGGCAGTGCATTGTAGTCTGTAGAGGACATCTGGTGCCACAACAGAGGATGGAGGACGGAACAAATCGATCAACTACCCCAGAAAATGTTGGCAGTGAGTACCTGGACGAACGTAGACTTTAAGGTGGACTATGTCAACCAGTGGATTCTGGAGAGATTTACCATGCTTGGAGTGGCAAGACTAACAGTAATTCAGATCTGTTGAACTATCTAAACCTCATGGGCAGAACCCTCAGAGAATGTTTCACATCGGGTACCTTGGGGTCATGTCAGATGGCTGCCTTCCATCCCAGGGTGCAGAGGCATTTGGGAGGTGGGGTGTGTCTTCTCTCCTTGTCTCCCCCCTACTCAGAGATACAGGAAGTGAAAAAAGAGAATGTGAAAATGGTGGTCTCACCCACTTTCCTCTAGCCCTTGGCCCTTCACATCCTAATCAACTATGTAAAAATCATCAAAAATAAAAATAATTAATAATTTAAAAAATACATCTACTAAAATATCTACAGATTCAGTTTTTAGCCTTAGATATTTGAAACAATTTTTGACAATATAATCAAATTTAAGGTATAATTTTGTGCCCCTAAATCATTAGGGTTCCTCAGTTATATTACTTTTTTCAGCTATACAGTTTACTCAGTCCAAATGCCTTGATGTTGAAATGAGCACGAGGTCATGATTTTTCATGGAAAAATAAATAGGATGATAATTTAATGAATTATGGAATGAGTAAGAAAGAAACGTGGTTTCTATCTTTTTTTAAAGGTTTATTTTTGTTAGAACAAAAGATATACAGAGAGGAGGAGAAGATGGAGAGGAATTTCTTCTGTCTGTTGATTCACTCCCCAAGAGGCCACAACAGCTAGAGCTGTGCCATTCTGAAGTCAGGAGCTAGGAGCTTTTTTGGGTCTCCCACGTGGATGCAGGGTCCCAAGGCTTTGGGCCATACTCCATTGCTTTCCCAGGCCACAAGCAGGGAGCTGGAGGGGAAGCGAGGCTGCCAGAATTAGAACTGGTACCCATATACTATTGGGACGCGTTCAAGGCGAGGACTTTAGCCTCTAGGCTATGCACCAGGCCTGTGGTTTCTACCTTGAAGTGCTCCCTGGAGATCTTCTTTAGGGTTATGTACATAATTTGTAATGCTTTTATTTATCAGAGTGGATAAGATTTAGTGGCAAATTTTGTTACACTGTCTTTTATAGCTATTGTTGTTGTGAAGGTATTTTCTAAAGTGTTTAACATTTAAACAATTAGATTTTGGGTGGTTTGTCCTCCACAATGTGCTGAATGCTATGGATTCCATAGATCTTAGCAGAAGTCATGAGGTCCCAGATGTCCCATATGAAGATAATTTCTGTCTCCAGATTCCTTTTCAATGAGGGTTTTAACATCAGGGTACCTCTCAGGATCTTCACATGCTGACATGCCCTGGTGATTTCAGTTTAATTAATTCATATAATTTTAAGAAGCAGGTCCTTATAATGAATTGTGTGTGTGTGTGTTGAGAGACTGACATATATCGTACTTTAAAAAATTCATGGAGATTTGGAAGTAAAAGGATAAATTTACTTTGGTATAAATTTTTTTGAACACATGCACTTTTCCATATTATGTACTTTAATGTGTGTTTTGGAAAGAGTTACATACAGAAATAGGCATACAAAAAAATATTTCTCCCCACATGGCAGAAAAAGGCCAAGGCTAGAAAAAAAAATTCCAGGGACTGTGAGCACCAGTTATTGCTAGGTGGAAACAGGTTACTTCATAGTGAAAGGATTACATCCCTAAGGTTTGGGCTGGGTCATACAAGACCTTGTAACTGTAAAAGTAAATCAAATTGGAAATGAGGAGAAAAAAGGATGCGAGCACTTTTGCAGGAGGATGTACATAGAATACACTGAAGGTTGAGATGTTTGAGTTTTGTTAGTATTGAATATAAGCACTCTACCATTACAGAAAACTAATTCAAATGGTACAATATTCAAAACATAATTCCAGATAAAATAACAAAAGACTATTTTCCTGGTATTTTATGTTTAGTCATACTTTAAATACATTTAAAAAATTTGATAAACAACAATCAGACACATGTATAGGGTATAATGTGATATTTAAATATGTGTATCAATGTGTAGTAGTTGAATCAAGAAAATAATGGATCACTTTGTGATTAGAGCCTTGGAACTCTTATCTAGTATTTGCTTAGAAAGCATAAAAAGGTTATTGTGAACTGTAGTCAATCTCTGTGCTATGTATCACATCAAACTTTTTCCTTCTTACTGATTTGAAACCTCTGTGGAAGTTGTAAAGAAAATCCTCAATCTGTATAATAGAAGAGTAATCACAACTTAGGGATTATTCAAAGTAGCATTTCTTAGGCTATGTCTCCAGGTCTTCTTGGAAAGACAGAGGAAGTGCAGTCCTCCAGATTGCTTCTCTTTAAAACCACTCAAATACATTCCATTTCTATTGCATGTTGGACAGACACACAGTGCATTAATTCAAGAGAGGTTTCTTGGGTAAGATGAGAATTTGGATTAGTACTTGAGAATTTATTCGAAATAGGTGCAGGTCGTAATTATATATAAATCCTAAATGTTACCCTTTTAGAGGGAAGGAAATCCTTTTACAATCAACTCTTCTCAGGGCTCCCTTGATGTCTCGGTTCCTCAGGCTGTAGATGAAGGGGTTCAGCATGGGAGTCACCACAGTGTACATCATGGACATGACAGTCTCCTTCACTGGAGAATTATCAGCTGATGGGATCAGGTAGAGACCAATAACTGTCCCATAGAACAGAGACACCACGGACAGGTGTGAGCCACAGGTGGAGAAGGCCTTACGGATGCCTCGTGCAGAAGGGACCTTGAGAATGGAAGACACAATCCCTGCATAGGACATGATTATTAATAGGAATGGGATGACAAGAAAGATGCTTCCTGAGACAAATATCATCAACTCATTAACACTAGTGTCAGAGCAAGACAGTTTCAGCAGAGCAGATATATCACAGAAAAAGTGGTGGATCACGTTGTCTGCACAGAAAGACAGTCTGGCCATGAGCAGGGTGTGCAGCAGGGCATAGAATGTAGTCAACACCCAGCACAGCGCTACCAGGGTGAGGCAGAGCTTGGGGCTCATGATGCTGGTATAGTGCAGGGGGAAACAGATGGCCACATAGCGGTCATAGGCCATGGCCACAAGCAGGAAGTTTTCCAGATCCCCAAAAAACAGGAAGAAATATATTTGAGCAAGGCATCCTGCATAGGGGATGGATGGGACTTGGCTGTTCATGATCTGTAGCAACTTGGGCACTGTGACAGAGGAGAAGCAGAGGTCAGAGAAGGACAAGTTGCTGAGAAACAAATACATGGGCGTGTGGAGATGGGAGTCCAGTATGATGAGGACGATGATGATGAGGTTTCCCAGGACAGTGGTCAGGTACATGGCCAGGAAGAGGACATAGAACAGGTGTTTGTGCTGTGGATGAATGGGCAGGCCCAGGAGGAGGAACTCTGAGACAGTGGTATGGTTCTTTCCTGTCATGTTCTGTTGCTAGTTGCCTTAGAAGGAAACAGTAATGTCTATCAGTGGTTGATTATGTTTCTTTTAATGCATTGACTAAGTATCCACTCTGCTTTTGTTCACATCCATTGGCAGCACTGATACAATGCTTTTCATCAATCAATGACTGCATGGCTTGTTTGTTGTGGAGTAGAAATTAAGTCCTTGTTGTTATAGCTCATAACGAACAGCAGATTGTCTATTACATCTCTGCTAAATTAACATTACTCTCTCTTCATATTAATAAGAAGCTGTCTAATCATAAATGACTTTCTTCACTTTCACATGCTGTAACATTCTGTTCTTTCTTCTTTCCTGCACTGAGAACCCTACATCTCATTGCTCAGGAGTTACCGTTAGATGGATGGTCCATGGACGTTGTAAGTTTTCAAGAGATCCCAAAGGAAATTCATAGTCTTATCTGCTCCCACTCCTAACAGCTTGTGCCTCTATCATTTTCTCATATTTAATTGAGAAGAATCTAGGATCATAGCAGAAATCTTAGTTTCATTTAATTCATTTGTTCTCTCACCCTTAGTGCCCATCTAGCTTTCTTATTGATTTCTCTTTTCATCTCTGATTCATCTACACCTCATCCCACCATCACAATCTAAGACTAAGTTGACATCTTATTGTATCTGGTCTATATAAACATTCTTTTACTAATCTGTCTTTCTGCCTCAATTCCTTTCTAAGTAATATTGGCAACACAGGCACTTCTTCCTATTTTTAAATTTTTTAAAAAAATATTTACTTTTATTGGAAAGGTAGATCATATTTATGGAGAAAAGCAAAGTCAGAAAGAATGATTCTTCATCTGCTGCTCCACTCCCCAAATGACTGCAAGGGCCAGAGTTGCACCGATCCAAAGCCAGGAGCCAGGATCTTGTTCTGGGTCTCCCTCACGAATGCAGGGTCCTAAGGCTTTGAGCCACACCCACTGATTTCCTAGGACATAAGCAGAGAGCTGGATGGAAAGTATTGCAGCCAGGATATGAATTGGTGCTATATGAATTGCTTTGCTTGCTAGGTGAGGATTTAGTCATTGAGCTATCATGCCAACCCTCATTATGTATTTATTTATTTATTAAAAAAATTTTGCTTCCTGCATGTAAGGATAAGTGTGCAGTATTTGAATAGTGATTAAAAAGTCTGATATCTTGAGGTTGGCACTGCGGTAGAACAAGCTAATTTCCCCCCCTATGGTGCCAGCATCCTTGTGGGCACTGGTTCTAGTTCCAGCTGTTTTACTTCCAGCCGGGTTCCTGCCACTGGTGTGGAAAAGCAGCAGAGGGTGGCCCAAGGGCTTGCTGCACCCATGTGGGAGACCTGAAAGAAGCTCCTGGCTCCCAGCTTTGGGCCAGCTCAGCTGGAAGATCTGTCCCTCTCTTCTGTAGCTCTTTCAACTGAAAAAGTAATTTCTTCATTTCCATTGCTAATCTTATCAAGTTGCTAAAGATGAAAAGAGCAGTTTTCAGGGTGGTTTAATAGCTTTTCCCAAAAAGTTTCTGGAAAACAGTGAAGGAGCTAGTGTCCAAAAGCTTCCCTTAACATGAGGTTTAACACTTATCTCTTATTTAGATGAGTTTTATTTGGGAGGCAATGACAGTAAGAGAGGTGGGAGAGAGTTCTTTCATCTGCTGGTTTACTCCCCACATGGCTCAGTGGCTGAAATTGAGTCAGGAACTCCAGCTGGGTCTCTCCAGCAGCAGGAAACAGGACTGCAAGTGCAACAACAGAGACTTGAACATTCAGATATGGCATGCCAGTGTGGCGGGGGAGCTAACTCACTGCACCACACAGTCAGCCCCACCAGCATCTCCTTTCTAATGAATGGTTTAGTTGACGTTCATTTCTCTTTCCAGACTTTGATTGCCATGTCCCTCCTGCCTTCATTCCCTCTCTTGCCTCCTTCAGCTGCCTTGACCCTACTTATCCTTCCAGCGTTCTACCCGTCACCTGTTCAGCTAACCCTTCTGTGTGTCTCCACAGGTAGTGAGGTCTGTTAATGTGCTTCCACTTCATCCTGATCTCATTCCCTAACATCAAATGCCCTTGATGTCTAGCTTCGTCTCAACTGCAGCAAGGCCAGAACTTGGAACCCGGATGCTGCTGGTGACTCATAAACATTCATTCACTTTTCTTATGAATTCCTTGAAGTTTAAGGGGGAAAAAATCCCACTTGTTAAAAAATATATATACTTCTGTTGTGCAGGGTTTTATTGTTCAATGCCTGTATCCTTACCTTGCAAGCCATGGGATGCCATGAGGGTGGTGGTTCCTGTCTCAGCTGCTCCACTTCCCATCCAGTTCTGGCCTGGGAATGCGGTAGAGGATGACACATATCCTTGGCACAATGCACCTATGGGGTGACCCAGAAGAAGCTCCTGGATCCTGGCCTTGGATCAATTCAGCTCTAGCCGTGGCATCTATTTGGTGAGGAAGCAAGGAGATGGAATGTCTTTCTGTCTCTCCTTCTCACTGTAAATCACATCTGACATTCCAATAAAAATAAGAAAATCTTAAAATATGCATCTATTAAATTATCTATAAACACAGTCTCTAGCCTTAGCTACTGGTTGCCAATTTCTGACAACATATTCAAGCTAAAAATATAATTTTGTACTTATAAACCATTAGGGTTCTTCAGTTATATTACTATTTCCAGCAAGAGAGTTGACTCAGTCTAAATACCTTTATGCTGAAATGAACACAACAGCATGGGTTTTCATGTAGGAAAAAATATGATAATTTAACAAATTACAGAACAAATAAAAGGAAACATGGTTTCTATCCTGAACTGCTTCCTGGAGATCTTCAGAGTTTGGCACCTGATTTGTAATGTTTTTGTATATCAGTGTGGATAAGATTCAGTGGCAAGTTTTGCTAAAATATTTTTTATAGATGTTATTTTGAAGGTATTTTCTATAGTGTTTAACATTTAAATAATTAGAGTTTGGGTAGTTTGTCCTCCACAATGTGCTGAGTGCCATAGATTCCATAGATCTTAGCAGAAGTTCTGAAGTCCCTGATGTCCTATAAGAAGACAGTTTGTGTTTCCATATTCCTTTTCAATCAGGGTTTAACATCAGGGTACTTCCAGGGTCTTCACCTGCAGACATTCTGTGGTGATTTCAGTTTAATTAGTCCCTGTAATCTTATGAAGTAGGTCTTGCAAATGAATTGTGTGTGGCGGGGGGGTGAGAGAGAGAGAGAGACTTTAAAAAGTTCATGGGGATTTGGAATTGAAAGGATAAATTTACTTTGGTGTAAAGTGTTTTGAATAACATGTACTTTCCCACAGAACATACTTTTATGTATTTATTTGAAAGAATTACAGAAAGAGATGGAAATATCAAGAAGCCAGAGATTTTCCATCCATTTTCTATCCAAATGCAAGCAAAGGTTGGGGCTGTGACAGACTGAAGCCAGGAGTCAGGGGCTGCAGGAGTCAACCCTGTCTTCCATGTGCACACAGAGGCCTAAGCATCTGAGCTTTCCCCACTGCTTTCTAAGGCTCATTAGCATGGATCTGGATCTGAAGTTAGCAGCCAGGATTGAACAGATTCCCTTTTTGAGATGCTGATATGATAGGCATTGGATTAAACTGTTATGCTAAGAGCCTTTCCTAAATGAGACATAACTGGGTCCAAATGCTGATATCTGTACCCTGTGGTTGGTCTTTAATAACAGCCACCTTAATAGGTGGTACATGTGGATATCATGTGCTAGGACTACACTGTGAGAAACAGCTAAGGAACATGACATGAAGGCTCCTATGGCTCAGCTTCCCTAGTGAATGAGTGGGACCCATCTCTGGTATGAGGAGTATGATCAGGGATCAAAGCCAGACACATTGCTTCTAGATACCTCCACCATTGTGCAATGAGTTTCTGTAGCTATCACATCAGTAGTTTTCAACTTGGACTGCAAGAGGACTTAGCAAAGGCACTGCTAACAAAATGTCAAGTTTCTGAAAAATCCACTTGGTATTCAGTTAAGAGCACTGACTCAGTAGATCTTCTAATGCATGTTAAATGTACACCCTGATGGTGTGAATGCTGTGGATGTGAGGGCACCACCACCTTCATCACGTTAGCGTTGAGGATGTATGTTGATTTTGAAATGCAGGTTATTGGATGCCTTCAGATAAATGTAACAAGAACATCACCACATTTGAGGAATGTAGAGTTTTTAAATGCTTTTAGAATCACCACAGAGGTGATTCTAAACTAAGATGAGGCTAAGTGCTGCTGCATTAAAGACTGGCTTATGGGGCCAGCATCATAGTTTTTCCAGTTAAGCCTTTGCTTGCAATGCTAACATTCCATATGGATATCAGCTCAAGGCCTGGCTATGGCACTTCCAATCCAGCTGGCTCCCTGCTAATGTGCCTGGATAGTGAGAGATGGCCCAAGTAGTAGGGTGCCTGCCACATACATGGGAGACTCAGATGAAACTCCTGGCTCCTGGCTTTGGTGGCTCAGCCCTGGCCATCGCAGCCAATTGGGAAGTGAAGCAGTGGATGGAAAATCTCTCTGTGTCTCTGTCACTCCTTCTACCTCTGTTACTATGCCTTTCAAATAAAAAAACAAATGAACTAATTAATGTTTTTCTAAAAATACAGCTTTACACTTCTACTGTTATGTTGAAATGTATACTCATATGACAATACATTTTACAGTAAATGAGAATACTGCTTACTATCATTTAACAAAAGTAGTAATAGTGGACATTACTTAAAGTATTTCTGCAGTGTGGCACAGTTGTGGGAGGCAGGGAGATGGAAAGAGTTATTGCTTCTGAAGATCTATCCAGCAGATCTCCACACCACCTGCAAGCCACAACCCTCAGGCTGGGAGACTTCCAAGTTATTACCAGCTCATTCACCATGCTACCCCACTTACCCAGGGTTACTGATGGTGAGTTGGAGCCTGGACTCAAGTTGCTACTTCCTTCTCTATTCACTGCAGACTTCGGAAGCAACAGCCTCTGTAGTCACAGGTCTGTATCTGTGTTGTTCATTCTTACATGTCTTGCTCTCCTCATCCCTGGACCTATGGGACCCTGCATCCCAAAGGAGTCCAGAGCCTGGAATAACTCATTAGAAACCAAGCAATTGCCCATGGCTGCACTGCGACAGGGCTCTCTAGTCCTCTGGGGCAGGAACTCATTGTAGTCACTGGTCACCGCAAGCTGTGCTTTAGGGGAAGGTGGGTTGAGGAGAAGTTCATGATGGATGTTTAAGCAGCCTGTCAGAGGATGTCATCTTGTGTGGTGAAGAAGAATGATTGGAGGAAGTATAGCATGAAGAGGGACTGGACTGTGACTGTTTTAAAATATCACGGGCATGCAAGAATTTAGGCTTTGTCTTGCATACAGCATGACCTTGAAGGACACATTGATGCTTGGAAAGATGTCCAAGTGTCAGGATCTGTCACTGCATCCATATCTCTATAGACAGGTCCCAGGAGAGAGGAAAGCAGTAATGAACAAAGACCAGCCTTCTGTGATCCAATCACATGTGGAAATACAAGCAGGACAGGACTAAGAGAGATGATGAGCTCTCCCCTATCATGTACATTCTACCTCAGGAATGATTACAAGAGAAGCCGTGATTCTTATTCCATTTATCTTGCTCCACTCCCCACCACCACTATTCTTCCTACTGCTCTCCCTGAATGTCCTGTTGCTTGCTAAATCCACGTTCTCCATGAAGTCACATGTGGCATTTCTAATCCCAAGACCCAGTTGCTGTTCATCTTCCCATTGGCCATGCCTGGCCATTGATGATCTTTCCATAATAACACATGGCTAGTTTTAATTCCCACAGATGCTGCATCTTCACCCGTATTGATTTTTTTAGGTTTCACTTGGCTTATTGATAGAAATGAAAATACTGTGTGGTATTTAAAGAATTTCAGACACAGTTGTCCCTGCTGCCCTTGTGTGGAGGAGCCCAGCTTTCCCTTGATAGTCAATATACTTTACCCCAGTCAGAATGACAACCCCTCCTCCAAGTGTATACACACTTTTACATATCAATGAAAATTGATGATGTACTTAAAGTTCCAGTTGTGTGAGGTGGCCATTATAATCCCTGGTGGAAAAACTGCAGACCACATATTTGTGAGGCAGTGTTTTAGATCCTTCCAGATTCATCTTGTGTTTCAGCCACACATTTTGGAACCAACTGTGTGCCAAGTCCCACTGGCTCTAGTGGATGTAGCTTGGCAGCACCTCACTTCCATGCTTCTCCACATGCTCCTTGCTTTCTGCTCTAGGTTTTCTCTGACTCTAAAGACAGGATGTGTTGAGATACCTTCTCATCACTCATCCAGATGTTAGGACCTAGGGCATCTTTGGATTAGTTGTAGAGTATGATATATGTAGCAAAGTTATGGTTTTTTATATGGTAATTCAATCTTTCCAGAATCCATTGTGTCATTTGGTAGCTGCAAATCAATGGAAGAAACATGGGTGGATCATATTCATACTTGTGGAATATTTACAGGACACAGTCAGTATTTGGCTTGGAGATTGGCACACTTGACATAATTTAATATTGAGCAAAGATTCCAGAGAACCCTTCAGGAATGATGCCGTAGAAAGTGTTCTGGATAGAATAATGGAAGTCCTATAATGATTTCAGAGTGCAATACATGCAGATGATTTCAAACAGTTCTTACATTCTTACATTCTGCTTTTCCTGGAGGGCTGGAGTGGGAGCAAACAAAGAAGGCATTGCCATGTCACTAAGATCCAATTGCTTAGTTAAATTGCCCACCCAAATTTATTTATTTCATATAATAAATGATTACATGGTATGCCATTTTAACATAACTGCATGATGAAGTAAAGAGTCTGGAAAAATATTCCGATATTGTATCAATATATGTATGAGATAAAATCATTAAAAAATTTAAGAGCTACCACCATAGGCAAATGTAATTTTTTTTTTACAATTAATTCTCATGGAGTCCTTGATGTCTCGGTTCCTCAGGCTGTAGATGAAGGGGTTCAGCATGGGAGTCACCACAGTGTACATCATGGCTGTGACAGTCTCATTTGCAGGAGCATTGTCAGTTGATGGAACTAGGTAGAGACCAATAATTGTGCCATAGAACAGAGACACCACAGACAGGTGTGAGCCACAAGTGGAGAAGGCCTTACGGATGCCTCGTGCAGAAGGGACCTTGAGGATGGAGGACACAATCCCTGCATAGGACAAGGTGATGAGCAGGAATGGAACGACAATAACAAGCCCACCCATGACAAATATCACCAACTCATTAACATGAGTGTCAGAGCAAGACAGTTTCAGCAGAGTAGACATGTCACAGAAAAAGTGGGGGATCACATTATCTGCACAGAAGGACAGTCTGGCCACCAGCAGGGTATGCAGCAGGGCATGGAATGTGGTCAGCACCCAGGACAGTGCCACCAGGGAGAGGTAGAGCTTGGGGCTCATGATGCTGGTATAGTGTAGGGGGAAACAGATGGCCACATAGCGGTCATAGGCCATGGCCACAAGGAGGAAGTTTTCCAGATCTCCAAAAAGGAAGAAGAAGTAAATTTGAGCAAGGCATCCTGCATAGGGGATGGATGTTACTTGGCTGTTCATGATCTGTAGCAACTTGGGCACTGTGACAGAGGAGAAGCAGAGGTCAGAGAAGGACAAGTTGCTGAGAAACAAATACATGGGCGTGTGGAGATGGGAGTCCATTCGGATGAGGATGATGATGATGAGGTTCCCCAGGACGGTTGTCAGGTACATGGCCAGGAACAAGATGTAGAATAGGTATTTCTGCTGTGGATGAATGGGCAGGCCCAGGAGGAGGAACTCTGAGACAGTGGTTTGGTTCTTTCCTGTCATGCTCTATTGTTAGTACCTTGAAAGAGCAAAGATGCCATCAAAACTTGATAATTTCTATATTTAGACTATGGCTAATTATGGATGACTTATTCCTTCACATATCTTTAACATCTCACTATCCCACCATTTTTAAAACAAGAAGTTTTTTTTTTTTGTGATGCAAAAATATGCCTTTTCTCTTTACCTACTTCGTGGTCATCCTCAGTAAATGTAATGCACACCTGGTCTGCCAGTACCTTTTTCATAGGAGATTTTTGTTTGGACATCAGAGTTACATTAAACAAGTGATAGAGAGAGGGCATTCATTGTATCGATTCAATTCCCAATGGCTGTAATGGATACAGTTTTCCCAGGCCAAAGCCCAGGGCCAGGAGCTTCATCCCACTCTCTTATGTGGTTAGTAGGGTTCCAAAACCCTCAGGTCAATTTCTGTTGCTCTTCCCATGCCATTAATTGGGACCTGGCTTAGAAGTGGAGAAGCAGGAACACAAACCCATACCCCATGCTGGACACTCTGTTTGCAGGAATTGTTTTTATCAGTTACGTAACTGTTCTGGCCTTACCGTCTGTTTCTTCTATGTTGGTTTTCCTGTGAGCTCTTTCAAAGCATCCTCCTCCTCTAATGTTATACGAATTATATAGCCCAAGTAATTTTGTACCGAAAGACAAGTTTATCTAGCCCATGTCTTAGGTTATCATTTGACTATCAGACTCAAATATCTCTAATGCAGAGAATTTTGTTTCTTATTGCTCAAAATTATTGCCTTGTGGGTGCATCACAGGTATGTGAAACTTAATCAATTCCCAGTGAAACTCATGATCTTTCCTCTTCACTCTTCAAATCATTCCTATTCCACAGTGTCAAATTCCAGAGAAAGAAATGCAGATTCTAAACTAACATGTGTTCATTTCGCTTTGTTCTTGTCTCACAGTCAACTCCAACTTAATATGCCCTCGATCTACTCTTCATTCTCATTCTAATTCATCCACTTCTTATATCACACATACTTCTAGACAAGAAAGTTATCTCTTTGTCCCTGGATGTCTGGAAAAGTCTCTCAATTTATATCATTGTCTTCTTGCCTGAACACCCTTCTGCTTGAATGCTTCCTTAACACAGTGGGTGACATTCTAAGAGGGAGAGGTGATAATCAGTCGCTTTTCGGGTCAGTACTTCAGGGAATTCTCACTTCTCTTAAAGTTGAGGTTCCTTTCAAGTGCCCAATTTATGCTTTGTTATGATACCTGTGCTTCCCTTCATGCCCTTATCAGTTTCCACATTAACTCTTTCCTCTACTTCTGGAGCAGTACAGACGTTCAAAAATTATTTTGGGCTTGGCAGGATGGTTCAACGACTAAATCTTTGCCTTAAATGTGCCAGAATCCCATATGGTTGCCAACTCATGTCCAAGCTGCTCTATTTTTCACACCCAACTCCTTACTTTTGGCCAGTGGAGGAGTAGTGGATGGCCCAAAGCCCTGAGAAATGCATCCTAATAATTCTTCCTGTATATCACCTGCCACTTGCTCAGTTAAACCCTCTTGTGTTTCCAGACATGGGGAGACCTGATGTTATACTTTCACCCCAACCTTTACTCATGTCACAACATCAAATACCATGAATAATTAGTTTGCATCCAATGTCCTCATGATCTAGTGAACCACACACAGGTGAGGATCCTCGTGAATGTAGCAGAGTGTGCACCAGACCAGGGAGGTGCCTAACCGGGGGCTCAGGTGTCATTACTGTTTGCTGTCTGCCTGCAAGCTGAGATGCATTTTCCAGCTTAGACAGAAAAGCAGCTCTATGGATCTAGAATCATCACTGCCACAAAATCTCCCTGGAGTGAGACCTCAGCAGCCTTCACTATTCAGTGCCAAATTTTGTCGTTGTTACTGAGTTAACAGATCTAATTTTGTACCCCTAATAATTACAAGAGTTTCCCAACAATTGTACTCTTTTCAACAATACAGACTCAAACTACATATTAAGAGGTTGAAATTACTATTATGGGATTCATATTGATATGGAAAAAGAAATATTGAAATTTTATAAATGAGGAGAGAAACACAAAAAATTTCCTTCTTGAGTATTCATTGGTATTCATCCTCAGATATTCACGGCCTATGTGGTGATTAATCTTATATGCTTACTTGGATAGACTGTGGTATGAAATTTGGTCAAATTTCAATTCTAAATTATGTGATCCCATTTTGTGATGTTATTAATGTTTGTATTAGTAGGTCTGTGATACAGGAAAGTTTTCACTGAGCAAGTGACTTGTAATATAGACAAAGAACAAAGAGTGCTATGCTAGGTTAAACAGGAGCAGAGGAAAGAAAGTGTAGGTAGAAGGACAAGTAAGCTCAAAGGCTTGGGAGTAAGAAATGATGATTTTTAAGTCAGCATATTGCTCTAGCGCTGGAGGCAAGAGTCAATGTGGGACCAGCTGAGCGTGTGGAGGGAGGCACAGGGGGTGTAACAAGGCATAATCTCTCTTTGCCTTTAAAGCAGCCTTACCTTTCACAGAGGTGAAATCTTTGTCCAATATAAGCTAGAAAAGAGATGACCAGGCATTCATCTTAGAATGCTACTCACTGTGTGAGTGACACATGTTCAAAGAGAGGGGCGCTGTGTCAGGCAAACAAGGATCTTAATTGAAAGTCAAGATAGTCCTTACTGTGCTGTGTGTCATTGAATCAGTGGCAGACCTCGAATGAGAATTTGAGGATCCCTGAAGAAGAATATTCAGCTTCTTGCTTGCCTTTGGATTCAAGATTGTAGGAGTGTATCACTGCCTCCTCACAGTGTATTCAACCTGTTGGTAAACGGTATGTGGGCTATTTCCTTTCACAAAACTCAATCTATGTCTCTATCTCACTGTCTCTCTCTTTTTCTTTTTTCCATACACATGCCCAGACACGTTATTTATTAGTTTTATATTTCTAGAGAACTCTAGTGAATATGGAATAATATACATTATTACAGCAGCTCAGTAATTATTACTGAATACTTTTCCCAAATATAAAGATTGCAACTGGTAAATGTTAATAAACACATATCATATAGTAGCACAGTCTTGGGAGGTAGAGATGTAGAGAAGGAAAGTGAAGAACTATCCCCCAGAGAACATGCAAGAGCCTGGGAAACTAAGATCCTCAATTGGAAAAACCCAAAGGCCTCAGCGCATCCACCCTCTGCCCAACTCACCCAGCATTTCTGAGGAGGACTCCAGGGTGCTGACCCAAGATCCTGCTCCCCTATATTCATTCCAGGCATGGAAAGAGACAGCTTCTATAGACCAGTGTCTCTCTGGACACTTACATTTACATCAGCTCTCTGACATCTCTCATTCAACCCTTAGCTTTGGTCTGAGGGATGCTGTACCCAGAGGAGTCCAGAGCCTGGAGTAACTTGTTAAAGTAATTGCCCATGGCCTCTCTGGGACAAATGCTCTTAGAGTCTGGCAGTGATGACTGATTACAGTCGCCTGATTCTGCTCTGGGGAAAGTGGGGTGTAAAGAGAAGATCATGAGTGGACACTTTACTGTTTCCTGTTAGAAAGTGCAGAGTAGTCCTATAGAGCTGGAGCATATGTTTTATGAGATGCCAATGAAGTTTTGGAGAAGCTATAGAGTTAGGAAGGACCAGGCTGTGAATGATTTAGGACATTCTGGCCCTATAACAATGCAGATTTTGCTGCATGGGCAGCAAGAGGCCTTAGTGACCCTTGGATACAGGTGTTGTTAGGGTTCCTAGATATCTGGATCTCTACAATCCAACTTTCATGGCCTGGGAGCTGACAAATAAAGATTTTTGACAAAAAACCACAGAAGTTAATGATTACATGTATCAGTAAGCTAAAAATGAAATCATAGTCATAGTCAAAATGTGTGAAATTTCAGAGACCATTAATGAAAGCAGTATTCCAAAGTGTAATTGTGTGTGTGTGAGTGTGTGTGTGTGTGTGTGCTGTCATAGTACCACAGAGTAAACATTTTCTGAAAAAGAAAAGATCAGCTCAACAGGGACAGAAAAAACCTTGGACAAAAACTGCTACGTCAATTTATCCAACTTACATCTAATTGTCAGACCACTGGAACTAGGAGAAACTTCCACAACTTGTCAAATATCTTCTAAAAATCTAGATGTTAATATCATATTTAATGGTGTAAGATAGAATGCTTCATCCTTGAAATCAGGACAAAACGTAAACGTATTTGTTCAACTGTTGTTTGCAAATTTGAATTGAAAATCCAGATAGTAAGAGGTGGCAAGAGGAACTAAAATGTAAGCAATTTTCCTGAATGAAATTAATTCATTTCGACTCATAGGCAACACGATAACTATGTAAGATCCCATGGATCTAAAAGTATGGTAGAACCAATAAATGAGTTTAGAAAAGTCATAGGATACAACTTTAATCTTTTAAAATTACATGTAAATAAATACATATTTGTATGAAAATATATAGAATGAATTAGTACTTAAATAGAAAATATAAAGTAATATTGAATAATATAATATATAATTCATATTACATATAATACATATCATATAATAATGTAACTAGGTAAACAGGTTTCACTTCTACGTAGGGGACAGTAAGACAGCAGTAGATCTCATTATGCTCCTCAGAATGAGGCATAATCCAAACCATATGATTTCAAATTTTAATATTAGGACGACACAAGGAGTGACTGGAATTGCAGAAAGGGAAACATTGGATGGGGAAGGGGTGGCTCCTTATATGTATGATCATTATCTTGAAAACTAATAAACATATTAAAGAAAATTGAGATAATAAAACTTAGGAAGATTTCAGGAATTATTTTGGGTTGGAAGACTCAGTATTTTGTAGGATATGTAATACTCAAAAACTGATCTAAAGGTTCAATGGAATTACAATAAAAAGTCTAATTGAATAGGTTGTGTATAGAGGGCTAACCTGACTATAAAATTTAGAAATGAAAGAAAAGTAACTAGAAATAAGAAATAACTTATGAACAGAATGCAGTTAGGATCGTACTGTCTCGTTTTCAGACTCATTATGAAGTTAAAGTGGTCAGGAAAATGTGGTATTAGAGGAAGAATGGCAATACAGACCTAATTGAGAGTATGGAACACAAAGTCCAGAAATAGATCCAGTCACTCCTCATCCATTGATTTTTAAGAAAAGTGCAAAGGAAATTCATAGAAAAGAGTCTTAAACTTAAAGACAAGTAGTTGAAAACTAGTGGGACTTGGCAAACTAGATTTATTTATGCAAAACTCCACATCAGTTCATACCTCTGACGCTACAATTAAATCACAGATCCTCATAGTTAAAGGGAGCTAAGAAGATTCTCCATGACATCCTTATTGGTGGAGGCAGAGAAGCCCCAGGGTGAGAACAAGAAGCAGATGGGAAAGGATAAAGGACATACTGTCAATTTACATCTTATTACAGCAAGTGAGGCAGAACTGGATAGGACTCATGAAGCCATGGCTAAAACAAAGGATGAGACTGAGAAAGCTACAATGGTGCACGAGAGGTGTGCTTCCAGTGAAGTGTTCTTCTGACAAGGGGTAACCATGTGTTCACAAAATAAATTGGAAGTTGAGCTTACCAATCAGTCATTTTGTGGTCCTTAGTTAGAACAACATGAGACCACATGCTGCTTCACACATGGGGTGGCTGAAACTGATCACCAGAGGGACAGGAAATACCCACAACTGTATCTGTAATTCCAGAGAACCATTTTGACACAGTTTATTCTTCCATACCCCAAATAACTGTTCATCAACACATAACAGCACTTAAAGGCCAAAACAGTGAGGATGCAGCACCCTGGGAATGAAGACTGGATGATATCACTGCACACACAACCTCATGCAGCTGAGGTTCCTAAGGAAAGGGCCACATACACTGGAAGGTGGAGGAAGGAATTACAAGTGCCCACTAGAGCCCTGTGATTAGTTGTTGCAACAGGCAACGTGACCCCAGGAGGTAATCTGACATGTGGAGAGTGGTTGAGGTGGTGCTGATGGCTGCTACTAAAGTTGTCGCTGAGAGAAAAAGAGGTAATACTCAATGGGATAAGAATCTGAGTTTTTTTCCTATTTTGACTCAATGTAGAATTGGACATGATCTTAGAGAGTTCACTTTTTCTCTGTCATCTGTGCTTTCTCTGTTTCTGTATATGGTGGTGTCACAGAAGTTTGAGCATTGCCAGAGGCAGATTTAGCTCTCTTAGATTACATTTATAGAGAATTTTGTTTCTTTTGCAAGACACTGTCTCTTGGGAATCTTTCAAAATGTACCTTTCAGTTTGGCTTAAAGCCCATGAGGGCTTCTTGTGGGCCTTTAAAGTTTGTTTTACTCATAAAAATGCAAAAAAAAAATTAAGTATTTCAGATATAATTCTCAGAAGATAACCATGCTGTTGCCTGATTAATTTATGGGTTCTCCAGCCATTATGCTTCATCATGGCAGTATAAGCACCCTCCTCACAGGATTACTCTACAAGTGTGAAGAGATGATGAAATGACCATCATTGCTCTCGTCACCCTGCTCTTCCCAGTAGTCAGGTGTGATCCGTGAGTGTGAGCACTCTCTCCAGCAGGACTCAGAGACTCCATCCCTGAGAGTCCTGGACAATTATTTTGTCTGTAATGAATTCCTCCTGGATCTGGATTCCCCCAGGTTGCAGGTCCCAGTAGGCCCAGGGATGGGTGAAATGAGCGATGTGAGAGGAGTGGCACAGACATAGGTGGTGTTTACATAGGCTGTCATCTCACATAACTGCAATAACTAAAGGCACAGGACCATGAGTCAGGGCCCTACTGAGCAGCCTGGGTAAGTTAGGCAGGAGAGGGAATGAACGGTTGCCCCTGTGCATATCCAACCAGTGGGTTTTCCTTTAATGAGTCATTGGTGTTCTGCTGGGTAGTTCTTGGGCTATGATTAACTGTGCTCTTCTGCATTGCTCTGACACCAAGACTTTTTGAGAAATTATACTAGTGGTTTGAATGAAATCTGCCAGTTGTACTGTTTTTAATGATTAAGTACGTTTTCCTATGCAATACTTGCTTCTCAGTATTGTACTAAAGCAGTATAGTAACTAGTATGTGAGGTAGGCTTTAAAACAGCAGTTTAATATTCCATGTTTGTTTAACAGAAATGTCCTGTTTTTAAAAAAGCTAAACAGAAATGGTAATAAAGTCATTCTGAGGAAACCAGTATGTTGCTTAATGACAGCGTGTGTCCGTGTTACCCAAGCCTTGTCTGCGAACCACAGCATTGTCATCATCAGGTGTCATCTTAAAATGCACAATCTGAACTAGAGAATAGAATAGATTCAGTGTTGTAACAGATTGCCTGGTGAATGGATGGCCATCACACTTTGTAAGCTCTATCCTAGGTGATTCTTTTGCCCAGTCTGGCTTGAGATCTACTAAGCCAATGAGTGAGGAAGATGATGAAACTAATGGCATCATCAGTGGCAGTGGCTGCCAGGGATGTCTCTGCTTTGTGATTGCCAGCTAGCCTCTTGGCACCAGTGTGGGTCCCACTCCTTGGAGTAAAGGACCTGTTTACTTCTGAAGGAACCACTGAATGGTTCCTCCAGATATTTCCTACAGTGTAATGCCAGAACCTAATGTCCAAGTGTAAAGTGTCAGTGACCTCAATTAAAGACCACCATGGGCCGAGTGGACATGCTGGCACTTGACCCCACTGAGGTGTTTTCAGGAAGGAGCTTCTGACACCTCTTAGTGTCCTTCCTCTGCTTCCTCAGTCAGCTTTCAGACAACATGGAATGTACTTGAGTCAGGGTTGTCTGAAAGGCAGGACCACATCAGATATAATAGATGAAGAAAGATGATAGATCATAGACAAATAGATGATAGAGAACAGATGTTGGCAATTGATGAGAGCTAGAACATGAGGGAGTAGGTGAGGTTGACACTAAGGATTTTAGGCTTCTGCAGTTGTGGGTCCTGGGAAGTCCAAAACGTGCAGTCTAGGCCAGTAGGGAGAAACTGAGGGAGAAGTTAGGTTATGGCTTCAATTGTGAGTGCACAGGCAGCCCAGGACTGGAGTCACTTCTTCAAAGGCCCTCAGTGTCTTAAGGCTTTCAACTGTTCTGCAAGGCTCCTCATATTATCTATGGTAATGTACTTTACTAAGTTCAAATTTGATCTTATAAATTTTATTGTTTTTTTTTAAAGAAAAGGTAAAATGAACAACTAGACTTTATTTGACTAAAATATTGTAACAGGGAATATGCATATGATCCACAGAAGTAACCATTATGTGGAATGTAGACATTCAAGGTAGAATTTAGCAGGTCAGAAATTATACTTCTTTCTGCATGCCCAACATGTTGTATAGTTACCATGCAAGGGTAATGTAGTTAGTTACAGTTCCTACCCTGGAAAGAGAATTTTGTTGAAACAGGAATGAGAGGGGCTTTTATTATGGAATCGTCATCTTATGGATCTGTAAGCTAAACCGCTGCAGTGCCAGCATCTTGTCTGCGCACCAGTTTGAGCCCTGGCTGTACCACTTCTGATCCAGTTCCCTACTTATGACCTTGAAAGCAGCAACAAAGATTGACCCAAGTCCTTGGGACCCTTCATTCACTTGGGAAACCTGGAAAAGCTCCTGGCTCCGGGCTTCGGATCACCTCAGGTTGGCTACTATAGCCTTTTGGGGATTCAATCAGCAGATGGAAGAACTCTGTCTCTCATTCTGTCTCACTATGCGACTCTGTCATTCCAAAAAAAAAAAAAACTCTCAATTTTTGGGGGCACTGCATAATGGCCTAACGCCTTAAGTCATTGCCTTGAACAAGCTCTGATTCCATATGGGTGCCAGTTCTAATCCCAGTGGCTCCACTTCCCATCCAGCTCCCTGCTTGTGGCCTGGGAAAGCAGTGGAGGATGGCCCAAAGCCTTGGCATCCTGCGCCTGCGTGGGAGACCTGGAAGAGCTCCTGGTTCCTGTGTTCAGATTGGCGCAACTTTGACCATTGCAGTCCCTGGGGAAGTGAATCATCAGACAGAAGATCTTCCTCTCTGTCTATCCTCCTCTTTGTATAACTGATTTTGCAATAAAAATGTACTAATTTTTAAAATTGCCTTTAACAAGTGCATTTAAAACTCTCTGCTATTTAATTAAGAGGACAGAGATAATGGGACTGCTGCACCAGGAACTACACAGTTTGAAAACATGGTTTTTTGGAAGAGGATTGTCCTAAAACAAAGATATGAATTGAGAAGCTGTTAAAGTGTCCTGGTAAGTTGTCAGCTTGGTCTGGGATTGTGGTAGTTGCATACAGTGTACGAACCACAATAAGAATTCAGGGTCACATCTGTAGGATGTGCTGGATTGGAGGTGGTGGTGAGAGAAGGAACAAATGAAATTAAAATCAGTAGCTTTTGATTTGATTCTGGATAGCTTCTCCTGAAATATGAGAGCAAAGGAGGAGGAGCCTGGGAGAAGGAACAGGTGAGACCTTGAGTTTCATTTGGGACTTGCTGAGCTCACGATGCCTGTGATCCCATACCTAGCAAGATGATCGTTGAACAGTGGGATCCAGAGTTCTGTGGGAAGAAAGATGTCCATGTGGATATTTAAATGGTCATCTGAACAGTGGAGGAGATAGGGTTATTTGTGGATGTGCATGGTGATAAGAGAATAGTGTTTATGAAAATAAACCCTGAGGGAGATTAACATGTAAGAGACTGACAGAGGTGGAGCTAACCGTATCTTTGAGTATGACTGGTTAGGAGGAATACAAATAGATGTGATACCTCAGACTGAATAGATTGGATTGGTTTTGAAAGAACGGAACAATGTAGCATGTGAAAAAGAAGTGAAGAAAAGATGTAGGTTAGGGATTATAATTGTGTGCAAGAGGAGTAGAGAGATTATTATGATTGCAATGTGGATGAAAGAAGAACATCTTTTAGCAGAGTAGCTGAGTTTGTACCCTAAATTGATTGCTTTTCAAATTCAAGTTTTAAAGAACACTATTATTTCTTCCCAAAGGCATTGTCCACACATCATGTCAGGAAGTAACCAAAGTGTCATTTCAGAGTTCCTCCTCCTGGGCCTCCCCATCCAGCCAGAGTACCAAAACCTGTGCTATGTCCTCTTCCTGGCCATGTACTTGATCACTGTCTTGGGAAACCTCATCATCATCGTCCTCATTATACTGGACTCCCATCTCCACACTCCCATGTATTTGTTTCTCAGCAACTTGTCCTTCTCTGACCTCTGCTTCTCCTCTATCACAATGCCCAAGTTGCTACAGATCATGAACTGTGAAGTCCCATCCATCTCCTATGCAGCATGCCTCACCCAGATGTACTTCTTCCTGTTATTCGGAAGTCTGGAAAATTTCCTCCTTGTGGCCATGGCCTATGACCGCTATGTGGCCATCTGTTTCCCCCTGCACTACACCAGCATCATGAGCCCCATGCTCTGTCTCACCCTCGTGGTGCTGTGTTGGGTGCTGAGCATGTTCCCTCCCCTGTTGCACACCCTGCTCATGGCCAGACTTTCTTTTTGTGCAGACAACGTGATCCACCACTTTTTCTGTGATATATCTGCTCTGCTGAAACTATCTTGCTCTGATACTAGTGTTAATGAATTTTGGGTAGTTTTCATAGGATATATCTTTCTTGTTATCCCATTCCTGCTCATCACCTTGTCCTATGCAGGGATTGTGTCCTCCATCCTCAAGGTCCCTTCTGCACAGGGCATCCGTAAGGCCTTCTCCACTTGTGGCTCACACCTGTCTGTGGTATCTCTGTTCTATGGCACAATTATTGGTCTCTACCTAGTCCCATCAACTGACAATTCTCCTGCAAATGAGACTGTCACAGCCATGATGTACACTGTGGTGACTCCCATGCTGAACCCCTTCATCTACAGCCTGAGGAACCGAGACATCAAGGGAGCCCTGGGAAGAGTTTGTAAAAAGAAAATCTTCTGTCTATGTTGGTAGCCTGGTGGATTCCATCGATAAACATACTTAAATATTGTTACTGGCTTATGCTTCACTGCCATGGGATTTTCTGTTGCAGTTGGGCACTGTGTTGTAGTCTGTTAATAAAGGGGAGGAAGGCGAAGTGACTGTGTCCTTGGACTGGGACGGGGTGTTCCATGACAAGCTAGGAAAGCTTTTCTCTCTGTGAATTTCAGGTCCCATTGAGAAGCCATACCTTACAATCTGTTAACTGAATTTCTGCCACTTGTTATGAAATCCACTAACTTACTATGTATTCTTTTTAAAGTAAAACTGCAGTTTAAATGAGACTCTCTCCTCCCATGACAAATGGACTGAGAGCCATCAGTCCAGTCTCCTGCTGCTTCTAGGCTGGATTTGTTGTTGCTCAGTTATTATCTTTGCTTGTCTCTCTGTAGAGTATTCACATTAGTCTGTCATTCACCTTTTATACTTCTTTTCTCTCTCTCTCTCTCTCTCTCTCTCTCTCTCTCTCTCTCTCTCTCATTATCACCTTTAATGGATCTGAATTTAGAGTTATCTTTGTGTTGTGTGTCATTATAATTATTTGGCTTGGGCCCAGCGCGATAGCGTAGCAGTTAAGGTCCTATCCTTGAATGCGCTGGGATCCCATATAGGCACTGGTTCTAATCCCAGCAGCTCCACTTCCCATCCAGCTCCCTGCCTGTGGCCTGGGAAAGCAGTCGAGCACGGCCCAGAGCATTGGGACCCTGCACTCGCGTGGGAGACCCGGAAAAAGTTCCTGGCTCCTGGTTTCGGATCGGTGCAGCACCCGCTGTTGTGCTCACTTGGGGAGTGAATCATCGGATGTTTGTAAGATCTTCCTCTCTGTACATCTGCCTTTCCAATAAAAACAATTAAATCTTTTTTTTTTCTGGACACAGAATCATTTTATTTTTTTCCTTTTTTTATTGATTACATTGCATTGTGTGAAACAGTTTTATAGGCATTGGGATTCCCCCCTCCCCTCCACAAAACCGATCCCCCCTACCCCGTGATGGATTCCTCCACCTTGTTGCATTACCACAGTTCAAATTCAGTTGAGATTGTTTCATTGCAAGCATCTACAAAGCATAGAATCCAGCATCTTATTGTCCAGATAAGTCAATGGTTTCTTGGGGAGACCATCTCTGGTCTGAAGGCAGAGCTGACAGAGTATCATCCCAATCAATTAAAAGCCCTGACATTACATCAGTAACAATTTATAACGTAATGGAATTATTTGACATGGTATTGAGTAACCAACATGTTAAAAGAGAGAAAAAAAAGAGTGCAAGTTCTGAACCACATCCTATGACTTCTACATTGACATTTCAATTATTAGTTTATATACAACTGGGTTCTATACACCTTAAAATGACTATAGATTGCTATTCAGCTGTCTCATGTCTATTTTAATTTTAGCATTTAGCAGTTTATAGCGTTGAAGCATGATTTTGCAGAACCTGGCTATTTTTCGGGTAGTCTAATGCTATAACTCTAACAAGACATATGTCAACAGTTTAGGTGAAACAGTTTTAGGAGGGGTGTGCAGGTAAATCTTCAATACCCCAGTGAGGAGTAACTAATCTTTGTGTCCTACCAGGTGAGTTATAAGTGCATCCCCACTGCCCGTTTCCTGTCTTTTTCTAAGCTTTCCTTGCTGTTCTCTGTCTATCTATTCTAGTTTTTTTTTTTTTTGGTTTATTTGTTTGTTTGTTAGTTTGTTTTGAGGAGTTTCTGGAGTGATCCTGATGGTCATTATGAGAGAGGGTGGGAACCCAAAGTTGGAACCAGGCAAGGACCAGAGAAAGCTCCTCTCCCTAGTCCTGAAGGAAGTTTACTGTTCTGTTTCTGCAGACCACTCAGTGCTCCTGGCTGTCGTTCCGATGACCTTGGATCCTGCAAGGCAGGATTTGGGCTTCTTCCATCCCATGTGGGAGATCCAAATGGAGGTGGGTGACCTCAGAGTTCTCGGCCTCTGAAGGTACTCCCATTCCCCATGGTTTCCTTGGCAGTTGGGATGTAGTCCTCAGAGCTTATACTGATAGTCCTTGGTGAGGATCTAGGAGTCTTCATGGTTGGGATACAAGCCTCCTCCTGTCTGCCTGCTCCACTCTGGGGTCCCCCCAGCTCTGTGCATATGACCTCCTGGTAAGATGTTGTTGGGATTGTTCCTGATTCCCCCCGTATGCCTTTGTAGTTTTGCTATTGTCTAATGCTGATTTGAGTCTGTTGTCTATGAGTTACTAGTTATGATCCTGATAGGTTATACTTCCCATCTTCCTTACACCTTCTGGGGTGATGTAAGATTTCTCTGCTCTTCTTCCCCATTTCCGAGTAGCATAGGGTCTTACAAGTATATTAGGTTTTACAATTCTTTGATGTAGATCAGAAGCAGTCTGATTGATTCATATCGATTGTTGGTTCATTGGTTACTTCACAATATCTTATTGCATGAGATACAGGCTGTTTGGGGTTGAAATAATATTACTGTTTCGGATTGACATCATTTCATAACAGCCACATCAACAACAACAACATCAACAGCAAATTGTATCACCCTGAAAAATATAACGCGCCACTGAATAACCAACACATGCATGACAAAAAGGAAACACAGAAGTCTCTTGGGAAAAATGATGCCATCATATACTTCATGAGCACATGAGGAATTCTATTAGAGAATAGAGATTATTTGGAAGCAACCAAACTGAAATAAAAACATCAAAACACATGGGATACAGCCAAAAAACAAACAGACAATCAAACAAAAACGGATAGATTGGACTGTTGGAGTTACACTTTCCATATTGGCTTCCTTATATGAGAGAGAATATATGGTATTTGTTCTTTTGTGATTGACTCATTTCACTCAGCATAATGGTTTCTATTTGGGACAACCTGGTTGTCAATAGAACAATTTCATTCTTCTTAATAGCTGAATAGTGGAGTAGATGTACCACAGTTTCTTTAACCACTCTTCCTTGGACGCACATCTGGTTTGTTTCCATGTCTTTGCTATTGTAGATTGTGCTGCTGTAAATATGATAATAATAAAAATAATTTAAAAAAACAAAGTTTGGCTTGTGTTTACTTGAGAAATAAGTCATACCTGGTGCACTTAATGCTGCTTCCACAAGCCTGGGGAGGGAGCCAGAGTCATTAGTTTCATTTTTTGTTAAAAACAAATACATTAATATGATAGGAATAAGGATTGAAGATAGTGATCTTCACAGGTGGGAAAGAGTGATGCATTTTCATTACTATGGCCCGGTTCAGTGAAGGTGTATCTATAATTGTATACCAATTACTGCTCTGACTCTTTGCAGTGTATCAATAAGCTTTACAACATTTTGTGTTACTTCGTTATTGTGACAATTTCATGAGGGTAAGGCAATTTTATCACCATGTTAAAGACTGAATGTTAGCTTGCTGCCTGTTTGAACTCTTAAGCTCACAAATGTTTGCTGTGGGTTATTTATTTATTTATTTATTTATTTTGCATTTCTAACCGGGATATTAGTAAAATGAGTATAAATGAGTTAATCATATTTAAAATTGTAAGACCTGGATGTTGGACCACTTAAAAGGACATCATTAGCAAGTTAAATTTTAAACAGATGGGATCTCAATTCCTGCAGAGTTGGAGCATAGAGGGGTGTGCATTTTATCCCTACAGAAAGTTATATTAAGAGCCATGGAGGATTTTGGGGGAGTAAAACTGTTCTTTTTTATGCTGTAGTCATGACTACATGTCATTATGTATCCGTTCCAGCCCACAAACGTGCAGCACAGATAGAAATCAGATTAGTGGTAGGAGTTGGATTTTTGTGTACAAGTTTTCATACTGAATTGTGAAGTGATAGAATTATTAGAGATTTTGATTGCACGGAAGTCACAGGGATGATTTTATTTTCACATTCGTGAGCTGACCTTTAAAATGGCTGCATTTATTATTATGTAAAATATGTTTCAAGAAACTTATAAAATGAGTGTGTCAGAGTTTGTGTGGACTCTAATCCTTGCTATTACCAGAGAAGGTCAACAATTTGTCAATTAAATGATTTTTTCACTTATCACTTACGCTTTTTTTTTTTTTTTGCTTCTTCAAAGATTTATTTTTATGTGAAAGGCAGGGCTAGAGAGAGGAAGAGAGAAAGAGAGAAGAGATTGATTCCATTCACTGGGTCAATCCCCAGATGGCCTTAACAGCCAAAGCTGAGCTGATCCTAAGCCAGGAGCCAAGAGCTTCTTCTAGATCTCCCATCTGGGCACTGGGCCCAAAGGCTTGAGCCAACATCTTTTGATGAAAAGCTTCATCTTTTTCTCAGGTCATAATCAGGGAACTGGATCAGAGTGGAGCAGCTGGCACTAGAACCGGCACTCATATGGTATGCCACCAGCCTCACTTCCAGTTTTTCAGTTTGCTGCTCCTGATTGATCACGAAGTTAATCACTGTTTCACGTTAATTCTTTTTTTTTTAAAGATTCATTTATTTTTGTTGCAAAGTCAGAAAATACAGAGAGAAGGAGAGACAGAGAGAAAGATCTTCCATCCGATGATTCACTCCCCAAGTGAGCACAACGGCTGGTACTGCACAATCCGAAGCCAGGAGCCAGGAGCTCTTCCTCCAGGTCTTCCACACGGGTGCAGGGTCTCAAGGCTTTGGGCCACCTTAACTGCTTTCCCAGGCCACAAGCAGGCAGCTGGATGGGAAGTGGAGCTGCCGGGATTAGAACCGGCACCCATATGGGATCCCAGCGTGTTCAAGGTGAGGACCTTAACCGCTATGCCACCACGCCGGGCCCCCACATAATTTATTCTTTATGAATTCTCTGCTAATATTCTTTTTCTACTGCTTGTTTTGTTTGTTTTATTTATTTTCTCCTTAAACCATTTTGATTAACATGCAGATTGAGTACCTTTTTATGAGATACAGTGCAATCTTTCAGTGCATATACTGTCCGTAAGTGATGGGACCAGAAAACTGGACTTTTCTTTCCCTTACCTCTTGTGTTTGGAGTCTCCCAGCTCCTCTTCTTCAGTTTTTTATATATTACAGGGCAAATTATTATGAATTATAGTTCATACCACTGCATTGTAGATCTAGAACTTTAATTACGAATTGGTAGGGGCTTTTTAGTATGTTCTTAACATTAATCTTGTGCATATTAGACTACACTCTATTATGTCTCTTTCAAATTCTTTTATGTTATTTTTCCCAGATAAGTTTCAAAAATGTCAGACTTTTTCAGTATTGAAATTTTTCATTGTCTTTTATTTTATTTAAAAATATTATTTTTGGTGATTTTTACATAGTTGATTAGGATGAAGAGTCAAGGACTAGAGGAAAGTAGTAAGACCATTGCTTCCACATTCTCTTTTTTCCTTCCTGTTTCTGGGAGGGGAGATAAAGAGAGAAACCACACCCAGCCTCCCAAACATCCTCTGCAGGTTCTAATGTATTGTCGTATCCTCCATGTGCAACTGCATATGCTGTCCACGACTCTGTCTAAGCCACTGAGGAGGCCCAATTTTGACACATGCACTCCATGGTCAGACCATGGAACCTGCGGTCTCTTCATGGTTGGAGTTTTGAGTCCAGTGGGGGGATTCCTAAAGAAACCTCATCTGAGGTGGTTCCAGACCTGATTCTTGCGTGTGCTTGTCAATACAGGGTCTGGCACAGTCTGTCACTCAACTCAGCCTACGCACATGCTGGTGGCCGCAATTGCTGGGTCAGTACTGTTTCCAGCCCTGTCTTCTATGCAAACCAATGGGTGTTGTAGCCCAGCCCAATCCTGCCCACCACACACTGGGCCTTCATGTACACCAATGGGAAGTGTAGCCTAGTTGGAGTGACCAACAATAATGCCCACCGGACGTGCTCCTGCCCTGGTTTCCATACTTGTCAATACATACAGCAGACTGGTCCAGTCTGTCCCACTTTCCATTCAGCTCTCATGCATGTCAATGGGCATTGAAACCTAATTCAATCCAACCAGCCTCACTATCCAATCCACACAGTTGCTGGCAGGTGCCATTCTCTGACTAGCCATGCCTGCCCCCAATCCTGGTTATTGTGCTCATCAGTTGTAGTGGCAACCCAAGAGGGAAGTGCCCACTGTTTCCCCATGGGGTCCACTCCCACATCTTGCACTCTCCAGGTGGTACTGCAGTTTAGCTTAACAGAATTAGTTCCAGTGCCAGAATCTGCTAGCTGATGCTGCCGCAGAGCCCAACCAACCCACACTCACTCTGGCTTATGCATGCACCAGTAGGAACAATCAGCCCAGCCTGGCTTGTCCCTGATCCAGCTCACATTCAGGCCAACAGGTGTTGTAGACCTGCCCAACCTGGTCTGCCCTAAATCCCAGTTCTCACACTCAACAGTAGGAGTAGTGGTCCAGCAGGAACACCTCCCAGGCCCCCTACTGTGTTCACTCCCTACTCCCTGGTCTGACTTGTACCCACACACCATTCTGGTTCTCTATTTTGCCCGCAGGTGATATGAAATATCTTAGCCTGGATCGCCCTAGACCTGAGCCGAATGTATACTGGTGGGTACCATTACCTGTCCTGGTCCAGGCTGCTCCCTGTCTTGGTTCTTACACTCACCTGCAGGGACTGTAGAGGAATTCCAGCAGAGGAATTACCAAGCTCCTCCATTAGAACCTCTCCCAATGCCCTATCTAGCACACTTGGGTAGGTCTATGGGCCAGCCCTGCTTAGTCCACCTCTTGTTCTAACAGGAACAGTTGCCTTTCCTGACCAGCCCTCACCCATACCGGTTCTTACTGTTGGGAGCTGCAGCCCAGTCAAACCTGGTCCACCCCAGACAGAACTCATGCATAGCTTAGCAGGGGCAAAGACCTAGTCCAGCCCATTCTATATCCACCCTGTTTCTCATGAGCACCAGCTGGTGCTGGAGTCTAGCCCAGTCTAACACTTCCCAGACCTAGTCCACACCTGTGCCGAGGGATATGCCAGCTGTGCCCAGACTAGACTGCAGTTCCCACTCCGGCCTTCGCGCTCACCAGTGGGACCCACAACCCAGCCAGGGCATCCTGTTAGTTCTCCAACCAGGCCTGTTCCCAGCCACAGATCTCACATGTGGCAGTGGTTTCTCTGACCAAACTTGGCATAGCCCCTCACCTGTTTGTCCTTTGCCTTTGGATGCTGCAGCCTGGTCTGGGCTGGTTGGTTCCCAGTCCCACTGGCGGGTGCTACAACCTGGAGTTACTGTCTGTTCCCATTCCTGGCTCATGCACAGGCAGGTATTATAACCTAGCTAGTAATAACCTGCACTCCATCCTGGTTTCTGCATTTGCCAGTGAGTTAAGGTCTGCTCAGCCCTGCCAGTCCACCCCCTCCCAAAACTAACCTACACAGTTGCCAACAGATAGACCTACCTTTCCCAGACTACCCAACACCCAAGCCTGGACCATTACCAGCAGGAGCTATGACCTAGTGGGGGAGTTTCCCAGGTTCCCTCACTTGGTTCACTCCCAGACCCAGATCTCATGCATGCCAGTGGGTACTAGGGTCCCGCCTGGCACAGCCTGCCCCATCCATCTCAGCCTTTGTATGAGCTGGTGGATATTGTGGCCCAGCCCACCCCACACCCTGTTTTAGGGTACACATGCAGTTGCTGCAATCTGGACATGCCCAGCCTGTTCCCAGCCCCAGTACCTGTGATTGTTGGTGGATTCCATGGTCACACCTGGCTCAGCTCCTCACAACCCCAACTCTTAATCTAACCAGTGGAACTTGTATTTCCACAGGGTTAGGCTCACATATTCCCTACAGAATCCACCCCCAGACCTAGTTCTCTTGCGTGCTGGTTAGTGTTATGGCCCAGCCTAATGTGACCTGTCTTCTGCTCCGACACTCACTATCAAGTACTGGGATCTAGCCCTGCCAGACAGATCCCAAGCCCTAGCCTTCATGTGGGCTGGCGTGTAGTGGTCAGCAATGTTCCAGGTGAACAAGCCCAGCTCATATCTCCCATGTGGGTTTGCACATCAGTCTGAACCATAATCTTCCATACCATCAGGTCTCAGTCTTCTGGCTTATCTGCAATTACAGTGGACTTGTAGGTGGGAGTCCTTCTGGAGTCCTTCCTAACCTACATGTACGGTGGCCTTTTCCAAGGATATCCCTCAGCAGTAATTCCTCAACTGGGCATGAATCCACAAGTCAGCACTCAGCCTCACCTGTGTGATCATCCCTTCACCGTGCTAATCCACAAACCCAAGTTCTCAGAGCAGCTTCCAGGAGACTCAAGTCGGGAAGGTGCCAACTCCCCCTACCTCCATTGTCTTTTAGTCTGATTTTTCCTGAAGATGTTGAAGTGCCCTAATATATTTTTATAATACAATATTTTTATAACTCTATCTTTGTTTTGCATTTGAAACCATTGAAAATTATGTTCATATATAGTGTAAGGAATTAATTTACTATTTTTCATGTCAGATTTGTTGTAGTATCAGCATTGAGTAGTATATTCTTCCCTCCATTGTTTGAAATGCCATATTCACCAAAAAGTAAATCCCCACAGACATAGGACTATCTATGTTTTTTCACTTTATTCATTTTTCTTTGATCCTGTATGGATTTATACCAGTTTCCAAAATATAGATTTTTTTTACTTTTTCAAATATATATTGTTTTTTTAACCACAAATTAGTTTAATTCTTGGAAATTTTACACATTTTTTAAAAAAATTAAGAATGAGCTTGTCAATTTATACAAAAATAATTCTATGAGAAACTTGAGTTGTATTTTATTGAATATATTTGAGGTGAATTGATGCTAAAGTGTTGCAGCTTTTAAGTTGATTAATTTTATTGTAGCAAAGCCTATCTTTGAAAATCTGTTTCAAAGGAGTCACCTTTCATGGGACATTGTGTATCTCCTTCATTGTGATGTTCTTGTGTATGTCTTGGTAAACAATTATTTCTTTTCTGTGGCTTTTGAACCTAATTTAGTTGTCCTTTAAAATTGAATCCCTTTAAAATAATTTTTTTAATTTAATTTTCTGATATAGAGAAAAGTATTTAAAGACTAATATTTTGTCCTCTCACTGATAATTTTTTCTATTTATGCTACTGAGATTTAAGAGTTTATTCATTGTAAGGACTTATGCTGCCTTAACAGATACATAAAATATGATAAATTATTTCAAGAAACATGAAATCAAATGTATAGAAGTGATTGGTTCAGGAATTATACAGAGGTGATATCAAAAGTCAAGATGTGGAATACAGGACACGAGGATTAAAGTTAGAGCTCCATGTGGAGGGTGTGAGAGGGAGGTGCTCAATGGCACCACACATGGAGCTGTCCCCTGAGCAGATGAGATGCCAGTTGGGAGTTCAGGAGCAAGATGTGGGCTTCAGACTGAGACGAGGAGGTCAGGAGAACATAAGGATGCACAAGGTGATGCAGGTGATGGCTCTGGAGGCCATCACTCAGTGGGGACAAAGGGAACGATCCAGCGAGGCTGGAATCCTTGCCTTGTGTGGTGCTGAAGGTTTGGAAAAAGAGTGGTTGTGCCTGTTTTTCTCAACTGGGAAAGAATGAAAAGAAACTGGAGTCAGAGAGTCTGACCTTACATAGGCTCAGCCATTGACACACTTTCTGGTTGAGAAGTCATTGAATTCCTCCATAGTTTGTATAGTTTACAATGTGAGCATCCTCATGACTTCCTTGAAATTGTCATGAAGGTGGAATGAAGTTATTTTGTGCTGGCCAAACTACCAAATGGAAGAAAGACATCCATAAAAAGTAAACTTGCATGCTGGTTTCAAGTTGGTAAATTCTCGGAATGTTTCTTTTTCCTCACATTTATTGAAACTCTACTCACAATAGCTGAGAGAAGGAAGCATGCCAGATGTTCATCAACTGATAGGGGCATAAACACATACACATATGCGTGCGCACACACACACACATAATGGTATACTACTTAGTCATAAAAATGAAATGCTGTAGTTTTCAATAAAACGGATGCAAATGGAAATCATTATTGTTAGTGAAATAAGTCAGTCTGAAGAACAAATATATGTTTTCTGTGATGATTGTCAGTTAAAAATGTGCAGGAAAGATGCCCAGTTTCAGATAGGATTGTCGTTTTTAGCCCATATTTGTTCTCTAGTGGAACTGTGACCTTCCTGCTTTTTACTTCTTAACTATGATTGGCGGCAAATCAAATGTGTGACTTTTGTGTTTATAGAAATGATGTCTTTGAAAAACCTGATGAGGACAGAAGGGGGAAGGGATATTAGGGAGCACAGGGGAAGAATCATGGTCTTCTTTGAACCAAGACTATGGCATCCATAAAATTAATTTCCTTTATATTAATACATCTTTTGAAGTGAACTTACTCTTAGAAACTTCAGCTTTTTCCTCACTGAAAATTTACAATCTCTCTGTGGTATTAGTTAATTCTGGATAAAGCCAAACTCTAGTACTAGCAAAGGATTAGAAAAATCTATTCAACATCTGGCCAGGACACAGAAGTGTTTGTAATTGGGGTAGGTCAAAAAGTCTTTGTGAATATGAAAATAAATCTGGACAATAGGGGGTACCTGAGTGAGATAATGTAATGGAAACTCTTTCATGGGATATTTACAGGACACAGTCAGTGGTTGGTTTGGAGACTGACACACTTGATGTAATTTAATATTGTGCAGTGATTCCAGAGAACCCTTCAGGAATGATGCCAGGGGAAGTGCCCTGGATAGAATAATGGAAATCCTATAATAATTTCAGAATGCAATACATGCAAATAATTTCAGACTTCTTATACTCTGCTTTTCCAGAAAGGGAAAACAAAGAAGGTATTGCCCAGTCACCAAGATACTCCCCCTTAGAAAATTGCTTAACTACAATTTATTTAATTTACATATATAATAGTTATATGATATGCCCTTTTAGCAGAGTTTCACATGATGAGTAAAGACCCTGGAAAGTTATAGCAATATTGTATCAATATGTATATGAGAAAATATTATAAAAGAATTTCAAGTACTACCATCACAGGCAAGAGAAAATTTTCTTTTTACAAACTCTTCCCAGGGCTCCCTTGATGTCTCGGTTCCTCAGGCTGTAAATGAAGGGGTTCAGCATGGGAGTCACCACAGTGTACATCATGGCCATGACAATCTCCTTCACAGGAGAATTATCTGCTGATGGAACTAGGTAGAGACCTATAATTGTGCCATAGAACAGAGACACCACAGACAGGTGTGAGCCACAGGTGGAGAAGGCCTTACGGATGCCTCGTGCAGAAGGGACCTTGAGGATGGAGGACACAATTCTTGTATAAGACATGGTGATGAGCAGGAATGGGACGACAATAACAAGTCCACCCATGACAAATATCACCACCTCATTAACATGAGTGTCAGAGCAAGACAGCTTCAGCAGAGGAGATATATCACAGAAAAAGTGGTGGATCACGTTGTCTGCACAGAAAGACAGTCTGGTCATGAGCAGGGTGTGAAGCAGAGCATGGAACGTGGTCAGCACCCAGGACAGTGCCACCAGGGAGAGGCAGAGCTTGGGGCTCATGATGCTGGTGTAGTGCAGGGGGAAACAGATGGCCACATAGCGGTCATAGGCCATGGCCACAAGCAGGAAACTCTCCAGGTCTGCAAAAAACAGGTAGAAGTACATCTGGGTGAGGCATCTTGCATAGGAGATGGATGGGACTTGGCTGTTCATGATCTGTAGCAACTTGGGCATTGTGACAGAGGAGAAGCAGAGGTCAGAGAAGGACAAGTTGCTGAGAAACAAATACATGGGCGTGTGGAGATGGGAGTCCATTCGGATGAGGACAATGATGATGAGGTTTCCCAGGACAGTTGTCAGGTACATGGCCAGGAAGAGGGCATAGCACAGGTTTTGGTACTCTGGCTGGATGGGGAGGCCCAGGAGGAGGAACTCTGAGACAGTGGTATGGTTCTTTCCTGTCATGCTCTGTTGTTGGTCATTTAGAAGTAAACAGCAGTGTGTAACAGAGGATTATTTTTTCTTTAGTGATTGACTAAGTGCCCACTCTGCCTTCTGGTCACATCCCTTGGACAGCTTTGATACAACGTTTTCGTCAGTCAGTGACTTGATGGCTTGTGTGTTGCACAGTAGTAATTATGTCCTCATTCTTATAGCTCATAATGAACTGAAGATTGTCGAGCAGATGTCTGCTAAATAAATACTAAACAGTGGCTGTATAATCAATCTTAAATGACTTTCTTCACTTCAACATGTTATAAGATTCTGTCTTTTCTAATGTGCTTTCCCCCTCCTGTTGTCCTTTTTTAATATAACACATGAATTTTCTTACTTTCCTAAATTGTCATCCATAGTAACTGTAATTGGTTTCTGCTCTGTCATTTTCCTACATGGTAATGTTCCTCAAGGCTTCCTGTGACCCCGTTTCTCTTAGTTGTATGAATACTCCCAGGAAAATTCTTGTATTCTCCTTCATAGAACCAGGTGCAGATGTCTTTCCAACACTGAGAACTCTACATCTTATTACTCAGGAGTTACCTTCAGATGGATGGTCCACAGACGTTGTAAGTGCAAGATATCCCAAAGAAAGTCTTGATCTCATCCTCTCCCTCTGCTGACAGCCTCCTCCACCATCACATTGCCATATTTCAGTGAAAGGAATCTAGGACCACATCAAGAATCTGAGTTTTATTTTATTTCTTCTTTCACTGTCAGTTCCTATTTAGCTGTCTTATTAATTTCACACTTTGTGTCTGATTCATCTACTCTTAATCCCAACATCACAATCTTAGACCAGACTGAATTTTATCTTACCTGGACTACAGAAACATCCTTTTTACTAACCTCCTTGTCTTCTTGCTTCAACACCTGTATTTTTAAATATTTTTTGTTCATATATTGACATTCTAAGATAAATACTTTTACATTAATTTAAAAATCTTCACTTTCACTTTTTAGGAATTAGTAATATGTTAGATCCTCAGGGACACAGCAAGGCATGATAATTACTCAGATGTGATTATCATCAATTCTCATGATAATATGACATTAATGTGAAGAGAACTGACTCAGTGCAGTTCAGAGAAACAATTCCAAGAATCTAGTGACACTTTGTTACATTCCTGTTTTCCCACTCTGCCCTCTCACCTGTAGCTTTTGAGATAACATTTTGATTTACCTCATATTTAAAGGCTTAATGCTACAGTGAAGAAAGAGTTCAACAAGTAAAAAAATTCTGATTCAGTAGGGATGCAGGTAAGGGCCATACACAATAAACACATGGAAAGTGACCATTTTACTCATATACAGTTAATTTTACAACAATCACAAATCATTAAATCTGTATTAGGATATCAATGCTAACCATTCGTTTGATGAGAATATAAAACACTTTGAGAAAACTATATTTGAAGCAATACTGGTAAAACAGGCATATACTTCTTTTTTGTTTCTTATTTTTTTAAAAAAGATTTATTTATTTTTATTGGAAAACAAATAGATTTATGGGGAGAAGTGGAGACAGAAGATCCTCAGTTCACTGTTTCACTTCACAAACAACCACAACAGCCAGAGTAGGTAGATTTAGTATCTGCCTGGAGCCAGGATCTCCTTTTGGGTTTCCCACATGGGTACACGATCCCAAGGCATTGGGCCATCCTATCCTTCTTTCCTGAGCCACAAGTAGGGAGCTGGATGGGAAGTGGAGCAGCTGGGACACAAATTGGCACCCATATGGGATCCCATTGCTTGCAGAATTTAGCCTTTTTTTACTTTTAAAATAATTTTTAGTCCCCACATGTAAGCATAAATGTGCAGTATTTATATTTTGTATACAAATTTTTTTCCTGAACTTGTGGCTTAAATCTTATTGTTTTATTAAGATGATTTTTATTTGAAAGACAGTGACAGGAAGAGATAGAGGGAGAGAGACACACAGGGATTTTCCTTCTGATGGTTTACTCCACATGTGGCTATAGTGGCTGAGAGTGGTTCAAGTGAAATTTGGAAACTTGGAACTCCAGCTGGGTCTCTCACAGCAGCAGGAAACAGGACTGCAAGTGCAACAACAGAGACTTGAACAAACACTCAGATACAGGATGCCAGTGTGACAAGTGGTAGCTTAACTGACTGCACCACAGAGACAACTCTATGATCATTTCCATTCTGATGAATGGTTTAGGAGATGTTCATTTCTCTTAACATGTGGGCAAAGCTGCTTTTAATGACACAAACCCTGCTTCACAATCTCGCCCTTGTCCACCTGTACACTCCCATCTGATCCCACAATGACTCCTGCGTCCCACCTTCCAGAAATGGTGGGTTTCAGTATCACCATTTTGTCTCCAAACTTTGAATCCTGTGTTCCTCCTGCCTTCATTCCCCCTGCTGCCTCCTTCACCTGCCTTGATCCTACTTACTCTTCAGGTGCTTTACCTGTCACCTGCTCAGCTAAACCTGTATATCTCCACAGGTGGTAAGGTCTGCTATATGCTTCGACTCTATCCTGGACTTAACCCATAACGTCCGTTGCCCTTGATGTCTAGATTAGTCTTGACTGCAGCAAGGCCGGAACTTGGCACAGTGACTGGATATTGCTGGTGTTCCAGCCATGGAGAGTGAACCAATGGAAGAAGATCTTTCTGTCTCTCCTTCTCTCCTTAAATCTGATACGCCTTTCAAATGAAAATAAATAAGTCTTAAGAATACCTCTATTAAATCATCTAAAAACTCACGTTAGCATTGAGGGATGTATGTTGATTTTGAAATGCAGGTTATTGGATGCCTTCAGATAAATGTAACAAGAACATCACCACATTTGAGGAATGTAGAGTTTTTAAATGTTTTTAGAATCACCACAGAGGTGATTCTAAACTAAGATGAGGCTAAGTGCTGCTGCATTAAAGACTGGCTTATGGGCCAGCATCATAGTTTTTCCAGTTAAGCCTTTGCTTGCAATGCTAACCTTCCATATGGATATCAGCTCAAGGCCTGGCTATGGCACTTCCAATCCAGCTGGCTCCCTGCTAATGTGCCTGGATAGTGAGAGATGGCTCAAGTAGTAGGGTGCCTGCCACATACATGGGAGACTCAGATGAAACTCCTGGCTCCTGGCTTTGGTGGCTCAGCCCTGGCCATCGCAGCCAATTGGGAAGTGAAGCAGTGGATGGAAAACCTCTCTGTGTCTCTGTCACTCCTTCTCTCTCTGTTACTATGTCTTTCAAATAAAAAACAAATAAACTAATTAATGTTTTTCTAAATATACAGCTTTACACTTCTACTGTTATGTTGAAATGTATACTCATATGACAATACATTTTACAGTAAATGAGAATACTGCTTACTATCATTTAACAAAAGTAGTAATAGGTGGACATTACTTAAAGTATTTCTGCAGTGTGGCACAGTTGTGGGAGGCAGGGAGATGGAAAGAGTTATTGCTTCTGAAGATCTATCCGGCAGATCTCCACACCACCTGCAAGCCACAACCCTCAGGCTGGGGGACTTCCAAGTTATTACCAACTCATTCACCATGCTACCCCACTTACCCAGGGTTACTGATGGTGAGTTGGAGCCTGGACTCAAGTTGCTACTTCCTTCTCTGTTCACTGCAGACTTCGGAAGCAACAGCCTCTGTAGTCACAGGTCTGTATCTGTGTTGTTCATTCTTACATGTCTTGCTCTCCTCATCCCTGGACCTAAGGGACCCTGCATCCCAAAGGAGTCCAGAGCCTGGAATAACTCATTAGAAACCAAGCAATTGCCCATGGCTGCACTGCGACAGGGCTCTCTAGTCCTCTGGGGCAGGAACTCATTGTAGTCACTGGTCACCGCAAGCTGTGCTTTAGGGGAAGGTGGGTTGAGGAGAAGTTCATGATGGATGTTTAAGCAGCCTGTCAGAGGATGTCATCTTGTGTGGTGAAGAAGAATGATTGGAGGAAGTATAACATGAAGAGGGACTGGACTGTGACTGTTTTAAAATATCACAGGCATGCAAGAATTTAGGCTTTGTCTTGCATACAGCATGACCTTGAAGGACACATTGATGCTTGGAAAGATGTCCAAGTGTCAGGATCTGTCACTGCATCCATATCTCTATAGACAGGTCCCAGGAGAGAGGAAAGCAGTAATGAACAAGGACCAGCTTTCTGTGACCCAGCCACATGTGGAAATACAAGCAGGACAGGACTAAGAGAGATGATGAGCTCTCCCCTATCATGCTCACTGTGCCTCAGGAATGATTACAAGAGAAGCCGTGATTCTTGTTCCATTTATCTTGCTCCACTCCCCACCACCACTGTTCTTCCTACTGCTCTCCCTGAATGTCCTGTTGCTTGCTAAATGCACGTTCTCCATGAAGTCACATGTGGCATTTCTAATCCCAAGACCCAGTTGCTGCTCATCTTCCCATTGGCCATGCCTGGCCATTGATGATCTTTCCATAATAACACATGGCTAGTTTTAATTCCCACAGATGCTGCATCTTCACCCATGTGGATCTTTTTAGGTTTTTTGTAGGTTTCATTATATTTATTAATAGAAATTAAAATAGTACTTGTCATCTAATGAATTCTCTGGAATTTCAGGCATGGTTCCTCCTTCTGCCCTTGTGTGGAGGAGCCCAGCTTTCGCTTGGTAGTCAATATCCTCTCCCCAGGCCGAGTGACAATCCCCCCTGTAAGCAGTATATATATATATGTATATATTTACCTAAGAGCCAAATGCGTGTTGGAATGCAACTTCCAATGATGCAAATCAATGCAAGAAAGATGGGGTTGGGGGAGGGATCAATTTCTAGTGCCCTTATGATAGTCTGTAAACTCCATAATGATGAACATTCCTGTCCTTTCTTTAATAACACATTTTCATGCTTATTTCAACTTATCAGTAAGTCTGGAAACCAGGCATAGTGAGTTTTCTTACTTCTGTTTTTCCTTCTCATGGAAATTTTTCTTTTTAAGTTTCTTTATTAGTTTGAGAAAAATCAAGATCTTAATAATATTAAGTCTTTCAGCCCATGAACATATTTGTTATGTTTTAGCTTATTTTTTAATTGTATTTTTCAGTGCTTTCATAATTTAGTAGTTGCCTACATCCCTAATTTTTTTAAGTATTGTTTTGTGAAAAATAGTCACTATTTATAGGGCACAATATGCTGTTTTTCTATGTATACATAATGGAACATTAAACCAAAAATACTTACCTGTTTATTAAAATTATTTAAATGGTAAAGTTACAGAGAGAGGGAGAAGAATCTTCCTTCTGCTATTTTGTATCCCAAGTAGCTGCAATGGCTGAACGCAGGCCTTGCCTAGAAATCTTTCTGTATCTCTCTTGTGGGTGGGAGGAGCCCGAGTACTTGGGCCATTTTCTATTGCTTTCCCAAGTTAATTGGAGGGAGCCGCTCAAGACTTGGAACAGGGCTTGGACTTATATTCCAGTGGCATGCTGGCATCATAGGGGTATGTTAACCTACTGTACTGTAAGGCTAACTTTTATACTTACTAGTTTTGGGGGTTTTTTGTTTGTTTTTGTTTTTTGGTCATGAGTGCCTTTTCTCAGTATTTCTCAAATTTGCATAACTTTACTCTTATCTATTACTAACTAATGTTATTATTGTTAGTAATAACACTGCAAAGTAAATCTGAAACACTCACTTCTGCCATTTAAAACTTTGTATCCTTTCCCCAACGTCTTCCTTTTCCTCCCCCTGACTCTAGTAATCGCCACTCTACCTCTTGGTAAGTTTGACACTTTAGGATTCTCCGTACAAATGAAGTTATTGCGATTCAGTGTGCAAAAAGACTGTTTAAAAGTTTAGGAAAATTGACATTGTATTTTATCCCCATTTTCCGTGACCTTTGTGTCTCATGTTTGTCTTTTTTTTTTTTTTCTGGATTATTTTACTTAGTATAATGTCCTCTAGTTTCACTCACAGTCTGTGATGACAGGATCTCATTCTCTGCTATGCATGAACAATATGAAATCACATTAGTGGTGGTCAGGAGAACATACAAGAGAATGAAGGTGATGGCTCTGGGGGCCATCACTCAGTGAGGACCAAGGGCACAAATCAAAGAGTGTGAAAAATGGTGAGCACCCATCTTTTGCGTATGTTGGAGAAAATGAAAAGGAACTGCAGAATCTGATAGCCCATAGGCCTTTAAAGGGGCTTACATTGATGCTGATTAGGAAATCATCGAATTCCGCGTTTTCCATTTTGTAAAACAGTGACAGTAAAAATAAAAACACAAGTTTATGTTTTAAAGTCCAAAATAAGAGTCAACCTTAAAGAGTGAAATTTCTATCAGTCGTAATGTCTTTCTACATTCCCAGTGCAAAGAAAATTGATGTTCTGTTAGTACTAGCTAACTGCCAGGTGGAAAACAAACTACATTTAAAATTGTGCAATATTCAACCATGATTCCAGAAAAATAAAAAAAAAAACAGTTTTTTCAAGCATTATGTTTATTCACACTTCAAAATATATTTTAAAAATTCGGTTAACAACAATTTGATACTTTAATGGGGTATGGTGTGATATTCAAATAATGTATACAAGGTGTAGTGGTCATTTTAGGGAACATAACGTTCCCTGTCTTTATGGTTAGAGCCATGGAGTTGCTATCTCCTGCTTGCTCAGAAAGCATAAAAACGTTGTCGTGAACTGAGGTCAAACACTGTGCTGTGTAACACTAGAAACTTAAATTTCTAACTGATGTGAAACACCTAACCCAACATGTCATATGTACAAATTATTAAAACTCCATTCTGCACATAGAATAGTAATGTTGTTTTTTAAGAACTTATGTCATGGGGTCCAGCAATACCAGCTGGATCATAACCGTGCACACCTGAGATTCAAGGTGGGCACCTATTCATGTCATGGCAGATCCACTTCCCATCCAGCTCCCTGCTTGTGGCCTGGGAAAGCACTTGAGAATGGCCCAGAACCTTGGATCCTTGCACCCGAGTGGGAGACACAGAAGACATTTCTGGCTCCTGATTTTAGCTCAGCCCCAGCCGTTGCAGCTACTTGGGCAATAAGTCAGCAGATGGAAGATCTTTCTGCTTGTCTCTCCTTCTCTCTGCTTATCTGCCTTTCTAACAAAATAAATAAATAAAAATTATGGGGTGAAGATTGATTTAAGGTAGTATTTCTTAGGCTTTGTCTCTCCAAGGTTATGTTGGAAAAACAGAGGATGTACAGTAAGGACATGCAAATCATCTATCTTTAAAACCACTCAACTACACTCCATTTCTTTTAATGTTGGACAGATACGCAGTATGCCTTTTTAAAAAATATTTTTTTTAATTGCAAAGTCAGATATAGAGAGAGGAGGAGAGACAGAGAGGAAGATCTTCAGTTCAATTATTCACTCCCCAATGGCTGGTGCTGCGCTGTTCTGAAATCAGGAGCCAGGAACTTCTTTCAAGTCTCCCATGCGGGTGCAGGGTCCCAAGGCTTTAGGCTATCCTCGACTGCTTTCCCAGGCCACAAGCAGGGAGTTAGATGGGAAGTGGAGCTGCCAGGATTAGAGCTGGCGCCAATATGGGATTGGGGCGCGTTCAAGGTGAGGCTTTAGGCACTAGGCCATTGTACCAGGCCCTGCAGTATGCCTTCTTAACAAAGGTTTCCTGGGCAAGAGGAAAATTTGGATTAATATTTGAGAATTAATTTAAAATATGAGCAGGATAAATTGTATGTAAGTCCTACATGTTACCCTCCCATAGAAAAGGAAATCTTACAAACAACTCTTCCCAGGGCTCCCTTGATGTCTCGGTTCCTCAGGCTGTAGATGAAGGGGTTCAGCATGGGAGTCACCACAGTGTACATCATGGCCATTATAGTCTCCTTCACTGGAGAATTATCAGCTGATGGAACTAGGTAGAGACCAATAACTGTCCCATAGAACAGAGACACCACAGACAGGTGTGAGCCACAAGTGGAGAAGGCCTTACGGATGCCTCGTGCAGAAGGGACCTTAAGGATGGAGGATACAATGCCTGAATAGGACATGGTGATGAGCAGGAATGGGATGACAAGAATGATGCCTCCCATGACAAATATCACCAACTCATTAACATGAGTGTCAGAGCAGGACAGCTTCAACAGAACTGACATGTCACAGAAAAAGTGGGGGATCACATTATCTGCACAGAAAGACAGTCTGGCCATGAGCAGGGTGTGAAGCAGAGCATGGAACGTGGTCAGCACCCAGGACAGAGCTACCAGGGTGAGGCAGAGCATGGGGCTCATGATGCTGGTATAGTGCAGGGGGAAACAGATGGCCACATAGCGATCATAGGCCATGGCCACAAGGAGGAAACTCTCCAGGTCTGCAAAAAACAGGAAAAAGTACATCTGGGTAAGGCATCCTGCATAGGGGATGGATGGGACTTGACTGTTCATGATCTGTAGCAACTTGGGCATTGTGACAGAGGAGAAGCAGAGGTCAGAGAAGGACAAGTTGCTGAGAAACAAATACATGGGCGTGTGGAGATGGGAGTCCATTCGGATGAGGACGATGATGATGAGGTTTCCCAGGACAGTGGTCAGGTACATGGCCAGGAACAAGATGTAGAACAGGTGTTTGTGCTGTGGATGAATGGGCAGGCCCAGGAGGAGGAACTCTGAGACAGTGGTGTGGTTCTTTCCTGTCATGCTCCGTTGTTAATACCTTTAAGAGGAAATAACCATTTCCATCAAAACTTAAAGTTATATTGCCTACTCTCCTATGATATACTATCTAAAAAGATTTTTCTTTCAATCTTATTCCAATGGTTATAATTTCTAAATTTCAGATTTCTGTAATTAGAATCTGGGTAATCATATATGACTTTCCTCACGTCTCTTTACCATGTACACTATCCCAGCATTTCTAAAACAATTTGCTTTTCAAATGCGCAATATATATATTTTCCCTTTACATACCTTGTGGTCATGCTTAGTAAATGTAATTTACTCCAGCACTGTCTGTATCTTTCCCATAACAATTTTTGTTTGAAGTCTGATTATAAACTAAAGGAGAAGCAGAGAGAGCTTCCATGCGCTGACTCACATTGTGATGGCTATAATGGGTAGAGTTAAACCAGGCCAAATCTAGATGCCAGGAGCTCCGTGCGTTTCCCTCATGCTGCCAAGCAATCAGGTCATATTCTGCTGCGTTTCCACGCTGTTATTAGGGAGCTAAAGTGGAAGTGGTGCTGTGGGAACACAAGCCAGTGCCCTCGCAGGACACTGGTGTTGTAGGAATTGGTTTTATCAGTTACATAGCAATGTTGGCTTTTCTTTCAGTGTCTTTTATGTTGGTTTTCCTGCCGGCTCTTTCTAACCATCATTCTCTTACAATGTTTTAAGAATCATATATGCCAAACAATCGTTTGCTAAAGACAAGTTAATCTAGTTCATGTTAGGTTATCATTTAACTATCAAACTTTTATATCTCCAATCCAGAGGATGTGTATCCTATTGCTCAATAAATATTCTCTCTGAGAATACATCAGAGACATGTTAAGCTTAATGGATCTGAAATGAAATGACATCTCCTTTCCACTCTTCAAACTATTCCTTCTCCATTCTGTCATATTCCAGAGAAAGAAATCCAGATTCAAATTTGACATATGTCTATATAGCTTGTTTCTTCTCTCACAGTCAACTTCCAATTTAGCACACCTTCTGTCTCACACTACATTCTCACTCTAATTGACCCACTTCTTATAACACACATACTCCTAGACCAGGAAAGTGTCTTTTCTTCCCTGGGCTGTTGAAACTGCCTCCAGTTTATGTAATTGTCTTATTTCCATCTTGCTGCAACACCCTCCTCCTTGAATGCTTCCTTCACATAGTGGGTGACATCCTAAGATGAAAATGTGATCATCTCTTTTCTGGTTAATGCTTCAGGGGATTCTCACTTAAAGTTGAAGTTGCTTTCAAGGGTCCAAATTATGCTTTGATATGATATCTATGCTTTCTTGCACACTCTCGTCTGACCCCACAATGATTCTTTCCTCCAACTCTAGCGCAGCACTGACTTAAAACACACACACACACACACACACACACACACACACACACACACACACACACAATTCATTACTTCCAAAACTTTGGATTTGCTTTTCCTTCCACATATCACTTTCTTCCCTTTGCTACATTCTAAGCTGACTTACCCTAATAGTCCTTCATGTATATCACCTGCCACTTTCTGTTTCTAGACCCGGTGAGACCTGATGCTGTACTTTCACCCCAACCTTTACTCATTTACACAACATCAAATACCCTGGATCATTAGCTTGCAGCCAACGTCCTCACCATGTAGCAAACCTCATATGGGTAAGGATCCTCATGAGTGCAGTGGAGTTTGCACCACAGGAGGGGCCTGACTGGGGCTCAGGTGTCATTTATGTTTGCTCTCTGCCTGCAAGCTGAAATGCATTTTCCAGCTTAGAGAGAAAAGCGACTGTTAGGCTAGAATCATCACCGCCACAAAATCCTCCTGAAATTAGAACACAGCGGGCTTAACTCTTTAGAGCCAAATTTTGACATTATTACTGAGTTAATGGATCTAATTTTCTACCCCTAATAATTAGGAGAGTTCCCCGCAGTCATATTTTTTTCAACAATACTGAATCAAACTAAATATCTTTAGGCTGATATTACTATTATGTCATTCATAGTGATATGGGAACAATAAATATGATAACTTTATGCATGAGGGGAGAAACAAAAAGATGCAGAATAATTTCTACCCTGAGTATTCACTTGATTTCTTCCTCAAATATCCATGGCCCGTGTTATACCAGGATATGATAAAACTTCAGCTCTAAATGTTGATGTGAATAAATTTTTTGATGCTGTTAACATTTACATTAATTGGGGGGAGGGGTATGGGAGGGGTGGGGGAAATCCCCAGCGCCTATAAAACTGTACTACATAATACAATGTAAGCAACAATAAAAAAAAAAAGAAAAAAAAACATTTACATTAATAAGCTGCTGATATTAGAAAGGTTTAACTGAACAAGTGAAATATAATATATGTGAAGAACAAGTAAGGGTAATTTAGGTTTAAAAGGAATAGGTGGAAGGAGAAAATAGTTCAAAGTTTTGGTAGTAAGAAATTATGATATTTAAATCAGCACTGCTCTAGAACTTGAGACAAGAATAATTTTGCAGCCAGACAGAGGTGTGGAGGGAGGCACAGAGGATGCAATGGAGAAGAGTCTGTGCCCTTGAAAGAAGCTACTTACTCCCAGAGAAGTAAGAATCTTCTGCTACATTAGTCAGAAAAGAGATGATGAGAATTCATCTTAGAATGCCAGTCACTGTATAAATGGAAGATACTCAGAGCTGTATTGTGTCAGGACACAGACATATAAGTTAAAGTAAAAGTAACTTTAATATGGGGTGTGTCCTAGAATCAGTTACAGATCTCAAAAGAAAATGTTGGGGTTCCTTGAGGAAGAAACATTCGTTTCATTGCCTTTGGACTCAAGACTGTAAGAGCGTACCATTGGCTCTTCCCAGATGTGAACATTACCCACGGTCCCACAGTCATGTGGCCTGTTTCCTTACACACACACAAACACACACACACACACACACACACACACACACACACACACACACACACACCCATCTTTCGGGAGAACTCTAGTGAATATATACTAGTATGTCTTACTACCTACCAAGAAAACAGAGGAAGAAGCATTAACAGAATTGGAAAACTCTTCCACAAAAGAGTCCCTGTTGAGACGTCTCCCTCCATCCCTGCTAATGGCCTTTAATCCTGGCCTAGAGCATTAACAGATTTTGCATGTAAAAATTATGCTCTGGCCTTATAGTGGGAAGAAGCATCAGTGGTGGTGGGGGTGGGCATCTCTTGCCTCATCAAGGGTGGGTTCATCTCTGATGTCACGGTGTAAGCAGGAGCACAAACCAGTGATGTCACTTGTAAATGCTGCTGCTGCAATGAGTTTCCTCATTTAGCAAGCCATCAGTCCCCACCCTCGTCACTGCGTGACATTCATGCAGAGCAGCATTACTACAGTGAATGTTTCTCCAAATCACTCATGAGCACTGATAAAATGGATTCTGATTCCAGAGGCGTTATTACATTTAAACTAACATCCAGATGATGTCCATGCTGTGGTTGATGGACTCTGCTTGAGTAGCATGTGAATGGTATTGCATTTAAAAATACAGTTAGTAGAGTGGGCATTCAGCTCAGTGGTTAATATGCCCACATCCCTTATGAGAATACCTGGATTTGATTCCCAACTCCAGGTTTTGCCTCAGGCTTCCTTCAGGTGCAGAGCCTGGGAAGGAGTAGTGATGATTCAAATAATTGGATTCCTGTAACCCAGCTAGGAGATGAAGCTTTTGTGCCCAGCTCCTGGCTTTGAATTTGACCATTGTGGGCATTTAAAGAGTGGATCATCAAGTTGTGATTTCCTTGTCTCTCAAATAAATAAGCTCTACAAATAAATATGCAAGCTATTACAAGGCCCATCAAATCAATTGAATCACATTATGATTTTAAACACAGGCTTTAGAACTGCTGCATTAGCTTTTAATTGATCGGAACGATATTCTGCCAACTATGCCTTTAGACCAGAGTTGGTCTCCCCAAGAAACTGTTAAATTGAGCTGACAGTAAGATGCTGGACTCTATGCATGGCACATGCTTGCAATGAAAGAAACAGGAGTGGATTTGAACTGTAATACTGCAATAAGGTGGAGCAATCCACCATGGGGGGAGGGCACGGGGAGGGAATAGGGGAACATCAGAGCCTATGAAACAATGTTATAAAACGAAATGCAATAAAAAAAATCAATGGGGAAAAAAAAGAACTGCTGCATTAAAGTATGCTCACGGAGCAGTCGTTAAAAAGATATGATCTTGTGATAATGTGCTGCACAAAATTATTACTGAACCATGTCATCAATAAAAAGATATCAGCAGGTCAATAATAATAAACATATATCCATAGAGTAACGCAGTGTTGGGAGGTAGAGATGTAGAGAAGGAAAGTGAAGAACTACAGGCTGGGAAAGTAAGAACCTCAGTTTCAAAGGTCTGAGGGTCTCAGTTCATCCACCCTCTGCCCAACTCACCCAGCATTTCTGAGGAGGACTCCAGGGTGCTGACCCAAGATCCTGCTCCCCTATATTCATTCCAGGCATGGAAAGAGACAGCTTCTATAGACCAGTGTCTCTGTTGATGTCTATATTTGCAACTCTCATTCAACCCTTACTTTGCTCCTAAGGGGTTTGGTATCCCAAAGGAGTCCGGAGCCTGGAGTAACTTGTTAAAGTAATTGCCCAGGGCCATTTGTGACAAACGTTCTGAGTCTTGCAATATTGACTTATTACTGTCGCCCTGATTCTGCTCTGGGGAAAGTGGATGTAAAAAGGGGGCACTTTACTATTTCCTGTTAGACAATGGAGAGTAGACCTGTGTAGCTGGAACATACATTTCTGAGGTGCCAATGAAGTTTTGGAGAAGCCATAGAGTTTAGGAAAGACCAGGCTGTGAATGTTTTAGGACATTCTGGCCTTATATCAATATAGATTTTGCTGCATGGACAGCAAGAAGCCTTAGTGACCCTTGGATACATGTGTTGGGAGGATTCCTAGATGTCTGCATCTCTACAACCCAACTCTCATGGGGTGGGAGCTGCCAAATAAAAATTTTTGAAAAAATAAAAAATAGAAGTTAATGATTACATGTATGAATAAGCTAAAGGTGAAACCATAGGAGTCAAAATGTGTGAAATTTCAGAGACCATTTAATGAAATCTGTATTCCAAAGTGTAATTCTGTGTGTGTGTGTGTGCTGTTACACTACTACAGAGGGAGCATTTGCTGAAAAGGAAAAGATCAGCTCAACAAGGACAGAAAAAAACCTTTAACAAAAAGTCTAGGTCAATTCATCCAACTTGCGACTAAAATAGTCAGAAAACTGGAAATAGCAGGAAATTTAGAAAGATCAGTTGGGAAAATATCTTCCAAAAACTAGTGGTAATATCATATTTAATGGTGTTAGATAGAATGCTTTAACCCTGAGATCTGGCAAATTTGAACTGATAGCCTCAATGGTAAGTCAATCCCAAATGGGAAAAGATCGTATGTTCTCTCTGGTATAAAGCAAATTTCATGCAAATAGAAACCCCAGAAGGGAGCCCACACATGTACAGCCAATTAATCTTCGATAAGAGAACTGAAAATAATCCAGGGAAAAGGGCTTGTCTCTTCAACAAATGCCATTGGGACAATTGGATAACAGCCTGCAAAGGTAAGACCCCCACCTGTCACCTTGTACAAAAATCAGCTCTAAATGCATCAAGGACCTAAATCTGCACCTAGAAACCAAACTGTTAGAGGAAAACATAGGAAGCACTCTCCAAGATATAAGAATTAAAGACTTCTTAGAAAAGTCACCAAAAGCATGGACACTCAAAGCCAAAATAAACAAATGGGACTACATCAAACTTAAAAGCTTCTGTACAGCAAAGGAAACAATTAACAAAGTGAAGAAGCAACCAACAGAAATGGGAGAAAATTTTTGCACACACACTAGTGATAGGGGACTAATATCCAAGATTTACAAAGAGGCAGTTAAAAAAAAAAAACCTTGTGAAGTAATGGGTGAAGGAAATGAACACACATTTCTAAAGAAAAAAAAGAAAAAACAGATTCAAATGGCTGATAGGCATATAAAAAGATGCTCAGGCACCCTAGCCATCAGGGAGATACAAATGAAAACCACATTGAGGTACTATGTAACTCCAGTGAGGTTGGCCTACATTCAGAACTCTACTGACAACACCTGCTGGAGTAGATGTGAGGAGAAAGGTACCCTCCTTCACTGTTGGTGGGAGTTTAGGCTAGTACAACCACTATGGAAATCAGTATGGGGAGTGTTTACAGAATTGCAAATAAACCTGCCATATGACCCAGCTGTCCCACTCCTAGGAATATATCCAAAGGAAATGAAAACTGCATATGAGAAGGGGATCTGTAATCCTACATTTATAGCAGCACAATCTACAATAGCAAAGACATGGAAATAATCCAGATGTCCATCCAATGGAAAATGGTTAAAGAAGCTGTGGTACATCTACTCCATGGAATATTACTCAGCCATTAAAAATAATTAAATTCTACCATTTCCAACCAAATGGTCCCAACAAGTGACCATTATGATCAGTGAAGTAAGTCAATCCCAAAAGGACAAATATCATATATTCTCTCTGATATAAAGCAAATGTCATGTAAAATATAAGATCATTGGCCATTTCAATACTGTTTTTGCTAAATCTCATGGGTTTTGAAATTTTTGTTTTTTTCATTTATTCAAAATTTTAAATTTATTTTTATTGGAAAGTCAGATTTACAGAGAGAAGTAGACAGAGAGAAAAATCTTCCATCTGCTGGCTCACACTCAGGTGGCAGCAATGACTGGAGCTGAGCTAATCCAAAGGCGGGAGCCAGGAGCTTCTTCCAGGTCTGCCATGTGGGTGTAGACCTTTGAGCCATCCTCTCAGGCCACAAGCAGGGAACTGAAAGGGAAGTGAATATCCTGGAATGTGATTCAGCACTGATAATGGATAGTGGTACATGCAAAGTGAGAACTTTAGCCACTAGATTATTGCACTTGGCCCCCAAAATGTTTGCTAGCTGTTAATTTTTTTTTTTTACTGACTCATAGGTCATATAGTGGCAAGGCTTTCTTCAAGAAGTTTATCTTTGTTTTTCATTTCTCCAGCTACACATTGGTTGTTCAGTGGCATGTTATTTAACTTCATATTGTTGTAAAATTCCTATTTTTCCTCCTTTTGTTGAAATTTTTATGGCTTTTCGCTGAACAAGATGTATAGTAACTATATAATAGGGACTGTCTTATCTGGATGTGAAGCTACAATAAACAGCATGAATCTCTACTTCCAAATCAAAGATGGACTGCCAATTAAACTCTTAAATATATCTTGACAGTAGGATGGTGGAATCTCTGCCATTGTCAATACCTACAATGTTCAGAAATACTTAAATAGCACAATGACAGACATAGGACAGTTTGTGAAGAATTACACTACTATAATAAAGTTGGGGAATCAGTGAGAGGAAGGGGATCTGGAGAGGGGGGCAGGCAAATCCCAGAGACTATGGAACTCAATCATAAAATAGTTTTTACAAAGTAAAACAAAAAAATTATTTGATGACTTTTAAGCGCTAATGAAAGGCACATTGTCAAGTATGCAAATTATATTACTAAAATTGATTTCTAACACAGAAAAAACACCCTAGTTCTATAATATATGTGTTATATATTAAAAGTATGCTAATAATTACATTATGAATAATATTACATTGTATGTTAATATTATATGTTAGGTATTGATATGTTATGTATTAACATATTATAATTCTATATAATATTATATGTGATATATAATATATGTCATATATATTATGTATGTTGTGCATGGTACATCTGATATATTTATATGCAATACATAACATATAAGTACTATTTCAATAATATATATCTTGTATATAATCTATAATATCTATTATACACATAATAGATAATTATAATATCTCATATGTGTTATATATTATTATATGTGTTGTATATAATACAGTATATAAACATTTAATATATTTGTATTTAATATAATAAGTGCTATAATATATGATATAAACAAATACTTTCTAATCTAAGCTATGGTATGTTAATATGACATATAATATGCTATTTAATAATATATAATATGTTATAAAATTGTATAAGGTATGATATACAGTATACTAATACTCAGTATAAAATATTATTATATAAGATGTAGTATTATATGATACTTAATGTTACTATATTATATATTATACATAATGTATGCTATACATTGATGTACTTATGTTAAATATCAATGAACATGTAAAATTACAAAAAGCAAAACAGCCTCTAAATTATTCCTGAATCAATTAATCCTTAATAAGCCATATAAAAAGCAGTAGTCCTCTTTTTTTCATGAATATATATTCCAAGTCACTCTGTGGATGTTTGAAAACATAAGTAGTCACAAATTATATTTATGCTGTTTTTTCCTCAAAATATAAAGAGTATATAATAAACTTTAATGTATGAATTAGGAACAGTAAAGGATTTAAATAGCTACTAAGAAGAGAACAATTAGAATAATGCATTGTGCATAATTTATGTACATACACTACCTCTATCTCTCATAAAAAAAATACAACAGTGTATTGTGCTCACCTTTCTGATGATGACGGGAAGTCTATATGATGAGATGAAGTAAGACACATGACATAGGCATTGTGACTGAGTTAGGAGATTACTCAAGGGTTACTTGGCCACATCACTACAATGCCATGAGAGTTTGATAACTGAGATGGCTGCCAGGTGAGTAAGGGGTGGGTAGTGTATACAGAGTGGATGTGATGGACAAAGAGGATTCACCCTTACCTGGGGTGCAGCAGGACAGCAGGAGATCTCATTGTGGTACTCAGAATGAAGCATAATCCAAACCTTATGAATTCAATATTTAAATATTAGAACAAGACAGTGAGTAACTGGAATTGCAGGAAGGGAAATGGTGGATGTAGACTACTGTATGTGCATGACTGTTATCTTGAAAACTGCCAAACATTAAAGAAAATGGAGATGAAGGAATTGAGGAGGATTTCAGGAATTATTTTGGGTTGGAATACTCAGTATTTCTTAGGGTGTATATTCCTCAAAAACTGATCTAAAGGTTCAATGGAATTCCAATAAAAATTCTAATAGAATAGATTGGGTACAAATTGCTTACCTGACTATAAAATTTAGGTAGAAAAGCAAATTAACTAGGAATAAGAATTAATTTTGAAAGAGAAAATGTAGGAGGGCTCATGCTATCTGGTTTTCAGACTTACTACGAAGTCAGAGTGGTCAGGAAAACATGGTATTAGAGGAAGGATGGCAATACAGACCAGAATTGAGAGTATGGAACAGACAGTGCAGGAATAGATTCAGTCATTCCTCATCCATTCATTTTTGAGAAAATTGCAAAGGAAATTCATAGAGGAGCCTTAAAGTTAAAAGACAAGTGATTGGAGACTAGTGGGACTTGGCAAACTGGATTTACCTATGCAAAACTCCGTGTCAGTTCATACCTCTGACGCTACAATTAAATCACAGATCCTCATAGTTAAAGGGAGCTGAGAAGGTTCTCCGTGACATCCTATTCAGTGGAGGCAGAGAAGCCCCAGGGTGAGAACAAGAAGCAGATGGGAAAGGATAAAGGAGATACTGTCAATTTACATCTTATTACAGCAAGTGAGGCAGAACTGGATAGGACTCATGAAGCCATGGCTAAAACAAAGGATGACGCTGAGAGAAGCTACAATGGTGCACGAGAGGTGTGCTTCCAGTGAAGTGTTCTTCTGACAAGGCGTAACCATGTGTTCACAAAATTGGAAGTTGAGCTTACCAATCAACCATCTTGGTCTTTATGTAGAAGTTTCTGAGAGTCCAGGACAATTACTTTGTCTTTAATGAATTCTTCCTGGATTTGGACTCCTCCAGGATGCAGATCCCTGTAGGCCCAAGGATGGGGGAAATGAGAGATGTGAGAGGGGAAGTGCAGATATAGAGGCTGATTACACAAGCTGTCACCTCACATACCTGTATTAAGCAAAGGGAGCAGGACCATGAGTCAGGGCCCTACAATCACCCCAGAGGGACCTGGGTAAGTCAGGCAGGAGAAGGAATGAGCTGCTAATGGAGTTCACCTCCACCCCAAATGTTTTTCCTTCTGAGTTGTTGGTGTTCTGACGGGTAGTTCTTGAGCTGTGTATTAACTATCCTCTACGCCATGCTCTGAGCCCAAGAATTTCTGAGACTCTAGAAATGGTTTGATTGAAGTCTTCAGCTATCCTGTTTTTAATGATTTACTATTCAATATTGTATCGTATTAGTATAGTGACAGTTTTTGTGAGGCAGCTTTAAAGCAGCAATTTATTAAGACTTGTTTATTTTAGAAATAGTATGTCCAGGTTAAAAATATCATAGAATAGAAGTGGTAATAAAGTCTTTCTGAGGCAACCAGTATGCATCGTAAGGACAAGGTGTCTCAGCAAACCACAGCATTACCATCATCAGGTGTCATCTTAAAATATACAATCTGAACTAGAGAATAGATTCAGTGTTGTTAACAGATTGCCTGGTGAATGGATGGCCATCACACTTTGTAAGCTCTATCCTAGGTGATTCTTTTGCCCAGTCTGGCTTGAGATCTACTAAGCCAATGAGTGAGGAAGATGATGAAACTAATGGCATCATCAGTGGCAGTGGCTGCCAGGGATGTCTCTGCTTTGTGATTGCCAGCTAGCCTCTTGGCACCAGTGTGGGTCCCACTCCTTGGAGTAAAGGACCTGTTTACTTCTGAAGGAACCACTGAATGGTTCCTCCAGATATTTCCTACAGTGTAATGCCAGAACCTAATGTCCAAGTGTAAAGTGTCAGTGACCTCAATTAAAGACCACCATGGGCCGAGTGGACATGCTGGCACTTGACCCCACTGAGGTGTTTTCAGGAAGGAGCTTCTGACACCTCTTAGTGTCCTTCCTCTGCTTCCTCAGTCAGCTTTCAGACAACATGGAATGTACTTGAGTCAGGGTTGTCTGAAAGGCAGGACCACATCAGATATAATAGATGAAGAAAGATGATAGATCATAGACAAATAGATGATAGAGAACAGATGTTGGCAATTGATGAGAGCTAGAACATGAGGGAGTAGGTGAGGTTGACACTAAGGATTTTAGGCTTCTGCAGTTGTGGGTCCTGGGAAGTCCAAAGCGTGCAGTCTAGGCCAGTAGGGAGAAACTGAGGGAGAAGTTAGGTTATGGCTTCAGTTGTGAGTGCACAGGCAGCCCAGGAGTAGAATTCTTTCTTTTTCAAAGGACCTCAGTCTCTTAAGGTCTTCAACAGACTCTGCAAGGCTCATCATGTTATGATTGGTAATGTGCTTTGCTCACTCCAAGTTTGCCTTTTTAAATTTTATTATATTTTGAAAAATCTTTACAATAACAAATAGACTGGTATTTTAAATATATATATAATAACACTATACTATACTATACTAATACTATACTATAATATAATAATACTGGTATTTTACCAGTCTATTTGTTATTGTATGTTTGTATATATATTTGTATATTGTACATATATTTGTATATTGTATATTTGTATATATATGGTGTGTGTGTGTGTGTGTGTGTGTGTGTGTGTGTATTAACAGAGCCTGCCAATTTGACACACAGAAGTAACCATTCTGTGGAGTATGTGAAGTATAGACATTCAAGGTAGAACTCCAGCAAGAGCTGGATGGTAAAACGTATCACTTTTTCTGTTCCTTCAACAGTTACTAAAGTTACCGTCTCAAGGGTAATGTCCTAAGGTACCATTCCTACCCTTGAAAGGAATTTGTCTTAAGAACAATAAGTGGGGCTGTTGTGGTAGCCAGGTAGCCAGTTAGCCCTGACCGCAGTGTCAGCATCGTATATGGGCGTAAATTTCAGTCCTGGATGTTCTGCTTAGGATCCAGTTTCTTGCTTATAACCTGGAAAGCAGCAGAGACTGGCCCAAGTCCTTGCAACCCTTCATTCCACTTGTCAGACCTGGAAGAAGCTCCAGGCTTCCATCACCCGGCTGCAGTCTTCAGATAAGCTCAGATATGGCTGCCGTGGTTCTTTGGGGAGTTAAACAGCATATAGAAGATCTCTGTCTCTCATTTTCTCTCTCTGTACTTCAGTCTTTCCAATAAAAAAAACTTACTTTTTAAAAAGAGTAAGGAAAGCCCTCTGAAATACTTAATTAGAACAGAGGTGATGGGATTTCCACTCTGGGAAATGCTGTGTGAAAAAAGGCTTATTGAAGAAGGGTTGTCCTAATGAAAACATGAATTGAGAAACTGTGTAACTATCCAGGTAAGTTGTCAGCTTGGTCTGGGATTATGGTAGTTGCATGCAGTGTATAAACTACAGTGAGAATTCAGGTTCTATCTATAGGAAGTTGAGATTGGAGGTCATGGTGAGATAAGGAATGAGTGAAACAAAACTCAGTAACTTTTGTTTTGATCCTGGATTGCTTGCCCAGAAATATGAGAGTGAAGGAGGAAAGGCCTGGGAGAGGGAACAGGTGAGACTGTGAGTTTCATTTGGGACTTGCTGAGCTCACGATGCCTGTGATCCCATACCTAGCAAGATGATCGTTGAACAGTGGGATCCAGAGTTCTGTGGGAAGAAAGATGTCCATGTGGATATTTAAATGGCCATCTGAACAGTGGAGGAGATAGGGTTTCTTGTGGATGTGCATGGTGATAAGTGAATAGTGTTTTTGAAAATAAACCCTGAGGGAGATTAACATGTAAGAGACTGACAGAGGTGGAGATAATAAGAGCATTGAGCATCACTGGTTAGTGTAACAGAAATGTATGTGATGGCTCAGAATCAAATAGACTGGATTACTTTAGAAAGAATGGGACATCGTGGTAGGCTGAAAAGAAGTGAAGAAAAGATGATACTTATGGATTATAATTGTGTACAAGAGGAGTAGAGAGATTATTATGATTGTAGTGTAGATAAAAGAATATTTTAGCAGAATAGCTGAGTTTATACCATAGATGGACTGATTTTCAAATTCAAGTTTTAAAGGACATAATTATTTCTTCCCAAAGGTGCTGAGCACACACCATGTCAGGAAGTAACCAAAGTGTCATTTCAGAGTTCCTCCTCCTGGGCCTCCCCATCCAGCAGGAACACCAAAACCTATTCTACGTCCTCTTCCTGGCCATGTACTTGATCACTGTCCTGGGAAACCTCATCATCATCGTCCTCATTATACTGGACTCTCATCTCCACACACCCATGTATTTGTTTCTCAGCAACTTGTCCTTCTCTGACCTCTGCTTCTCCTCTGTCACAGTGCCCAAGTTGCTACAGATCATGAACAGTCAAGTCCCATCCATCCCCTATGCAGCATGCCTTACCCAGATGTACTTTTTCCTGTTTTTTGGAGACCTGGAGAGTTTCCTGCTTGTGGCCATGGCCTATGACCGCTATGTGGCCATCTGTTTCCCCCTGCACTATACCAGCATCATGAGCCCCAAGCTCTGCCTCTCCCTGGTGGTACTGTCCTGGGTGCTGACCACGTTCCATGCCTTGTTGCACACCCTGCTCATGGCCAGACTGTCTTTCTGTGCAGATAATGTGATCCCCCACTTTTTCTGTGACATGTCAGCTCTGCTGAAGCTGTCCTGCTCTGACACTCATGTTAATGAGTTGGTGATATTTGTCATGGGAGGCCTCATTCTTGTCATCCCATTCCTGCTCATCACCTTGTCCTATGCAGGGATTGTGTCTTCCATCCTCAAGGTCCCTTCTGCACGAGGCATCCGTAAGGCCTTCTCCACCTGTGGCTCACACCTGTCTGTGGTGTCTCTGTTCTATGGCACACTTATTGGTCTCTATCTAGTTCCATCAGCTGATAATTCTCCCGTGAAGGAGACTGTCATGGCCATGATGTACACTGTGGTGACTCCCATGCTGAACCCCTTCATCTACAGCCTGAGGAACCGAGACATCAAGGGAGCCCTGAGAAGAGTTGTGCATAAGAAGAAAATTGCTTCTCCTTAGTATGTTAAAATTTGAGACTTTATGTAATTTTATATATACATAGATTGGTATGAATATTGGAAGACTGTTTCAAGCATTTCACTCTCTTATAAATTTTAGTATATGTTAATATTACTTTTCACATTCAAGATATATAAAGTGCAGGTGAGTAGCAAGAGTGTCTTGTTGGCATTGGTATGCCTTCCTCTTGGAAACTCATAGTTTATCCCCTTCTGTTATAGCATAATGAATTAAGCTGCCGCCTGTGTAGGTGTGATTCTGTATCTGTACAAGTTGGAGACCCAGATGTTTCAGTTCTGTCTCCCTGTTAAAGGCTTAAGAAAGTAAAGGAAGATGGCCCATGTACTTGGGCTCCTGTACCCAGTTGAAATCTTGGTGGGAGCTTCTGGCACTGAACTTGAGGCTGGCACAGCCCTGGCCATTGTGGCTATTTGGGAAATGATGTAGTAGATGGAAGATTCTCTCTGTCTCTCCCTCTTGGTCTGTCACTCCACATTTTAAATAAATAGATTTTTTAAAGAAATATCCTTAAAGTAACTTGTTTAAGCTCTATTTTTATTGTGAAATTATCACAGATTTTGATACTACCCACAACCCTCTTTTGTGTATGATATCTGTTTTACATAGTGCTGTACTTAGATTAGTACTAAATAAGATGCCAACATTGCAATGTCTCATCCTCCCCTTCAATTTCTACTACATGCCTCCCTCCTGTAGGAAATTTCATATAATTTCACCACTAACACTTTAACTTTCTGATTTAGTTTCATGCCTGCACAGTCCTTTCCTGGTTTGATTCTAAATGAAATTTTCTGAAACTTTTGCTAAAAGTTGCGTTTCATGTTTAATTTGGTATGCTGTTAGCTTTGATTTTGAAGTATCTTTTGTTTCAGAAATTCTATTTCTGGAAACTGGTAGAAATTTGCTACATGTCTGTGCAAGGTTTATCAGAAGATGTATATTTCAGTGCAGTTAATAATATCTTAAACAGAAGAGAACTGAGTTAGAACACAGTAGGTGAGGTGACTCAGGAAAGCAACGCATTAGAGTGAAGCCGGAACAGAATCAGTGCAGGTATGCTTGACTCCTTCTTTTGCTTCACTTCCTGTCATCCAGATCATCATCAAGTTCTGCATGCTAATTCTTAGTCATTCCTCAAGCCTGCTTGTTTTTCTTTATCTCCATTGCCACAGTTCAAGTTCAGGCTATGATCACTACCAGTCTGCTTGTTGAGAGTTGCTGAACCATCCAAGCTGGCTCCCTGCCTCTGGTATGTAGGGTCACACATACATATTCTGTATTACAGCCATAGAAATCTTTCTGAAAAGGAAAATTTGACTAAATATCTCCTCTGCTTAAAAATACTTCAGTGATTTTTCCATTGCCATGTGTACAAAATAATGGCTTTTTGAGCCCAGTGTGGTAGCCTAGTGGCTAAAGTGCTTGCCTTGCACTTGCCGGAAATTCATATGGATCCATTCATGTCCCAACTGCTCCAGTTCCCATCCAGCTCCCTGTTTGTGGCCTGGGAAAGCAGTTGTGGATGACCCAAAGCCTTGGGACCCTGCACCCAGTGCATGGGAGACCTGGAAGAGGCTCCTGGCTCCTGGCTTTGGATCGGCTCATCTCTGACTGTTGCAGCCATTTGTGGAGTGAACCAGTGGATAGAAAATGTTTCTGTTTCTACTTCTCTCTATAAATCTGACTTTCTAATAAAAAACAAATACATCTTAAAAATAATGACATGGCTTTTAAGACATTGTAATGCCTGCCCCTTCAGCAGTACCATTTTTCACTCACCCCATCCTCATCCTCTGCCATCGTCCCAGTACATAACCCATATCTCAACCTCTCAACCACATGGAATTTCCTCTACTTGCTAAAGGGATCCAGGCTACTTCTCATATTGGGGTTTTCCATATTTCTTCTCCTCCTTCTGAATACTTTCATTACCATTTCTTGTCAAACTCCTTGGATTCTACTTAATATTTGTTGGAGAAAAATAGAAGATGTCTTCCCTGGCCTGCTACGTAAAGCTAGTTGTCCTTGCTTAGTTTTCCTACTAACAAGCAGTACTTGTTCTGTGATGTCATTTATATTATTTACTAATGGTTTGCTTAGTGAAGATCTCTTCCAGATGGATTATAAGCTTGCCAAGTTCAGATGTTTGTGTCTTTTTGGTTGCTGCTTTTCCCACAGCACATGGCTTTGTCCCTTAAATATTTCTGTGTGAACCAATGGAACTAATGGATCAACATTTCGGTGTGAATAGAGGCTATTTAAAATCCAGCTGAAGGAAAAGTTGTTCTACAGGGATGTAATCACTGAACAACATGAGACAGTGCTGTGAGATTTGATCCCTACAATTTTTAGTTGGTCATATTCTGGAGAAGATACAATAAAGAGGTGACAGAAGCCTGAGCTGTGATGGTCAAGAGGAGATTTATTAAGAATGTCAGATTTGAGACCAGTCCAGGATTCTATTCCTAGATGCAGTTTACTCAGAGATGGTGCTAATGAGCTTCTTTGGGAGTCAGGTGTCCCCGGGGTGAGGGCACTATAGGAGAGAGGAGTCAGAGGACAGCGGCAGAACTCCAGCTGGAAGTGCATGGCATTGGGGTAGAAGGCGTCGAGCGGGCTCCCCAGCTGCGTTCTGACTTGCTGGGTGAGCTGGGAGGGAGCTCCAAACAATCGGGTACTCAGAGGTCACTTTTCTACGGTGTGACTCTCACAGCCGGATTTAGAAGTCATCATCCTCTTTCTTGTTTCCCACTGTCAACAGACACGCCCACTTTGCAGTCTAACTGGGGACTAACAGAGCTGTTAAAAGGACTGGTACATTGAATGCTTGTAGAGTACTTCATCCTTTGTAATTACCATGGTAAGCCCTCCATTCTGTGAGGTAAGAGTCAGTGAAAGTGGGGAAAATCAAGATGGCGGAATAGGGTAAGGACACATTTAAGGAGACAGAGAAACATTGGCCAATGTGAAGCAGAGAGGGCACATGCCAGGAAATAGGAGAGGTCAGAACAACAGCAGAGGGGCACCTGGAGACTGCCAGACACAGGAAATGCGTGTATCCATTAATCTATTTTTTAAAATCAAAATATTTATTTATTTTTATAAGCAGATATACAGAGAAGAGGAGAGACAGAGAGGAAGATCTTGTATCTGCTGATTCACTCCCCAAGTGGCCACAGTTGTTGGAGCTAAGCCGATCCAAAGCCAGGAGCCGGGAGCCTCCTCCGGGTCTCCCACACAGGTGCAGGGTCCCAAGGCTTTGGGCCATCCTCCACTGGTTTCCCAGGCCACAAACAGGGAGCTGGATGGGAAGCAGGGATGCCAGGATTAGAATCGGCATGTGATCCCAGCACATGCAAGGCAAGCACTTTAGCCACTAGGCTATTGCACCAGGTCTCCATTAATCTTAAACCAATCAGAAACCTATATTCAAGAACACTTGTTAGAGTTTTCTTCATATATCTGACTGCCAGTGTTTTATAGAGAAGATACAAAATGATGGATAACAAAAAGAAAAACCATTTATGTTCATTTTACAAAGCACTTGAAGGATTTTATAAAACTTTTGTCCCTTTAGATCTTGGGACCTCCCTTTTATAGAGGTAACCATCATGACTGATAACAACACAACAGGACCATCAGGGTTTATTTAAGATTGATTTATTTTTATTGAAAAGGCAGATATATAGAAAGGACGGGAGTCAGAGATCTTCTGTCCATTGACTCACTTCCTAAGTGGACATAGCCTCTGCAACCAAATTTTGGAAGTTGAAAAATTTTCTCACCATATGATTTTGATTCTTGATAATTTTTATTATGTTTTTTGAAAAATTCTCTCTTAAAAAAATGCTCTCTGTAGAGCCTGTTCTCAGCTATTTGAGGACTGAGTTTCTTCTTAAATTAGTATTGATCAACTCTTGTGCGGAAGCCGGGACCCCTCTGTATCTACGACTCTTACAAGAAACAGGATTCATATAAAGCAGGACACCATGTGGTGACTGCAAATTCCCCTCTCAGATCTGCTTGTTTGCTGGTTTGTCTCATCAGTGGCATAAAGAAAGAACATCAGAGGGTCTCTGGATGCCCCCACGGTCTGCTCTGAATGGAGCTGTGCAGGAGGTGAGAGCAGCCATTGCCCACTGTTGTTGGCAGAGACCTGACGGTGGTTCTGGGGTGAGCGATCCACTGCTGAGTCCCGAGGCCCTGCATCTGAAGGAACAGAGGAAAACAGCCTTGCTGGCATCAATATTAGTAATGCTAGTGTTTGGGATAGTGGTAAATAAAGGAAGAGCAAAATCCTTTGATGAGATTGGTCCATTTCATTGTAACTCAGACAAAAAGTGCTCTCATCCAGAAGGGTTAAAGGCCAACCTTGGCCTACAGAAGTAACCTTTCATTTTATTCTGCACTCTGGTCAGGGATTTTCAAACATCTCTTTTGTTTGTGCTGATGTAATCCTGAATCTTAATTAACTATATTAAGATGATTTCAGATGTGAAAACTTCAGGGTTATTGAAATTGGTCTATAATTTTTTTTCTTTATATTTCTTTTTGTTTCCTCATTAGATTATGCAGCTTTTAGAATACAATTTTATGTTCTGGAATGCATTAAGTAGAGCCAGGGGTTTATTTGTTCTTTGAAAGTTTGAAAAACTTAAACATTTCCTCAACCAAGAGATTTTAAAAATCGTAATTTACACACAGAACATGAATCTCTTTTTTACAGTTTTCTTTATTTCAAAGCCAGAGCAAGAGGGGTTGGAAAAGAAAAAAGGAGAGTTGAGAGAGAGAGTGTGTGAAAGGTCGTTCTTCACAGCCTGTCATGATCAGGACTGGGCCAGGCTGGAACCACAGCTTGGGGATCCTGGAACTCAGACTTGGTCTCACAAGGACCAATGGATGCATCACCAGCTGCATCCCAGGAATATCATGAACTGGAAGCTGGATGGGAAGCAGCATGAACTGCAGGTGTCCCAAGCTGGTCTTAAATGCTGTGCTAAATACCTGCACCTAGACTAAAAACTTAGGTGTACGTTTCATTGAACTTGACACCCAGGGACCCACGATTGAGAGTATGATATAGAATATTTATGTTATCTCTGAAATCTCCCTCATACCTCCTGCTCCTCAGTACACCAACATCCAAATGTACCCATTCCTGTATTCACATGATCACAGATTAGATTTGACAGCTCATGAACTCCAAATAAATGGATTTTTTTTCCTGAGTCTGGACTCTTTCATTTACAGTGTCTTTGAAGATTACTTCATGAACAACAACACTCTGAAGCTAGGGCAAATTTGCTGCTGGATAATTCTGAGACCTTAGACAAGTTACTTAATTCATGAAAGTATCAAGTTCTTTGTCTAAAAAAAAATAGACAATAGTATCCATCTCATCCTGTTGTTACAAACAGTAAGTCAGTTCATGCATCTTAAACTTTTGTTACATTGTTTGGTAAGAGAAAATACCTGCAAATATTGACGTGGTCTTAATATCAGTACTACTATCATCTAATCATTACCACCATCACTCCTGAGTGATAAGAAGGTGACTGGCTTTCTGATGAGCTATTAACTGTGTTCCTAAGCTAGAGTGTTTTCCAGCACTACTTCTTATCTAGTTTCAGACCATGTGATCTGACTTTAATCATAGTACAGTCATGGAATTTTCTTATATTCTGGAATATCATTGAACATATTCCAAAGTGAATGTGTTTTCCATTTTTCCTTTATGTAAATTACTTATATACATGAGACAGGACAAATTAAGCACTGAAAAAAAACCCTTGTGACTGTGACTTGAGAATATTTAAAACTACCTTTCTGAAAGTTTTAAAATGTGTATATTTATGTGAATATATATACTTATGTACACTGAATTCATACAATGTATTCTTAATTTTAACAAAGGCTTTAAAAAGCAACATGGAAAGAGGAAACCAGACAGTCACCTCAGAGTTCATTCTCATGGGTTTGCCTATTGAACCAAATCAGCAAAACCTATTCTACATCCTGTTCCTGGCCATGTACCTGACAACCATCCTGGGAAACCTCCTCATCATCGTCCTCATTATACTGGACTCCCATCTCCGCACGCCCATGTATTTGTTTCTCAGCAACTTGTCCTTCTCTGACCTCTGCTTCTCCTCTGTCACAGTGCCCAAGTTGCTGCAGATCATGAACAGTCAGATCTTACCCATCTCCTACTCAGGCTGCCTCACCCAGATGTACTTCTTCCTACTTTTTGCAGACCTGGAGAGTTTCCTGCTTGTGGCCATGGCCTATGACCGCTATGTGGCCATCTGTTTCCCCCTGCACTACACCAGCATCATGAGCCCCAAGCTCTGCCTCTGTCTGGTAGCCTTGTCCTGGGTGCTGACCATGTCCATCTCTTTGTTGCACACCCTGCTCATGGCCAGACTGTCTTTTTGTGCTAGTAACGTGATCCCCCACTTTTTCTGTGACATGTCAACTCTGCTGAAGCTGTCCTGCTCTGACACTCATGTTAACGAGATGATGATACTTATCCTGGGCAGTCTTGTCATTATTGTTCCATTTCTGTTGATCTTTTCATCCTATGTGCGAATTGTGTCTTCCATCTTCAAGGTCCCTTCTGCACGAGGCATCCACAAGGCGTTTTCCACCTGTGGCTCCCACCTCTCCGTGGTGTCCCTGTTCTATGGGACAATCATTGGCCTCTACCTATGCCCTTCAGCTGACAGTTCTCCTGTGAAGGAGATGGTCATGGCTCTGATGTACACTGTGGTCACCCCTATGCTGAATCCCTTTATTTATAGTCTGAGGAATCAGGACATAAAGGGAGCCTTGGGAAGGATCTTTTCAAAGAGAACAATTCACTCTTCTTTGGGGCAGTGACTCTATAAAGAGTCATACTTGTTTCCAGACAGTAGATCTACCTTTGAAGAGGAGCGTTCTGAATAACTCAGGGGGACCCAAGCGTGGCATTGCCAGTGGGGTTACCACAACACCACTAGGGGGAGCTTTCCCAGGTTTCACCAAGGTCCAGCACCCCTCTAAGTTTACCACTATGACTCAGATATAATGTAGACATCATGAATATTCTATGAATATCCCTCCAACCTTAATGTTTATTATACTAAAAAATTGTGTGGTGCTTTCTAAATTTCTCGGTCACTTTAGTGCTTTGCTTTTGGCAAACACAACCAATGAGGAACATTGCCCGATTGTGTATGTGATAATATTTTCTCTTCTTACTAGTTCTCAGTTTTCTTTTTGTGTGTTGATAATCTACTTCATCAGTAATCATATTATTAAATTATCTTTATAAATTAACTACCAAAAATTTGTCAGTTAATTAAATATTTCTTTTGGACATCTATGTTTTAAAGTTTTATTTTAATTGACAAATAGTAATTAAATTTTATTATGTGATATAGTATGATATTTTCATATATACGCGCATTATGGCATGCCCATTAACAATATGTACATTTCGGATTAGAATTTCCATTTTGAGAATGGAATCCAGGTAAGTCTGAGCAGCGGCATGGATGTCTGGATCCCCCAGCCATGTGCCTATGGCTAGGGGTACCCGTGCCATCCCAGGCTTCCTGCTAGGGATCCTAGCTCCCCATCCACTGCTGCTAGGTGAGGGGAAGGTCCTGGGTTTGTGGGTGGCCAGCAGGTGAAGCTCTTGTGGGCAGCAAGCTCTGGGGTGTTGGGGGTATGGAATTACTGCCTAGGGACATCCGTGGATAAGGTCACTATATGTGTAGGTGAGGAATGAATCCTGAGGGACACCTCAACAAGGCCACTGTACTTGCAGATAAGCAAGGGGACTGAGACCTTGTGGTTTGGAGGGGAGAGATCTGAAGATCTTTATGGGTCAGACTGATACACCAGCCCACATGGGAGTTCTGGGTTGGGCTTGTTAGCATGGAACATGGCTGACCACCACACGCCAACACACACACACACAAGCTATGGCTGGGGAAGTCTATTTGGCAGGGCTAGATCCCAGTACCTGACAGTGAGTTTCAGATCAAGGGATGGGTCCACATTAGACTAGGCCATGACACTAACCAGCATGCAAGAGAACCAGGTTCAGGGGTGGATTCTGTGGGGGAAATGGGAGGCCAACCCTATGGAATTACAAGTCTCACTGGTTAGCTTGAGAGTTGGGATGATGATGGACTGAGCTAGGTGTGACCATGGAACTCACTGATGCTCACCAGTAATGGGGCTGGGAACAAGTGGGGTAGGTCCAGGCTGCAGCGCCTGCATGAGCACCCTAAAAAAGGGTATGAGGCAGGCCAGGCTGCACCAGCTCATCAAAGGCTGGGATGGATGGGGCAAGCCATGTCGGGCGTGTACCTGCTGGCAAGTGTGAGATCTGGGTCTGGGAATGGCCTGAATGGGGGAACCTGGGAAACTCCCCTAAAGGGTCATAGCTCCTGCTGATGAGTATGTGGTCCAGGCTTGGGTGTTGGGCAGGATCTACAGGGTAGCTCCATCTGTTGGCAAGTGTGGGAGTTGGTTTTGGAATGGAGTGAACCAGGCAGTGCCAAGCAAGCTATAGCCCACTGGCAAATGCAGAAACCAGGCTGGAATGCAGGTCATACCAGGCTTGGCTGCCACACCTATTGGTTTACAAGAGCCAGGGATGAGAGCAGACTGAGTAGGGCCAGGTTGCAGCACCCACCAGAGAGAGTTGGGATTGGGGGCTGGCTGGGCAGGCCAGGATACAGCATCCAAAGGCAAAGACCAAGACAGATGAGAGGCTATGCCAAGCTGGGTCAGAGCAGCCATTACGACACACGAGATCTGTGGCTGGGATCAGGCTTGGTTGGGGGACTAATGGGATGCCCTGGCTGGGTTGTGGATCCCACAGGTGAGTGTAGGGGCCAGAGTGGGGGCTGTGTTCTGGTCTGGACATGGATGCAGACTCCCTCAGCTTGGGAGTGGACTGGGTCTGGGGATGAAAGCTGATACATCAGAAATTAAGAATACAGTGGAGTAAACTAAAAGTATAGTGGATAGTCTCCAAAATAGAATGAAGAAGGCAGAAGAAAGAATCTCAAAATTAGAAGATAATTACTGTCACCAGGGGGAAATAAAAAGCTGGAAGCAAAACTGGGTCAGGCGAAAAAGTATTAAAGAATTGAAACAGGCCAAATGTAAGAGTTATTGGAGTCACAGAAGGTGCAGAAAGAGAAACTGGGCTTACAAATGTATTCAACGCAATAATAAGGGCAAATTTCCCTAATACAGAGAAAGAATTGGGAAAAAACATCAAGGAGGGGCACAAAACTCCCAACAGTGTTGACCTAAAGCAATCTTCACAACACAGCACATAATCTAGCTCTCTTCAATCAAACGTAAGGAAAAGATTCTTAAATGTACACATAAAAAAATCAATAGACATATAAAGGAATGCCAACTAAACTCACAGGAGACCTCTCACAGGTAACTCTACAGGCCAGAAGAGAATGGAGCAACATATTCCAGATTTTAAAAGAAAAAAAAAATTGTTGGCCCAGGATAATGCACCCAGCAAAACTTTCTTTTGTCTTTGAAAATGAAATAAAATTCTTCCACAGTCAAGAAAAGTTAAATGAATATGCCTCTTCCAAACCTGCCCTACAAATGATACTTCAAGATGTCGTCTTGACAGAGAAGAGGAATAGCACCCATCAAGACCAAAGGCAAATGTGAAGAACATCCCAGTAAAATAGCAACGAAAGACTAAATCAGTGAGCAACACATTGCTGAAATGACAGAACCAAATTAACACCCATTCATACTAACCCTGAATGTAAATGTCTTAAACTAATCAACCACACATCATAGATTAGTAGACTGGATTAAAATAACAGAACCCATCTTTGTTGCCTACAGGAGACATTGTCTCACCAACAAAAAATTATCTCACCAGCAAAGATCAGCAGAAACTGTATCTCATGGATTTTTACTTTTTTTAATTTCATCTCTTTAAAACACTTCCTTCTGAATAAATTCTCCAACGACTCATAGATCATACATAAGCATCATTTTCTTCAAGAAGGTTCTTGATTTTCCTTTTCATTTCTTCAGCAACATATCAGTCATTCAGTAGCATGTTGTTTAACTTCATGGTGTTGTTAATTTCTTTTTTTTTCTTTCTGTTATTGTTTTTGTGGCTTTTCATTTAAGGGGATGTATAATAACTGTAATGGAGACGATCATATCCAGATGTGAAGATACAATGTGTGGGAGGGGTGGGGGGAATCCCAGTGTCTATAAAACTTATCACATAATACAGTGTTATTAGCATTAAAAAAAAAGATACAAAGAAGTATGCATCTCTACTTCCAGACCTAAGATGGACTCCCAATTTAACTATTTTCTGTAATTTGACAATAGGATGCTGGACTCTCTGCCATTGTCCATGCCCACAATGATGGACATATGACTTTGTATGAAGAAGTATGATACAGTAATAATATAGAACTCAGTGAGAGGGCAGGGGATTGGGGCGGGAGTAAGGGAAATCCCAGGGCCTATGGAACTCTATCATAAAATACTACTACTAATCATAGAAGTAAAAATTTTAAAATCACATGGATATTAAAAATAATAATACATTAATTAGTCTTAAAAAAACATTGTTTCATTCACAAACACTACAGGGTGGCCCAGAGAATAGCCTAAGGTCACATATTTGGCAACAAAGGAGTAGAATCTGTTTATGACTCCCAGGGAGGTGTTCTCTCCTACTCCTTGGAATATTCTTCTGCAATTATTGTATGTTTATTTCTCTTACCACGTCTAATATTAGAGCATCTTGAAGGCCTGTGTGCTCTTGTCTTTATAATGCCTCATTCAGTTCCTTGCATCTGTTAGATGTAGAAAAGATATCTACTGATTTCATTTGAATGCATTTTCATGTTTCTTGAAAAGAATTTATGGCTTTAAAAATTCAACCTTAAAAAAAACTTTCTTAATAAAATGCCAGTATGGACTTTATTTCTTCGTTTTTTTTTTAATGCTTTTGATTCTGAAAGTAATAAATACCACAAAAATGCCTAAGCAACAAAGAAATGAATCCAGTGGTGGGTCTCTAGTGTCTTCTGTTCTCTCTCCTAACGGCAGCTAAAAGTTAGGGGGCGCTACTGCAGATACTTTTTCCCAAGTTTTATTTCATGTTTATTTGAAAGGAGAGATAGAGAGACAAAAACAGTTTCTGTTTCCTGGTTCACTCCTCAGATGGCAGCAATGAGCAGAGCTGAGCCAGGCTGCAGCCAGGAGCCAGGAGCTTTCTCCAGGTCTCCTATGTGAAGCCGAGGACCTCGGCCGTCCTCTGGTGCTTTCCCAGGCCACAAGCAGGGAGCCGGATAGGAAGTGGAGCAGCTGGGGTATGAATCAGCTCCCATATGGGATCCCGGCGTATGCAAGTTGAGGATTTTAGCTATTAGGCTACTGTATCAGGCCCTATCTTTATCTGTCTTAACAAGTGGCATTTCTGTCAGTTTGCTATTCATTTATTGACATTGGTAGAGATGTGTTTTTCCCTTACTAAATACTTTAAATCTTGATGTAGATAAACTGATTTTTACTTTCTGACAAATATACAACCTATTCATGTGTATATCTGATAAATATAATTAGAAAGGCTTTTCTACCCCAAATCGTATCATCCCATATTTTCCTTTAGCTCTTATTCACCCTCATGCCTCTTGAGTCTTCCACCCAAACCCCCTTTTGAGGGCGCCCTTAACCTCTTTGTTTCGAAGGCTGTATATGTAAGGGTTCAAGGTCGGGGTCACCACTGCATAGACTATGCTGGCCAGTCGGTCATAGCGGGCCGAATAGGCAGACGATGGCCGGAAATAGACGGAGAGGACAGATCCAAAAAAAAGCAGCACCACTACCAGGTGAGCCCCGCAGGTGGAGAAGGCGCGGCGCCGGCCTCCCGCCGACCGAACCCCAAGGACCGTCACCAGGATGCGCCAGTAAGACAGGGACACCAGGAGCAGTGGGGTCAGCACCACGGCCAGGCCCTCTGAGAAGATGGCAGTCTGCGCTGCGGATGTGTCCGAGGTGGCCAGGCTCAGCATCACAGTCATGTCGCAGAAGAAGTGGCGCACAGCGGCGGTGGGCGGGTAGGCGAGAGCAGAGATGAGCAGTGTGTGGAGCAGCGAATGCAGGTGCGCCACAGCCCAGGACGCCGCCACCAGTGCCCTGCAGCGCCTGGGTGTCACCTGGGCACCATAGTGGAGCGGCCTGCACACCGCCACAGCACGGTCATAGGACATGGCCGCCAGCAGGTAGCTCTCGGTGATGCCCAGGGCCACGAAGAAGAACATCTGGGAGAAGCAAGCCTGGAAGGACACAACCTGGCCCGGGTGGAGCAAGCCGGCCAGCAGCCGGGGAACCGTGACGGTGGTAAAGCTCACATCCACGATGCTCAGGTGACCCAAAAAATAATACATGGGGGAGCGCAGGGCGCTGTCGGTCCTCACCAGCGCCACCATGCTCAGATTGCCCAGGGCGTTGAGCAGGTAGACACTAAGGAAGAGCAGAAACAAGAGCGGGTGGGCGTCTGCACCGTCCATGAGGCCGAGAAGGATGAATTCTGGGGCAGATGTGAGGTTAACTAGTGCCATGGAGTGCCTGGAGGCGTGCTGATGCTGTGGGGAGACGAGAGAGCAATAGGGCTAAGTCCTGGGACTCCCATGATGCTCCATCTGTGAGGCTCTGTGGATGAATGATAGATAGATAAATGATAGGTAAGAGTTTTGATTCCTATGGCTAAAACCATACTGCTGGTCCAATAATCCAAATTTTACAAGTAAACAAATTCTCAGATGGCTAAGTGTCAAGCTTCAGAGTAGATCAGACCTGGGTTCGAGTCCTGGCTCTACCTCTCTGAGCCTCAGTATCTTCTCCCTTAGTGGGAAAAATATGAATTATTACCCCTCCGCTTGATTGCGGGATGAAGTGCCTAAGAAGTTTAAAGTACTTGTCACTACTGTGCTTGGTGCAGAATAAGCCTCAAAATTATCTGATCCTCTGTCATCTATTGTCAGCCATCAATCAGTCATCCATCTCCATCCGAGCACCCATCATCTGCTTACCTCCTTATTTATTTATTTATTTATTTTGCTTAGACAATAAGTTAGGTCGGAGGCATTAGCCAGACTGCCTTAATACCAGTCTGAATGTTTTCACAAAACTCTTGACTACATTTCCCATTTATGTTCTTCACCGCATCGCATGGGCTGGTTCAGGAAGGACAGTTCTTTCCTGTAAATGGTCCATATTTTAGGCTTGCAGTCTCTATGGTCTCAGCCACAACTCCACCACTCTCCCATTGTAGTCCAGAGCAACCACTGACAATAACATGAGTTAATGGTCATGGTTCAGCTCCCAGGACACTCTATTTACAAAAGCAGGAGATAGACACTTTATGGCCAGGGTCCACAGGCTGCTGAAGACAGAAAGATGAGTGAGTCTTGGCTTCTGCCCTCAGTGTAGCCTGGAGCATCTTTGCTGGGGGTTTAGTCCTTTACCAATTCTGTGAACCAACTGAGAGCATGCTGTTGTTCCTAGGAAGAATGCCGGGGGTGGGACTTGGCCTGGGTCTCAGAGAACAGAAGGAGTTTCACCCAATAGACATGACCTTGTGTGGGAACACGAAAAGAGATGGTGTGTGCTTGTTAGCAAGAAAGTCATGAAAGGAAGAAGGTGAAATATCCACAATGGACTATGGGACAGGTTTGTCCCTGCTGTCACCTTAGCACAAAATCAGTTTCACAGAAACTTCTAAATTGCTGTTAGCCATGTGACTTTAATCATCTCGGAAATACGTGTTTGTGTTGTTTCCCCATTCAGTCTCTTCCTTAAACCTCTGCACAGATTTCTTCCACTATTCCAAAGTTTCTAGAACTATTGGGCTACTCACCTAACCTGCCCACCCTTTACCAGTGAAGGACTAGGTCAGCGCTTAGCAGGGCAGCCCCTCCCAAGAGGGAGGCTTGTCCAGGAAACTCAGTACAAAGCTTAGCCAATAGATGCTTGCTGGATGAAGGTTTTTGAGCAGAAAACAGAGGTGAACAGAGGCAGAAGAAGAGGAGAGGAGGTGTCAGGCACACTCCAATGACGGTTCCTGTCAGTGTTCTGCTTTTTTGTAACTGTCACCATGCAGAACCTCTTCTGAGACCCACATGTGACAGGCACCTGCTGCAACCATGGGCAGTAAGGATTGTTCAAGGGGGCAGACCAGAGCAGAAAGCATCTAGCAACTCACCACCCTAAAGCCTGGACAGAAAGCAATATCTCTGCAGCGAACACTCAGGTACACCATGACATGGAAGCCCACAGGCCCCACACCAGACACGGACATGCTCAGCTACCTCCTGACATATGGATTCGCACCTGCCATGACGGGCACATACAGACATAGGCACACAGACTCATACAGAAGCCAACCCGTGCCATGCCTGCCACCTATATCAAAGACACTGGCAGTGCCACACAGACCCCCACGGCTTCTGTAAGGTTCCCTGAGATCTCATGTAGATCTGCATAGAAACACTCCACCTCCATGCTCTACCTGCTGTCAGGGCTGTCAGTCTTCACAGAGCAGAGAGTGGGCTGTGGGAAAGCAGCGAAATCACTGCTGACCCCAACAATCTCACTCTGGGTTTCTGTCCAGCCCACAATCTCCGAGTGATAGCCCACTATGCTCTTCCAATTACACACTTAACATTGGGATGTCCTCTACCATCCCATGCCAACTTTTCATTTCTTCTCCTTTAGTGATTTATTCAACTGTAAATCCAATAATGGTGTTGAATTCTTGCCAGGAATTTAGACACCAGGCAAGGAGAGCATTCAGAAGTGCAGGCACAAAAAGCTCACCTTTCTATCTTTGTGCCATGCAACTGGCAGTGTTTCTTGGCTGTCACCTCACCCAACACCCATGCCGCAAGCAGTGAAGGCAATGTCAAGAGAAGTTGGCACCTGAGGCCCTTCAGTGATCAGGGGACAAGTCAGGGTTTCATCCCAGTGCTCCAAATCTCCGGTCCAGCCTGCTTCCTCATGCTATCTGCATATTTATCTTATTTTTGGCCACCTGTTGACTCCCCTTTTCTGCCAGCAACTCCCCTGCCTGACAACTCATCTGTGAGCATGCCCAGCCCTGCCTTCCCTAGGCTGTACCCACAGGCTAAGCTGCAGAGGGCAGTTCTGGCAGCTATGCCCTAGAGGGAAAGATTTCCCTTAGCAGGCAGAGGTGAGAGGAAAGGACTGCAGGACAGGGACAGTGGGAGGTCACCCAGCAATTAATTAATAAAATGAACTACATAGAGAACTGCAGTGGCCTCTGCAGCCTGTGGACCCGTGAAAATGTCTCAAGCCCTCAAGCAGCCAGCTTTCCCACTCCCAACTTGCTCAAGAGGCCGAGCAGGAACAGCCAGCAAAGGTGTCTGAGAACCTAGAATTGGAATCAGTATTTCTTGGGGTGGTAACCAGCCACACTAGTCACAGGGGCTGGAAATGATGATATCTCTTCTCAGCCTCCTGAGGCAGGGAATGGGAAATGGCCAGGGCGAGCCATAGTTCCTCTAGATGGCGCTGTAAGGAGACATGCTACAGAACTAGGGCCCCAGGATGCCTGGACGGAGCAGACCTCCCCTGCATCCCAGACTTGCCACAATTTGCAGGGTCACAACTAATCCAGGAATTGAAGGAAGGAGAGGGGAAGCAGGAGTTGCTGGCAGGGTCACCCCTAGAGAGGAAGATCTGGGATGAGGACAAAACAGGCTGATGTGCACAGGGAGCTGCTCTGGGTGGACTGGCAAATTGCCACCCTCCGCCCCTCCACAGCCTGGCTGGGAGATGCTGGCATCTTGGACCTGCCCAGCAAGTGCCAGAAATAGAGTATCTCTGCTGTATGTTCTGAAGCCCATTCCTGCCCTGTGCTGCTCACTGAAAGGTAGCAGCACCAACCTCACTCCCCAGGTGAATGGATGCTCCTTAGGTCAACTCCTTCTCCTTGCTAGCTGCCCTTGCACCAGGCATGCCTTTTAATGCTTGTGGAGTGGACAGCCACAGTCCATGGGACATTTACTCAGCATCCTGGGGTGCTATTGATCTCTAAATTGGAGTCACATGAAGCCTTGAATGAGGAGAATCTCTAAGTCCATGCTACCTCTTGACCTTGGGCAAGTCATTTCTCCCTCTCTGAGCTGCAGTTTCCTTGTGGGTAAATTGAGAAGGGTGAACTGGCAGCATCTGATGATTCCTTTGGGTCGGAGGATGTAAAGTTCTGGGGATGTGTCTTTGGCAGCCAGTACTGGAGGGAAGAGACCAGGGGAAAGGGGTGCCAGGCAGTATATCTTGAGAGAGAGAGACAGAGAAAGAGAGATTCCCTCAGCTTCCTTACATGCCTGGAACAGTTAGGTAAAAAAGAAGTCAGGAAATTCATCCAGGTTTCCCAAGGGAGTTGTAGGAACCTGGCTGCTTAGACCATGAGCTACTTGGGCCATCATCTTCTATTCCCCAGTGTCTGCATTAGTAGGACCCTGGGTTCAGGAGCTAGGGCTGCGAATCAAACACTCCAGTGTGGGATGCCTGGGTCCCATGTCTTAGCTTCTAGCTCAATGTCTGCCTTACCCACTATGAAACAGTCTTTTGATCTTTTAATTCTTTTAAAGATATATATATATACATATATATATGTGATTTATTTATTTTTATTGGAAAGGCAGATTTACAGGGAGAAGAAGAGACAGAGAGAAAGATCTTCCATCTGCTGGCTCACTCCCCAAATGGCTGCAATGGCCAAAGCTGAACTGATCCGTAGCCAGGGGACAGGAGCTTCTTCTGTGTCTCCCATGTGGATGCAGGGTCCCAAGGCTTTGGGCCATTCTCCACTGTTTTCCTAGGCCACAAGCAGGGAGCTGGATGGGAAGCAGAGCAGCTAGGATATGAACCAGCACCCATATGAGATCCCAACACATGCAAAGCGAGGATTATAGCCACTGAACCATCATGCTGGACCCTCTTTTTAAAATATTGATTATTCTTTTACTTGAATTTTGGCTCTGAGGGAAACTTCTGCATTTTAATTTGCTTTGATCATTAGGGGCATTTCTCTGCTCTATGAGATGTGCTTGCCTGTCTTTTCTTGTCTGAGTCCAGGTCAGTAGGTCTGACTACGACCCAGAGCCTTGGCCTGGCTTATGCCTCACTTCTGAAAGAACTATAAGCTATGAGACAAGACATTTCACATTTATAATTTTTCTCTGATGAAGCCATGTAAAACTAATTTCATATTTGCATAATTAATTCTAATTCTCAAATTAATATGTATGAAACAAATATCATAAAGTTTCATATTCTTTTTAATGGACCTTTGGAGTAATTTCCAAAATTATACTATGCTCAGTTGGACACAAGAATACACGTGTGTACACACACACACACACACGTATGTATGTATATACATACACATATATATGTCATTAAGTTGCAAAGTAATACATCTAAACATCTGAATAATTGTGACGTTCATTTTTCCTCCTAAAATAACACCCCTGTGGGCAGTTATTAGCATTATTATTAGTTTATAAGAAGGATATCACACTAATTTGTACTCACTTCGGTATGTGCAAAGTTCCTGAAATTAGGAATTACACTGGTGACCTGTCAAGGGTCAAAGGCCCAATGGGTTTGTTCGCATTTAGGAAGAATCTTAGACTTCTAGGTCAGAAATTCCTCTGTACAACTGAGCAATGGCTGTCACCTCCGGGAGTGAGGGGCTTGGGCTGCTGATTTCTCGCCATGATTCAAGCACCTTTTCTATTCTGAGAAGCGTATGTGCAACTGGAAATGCAGTGGCTTGGTTTCAGGGCAAGAGTTTGTTAGATATAACAGAGACTAGCTGTAAACCATCTGAAGAATTTTGTAAAAACTTCCAAGTCGCCTCAAAGTGACCTGAGGTTTGTCTCTCTTTCTCTCTCGCTTGCTTTTTATTTTCTTCATGAAGGCAAAGTTATAAATTGCTGTAATTTTATTGAACAGTGTAATTTTAGTAAGTAAAAGCTGGTGAGTTGGAGTAAGCACTATTTAGAAGAAAATATATATATATATATATGTATATGCTGCAAAGACAAGGGAGTTGGTCAACTATGAAAATCTGGGGGAAGATCAGTGTTCCGAGATGAATACGGCAGTGCCACTCTAAGTACGGCCTGGGGAGAGGGAACCGGGCCTTGTCAGGTTCGGCATGACCTTTCCTGGACTCAACTGCCCCTGTGGTAAGCAGAGTCCTCCCGTGTACCTTAGTGTAATGTGACTGTGCTCACTAAGCAGTACTCTGGTTTTGCTTATGTATAGGAAAACGATGTCGTTCTAGGAGAATATGTTGGGTTTTTTGTTTGTTTGTTTGTTTGTTTGTTTGTTTTTAGAAAATAGCAGAATACATGATCCTTTTTGGTGTGTAGAAAGGTATTTTTAAAGTTTGTGGGGGGAAATGGAATTTTAACAAATAGGTTTGAATCTTTGTATACTGTAACAATGTAAGTTAGTGCAGCCACTGCTGAGAACAATATGGAAGCTCCTCAATGAACTAAAAACAGAACTGCTAGTGTTGGCACTGTGGCTTGGTGGGTAAAGCCACAGCCTGCAATGCCAGCATCCCATATGGGCACCTGTTTGTGTCCCAGCTGCTTCACATCTGTCTAGGGAGTGAATCAGCAGGTTGAAGGTACCTCTCTGTGTATCTCTGTCTCTCCTTCTCTTCATTACTCTGGCTTTCAATAAATAAATAAATAAATAAATAAATAACCCTCTATAAGATATATAGAACTACCATATGACCCAATAATATCAGTACTGGGTCTATATCCAATGGCCATGGACTCAATCTGGCAATCATCTGCCTCCCACTATTTACAGTAGGAAAGAAATGGAAACAATGTGTCCATCATCAGAAGCATGAATAAAGAAAATGTAGTGCATATACACAATGAAGTGCTGCTTGGCTTCAAAACGGATGAAATCTCATCTCAGGCAACTGCATCAGTACCCAGAGATGGAGGAAGGACATCTGATGTCATCCCAGGGTCCCCAACATGGAGCATGTTCCGAGGATACTGCTTAAGTGATTTTGACAGTTCTGAGATGCTATTGGTTTTGTTGTTCCAAGGCTGAGGAAATCCTTCCATGGCCCATTGCCATAGTTCACCTTAGAGTCTCAATTCACCCAGATACTTGCCCAGGAGAGCTGTACAATTTGTTTTGCCCTTCACAGTACTAGATGTCCTCTGTAGGCCTCAAGGAGCTGATCATCGTGTCTCCCATGAGAATCTGGGCATGCCATCCACCATAAAGCCCTTCACAGCTATGGAGACCCAGTTCTGACACATGCACTCCATGGTCAGACCATACGTATGGCTCAGACCAGGCTGGGTCAGTTCATAGAATCCAATGGAAGTGTGAGAATCAGGATAAGGTGCGGGTACTGTAGCCTGGCATGGTCTGGGCTGCTCCCAGCCTTGGTTCTTGAGCTCACCTTCAGGGACTATGTCCTGACAGAGGAGTTACCCAAGGTCCTCTATCCAGTCTTCTCCCAGTGGCAGATCTTGCGCACAAAGGTGGGTCCTTGCCATTCCAACTGCTACTATTGGGTGCTACAGCCCAGCCACAATTGGTCCACTCTCAGGCCCAGCTCTCCTGTGGTTCAGCAGATGCAGAGTCCTAGTCCAGCTGTCCTATGCCTACCTTGGCTTTTGTGAGTATCAGCAGGTGCTGGAGCCCAGTCTGGCACACCCCAGACACAGTCCACATCCATGCTGAGGGATGCTGCAGCCATGTCCAGCCCAGTTTGTAGCCCCCATTTCAGCTTTTATGCTCACTAGTGGGAGCCGCAGCCCAGCAGGAATGTCCATTTAGTTCCCCAGCCAAGCTTGCTCCTAGCCACAACACATCTTGTGCATGTCAGCAGTTGTTCTGACACAGCTTGCTCTTTGCCATCAGATGGTGCACCCTACCCTAGCCTGGCCCACCCACAGTCTCAACTCTCACTGGTGGGTGCTGCAGCCTAGCCCTGCCCAACCTGCTCCCATCCCTGACTTTCATGCAAGCTGGTAAGGGTGATAGCCTAATCTAGCTTGACATGGCCTGCGCCTCCTTCTGGCTCCTGCACATGCCATTGTGTTATGGTTTGATCTGGCCCTGCCAAGTTTACCCCCTACAGAGTCAACCCACACACTTGCCAACAAGTGAAGCAGCTCTGTTCTGCCTGACCAACACCCAACCCTGACTCATGCTCACTAGTGGGAGGCCATGACCATCATGGAAGTTCCCTAAGTTCTCCCACAAGGCCCACTCCCAGACCTAGATCTTACATGTGCTAGTGGGTGCTAGGCCCTTACCCAGCAGTCTTCCTCCCACTGTCAGCCTTGTGCTGGTGGATGTTGCAGCCTGTATCACCCCATAGCCAATTCTTGGGCAAGCCTGTGGGGTGCTACAACCTATTCCCAACCTCAGTACCCACGAGTGTTGTTGAGCTCCATGATCATGCCTACCTCAGTCCATCACCACCTCAACTCTTGAGCAAACCAGCTGGTATGGCAATCCCACAGGGATGAGCCCATGATCCCCCCAGAATCTGCTCCCAGACCCAGTTATCTCATGAGCTGGTTAGTGTCATGGCCCAACCTAACATGGTCCACCCCCTGTTCCAGCACTCACTGGCAGGCACTGTGATGGAGCACTGTTAGGCAGGCCCTCCAGCCATGGCGGTTTTGTGTGCCAATAGGCGGTGGTTGATACCAACAATCCCAGTTCAGCTCTCCCACATTGACAGGTATATTGATTTGACCCCAAAAGGACCTCTAGTTTCTCTCCTCTAAACCACCTGGTCTCAGCCACCTCATTTACCTGAAAGTGCAGTCGCCAGGTTGGTGGAAGCCCCCCAGAAGTCACAGCTCACTCCTCACCTGTCGCATTCTCCCTCAGTAGTCCTCCATCCCACACATCTCCAGACTCGCTTCCCTGAGCAATCCACAGCCCCTCTCCCCCGGTGCCTGATCCTCTGGCAGGATGCTGTGCCAGCCTGGAGCCCTGCCTGCCTACCCATGGCCCATGCAAATTTGGGTGCAGGTTCTCAGACCATGTCTATTGATGTGCCAGCTTCTACACCCAACATATAAAAAAATAGAATATGTGACTATGCTGACACACTGATACAGTTAACACAATTTTGGCATTAACCAGGCCCGGGATAGCCATCAGCCAATAGCTGCTTTTCTCCCAGCAGTGTAACACTTGCCTAGGTACAATGAAACCCAGCCATTGCTTACAGCTGGGGAAGATAATGTATATTTCTGTAAAAGTAGAATGAACAAAGATTCACCACAAACAAATGCTAAATATTTGAGGAGATAACTATATACATAGTGTAATATAGATACAGGTTTCGGTTCATCACATGGCATTCCATATGTGCCTGCGTAAACTTTAAGATTTTTAAAAAGATAATTTAAAATGGAAACCCATGCCCAGGTTTTCAAAATCTGCATTTTCTTAAACTTTCTGAAAGTCATCTTCTCTGTCCATATGTGAAGGCTGGTAGATGGGATTGCACGCCTGAAAAGTGCGATCACCCCGGAGGCAGGTTTTTGAGCTGAGAGCAGCGTCCCTTGGAAGCTTCTCTTTGCCAGCTGACTTTCCCCATGAATATCCACTTCTGTTTCACTGTCTCTTTCTCCATCCTGCAACAGATTGATCACAGTATGTGCGTGAGTCATGTCCACCCTCGACTTAGCCACCCAGGAGACCCAAGGGCAGAAAGCATCAGCCAGAATAAGTGTGTGTAGAGACAAAGGCTGTAGAGCTCAGAAACTAAAATTGCATCCCTTCCCGGTATCACACCCCACACAAAGCAAATTTTACATATAAAACATAAAATGTAAAAACTAAGGTCACAAAAGAACTTGTAGAAAACACAGATGGCTGTTTTTTATGTAAGCTTGAAATGCACAGGAGAAGAGTTAAAGTGTGACAGCAAGGGCCAAAGTTGGGAAACAAACATCTATGCACTCAACTACATTAGCAATGTTCCTCTGTAGCATGGCATTCATGAGAGGCAAAGTAATCAGGAAAGCATTCGCTAACTCCCCGAGGAAGGGCCACCGCACACAGCAACAGGAGAGTCTCCCCCAAAACCACAGACCAAAACAGCAGGGGAGGGGGAGCTAGTGATGCACTTTTTACTCCTGCAAAGACTTTAGAATTGGTAACACCTGGAGATGGTGAGGGTTAGGAAGATAGCCCTGTCACACTGAATTGGAACAAAAATCAGACATCCAAATTATTTCTCATTTGTTAATCTTCACAAAAACATTAAAAATAGTCGCACACCAGCTGGGCCGTTCCAAGAAAGAGTTATACAGATGCTTCCCAAAGCAGTGTGCTCTAGATGGTGACAAACTACAAACTACCCAGAGGGGGCCAGCTACAGTGAGTGGGGAAGGAGAAAGCGAGGAGGCAGTTGCAACATCAGCCAGCCACTGCCAGTGACAGAACAGTGGCATTGCTGAGCATGGAATTTTACAAAACAAACGTGCTGAGACAGGAGGGCCAGAGGGAGAAGAGACCTGTGGGGATGTGAAGGTGGATGGAAGAGCTGCAGTGCCCCAAGCAGACACAAAGGGAAGGAGCCAGGCCTGCTGTGTGCAGGGAGGCAGGCTCATGCCCAGGAGTGCTCATTCTGAACTCAGCTTTCCCCTACCAGCAACTTTGCTAATGAGTCTTGCTAACGAGACTCCTGAAATCATGTGTTGCTAATTGGCCTGCTCCACTCTCCAAGGTCCTAGTTTCTTTCAGAGTAAGAACCAAAAAGGAAGTCAGCCTTTCTTGGGTACCCCATCCCTCCGGCCTTGTTAGTTGGGAGTCCAAAAGTAAATCCCTAGTCTTGAACTCTCACTCGGGAGCTAATTACAGGATTCTGTTTGCAGAACTCAGCAGGACTCAGGTCCCCACTGTTGATCCTGTTTGTCTCTGTGGGAACCTTTTGGGAACACTCGTGGGTAGTGCCTCCCGAGGCCCTGCCAACTCGGGCAGTGAGCAGTGTTTCTCAGCTGTTGCCTCTCATCTCCAACCCCAAAATGTCTGAAGTGCTTGTGACCCAGAAGATTAAGCATGATCCCTCCCAGAGCTGGGAGAGTAGTGTGTGTCGGGGTTGGGGGTGGGGAACAGACACCGTGGCTTCTGCAGTTTGAGCCCTTTGCCAGGAAGGAAGCGTGGGGCTGATGTGGTGCAACAGATGAAGCACTGGCCACTGCGCCTTGGGGGAGGGCCAGAGACATCCCACCTCTGACCCTTGTCAGAAGAGGACACACATTCTAGAAAGTAGGATAACCCAATGGGGGTTCCCATCTCCCTCTACACTGTTCAAATCAGTGATTCTGCATCTTGCTTTGTCTAATCTTCAGAATAATCAGCTGACATGCATATGCTGATTTCCAACTCGCAGGTGCTAAATCTGAGGCCCACAGAAACTGAGCTGCTCAAGGTTGCACAGAGGGCCATGTCAGCCCAAGTGCAGGTCCTCCCACTGCCCAGTGCAATCGGCTTTCACCCTGTCACACCTGACTTCACTCTGCAAACCATGTGCTGCTTGCCTTGCTGCCTGCCACATGATGCCAGGTCTGCTTTTATCTTGCCTTCTGACCTGGCCCGTTCACTCCCTGTAGATACCAAATAAAGATCTGAATTAATTTCAGGGTTCTGGTGTCTTTGTCTTCCCATATCCTACAAACATATAAACTCCAAAAATAAAATTGTTTTCTGCCTGGAAAGTGAACTGCCCCAGCTCACTTTCTTCTGCTTCCTTCGCTGCTCCCACTCAGGCCTTCACATGTGTACCTGGTCCACTGCCATCATCTTCCACATAGGCACTCTGCAGTCGCTGAGGCCCAAGGCCCCACTTCTGCCCAGTTGTTCCCAGCTTTGTCACATGACCATTGAACTGTCCTGTTCCTTGTTTCCCTCCAGCTTTGATATCTTCTGGGCCTGAGTATTTATCCCATAACAAGTGAAGGAAAAAAGTCCCAGCAGACTCACAAGGAACTCGCTTTGCAGATGAAGGATTGAAATCTACAACAGATCTGAAAGCTAAGGGAACAGAATCTGGTGGAGTCTAGATCTCCAGGTTTCCCAGCGAAGGGTCTCTGCTCAGCTGGACTGTCTCGGGCATTTCCAAGGGTCAGTGTCACTAGTTCTTCACCAGAAGTGCTGCAAAATTCAAACGAGCACATAGACCTTATGGAGCGTTATACATGCTGCTGTGTGGCAGTAGAAAAAGAAGAAGAAATGGAACCCTGGTGGAATTCCTCTGCAATGTGGAAGGAACTCTGCCTGGGCTGGACAGAGGGTGAGGATAGACGGCTGGATGTGGGGAGAGGAGGCACTGCTGAGAGGTGTGTGAGCGCATCCCCAACGTGTGTATGTCCCATGGCATACTGGGTGACATCTGCTGAGCTGGATCCTTGAACTGGGGATGGACTCAAAACCTCCCAGGCCTGTTGAGGACTGATCACATCTGGGACATGTTTCTTTGGATTTGAGCTGTCTGGAGTCGGGGTAGCTAGGCCAAAATACTGCTAGAAGTTCCTTTACATTCAAACGTTTATGAGCCTACATCCACCTAAGACACGCATATGTCCCGACCAAGATTAGTCACCCTTCCTGGAATTCCATAAAAACAATAAGAACTGGGCAACAGGGCAGGGATTGTCTGTGGAGAGGAGATGATCTTAATGATGCACAGAGAAGGTTGATGTCTAACGGAGGATGAGATTATGGTGGGACTGGCATGGTGGCATGGCATGCTCTATCACCAGCATCCCATATGGGTACTGATGTGTGCCCCAGCTGCTCCACTTTAGGTCCAGCTGTCTGCTTATGACCTGAAAAACCAACAGAGGATAGTCCAAGTCCTTGAGACCTTGATCCCATGTGAGAGACCTGGAAGGAAGCTTTTGGCTTCAGATCGGCTCAGCTCTGAATGTTGCAGCCATCTGGGAGGTGAACCAACAGATGGAAGATTTTCTCTCTTTGTGTCTGCTTCTCTCTGTGTTAACATTTGCCTTTCCAATAAAAATACTTCCTCCATTAACCTTGGTAACCATCAATGTTTAATGATATTTATCTTGTTTAATATTGATATACTACCTACCAATTTGTGTATATTAGATGCTGGGGTTTTTTTTTTGTTGTTCCTCAAATTCAATATAGGGAGAAAAGGAAATAGGTGTGATTAAAGTAGTTTTGAAATTCAGAAAAAATAACAATGTATTGGGTCCTTGTGCTTTGGTCTTGAGTTGGTGGGAGAGGCTAAAATTTTGTTAGGTATGTTGGTTGGCTTTCAGTTGCAAGTAGATTCTTTAAAATACTTGATTAAAGAAGAACATGATAAATTTTTCTAGTAAAATTTATTACAAACATCAGTAACAATTCTATACAGCTTCACTCAAAATTAGTTAGAACATTCTACCAGGTCTTGGAGATATGGTCCAGATCTCAAGCTTAAGTTGTATAATTTATCCTGACACTTTGTGACCTTAACCAAGTAGCAGCTGTATTGTATTGCACTTCAAGTTTTTCACCTGCAAAATAAGGGATAAATAATGAGACACTCACTGTAGGCCAGTGAGGCATGTCTTGCAAATCAAATAAGATGCTGAGTATGAAAGTGGGTTTGTGAATTGAAAAGAATGATTTTCATTTAAATAACTGCTGCAGGTATATTTAGTGGTGTTATACTCAGTCCCACTTTCCATACTAGTCTCTGAGAGAGGAAGGCAGGCCTCTAGCAAAAATGCTGAAGAATCAGAAATGAAAATATACAGTAACAATATATATCAGTAACAAACATCGGTAGAGCATCTTACTGTAACACACCAACTCATCTGTGGGTAGAGATTGAGTTTTCATTTCTGTACCATCAAAGTACTGGACCTTTATTAGGGTTTCAGTAAGATGTCATTGAGTAAATGAATAAATAAAAGGAATTTGTATATATGTTTATTTATTTAAGCATTATACGAATACCTTAATATAATACTGATTTCTAATGCGTGAATGTTCTTTAAGTAAGGGATTGTTAAATCTCTGGGCTCTATCATAATCTGTGAAACTCAATCAATATAATTAATATCTTCCATTAAAATTTCCCATGCATTCTAAATTCTAAATTCTTTGAAGGAAGGTATGAATAGACACTGTTAACAATTGATCGAATTGTTAACAAAATCATGTGTTGGAAAAGGAAATGGCTGAGAGGCAAGAATTATCTAGAAAGCAATACTCATTTAATATATCCTACCACATTTTCCAACATTTTCATTTCTTTTCATCAGTAAGTAGATCAATATTTAAGAGAGCAGGCACCTCTGAATTCTGCTGCATTTTGTCACACTTCTGTTGTGATCTTCACTGATGATCTTCCTTTTTATTGATGTGTGTCTGCTAACAAACACGCAGTTGCTCTGGTGTTCAGGCAACGCTAAAACGCCAGTCCCAGTCTCCCTTAGGATGCCGTTTCTCCATGAGCTTCCTCGCGGTCTCCGTTTCCTGACACCCCTGAACTTCACTGGAGAGCTGTCTTCCTCTGCGGCCTTCATTCCCTGGCTTCCCATCCAACGGTCTTCCCACCACGGCCATGTCCTCCTCCTGCCACTGCTCCCGGCAGAGCCTTCAGATTCCGCTCAGCCTGGAGTGACCGCCCCGTGGTCACCTTGACAAATGCTCACTCACTTTTCATCACTTGGCTCCAGTCCAGCTCTTCCAGAATGCCTTTCCTAACCCTCCTTCTGCCCTGCCAGAGAGGACTTTTGTTTTCTTTCTGACTGTATTCCATCCGACATCCCGCTTTTGTGACCTGCTTGTGACCTGCTTGGCTTCTTCTGCTACATGGCCAGAGCGAGGCCAGAGCGTGGGTTATGCTGCTCTCGGAACCTTACAACTCACCATCAGTTCTTTCCAGGTGCTTGATAAATTCTTTCCGAATCAGTTACTAGTTTGAGAATTCTGCTTTTGGAGAAATGTATCAGGTCTAACTTAGTATTGGATTCAATCTGGTGATGTCGGCTTCTTTTTTAACCCTTAATAATTACTAAGCGTGATGGCATAGTAGATGAACTTCCACCTGTGGTCCCTGTGGTCTAGCATCCCATGGGTGCCAGTTCGAGTCCTGGCTGCTCCATTTCCTATCCAACTCCCTGCCAATGGCCTAGGAAAGCAGCACATGATGGCCTCTGCACCCGTGTGGGAAACCCAGAAGTTCCTGGCTCCTGGTTTTGGACTAACTCAGCTCTAGACATTGTGACCATCTCGGGAGTGAACCAACAGGTAGATCTTACTCTCTGTCTCTGTCTCTCCTTCTCTCTCTGTAAATCTTCCCTCAAATAGAAATAATAAAAAAGATACTACTAAGTATGCACAACACCTTTCACAAAACAAGGCAATCACTCATCTCAGTAACACTGAGTACTCTTTATATCACCTTTATTGTGAATTCAGGGCTCATAACCAGAAAATTCTAGGAGACAAATATACAATACAAATAAAACTTCTTTTCAAGCATCAAATATCTCAAATCCAGACTATCAAGCATCTCTCACATGTAGATGGAGGAGTTACTTGTTCAAATGCGTAAGAATCAGGTGGATGATGTCACCAGTCGGGGGTCTTAGCAGACTCCAGAGAACTCTACTTCATCTCCATGGTTTTCCTAAACAGTGCTTATCCCCTCTGAATTAAGTTTTCAAATTCATTTTCATTTTTTGTTGGCTCTCTTGAAATCAGCAATTCCCTCAACCTGTACCAGCTGCTGTGAAACTAAATTTGTAAAAAGGAAAAAAAGACCTCTACATTCCCACTTTCATTATACCTACAGTTTTTTTTAAGGTCATTACACAGATATCCATTTTCTTTTTGACCTCTCCATTGCCCATCGCTCTTATCCATCTCATGGGTATCCTTCTCCTTTGAAGTTCATTATTCCTGAAAGACAATGGGTTACATTCAAACCCAGCTCTGACTTCCATTAGCTGTATGAAGTGGAGTTGCTCGGCCTCTTTGAGGTTTCCTAGTTTATAATTTATAAATTTATCTACCTTATATGGTTATGAGGATGCAATCAGCTGAGAGATGCCAGTCACTTAGATCGCAGCCTGATATGGGTATCAGAAGCGAGAGCAATGATCATTGTCATTGTACTTTCCATCTTAAGCCAGTCTTTCATCTCACCTCATCGTGTCCTTGTTCCACATTCACAAGTAACAATACCTCTTAAAGCCATGACCTTTGCCAGGTCAGAAGCTACCTCCTCAGGAACACCTGTCTCAGAGCTCCCTGTACGTCAGGGTTCCTCAGGCTGTAGATCAGGGGATTCAGCATGGGGCTGATGACAGTGTTGAGAATGCCAATCCCCTTGTCCTTATCTGAAGCCTCCACTGAACCTAGTCGCATGTAGCTGAAGACACCTGTTCCATAGAAGATGCCTACCACGGTGAGGTGGGAGCCGCAGGTGGAAAATGCCTTCTTCCTGCCTTCGGCAGAACGGATGCGCAGGACTGCAACTACCACATGGGCATATGACACAGCGATAAGGACCAAGGGAGCCACACCCATGAAGGCTGCAGCTACAAAGAGCAGGTGCTCGTTGAGTTGGGTGCTGGAACAGGAGAGCTGGAAGAGCTGTGGGAGGTCGCAGTAGAAGTGGTTGATTACATTGGGGCCACAGAAGTTCAGGGTAGATAGGGCCACAGTATGAGTCAGTGCATTGGAGAAGGAAAACAAATATGACATACCCACGAGGACTTGCTGGATTCCCCAGCCCATACGGGTGGTGTAGGTGAGGGGCTGGCAGATGGCCAGATAGCGATCATATGCCATAACAGTTAGCAGGAAACAGTCGGTCCCAGCTAGCAGGTGGAAGAAGAAGAGCTGAGAGATGCAGGCTCTGTAAGGAATGCTCCTGTCCTGGCGCAAGAAATGCTTCAACATAGCAGGTACAGTGACACTGATGCACCCGACGTCCAGCACGGACAGGTTCCCCAGGAAGAAGTACATGGGCGTGTGGAGTTTGGGTTCTGTACGGATGGCAGCCAGGATGCTGAAATTCCCACCAACCGTCGTTATGTATGCAAGAAGGAAGATGACAAACAGGACGGGTCGCAGGACTGGGGTCTCTGTCAAACCCAGCAGGACGAACTCAGTCACCACAGAGTCATTTTCTGAGGTTCCAAGATCCATGGCTCCCAGCTGCCGGCAGCAGTCAGAGAGGAGTTGGAAGGTGCCACTGGGGGACCACAGGGAAGGAGATTGTGAGCACAGCCACCACTGCAACCTCAGTGTCAATGTCCAGGAAAGGATGGCGTGGAAGGACATCCAACATGTTAAGGAAAGGAAGCCAAAGATTTAGTGCTATCAGAAAAAGATCTGGCAAATCTTTCAATGGAGAATAATGGTGACCCTGGGCAGATTTCAACATAGAAGAATTGATCTCAGAGGGGACACAAGCACAGCATTTGAAAGGAAAAGATGATTTTCGCGAAGCCATAGTTCTAGGAAGGAAACCCCAAATCTGAACATGGTGGCCGAGTCGTCGTCATGTGCTCCAGAACCCCGAGGGTGAAAGGGAAAGTTTCAGGGGAAAGTGGAAACATAGACACCTTCCCCCCACTCTCCAAATGCACACAAACACTAAACATGCCCACGACAGCCACAGTGAACTGGCTGCCATGGCCCACTCCGCCACTTGGGAAGCCAAGAGCCTCTGAACTTTTCAGAAAAGATTAAACTGAAGTAAAAGCCAGTAGAACTAGATGGAGCACCATCCATGAGGGCTGATGGCCACCACAGCAGCTTCCAGAAGTGTCTGTGTCCCTCCGGCCCTGTAGATTATCTACATGGTAAAGTTACACTGCTTTTCTTCATGCAAAACCTGACAACTTTGAGCACCAGAGTACTGGGCTTTTATTGAATTATTTTTAAAATGTACAAAGGGTTTTAACAGGGTGAGCGATTCAAGGCTGAAGCACCCAAATGACTGAGTCCCCAGCAGCAGGGCCGCTTCACCAAGTCCCCACTTGAACTCTCATCCAGCTGCAATCTCAGGTAGGCAGCTGCCAGATTCTCAAGTTCCTCTCTGTATCCAATTCCACAACCACTGGGCTGTTTACTTCTCTGTGCCCTGGCTCTCATCACCTGCCATCTCACCCACGTATCATCCCGAGCCTGATCACCAGATAAGGTCAGAGTCTTACTGTACTGTGGACCTGGATAGTGCTTCTCCTTCCTCAGCCTTGACGTGGCCATGCCCATGACATCTACGATGACCCACTTGAATCTCTGACCTAGAGATGTCCTTCAAAAGTCACCCACATAAATCTACCTGAGATAAGGCTGGAGCTGAAGAGCTTCAAGGGGAAAAGGCATGAGGAGAGGGATTCATTTTCTGATGGTTAAGTGTCAAGAATAACACTTTTGAATCTCCAGTAGATCCACTGCCATCTAATGGTCTGGGTTTCTCTGGACAGACGTGTTCTTACCACCACTCTACATCAGTCTTTCCACACCTAAACTGTCCTTCTTCTGTCTCAGTCTGCTCTTGATCAAGCTATTCTGCTAACATCCTTGCCATCCGTGGCTCAGAGCCTTAGATTCCACTGAGTCCTCTCTGTCTCGCCCCATTCACCATCCAGCACCAAAGTCCCACCAGAGCTCTTGGGAGAGGGAAAAGCCATTCCTGGGTCCAGACCGTGAACTCCACTTGCATGGAAGCCCAAGTTGTGAGGATGCAGTGAGGGGCCTTGGGACACTCACCCAGGAGCTGGACAAAGAGAAGGGACAGTCACCCCGGCCCAGGGTGGGAGTCCCACAACCAGGTTAGCTTATAAAGGAGAGAGAGAAGAAAGGAAAAACACCTGATGTCATTTTCACACTGGGATTTCTTCTCCCCATTGCAACCCCTGGAGGCCCCAGGAGTTAACACCTTCCAAGCCAGGTAAACACTTGCCTTTGCCAAGGAAAGAGTCATCTCTAGAACCTTCACAAGCTTTTGGATCTCTTCCAAATGTTTCCAAGTATGGCCTCTGTGGACGCAGGGGGCATTCACTCATTTATTTAACAACAAAATGCTTTCTAGCATGTGTCATGAGCTAGAAGTCATGTTATTCATACTATAGTTAAATTTTAATCTCGTACACGAAGTCCAGAAAGTCTTGCAGCACTGAGGATGATGTTGAAACCAGGGGTTTCCAGTTTAGTCTTAGGAAGGGCTGGAAGAAGAAAGGAGCAGAGGGTGTGTCTTTCTATTCTGCCCTAGAGCTTGCAACCCAGAAAGGATGGGGTGTGTGCAGAACATGCTCCTACTTGACCCCAGGAGTACCGCCGCTTCCTACTCCTTGCATGGTCAGCTCACATCACAGCTCGTGTTAACCACCCTCAACACTGGCTTGTTTTCTCATCTTATGCAAGTGCCTTTCCTTTTTCTGTGCTCCCACAGTAGCCAATAGCCTGGAGTAGCCTAACTCTCCATGTTTCCAACACCATAAGGAAAAAGTGTAGGCTATCTTCTGACCAGAACGACTCTGACTTCTGAAGATGGCCCTGGGTATCAAGCACAATTTGTTGACAATCCCTTGTTTGTTACTAACACTTCCCCAATAGGCAGAAGTGTCTAGCAAGGTCAACTGAGGAGGTTCCTAATAGCTCTAGGTGTGATGGGCCAGTGGGGTGAGTTACAGCTTCTGATCACCACTGTCCTTGAAAGAGAACCTGTGAGTGACAGAGCCAGGAGGCAGCCTCTCCCTCCTGGCAGGACAATGATCATGTTCTCGCCGTGGGAATTCTCCCTTATTCACATATGGTTAACCCAGAAACTGTCCTGAAGACCCGTTGCAAGGCTTCTTTTTCCCAGGAAACTGCACAGGATTTGAGCCAGTGCCTATATGGGACGCCGGCTATTGGCAGCCAATTGGGAAGTGGTTTCTCTCCCTCTCTCTCTCGCTCTCTCTCTCTCTAATTCTGTTTTTCAAATAAATAATAAATTATTTAAAATATTTTGTTGCAAAATTTTCGACTTCCCTATGTAGTGTTTCAATACTGTGTATTTCCTATGAAATATGTAAACTCATATCTATCTAGTTTGTTCCCAAATAATTGGCAGAATTATCATCTGAAATGAGATGGAGAGGGTATACATCTGACAATATTTCTGGTTTGGTAGGTCATACTGGTCAGTTTTGGTTTTCTATATCTTCATAAACACTTAAGAAAATGTGTTTTCTTGGAAATTTCTTTATGCTGAAAGTGATAACAGGAACCAGATGGACCATCTCACATGAAATAATTAGGAAACCAAACCTAATGTAGGAAACGCTGCTTTTCAGGTCCTGGTTGGCAAGGTGGACAGAGTCATGACTCCTCTTTTGCATGAGAGTGTGAGCCCGACAGATGCCAGATGTGGGCAAGGACACAGACAGAACCTAGAGGTCCACTGGGAGGAGAAGATGGCACAGTTAGTGTCCGCCATGGCAGCAGACACTGAGGAGGAAAATACTAGAGAAGGGATAACGCACCAGGGAGAAAACCCACATGGTAGGTAGCAACTGATTTCTGAATCAGCTGGAAGAAGTCAGAGCCTTACAGAGAGCTTTTTCTAACTATGTTTGGGGGACTGGCGTGATAGTGTGGAAAAGTAATCCTCTTCCTGGAGGCCAGCATCCCATATGGAAACTGGTTCAATTCTTGAAGCTCCACTTGAGATCCAGCTCCCTGCTTATGGCCTGGGAGCAGTGAAAGATAGCTCAAGTCCATGTGGGAGACCCAGAAGAAATTCCTGGCTGCCAGCTTAGACCAACTCAGCTCTGTTCATTGTGGCCATTTGGGGAGTACACCAGCAGTTGGATGGTCTGTATTTTTCTGTCTCTTCCTCTCTGTATAACTCTAACCTTCAAGTAAAATAAATTTTAAAATATCTTAAAGTCTTATTTGTTTTTATTTGAAAGGCAGAGTTACAGTGAGAGGACAAAGATCATCCATCACTGATTCACTCTTCAAATGGCCACAACATGCAGAGCGGAGTTGATCCAAAGCCAGGAGCCTGGAGCCTCTTCCAGGTCTCCCACACATATTCAGGAGTCCAAGGCTTTGGGCCATCCTCTGCTACTTTCCCAGGCCACAAACAAGCAGGGAGCTGGATGGGAAGTGGAGCAGCCAGGACATGAATCAGCTCCTATATGGGATCCCAGTGCTGGCAGATGGAGTATCAGCCTGTTGAACCACTGAATCAGCCCCTCAATCTTTAAAAAAAAAAAAAAGGCTGTGTTTGGGTGGCAGTTGAGTTCTAGGTCTGCCACATGCCGGATGTGTTACCATCGAGTGAATTGAGTGAGTTTCTAAACTTCTCAAGCCCCAGTGTGCTCCTCCAAAACCTGAACCAAACACCAAAGGTGCGTCAGGAAGTTGTCTGGGGGATTAAAGTCAGAAACTGTATGAAAACACAGTAAAATCAGTGATCACCATCTTAACACCATCTTTTTGAGATTGGTTGGTCCCCACTAGGACTTTAAGTGCGTCATTTTGTTTACTTCCGACACTAACCCTAGGTGTTTTCACAGATGAGGCAATTGAAGCTTAGAGGTCAGTCACTGGTTCTAAGTCACATCCATAACAACTGGACGAGCACACTTGCCCCTGGACCATGTCCGTGTAGTCCATAGTACACCAAGCTGCTCTGGGAGAGCATGGAGAGCCGGGACCCCACTGTGAAAGAAGGACAAGGTCTATACTGTGTTGGGCAATTAGGACTTGAGTGGGAGTATGACGTGGAATGGGGGCTGGACGGCCTCTCTCCAAGTTCTGCTTGTGCCTCTTGTCACAGAACCCTCTGTTTCCAAGGACCTGGCCTAGTGTGGTGTGACATCCCTGGGGACCCCACAGGCCCTCCCGCGTCCAAGTGGGCCTTCCACTGCCTCTTGGAAAACCGTGATCGGTCCCCACCAGACGCTCCCAGGAGCTCCCACTAACAAACGCCTGGGAAAACATGCTGTTTCCCTGAAGCCCTCACTAAGAAGCTGAGGTGGAGGAAAGCTGCCCCCACTACTCCTTTTTCCCCTCCAGGCCTGGGCAAGTCTGGGTAAATGTGGACATCTGCTTCTCTCTGCACAGAATTCTTGTTAGGGCCAAGAACGAGGAAGAACGAGGCCCTCGGTTTGGAGCTTGCCATCTCGCCTCGCCGCCACCATGAGCTGCGTGGGCACCCCTGGGGTTCCTCATCTTCAAGTGATAGGTGGGATGAATAACTTCTCCCAGCACCCCCTCCACTCCCTGCACTCCCCATGGGACTAATGTCAAGGTTCAATAATGGGTTGAATGTGAGGCCTTTTAGAGAACCTGGGAAGCAACACAAAGCCATGAAGAATCAGCACTGAGCTCATTAAACTGAAAACGACAATTGCTTATTGGTTTGTGGCTCCCCAAACCCCCACCCGTAAGAGGGCTGATCGTTCAGGTCCCCAGAGGGTGACGCCACTGTGGGCAGGGCCCCACCACAGCACTCTGATCTCATCTCTCCTTCACTCGTGTTCTTATACACCGTATCCCCTGGCTGTCTGGGGCCAGGGCCTGCACAGCTCCTCACCCTCTTCGTTTCTCTTCAACAGAAACCTTGCCAGCTCCTGTATCTGTGGCAAGGTAAGTGGGCATTAGGACCTCCATACTGACTCTCTTCGCGGAGCCATTCATGTCCCCTATTTCCGATGATTCATTAGAGAAGGAGAATCTTGCACAGGGTGACACGTCAAATAGACATAAAACAAGGGCTCTTCTATGTCAGAGTTCGTTGTCAACGGGTGAGTTCTCTAGGGGAAGACTGCCTTCTTTTTCCAATAGAGCAAATGTGAGGCCATACACAGAACCCGACTTGCCAGCCTTGTGCAGTTCCCAGGAAACACCCTCAAACCAGATTCCTACAGAGGGTCTGGCTGGGTCTCCCTGATCAAATTCCTAAAGGGGTCTCATGGGAAGGAGGGACCCAGGAGCTAGCTGTTAACACCCTCAGGAAGGGTAGCCCAGAGCTCATAATGGACGCTGGAGAATGGTCCTTGAGGATAGCGTCTTCAGTTCAGGTCATCGTTGTGACCTGGTGAAAGACACATTTCTTGGCTGTATAGATGGGGGCTCATCCTTAGACTCCAGGTGGAAATTTCTAAGACATCTCTGTGGGGTGGAGTCTTCCCCTAACTTATTTATTCACAGGGTCTACCCCTTCTAATTGCCAAATTCCTCCTAGTTGCTCTGGGAAGACACAGGTCAGAGAATGAGTTGTTTTAACTGGTGTCATTTCTGGTCCCAGGACTGCTCTATAAACACAGAGAGCTGAGATGCTCCCTTGTCTATCCCTTCAAGTCCCATCAGTTTTCATCTTCTTGCACAAATTCCAGCTCTTCCAGAAAACCATTGGCAATATGGTGTTCACTTACCCTGACATCTTGTCCCTGCTCTTGTTATCCTGGCTTCAAGTTCACTTTAAAAAAAAAAAAAAAAACTTCTGGAATAATAAGTAGCTACTGTATGCAAGTTGGGGTGACAAGCATTGAGAACGCAAAGCTGAATCTGCCTCCATCTGTCCTGAAGCCACTGGCAGTGGAGCACGGGAGGTTTGTTCTACAGGGGAGTGAATGTAGGCAGGGATGAGCCAGAGGGAAGTAATGAGGCACACCGTTAAGTTGCTGTAAGGACTGAGCAGGGAGGAGTGTGGGATCCACAAGAACCAGAGAGACTTTCAGAGAGGAGGAACATTCTAGTTGAATCTTTAAGAACTAAAGTCCTTGGAAGTTAGTGAGTGAATGCTGCAGGCAAAATGGCCAGTTTCAGCAAAAATTAGAGAGGTAAAGAGTTGAAGGACGAAAAACCTGATAGCTCAACTTAACACAGACTAGAGCGAGCAGGTAGGGGTAGCCTAAATATTCTATAACTATTTTGCTCCTACTTGAAGGTCAATTCACATAGTGCTTGTCTGTGACTAGACCTAGAGGATGTCACAAGAGAAGTCACTGATGTTCAGAATTTTGGGCAGACACCCCAATTTCCACCCATGTGGGATCCGTCACACAGCCACAGAGACCTGATTTGTGATTCTGGCTTTGAACCTCTCATCAACTACCCCTACATGTCTTTGGTTGCTCCTGCATTTTACTTGCATCCAGAACATGAACCTGTGCAGCAAAGGGAGTTCTACATGATAAAGAGCAGTCACACAAGGGCTGAAGGAGGCGGCTGGACCAACATGCTGGCTTCCAAGTACAATTCAAACAGGAACCTAGGACAGGCACGCCAAAGACTTGCAAGAGAACCTGAAATTGCAGTTTCTGTGTTCGTCGCTATTTCGTGCACAATCTGTGATGGTTAGAAAAACTGTTAAAAGGAGGAGAAACCCGTGTTCTTGTTCTGAGAGATAGGGAAGAAGAGTGAGGATCATGATGGCAGTAGGGAGGAGGGGAGAAAGAGTGCACCACAGGCTGGGGAAAGCCACAAGTTGCAAACTGGCTTCCTGTGGGCACCAGGGAAAGCAGTGGCCCAGAGACACTGAGAAGCAGCTTCAGGGACCTGGAGTCCTGTGATTGTTGGCAAATCTGAATCCAGCAGACAAGTCAGAGGAGGAGAAAATCTGGAGTAAATTCTGTGGCTATTGGGAAGTAGAGCCAAGAGATGCAGGTAACAACTGTAACCATGACCAATTGCAAAGGACCCGCATGCTTTACAAAGGGAGCCACTTAAGACTGGCATGTGGGCAGAGCCACCAAGGCTTCTGCTCAGAGAGCACCCAGAATAGCTCCAGAGAACTGCATAAGGGCCTGGACTGGTTTGCTTTCTTAATATTTAAGAAACATTGACAAGAAAGACTATGTAGGCCAAGGCATCTGCTCAGAGGGCACCCAAGACAGCTACAGAAAGAATTGCAGAAGGACCCAGGCTGGCTTTCTTAATATTTTCTTAATATTTAAGAAACAGTGACAAGGGAGACTGCACAGGATGCAGACATTACAGACAGCGGGTTTCCCAATTCCCTCTTGAGTGTCCAGAAGTGCCCCGTAGCGATTTGCCTGGATAGACACATGAGTTGCTGATGTTATCAGAGGAATTCTTTGATAACTTCATGGTTATTCAGAAGTTAGCACACACGCATGAACACACACACACATACACAATGGAAGACAGGTACGTTTTAAATATATTTAGCAACTTACTTCTGACCCCAACAATGCCATCTTAACAATGTTCCACCTTAGTTTCTCCATGAATAAAGACCTTCTTCAAGATTTCAAGAAACTTGATCCTTCTTTGACTAATGACACTGCGTTCAGGGGATGCCAAATGCAGTTATGAGCTCAGAGACACCCCTAGTGTGGGTAGAGGGTGAAGGTACCAAGCTCACTCGGAATCAATGATTGGCAGTTGATTATTTCCCCGGATGTGGCTTCCCCCGTGGTAACTCACGGTCTGCATTCTAGATGGGAAATTGGCACTGTGCCTTGGGTTTAAAGTATTTTCCATTATTTTGGAAAGATCTTTTAAAATACAGCCGCCTGATTATCACTCATTTGACTTATCTAGATTTTAAAACTGTGTAAATAGAAGCATGCCACATAGTCATAAGCAAAGCTGTGGTCTTTGAATCTGTTCATAATGATCGTAGGGACAGCACATATTCCTAAAGAATGCATCCCTACGCTCTCTGCTTCTGAGGACCATTGCTTTAGACACCATGTGGAGGGATCTTCCACATGTGGGTGGTGCTATTTGTCCTTTTGTGCCTGACTCATTTGAATTCACATAGACACCTCAAGTTTCACCCATGCTGTTGATAGTGATAAATCACTTTCCTTCGAAGGCTCAAGAGTGCTCCCTTGCGTCTGTATACCACCTTTTCCTTGCCTATTAATCTGTCGACGCCACTTGAATTGATTCCATAACTTGGCTCTTGTATACAGTGTTGCAATGATTGTGGGACCAGGGTAATATTCTCAACATAATGATTTGATGGCCGGATCATATAGTGGTTTCTTTTTTGGGGTCTTGAAGACTCAGCAGTTTTCCAGAACAGCTGTGCTAATTGGCATTCCTGGAACAATGTACACCTATCTCCTGTTGGCCACATCTTCAACAACACTTTTTATCTTCTGCCTTGTTAGTAGCTTATTCAGACAGATGTGAGATGACAATTCATATTGATTTTCGTTTGCATTTCCATACTTCTTAGTGATAGAGGGCATTCTCCATGTGTCTGGATTTATGGAGTAAGGCTGCATTTCAATTTTTATGTTCCATTCTGAGTATTCATTTGAACTGTTAGCATGACTTTTTCCAAACTCTGCAGCTATAGGGCCTTGCTAGGAGGGTCTCATGTTGATGCAGGAAGTAAGAGAAGAAAGGATTTATGTACCTTTCATGAGGAGAATGGAAATTAAGGTAGTGGTGACATCAGGCAGCTCCCAGGGGAGTCAGGGAAGGACACTGAAAGGCAGGCAGAGATGGAGTTTAAACTGAGGAGATGCAGCCAGAAATTATCCGCAAGAACACTTAGGAATTTACTCAGGTGTGCATTTGAAAGTGAGTCATGATGTTCTTACTAAACAACTAACTTGGGAGAAAGCTGATCCATTCCCCATGGAATGTCTCACTACAGGGACTAATGGAACCAGCATCTGGGGCCAATGGAACAGCCATTACTGAGTTTGTCCTGCTGGGCTTGGTGGAGACTCCAGACCTGTGGCCACTTGTCTTCGTTCTCTTCCTCCTGGCCTACCTGGTCACAGTGGGGGGCAACCTCAGCATCCTGGCTGCCATCCTGACAGAGCCCAAACTCCACACCCCCATGTACTTCTTCCTGGGCAACCTGTCTGTGCTCGATGTCGGCTGCATCAGTGTCACCGTCCCCTCCATGCTGGGCCGCCTTGTGTCCCACAAGCGCCATGTTCCTTATGGAGCCTGCCTCTCCCAGCTCTTCTTCTTCCACCTGCTGGCTGGTGTGGACTGCTTCCTGTTGACAGCTATGGCTTATGACCGGTTCCTGGCCATCTGTCATCCCCTCACCTATAGCACTCGAATGAGCCAGACTGTCCAGAGGACATTGGTGGCTGTGTCCTGGACCTGCGCCTTTTCCAATGCACTGACCCATACTGTGGCCCTATCCACCCTGAACTTCTGTGGCCCCAATGTGATCAATCACTTCTACTGCGACCTCCCACAGCTCTTCCAGCTCTCCTGTTCCAGCACCCAACTCAACGAGTTGTTGCTCTTCGGTCTGGGCATCCTCATGGCAGGTGCACCTGTGGTTCTCATCATCACCTCCTATGCCCATGTGGTGGCTGCGGTCCTGCGCATCCGTTCTGCTGAGGGCAGGAAGAAGGCCTTCTCCACCTGCGGCTCCCACCTCACCGTCGTAGGCATCTTCTACGGAACAGGTGTCTTCAGCTACATGCGACTAGGTTCAGTGGAGGCTTCAGATAAGGACAAGGGGATTGGCATTCTCAACACTGTCATCAGCCCCATGCTGAATCCCCTGATCTACAGCCTGAGGAACCCTGACGTACAGGGAGCCCTGTGGAGGGTGCTCCCAGGGAGCAAACACTAGCAGGAGGAAGGGAGACAGCATAGCAGGTGGGCCCCAGCCCTCCTACATCCTTGAGCAAAGAGACTCTTGCTCAGAAATAAGATCTTTGCTCCTCAAGGAAGCTCTCTCTAGCCAGGGATGGGCACATTTTATAGACAGAGTCTTGACACTTCCCAGTTCAGAGGGGGGCGAACTAGTACAGTGAAACTAAAGACACTGATTTCTAGTATCCTGTCTACATTGCAAGATTCAATATTTCTTTTTTGAGCAATGGAGAATTGTATTCCCTTTGAGGCATCTTTTTTTTTCCATTTAATGATTTGCTTTTGTTTATTTAAAAAGTGAGAGAGGAGAATCTTCCATTTATTGGTTTGTTCCCCAAGCACCTGCAACCCATGTGGCTTGGCCAGGCTAAAGTCAGGAGTCCAGAACTCTAAGTCTTCTCCACAAGTGGTGGAGACTCCAGTATCTGGTGGTCACTTGCTGCCCCCGCAAGATGGGCGTTAGCAGAAATTGGATCAGAAACCAAGTAGCTGACATTTGACCTGGTACTCTGATGTAAGAGTCTGAGGCTTAACCCACTGAACTACCATCCCTCCTCATCTTCTTTTTTTTTTTAGTATTTATTGATTTTTTTTTTTTTTTTGGAAAGGCAGATTGTAGAGAGAAGGAGAGACAGAGAGAAAGATCTTCCATCCACTGGTTCACTCCCCAAGTAGCCACAATAGCTGGAGCTGAGCCTAGCCAAAGCCAGGAGCCAGGAACTTCTTCTGGGTCTCCCATATTGGTGCAGGGTCCCAAGGCTTTGGGTCATCCTCAACTGCCTCCCCAGGCCACAAGCAGGGAGCTGGTTGGGAAGAGGAGCAGCCTGGATGCCCATATGGGATCCTGGTGCCTGCAAAGTGATGATTTAATCACTAGGCCATGCACTGGACCCTCCTCATCTTCTTTTTTTCCAGCATAAAGAATTCATTAAATTAAAATTATTTAAATTATAAACGTTTATAAAATGCAGCCAAAACAAAATTTTACTAGAAGAAAGTTGAAGTCAAAACTTTCACTCTTGCTGTCTCACTTGCTTCTCCAGAAATAATTACTTTTAAGAGTTTGAAGCTTATCCTTCCAGCTTTTTCATACATCAATCAACACATTATGTTGTTTTTATACTATTCATGTAAGTCAATGTTTCACTATAAATATGTTTACATATCTTTTGTATCAACAGGGCTATGTTATGTATGTGTTTTGTTCATTACAGTACATGGTACGCTCTTGCAGTCATTGTCCAAAAACTTACTCTCCATTTTATTGAATGCCAAGCATTTCTTTATTAGCAGTGCAGAATTTAATGGCCACTTTCCTTTTGATGGAGTTTTATTGTTTTGGATTTGCTATAAATAGAACTTAATAATACTAGAGATTGCCAGCAAACCACTAGGAACTAGAATGGGGTTGGAAGGGCTCCCCTATGGGTTTCAGAGATTCCTCTACATGCTCCTACCAACCCCTTAAGTGCATGGCCCCAGGTCCAGAGCAAAGAGGTAATCCTTTTCCTTTTAAGCCACTAGCTGGTGGTGGGTAACTATGGCAGTCCTAGAACATGAATGTGACTAGTTGGCATAGACTCTGCGCTAGTGAAAAGCACTGTGTGTGTGGTTAATTGCACAGGTCATATGAAATCATCTTGCAAAGAGCACCTGCATCACCAGGATTTGTTTCAGCCAGACCTGTGTTGGCACTGCCTGTCCAACACACCATAATCTGGCTCGAGGCTCACAGATCAGACTATTAAGATGATGCAAGGGGTTTTTAGCAACTTCACAGAAAATGTGCATTATGAAAACCCACGCCTGTACTTATCTTTTAATCCCATTTTTCAAGAACTTTCTTGAATTGTTCTCATTTACACCCAGGTACAAAATCCACTTGAGGCTGGTTTGTTTTGTTTTGATCTCTCTAGTATTGCGGTGCAACTCCATATCAGTTGTTTTCTGCTTCTATCTAAGAATTATCTAGGAATGTATATTTAACTTCCATGTGAATTTTACTGATTTTTAGCTTCTGCTACCATTTTGAATATAGCATTTATATATTTTTATATTTTCAAATGCTACTGAGCAATGAAAGCTCCAACATACATCTAGTATTTCTTTACATGGGAGCCCTAGAGGCCATTAATGTGAGTCTAATACGAAGGAGGGTGGTCAGTTTTCCACAGAGCCAAAGTTATGATTCTTTGCAGTGAGAGCAAGTAGCCGATATAATGGAAGACCAAGAAAATTCCACCGGAGGTTGCAGCTCAAGTTGGTCCTAATGTCATGGACAGAGCTTCAGGGATGGAGCAGAGGTTGCTCTCACTGAGATGTGAATGTCCTGGTCTCATCCTTGGCGCAAAGTCCCTGGTCATCACAGACATTAGAAGCTAAAAAATAAGCCATTCAGATGAAAAGAGGTTAATTGGAAGGTCGTGGAATATTTCTTCTTCTCTCTATAACTCTGAGATAAATAAATAAGTTTTTAAACAAAACAAAATAAAAGCCCATGGTATAGTGTCAAGTATATAACAAACACATGATAATATCATGGTTATTGTGATCATCCTACTAGGAACTTTACGCATGCACCCCATCTAATTGCACCCAGAATCCCTCAGAAGCAGGATTATGCTCATCACATACAAGAGAAAACTAAAGCCGGAAGGATTTGGTGGTTGTTAATGAAGTGAAGGGCAGACACCTCCATGTACAAAGCTCGTGGGCTTCCCCTGGAGACCACACTGCCACTAGGGGGGAACTTCCTGGTGTCAGAAGGACATTTACATCTGAGGATTACACTACCCAACCACTCCAATTTCCTGTTTTTCATCGTCTTTATCACTAGATTTTCAGCTTGCAAGAACCATGCCTGAGACATCACAGTGAGTGGCAATATGCAGCCCCTCCGTCCTGGCTCTTGTTAGCACAGCCTTCTACCCCAACCCTGGAACTCCCTAAACAAGTTTCCTCTGGCCATGGTCCTACAAGGACCTGGTGGGAGAGTCCTTGTGTGAAGTTGGAAAGTGCTTCTCCCAGCTCACCCTCTCCTCCCCAAACCCAACACTGCTTCCCTTACTTGCATTTCTTAGATTGAGGAATCTGATTTTCGCAATCCCTCCACTGCTTGGAGCAGGCATCTACAAGAGCAAAACACTTAGGATCAATTCTAGACTTCACCAAGAGTTCTCTGGGGGACTTTGGAAATGCAGACAGCTCTTCTCCATCCCAACCTCCAAATCAGGGCTGTTTACGTTATCTCCCCTCACTATCCACCTATAGCAATAAGAGGATGGAGATGAGCATGTGGGAAAGCTCTGACATCATTACTGAGGTGTGAGTCCGCTGCCTCACCATCGCAACATTGATTAGGGTTTGTGTTATTTGTCTTTGCCTCTCTCCACCTTCTCCTCCCTCCGCATCCCCAAACACTTTGTGGGACTAATTTCAAGTCCCCAGGAGGATAACACTCCACAGTAAAGCCCCACAACAGAGATAACACTCCACGGTAAAGCCCCACCTGTCTTCACCTGTTTTGCATTTATAGAGCCCCTTTTCACTCCCCATGTAGCTGACTGAGTTAGCACAGCAACGTACAAGCCCTCTCCCATCTCTCTCCAGGAAGCTTTGGCTGGCCTCTGCAGCACGAGAAGGTAAGTCCCTCTCTGGACTCCATGTGTTCCTGTTTAACAGGGAAGGGACTTTAGCTGCTGGTTTCCCAGAGGTGGTGATCAAAGTCTTGCCCCGAGTGACTTGTCAAGTGAGAGGAGGTGCTGAAATCACAGCCCAGGTGCTGAGGCTCCTCCAACCCTCCTTATACCCCTCCCCACCACACAGGCTTTTTAAGAGATTTACTTATTTGTGAATGTCAGAGTTATGGAGGAAGAAGAGAGGCAGAGACAGAAAACAGTCTTCCACCTGCTGCTGGTTCACTCCCCAAACAAACAAACACACTCCACTCCATAACAAAGTCAGGAGTCAAGAACTGCATGCAGGTTTCTCATGCAAGTGCAGGAGTCCGCTTAGGCTCTCCTCTGCTGCTTTCCCAGGGCCACCAATACAGAGCTGGATCCAAGGTGGAACAGATGGGACATGAATTCGTACCCATGCCAATGTGAGGTATAGTTGGTTTTCTGATTCTGTTAGGGGTAAACAGAAGGAGGTTCAGTGTCTGACTTCCCCACCCAGAACCCCATCTTTCCAGGACAGCCTGGCTAGAACCCCAAGACCAGCTGTGGGACAGTAGTCAGTCACAGGGTGATGACAGAAGCCTGGCCTCATCTCGGTTCCCAGGAATGAAGATCTGAAAGAACCACCTTACCAGTGACCATACCTGAGTTCCCACCACACAAAGAACATCCAACTCAGAATGTGGGGGATTTCACATGAGCTTTGCTCCTCGGTTGAGCATGAGATAACAGCAACTGGGAAAGCATGATATTCTGACTACATGACCATGATTTCCTTTTCTATGGCTGGCTTCTTCTGAGTGTAAAGGCCTTTGTGAAGTGTATAGGAAGAGTAATGTGCCAAAGTGTGGGTCACTCCACAGCTGCATTCCATCTCTGCACAAAGGGAAGGAACAGCCATGCTGCACTCAGCTTGCCTGTGGAACTGAGCGCTGCTTCAAATCATATGAATCCTGTCAACCCCAGTGCAAATTCCACTTAGTCACAAAGCTGCTCAGTACTAATGACCTCAGTGATGCCCTGATTATCAGAAATGCTATCAACCATGTATTTATTCATTTCTATATGAAACCATGCATAAAAAATATGGATGCACCCAGACATGAGTCTTGTCCTCCTACAAAGCACTTGCTTTACATACTAATGTTCTTTCTGTAAAACAGGGATTAAATGGAAACACATGCCATGTCCTTGAAACGAAAGGTCCTGTATCATTAAGATTTCATGTATTCCTATTAACTAAAGTTACAGCAATTCTCAACAATTTCTGCTCCTTTTCCAGAAACATGAGCAGGGAGCTGGAGCAAAGCAGCTGGAACTTGAACCAGCACTCCTGTATGGGACGCCAGTATCACAGACAGTGGCTTGACCACTGCACCACAACACAAGCTCCCCAATTTTTTTCTTTTTTGAAGATAGAATTCATAGGTTTATTCATCTGCTTGTCTGGGGAAAGCAATGAATTCTGAGACTCTGTCATGCTCAGATCAGAACCTTTTTTGTTTGTTTCTTTTTTCTGTGCATTATGTCTACCATGATTGCCACAAAGGTTCTTTTAGCTATGAAAGGAAGGATGGCCCAGGATGATCAGCAAAATCTGTCATTTTATCTGAAAATAGAGTACACCATCAGACTTAGAATTGTAGTGCAGCGTAAGGAGTGAAAAAAAAGTCATTACCCAGACAGAAATTAGCAGAGATTTGGGCATATTGGAAATGTTTCTTCTTTGAATAAACAAATTAACTGAAATAACTTCTTATCCTTTGGGAATATAATCTGGCAGGAATTCATGCAATCCAATGGAACAGCCATTGCCGAGTTCGTCCTGCTGGGCTTGGTGGAGACTCCAGACCTGTGGCCACTTGTCTTCGTTCTCTTCCTCCTGGCCTACCTGGTCACAGTGGGGGGCAACCTCAGCATCCTGGCTGCCATCCTGACAGAGCCCAAACTCCACACCCCCATGTACTTCTTCCTGGGCAACCTGTCTGTGCTCGATGTCGGCTGCATCAGTGTCACCGTCCCCTCCATGCTGGGCCGCCTTGTGTCCCACAAGCGCCATGTTCCTTATGGAGCCTGCCTCTCCCAGCTCTTCTTCTTCCACCTGCTGGTTGGTGTGGACTGCTTCCTGTTGACAGCTATGGCCTATGACCGGTTCCTGGCCATCTGTCATCCCCTCACCTATAGCACTCGAATGAGCCAGACTGTCCAGAGGACACTGGTAGCTGTGTCCTGGACCTGTGCCTTTTCGAATGCCCTGACCCATACTGTGGCCCTATCCACCCTGAACTTCTGTGGCCCCAATGTGATCAATCACTTCTACTGCGACCTCCCACAGCTCTTCCAGCTCTCCTGTTCCAGCACCCAACTCAACGAGCACCTGCTCTTTGCTGTGGGTTTCATCATGGCAGGTACCCCCATGGTTCTCATCATCACCTCCTATGCCCATGTGGCGGCTGCGGTCCTGCGCATCCGTTCTGCTGAGGGCAGGAAGAAGGCCTTCTCCACCTGTGGCTCCCACCTCACCGTGGTAGGCATCTTCTATGGTTCAGGTATTTTTAACTACATGCGACTAGGTTCAACCAAGCTTTCAGATAAGGATAAAGCTGTTGGGATTTTCAACACAGTCATCAACCCCATGCTGAACCCACTCATCTACAGCCTCAGGAATCCAGATGTACAAGCTGCCCTCTGGAAGGTGCTTGTGAGGAGGGGCTCTGTGGCTTGAGGGTACATCAGGTGCCCTTTTTTCCCTATGCCTGTATAGACTAAATCCGCAAATGGGCCAGAGCTGCCTCTATCCCTTGAGTATGAGGACTTTCATAACAGGAATCATTTCCCAAACAATATGATCTAGACATTACTTTAAAAGTTCAAAACATGCCAGACCACTGAATATGAAATATCCCTCTAAGTTCTTACTCTTAGTAGCCAGGAATCTGTCAGTTGAGACTATATCTAAGCAAAAATGTAAGTTACATGTGACATTTCACCCAAAACTTCTTGTTACATGAAGAGAAGATGACTCTTCTAGGTTATTGCCTCATCTTGCTTGTCCATTTCCCAGCCTTGTTAATGATCAGTCCTCAGTCAGTTCTCTTTCCTCCAGTTTCCCTTTTCTGTCCCACTGCCCATGCAAATGTGACATTCTCTTTCCTGATTCATTTCCCTAAAACTGTTTTTTTGACTTGGATCTTCCATAAGATTTTGTAAGAATAAAAAAGATTGGAAGAATGAGGTACCAAGACTGAGTAGGACTGAGTAGGAGATGAGAAAGCATGGACCAGCTGGATAAGATGCATTGATGCTGCTCTGAGTGGGAGAGTGGAAATTAGCATATCAGGGACTTTCTTTTTTGCGTTATGCAGCAAGTGCCAGTTGTGGAGCCACCATAGCCAGTTTTGTCATAACAGTAGTCCACCCTCTCTACAGAAAACAGTATTAAAGGCTTTTCTGAAACTGCTGGAAAGTGTGCCTAGGGCGTTTCTTCTGTGGTGTTTCTGGAATGCTGGAAAGAAAAGTCATCACATGGAGAAAGCAGAAGGAAGAATTCTGGGTGCTAGCCAGCTGTGCACCTAAAATGTCATCAGAGTTTGCCCATCCTCCACTCTCTGCCTTCCGAGTCCTGCCTGCTCAAGGTGACAGGACACTGCCCCAGCTAATAAAGCAGCCTCCACCCAGCAGATGCTCAGCCCATTGTCCAGAGGTCTCCACCTGCTGGACATCCTTGACTTCCTGGTCAGAGCTGGATGGACCCGCACCAGAACAAAGCCTGACCATCTACATAACCACCAATTGAATAGACTCATTGTTTTATTTCTAATCCACAATTAATTTCTACTTTGGCTGTCCAAATCACCAAATTGGACAGCAGGGGCCTGATTTTATACATATATATATTTTTTTTTAAATTTTAATTTTATTTCTCTGGTTTTTCTATTTCATCCTTCCTACTAATTTTGGGTTTGGTTTGTCTTTTGTGTTTCCAGGCCGTTGAGATGCATTGTCAGATCATATGGTTGACACCTTCGTAACTTCTTGATGTAGGCGCTGACTTTTATAAACTTCCCTCTTAACACTACTTTTGCTGTATCTCATAAGCTTTGAAATGTTGTGTCATTTTCACTCGTTTCAAGCTATCTTTAAATTTCCATTTTGATTTCTTCTGAGGTCTACTGTGCATTCAAAATATATTGGTCAATTCCTTGTAGTTGCATATTTTCTAAGATTTCTTATTTTATTAATTTCCAGTTTTATTTCATTTAAATCAGAAAATATTCCTGGTGTGATTTTAGTGTTTTAGATTAGTTGACATTATTTTATGGCTTGTACATGGTCTGCCTGATGAGAAGAATGTGTATTTGGCAGCTGGAGATGAAATGTACCATCAACACCAATTAAATTGGTTTAGTCACTAATGAAAATCAGTTCTGTTGTTTCTTCTTAATTATTTGTTTGTCCAGTTGATCTGCCCAGATGTCACAATTCTTGTTATTACCATGGTTCTCATAACAGAATGTACTAGAACTAACCCATCATCCAAAGTTTGGCCTTCCACTTGTGCCTAGCAAGTCCTAGTAATCCTGAGGCTGCCATATGCTAGTGCTTAGCATCAATCCACTTACTCCAAGCAGTTGTAAAGTATCCAGTTTAAGAATCCCACCTAGAAGATACCCTTTCTGGGACTGGTCCCAGGATCAACTTCCTTGGTTGGGTTCTTACCAAAGCATAATCTGAGACAAGAATGTGTGTACGTGGTTTAACAGGGAAGTCACCCAGGGAGAAAGAATGAAGTTACTCATTTTGGAGAAAGACTGATTTATGAAGAGAGTGAGACAGAGAAGGGAGATGGTCCCTTAGCAAGGGGTGGATTACTAAAGTCCTTTCTGGGCAGGCACTTCATTGCAGCAGCTTATAAACAAGTTTTCACACTCATTTCACTTAGAGAAATGTTCAATTCCCAAGTGGTAACATCGTTCCATTAAAACCTAGTTAAAAGATGTGTTTTTGCTGAAGTTAATTCAAAGAAGGGAATAAGTTTCTCCTCCCGAGAGCAACTTCCACCTTCTATTTCCCCCTATGCGCTCAATAACTGACCGTGTTGCCCAGGACCTCATTAAAACACAGCACACGAAAGTAAACAGGGGTCAAATGAGCTCCACTAAAATCCAGTGTTGTATCTGAAGTTCCATCAAGCCATGGAATTCAACCCCATCTGCTATGCATTCGAAACTTCAGGCTTCATTCTGGTCATAACACAACTCTTGCGTTGATGCTAGGCTTCTGAGCACACCATCCATTGTCCATGCTCCAAACATAGCATTGATTTAATCCATCCAAAAACAGGACTTATGCCTGAAATTGTAAGAATAGAGTTCTCTGGAATTAGAACAGGGAGGCAGTGCCTTCTGGAATTGGATGTTCACCAATGGCTTTCATTTTATATGTGTAATATGCATGCAACTTACAAACGTGAGAAAGCACACACATTTGAATGTTACGGAAAGTAGTGTCACTCTGAAGTTATCTCAAGACAAGGTGTTTGTAACTAGCTTAGGCGGAGCTTACAATGTTTGTTTGCAATGGGAACTAAACACCTGGTGCTTCCACACTGGTTTCCTCTCTGAGCTCGTCAACTGACCCTTGAAGAAAGGAGATGGAGCCTTTAGCTAATAGATTCCATCCTCTACTGTTAAATTGCCCACTTCATTTTGGTAATGCAATGGAATTAACTCAGAGGATCCAGAGGAAGGGGCTACACTTTGTTATCTTGCAATGAACAGAGCCCACAGGTAAGTGTCCACCCCAGGAGGGGCTGAAATCAGCAGACAGGCTCAGAATCAGAACACCCATGTCTGTTCCCATGTGTGTAACATGGACACAACAAGCATTCGCATGCTGGTTGTCGAGGGATGGACTGACACATCGCTGAACTGCAGCAATGATGCTGACTTCACAGGTAAGGAGGCTGAACTCCCACAAGACCCAGCACCTCACCCATCAGATCAGCCATGCCTATGATGCTTTCCCTGCTGCACCAGATTTTGGGGAGAACATGGGAGGGGGAGATTAATTATCCAAGGGAATAGGAGGCCACGACACATTCCTCCACTTTCCCACATCTTCTGGGAATCCTTGACCTGCACCAGGGCTTTCAGTTTCTATAGCTCTGATTAGAAAGTCATGTTGGCAGGCAGAAACACTAAGGGAGCCCCAAGACACAGTCCTGGGGGCTTCTCTTAACAAAGCCCCAGGAGGGATAGCATCACCTTCTTGGGGGCTCGTTAGGCGGCTGCTAAAGAAAACATCTTCACCTCATCTCCCATCTGGGACTTCCCCTTCCCCCGAGGCCCATGGAAAATCTGGACAGCAGGTTTATCTCTGATCAGATAATCTGAGTTGACATCTACTTGTCCCCATCAAGAGACCAAGGAGTCCCTGCCCACCTTACATCCAGCACTTATTCCTCCACCTCCTTTAAATGTTTCCAGTCCGTGAAGTTGACTTCCTCTCTGTCCAGGATGTCTTCTGGAACCAGTCATCCTCACACAGATGCTCTTCTCTAAAATTCTGCAGATGTCTGAGCCGCCCTCTTATTTAAGGCATGTTAAGTATTCGTTTGCCATAAGGCAAGTTACTTTTTAAATAGCAATTTAAAAATGAATTTCTTAAATTTATTGTAAAAAGGAATCTAACACATATTCTGTCCTCAGTTTAGAAAAGCAGGGGGCATGAACTTTATGGAGAAATGACATGGACACAAAATAAACAGTCACATGTCAAACAATAATGTCTGGTAGGAGTTTGGGAGGGAGCAGGAGAGATCTGTTTCAGAGAGGAAAAATTTCAAGTCATTTTGAGTCAATTCTACTACCAGCATTTAAGCCGATTCTTGAAATGTAGTTGGAGGGAAGCTCTGCAAGTAGGAAAAAAAAAAAAAAAAGGCAGCACAGGCAGAGACATGGAAAAATCACAGGATTTTAATCTAGTGTTGTTGCTAAAACTGGCCCAAGGGGGAGAATGTGGAGTGTTAACTATGCTTTAAAGTTAAAGAGCTCTTATCTGGCTCCATCGATGTGTCCATTGGCAAAGTATCCAGCGATTGGCAATTTCATCAATGTTCATCAGGCCTGAGGATGATTTCTGCCTTCCCCTGATTCACCTGTTCCTAGAAGTCTAAAGCCATCTTGGAGATCACCCCATCCAAGTTCTCTTTCTTGGTCTGCCCACTGCAGCTTCCCAATGGCCTTAACACACACAAGAGAGACTGCAGAGTGTCGTCCCAGGCACTTGGTCCTCTGGGAAAGCCTCTGGCTAAGGGCAGTGCCATCTCCCCAGCTCCACCCAGAAAGGCAAATTACCTTCCCAAAGAAACCCGTTGGACTGCAGGAAAATTCACCCTGACTCTGAAGACTGGGATAGAAGTGCATGTCCCTGACTGCAGTCGGCTGCCGCTCCCACCCTCTGATGACTCTTGTAACTTCTTCCACCCCCCAGAAATGCCAACTTAATGAGTGGCTTCCCATGACAGAAACCCCATTGGCACCAAGGTCTATGTGCTACCAACAAAATCAGCGCTCTTGCTGGAAGGCCTTGGAACCAGCCTTTCGTCTTTAGTGCTTCCTGGGTAAGTCCAGTGATTATGGGCACTGAGAATTTAATAGGGGGTCAGCCACAACATCTAGCGATAACTTTAATGTCTGTGACTTCTCTGTATGTCAACTTTTAAACCCTTGAAGATTATGCCTTAAACTTGAAGGAACACCAGGAAAGAGCTTGTGGCTACTGGCCCCCATTCAGTGGTGTGGTAGTTAGGTTGGGTGCTTTGAAAAATGCTTAAGTCTGGTCTCCCCTTCATCAGACAGCGGCGGGGAGGGGGGGAGTGTCCAGGCATCACGGTTTTACAGACTCATATTCTAATGTGTAACCAAGTTTGCTACTCACCACGACACTCTTGGTTTCCAGTTGGTGTGTCTCTGCCTCTGCCTCTCTAGTCCATGCTAATTGGCAGCTGTAAAATAGTGTTGACCACCTGTGCCCTTCCATTTTCTGATTCCAGTCTCTTCTATGCCAAGAAGTTACATTACTCTCTCTTAAATCATATTTATTTTAGGGTGTTTTTTTTTAAAGATTTATTTTATTTTTATTGGAAAGGCGGATATACAAAGAGGAGAGACAGAGAGGAAGATCCTCCGGTTGTTTTTTTTTTTTTTTTTATTGGAAAGGCAGATTTACAGAAAGAGGCAGAGATAGAAAGATCTTATACCTGCTGATTTACTTCCCAAGTGGCCACAATGGCCAGAGTTGAGCCAATCCAAAGCCAGGGACCAGGAGCTTCTTCCAGGTATCCCACACAGGTGCAGAATCCCAAGGCTTTATGAAGTCCTTTGCTGCTTTACCAGGCCACAAGCAGGGAGCTGGATGGGAAGCAGAGTGCCCAGGATATGAAAACTGCACCCGTAGGCAAGGATTTAGGCATTAGGCTATTTCACTGGGCCCCATATTTTATTTTTAATTGACATTACAAAAAGCATACATTTTATAGATTGCAATGTGATATTTCAATTCATGTTTAAAATATGTAATGCCTATATCAGGGTAATTCCCATATCTGTTACCTTCAGCATTAATCATTTTTTGTGTTGTAAGCATTCAAAATTTTCCCATACTACCATTTTGAAAACATGAGTATATCAGAAAGTATGTAGAAAATGCAATTAAAAGCTGAGCTCATTTTTGTGCCCCCAAAATTTGAAAATTCACACATACAAGGGGTCTTCAAAAAGTTTTTTTAATTGGCGTTATGACAAACTTACGTTTCAATTAGCAGTAATCGTGCCATAGATAAAGCTCATTGGCTATGATAACTGTCACTGTGCAAAGCTCTAACTTATTTTTTAAATCCGTGTTTCCACAGACTTTCTGAAGAAACTTTTGTACACTCCAGTGTCTGTCTCTGCCGTCACCTTTCTAACCTCCTAACTGTAGCTTTGTGTATGTACCAACCTCCCTACCACAACAGTCCTTTCCGTCTTTAAACTCATTTTTATCTATTTTGAGAGTGATTGAGAGAGCTCCCATCTGCTGTCGCCACCCCCCCCCCCAAAAAAAAATCCATATGGCTGGGATCAAAGCAAGAGCTGGCAAAGCAATCCAGGTCTCGTTCGTGGGAGATAGGAGCCCAGTCGCCTGGGCCATCGCTGCTGCTTCCCGCGGTTTGTATTGGCAAGCTGGAATGCAGAGTTGAAGCCAGCGTGGCACGTCTTACCTACTACACACCCATTCGCTACCTTGCCCTTAGCGAAATTCTAATCCCCTCTTATTCTAGGGGCAATAGAGACATCCATGATGTTTATGCGGAGTTAATATAAAATCTAAAAGAGCCGGTTTCATCTGGCTTTCTCTGTACCCACTTGCTTTCTTGGAAGATGGCTCTTAGATGGCTTCTCCTAGGTCAGTCCTACCAGAGTCAGAAACGAGCGACAGACTCATGGCCAAGCCTCAGAGAATCTGCCTGCGTGGAGCAGCCAGCGCGAGCCATGCCTGGGACTCCAGATTGGATTCTAGGGAGAGGGAGCAGACAGTGCAAATAAAACAAAACAGTTCACTGGCACTGTTACACAAAGTCCAGAGTAACAGTTTAATGACAACAACAAAACAAAGAACTGGCGTCGGAGTGCTCCTTTAGGCAGGGTTCAGGTTCCTGGCTTTGAGCTGGTGTTTCTGATCACAATCCTGAGTACAATTTCTCTGATTCTTACACCTTCCCCTAATCTTTGTTATTTCTAGAAGCCTTTTCGCTTGAGTGATGGCTTGACTATTTTCTAGTTTCACTGAAAATATTAATTTTTCCATATTGGAGCTTGACTGTTGGGCTGAGCTGGCTCTTCACAGAAAAATGAGGAAATTCCATCTAAATCTTACTACAAACAAAATGCTTGCTTTTTCCTTAGTTTCTGCAGCATTCTGATCCTTTGGGTTAGGAGACAATGAGAGGGTGGGAATGGCGGTTGCATTGGGCATTTGAACACAGGGCGAAGACTTTGAGGTGATAGAAACCTCCATGAGTCAAGCACAAAAAGCCAAGTGGAAAAATAGTCACCCAAACATCCGTAAGTTCACACGGCCCTTTGAACACAAACACCTGAAAATGTGTGTGTTGAGTCTGTGAGTGAGACAGCTAACACCCCCTATCCCGGAATGTTTCCTTGCAGGAAGAGCTCATGGGACCAGAAGCCAGAGCCAACAGCTCAGCTCTCACAGAGTTCATCCTCCTGGGCCTAGTGGAACCTGGAAAGCTGGAGTCTCTGCTCTTTGTTCTCTTCCTCCTGATCTACCTGGTCACAGTGGGGGGCAACCTCAGCATCCTGGCTGCCATCCTGGTAGAGCCCAAGCTCCAGACCCCCATGTACTTCTTCCTGGGCAACCTGTCCGTGCTCGATGTCAGCTGCATCAGTGTCACCGTCCCTCCAATGCTGGGCCGCCTTGTATCCCACAAGCGTACAATTTCCTATGATGCCTGCCTCTCCCAGCTCTTCTTCTTCCACTTTCTGGCTGGTGTGGACTGCTTCCTGTTGACAGCTATGGCCTATGACCGGTTCCTGGCCATCTGTCGTCCCCTCACCTACAGCACACACATGAGCCAGACTGTCCAGAGGACACTGGTGGCTGTGTCCTGGACCTGCGCCTTCTCCAATGCACTGATGCACACTATAGTTCTATCCACCCTAAACTTCTGTGGCCCCAATGTGATCAATCACTTCTACTGCGACCTCCCACAGCTCTTCCAGCTCTCCTGCTCCAGCACCCAACTCAACGAGCACCTGCTCTTTAGTATGTGTATCTTCATGGCAGGTGCACCTGTGGTTCTCATCATCACCTCCTACCTAAATGTGGCAGTTGCAGTTCTGCAAATCCGTTCTGCTGAGGGCAGGAAGAAGGCCTTCTCCACCTGCGGCTCTCACCTCACTGTGGTTTGCCTCTTCTATGGGACAGGCATCTTCAATTATGCTCGCTTTGGCTCAGAGGTGGCTTCCGACAAGGACAAAGGGGTTGGGATTTTCAACACAGTCATCAACCCATTGCTGAACCCGCTGATCTACAGCCTCAGGAACTCTGACATTCAGGCCACTCTGAGGAGAGCACTCACAGGGAGACAGTGATAGATGCTTCCTTTTGCATCTTTCCAATGGAGGAAGATTTCTCATGAAGGCAGTGACTAGTTCGGGGAGGGGAGTGGGCAGCAGAGAACCTGTAATCATTTTTCCTATATTCTTTTTTTAAAAAAGATTTTTTTTGTTTATTTGTATTGGAAAGTCAGATATACAGAGAGGAGGAGAGACAGAGAAGATCTTCCATCTGCTGATTCATTCCCCAAGTGAGTGCAACAGCTGGTGCTGAGCCGATCCTAAGCCAGGAGCCCAGAGCTTCTTTCAGGTCTCCCACTCGGGTGCAGAGTCCCAAGGCTTTGGTCCATCCTCAACTGCTTTCCCAGGCCACAAGCAGGGAGCTGGACGGGAAGCAGGGTGGCCAGGAGATGAACCAGTGTCCATATGGGATACCGGCGCATGCAAGGTATGTGAGGACTTAAGCCACTAGGCTACTGTGCTGGGCCCCATTTTCCTATATTCTGAGTCTTGAAGGCAAGTATGACGTATTTGTCCTACAAGAAACCCCTATATAATCCATTCATTTATTCACTCAGAAATGTTTTTGATGGTTTCTTTGATTCAGGAAGTCTCCCAGCACACTGGTGGTACAAAACAAAAGTTCTAGGCAACTCACATGCTACACAAGTAGGGAAGTAAACCAGCAAGTGATTGTTCTGTGACAATGACAAGTACTATAAGAAAGGCAAAAACTTAGGTTTGCCAAGTCAGTACTGCAGAGCAAGCTCCCTGGGGAGTGGCTACTTTGTGTCCCCTTTCTAGATGCGGGGTGTCATTGGCCACCCCGTTTGCCTGAGAGCCAGTGTCGCGTTGGGAAGGGCCGTATGCTTAATCCCAGACTAGTTCCTGAAAACATCAGGGCAATGCTTCCCTCTGGTGTGCATGTGAGAGTCCTTCCAGACCAAAGGGTGTGAACTTTATTTTTAAAAATTATGTATTTGGGCCCAGCGCGATGGCGCAGTGGTTAAGGTCCTCACCTTGCACACCCGGGATCCCATATGGGCGCTGGTTCTAATCCCGGCCACCCTGCTTCCCATCCAGCTCCCTGCCTGTGGCCCAGGAAAACAGTCGAGGACGGCCCAAAGCCTTGGGACCCTGCACCCATGTGGGAGACCTGGGAGAGGCTCCTGGCTTCGGATTGGCATAGCATCGGCCGTTGCGCTCACTTGGGGAGTGAATCAGCAGATGGAAGATCTTCCTCTCTGTCTCTCCTCTCTGTATTTCCACCTTTCCAATAAAAATAAAATAAATCTTTTTAAAGAAAGATTTTTAAAAATTCTGTATTTGTATTTGAAAAGCAGAGTTATAAGAGAAGGAGCGAAACAGAGATCTCTCATTCACGGCTTCACTCCTCAGATGACTACAGCAGCCAGAAACGGACCAGGCTGTTGGGAGTTGGGCACTTGAGAGATGATCTGGGTGCAGGAATCCGAACACCATCTTCCATTGCTTGGGCCATCTTCCATTACTTCCCCCGACACATTCCAGAGTTGAATGGGAAGTGGAGCAGCTGAGTCACGAACCAGCACCCATATGGGATGCCGCCATTGCAGATGGAGACTTAATCTAAGATGATACAACACTGGTCCCGGAAAATTCATTTTTAAACCATGACTGTGATACCATGGATTGTTTTATTCGGCTGTTTGCTTTTCACCTTTAAGACAATTAGCCTCTCCTCTCCACTCCCACAAAAGATTGTGGAATGTTTAGGAGAAAGAGCCACTAAATCAAAGAATCCTTCATGTATGTCCTGCATCTTAACGTCAGAAGGGATCCATCTCCTGCCCTGTCCTCCTCACTTACATGATGTCACTTCCATCACACACATGGCAAAGCCTTTGAAAGAGGAAGTGTCTTCCCCAGGGCTGCCTGCCCTCCGAGAGCAGTGTGCTTCTTCGATGAGCGCACAGGTTGTGCTTCTGTTGGGATTTCCCTCAGTGTGTCCTTAAGTGCAAATATAGATGGTTGTAAAGTATTCACCAGTGTCAGATCTGGTAGTGGAAATGCTCAGGCATTATTTTGCCAAGCACAAAAGCAAGACTCAGGGCCTCTTCCCTGCACCCTAAATCCGATGGTTGAGTGAATCTTTCTTCAAAACGTCACATCTGTTCCTCTGAGACGTTTGCGTGTATGACTGCTCATGTTGGTAGAACCATCCTGTTTTGTGATCTTTGTAATAGAATGCTTTACATGGCATAGATGTTCTGTCTTGTGTGTTTTAAGTGTGGTATAATATCTCACTAAATTAATCAATTCTAACTCATTTAACCAAATCGCTATTGATGCAACTTGGATTTTTTTTTCCAGTGTGGCAATAGTAAATAATGTAGGGACGCATACCCTTACAAAGCTGCTTTTCCAAAGCTATGTCGTTATACAAAACATTCCATTACAGAACTGTGTCAGATCAAAGAAAACTTCAACATAAATTTTGAGGTCCTTAAACACATCTACACACACACACACATACACGTTTGCATTACTTTATGCACTCACTGAGTTGTCATTTGTTATGTTTATCCCCATTGCTTTTATTAAGGATTATAAATAAAAATAAATAAATAAATATCTTTGAGAGGGTACCATAGGGAGTTTATATAAATCGATGTATCATGGGGAGAGGGTTCGGGGAGGAGTGGGAGACATGCTTCCCAGGGCTGCTCCCAGTACCAGCTGCCTTAGTTTGGTTCATACCAAAGCAAAGCTTGAGACAAGACTGTGTGCATGCGGTTTAATCTGGAAATTGTGAGAGCAAGTATCAGCCTGCTGCTTTAGCAGGTGGCCCAGGACAAGACTGATCTATGAAGAGTGGGACACAAAAGGCAGCTAAGTCCCTTACTGAAGTGTGAATTGCTGAAGTCTTCCTGTGCAGAGTAAACAGAATGCCTCCTGGGACAGTGTGAAGAGAAGTGGAGCCTTCACCCCCTGGATCCCATTCCACACTGAGGGGTTGCCATCTTGACTTGAGTCATCTGCCAGAATCAACTTCCCCTTATTCACAATAGCAGAGGATCCCGGGAAAGACGCTATACCTTGTACATTACAAAAACCCACAGGGAAATGTCCACTTCAGTCACTGCTGAAACCAGAAGACAGACCCAGAGTCAATGGCAGTGTCTGCCACCACCTACTAGAAAGAGTCTGGCTTGCTTGGCATGTCATCACAGACACAGAAGAACCCGTCAGTGTGATTGACAGGTAGACTGATATATTGTTGAACCTAGGCTAACAGCCTAAAGATTCTTACTAAAGTGCTCACAGCCATTCTTTCTGGTGGAGTATATGCTCACTTCACAGACAAGGACACTGATACCCCAGTGGGTTTGCTAGCTCACCCACCAGAAGAGCATTTCTGTCCAGAATGTTTTTCCTGATGCAATCAACTTCCCAGGCAGTAGACAGATTCCTCTCTGGGAGAAGGAAAGTTGGGGTGGTAGATATTCATGAGAATAGGACCTAGAGGAAGACATTCCTTAACTCTCCCATATCTTGTGTTCACTAATTTATGACCTTCACAATAACTCCCCATTATTACAGGCCTGACTTTAAAAACAACAACAAAAAAAAAAAAAAAAATGGGACCCCAGCAAGATGGCTCAGTTAGCTAATCCTCCACTTCCAAGCGCCAGGATCGCATATAGGCACTGGTTGGTATCCCGCCTGTTCCATTTCCCATCCAGCTTCCTACTTGTGGCCTGGGAAAGCAGTAGAGGATGGTCCAAAGCCTTAGACCCTGCACTCATTTGGGGAGTAAACCAGCAAGTGGAAGATCTTTCTCTCTCTCCTTCTCTCTGTAAATCTGCCTTCCAACTCAAAATAAATAAATAAGTAAATAAATCTTTTTAAAAAGAAAATCATGTTGGCTGCTGGTGCCATGGCATAGCACACTAAGCCTCTGCCTGTGACACCAGCATCCAATATGGGTGCTTGTTCCTGTCTGCTCCACTTCTCATCCAGCTTCCTGCTTGTGGCCTGGGAAAGCAGCAGAAGGATGGCCCAAGTCCTTGGAACCCTGTACCTGTGTGGGAGACCAGGAAGGAGTTTCTGGCTTCTGGCTTTAGTTCTACTCAGCTCCGGCCATTGTGGCCACTTGGAGTAAACCAGCAGATTGAAGATTCTCTGTCTCTGTCTTTTTGAAATTCTACCTTTCAAATTTTTTTAAATCTTAAAAAAAAGGGGGGGAAAGAAAGAAATCCATGTTGGTCGGCAGGTTCCCACAAATCTTTGTCACAACACAGCTTTCCTACTACTGCTTTCCAGATCACCAGGAGATCCCCAAGACACAGTCCTGGGGGTTCCTTCTAACAAAGCCCCGGGAGGGACAGCATCACCTTCCTCAGGATTCATTAGGCAGCTGCTAAAGAAAACATTTCCATGCCACCTCCCATCTGGGGTTTTCCATTCCCCCGCAGGCCCATGGGAAGTTGGAAGTGGGTTTATCTCTGCTCAGATACCCTGAGTTGACATCGAAGGAAGGAAACCACTCCATGAAGAAGCCCCCATCTAGTCTGCAACTGCACCTGCCACTTCTTAGGGGGCTTAAAGGAGAGGGAGCCACAGTGACGCCATCATTAAAACAGAGCATTAGATCATTGGCCTGTACCGCTGCCCACAGAGCCAGGGCTGGGGCCATCTAAGTACCAGGCTTTGGGGCCATCTGTGTGGAGAACCAGCAACATTTTCTTTCCCTAACCTCTCTCCCCATCCCTCACTTCCTTCCTGGGCTGGCTAATATCCGAGTCCTCCAGAGAAGACTGCAATGAAGATAGCAGCTTGGCCTGCCCTGACTTAGGCCCCTTATTTAGCCCCCTCGGTGCTCTCTGGGTAGACGACTGGTCTCCTAAGCTTCTCATCTTCCTTCTTAGAGACCTCACCTTCCATGTGCATTCCGAGGTGAGTACACTCAGAGACCCATTCTCTGCTCTTGCAAAACAAGGTGCTGCATGGCCATCATCTCCAACATGCCTATATCCAGATGTCCCAGAAAGGGAGTATCCATTTGAGAAAAGATGCTGAGACTGTAACCCACAAGTCCCGGCTCCTTTTTTGGTCCCTTCTGCCCAAGTCTCTCTCTCTCTCTCCTTTCGGATGCGGCCTGCTCTGTCACCTTCAGGAGTGACTAGGAAGGGACTTACCAAGCCCGGTTCTTGACTCTCTCTCCATTGGAGGCATTGTTGAACATTTTCATTGTTGGGAACATAAGGAGTTTGCGTTTCCAGAGTAGGAGGAATCACAGCTCAGTGAAAAGAGCCTCAGAGTGGCTGACTAGGAGGGCTTCTCTTGTGCTCTGGGACAACCCTGTCACACTCTGGATGTCTCTGGGGGAGTCAGATGGCATCCCAGGCTCCCATCACACTTAGCATGTTGCCCTTCTGGCCATCAGGATTAGCCTCAGGCGCTTCTCCTCCTGTCTGTGAGTTACTTGTCTATGGCACCAACCTCCTAAGGGTCTTATGGTTTTGTTGCCATTTACATGAAATCTGTCTGCATTGCACTTGTCCCTCAAGAGACAAAAGACATCTTCAGCACTTGCACTTTGCATCATCAGCACCTCACCATCCAACTCCTTTTCGTCATACTAACCCAAGGCCTCCATTTTCTACTTTTCTGTGTTCACAAGGTCTCCCAGGACCAGTCAGTCTAGCTCACACTGACTGCTCTTCCTCAAAGTCCTGCAGATGTTTGAATCACCCACTTATTTAAAAAATATTAAGGAGTGGTTATGTAAAGTATTATGATAAGTATGACTACTAAAAAATGAATCAAACTTCTGTCGTCAAATTACAGAGAGCAAAGATCTCTCTAGAGAAGGAACTCCCAACAAATAATGTATCCTGGGGGTTTGGGAGGAGGAGGAGAAAAGAGGGATGGGAGATAGAAAGGGAAGGAAGGGAGGAGATCTATTTTAGACAGGAAGGTTTCGGAGAAGAAATTGATTCAGCTGCCAGCATTTGAACCAAGTCTTGAAATTGACAGGCATGTGGAGTTGGAGGGAAGCTATTGCAAGTAGCAAAAAAGCAGTGTGAGCAAAGAGGTAAAAAAAAAAAAAATCACAGGGCTGCAGTCTGACGATGTTGTTAAAAGGGACCCCAAGAGGGAGAATGGGGAGCACTAACCATACTTTATATACGTGTGAACTCATCTATCGCCATTGATTTGTTCATTTGCAAAGCTTCCATCAGTTACCGATTTCATCAATACCAACCAGGCCCAAGGAGGACCTCTTCCTGCTATTAAATCACATGGTTCTTGGATTTAATGATGTCTTAGAGATCACCACATCCGAGTTCTCCTCTAGTTGGTGTCCTTATTGCAATACCCAATGCCCTAAACACACAAGACACACGAATTCTGCGGTACAAGTGCCTTCAAGCACAAGCACACTAGGATTTTACTAGATGAGAGATTGTTAGTTTGTATTCTGGGCTGTGGCCCCTCGTCCTGGGTTCTAACATCACAACCCAGGCTCTACGTCTCTGATTCCTGTCATACCTTCATTTGCTCTTAACCGTTTCTAGAATGCTTCACACCTGAGTTATATTTTTAACTGCTTTCTTGCTTCTCTGAAAATAGAAATGTATCTTTCTTGAAGTCTGCTGATTGGATAGAACTGATTCCTCAGAGGAAAATGTAGGAAATTACATATAAATCTCACTGCATGCAAACAGAAAGTCTACTTTCATCTTAATTCATTTCCTTAAGTATTCTATACCTTGTAGCTAGGAGACAATTAGAGGGCTGGCACAGTGATGGCACTGGGAAGTTAGCTAAGAGCAGGATGAAGGCATTGAGATCATAGAAGAGATCAACAAGAGAGATTTGGTCTGAGTGTGGGAAAACATTCATGAGAATACAGGGACTTCACAATGGGACACAGTGATTGAAGCATTTAAGTTCTTTCATTGAATATGTGGGCTGACACCTCCTCTTCTGGAACATTTCCTTGCAGGAAGAGCTCATGGGACCAGAAGCCAGAGCCAACAGCTCAGCTCTCACAGAGTTCATCCTCCTGGGCCTAGTGGAACCTGGAAAGCTGGAGTCTCTACTCTTTGTTCTTTTCCTCCTGATCTACCTGGTCACAGTCGGGGGCAACCTCAGCATCCTGGCTGCCATCCTGGTAGAGCCCAAGCTCCACACCCCCATGTACTTCTTCCTGGGCAACCTGTCTGTGCTCGATGTCAGCTGCATCAGCGTCACTGTCCCTCCAATGCTGGGCCGCCTTGTGTCCCACAAGCGTACAATTTCCTATGATGCCTGCCTCTCCCAGCTCTTCTTCTTCGACCTGCTGGCTGGTGTGGACTGCTTCCTGTTGACAGCTATGGCTTATGACCGATTCCTGGCCATCTGTCATCCCCTCACCTATAGCACTCGAATGAGCCAGACTGTCCAGAGGACACTGGTGGCTGTGTCCTGGACCTGTGCCTTCTCCAATGCACTGATGCACACTGTGGCCCTATCCACCCTGAACTTCTGTGGCCCCAATGTGATCAATCACTTCTACTGCGACCTCCCACAGCTCTTCCAGCTCTCCTGTTCCAGCACCCAACTCAACGAGTTGCTGCTCTTTGCTGTGGGTTTCATCATGGCGGGTACCCCCATGGTTCTCATCATCACCTCCTACCTAAATGTGGCAGCTGCGGTCCTGCGCATCCGTTCTGCCGAGGGCAGGAAGAAGACCTTCTCCACCTGCGGCTCTCACCTCACTGTGGTTTGCCTCTTCTATGGGACAGGCATCTTCAACTACATGCGACTTGGCTCAGAGGTGGCTTCCGACAAGGACAAAGGGGTTGGGATTTTCAACACAGTCATCAATCCATTGCTGAACCCACTGATCTACAGCCTCAGGAACTCTGACATTCAGGCCATCATAAAGAGGGCCTTTTTGGGCCAGCAATCATCTACCCGATAGGTGACAGAGTTCCTCTTTTCATGCCTTCTCTGGAAGGAATTTTCCCATGAAGATAATAACTGTTTCAAAAATGAGCTATAATCATTCTCCTGTATTCTAATGCTGGAAGGTCAATATTGGGCATGTATTATCTGAGAAAATCTTATCTCATTCATTAATTTGTTCATTCAATAAATGTTTATCAATCATTCCTGTGATCCAAGTATTCTTCTAGGTGGACAACATGCACAATGGTCTCTACACTCATGCAGCGCACATGCAATGCAGGTAGGCAGAGGGAGTGCGCAGTGGTTAGTGCTCCATGTTCCTGCTCAGCTGTGTTAACCTTCCCCAGGGCTGCCTGCCCTCCAAGAGCAGTGTGCTTCTTTGACAAGCGCACAAGTTGTGCTTTGTTAGGATTTTTCTCAATGTGTCCATAAGTGCAAATATGGATGTTTCAAAGTATTCATGAGTGTCAGACCCGGTAGCAGAAGCATGCAGGTATTATTTTGTCAAGTAGAAAAGGAAAGCCCAGCGTCTCTTCCCTGCACCCCAAATCCTACTACTTATGTGAACCTCCTTGGGAAGTCCACATTTGTCCCTCCAGGGATACTTTGCATCTGTGCTATAAACACTTCATGTCAGAAGAACAATCCTGTTTTGTTGTTGTTGTTGTTGATGATGATGATGATGATGATTTCTTTAAAAAATATTTATTTATTTCAAAGTCAGAGTAATACAGAGATATCTTCTATCCACTAATTTTCTGTCAATAGCCACAGCGATCAGAACTGGCCTGATCCAAAGCCAGGAGCTTCTTCCACGTTTCTCATGTGGGTGCAGAGCCCAGGTTCCTGGCCATCTTCTGCTGCTCTCCCAGGTGCATTAGCAGGGAGCTGGATAGGAAGTGGAGCAGCTGGGATTCAAATGAGCACCCATCGTGGATGCCAGCTCACAGGTGATGGCTTTACCCGCTATGCCACAGCCCAGACACCTGTTTTGTACTCTCATTTTCCCTACTCTCAGTGTAATACAATGTTTTACAAGTCAAAGACTAGTGCTTGCTTTGTGTATTTTGAGTGTGGTTATTATAATATGCCATTTAGTATAAAAATTGATGACTTATTTACCAAAACCTCCACTGAAACAATTTAACTTGCTGTCAATTGCTTTGCACCAGTGGATAATGTTATAATGAGCATTTTTATAAGGATGTTGTCATAAATGTGTCTTTTTACAGTCTTAAAGTTGAAACACTGCAGTGTTTCATTAAATATTTTCAGCTTTATGAAAGTAACATTGTTAAAAACTGTTTCCAGGTCTGATGTCCAATCTGCTGTGACGCCTCACAGTTGCCGACTTGTGCACGGGGTGAGAGTAGTTCAGCAAGTTTGCTTTTACATTTTTTAAATGTATTTATTTATTTCAGCAGCACAGAGTGTTCCCCTATGCTGGTTTATCCTCCAAATGCCAAAACCAACTGAGTTAAAGCCCTGAAGCCAGGAGACAGCGACCCAACCCAGGTCTCCCAGGTGGGTGGCAAGACCCAATTGTGTGAACTACCAGCACAGCCTTTTCAAACAAGTGCATTAGCAGGAAGCTCTGTTCCTCATAACACTGAACAGCAGAGCAGCTGAGAATTCAAGTCCAACCTGTATGAAGGTCTAAGTTAATCTACCAGACATCAACATTCATCTGCCTAGGTGAAGGAAATCCAAAACAAGGAATAGAGAATAAAGATATTCATCTCCAGTTATGGATAAGGGGCCACAGTGGGAAATCAATCTTGTTCCACTGGACTTATACCTAAGTCTTTCCAGCTTAGAACTGGCCTCCACATGGGAGGCAATTCTGAATTACAGGATGCTTACTCAATCTGTCTTGAAAAGAATGAAGTGAACTCATTTTAAGGACAATGGCAAATGGAAGTCCCTCATGACAGCATGTGAGTTGGAGAAAATGGGAAGCTAGTGTTGCATTGCAAGGACCGAAGGCCTTCAATCCAAGGTATTGTCGCCTTTCTAAAGGCATTAGCTGTCTCCAGGACATGGCTCTACCACCAAATACTTCATCCCTGCCTGGAGGTGGTCGAGGGATATTATTAAATATAAAGAAATGAAACTCTGGATGTGCTCCACAACCGTCACGGCAAACACCAAGAACAGCTGCACTCCTAAGTGAAGCCCTACGCCTGTGTAGGCTGTAGCAGATACACACAAAACACCCGCATCAGGTACAATGGAACTGATGGACACAAGAGCTACACACTGCTCACCCGTGCTTTAACTTCAAATGTATCTTCTCATTTTAAGTTGTTTGTGGATATTTTTTCCCAAAAGAACATAGACCACCACCATACAATTGAGATCTTTAATGACTATACATATTTTCATAGATCTATTTTTCAATTGGAAAGGGAAATCCTACAGACAGGAGAAGGAAAAGAGAAATCTTTCATCCGCTGGCTCACTCCCCGAATGACCACAATGGCCAGAGCTGAAGCAATCTGAAGCCAAGGACCAGTAACTTCTGAGTTTCACACCCGAGTTCAGGGGCCCAAGTGCTTGAGCCATCCTTCGCTACTTTCCCAGTCCATGGTATGGGCTGGATGAGGAGTGGAGCAGCCAGGAGTAGAACCACCACCCATAGGGGATGTCAGCACTACACGGCAGAGGATTAGCCAGTTGAGCAACCACATTGGCTCCATTAAAAATATTTTTGAATTATAACTTTACTGTGAGAAGTGTTGACTGCACTGACAGTTTCAGGAGTCAGTGGCCCCAAGAGAAAGAACCTTGGCCCCTGAGAAGTCTGCCCAGGGCCTGCTTCATGTCCTTGTTCCTCAGGCTATAGATGAATGGGTTCAGCAGGGGAGTGACCACCGTGTACATGACAGCAGCCGCTGTGTCCTCTTCCACTGAGTTGGAAGAAGAGGATGAGGGACACAGGTAAGCCCTGATCACTGTCCCAAAAAACAGAGCCACAACAGCCAGGTGGGACCCACAGGTGGAGAAAGCCTTGCGCTTCCCCTGGGCAGAGGGGACTCTGAGGATGGTGGCTACGATGCGGCTGTAAGAGGCCAGGATGAGCAGAAATGGGATTAGGATGACAGCACCCCCCAAGAAGAGAAGCACCAGTTCGTTGGCCCGGGTGTCAGAGCAAGCCACCTTCATCAGTGGCCCCAGGTCACAGAAGAAGTCAGGAACGACCTTTGTGGTGCAGAAGGATAGCCGGGAAATGAGAGAGGTATGGGTCGTGGCCACGAGTGTGGTGAGGACCCAGCAGGTTGTCACCAGGAGCACGCAGCGTCGCAGGCTCATGATCACCTTGTAGTGTAGAGGATGGCAAATGGCCACGTAGCGGTCATAGGCCATCGTGGCCAGCAGGAAGATGTCCATGTCCCCAAATGTAAGGAAGAAGTAGAGCTGAGCCAGGCACCCTGCGTAAGAGATGGCCCTGCTGTGGGTGTGGATGCTCGCCAGGGCCTTGGGCACGGTGGTGGAGATGAAGAGGATGTCTGTCCAGGACAAGCTGGCAAGGAAGAAGTACATGGGAGTGTGGAGGCGCTCATCGGTGCTGATGGCCAGGACAATGAGCAGGTTCCCCGCCACGGTGACCACGTACATCCACAGAAACAGCAGGAAGAGGACACGCTGCTGTGCCGGCCGCTCCGAGAGGCCCCAGAGGAGGAACTCAAAGAGGCCAGTCCTGTTCTCTCTCTCCATGGGCCTGGGGTCACAGCAGAAAATCTAAGGTGAGCAGTATGAAACTCTGGGTCAGTGCTTCTCTTTGGGTCTGTTTTGACCACCTGTCATGATGTAGTAAATTTCTATGGAAGCCCACTGAACACATCAGGCTAAGAAGGATGGGAGATGCAATTTAAGAGGATGCAAATGTATTATTTCTTGCCAGAGATCTCAACATTCCTTTCCATCCGAGATATCATTAGCTGAACTCACTGTTTCTTCAGCAGTACTCACTAGGAAATCAAAAATCTTTAATTTATTCCTTCTGCAGAAATTAGAGACCAATTCTGCACCTGATACAGTGCCAGGCAAGCAATACCGTGTGAGCCTTAGCTTCAGAGAGTGTCAAGTCCAAAGGGATTGACAAAACTGCATCTATTATAGTCTAACAAAATTTTTATTCAGATTTCCCCACCTACTCAAATCGCATTCAGATCCCAGGCAAGATATGTTCTGATCCATTTTGTGCTCAAAAGTCAGTTTTCAGAAGATACAAGTTACTATCATCCAGTCTTCTACAAACCAATATTCAAGCAATCCAACACACAAATTCATCAAGATCCACTGTCGACAGACTTCTCCTCTGGGTGAAACAGCAAAGAAGAAATTGTGATCTCAGAATGTGAGAAGCTGGGAAGCGAAGGCCAGCCTGGTCAGACACAGGATCGAAATACAGTGAGAACAGGAATGCTGCTCTACACTTCTGTGCAGCAGGCTGACTGTAGTTGGCAGCAATTTAACTCACATATTGTGTAACAAACTGATAAAGAGGAGATCGAACTTTGAAGTTCCCCAGGAAACGGAAATATTCAAGGAGATGGAAAGGCCAGTTACCTCACTGGATCCTCACACATCATACACACTTAGAGTCCTCACCAGTGTACCCCACACGTATTACAATTAATAAGGGCCAGTTAGAGTTGGAATGAGGAAACAGGCATGGGGGAGTAGCAGGTTAAACGGCTGCTCATGTCTCCCATATCCCAGTTCTGGCTACTGCACTTCTGAACCTGCTTCCTGTTAATCATTGGAGGCCTCACATTACGGCCAAAACACTTAGGTCCCTGCCACCTGTCTGGGAGACCCTGATAGAATTTCAGACTCCTGGCTTGGGCTTGATCCAGCTGTGGCCATTGCAATCATTTGAGGAGTGATCCAGAGGTTGGAAGATCTCTCTTTTTGTATCTCTTGCTCTCTGTCACTCTGCCTTTGAAGTTAATGGAAGCAAATAAATATTAAATAATCATTCAAAAAGCAGAATAATATAAACAGAAGGATGGAGGAGGAAGGAAGAGAGTTCCTCCAGTCACGAATGCATTTCCCAAATGACCAGTCCCGAAAATAAAATAAATCTTTTAGGAGAAAATAAAATATCCGTTAGTTCCATTGTTACTCAACACCTTACTTGGGGACTTACCAGATTAACACCATACAGATCACTCCCGGTCACAGCGGGAAAGGGTTAACATTTTCCAAATCCAGTAGCAAATCCCTGCACCTGGCTGTCACGTCACACAATATAATATGATGCATCTTAACCAGAAACGATTCACTTAAATGTAATCAAACTGCTAGCAACAGAATTCAGTTACTGAAATGCAGGATCTCAAGAATTCACTACGGAGGACAGTGAGTTAAGCAGATGCTTATAATTCCAGCATCCTGCAACAGAGCACCTGTGAGTTCTACATGATGAATCTCCAGTGCAGCTCCCTGTTACTGAACTTGGGAAAGCAGCAGAAGATGGACCTAGTGCTTGAGACACTGCCGCCCATGTGGGGGATTTGGATGGAGTTTCGGGTTTTGGCCTGGCATAGCCCTGGCTTTTGTGGTCATTTGGGGAGTGAACCAGAAGATGGATGGTTTCTGTATGTGTGTCTCCCTCTCTCCCTGTCACTGTCACTTTTCAAATAACTAAAATAAATCTTTCTTTCAAAGAGAGAGAAAAAAGGAAGGAAGGAAGGAAGGAAGGAAGGAAGGAAGGAAGGAAGGAAGGAAGGAAGGAAGAAAGAAAGAAAGAAAGAAAGAAAGAAAGAAAGAAAGAAAGAAAGAAAGAAAGAAAGAAAGAAAGAAAGAAAGAAAGAAAGAAAGAAAGAAAGAAAGAAAGAAAGAAAGAAAGAAAGAAGAGGGAGGAAAAAGAGGAAGGAAGAAAGAGAGAAAGAAAGAAATTCACTATGAGGAAAAGATCAGTCGAGTCCATGGCGGGAGCTCACAGCAGTGCTGTGTGTGGGATCACCAGGGATACAAAACTCAAGGAAAATGAGCTGCTACTGACTAAACAGCAGTCACAGCGGCCAGATGCAATACCAGGTCCTGTAGCCGAGTCCTGCTTTGACAAACCAGATGCTGTGTTTGGTATTAACTGGAGAAATTTGAAAATGGGCCAGTAACAGATAATACTGAAGTTATTAATTGGGCTGATGTAAAAACATACTTTGGATAATGTGCAAAAGTTTTTTTTTAAAGATTTTTTCTTTTTGGAAAGGCAGATATACAGATAGGAGGAGAGACAGAAGGGAAGATCTTCTGTCCGTTGATTCACCCCCAAGTGACCACAATAGTAGGAGCTGAGCCAATCCGATACCAGGAGCCTAGATCCTCTTTTGTGTCTCCCATGCAGGTGCAGGGTCCCAAAGCTTTGAACCATCCTCAACTGCTTTCCCAGGCCACAAGCAGGGAGCTGGATGGCAAGTGGGGCTGCCAGGATTAGAACCAGCGCCCATATAGGATCCTAGCACATTCAAGGTGAGGACTTTAGACACTAGTCTACCACACTGGGCCCAAAAGGGTTTTTTTTTTTTTTTTTAAGAAATATAGGCTGAATATTCAGAGTTGCAATGCCACAGTTATAAGGTATTTTAGCATGAGGAAGCTTGGTCCACTATGTTCTGGCAGCAGGATCTAGTGATCTATTTCAATTCCTAAGCAAGCCTTCCCTCCAACCTGACAGCTACACTTCACATCTGGGAGATCTCTCCCTTCCCTCTGTCCACCGCAATCCACCCCGTCCCTTCTGATCTCTACTCATCTCTGATGTCAACACATCAGAGCCAGCTCCCGAGTCAAGTAAGGCATTGGTCAGTCAGCACCCTGTGCGTACTGCCACCACTGTGACTCCTCAAGGCACCAAACTAAAGGGAAGCACCATGGGGTCTGGTGCTTCGGTTCAGTGGTTAAATCCTCACCTTGTATGTGCTGGGATCCCATATGAGCACCAGTTTGTGTCCCGGCTGCTCCACTTCCCATCCAGTTCCCTGCTTGTGGCCTGGGAAAGCAGTTGAGGACAGCCCAAAGCCTTGGAACCCTGCATTCACATGGGAGGTCTAGAAGAGGGTCCTGGCTCCTGGCTTTGTTTAGGATTCTCTCTGGCCATTGGGGAGTGAATCAACAGATGGGAGATCTTTCCCTCTGTCTCTTCTCCTCTAGGTGAATCTGCCTTTCTAATTAAAATAAATAAATCTTTAAAAAAAGAAAAAGAGAGGCTCCATAAACAGCCCAGGCTTGAGGAACTGCTGGTAGGAACATCACAGGATGCGGCATCTGATATCTCCATTTTATCACCAGAAAACAGAGACCCATGGGAGCGAATGAAGTAGAAAGCAGCTTTCCTGACTTCACAATTGGGTTGAGCCGGGTGGGTGGGGAAGAGCCCTGGAGGGTCCCCAGCGAGGTGCCAAGGGCCGACCACAGGCATGCTCTGACCCAGGGCATGTGGTCAGTAGGCTTCGTCCATTCCTGCTGACCCCTGTGATGCCAACAGGAAAGCACCCGCACCAGAGGAAGGAACTGTGAGGAGAGAAGGCAGTTCTCATTCAATGCCATGATCCCTTCCTGGGAGTACCCGTGTTTCTGAGTTGTCCCTTTCAAGGCGAGAAGATGAAATCCACAGTCACCCGGCATTTCACCTGGGACCTCCTCCATGGGGGAGAGCAGCTGATGAGCTCTGCCACCAGGTAGACCTCCAGCAGAGGGTACCAGACTGCATCCCTCCAGCCATGCTGGTGTGCGATGCCTTCCTTCTCTGTCCACCCCAGCCGGCCAGGATGCCCCACGTACTCTCTGCATCACCTGTTCTTTCTCTGCTCGTCTCTGAAAATGGAGATTCACTAGACATCCTTGAGAATCTTGTCTTTCAGTTGCAACTACTTGTGAAATCTTTTAAAATTCATTTACTTGTCTGTTTATTTGTTTGAATGGCAGAGAGGAGAAGAAAGAGACAAAAAAATCCTCCATCTGTTAGTTCACCCCAAACCCACAAATATCGGCAACAGCCAGGGCTGGGCTCAACGGAAGCCAGGAGTCAGGAGCTTCATCCCTGTCTCCCATGGGGATCTGAGGGACAAGGATGTGCTGCGTCCCGGATGGGCATGAGCAGGATGTTGGGGTCAGAGGCAAAGCCAGCACTCTATGGGCTGCAGGCATTTTAGAGACGCCTTATCCTCTGAGCCAAAGGCTTGCCCTAGAAGGACTTTGAAACTTGCAGCTTTTTCCTCCCAAGCAGTGCAAGTAGCACGACTTCACTAAAAGTTTATTCTCTGCCTGATTCAGGCCCTTCAGAACCAGAGAGCAGTGCTGACTCACCTTAGCATGTGCTCCTCATCCTGCACCTTGACTGTGTGTGGTCTGTGCCTCCTGTCGCGAGCAGGGGTCCCTCAGGGCTGGCGAGAATCCCACCCACCATAAGGCTCACCTTACTGCATCTATCTGCCACAGTCACCATCACCTGTTGCCTCTTCTTTGGTCTTCCGTGCCACTTGATGAAAACCTGCCCAGAACCTCAAAGGTTGCCCTTGCTGGAGCCGAGTAGGACAACAGGTGTGGCCCACCACCCCACCTACAGTCAACGGGCTCTCCCAGCCCCTGCCCCTGCAGCAGCACAGTGGATGGAGGACTGCTGTCCGCTGACATCAGGACACCTGGCCAAATGCCCAAGTCCCGCGACCCCAGATATACGAGAGGACTCAGGCTGTGTATTGATCTCCTGGGGAGCAGGCATCCTGTGGGAAGCTGGGGCTCAGTAATTGCACCATGCTCCATCCACTCTCAGGAGGAGCTTCTTGGAAAGGACATCATCCAGCAGGGTTGGATTCCCTCCAAGGAAAATCAGGAGCTCCCTGTGTCTCGGGCTGAGTTAGTTAGAGAGCTCCCCAACCCCCCCCCCAAAAAAAGCAAATCTTCTTTTGATCCATGAGGCTTGAAATGACCCTCTTTAATGTAAACCACCAAAGGACTCTGCTAATCTTATTTTATTATGTGGATTTCATATGTGAAGGAAAGAACATCTGTAAAATCCTCATCACACTCAGTTCCACTTGGATTTTTTTCCCCTCAGTGTCTTAATGAGGTGATCACTCTAAGCCTGGTTGGGAACTGGGGAAAGGACTGAGCGCAAAACAAGAGACTGAAGAAAATGTGCCAAAGACAGAACATGGGGCTGGGAGGCTGTTGGGGACACTGGGAGCACTGGACACAGCTAAAGGAACAAAGTCAGACTAGGTGCTGCATTGATGGGAATGGACGAGTAAAGGAATTAGCAGTTCAGCTAAAACATGTTGAAGGTGAGATGGAATCAGGAAAAAAAAAAAAGCAGTATTTGGCCAACATTACAATAATCATGGTCGAGAGACGTTCATTACCCCCCACCCGTGTACATCATGCTTTCCAAGTAGTCCGAGCTAGTGTAGCTAGGAAGTGATGTAATAGGAAGAACTGTGACAGACAAAGCTAACTCCTGGGGCATTCCTGGCCCACCTCACAGTGCCCACCCTAGTCCTGGCACTTGGGGGAGTGAACCAGTACCAGGGTGCATTCTCTCCAGCACTCAAAGAAGTCAATAAAATTAATTTGCAGTGCTTCTCCTGTGTTGCTTTCCATTCCTCTCGTTGTGAAATTGTACATGGTAAATTACAGAATATTCATAATATTTAAATTTCCATCAAGAATAAGTGCTTTGAAATATCATCAGTATTTTCATCTAATTTTGCAAATATATATTAAAGAGTAATCTAGTTAAGTATGGCATGTGAAGTTGTACAGTTTTATTCTTATTAAATTTTATTTATCCTTATTGGAAAAGCAGATTTACAGAGAGAAGAGACAGAAAGAGAGATCTTATATCCTCTGATTCCCTCCCCAAGTGGCTGCAACAGCCAGAACTGAACCAATTATAAGCCAGGAGGCAGGAGCTCCTTCCAGGTTACACACGGGTGCAGAGTCCCAAAACTTGATATTATCCCAATCACTCACTAATACTCGAAACTATCAACTAGAGACATTCACAAGTATTCTCTTTTATTTCTTTTGCTTGAAAATCAGAATTAGAAAAAGCAGGGAAGACAGAGCAATCAGCCATCTACTAGTTCACTCCCCAAATGGTCATAATTGTTGGGGGCACTGACAATTTCCTGCCCAGTGATTGGCCCTTTGCCCTGATTGGTGTGACTTGGTGCTGATTGGACAGGTTTGACAGATAAGCGGGGGACTTGGCGGGGGGGAGGGGCTTCAGTGTAACGGACATAACGGTTTTTAATGGAAGATCGGAATAAAGCGCCTTGGAGACTCTCTCTCGAGTGTCGGGTGATTTCTTCCGCGGGACGGGAGACCCCGATACATAATGGCCAGAGCTGACCTGATCCATAGCTAGGAACCAGGAGCTTCTTCTGGGTCTTAAATGTTGGTGCAGGGACTGGCTCAGGCCATTGGCGGGAGCTCATGTACAAGTCGAGCTGGGACCAGAACTTAAGTCCATTTGTGGTAATAGTGTTGCAAATGAAGAACTAGCTTGATATCACAACGTTCCTCCCTACATCCCCCAGCAACCAGATGTTTTCATTAATAACCACCAGGGTACGGTGTGGCGCTTTCAATGTATGATCCATTTGTTTATTCTCAATATTATTATTTCTTTAGGTGTAACCATTTGTTCCCTTAGACTGGTTTCTTTCTGTGAAATTACTAATATTTTGGAACCAGAGCTCCAAGCTCATGCCAACATTTCTCCGTAGTTTTAACTTGCTGGGATTTTTCAAGCTTCAATGCAGAAGGATTTTGAATTCTGTCATAATAGTAATTTATTTTCTGAAATGTCAATGTCACCTAAGTTATCAGCTTGATTCATAATTCTTCGTTTCTTCTTGATTTGTCTATTGTTTCTGGGTCAACTTCATTTCCATCTAAATTTCTCTGTACTCTGCTTTTTATTCGTCACATCTTCAGAACGTGAAGAAAGGACTCTGGGAATGTTTTTGCACCCGTCCTTAACTGGGTCGAGGTTTTTCATCTAATTATTTCAGACAAGGCTGCCGTTCCCTCATTCAGAGAGTATATCACATAGGTCCTTTTGTTTCTAAAAGATATTCAGGCAGAAGGAAATGAGTAGCTGCAAAGAAAGCATCAGATAAAACACCACATCATTTCACAATTTTAGAGAACTTTTAAAAATTTGTATAAACACAGTAGACTTAACCCAATAAAGGTCTTTAAAAAAAGTCAAATTCTGACATACATGACAAAATGCATGAACTGAGGAAGTAAGCCAGACTCAGAAAAACAAACAGCACATGTTGTCTCTAACATCTTGAAGATCATATACAAGGAGAGGGCATTAAAAAACGGGAACAGCTTAGTACTTGGTATGTAATTATAAATATTGCCTTTGCTGAATTATACCACGTATATAAAATGAATGGAATTTAGTTAGAAATTCTGCTAAGTGTTGTTTCAACATATTGATTTTTTGGGGATGAGAAAAAGGTTCTTATAGAAAGATATAGTGATATAGTGAATAAGGACAGGAAATGAGTATCATATGCTTACAATGATACATGTATATGTATGCTTATGTAAAGAAATAATGAGACTTTACCATATCAAATTTGTTGACTTATTTATTTTTATTGAAAAGGCAGATGTACAGAGAGAAAGAAAGACAGAGAGGAAGACTTTCCATTGGCAGATTCATTCCCCAAGTGGCCACAAAGGACAGAGATGAGCTGATTTGCATCAGGAACCAGGAGATTCTTCCAGGTCTCCCACATGGCTGCAGGGTCCCAAGGCTTTGGGATGTCCTCAATGGCTTTCCTAAACCACAAGGGGCAGCTGGAAGGGATCCCATATGTGATCCCATTGCATACAAGGTGAAGACTTTAGCCAAGGCTACTGCACCAGACCCAAATATAGAATTTAAAAATACTCAATAACACCGGGAAAAAATATAAAAGCAACACACACATAAAGCAGGTTACACAAATGTGATGGCCTAGGATCACTAAGAATCCAAAGCAATTTATTCGAGACTTCCTATCTGATTGATAAATTAAAGGAATGTCACAGTACTTGCTATATACTTTTAAGCATGGAGCATGTGTCCAAGCCCTCCTCAGGTCCAACACACATGTCACATCAACCACGCTGGAGCTCAGCCTGCAAGAAGCTCCTGGCACTTGGGTGTACCCACGTCCTGCTAGGTCCCCAGGGTTGGCTCTGAATTGGTGCCAAGCAGCAGGGAGGAAAGAAGGAGCCATGTCCCAACTGAGAGAATGGATCAGGCTGGCCCCGAGCAAAGGCCCTGGAGACTCCCCACAAGCTTCTCGCCCATCCTTCCCTCTGGGAGAGAGATCTCCCCAAAGCTGCCGGCTCTCACAGGGCACTGCTGAGGAGACACGAGCCCCAACGTTTCCTCTGCCTTTGGACACACGCAGCCCTGACAGTGCGCTGTCTCAGCACAGCGCATAACCTGAGGTCTGCTCCCTGCGTGCAGCCGGCCAACACTCACTCGCATCTTCAAGAGCAAGCACGCTGGACGCCTCGTCCTTGGCTCCTGCCCTCCACAGGTTTTACTGGAGAGCTTCTGCTCTGAGGCTCCTAAACTCGGCATTCCTCTTTCCAACACATTCCAGCCCTGCCTTCTCCACCTCAGCAGCAAAGGATCAGGAACCCTCTCTCCAGCACAGCTGTGCCCTGGTGAACGTGAGCACGGCTACACAGGCTGGCTACACACATCACAGCTGTGGCACAGGCATGAAGACCACAGGACACAGACCTCTCTCGGCAGCACTGAGCTGGTTCCACAGGCAGCACTGCACACCCTGAAGAACACTTAGCAACAGCAACAGCATCCTCACCCTGGACCTCCGGGTAAGTAGAAGTACTAGGCTGGTACTTAGCAGGTGCCAGGAACTGCTGAGAGTCACAGAGAGGGATGTTGAGAGAATGAGGATGTTTGCATTGATCAGCCTGCAGAATCTAACATCTCAGGATCTGATGAACAAATACAGACAGAGGGATCGAGAGAGAGAAAGAGAGAGAGAGAGAGAGAGAGAGAGAAAACCTCCCCTCTGTGCATGCTTTGCCTGGAGCTGTGTGCATGCGCACAGGACCAGAGGGAGTAATTCTGATCAGGCTAGCTCAGTCCTCAGCTCTACCTCCTGAAGTCCTCTAGGGTGTGTGACATGTGCTGTGAGCATGTCCATGCAGGCACATTGGCGTAGTGCAGTAACCATCCACTCCCACATTGCATGAGATAACTGCATCAATCTCTGCTCTATATTCTTTGGAAATGCATCATTTAAAAATAATAGGCATAATCACATTTGCACATTATGAAATCATTTTTGGTACAGTAGACAGATATCTTTTTCAGTAAGACTGGTGCCGAGAAGAACAGAGATGAGAGACAGTGTTGCTGGGAAAGCTACACACTGGAGGAAAGTGTGTAGAGTGACTGATCAGTTATTGAATGCTTGTCAGTTCATGGGAAAGAGCTGGTGTCCAGGTAGAGGGTCAAGTGAGACAAGACAGCAGCTGAGGAGGGTGACAGAGAAGGCAGAAGGGAGCGATGAGGCCAGCATAATGCATCCACACCAATCTTCTACCACATCTGGAGGAAAGCAGAGCAAACTAGAGGAGAAGGTCAGGAAGCCAAGGACTGCAAGAGGATGAGGAGGTTCTTCCTCATTGTTGAATTTCTTAGTGAGAAGCAGGTAGCAGCCTGTCTCCTGGACAGAATTCCTGCATAATGTCCAAGCGCCAGCCCACTGACAGACACTATGGAAACAGACAGAGGGAGATGTCGAGTGTTGAGAGTCCCAAACGGAGAGGAGCAACAAGAATTCTAGTTTCCTGTGTGGGTGAACTCTCTGCTTGATCTGGCCCACCCTGAAGAGGGGAGTGAAGGCAGTGACAGACAAGGCATCCAGGAATGTTGCTGGGAGGGTTGGTCTGTGGTCACTGCAAACCAGCACTCCAGTGTCTGAGTTCGCTGTAAATACCTGATACGTGATGGTACAATTACTTGTGCTTCTTTTTCCTTCCTCAACCAGTTCTAATTCTTCTTACCCCTTCATTATCCTAAATGAGTTCTTTCACAATTTGCTAATTCCATGTTTCAAAGAAAACCCTAATATTTCTATGGAGATTACATTGACTTCAGAAACACTTTTGAAGAGAGTATTTTTACAGCATGAAGACTTTCCATTAGCATTATTTAACATTGTTTAATTCTTGCTACTAAAAAACATCTGAATTTTGAAACCAGTTTGAACTTGTTTTGTTAGAATTATGCCTGCATGTAAACAACCAGGGTCACAGGCTTGCTATCTTGTGACCCCACACCCAATATGACCGTGGAAGTTTGTTAGCTAGAGGACACTGCAGCCAATACAACTCCTGCAGATCTCTTGGCTGGAACTTCTACTCACAGAACCTTTAGGTGCAACTACGTTGTCAAAGACTCCAACATGCTCTCCTTTCCTCAGCATGTGTGTGATCCTGCCTTCTCCATCTAAGACTGGAGACTTTGTCTAACTCGTGAATGAATCAATGGATGAAAAAGTATATTTGACATGTAGTTATGATATCGTCAAGAGGCCTCACTAACATCTAGACCATGGAAAGTGGGGTTTAGCCATTTGTTAACTGTTAAATCCTACATGAAGGTTGTGTGTGTGCTGATTGGGGAGCGTGGCCACCTCTGACTCACAGATGGCTCTCTTCTTAGACAAGTCCGTGCCTGGGTGAACCACAGTCTTGTTGCCTCGCAACCTTGAAGACCTCTGCATTTGATATGCTCAGAGGGAGATCTGGCCGATCGCTGGCTGATCACTTGAGTTAAAAGGTGGTGGGTGTGGAAGACAAGAGCAATAACGATCAATTCTGCTTTCATGCTTAAGGAGCCATGAGTAGAGAAAACCAGTCCTCTACCCTGGATTTCATCCTCCTGGGAATCACTGGTCAGCAGGAACAAGAAGACATCTTCTTCATCCTCTTCCTCCTCATTTACCCCATCACATTGATTGGAAACACACTCATCATCCTGGCCATTCGCTCTGACACGCGCCTGCACAACCCCATGTACTTTCTGCTTGCCAACCTCTCCCTTGTTGACATCTTTTTCTCCTCTGTAACCATCCCTAAGATGTTGGCCAATCATCTCCTGGGGAGCAAAGCCATCTCCTTTACAGGATGCCTAACACAGATGTATTTCATGATCGCCCTGGGTAACACCGACAGCTACATCTTGGCTGTGATGGCCTATGACAGGGCTGTAGCCATCAGCCGCCCACTTCATTATACAACAATTATGAGCCCGTGCTCTTGTGTGCTGCTCATTGCTGGGTCTTGGGTGGTTGGAAACACCAATGCTCTCCCTCACACTCTGCTCACAGCACATCTGTCCTTCTGCGGCAACAGGGAAGTGGCCAACTTCTACTGTGACATCACCCCTTTGCTGAAGCTTTCCTGCTCTGACATTAGCTTTAACGTCAAGATGATGTATCTAGGGGTTTGTGTTTTTTCAGCACCATTGCTCTGCATCATTGTCTCCTACATTCGAGTCTTTTCCACAGTCTTATGGGTTCCTTCCACGAAGGGTATCCTGAAAGCTCTCTCGACCTGCGGCTCCCACCTCACAGTCGTCTCTCTGTACTACGGGACAGTCATGGGCATGTATTTCCGCCCCCTGACCACTTACAGCCTGAAGCACGCAGTGATCACTGTGATGTACATGGCAGTGACCCCAATGTTAAATCCTTTCATCTACAGTCTGAGGAACCGGGACATGAAGGCTGCTCTGGGAAAGCTCGTCAGCAAGAGAACCTCGGCCCAGTCACTGTGAGATCACACACGTGACCCTGCAACTGTCCTCAGGAGGCGCCTGGGACTCCTGCTCCAACCTCATCCTTCTGCCAGACGCTGCTGCCTTTGACCGTGCCAGGCTCAAATTCACTTTCTCAGAAAGCTTGTAAGAGTTTGAAATGATTCTAAGAGTATTGATTCTAAGAGTATTCTAAGAGTACTTCTAAGAGTATTGAAATGATCACTAGACTAAAACAACTAACTGAAACTCGCAACAAATACAACCAAAAAACGCACTTCTGGGGAATATATCTAATTATGTGGCACCAAAAAAATGTCATTAAATTGCAATAAAATAAGATAGTGTGTTCCAAGCCTGTTGATGAAGACACCCACATCCCATATCAGAATGCCTGGGCTGATTCTCTCTTCTGCCTTCGAACTTTCATTTCCTGACAGTGTAAACCTGGAGGGGTAATGGTGGTGGCTCATCCATAAGATGGGAGAGCTCTCTCTCCCCCTCTACCACCCTGGTAAATTTAGATTTTTTAAAATATCCAATGGAAGATGATCACAGAATTTAGGACGAGTGTCAATTCAAGAGTTGATAGATCAGAGTAGTTAAACCAAGGATATCATGTGGTTCGATGTAGGTTACAGGTACAGACCTAATTTTTAGGTTAGGGCCTAGCCTGTGAGTGTCTATGCAATTATGATTGCTGGAGACAGAAACACAGCTCAACAGATGCTCCCGAAGGCCAGCTTGACAGGTGGAAGCTCGTCTTGCATCAAGGACTGGATGACAGGGTAAGCTAGAGAATAATAGAGACACACAGGTGGTGCGCAGTAAGGAGCAGGAGAGAGTGTCTAAAGACAGCAGAGAGCATTGGGCAACTTTTGAATTCTTCTGTGAAGTCTTCAGTAGGTGAACGAAGATATGAAGGTCTGTGGTAAAGCTGGCAGGACACAATCCTACTGGAATCAACAAGGACAGTTCTAGACTAGAAGGGACCACCCAGGGGATTCACAGCCTGATTCTAGTCTGAGGAAGAGGCGTCTCGGGGAGAAGGGGGTTCATAGAGGGGGAGGCTCAGCTCCGTGTCTCTCCCGTCATGCATGTCCCCAGTCAAGGCCCCTGGCACCGTGTATTACTGCAGCATTGAAATGGACACTCGACGATTGGTTTTGAAAAACGCGAAACAATGCTCACCACAAGGAAAAAGTGCAAAGCCCTACAAAGGAAATTCAGAAAGGTCACGTAGGTTCGATCTAAGTCACTACAGTTCAAAAATACCTGGGTTGAGTACTTACCACATCATGTATATGATTATTATTTCTTTTAATTTTTAGAATAGTCCTGAAGCATAGAGAGCAATGGTCAACTCTACCATAAATCACAGCTGTCACTTCCCATTTCCTACCTGTGGTTTCCCAGGAAGTCATGGGACGTGGTTGATGATGTGCCATTCACTACAACCTACACAGAAACAAAAAATGATTCTTCCTCTAAAAGCGTGTCTTCTTTCTATCTGAAGAATGGGACAGGAGTGCTGTGTGACCTCTGAGGTCAGCTGCTCACAAAATTCCCAAGGAGCCTAGGGCACGCCGATGGTTCAAGCAAACCTTGGCAGGCCCGCACCTGCTGCGTCAATCGCAGCCGGTTCCTGTCCAAGGGGATAGGAAACGGGCTCCTGTTCCTGAGTGCTCCACTTCTCCCATGCCTGGGACTCAGGTGTTTACACAGACACTGCTGACCTGAGGGTCCAGCACTTCGTAACTCTAACCTCTATTATGTATTAGCTAGTATTGTCACCCCCTTTTCCAGACGGGGAGCCTCAGACCTTGAGAACTCTAAGTTCTGTCCTCAGTTGCACAGTTAGAATCTGTGGTGATGCTGTAATTCAACCTGAGTCAGCTCCAGAACCCAGGCGTTCAGTCCCCTCAGCTCCCACAGAGGCACCGGTTCACACACTGTGGAGTAATGGATAAAGCCATTGTCCACAGCACTGACATCCTAGATGGTTCATGTCCCAGCTGCCCCACTTCCCATCCAGCTCCCTGCTGTGGCCTGGGAAAGCAGTTGAGGACAGGTCAAAACCTTGGGACCCTGCACCCACTTGGGAGACCCAGAAGAAGCTCCTGCCCCCTGGCTTCAGGTCAGCTCAGCTCCAACCATTGCAGCCACGTGAGGAATGACCCAGCAGATGGAAGATATTTCTGTCTCTTCTTCTCTCTATAAATCTGCCTTCCCAATAAAAATAAATAAGTCTTTTTGGGGGGGGCTGGTACTTAAATACTTATGATCCAGGGAGTGAGTTCCCATCTGCTGGTCCACGCCCAACATGTTCACAGCGGCTGAGATCAGCAGCCAAGATCACAACCCAGCCTTGCAGGTGAGTAGCGGCAGCCCAGTTACTTGAGCCATCACCGTCCATGCCTTCCCCAAGCTCTGCATTAGCAGGAGGCGGAGTTAGGAGCCAAACTCAGGCGCTGCGGTATGGGATGCAGGCTTCCCCTCCAGCGTCTCAGCCACAAGACCAGATGCTTTCATTCCCCTTCCCCGGCCGCAGGCTGCTGCAGGTCCTGAACAGCTGTGAATATTCTGAGTGTCCCGTGGCCATGAGCAGTGTCTGGTATCCAGATCCGGGTGATTGGAGAAAGAGGTCAAAACCGCATCCTCCCTAGCCTGGAACCTTACTGTGCTGTACCCATTGGCACATTTTTCATCAGCTTGCTTACCAAACCCAAAGGTTGCAGAATGTAGAGTTAGAAGCAAGGAATCTATGCACTCAGCCACCTGTTGAGTGCAGACTGCTGTGAAAGAACTGCAGAAGTCCCCAGTAGGGACAGGAGCAGGGACACAAGGGAGAACCCTGGCTTCCGTGCGTGACTCCTTACGCGCCCTGCATCTTGTGTGTGTGTTGGGGGAGCAGCGAGGGGCGGACTTGGATGTGGTGACGAACATGCTGGCTGGGACACCTGCCTCCCGGATCTGAGTGCCTGGGATTCAGTTCCAGCTCCACTCCCCAGTTGAGCCTCCTGTTCACGTGCACCCTGGTCGTTGGCAGGCAGAAGCTCAGCACGTCCTTGGGTCCTGCTGCTTGGGTTAAATTCTTAGCTCCTGGGTCATCCTTGGCCATTGTGAGCATTTGGGGAGTGAACAGTGAATGAGAACTCTCTTTCTCTCTGCCTCTCAAATAACTACTTTTAAACATGCTGGCATGTGGTGTAGTGAGTAAAGTTACTGCCTGTGATGCCAGCATCCCATGTGGGCACCAGCTTGACTCCCGGCTGCTCCACTTTGTATCCCAGCTCTTGTGCCTGGGAAAAGCAGCAGAGGACAGCTGGGTTTGAAACCTTCCTGAAGTCAGCTGCTCTGCCCAGCTCTGTTAGCCGGGCACCTGAGACAAAGGGAGGGGAGGAAACTGGACCTTGTCACAGGGTGGGCTCAGAAAACCAAGAGGGGCACCGGCGCCCCACAGCAGAACGCCTGGCTGGCTCCAGCGTCCCAGCAGTGAGGGCTCCTGGCATTGGGCTCCTGCCCCAGGTGGCAGCTGTAATTGAGTTCCTGGCTCCTGGCTTCAGTCACCCCTGAGGGTTGTAACCCACATCTGGGAAGTGAACTCTCCTTGTTTTTACTCTCTCTCTTGTCTATCTCTGGCCTCCCACTCAGACCCACAAATAAATCAGTAAATAAAATCTAAAGCCGCAACAAGACACCCGCCTGAGAGCTCAGTGCGCCACCTCCTGTTTGTTTATTTACTGATTTTGAGAACTCCCGTCCCCTGGTTTGTCCTCCAGATGTCCACCATAACAAAGTCCAGATCTGGAGGCTCAGATCTGGTCTCCTCCCACGTGGGTGGCCATGCCCATGGTCCACCCAACTGCACATGAGCCGGCAGCTGAAAGTGGGAGCGAAACTGGAGCCAGCCCCACAACCTGCCCCATACACCCATTAGAGTCCCCACGCGTCCATCGTTAGGCTAAACGTCCATCCCGGGTCTCCTGTTTGACCAATAACTGATCAATGCTGGAAAATCAAAGCCAGTTTTCGCGCTCCCATCCCAGGAGCAGGCACAAGCCTGGAGACCACGGCGCGCACACACTGCGCTCCGGCAGGTGGCGCGCGCCCTCCAGCGGCGGCCGCGCAGTATTGACACCCCTTCCACACCAGGCTCACCAACCGCACAGGTGTCTCAGGGTATCAACAGAACCAGCTTGCTACAGCCCCTTTTGCTTTCGGTGAACTGGGCTCTGTAGCCCCTCACTGGGGACCTACCAGCTCAACCGTGGACTTATCCACACAGACATACATTAAGAAATACAATAAGAAATGTGTCACCTGGCCTTCTTGAGCCTTAAATGTCTCTGGGACTGAGCGCATTCCTGGTCCTGGACAAACCCCGGTGCATCAGCGAGAGGAAAAGGGAGAAGGCTGGGACACGGTCTGGTACCATCAGAGAGAACCCTCACAGTGACTGATAGAATTATAACCCGTTTCAGCGGCCCGTCATGGAGGGTGGCTCCCAGTCCGCAGGGAGATGGCAAAGTAAGGAACAGTGCTGGCACTGGGAAAAGCCGGTACCCAAGACAGGGCCAGCCCTGAGTGCCCCTGGATCGCGGCATGGCAAGTCGGGGTGCCACGCCGGTGGAGTTTCCTGAGACTCCCTGGGAGTCCCCGACTCTGGGGACAGGAGAGCCACCCGAGGGTGGTGGCGGGAGAAGCCACTGGCCTCCTGGTGCTCCAGGGCCCTGGAGAAGCTGTGTGCACCGGAGAGCGGTGCTGGGAGGGGTGCCCAGGCTGGAGGGGTGCCCAGGCTGGGGGGGTGCCCAGGCTGGAGGGGTGCCCAGGCTGGGGGGTGCCCAGGCTGGGGGGGTGCCCAGGCTGGAGGGGTGCCCAGGCTGGGGGGGGTGCCCAGGCTGGGGGGGTGCTCAGGCTTGGAGGGGTGCCCAGGCTGGAGGGGTGCCCAGGCTGGGGGGGGTGCCCAGGCTGGGGGGGTGCTCAGGCTTGGAGGGGTGCCCAGGCTGGAGGGGTGCCCAGGCTGGGGGGGGATGCCCAGGCTGGAGGGGTGCCCAGGCTGGGGGGGTGCCCAGGCTGGAGGGGTGCCCAGGCTGGGGGGTGCCCAGGCTGGGGGGGTGCCCAGGCTGGGGGGGTGCCCAGGCTGGGGCGGTGCCCAGGCGGGGGGGTGCCCAGGCTGGGGGGGTGCTCAGGCTGGGAGGGGTGCCCAGGCGGGGGGGTGCCCAGGCGGGGAGGTGCCCAGGTTGGGGGGGTGCCTGTGGAGTGCGCACCAAGAGCTCCCAGGACGAGCACACGACCTCCCTCCCACGGTGTCTCGCTGGCGCCCTCTCCTGAAGGCTGAGCGTCATGACAGCCTGCTCTATTCCTCGGAGAGAGGAACTGAAAAGCGAGGTTTGCACCTGCTGCTCTCTCCGATGGTCCAGAACAGCCGGGGCTGGACCGAGACCTGAAGTCAGGAACTCACTGCTGCCCCCCAGGGTGGCTGCCTCAGCAGGAAGCTTGGCTGCCGGTGGGGTCGCCTCTGTCTACTCATGTGAGCTTTTTTGGTACAGGCCTTTCAGCTACTGTTCCTCCACCCCCTCTCTAGCTTCTCGATGGTTTGGCAGGATCATCATTAGCGACTGGGACCGTGTGGCCTGGCAGGGGCGGCCTCAGCTTTGTTCCTCGGGTGCTGGCACGTTGCCCCCAGGCCCACATCACACCTTTCAATGTGATCATTTGCTCTGGTTTGGAGATAGAAGTGGCTCTAAACTTTTATTATTATTATTATTTAATCTTTATTTCCATGTCGTTTTTCATCCCACTCCCCTGTTTCCAGCAGCTTGCTCATTTTCCTCGCAGAGGTCCTGCTGACCCAACACGCCAGTCTAGACAAGCGTCACCCATGTGTATCTTAGGCCTCCTGCATTTAAGCTAGTTCTCTGTTAGTGCTCTCAGGTGTCCCCTTCGTTTTCCCTTGAGATCCTGTGCCTTTCTGGGCCGCGGGTCCCTTCACATCTGTGGTCCTGCAGTGCCCCTAGGTGGGGGGCAGGCATCTCTTGGTCCCCCAGCAGCCTCAGCAGGTGCCAGCCCCCGTCATCCAGCCCAAGTGTACTGGAGGACAGATTTACAAGGAGACTGCAAATGGCGGTTCCCGATCACAGGGCTGCACCAGAACCCACCTCGCTCCCCTGTGCTTACCAAAATCCAGATCTCCAGGCCCATCCATACCAACTGAATTTCCACATCTGGAGTAAGGTCTGAAATCTGCATTTCGCCAGTCTTAATGTCCTTTGTTTTTAAGATGTATCGATTGCAAGGCAGATTATTTTAGAGAGAGACAGAGTGCGTCTTCCATCTGGTTCACTCCCCAAATGGCCGCAATGGCCACAGCAATAGCCTTGGTCATTTCCTGACCACAGACCTGCTGGTGCACCACGAGCCTTTCTGCTTCTCTCCAAAGCTCTTTCTCAACAAAGAATTCCATGTTTATCCACAGCCTTTACAGGTGGGTTATGTTCCCACTGAGATCATTCAAATCACGGGACGTAATTTGTTGTCCCAGATCACAAAAGTCAGTTCCAACAAAGGCTTGTTCTTTGCCTTTAGTTTTTCTTTTTAAGATTTACATATTTATTTGAAAGGTAAAGTTACAGGGAAGGAGAGAAGGACAAAAAAACATCTTCCATCCACTGATTTATTTCCCAAATGGCTATAGCAGCCAAAGCCATGAGTCTGGAACTCCTTATCAGGGTCTTCCACTAGAGCCGTCTTCTGCTGCTTTCTCAGGTACTTTAGCAAGGAGCTGAACTGGATGTGGAACAGCCAGGACTCAAAGATTGGTACCCATCTGGGCTGCTGGCCTTGCAAGCAGTGTCTAAACCCACAGTGCTGGCCCTGCCTTCAAATCTCCTTAGGGGAAAAAAAGCTGGACAAGTATTATTTTAATATTTTTTAATTGGAAAGGTAGATATACAAAGAGAAGAAGATACAGAGAGAAAGATCTCTCATGTGCTGGTTCACCTCCTGTGTGGCCCCAGCGGCTGGAGCTGAGCCGGTCCGAAGCCAGAATCTAGGAGCCTCTTCCAGCCACCCCCCCCGCACACACACACGGGTGAAGGCGAGGACTGAGCCGGTATCCAGCCCAACAGGCATCATTTCTAAACCTTCTTCCAATCAGTGCAAAGCATTCAGCAGAACACGCCCGTCTGGGAGTTCACGGGGGCCAGGAGGAGAGGGCGTTGAGCCATGGGCGTTGAGCCATGGGCATTAGGAACTGAGAAAGTCTGTGAGGAGAAGGAGGAGGCAGGGCTGGCTCATGTCCGTGACCCTGACAGAAGCAGAGGCCAGGCAGTGAAACACTCCAGGGCGTTGTGAGGATGGGGTGGGCTCTGATGGACCCATGCCCAGACCAAAGGGGCGTCGGCAGAGAAAGCAGAGCACGGACAGGTCAATGTCAGGTGTCTAGGGCTTTTGCACAACTCGGAGTAGGTTTCTGAACCTCAATGGCTCATTCAGGAAAAAGGGGAAAAATCACTTTTCAGACCAAAGAAACATCCACAGAGAATATGCAGCCGACCCCTGACCCAACTCCACCCACGCAACCAAGTTCCAACACGGATGAACACAAAATATGTGATTTATTGTCAATTTCTGCAAAGACACATTTAAGCAACAAAATATACATTTGTCAACCTTTTAGAATTTGTTTTATACACTAACAAATACAATGTGCTACCCTAGCAATAAATTAAATGTACACTATTTACATTACATCGACAATAGGGGGTTGTGAGGGGATGCCTACAGATGGCCCCCGCGTGGGCACACAGGGAGGAAAGCCAAGCTGACGGGGTCACCATCACTCCCAAGCCGCAGGGCTCTGCCCCATCCCACAGAGGCAGGTGGTGGACGGCGGGCCCCGGGACCTGGGACAGTTGGCACGCATGCTAAGGGGTGGGCAAGGGACTCTCCCTTCCACGCAGAAAGGTTACGGATACAAAGACAATGGCAAATCATGTCTGGATTTCCAAACAAACATCCCGGACTGAGGCACAGGACTGAACCCCAGCATCCTGCAGCTTTTCACCTTCCTGGGGTTTGTCTCTTTCCGCCCAAGGGGGCCCACAGCCTGGCAGGGCTGGTGGTGAGCCAGGGACCGGCCTTGGGGAAGGATGTCCGTGCCACCACCAGCCAGCCAGCCAGCAGCGGGCATTTGGCTTTGCTAAGCGGTACCTGGAGGCCGTGGGGGGCTTTGGAGGGGCATCGGGCTCAGCCAGTTAGCTTGGTCCCTGCTGCTTTCTGCTAACTTAGACATGAACATGAAAGTAAATGGGCTGGCACCTTATAGGGCTGGGGAAGCGAGAGACACATAAGCTCTTGTTGCCTGAACCCAGGCAATGAACGTGTGAATGGATGAGTCGGCGAGAAAGCAAGTGGGTTCTGTGACCACTTCCCTCGTGGACTTATGCAAAAGGAAGCCGAGGCCCGAGAACGGCACCTTCGCCCCCACCCACGCAACACCTCCTGGGAACCCTCCCACCCCGAGCTTGCTCGGCTCAGGCTGAGTCCCAAACCAATGGCCTCCCTGAAAAACTCCTCCTGGCAAGAAAAAAAAAAAAAAGGAAAAAAGCAGGCACAGAGGCCCCTCCTGCCACCCTTCTCCCTGCCCCAGCATCCTCCCAGCCAGGGCACGAGCCACCAGCTCCACCAGCTGCCCCAAATCCTGGGGACCCCAGGGCGGCAGCGCAGGCATAAACCCTGGGTTGTGGGTCGCTTCCCCTCCATGGAATTGATGCTTCTCGGCTGGATGACGACGTGGCTGTGTGACAGCATGGCTAGATGACGACACGCCAAGGGCGTGGACCCACACGACGGTCCAGAAACATCACCTTCCAACCCTAGCCCAGACACGCCTTCCGGTGCAGGCTCCCGTCTCCAGCTTTTCCGTGGGTGTCTAACCTCAGCGTGGCCGCAGGCACCATGTTGTGGCTTCCCCCATGTGCAGGCAGCCCTCACAGGGGTCACCACAGCAGCTGGGGCACCTCCTGGCTGACTCTGGTCAGCGGGGGCACGGCCTGGGCAAATCTTTGACCCCAGGGCTAGGTGCCATTGTGGACCACAGCAGGCAGGAGAGTGGGGTCCAGAGCGTGGAGGGCACTGCCCTCTAGGACTGCCTGCTCTGGGGCCTGTCCATGACACAGCAGCATGGAGGGACCAGGTTCATCCGTGTTCTGTACCCCCTAGTCTGGGCACTGGACCCCTGGGTGAAGTTACAGGGTGGACTGCCTGGAGGGGATGAGATGACTGAGGGAGGTGGGTGCCCAGAGCAGCCCAGAGGACCCCAATAGCAAACCAGATCTGCAGCCCCCATCGCAGCACTGTTCAGGAGTACACCTGGGCCTTTCAACTCCACCGGGCACAGCCAGTGCTAAGGGGATAGTGGAGGGTACGGGACAGCGTGGGGACAACCTGGAAACCTCTGAGGACCCCAGATCCTGAAGACACTTGGTGCCACCACCAAGCAGCTGTAAATCCACACCACCCAGAGGCCAGTGAGACGGAACTGCTTTAAACACAGCTTGAAAGACCCAGATCCTTGAGAAACCCCACCACCAGGAAGCTGCCGACTCACTCCCAGCAGGGGGCGCCACCGCAGCATGCCGGCGCACCTGCTCAGCTGTCTTGATGAGATGCACCTTCCCCACGTGCAAGCTGTTTCCCAAAAGCCCAAGGCAGAGGCCATTCAGTCACAGACTGGATCCAACAATTTCCATGTGAGCAGGGACACCACCAGCTCTGCTCCCAATGCTTGGGCTAAGAAGCCCTTCCCTGCCCCTAAACTCTCCCACATCAACATTCCGGCTGAGAAGCAGACTCCCAGGCAGCCAGCCCTGCACTTGCTTGGAAATCTTCCTCATCCTCCCATAAAAGCTGGCATCGAGTAGCCTGGGGTGACCCTGAGCGCACTGAGTGTGTCTCCAGGCCCACAGCTGCAGCGGGGAGAGGGGTGGCAGGGATGGACATGTGCAGTGTAGGTGACGGCCCCCCCAGACAGCGAGGGCCCCCATAGATCCACGTGATCCCAACCAGACCTGCCACGCCGTCTCATCCGATGGGTGGGATGAACTAGCCAAGCCCTCCTGCAACTCTCCCTGCCCTGTACCTCAGCTGGCGGAGACCTGTGCTGCAGCCGAGCCCCCAGGCACTGAGGTGCCCTTCTGCCCAGGCACAGGTGCAGCCTGGTCTGTTCTCCCTGAGTTCCTTCTCGCTCCTGGCCTACCAACCCTCCGTGAGAAAAACATCTGCTTGGTGGCAGAGATGACCAGGGGCAGCAGCAGGTGGAGACCGTGGCTGGGCAAGACTGGGAGCTCCCGGCAGCAGGCGAGGACACGCCAGCTCTGCCCACAAGCCCTGCTCCGGGCCATCAGCCTGCACCTGCAGGTGCGTGACAAGTCCTTAGCTGAGAGGCAGATGTGTTTTCTAGAACTCCAGGGAACACAGGAGGGACATGGCTCGTTGTTATCAGGATAGCCTTGAGAGGCTCCTGGGAGAGCAACCCCTCCACTCCCACAGAACGCATCCACAGGGGAGAAAACCCCTGCCCGCCACAGCAAGGCAGGCACTGCCTTGTGCCCACCTCTCACCCAGGGCACGGAACCCTACTGCTGGCCTCTGCTCCGCCTCCCCTGCTACCTCTGTGAGTTCCCCACATTCTGGCTGAGCCTCCGGGCCCCCAACCCCACCTTGCCTAATTCTCTTTTCCTCTGCAGACAGAACAAGATGACAAACAACCTAGACGGATATTGTCCTGGGAGACCAGGAGCAGGGGAGCCCCGAGGAATGAGGCCTTGTTGGGGGCACAGGAAGGCGCTGGCAGGCTGTGCTGGCAAAGGGCCATGGCCGGGTAGGGACACGGGGAACAAGACAGCTAGTCTGGTAGCCAGACCACCAGGGAGGTAGAGGGTCTGAGTTGAGTGGAGTCGTAGACGGCACCCCCAAACTGCTGCACCAGGAGCCTTCCCTGCAAAGACGAGAAGGAGGGAGATGAGGACAATGAGGTTCCCATGCACGGTGCCCATGAAGCCTGAACCTGGGTTCTGTCCACAGAGGCACAGGATGCCACGCAGGGGCTGGAGGAGAAGGCCCATATTTCCACTGCATCCTCAGCCTCTGCCCCACTTGGCTCCAGAGTGGCCTCAGCTGTGGCCACCCCATGGTTGCAACTGTGGCTCAGACCCCTGCATGCCCAGGAGGGGAACAACTAGGGCCTGGCCAGCAGGAGCCCAGGCCTGGATGGTGACAAGGGGACCAGGGCCACCCTCAGGCGGAAGCCACTTGTCCCTTGTCAGGGGCCAAAGGCAGGTGCCGCCCTGGATCTGCCCCTCACAGTAGTTCCCCCTAGCTCTAAGCATGGAGGACGCTGGAGCCTCGGCCAAGGACGAGGACAGAAGGGGCAGCAAGGGGGCATCCCAGGAGCCCCTCTCTGGAGGCCCTGGGCCACTTCCCTGACTGCAGCCAGATCCCACCCGGTGGAAGGGAGACCTGTGCAGTGGGTCTGCCCCTATGCCATCAGGCAGCCTGCTCTGCCAGTACCCAAGGCCGCTGGGCCCTTCTTCCAATCAGCATTGAGGCTTCTGTGTGCACCTGCCCACTGGCAGGGTGTCTCCAGCCACTCTGCGCCCTGTCCCCCAGCTGCCACAGGACACTCTGTCCACCCACCTCGGACAGGCGAAGGACTTCCTCTCTCCCATTAGTGACCCTGTTCCAGAAAAATCCACAAGAGTTGTGAGCACCCAGGCAGCACCGCACTTCCCACAGCAGCCCCTGTGTCCCCGCCCCTCACCAACACCCAGGGGCCAACAGTGTAAGACTCAGACTCGGGCAGGGCCACATCCAAGGGTGTGGCCGTAATGTGGGCCGTGCCACCCCACCCCCAAGTAAATGCCTGCACCACGTGGGGCCCCTCAGCCACCCCAGTCTGACCAGGGCTCTCCTCTCCCTGCCTGCCAATGTGCTGTCCCAGAGCCCAGCAGCTCAGAGCCCTGTTTGGGGGGAAGGAGTGGAATGCAGGCACGGGAAGTCGATGGCGTGCCGTCCATCCCCAGGCCCCGTATCCTTACCGCACTGGAGCTGGCATGGCTGAGCTTATCAAAGCGGAATTTCAGGTTGGATCTTGGGGAGTTTCTGCTTTTGGCATCTGGGGAAAGAAGCCCAAGCACAGGCTAAGAGGGATCTGCCAGCAATGGGGAGCAGGCGGGAGGCGCCCCACTTGTCAGAGCTTGTACATTTCTCGCCATTGGATACAGGCCATTTCTTAAATCTAAGTCATGTAGGCTTCCAAGTAAGTTATAGTCCACAAAAGTAAAAATTCCTAAACTTCATCACTTCCTAGTTGTTTCATTTTGTTTTTCCCTTTCATTTAAGAGGCAGAGAAAGAGAGAGCTCCCACCTGCTGGTTCGTTGCCATGTGGGCACAATGGCTGGGGACGGGCTGGGAACCCAGTGAGGCTCTCCCTCAGGGGTGGCTCGGACCACACGAGCCATCACCACTGCCTCTCGGGGTCTACATTAGCAGGAAGCACAGGTCAGGAGGCAGAGCCAGGCCTCCAGCGTGGGACCCAGGCAGTTCACTGCTAGGTCAAACGCCTCTGCTTATTTTACTACGTATGGCCCCTGGACTGCTGTCCATGTTCCCGTAGCTGCCTGTGCCCGGGACAAGAACACCATGCAATGCTGGCTGCCGCACATACCTCCCCCAGCTCCACTTGCAGAGCCATCACCAGCGAGAGATGGACCAGGATGGGCCGTGACCATGGAAACCAGCAAATACCACTCATCAGGCCTTGGTCCCATGTCTCATAAGCTAGACTTCAGAAACTACTGGGGGAGACAATGTTGCAGATTTCATTTGAAGGCGTGTCAGCAGCCGTCATGCCATGAATAGCACAAAAGTGTGAGCAGTCCCCTGGTGTGTGAAGCTAACAGCCAAGAGGTGACTGAAGCCGGCTGAGTGAATTAAATTCTCTCACCCCCGGGTGTTGGGTGCTCGGAACAGAGAGGGTGTGGCTCAGCAGTTTAGACACCTGCTGGGGACGCCCACGTCAGAGCGCCTGGGGCCCATCACTGCTTCCAGCCACTAGCTCCAGCTTCCTGCCGGCACAGATGCTGAGGCAGCAGGTAACAGTTCCAGAAACAGAGTGCCAGCCACCCACCCGGATTGAGTCCCTGGCTCTCGGTTTCAGCCTTGACCATCGTGGGCATCAGGGGAGCGAATCAGCACATGAGAGCTCCCCCTCCTCGGCCTCTCAAATAAACAAAATGAGTAAGATGCTCAGGAACATAAAAGACACCAGCCTACATTCATGCTGGAACTATTTGTTCTTCACGTGCACCTGACGCTGGCTGCAGTTGATAAAGCTGATTAGGCAGCTATCAATCAAAGCGTTTTGTGAAGATCAGATAAATAGGGTTTAGGCGGCAGAGAATGCTCTGTCACTGGCTCAATGGCACCGTGCCCAGCCACAGCAGGCCCCAGCTGTGGATGCAGGTTCCAGATCCGTGCTTGCCCTCTGCTGGCAGGCGTCTTGACTCCCAACACCCACAACCCTGGCCCACTGTGCCCATCACCCCAGGGGCCATTAGATGGCGCTAGGGAGGGGGAGGCTGGTCCTCCCCCTACACGGGGCAGGTGCCTCCTCCTCTGCGGCTCTGCGGGGGTCACAGAGGTGCCTGGCTGCTGGAACCCTCCCCCCTCCGCCATGGCCTGCTGCCTGATTGCCTCCCCAGCACTCCCCTCACTGCCCCCTTTGTCAGGAATCCCCCCAAGACAGCAGCCGCATCCTCCACTGCATCCGTTCTCAGTTCTGGGCAGCGTTTCTCTCTCCGAACCCTGTCAAGGGGCTGGCTGGCATTGTGGCACAGTGCATTAAGCTAACAGGTTACAACCCTGGCATCCCATGTGAGCACCTGTTCAAGTCTCGGCTGCTCTGCTTCCTATCCAGCTCCTTGCCCATACTCCTGGGAAAGGGGAAGATGATGGCTCAAGTGCTTGGGCCCCTGCCACTCCTGTGGGAGACCTGGTTGGAGATCCAGGTCCCTGGACTGGCCGCGAACAAAGCTCTGCCTGTTGCAATCATTTGGGGAGTGGTACAGCAGTTAGAAGAGCGCTCTCTCTCTCTCTCTCTCTCTCTCTCTCTCTCTCTCTCTCCCTATTGCTCTTTCAAATCAATAAATACACTTTCAAAAAATAAAGAGCCCCTTTGGAGAGTATTCCCAATATTCCCCAGGTCTCCCATGGTCCCGGCCTGTCACTAGCCTGTCCCCTCTCTCTCATGCCTCTCTGTAACTCCAGCTGTACTGGGCCGCTTGCAGTTCCAGAACACCCTGGCCCACACCTCTCCCCAGGCCTTTCCATAGGTTGTTCCCTCCTCCCAGGGTTTGGCCTGTATCACTAGGACCATGAGCAGGTGGTCCTGGCTCATTGATGGGGTACAGACAGAGGACCACCCCAGATCCTCCTCTACCACATTCCCTCTGGCAAATCATTCACCAAATCACTGAACAGGTGCTCAGTTCCCCATGCATAAGGAGAAGGCGAGGACCCGGGTCTCTTGTGATTGACAGATAGAGGGCAAGACCAACGCCTTGGTGCTGAGGCCAGCCCCAGCTGCCCAGGATGACTGCCTGCCAACAGGGGTCAGCGCCCCACCTCGCCCTCCTGACCACCAGACTCCACTGACCCGTGGGACTCCGGCTCATGATGATGGGAATGGTGGCCGACCCCAGGCTGGGGCTCTCGCTGCTCGGGGACGGGCTGTAGACAAACACCTCCTGCTTGAAGGGCGAGGCTGTGGATGGCTGGCTGCTCTGGGGAGAAGAGGCTGGGTGAGCGAAATCAGTCCAGCTACAGCGACCCCTAGAGGATGGCTGTGTCCGGGCAGGTCCATGAGAGGTCCCCACCAGCCCAGGACGACCCCTGCCACCCTGCCCACACCCCTCAGTCTGATGCCTGTGGCTCAGGGAAGAGAGGGGATCTCTCCCAACCACGGACATCAATGGCTAAGCAGCCACCCGTTGCTTCCACCCTGCGCAAGCCGTCTCCACGCCCACCTACCCCACTGTCGCACTCCTCCAGGGCCTCGCCCTCGCCCGCAGCGCTGCTGAAACTGCTGGTGCTGGAGGACGAGCGGGAGATGCTGGCCCGGCCGTTCTCCTTCAACTTGACAAAGGGCCTGTGGGAACGGATGCCGGACCCACAGTCACCCACTGAGACCCCAGGCCCTCCCCGCGCCCTGGGGCAGACAGCAGAGCAGGCCCGGTGCAGGGCCACCCTCCAGCCGGGGTGTTCTAGAAAGCTCTTGGAGTCTAGAGCCGCTCAGTCCCAGCTGGGCTGGTGGGCATCTCGGTCCAGGCCCCAAACGGCTGCAGCCGTCTGCCCCTGCCCTCTTACTTCTCTTTGTTGGGGCAGATTTCTGGAGAGCTGGGGTTGGAGGAGGTTTCAGACTTTATCTCCTGAGAAGAATGTCCGCCGTCCGGGGTCTTAGGGGTGCTGGAGGAGCTGTCACTGGGGAAACACGAATGAGCAATGAGGCCAAGGCGCCAGACCCCAAGCCCCCTTAGACCCACACCCAGGCCCTGGTGGCCACCCACGGGCTCCGCGGGGCACTGTGGGGTCACAGCGCCCCCTTCTGGAGCAAGCCACAGGGACTTCCTTTCCTGCCAGAGCAGTAGATGGGGAAGCGGGGACGGTGGTCTCGAAAGAAGGGGCGGCTCTGAAGTCAGGGGTCAGAGTTCTGGCTTGTCGCTCTGCTGCCCACCACGCAGGCCACCCCTCCCGGCAGCGCTGCAGGGCAGGGCAGCCACGCAAGGAAGGAGCGCAGGCTCCACATGGAAAGGGGACAACGACACCTGCCCTGCAACAGGCGACCACTCCACACACATGGACTCTTGGGCAGTGCCAGGAGGGCCACCCCCATGAGTCAGAGGGTGCTGCAGTAAGATCCCCCTGGACCCATGGGATGAGGTGGCTCTGGCACTACTACTGGAGAAGGAAGCTCCTCGATCCCGTAGGATACACTCGGGCCAGGGTCCAATGCTTCCTCCTCGTGTAATGTATCAAACTTCACTGCCCAGTCCCTTGTCCTGCATGCCACTCAGCTCAGGGCATGGGACCACAGCCCAGGGTCACAGACTGTGAGCTTCTAGAGGTGGGCGTGTTGCTATCATAGCCCTTATCAAAGCGCCCACATCTCATTCACCTGCTCACCAAGCTTAAGAACAAATGGGCTCATCAATTAAAGGATCAGAAAGTAACCAGCCAGAACAGGCAAAACAGACTGCAACATGGGTAGCTGCCTTCCCAAACAGTCCTAGAACATTCTAGAAAGCCAAAGGAAGGTTCCATGCCTGGCAGGCTCTGGGAAGGCTTTTGAAAGTGAGGGCATATGAGTATGTGCTGGGGAATGAGGCAAAGAAAAGCTTTGCTCCTTGCTGGGGAGAAACGCCACGGGGACAGCTTTAGAAACTCCAGGCAGAAAGTGGCCAAGTGGACCTGGGCGAACAAAGAACTGAGCGAGTGGAAAGTGCCTGGAGTAGCAGCTGGGACTGGGGCTGATGTGGGACAGCCATGGCATGGGAGAGCCGGGGGACCCTCGGTTGGGCTGGAGCCGGGGGGCCCTGACATTTACCATCGCGTCCGGCCATCCCCGGGGCCCTCGGAGCCCGTGTGCAGGCGGGGGAAGAGCCCCGAGCGTCGCTTGATGGGGCTCCGCGACTGGTTCTTTGCTGTTGCTGCCACTACTGGAGGCTGCCGAGGAAATGACCAGAGTGAGTGCCTCTGCCCAACCCTTCCCTTCATTCCTGGTCTGCAGATGGCTCCCGGTCTAGAAGGGACCCCCGAAACAGCAAGAGAGCTAGGATAACTGGGAGTAACCCCAGAGGGGTTAAGACCCAAGGCCCCACCACACACAGTCACTTCCTAGCCCAGGTCAGACTCCAGCAGAGATGGATCTGGGGGTGTAGACCTGGCCCATCCAGAAAGCCAGGCTGATTCAGGCAGGGTCTTACAGACTGAGAACCACAAAGCCAGAAAGCCCTTGGAGTGGCCAGGCTCCCCGGAAGAGGACGAGAGGACCACAGAGGCCAGGACACGTTGGCAAGGTAACCCAACAGGCCCCTGGCAGCACGAGGACCAGCCCCAGGGTTCCTACACTGGAATGAGCGAGAAGGGCGGCCACCTACAGGGCCAGGCCCACAGGCGCCGACAGGTGGGGGTCACCAGCTAGAAGGTGTCTGCTGCTCACCAGCACTCGGCTTCACGGTGCGGAGGTGATGGGGACAGCAGGGTGGTGGCAATTCAGGAAGGACAGACGGGACAACCTGACCCTCCTTGCAACCTGCCAGACTGCTAACCTGGGCCCCAGCCATGACCCTGCAACCTGGGACAAAACTCCCTGTGCCCCAACTTCCCTCTGATTCAGAATCCTGTTCATCTTTCAGGACCTCCCAGGAGGAGCAAGGAAATGGTTCTGGAATTATCTGGTGACCGTAAAGAACCATGCGAGGCAAGTCAGAATAGAAATGGTTACCAGGGGACAAGGCCAAAGCCACTTTGCTCCGAACAAGGATCAGTCGCCCAGGCCCTCCTCCTCGCACATACTCCAGGTCAGGCAGACCTTCGCTCATATCCAGCCCCTCGGCAGAGCCGGGGGCCCCACGCAGCAAGTTACTGAACCCCTCGGGTTGCCCGTTTCCTCCCACAGGAGCACCCACTTGGGCAGCTCTCTCGGGAGCAGGGAGGAGCTGGTGCCCAACAGGCTGCATTGGTTACACCTGCTGTGATCAAACACACAGCACGGGTATCCCTCAAGGCCAGAGGCAGCGGGGAGGAGTGGGGAGAGGGAGGGCAGGATGGCACTGCAGCCTTGGCCTCCAGGAAGCTCAGAGGACAGGACAAGTGGGTGCCCAGCCCTGGCCTGGGTATCGCCTACAATGCACACCTCACAAACACCATTTTCACAGGCCAGCAGCTGGGCTCCCTGCAGGCAGCCTAGGTCGTTCTAGCCCAAGGCTGGGAGGGGCTCTCTCTATACCCTGTGAGTTAGTGCCAGGGGGCTTGCTATACTCACCGAGAAGGTGGTCTTGGTGACCTCCATGTTGTTGTGGGTGATGCCCCCGCTGAGGCTGCCCGGGATGCCCCCGCCATGCAGCTTCCTCTGGCTGCCTACCATGGTTTCCATGGAGTGGCTGCGCACCCGGATGGCTCTCTAGGGAGAGATGACCAGGGCCAGGATGACAACCCTGCCCTGTGTGGGGCCTGCACACGCAGGTACTGGCCCATGGAAGAACACACACACACACACACACACACACACACACACACACACACACACACAAAACCATCACTACAGCTTACAGGGTTTCCATTCTCTATCCCATGAGCATGGCCAGAGACCGTGCTCAGATCCATGGACATGGGTTAAGAGTCTGTAAAAATAGATTCAAGTCAGAGTTACACAGAGGCAGGAAGAGTCACAGAAACATCTCTCCGCTGGTTCACACCCTTCAATGCCTGCAACAACTAGAGCCGAGTCAGTCCAAAGCCAGGAGCTTCTTCCAGGTTTCCCACCTGGATGCAAGGAGCCCAGACACTTGGGCCATCTTCCTCTGTTTTTCCAGGCACATTAGCAGGAAACTGGTTCTTAAGCAGAGAAGGCGCTCATAAGGGACTCCAGCATTGTAAGTGGCAGCTTAACCTGCACAGCCACAGCACCGGCGCTAATGGTCATATTCTCATCTTACAGGTGGAACTTGGATAAGCCCAGCAAACCTGTGCAGCTCTGGTCCAGGATCAACACCTTTCTCACCTGTACACTCAGGTGGGATCATGATGGAGATTAAACAGGTGCCTGGGCTTTAACTTTTTTCCAGAAAGTTCTGCTGCCTTCTCTGTGTGTGCATTGGACTGCCCTCTGTTGCCTTCCTAGAGCATGCTCTGTGCAATGCAGATTGCACATGTCTGCAGGGAGCCTGGCCAGGCACCCCTCCCCATCCGTGCACCGAATCATGTGCCCCACTCGTGCTCACGGCAACAAGATGCGCCTCTACCGCCTGCCTCTAGCTGGGCACGGCTGCTGGAGGGAGGGGCTGCTCGCTCTGGCTGGGCACAGGGTCTCCAAGGGCAGGAGCGCCTCTGGCCACACCCCCAGCCTCGTGCTGCCTTAGCCCAGGACAGTGGGGGTCTTTCCCTTGGGTGGGTCCCTGAGCCTGCAGTGGGATGGTCATGGCAGGCAAGTGTTCCTCGGCCCTGAGCAAGTCCCCATGGAGGATGCCCCCAAGCTCCAGGCATCTTCAAAGACAGCACGGGAGTCCTGGGGAAAGGAGTCGTCATCTCTGGTGACCATCAAATCCTTACATCACCCTGAGTGATCCTGGTGGTGCCCATGCAGATGTTACAGTTCCCTATCCCTGAAGGGGGGCTGTGGGATCCCCCCAGGGTCCCTACCAGGCTGCAGCTCCAGGGGTCGCACCACCCCAGATAAGGTGCCCCTGCCCACAGTACCTTGGACCATGCAGAGCCCTTGCCGCCACTAGGGGGCAGGTCAGACCAACACATCACTCTCTAGGCCCTGGGAAGCTGGCAGACAAGGACCCACACAGCTCGCTTCTGCTGTTGCCAGGGCTGTCTGGGTGGCCTCCTCCTCCTCTCTCTCCATTTACCGCTGGAGGGACCGAAGCAGACCTTAGCAGAGTGTGAGGGACAGACGGCACAGCCCAGGGCCAGGTGGTTCCACCTCTGAGCAGAAAAAGGATGCTTGTTCCCTGCCCACCCACCCCCCCCCCCCCCCCCCGCAGGCAGGAAATGAGCAGCTGAGATCTCGTCCAGCCCCGCCTGTGAGGTGAAACTTGGATGAGAAGGAGGAAGTGTGTGCAGCCTGCCTTCCTGTCGTCATCTCAGAACCAGCTCCTCTAACAGGGACCTCAGGGAGGGCTAGGTGGCTGAGGAACCCCAAGAATGCTGACCCCACTCCTCCATCCAGGACCCCCAAAAAGGAATAGCACGGCAGACGGACCCAGACCCGGGGGCCAGACCGAGCATCAGGATCCCTCGAGGGTGGGTGTTGGGCCTAGTGGTGACAACAGCACTTAGCAGTCCCATTCAGGAGGACCTGGGTTCAAGTCCCAGCCTGCCATTCAACTTTGGCCTCCCTGGGAGGCAGCAGTGAGGGCTCCATAAGTAAGGCCTGACCCCAGCTCTGCCTTCTTCCCCGAGCAGTGACGACAGTCCTCCCACAGGACTCGGGGACAGGGCTGCTGTGCCACGCAGCATCAGGGCTGTCTGGCACCCACAGCTGCAAGAACGTAGGGCTGAGAATCCCCCGGGTTACAGGCTCCACCCCAAGCCGTGTGCTTAGGTCTCCAAGCATTTGTGCTCTTAGACATCCCCCTAGGAACCCATCAGACCGTGAGTCAGACACAGGCCAGCAGCCACACCTGTCAGGCCAAGCAGCCTAGGGCACCGCCCTTGAAACCCGCAGGGCTGTGTCCAGCTGCTGGCCTATCCTGACCCGTGGGCACCACAGGCAGCGCCCCCAGCCCACAAGCAAATATTTGAATCAAAAAAAAAAATCACCTCCAAAATGCACTGTGAAGGGGGCAGTGCCATATCAGCATATGTCAGTGGGTGGAGCCTCCCTGTGGCCCCTCGTCAGGCCCAGCCCACTCTCCTGGGTATGGCATCTCGTGGCCTCCCCTCTCCTGGCTGGGCTCCCAGGTCCCTCCCTGGTCCTCTTCTCCATTTCCTATCATGTTCCCCGACCCCCCCACCCACCCCTCTGGCTCACCCCGGCTGTCACTGTCCATGCCTAGGAATCCCGGGCGAGCCTGAACAGGCAGCCCAGAGCTGCCAACCTCCCAACCTCCAGAGAAATCCTGGCAGCTGGCTCCAGCTAGGGCCACCAAGGCCCAGCCCTTGCTGGTGGCAAGCGGCCAACCACAGCCCTGGCCCAGACTTGCGTGGGCGGGGGCTTCCCTGAGTTGGACACTGCTCTCTGTGGGCGTCGAGGGCAGACCCAGACTCAACGTGGCCTCCTGGGTGAGTTGGGACCATTACCAAGTCTTATTTTCCTCCTAGGTAAAACCACCCTTGTCAGCATCAGATGTACAAATGATTATATTCAAACAACTGTGACTTGGCCCTAATAACAGCCTTCCTTCGGGGTGCTGAGGCCACCATGAGGCGCACAGGAGCGTGTGTGTTAACCTCCCGTCTACACAGCAACACTGACCGGGGACACTGCTGAGCTGCTGTGGAATCCCCAGCACCCCACAGTTTTCCAGGCATGACTTCAACCGTGAGAAGCCCTAATCCTTGCCTCCCGAGAACACCCCAGCTCAGAGATAATAAAGACTGTGCTAAGGCCAGGGTCATAGTACACTGGGGTTTTGATTGGATATCAGTAAGGGCTCACACTTCCCTTTCTGAATCATACCTGCCTGTAGCACACCTGGATTGCAACTAGCTTGCTCCCACCCAGGGAGAAGGGTCCCCAGCAGGTCTGATCCCCCGTGTGTAAGGGGCAACCACAGGACCAGCTGGTTCAAATCCCATGCTGAGTGCAAGCGCTGTGTGCAGCAACAAGCACCCAGCCAGCACAGGACAAGGGCCCCAGCTCTGCCCCCAGGCCACTGCAGCAGCTGCCCAGGCCCCCTCTCGAATGCTCCGCGGGACAGAGAGCTCACTGCTCCTCTCAGTAGCTCTTTCTTTCGCAAAGCCAAAAGAGAATGGCCCCGTAGCTGATCAGTGTGTCACTGGTCCAGCCATGTCCTCCAGTGCCAGGCCAGCTGAGCAGTCATCACAGACCCTCCCAAACACACACACACACACACACACACACACACACACACACACACACACACAGTAGCTGCTGAAGATCCCTTGGCCTTGCAACCTGCCTACTGCCCACCTGCCCTGGGCTCCCGGCCACAGAGGGAAGCCGATGGAATCAGTCACATCCCTGCATTGCACCTGCTCCTCTCCCACTGTCCACTCTTGACCCTGCCCTGCCACTCCATCTCCTGGGCCAGCAGAGGATGATCCAGGGCCGAGGACGCGTGTGAAGGATGTTGGAGACAGTGCTGGCTGCATGCCAGCCCCTGGCACTCCTGATGGCCACGGCCTTTGGCTGGCACTGGGCTCTAGGGTTGGGAGTCCAGTGACCTGGGGGCCACTTCCTTTCTCTGCCCACCCCTGTCATGCCTGTGTCCTTACCTTGAAAGACTCCAGGAATCCCCCATGGCCTCCGTTCTCAAACTTGTCCTCCTCAGGGCCCAGCCCCAACATGGCCTGGGTGTGCGTGTGCAGCTCATCATGAAGGTTGTCCAGGAGCGCTGCCCTTGTCCGGTCCTAGGCAGGGGGAGTGGAGGAGCTGGCACCAAAAGCAAGCAGGAGCCTGGGCTTTGTGGGCTCCGGACACTCAGCCAGGGCTACCCACCTTCCAGCTAGCAGACACCAGAAGGAAGGTGCAAGCTCCATGTCCAGACCCTGCTATCACCCCTCTGTCCCTCCTCCATGGCCTCCTGTGACACGCCCCACTCCCCGCCACAGTGCCCCCCTCTGCCCTTTCTCTTCTGCCCTGAGCCCAGCTCTTATGCGCTCTGCTCCAGGTATTCATCCAGGGGCAGGGAGCGCCAATTGACAGAGTCCAGCGGGCACCTCCAGGACAGCTGCCAGACCCCTCAGGGCCAAGTAATGCCCAGCTCTGAATGCATGCAAACGTCCCAGCTGGGACTAACCCTTTCCACACTTCCTTCCTAGTAAAAGGTTCATCAGGAAGCTTGCCTAGAGCCGCCCTTTTGCCCACCAGGTGGCAGCAGTGAGCCTCCTCCGTTCAGGGCTGACCCTCACCACCCACCCAGGACCACCACACTGTACTACCACTGTCGCTTCCGGATCAGCCCCCTGCCCACCAGCCTGGGACACAGGTGCTCAACAGGTGACTGGGGAATGGTGAACCAGGTGGTTTCCGTAAGAAGAAAGGTGAGGCCTGGGGGCTAGGGGGACAAAGACAGAGCTCCCCAGCTTGAACAGCCCCTCGATTAGCTGACCGGCTGGGGAGGCCGAGGGACGCTCACCTCCAGCTTGGCAAACTTGTCTGACTTGCAGCAGGCGTTCTCGGCATTTGTGAGCTTCGTCAGAAGAAACTCCCTAAACTCCGGGCCCTGGAACAGACCAGAGGTGACCAGGTCTCTCCCAGCCTCGGCAGATGCCACCCGGGAATGGGCAAGGCAGACAGGGCTCTGGGCAGAACCCCAGAAGGGTCCCTTCTGACACTGCATTGAGTCACTGCACCAACTTAAAAAGCCGCTCCCCTGCCTGACCTGACCATCCTCCCCACCTCCCCAGTGGCCTCCAGTCATGGGGCCTCTCCTGCCTGCCCAGGCTCCAGGCTGAGCACGGTTTCACAATCCTTCCTTTGGGCCCGTGGACCGGGCCAGACAGCATGAGGTGAGCTGGGAGGAGACCTCCCCGCTAAACCTGGCCAAGGACCTCTCTAAAACCCCCAGCCCCAATTCTACCTGCTCCAACTGCTGCCATGGAACCCTGAAAAGCTGAAGTCCTGGACATGCGGGGCAGAAAAGAAGAGATTCTTACCTTCTGGAAGACAGGCGGGCTGGGCAGAGGCGGGCCAAAGGCAGGGACGTCTTCCCGGGCGGTGACAGACACCTGAACGGAACACAGAATCACACGTGGGTGCAGGCTGGGAGGGAGGGGTAGCAGAGCTTTGGGGGGGGGCCTCTGGGGAACTGTGTTTGTCACTGCTAACCTGTTCATCTTCTGCCTCCTCCCTTCCCCAGAACACAAACACCCAGCGTGCAGCAGGCCCGCAGGCCCCGCCCCAGGAGTGGGGCAGGTAGCAGAGCCCTCTCCATGGTCAACTTGGCCTTCCTGGAGGCCACGAGTAAGTGGAGCAAGATGAACAGACATGAGCTGAGGAGCAGCCTAGGAGCCACTGACAACACACTGCGAGGCCGGTGCAGGGGGTACACCATACCCCGGGCAGTGCAGATGCAAGGCCTGGAAAAGGCATCAGAGTCATGACTATCCCTGTGTACCTGGCAAGGAAATGGGTGCAATAGCCCAGGGCAGTCCCAGCCACACCAATGAGAGGCGCAGACAGAACCTGGGGAGAGGGGAAGTGCAGACTGCACGGGCTCCCCACCCATGCAGGGCGAATGGCAAAGCCAGGAGCCTGGCTCTGGGAGCTGGTCCTCACACAGGCTCCAAGTCGCAGAAGCTCCAGGACCCAGGCTGGAGGGGTAGGGGATGAGGGGACATGGAGGCCCTGGATGGGGTGTAAGTCCCCAGAACAGCAGTGGTATGACAGTTCCTTTATCCCCTTGCTGCAAAGTGCCCTGGTTTCACCTGCTCCCACATTCTGGGAGACTGAGACGCCAACCCCTCCCTTCCCCCAGCGAGTGGCTGCTGTTGATGGCCATGGGGCCCTGGCACGCTGCCAGCCCTCAGCCTGGGAAGGGGGGCAGATGCAGAGTTTGCCAGCCCGGGTGAGCAGGCAGCTGGGAGCCACGCCAAGGAAAAGCCCTGCCAGGGTCCGCAGGGGGAGACAGCGGAGAGTCTGGGTCGGCGCAGGCTTCCGCTCCCCGAGCGCAGCGCTGTCTGCCTGGCCCAATTTGCATTGCCGAGTCAGGACACGCTGAGGTCAGGCACACGTCATCTCGGGCTGGGTTTCAGCTGCAGAACCCAGTTCCCTACCACCCCCCAGTGACTGGTGGCCCACGTCAAGAATTCCAGCCACGAAGCCAGCATCGGGAGCAGGACCCTGGGAGGGCCACAGGGAGACTGCCAACAGTGGCACCTGGGACAAAGGACAGAGGCCAGGCAGTTGCTCCCCTCCCCCACAGTGTGTCTCTGCTGATGGCGGAAGGGACGTTCCAGCTGTCCTTCAGTGCACCTGCGTCCCCCAGCCAGGCAGCCGGGCCTGGGAAACACCAAAGCAGTTCCCCCTCACCATCCCCCATACCCCCTGAACCCATTCCAACAAGGCAACCAGGCTCTGGGGTCCCCTCCTCTTGGGGACGTTGGGGTTGCTTTTGGAAGCAGAGGTTGCCTGCAGACAACCCCACCTTCCTGCTTTGCAAACTGAGCAAGGCCTTAGGGAGCGACAGCAGGGGCATTCAGACTGGGCACGGAAGACGGGAGGGCGCGGAACATGGAGGGCAATGTCCCCTTGCACAAGAGTGGACAGAGTAGTGGGGACTAAATCCCTTCCTGAAAGCACAGCCCGAGCATGGCATCCGGCACACCTGCAGTGAGGACCCCAGGCTGCACAGCACAAACTCCACTGGCTCTGCGGCCTGGCGCCTCACGTGACATCAGTTGGCAGGTGGATTTGCTCACTTATGAAATGGAGCTAAGGAGACCTGGCCTTCCTAGGCCCTTATTAGCCTCAGCTGCCAAGGCCCAGCAGAGCCCCTGGCAGCAGAAAGCATTTTTTCCTGCTGACCGTGCCTTGAAAAGGGCACCTGAGGCAGTTTCCCAAACCATTTCACATGACATCACATTTGCACACACAAGTGCACAGACGCACACACACACACATACCTATGCATGCCCAGGCACACATGTTGTGCACACCCTTTCTAAGCTCCTTCCTTCCTCTCCCACAGCATATCCTGGCTGGAAGGAACTCACAGGTCCTTGACTCAAACTTCCTAGTTTCAAAGAAACCAAGACCCAGAGGAGAAAGGATTTGACCCTGGATCCCACAGCAGTCACAGGCGGACAAGGACCAGAGCCTGAGGCTGCCAAGCCGCCTCTGCGGCCCTACCCTGCACCTTCCGCCTGATCTCTGCCCTTTCCCCATTTCTGACTGCCTGTCTTCCCCAGTGGAAGCTTCCAGATGCCTCACTCAGCCCCTGGGGAAGCCCCACCCTCCTGCAGGGGTCAGCGAAGGTCCTGCATTCACCTGTCCACCCTGGAGATCTAACCAGTCCCCCTTCTAGTCTGCACATTACATGGCCTGCTGCTGGGGGCATGGACAGAGGGCGCTCTGGACAGCGCCTTACGAGGTCCTGGACCCAATCGCAGGCCTTGCCCTCCGACCTGGATGCCTGTTGGGCAGGTGGAGTGCAAGGTTAAAGTCCCACAGCCTGGTAACTCCACATCACCATGGCCCCGCTTCGCTGCTCCTCACCACCTCTCAGGACAGGGCTCAGCCCTGGACTGCAGACTGCAACTTGGGAGACCAGGAAGAAGCTCAGGGCATCACAGCCGGAGCAGGGGATCAGAGTTTCGAGGGTCCCTGCATCCTCTCTGCTCAGCCCTCAGGAGAGTGGGAAAGCCAGTTCTCAGAGGTCTAGTTCCTGGGGGAGTGAAAGCACTCAACGTGACCATCCTTACAGGTGACCCTGAGGGTCTGAGAACCCTGCACCCTCACAGCCCAGGATGACCTTTGCCACCAGCTGCTGAAAGAACCACCTGGTAATTGGCTGCCAGCGCTGCTGCCCCTCCCCTGAGGTTAGAAGGACCTGATGGCCACTGCAGTACACAGCTCCCCTGGCCCTGCCCCAGCCCAGTGCTCTGCACACAGCAGGTGCAGAACCACCTCACACATCGTATTCATCTCTAACAAAGCAGGTGACCCCTCGCCCCATGGCCATCAAGGACACACCCACACCACAGCCACTCAAAACTTCCTCCAGGAAAACGGCCACACAGAGAAACTGGCTCCTTTCAGCAGGGAGGAGCCGTTTTTGCCCTCTAAGTCCCATATTTGACTTTCAGAGTCGATAGGAATGTCAAGCTCAGTATCTCCAGACTGGCCCTCGTCTCCCAAGGACATCCCAGCATCACACATTGCAGCCGTCAGGAGGGGCCCTCGAGGGGCAGCCAGCACACCGCGGCTTGCCTCATCCCCGTCGTGTGTGCTCACTGCCCAGGGACAGTATCCTTGCCTCCCTGTAAGTCTTGGCGTTAAGATCCACCAGCTTGCAGATGGCCGATGGAGACTCACATAAGGACCACGGGGCCAGCCAGGTGCCTCCTGTCACCCTGTACCCCAGGAGCACGCCCCTCACCCTTTCTGCCCTTCCTCCTCTCCCTTCTCCAAGGTCCTGCCACTCTCTTTCACTCCGGCTCTGCTTCCCTTTGGCCAATGGCCCTTCCAGAATCCACACATGGGTGCTCAGGGCTCTCCAGCCCCTGCTCGGAACGGCTGGGAGGCTGTCGAAGGGGCAGCTCTCTCACCAGAGCCCCTGCTTGCTCTGCAACCCCAGAGAGCCCCAGGCCAGAGCACAGCCCGAGGAGGCAGGGAGGATGTGCGAGCGCCAGCGTCATAGCTGAATCTGCACATGCGCGGAGCTGCAGGGGACCCCCTCCAAGCTCTTGTCCTCGGATGAGGTCCTCCTTACCTTGTAGGATGGGATCTCTGTGCCAGAGGCCTCTGCCTGCACAACGATGTAGGCGTGTAAGAAATTGGAGGCGATCATGTCTGGGACAAACGGCGTGTTCTCTTCTTGGAAGATGATGGCCACGATGTCATTCCCAATGTGTCTCTTTCTCTGCAGCTGAACACAAAGCATCCAGGTGGCATAAACCAGCGAGGAACACCCCACAACCAGAACAGACCCACACAGGGAACTCCTCCTCCTGGCTTCACCTCTTACACAGAAACCCTGCGAGCCTGAGACCACACTCTCCAGGCAGCTGTCGTCTTCTCTCTTGGGGAAAGATGCTCACACTTTGCCAAGCTCTGACCCGGGCCCAGACCACTGTACACAGGGGGGCAGCTCTTGCCCTGGCAGAGCAGGTGAAGCCAGGTGGGAACTCTTAGAGGGCCGCCAACTGGCAAGCCCTAATCTGGTTGCTGCACAGACAGTTCTAGATAGCTCTGGGGATGCATAGATTGGTCTAATCAAACAGCAATCCCAGAAGGCTTCCTGGAGGAGGAGATGAGGGTGCTGAGGGTCTTGATGGGAATATGAATGAATAGGGATGAGAAAAGAGCCTCCTACAGGCCACCTGGCTTGGCAGGGGTGGAGCAGAGCTGAGAGGAGGCAGGGTGTAGAGGAGAAACAGCTCTGGGTCAGTGCCCTGTGCTTTGGCACATGATGGCGGCCAGCCACCAAGCACTTCCTGTGGGTCACATGCTGGGCTGCTCACAAACCTACCTTCCAGTGTCCAACCCTCCCTGTGCACCAGTGAGGTGCCCACCCATGTTGCTGCTCCTCCAGGAGGCACGTTGCTGCAGGCAAGCCCTCCACATCAAGTTGCTTGTCCGCCAAGCACCTGCCTAGCACCAAGCATCGCGCCAGGCACTTTTACCAAACCGCCTCACTTCTGCCCCACATGTCCTCCCCTTTTTTAGGGAGAGAAAATTAATATTGACTCAGTCCCCGCCAAGAGCCACGCTTGGTGCCAAGGTATACTTCCCAGCTCAAACACCGAAGACTGAAAAGGCCCTGCAGAAAGGACTTCAGCCTTGGTCGGGCAGCAGGGTAGGGCACCGCAGGGCACAAGACGGCAGGGCATGCACTCTGAGAAAGCCCAGGATGGCACCAGTGGAGTCTGGTCCCACCTGCTTCTGGGCCACACAGGAATGTTTGGGAGGCAGATCAATCACTATTTCCTTCGCCAAGTTCCTACTTTCTTAAGAAGCTGGGCACTATGTTGGCAAGTTTGCATCTGTACTCGGGCCCCAGTCGCAAACACAGAGGTCAGAGTCTGGGCAAAGGCCCAGCTGCCCTTCTGGTTTCCCCAGACACTGGCAAGGGGCAAGTAGTGGGATGGGGCCAGTGGTGTTATAGCCACCAGGAAGTAGCTGCTGCTTGTGGAAGGCTGCATGGCTGTCACAGCCACATGTCCGAGGGACAGCAAGAAAACACTGGAAACCAAGGTCTCATCCAGGCCCTCCCGCCTTGGCTCAGCAAGGACTGGCCAATGGCCCAAAGAGAGGCACGGCTGGAGAGGCGCCTGGGTAAGCTGGGGACAGAGAGGGAGCGGCATTCCTGCAGCCACAGTTTTTACGTAGCAGTGGTTGGAGGGGCTCCACAGTCATCCAGGGGCCTGCACACTCAGGGACTGCCATGAAGGGAGCCTGCCACCTGCCATACACCAGATGAGCCCCGAACTCAGCCCCTGGGGCAGCAGGGGTTGCCATCTCCATCTTACAGACAAGAAAAGTTGAGGGCCCTGGGTCAGCCATCCTGCTTGGAGTCATACCCTGAAGCAGCCTTCTGTGGTCCCATCACCAATTCTAACCCCCATCCTATAGGATCAGGACCCCCAGGCTCTGTTCCCAGCCTGGCCAGGGGAGACCCCCAGGGAGACTCATAACATCGGTTCTCCACCCCTCCCAACCCCGCACCCTAGCCAAGGCCTGGCCTCTGGCCTCTGGCACAGGCCTACTGGGGTGCATCTGGCCTGGGGAAATACAGCAACAGGACAGGTGATTGTTCTATTACAAAAATGGGGAGGGATGCAGCCCCTGGGAGCAGGTTGGGCAGGTCCAGCCTTCACCAGAAGTCCCTGCCAGATGCCCTGAGCTGGTTACCTGCTGGGTGTCTCCCTCAGTAAATGGCAGCTTTGTGGAGACATGAAACATGATTTCTCTGTCCCGGAAGGTTGTATACACCGATTCCACGCCTGTCTGTCCGTGCATCACATCCAGACCTCCACGGAAACTGTGGGTGAAATGGGGCACGAGTGAGGGGAGAAGAGGGTGAGAGGCAGGCAAACTACTCTGACCATCCCTGGGGTTGCACATGGCACAGGTTGGACAGCAGGGGGTCAGCCCATGGGTAAAGCAGCGTCCTCTTGAAGATCTGACCTGGTGTTCTAACCGTGAAGTCATCACTTAATAGGCAAGGGGATGGGTGTCCAATAACTAGACACCCTGTAAGAGATCTATACCCCATAGCCTAGAGCCTGAGTTCAAGTCCCAACTCCTGCTCCTAATTCTAGCTTCCTGCCGGTGCACCCTGTGGCAGGCAGCAGGTGATGGTTCAAGGGGATAGGTCCTTAGATGGAGCACCCAGCTCCTGGATTAAGCCTTACGCAGCCCTAGTATTGCCAGCATTTGGGGAGTAAGCCAGCAGACGGAACACCTCCCTCTGTCTCCGCCTTTCAAATTAAGTAACTTTAATATTAAAAGACAAAGGGCGACTGTCCACATCAAGCCCTGGCTGTGTCCCCTCCACACCGACAGTCACGTGGGAAAGGAGACTGATCACTCACAATCCTGCCTACATGCCATCCCAGGTGCCAGTGTCCTCCCAAGGATGGGCACGGGACTTTGTGCCCTGCAAGACCAAGAGCTGGGACAAGCAGCGGGACCTCCGGAGTCAGCCAGTTCAGGGTGGCAGGTGCTGCATCGCTACACAGCCAGCCCCAGTGGAGATCACGGCGCTCGCGGAAGGCCACTCCTCCAGCCATGTCTCCACAGACAGAAAAGGAGAGAAAGAAGGAACCCCAGGGCTTCTGGGACCTGTCCCCTGCCTTGACAGAAAGCTGGCTGCCCATCCTGCGCCACAGTCGCCAGCAGTGGTGAGCGAAGGCAGGCACAGGATTCTTGGAGAAAACGCAATAGGGGGTGGGCGTGCCAGGGCCTCAACTCTGCCAGGAAACCAGCTCAGCCCAGCGCGACAGCCAGGAGGCCAATCCTGCGCCCTGCTCCAGCCACTGAGTCGGACCAAGACCTCGGGTGTCCACTTCCTCCATCCTCAGAGTCCTTTATCCAAGACAGCAAGAGACAGGATCCAATCTCGGGGCCTCTGGGCCTCATACACTGGACCTTACCTACCCTCAGACCCACACTCTTGCACACTTTAACATCACAGAAGTCAAGCTGTGCCTTCGAACGACGGTGTCTCACCGTCAGTCGGGGTCATCCCCAGTGACAACACCTGTGCCTGTGTGTAGCCGCAGCGGAAGCACCTCCCACCCTCGCTCTGTCTTCACCCTGGTATGATCCTCCTCTCCCTTTGCACAGATGGGGAAACTGAGGTTTACAAAGGCATAGTCACAGAATCACAGAGCTAAAAAAGTGAAGTGGGGTGGCTGGAATTTTAGCCCAGGGATAACTGACTCCACTCAACAGCTATGGCCTTGAAAGGGAGGAAGACTCCACTCAACAGCTACGGCCTTGAAAGGGAGGAAGACGGAGCAAGAGGGAAAAGAAGAATAGATAGGACAGAGGGAAGTAGAGAAAGAGAGCAGACACCGAGCTCCTGCACGCCAGGCCCTGGGCTTGCATGCCGCCATTAGACATTCTTGTTGATCTGGCTGCTGGGCCAGGGGCCAGGGCCGGGGGTGATTCCAGCGCCCTGAGCCACCTGGCTGGCCAAATATGCCCTCTGCCAAGGAAAACCAAGTGCTGAAATTCTCCAGGAAGCAATTCCAATATCCTTTCTGTGCCTCCACAGTATCACAGGCCATCACATGCAGCTTAGGAGATTTGCATCAATGTTAATGACGAGCTGTTCCTTGTGCAGTATCTAAAAATGGGTCATTCTTTCCCCAGAGTTCCGAGGGTTCCTTTCCTTGACTGCCTGGCAGCTAAGTGACAGGGAGGTCAGATTCCTTTCACTCTGTCCGAGCCAAATCTAATCAGGAAGGCACACGGAGAATGCAGAGATGTCCTATCGTGGATCCAAACATCAGTGCCTCCCAAGAGGCCCTGCAGTGGCGGATTATCCGCGGACTTCCGGCTCCCAAGAGGTGCAGGTGAGGGCGTGCCGAGCAGCTACTACAGTCTGGGCTCCCTGGCGCGGGTGGCTCTTCCCAGCTGTCCCAAGGACTCAGCTGTCCACCACCTGCCTTTCCGGAGCCTCATGGACAGAAAGGCAGCTAGGGAGGCGCTGCTGTCATGGAGTGGCATGTGAAGCCGTCACTCACAAGGCCCACATCCCAAAGAGCACTGGTTCAAGTCCCGGCTGCTCCATTTCTAATTCAGCTCCCTGCTAATTGGCCTGAGAAAGCAGCAAACCCTTGGGCCCCTGCCACCTACCTGGTGGAGTTCCAGGCTCCTAGCTTCAGCCCACCACTGGCTATTCCAGCCACTTGGGGGTGAGCCAGTGGATGGAAGATCTCTATCTTTCCCCCTCTCCCCTCCCACCTTTTCTAACGCTCCTGGAGCCAAGGCGGGGCCGCAAACCCACCCTTTGAAGTCCTGCAGCGTGATTGTGTCCCCCAGCAAGTCCAGGAACTCCTTGAAAGCTGGGCTCTCCTCGTTGTTCCCAAAGAGCTCCTCCTCCAGGGTCTGGAAGAGAAACAAATGGGAACAGCAGTCAGGAAAAGCTTACATTTGTCCAGGAATCCCTGACCCCTAGCTTCCTCCGTAACTCCCAAGTTACACTGGCCATAGCGGTCCTCTGCCGAGGAGGGCAGCCACATGGAGGCCACTCAGCAGAGCTGGGTGTTCAAGGCTGCTTATCGAGGTCCTCCTGTTTGAACAAACCTGCTGGTCATTGGAAAAGCCAACTTGAGGCAGAGGTCTCAGCTCCGACGCCAGAACCAGGACCCACACACAGACAACTGAGGAGAGGACTCCCAGCAATGAACTGTCACCAGGAATACAGAGCCCTAGACAGAAGTATGCTGTGATCAGACCACAATGAGATACTGCTTCGCATCCACCAGTGTGGCCGTCACAAAAAGAAAGACACTAGCAAGCATCGTGGAGCTTGGAAAGAATCAGAACTTCGTTTTATACTGGGTGGGAATCACATCAAATGGAATGTTCAGAAGTGGAGGCTTGCCTAGCAGTTAAGGCACCTGCTAGCGGTGTCTGCCCCACTCTGAGTGCGCGGTTCTGGATCCTGACACCAGATCCCTGCTAATGCAGTCCCTGGGAAGCAGCAGGGATGGCTCGATTGGGCTCTTGTCACCCCGTGGGAAAGCCCGGCTCCCACTTTTGGCAGGGCCTGGCACAGCCATTGTAGGCATTTTGTAGGGGGCGCAAACTAGTGAGTGAGGATATGAGGGAACTTTCTCTGCCTCTCAAATAAAATAAATAAATTAATAAACAAATAAAATGGTGCAGCCAGACTGGTTAGTAGTCTAACATAGATTTATCCTACAACCAGTAATTTCAAAATCCACCCAAAAGAGTGCGTGCGACTATAAGCAGCAATGCATTTCAGAACAGCCGAAAAGTGAAGACACGGACACCAAGAGAGCGCTCTCCGTCTGGCCACAAACAGGCCTGAGGTTTTGATCCGTGCTACCACACGGGTGAGCCTTTAAAACCCATCTCAGTGAAAGTGGCCACACAGCAAGGCCGCCCACTAACCACGTGTGATTCCATTGACCAAAGTACACGCTGGAAGTAGATTCGTGGTGACCAAGGAGCCCAGGGCGGAAGAGTTACCGCAGACGGGCACTGCACCGGGTTTCACTGGGGACTGGTGAAATATTCCAGAATTAGACGGCGATGATCACCGACCCACTCGGTGGCCACGTCACAAACCAGCGAGTCGTTCACTTCCTGGGCTATAATTCACATTCTACCGGGAATCACAGATGAGATTCTACATCAATTCAGCTCCTTTAGAAAAAAGGCTGAAATTCAACAGGCAGGACACATTTCCATTAGAAAGAGCCCAAAGACATGGAGGGGCTTTTCGCCCCAGCGGAAACGCAGGTGACAAATAAGTACAGGAAGCCACGTTCCACACCACGAGCCGTGGAGACGTCACGAAGGCCTTAAGGAGAGACCACCAGCATCTATTTGTGTGGCTACAACAGAAACCACATTGGCTGTCGACATGGCACGGAGCGCTGGCTAAGGAAACAGGAGCTTGCACTCCCGCTGAACCCTGCGTAGAAATGTCCCCAGCAGCTTTCCTGGGCTCCTGCCACGCCGACAGCCTCCCAGGCATCCTTCAGTGGGTGCACGGTTACACAGACCCAGGTGCACTTGTGACACAGTGACCACTCAGCAATAAAGAGACCCTGACTATACACCCAAGCACACGGATGGATGTTGCTGAGAAAAAAACAGCCGATCCCAGGGCAGGCGCTCTGTGGCACAGCGCGTGCACCCACCACATGGGAGGCCAGTATCCCACATCAGAGCACGGGTTCAAGTTCTAACGACTTCCCATCCAGCCTCCTGGGAAGGCAGTGGGTAAGGGCCCTTGCCAGCCATGTGGGAAACCCAGATGGAGTTCCAGTCTCCTGGCTTTGGCCAGCTGTTACAGCCATTTGGGGAGTGAACCAGTGAATAAACGATCTCCCTTTCTCTGTCTTTTCCGTCAATAAATGTGTAAAACAGAAACAAAAATAGCCAGTCCCGAAAGGTTAAATGTATACAATGTGTACATGTATATGTAAAGAACATTTTTGATATAACAAAATTACATATAAACAAGTTTTTTCAATAGTAATGCTTTTTGAAATAGGAAAACAGATGAGCAGGCTGCCCATTTAGGGACTGGAAGGGGGAGGAGAGCAGGGAGAGTGTGGGGAGAGCATGCTGCCCCACAGACACAAAGACCCCCTGCAGTGGTAGACTTCCAGCTCTTGACCAGGGAAACTACACTTGCCACAGTCACACAGCAACATGCATAGCCTCCCACACACACGAGCAGGGACAATGTTAGGGAAGCATGTGTCAGGCCTGGACATTGCATCACTGTCCATGCCCTAGCTGTGACATTGTGCACAGCCCAGTGCCAGAGCTTCCTCTGTACCCATCCTTGTGGCCACCTGTGGATCTATAGATGCCTACAAACCAACAGTCTATGGTGGGAAGAGAGCAAAGCTGAAAATAGCAGCGAGCTCTGTACACCGTGTCAGGCTCACAGCACCACCGGCCAGGTCTGATGACCAGCTCGGCCCCCAGCGGCAGGATCCACAGATAGCAGCAGGCTCTGCAGACATCCGTTGAGCCACAGCGACCCACTGCACGCAAGAACATGCCTGTCTGTCCAGGAGCAAGTCCCAGTAGGTGTTTCCGCATTACCTCCCTAACACCTGCCTCACAACAAACAAGACAGACCCCTGGCTTCTGAGCCCTCTTGGGCAGTAGAATCCAGCAGATGCCAACACTTTTATTTCGTTAATTTGTCAGTATTTCTTCTCAGAATCACTCTCCTTTCATAGCAAGTGACACTAGCTTTACAGTTTGAACAGCAATTTATTATTTCTCTTTTTAAATATGTATTGATTTTTATTCGAAAAGCGGCTTTTACAGAGAGGAGAGACAAAGAAGGTCCTTCATCCACTGATTCACCCTCCAAATGGCTGCAAACAGCCAGAGCCGAGCTGATCTGAAGCCAGGAACCAGGAGCTTCTTCTGAATTTCTATCCCACTTCCATTCAAGCTCCCTGATAATGGCCTAGAAAAAAACAATGGAACATGGCCCTGCCTCCCATGCAGAAGACCCAGGTAAAAATCTTAGTGCCTGGCTTCCGCAACCTTGACCATTGCAGCTGGAAGAGTGACCCAACAGACGTCTTTCTCTCTCTTCTTCTCTCTGTAATTCTGCCTTTCAAATAAATAAATAAATATTTTTTTAAAAAATTAAATGAATGCATTAAAGTTTTTCCAAAATCTTTTAAAGTGGCACTCACAGAACACACCCTGTGATAAAGTGCTAAATGTGCTTTACAAATGTATTTGGGGAACACTGCTTCATGATGGGGGTCCACAAACTATGGCCCATGTACCACGCCTGGCCTGCTGCCTCTTGGTTTTTAGGATTTAATTCCTTTTTAAATTATTTGAAAGGCAGAGCGACAGAAAAAGAGGGAGAGAGAGATCTTCCATCAGCGGATGGAATGACCCCCAACCTTTGATAACCAAGACAAAAACAGGAGCCAGGAACTGCCCCCAGATCTGCCACGCTGGTGGCAAGAACTCAGATATTGAGATCTGCCTCCCCTCCCAGGAACATTAGCAGGAACCTGCATCAGAAGCAGGGCACTCCGTCATGTAAGCTGGTATTACACATGGCCACTTAACCCCCTTGCACCCCAGCACCAGCCCCTTTCTACACCTGAAGTTCCACTGGGAAATGTCAGGGTAACCTGTTTACCTGCTACTGGTAGCAGCTTTTACCCTACCAAAGCAGAGCAGAGCTACTGCGATGGACACTCCAAGACCCACCAAGCCTGAAACAAGATGCCATTGGTCCTTTACAGCAAAAGCCAGCTGATCCCTGACCGACAGCACACCAAACCATCCCAACTCTCCGGTAGCATTCCATCTGCCCTGAGTCATGAGGTCTGCATGTGAGTGAGCAGCTGCCTCCCGCCCACACCTGCTATTGGTGAGCCTCGTAATATGAGGGAGATAGTTTGTGTAGCCCATCTGATTATTTTTACTTACTACATTTTAATTTTGCTCAGCACTGCTGACACAATACACTCCCCTCCCTGCCTCCATTAAAGTGTCTTGCTTGTGACATTAGCATTTGTGATAGCCCCAGAACAGTGCGTGTTCTGGGGCCTACATCTCTCTCCCGGGTCATACCCGCTCTGACATCGTGACTGTCATCCACTCTCATTCCGGCCTCAAGCTCCACCGTGAATTCGGGAAAGGCATCGCAGTCCCCTGCAACCCTCATTTGCCATGTCCAGCACACGCGTGGCAGTCAGCAGCACCAAGCAAGCTTATTTATAGCCCAAGGCTGGCACAGGGCTTTTATGCAACACACATTCACATCAAATGCTCTCCAGCTGTAGGTCTGCAAAACCAACAATTTGCCGAATTTTTTTCTTCTAAAAGAAGTTTATCAGAACCCTCAGGACATGCTCCATATTGGGGACCCTGAGATGACATGGAGGGGCATTCCCCATTCCTGGGACTGGGGTGGTTGGGAGGCTTTCCTGCTGTCCCCCTCCCCACCCCCCCAGATATAGGAAGAAGATAAGGAAGGTGTGGAAGTATTGGTCTCACCCACTTTCCCCTAGTCCTCGACCCTTCCCACCCTAATCAACTGTGTAAATATCATCAAAAGTAGAATGGAAAAAAAATTAATGTTTAAGATAAAAGATGTTTGTCTTCCCAGCTTCCTCCTGTCTGCTCCCCACAGCAGCATCAGAAATGTGAACAACATGGATGGTGGATGCTCAGTCGCTGTAATGTTACCAGAACCCAGGATAAGAACATTGCTTTGGCAAATGTTACAAGCAAGAAACTTTAATTGAGTGGTGGTGCTGTGTTCCATCAGCAGTGCTGTGCAAAATGAAAATCTAATATGTGAAAACAATCAGAGTGGCTCCATGAATTGTCTCCCTCATATTATAAGGTTCCCCAGTGCTGGCCTTTCAGATCCCCAACTCTGCCACCTCATTAGAGCATTTTTAAGTGAGCACGTGTCCCCTGTGATCTGACATCTTCAGACACAGAAATCAGTTACCATCTAGCCTAGAAAGATGTCATCCTGCTAAATGTGGCGGATAATACGGGGAAGATGCTACCAACCGGCCACTGGCAGGGACCAACATGCTTCTCCATCAAGAGTTTATGGAATGCGGGGGTAGATACACAAAGAGCAGTGCTGGGCTCTCGGAGCATGTAGAGGCGGGAAGCTATGGAACCTTCTCTCTTGAAAACGAGGTGATATCAGCTTGTGTGGCAGAACAAAGGGAGGCACACAGTGGGAAAGAGGTTGGCATCTCAAGACGCTGAGCTCAGCACACCAGGGTGGGGGATCTTGGAGCTTTCAAGATGCCCCACTCAGGCCACTGGCTCACTGCACCAGTATCTCATGAACACACTCTGAGAAACATCCTCCCAACTGACCGATCCCTAGTCTGTGAGCGCCATGGGATCCAGGGTGAGCAGCTTCAGTAGCAAAACCCAGGAGCCCTGGTACCAGCCAGCTGCCCTGGTGGAAACACTGACAGCATGCCCGATCTCCAGCTGCCGCTATGACATCCCCGCACACACACAGCTGCACAGAGGTGCCCACAGCGGGCTCAGTACACCACTGCGGTTTGGGACAAGAGTAAATCCCCAGCTGGCTCGCCAGGGGTGAGCATGGGAAGAGTGGCCTGTGCTGATCCACTTCTTCCACCTAACCTGATTCTGTAACTGCGAACGCTGCGGCAGCACCCAAGGATGTGCAGGCTGTCTAGTGGGGAGCAGCCTTCCTCCATGAAGACCCTGCCACCTGCGGTCTAGTTCAGACTGTGAGCACTGATGGATATACTGTGCATGTTTAGGAATCTCATTCATGATGCCCACATCATGGCACAGTGGGTTCAGCTGGCAGCCTATCAGAACAGCACCTTGAGCCCCAGCTGCTCCACTTCTCATCCAGCTCCCTGCTAATGTGCCTGAGAAAGCATGTGGGGGTGGAGGAAGGGTTCTTCCTGTAGGTACCAGCATCCCATTCGGGGCCCGGTTTGTGTACAGCTGCTCAACTTCTAATTCAGCTCCCTGGGAAAGCAATGGAAGATGATTCAAGTTCTTGGGCCCCTGCACTCACGTGGGAGACCTGGAAGAGGCTCCTGGCTCCTAACTTCAGATCGGCTCAGCTCTGGCCATTGTGGCCGTTTGAGGAGTGAAATCAGCAGATAGAAGATCCCTCTGTCTCTCCTCTCTAAAATCTGCCTTTCAAATTCAAATAAATACATCATTTTTTTTTAATAAAGAGAAGAAAAAACTGGAAGACAGTGCAAGATAACTGGGTGGGCCTCCACACCCACTTGGGAGACCCAGCTGGAGTTCCAGCCTCCTAGCTTCCAGCCTAGCCCAGCCCTGCTCACTGTCACCACTGGGGAGGTGGAGGATCTCTTTTTCTGCCTCTCTTTCTGCCTTTCAAATAAATAGAATTTGAAAAATAGTTTTAATAATAATAATAAAAAAAAACTTCACTTGGGGTTCCTGTGCTGCAGGTGGAGAGGAAGAGTCCAGGGGAAGGAACCATAGGCTAGAGCTGCCCGGATGGGGTCGTGCACTTACCTGCCTGGCCTTCTGATAAATGACCCCAAATTTAAATGTGTTGTTGACGTCATGCTCATCATAGGACACGATCATCTGGGAGGCCTGGAAAAGGCGGGAAGCAAACCAGGTCAGCGCTGCTGCGGTTCAGGAGCACAAGCAATGCGGGGGGAGCATAACTGCTGGGGCGGAGACCCCAACACACACAGTGGAGGGGAGGGGGAATAACGTGAGATGGTCAGGACGCACCTCCAAGGGGCTCACGCTTCCACCACCCGGGCCTCCCCAACAGCACAACCCCTCAGCATCCATTCCACTCTTGCATTCCAGACATGTGAGCCATGCGTACACTCCTGAGTGGCCCAGCAGGACAAGGGCAGCTGACCTGGGCAAACAGAGCAGCCATACCCCAGGGGTCAGCCACCTGCCTCTGGTCCCACGTTCACCTCTGCCAAGCAGTGTTCATGCAGTTCTGGGGAGTTGCTGTTTCTGCCCAGACTGCAACCCGCATGTTCACAAAAGCCCATTGCACTAAGGAGCACCCCAACACCTGCTTCTCATTCTCTGGGACACTTGCTGGAATTGGAGTCTGGGGCTGGAAACCCCAAACTCCACCTGTGAGTCTCTTGCTTTTTCCCAGGCAGCTCTGAGATAGTGGCTTCCATTCCCTGGGACTGTCTCCTCATCCGTTCAATGGAGCTACATGGTCACAAGGATCCAGTGAGAGCAGGTTAAGAACATGCTTGGCACGGAGCAGCTGTCAGTAACATTGTCACTGAAATCCACACAACGTTCCAGAAAGGCCAGAGCTGAACCAGCGTGTGGGGAGAGAGAAGTTGTGGGTGCCATGCAACCATCCTCTCGGGAGACACAGGGACTTACTTGCAGAAGGGACCAGACAGGACTTACTAACTGGTCACATTGCCACCCACCACACAGGGAAAGGTACTAGGCCATGGCATCCTTCCCAGGAACAATGGTAGCTTTGCAGATTTTAAAAACACATGCATGGGGCCTGGCACAGTAGCCTAGCAGCTAATGTCCTGTCCTTGCACGCGCCGGAATCTGATATGGGCACCGGTTCTAATCCTGGCAGCCCCACTTTCCATCTAGCTCCCTGCTTGAGGTCTGGGAAAGCTGTCAAGTATGGCCCAAAGCCTTAGGACCCTGCACCCGTGTGAGTGAGAGACCCAGAAGAAGCTCCAGGCTCCTGGCTTCAGATTCACTGAGCTCCAGCCATTGCGGCTGTTTGGGGAGCGAATCAACAGACAGAAGATCTTCCTTTCTGTCTCTCCTCCTCTCTGTATATCTGACTTTCCAATATAAATAAATAAATAAATATTTAAAGGCACATGCATGCACCCTCGCCAGATGAGCATCCCAGCTGGACAACCCCGCCTGTCAGCTGTGGAAACCGTGAACACAGAGCTGCTCTTCCTGCAGTACCAGGGCTGGGTCCTTCCAGGTCCCGAGAGAAACACACAAATGAGCATGCCTGGGTGCTATCAGTGGACATGAGTGACCCCGGCTGGGGCAAACCTGCAGTTTCATCAATCCTTCAGCCTTCAGTGTGTGGTTAAGCCTCACTAATTCAGCAGGAACTATGAGGCAGGGAGGTCAGTGTGGATGACAGGGAATGTGCAGGGTAGAGGAGTGGATTACTGGGCAGAATGGACAGGTCTTCAACAGGTGTGGGGGTGGGCAGGGACCGCACAGGAGCAGCACCTGCAGGTGGGTTAGAGCTGCCTCTCAGATGGTCACACCCGGCCGTGATGCTAGCCACAATGAGTCATCATGGGTCTTGGCCAGGCCAGGGCTCTCTCTGCCCCACCAACACATTTTGTTCCTCAGTTCCTGGTTGCCAAAGTCAGGACTCAGAGCAAGCCCAGCAAACCCCAGCCATCCTCAGTTGCTATCCCCAACACTGGTCCCCGCCCCAAGTACAGGAGCACAGTTCAGCCACCATCCCCGCGCCCTGCTGACCCTGCGGCTCCCAGAGAGACAGACAGCACCCTCAGATTTCCTCCCGCAGTGAGCTGCACTGTTCATAGGTGATGGATGTGCTGTCTCCGCCTGATGGCTCTGGAGTGGACTTGTCCTTCCTGCTCCCCTCCCCAACCACTCTGCCAGATCAGAACGAGGGTCAAGTTCAGGTCAGTCCTAAGGAATCAGCTAGTTTGTAAACCAGATGCTGAGCAGGAATGTGGGCGATGTGGAGCTGAGGTCTGGCACCAGCAGCTTAAGGGGCATCAGTCCCTGGCCCCTCACCCGCTCCGTGGTGGGCTGGATCCGCACCTGCCATAGCTGCAGGCAGAATTTGCTGCACCAGCACTGGCCCCAGGGAGTGGCAGCTCCGGCACACCTCCCACTACCACCATCACAGCAGGCCAGAGACCCAGGTCAGACACACGGAGATCTACCACAGAGACTGCATAGGAGCCCACCGTGACACAGACAACCCCTCCCAGAGCCCAGATGTGTGCTGAGCTGCCGAGGATGGGAAGGGCTTTACCTTGGGGTACAGGACAGGGTTGAATTTCAGCCCCACTGCGTCGTCACAGAAGGCCTAGGCAGGGAGAGAACCAAAGGGTCAGGGCCATGATGCAGCACATGACCACAGAGCAGGCTCCCCCACCCACCACCCTGGAAATGCAGCATGGTGGGGGTCCTGGGTTGCAGCAGAAGACACCCAGGGCCCAGCACCTGGCTTCAGATTCTGTCCCTGCTGTTCGCACTCCTCTGCCCAGGGCACTCCGTGGGCCTTTCTGGGTTTCACGATAAAGTGAGGAGAGGGACAAGACAAAGCCTGAGACTTGGCTTCACTCTGACCTAAAGACAAAAAAAAAAAAAAAAAAACACCTCCCCAACCAACTCACCTTCCACCTCCCAGGTGCTCGGCACAGCTCAGCCAGCAACCCTGTTCCCATAGCACTAGGGTCCAACCCAACCCAATCTCAGGAATGACACAGTTCCTAAGCTCTCTGTGTCTTCAGGCAGTGACAGGGTCCCTCCACCTGCAGACAGCTCCTGACTTGAGGGGCTACTCAACTGGCTCAGAGCTCACCTTCTGGTCTTTCTTCCTTCCAGAAGGCTCTCTGGTCAACTGGTCGACCTCAGCCCCTCAGATTCTAACACTTCCTCACCTGGCCCTGTCTTTCCCATTTTCTTTGTCTCCTGCACTAGCAGAGACGAAGGATTATGTCATTTTCAGCAGCCTAGGCAGTAAGGGTGTGTAAGACAGGGTATAGAGACCCCTCTACCACCATCCCATCCATACAAACAAGAATCAAAGATTGTGGTTGCCTCACCCTGCCCAGGACAAGACTGTACCTCGTCCTCTGTGCAGGACAACCCTGGGCAGACCAGGAAGCTGCCAGCTCTCAGGATGGGCATTTTACCTTGGCGATCTGAGGGACGCTGGGTAGCTTGCTCAGTCCAGCCAAGGGGATCCGCTCATGCACTGTCTTCAGCTTGGACCTACACATGTGGACGGGAACACATTAGTGAAGAAGTTGGCTGAGATCACACAAGACAGGAGCACTCGCTTTGGGTCTCCCCAGCACCAGCCCATGTGCTGAGTGGGAGCCAGACCTACTTCCACACCCCCAGGGCCAGGGATATTTAAAGAAGGGGCCTAGATGAGGACTGCCCCCCAAAATACAGGCAATGCAGAAAGCCACCTTCAAGCTCAAGCTCACTGGGAGCTTTGGTTTTTCCACCACAAGTGTGCCATGTTCTCCCAAAGAACTCACTGGGCACCGTTTCTGAATACATTGGGGTTTCACTGGCAAATCGAGCCTTATAAGAAGAAAATCTAACATCTGAAAAATCTGGAATTCCTCCCAAAATAAACGAGACAGGATTGGCTTTATAAAGGATGCACCATGCGACTCTAAAATTAGCCTGTGCCCTGGTTCCCTGAGCACATTATGCAAGTGTGGGATTTTATTGAACATTTTCCTGCCTCTATGAGATCCTGGCTCCCAGTTCTGTGCCTGGGAAGTCAGAGCACTCAGCCCTGTGACGCCACGGCTAAAACCACACTTGCTTATGATGCATTGTTCTTAGTCGCCTATGAAATCTGTGGACATTTTACTCAGACTTCACATTCTCACTCAGATGCAATGCCGGCTTACTCTGTTTTTTTCTCTTTTGTGCTTCTCTGGCCAGGTTTGGGTACTGAGGTGTCATTCCAGCCCCTTTACAGCACTGGGGGACTTCTCAGAAGCAGCTCATCTGACACAGGGCTGCCGGGCCTCCCGGGTGCTGGTGGCACACGGTGGGGTTTTGGCCGGAGGACCTGACTCTCGGGTGGGGAACGCTTGGGCTTTCTCTGGTTCTTGTCTGCATCCGTCATGACAGACACACGGACGCGCTTTCCTGGAGTCCTCGTGGGACGCCTTCATCCCTGCTCCTGGCTGAGTCCCATTCTTCATCGTCGTAATGTTTCCTGCTATCTTTTGTCTGTTTGCCGGAGGAAGTTTTAGCAGAAGACACGTCAGTGTTGCCAGCCTTGCCACGGAGATGGCTTTGTTCAGCTGAGCACCTCCACGTGTTTCAATGTTTGCCCCCGTCTTCCCCAGCTCCTTCTCCAAACCTTAATGTGATTGCTTCCCTCCTTCCAGCTCCTTCAGGGGGTTCTCGGCTCTTCTTTTCCCCACGCCCGGACCTGCGTGCTCACCTACTCGCTTCTTCCTTCCAAGTGAATTTAGAGGTCTCTTTCTTCCTCGCTCGCTCTCTCCCACTTTCTCCGCATCCCACACGTTTTGAGAACTAGCAATTTCGGTGCTGTTAGGTTCTCAACATGTTATTTTTTTTGTAAGATTCTCATGAGTCCATGAGTTCATTAAAACGGCTTTTTATGTTTTCCAAACCTGAAGAGATTTCCTTTTCAGTATTTAAATTGTGGGTTTATAATTGTCTTGTATCCAGGGGTCATAATCGACGTGATATTATTTAAAATGCGTGTATTAAGTGGATGTTAATATTTAAATCACAATCCACGTGTTCTTAACCATGATGTGCTGCTTTCTTTTGTTGAGAGCAGGGATAGACGAAGTGACAATGTGAATTAGGAAAACACTATGCACAAATTTCAAACTTTTTAATTTTATTTCCAATACAATTGGAAAGGCAGATCAGAGAGAGACAGAGAAAAAGATCTTCCACCAAGGCTGAAGCTGAGCCAATCTGAAGCCAGGAACCAGGAGCCATTTCAGAGTCTCCCCCATGGGTGCAGGATCCCAAGGCTTTGGGCCATCCTTCTTTGCTTTCTCAGGCCACCGGCAGGAAGCTGAATAAGAAGTGGGGCAGCCAGGACTTGAATCGGCGCCCATATGGGATCCCGGCACTTACAGGGTAAGGATTTAGCCATTGAGTTATTGCTTCAGGCCTAGATTTCAAAGTTTCATTGCACCAAACTAAACTTACTTTCAATTCCATTTTCCTTGAACTTTGTGAAGGGTTAGAAGGTCAGATTTGTTATCTACATTCTCCGAATCCTCTGCATCCTCACCCTTGGTGTCTGTGTAGCTCTTCGCTTTCTAGGAGAGGTTCCCAAGGTCTCCTGCTAACAGGAGGCTGCTGCCTCTGCTGAAATTCAAGGCCATGTCGCCAAGTACGAGTTCACAACTGTTACAGCAAGGTGAATCACGCTCTTCCCAACGCGTGGTAGCTGAGGCCTCACAAGTCGCCCAGCAAAAGGCTTTTTTTTTTCTAGCCCAGATTCTAAACAAATTTAAAAAAACAACAAGCTCTTATGACTCAAATGACTGTTCCACTGCTGATAGCGATAAACTGGGACTAGATAACGCAATGTGAACTGTGAAGATAAAGTGCTTTCTTTCAACCAATCCCCAGAATTAACCCAACGTAGTTTTCTCTTTCTTCCTCCTCCTATCTTCCTCTTCTTAATTTGAGAGGCAGATTTTTATAGAGAGAGAACAGAGAGAGGGGTTTTCCATCCACTGATTCAGTCTCCAAATGGCCACACCAAGGCTAGGTCAGGCTGAAGCCCAGAGCCAGGGAGCTATCCTGGTTCCCGTGGCTGCAGGGGCCCGAGCCATCCTCTGCTGCTTTCTCAGGTGCATTAGCAGGGTGCTGGATTGGAAGCAGAGTGGCCATAACTCAACTCTGGTGCTCTGAAATGGGATGCAGCTATCCAAAGAGGCAGTTCGCACCACTACACCAACCTTGGAATGATTTTTCATCTATCATTTCATATTTTCTATCCCGTGTTTCCTTTCCTTTTTTGTTTTCTCCTTTCCTGCCTTCAGTTGAACACAGTTGCGAGCTCCTGTTTCGTTCACTATTATTCTTCTTCTTTTCATTTGGTTTGGGAGATTGAGATTGTATATCCAGAGACTGGCATCGTGCACAGTGGATTAAGTCTCTGCCTATGATACCAACATGCCGGAACTTGGTTCCAGTCGTGGCTGCTCTACTTTGGGTCCAGCTCCCTGCTAACACACCTGGGAAAGCAGTGGGGGATGGTCCAAGTGCTTGGGCCCCTGCCACCCACATGAGATGCTTGGATGTTGTTCCAGGATTCTGGCTTCAGCATTGCCCAGCTCTAGCTATTACAGCCATTTGGAGTGTGAACCAACAGACAGAAGACAGATATTCTCTCTCCCTCCCTCTCCTTCCATTTCTCCCTCTCTCTATCACTTTACCTTTGAAATAAATACATCAATGAAAAAAAAATATTGTATTTCTCTTTCAATAGACATTTATGCTTTTTCTCCCAACAAACTCAAATATTGGTAGCAGTCTCCCAAGATGGGTAAAACAGAAATAGTAAGGCATACTTTGCGCACTGAATCATTCCCCTGATCAGGAACTACGCTGCTTTTAGCTCAAACCTGCTCTTAAACATGCCAAAAATTACTTCCTTTCCAGTAAGTCATTAAATGTATCAGCATAATCTACCCATTGCCTCTTCCTTTTCAATCATAATTTCTTTCTGGATTCTCTTCTCTTCTGGCTGAAAAATACCATGCACTGACTCTCTCAGGGACAATCTGTGAGTGCCACACTCTCCCCTCATTAATTTTTTTCAACCTGGAAACCTTTATTTTGCCTTTATACACAGTTCTGGAGATGGAATGTTAGGTTCGTGGGAGGTTTCTTGCTTCCTTGCTGTCCTACTGGTTTCCAGCCCTTACTGAGATTCAGCCCAGAGGTCATGAACACACAAGTAACCTGATTTTCTCCAGTTTCTCAACAGTCTCTGCCATTGGATGCCTCACACAACATGTGTAGCAGTGCTGTCTGGTTTTAGAATTGTGCTTAGGGGCATGGGGTTAAATCCTCACCTCGCATGCGCCAGGTTCCCATATGGGCGCTGGTTCTAATCCGGTAGCCCCACTTCCCATCCAGCTCCCTACTTGAGGCCTGGGAAAGCAGTAGAGGATGGCCCAAAGCCTTGGGACCCTGCACCTACATGGGAAACCCAGAGTAAGCTCCTGGCTTCAGATCGGCTCAGCTCCAGCCACTGCAGCCACTTAGGGAATGAATCAGTAGATGGAAGATCTTTCTCTCTGTCCTTTATCTCTGCACATCTAATTTTCTAATAAAAATAAATAAATTTTTTTAATTGTGTTTAGCAGTATGGGGTGTGTGTGTGTCCAATTCTAACACACCCTCAGCTTTTATCGGGCAATATTTGTCCCCCAGTCTTTCCAGTTTTCCCTTTTGACTCCGGCGAGACAAAAGCTTCAGCCTCTCACTCAGTCACCCACAGATCTTACCTTCTTTCCAGACACTTAATCTCTTTATCTGTGTTGTGTTTCTGGATGAATTCCTTGGGACTGTCTTCCTATTCACAGACTCATGCTTTGACCAGACTAGCCTTTTATCCCCTGCGTTACATTTACTTCAACTACAATCTTTTTAGCATCCAATGATTCCAATAGTCTTTAACAGTTTTTCTTTTATACCCATGCATTCTTGATTCACAACTTATAGATGTCATCATCCTTAATCTCCTGAAGTTCTTACATACATTTACGTCATTTTTGGAGTGTACCAAAATGCATGATTTGCATTTCATCAACAGTGACTCCCTTCTCCCACTTGTTGACATTTTGATCACCTTTCTTAATGTCAGTTTCCACAGGTGTTTTGGAATTTTCCACCTACTCTTTTCTCTATTCTCAGCGCAAGCCACCGTGGTTCGGTTCCCATTGCAGCTGCCAGCTGGCCCAGGAGACTGCACGCTCACCGTTCTGCCTGGTTCGCCACCAGTAACCACCTCCTGGCAGGGCTCACCTTCCTGCTTCCGGCCTGGCCTTTCCTCCAAGCCATTCTCACTCTCTCCAGGGTGATGGTTCTTCAACACACATCTGAGCACAGCCTCCCGCAGACCTCCTGTGACTCGGACAACAAACCCAAGCCCTTGCACACCATCGGCACGTGGCCGGCCTTCTGGTCCTCGCTCCACATGTTGCCCACTCCTCTGAGTGCCTCCTTACCATCTGCCTCTGCAGCAGCTTCATGGACCCTCGATGAGCCATGTCCATTAGATGATGCAGTGTAAGTTTAACCACAGGAATAAGAACATCTGAACCAAGTAGCACGCTTTCTAGGGCCACAGAATGAGATGAGAGCTTCCTCCCCACCAGAGCCCTACCAAAAACTCCAGCATGTGTCAATCCTGCTGGAAAACACCTTGAATGAACAGATCTCCTAAAGTCAAGCAGCCCTGGGCTCTCTGGTGGCTGCGATAACTTGGGTTCCAGTTTCTGGAACTGCTATTTGTTTAGAACACTTACTTCTATATTCATGAGGATATCGGCCCTGAGTCCCCCCCACACTTTGGGGGATCTCATTAGCTTGTTCTTTTCATTTGGATGTTTTCAACATTTGTAAATACACCGGCAATTAGAATAGCAGCTACCAATCATCAGATTGACCAAAATCCAAGTGTTGAATAATACCTTCTATTGGAAGAGGGTTTGCAAAAAATCAGTACTCTCCAACACCACATGTGAAAGTTAAAGATGAGACAGTTCCACAACGGAGAGCCAGCCAGCCATCTCACCTCTGAGAAGCTGTCTGTCCACACAAAGCGACAGTTGGACAAGGTTATTCATTAAGCATTATTTGTGAGAGCAAAAAAATTGACACCTGTCATTAATAGGCAATAACATTTAGTTATCTTACATCCAGGCAATGCCACACTATCCAGCAGTACACACAATTAAGAAACTCCTTGTACACCAACAGGCAAAAATCTCTAACACAGTTTGCCAATGGAAGCAAGTCACAGAACAGCATATTCTATAGACTTCCACGGCCATAAGGAGGAAAGAGAATAGTTACATTATTTAAGCATTTTTTATATTTAGCTTTGTGTGTGAGAAAGTACATGTGTACTTGAGATGATCATGTTGGATCCCAGAATTAAGACTTCTGTTGTTTTTTTTGCTGCATTTTTCTTAACTTTGGTCTGTTAAGATGATTCTGATATAAGCAGGCAACCAAAACCCACTGACCTACTCTGCAGTCCATGTGGGTGAATATTCCACAGGCTCCTAAGCAGAGATCCATTAAAGCATGAAAATTTGATCGTTGGGTATAGAAATAGATACACACAAAGTTGAACAAGCATAATTGATACAAATATTGCTGAGATCATGCATACCTTCTCACTTTTTACCCTAGTCTTCATCTGTCAAGTGATGAAAAGTGTGCTAAGCTCCCCAAGAATTGCATTCTGGGGATTTCTGCACATTTTAATCATTACATACTGTGCATGAGAGTATATGTGTGTGGAATCCTATAATGGATAGTATTTAAAACAGTTCATAAGCCATCTTCCTTGTGAGCTTACACTTTTATGAAAGGACATTAACTCTCTTTATCATCATAATTACTTTATTGTCTTGAATCCTACTAAATTATTACTAATATTATTGCTAATATCATATTACTAAACCTCCATTATTTTTACACTTGCTTGTTATAACTTTTCTAAGCATTCCTTGTTTTTAAAGAATTATGTATTACTATCTACTCAAGAGATTTGTTTATTTGCTCATTTGAAAGGCAATGTTACAGAGAGATAAATTTCTTCCGGCCACTGGTTCACTCCCCAGATGGCTACAGCTGGGGCTGGGACAGGCCAAAACCAGGAGCTTCTTCCAGGTCTCCCACTCGGATGGCAGGGGTCTAAGAACTCGGGCCTTCCTCTGTTGCTTTCCCAGGTACCTTAGCATAGAAAAGAATTGGAAGTGAAGTGCCCATATAGGATATTAGTACTACAGATAGAAACTCAATGTGTTATGCCACAGTGCCATCCTCCCCACCCCCAAGTTACTTCATTAACAAAATACAAATAGAGAGGAGATGGGGAATCTACAAAAGAATACTTACGAGTAGAATTCAGAGGTCAGCATGGTGGCACCCAGGCTAATCCTCCACCTGCAACACCCCCTTCCCATAAAAGCATCAGTGTCCAAGCTGTTTCACTTCTATTTCAGCTCCCTGCTAACAACCTGGGAAAGCAGGGGAAGATGGCCCAGGGCCCTGAGTCCTGGCACCCACGTGGGTGACCCGGAAGAAGCTTCTGGCTCCTGGCTTTGGACCAGATCAATTCCTGCCTTTGTAGTTATTGGGGAGAATGAATTAGCAGGTGAAAGATTTCTCTCTCTCTTTCTCTAACTCAAGTGAAGTAAGTAAATCTTTAAAAAAATAAAATGGCTCATGTACATTTATTTTTATCACACACCTATTTGCACTTCTACCACGTGTCTGTTTATGATTCCTTTCATTTTTGTCTGTTTCTCTATGTGTGTGGAGGTACATTATTCCTTTGTCATTTGGAATGTTTACATCCTACCAGGGTCTGTGAACTGTCAAGTTTTCATCAGCTATGTCTACCCATCAATTTCTTCTCACTGATTTCTCATCACTGAGTGAACCTTTTCATTTGCAGGCTTAAGTCTTCAGTTAGCTTCAGCGTGGGCCCGGCACAATGGCCTAGCAGCTAAAGTCCTCACCTTGAATACACCAGGATCCCATATGGTCACTGGTTCTAATCCCGGCTGCCCCGCTTCCCATTCAGTTCCCTGCTTGTGGCCTGGGAAAGCAGTTAAGGACAGCCCAAAGCCTTGGGATCCTGCACCTGCGTGGAAGGTCTGGAAGAGCTCCTGGCTCCTGGCTTTGGATCAGCACAGCACCAGCCGTCACAGTCACTTGGGGAGCAAATCATCAGATGGAAGAAATTTGTCTTGCCTCCTCTCTATATATATCTGACTTTGCAATAAAAATAAGTAAATCTTAAAAAAAAAAAAAAGAAAGAACCTCAGCGTGCTTCATTCCTGCCCTCCACCCTCCATCATCTCATAATCTCACTCCGAGTTCTGTCTCCCTTCGAATTACGTGACCTCTCCGTGTCAACCTCAACTTTGCACAAAGTGGATTCTTCTCATAGCACTCGAATTCTTTTTGGACAGTTTCAGTTTTCTTATTTTGTCTGTCTTTTCTACCAAAGTGTTTATTTTTTCTAAAGGTTTGCTTAAAAACACACACACACACACACACACACATACACAAAGTTAGAAACCTGCATAGTGATATGACAGGTTAAGCCATTGCTTGCAATGCCACAAGCATCCCGTATCTGTGCTAGTCCCAGCCACTGCACTTCCAAACCAACTCCCTCTTAAGGCAGATGGAAAAACAGCAGAGGATGGCCTAAGTGTGTCTGCCCTCCCACTCTTGTGAGAAGCCTGGATGGATTTCCTGGCCCAGCCCTGGTCATCATAACCATTGGCAAAGTGCACCAGCAGATGGAAGATCTATCCCTCTCTCTCTCTCTTTCTCTCTCTCAAATAAATGAACTATATCTTTAAGGAAAAGAAAAATCACAAAGTTAGTGAATATTTCAATTTGACCTGAATTTCTATAGTAAATCCTATTCAAAATTTTGTGGGTTTTTTTTCTACTTAACTGATTGTTTTTTAGATGTGAAAATTTTCTTTCACAGACATGTGAGGTTTTTTTTTTTTTTCTTCTTTGTATCCAAACTTCAAAAGGAGCTATCTACTCCAACTTGCTATTTGTGGGTGAGTTCTTGGCTACCCCCACAGCCCACACAGCGGCTGCTGGAATCCTCTTCTCAGATCTGGGGCTGGAGAGCTGCTGGTTAGACATGTGTGACTTCAATGAGACAACCCAGAAGTTCACTGGGAATGAGGAAGAAGCAGGATCTGGAGCCGCTGCCAGCGGAGGAATTTTGTCTCAGGATAATTCCTTCTTTGTGTCTGGTCAAGCTGCTAAGCCAGCCAGGGAGCCAGCTTTTCATGCCTGCCTTCCCAGTGTGGCTTGGCAACTGCTCCAAGTACACGATGGGCCTGTCCGGTCTCCCACTGGCCGATGGCTCCTCTCCATCACCCACCTACCCACTGGCTCTCCATGAGGACAGCCACAGCTGAGTGTGCCCTAGGTCTCCCGGGGCAGGGATTTCCAAACAACAAAAGTGGTTCTAGAAAGAAAGACCACCTGCCACTCCAGAAGCTCCAGTTTCATAAACTCCCCCCACACCATCTTGCTTTCTTAAGAGGAACTGGAATTCAACTCTAAGGTAAACCTCACTGCCCCATAAACTACCCCACTTCTCTTCCCCCTCCAAAAAAAAAAAAAATCGGCACATGTTGCATGCCCAGCTTCCCGCTGTGGTGCGGCATTCCAAATCAATCACAAAATTAGAAAAAAGCAGCTTCCATCCTTATGTCCAGAAATCCCTCCCAATCCCAGTCTGACAGTTATTAGGAAAGAAACCAATTTTCTTTTACAGGCTTACCTCGCTAGAAAAGTCTGTTTGGAGATGGGAATCTAAGTATTACCTCCTGGGAAAATTGGCTCCAGCTACTGAATTGACTCCTCTGTGCCTTGTAAATATGATCTCTATCCAGGAGAGCTGCTGTAAAGAAAATTGCTCTCCTGCTTAATAAGAAGCAAAGTGAGACTGGATGTACACCGACCACAGTTCCAGCCCTCTTCATCCATCCTGAGGGAGGATACTGGAACTTTCTGTTCCCTCACATTTTTATAGCCCTCCCACTAAAATATATATATATATTAACATAATATATATATATATTGCTCCTTTCCCCAGATCTCTTCGAAAATGTCTCGTGAGATCCAATAAACCCAAACAGAGCATGACAGGATCCCAAGGCTCCACTAAGCACCTGAACTTGACTTTCTTCCTTGCCTTCTTCGCCACCAGGGCCAGCAATAGTTCAGCCATAAATCCTTTGCGCTCCTGTGCCTATCACCGAAACAACCCTGGTGACACATTTTACAATTCTCCGTTTTCCTCTCTCAGTCAAGCAGAAGAAGCCGTCAGAGAACCAAGACCAACTTTCAGCCACCACTGGCTCCTCAGCACCTGTCACTGCTCCGGGTACGAAGGACATTTGGCAACAGTGCGGGAGTTGAACCAAAGAGAAAGGAGTTCCAGTTCCTGCCATCAAAGAGATCACTATCCAGGAAGGGGGTTCGGCTCTCCACCAGCGCTCCCACTGTGCACCTCGCCCCGTCCCAGGCACACGCCAGCTGCCTTGCGCTCCACCTTCTCTGGGTTGCTGCACTGATGCTACCAGGTACATGTTGGCAAGCCCTCCCCCAGAACATGCAGGCCTGTCTTAGCTTCATGAGCCATGTCCTCGCATTTTGGAAGCCATGGTGCCTTGCAAGACACAGAGAAAGGCAGGGGAGTCAAGGCTTGGTAATCTTGAGAACAGGATGCCATTTTTGGTCGGCTAGCAACCACAACTGGGTCTCCCAGCCTAGCCACATCAGACACAGCCCCGGGACTCCGGCAGGCCTGTCCCCTCTAACACACCCAGATCAGACTTGTCGGACTGGTCCTTCTGCCACCGCCAGCCCCACCTGGAAGAAGCATGGCCTCCCCGTACTGCAGCCCCACCTGAGAATGATGCGAAGGTACTCCATCCCCTCTGCCTCCTCGCACTTGATGGATAGGATGAGGTTCCCCAGGTTGCTGCCTGTGCAGTAGAAGTTCAGGTGATCCTGCAAACCGAAATTAGGGGTGAAGAGGAAGGAGGAGGAGGTCCTCCAGATGTGACCCCCTCTCCTCCACCCACCTTCCTCACCAGGAGAGAAAAGCCCCAACAGTGACATGACCGCTTGCAGTGGCAGCCACCGAGGCCTCAGGCATCATGCTAGGGGCTTAGGATACAAAGACCTCCCTTCATGTGGTTCCGTGCCTAGCACTCCACAAATAAAATTGCCTAGGGTCGCACACCCAGCAAGGGGCAGCTCCAGGCTCAAGCCCCCATCCACCTTGACTTCAGAGCATGAGTCCTTCTTGAGCTCACCTTTCCCAGGGAGTAGCCCCTGGCATTTCAAAGGGCTTCTGAGAGTACAGCGGCCCTGCCACAGGAGGAGCAGCCCTGTGACAGGATTGCATGAGGTCCCGCACCTCATTTTAGCCAAGAGCCAAAAACGCAGCCTCCTGGGGTCCACCCTGACCTGAGGATGCAGCATGGGCTCTGCAGTCTGGGATCTGACCAAGATCCCAGAGGGTTTGGGTGGTGCCGTCTCCTTAGGATACTCCTGCAGAGTTCCAGAAGTGCTCCAGAGGTCTGGCAAAGCTGAAGCTCACTGTTACTTTTAAGCCAGCAAAGACTCACAGCACTTCCCCTGGGCTGAGGACCTGCCACATCTCAGGCTGTGAGGGACCGACTTTGCTTGAGCGGTTAAAACTCCACCCACCCTCCTCATCGCAGACACAAGCCTGTAGGTAACCTCCCTAAAACACAGGCTGGGGCAGGGCCGGCGGAGGCCCCCACTGGGATCCATCACACGGAGCCTCTTGCTTCCCTACAGCTCCTGTGCGCCAGGACAGACACATTCGCCCTCCTCCATGGCTACAACAGAGGCAGAAGGCAAGCAAAGCTAACAGAGGGGAAGATGCCTGCTGCGCCCCCTCCCCTCCCAGGTCCCAATGCCCGGGCCTCACCTTTCCCAGGAAGTGCCTGCGGTAGGCCCTGGCTTCACCTCTGCACTCGAGCTTGTAGCCAAAGGCATTGGGGCTGAGGCTGTCCTCCTCATCCTCCTCGCAGGTGCTGCTGCCCAGGGAGGTCGGGGTGCCCAGATTCTCTGGGTCCTCGATCCAGTAGCCCCCAAACTGGGGCAGGATGATCAGCGGGTACGGGCCTCCCTTCTCCACAACCTGGAGGCAGAGGGAGAGACCCGGCCTGCAACCTGACCTGGGAAACAAAGCTGGGGGTGGGGAGGCAGAGGCCAGCTGTGGGGGTCCCCACTCAAAAAGCTGGGTGCTTGAGGCTAGCATCAGGGATAAGAGCCCCTCTATATCTCTGTGGAAAACCCTGCAGGGTCTGGATAGACACACACTCCCATGTACACCGCCCCCCGCCCCATTTCAACACTGGAAAAGCTGCAATCATGGCGGCAGAGACAGGAAGAGGCCTCAGGTTCCCCAACATGGGTCTGGGCAGGGCCCTGTCCAACCTCACAGCCTCCATTGCCTTCCAGGACCCAGGGCAGAAAGCGGGAGCTCCTACCTCGTCGATGCTGGGGTATGGGATGTAGTCATCCTGCAAGACAAACCAGAAGTCACCCCCATGAGTGCCAGCAGCTCCCAGAGAGTCTGACCACTGTTGGCACACCCCCACCCAGCCTGGGGTAGAGTGCACTGACCGGTCTGGCTGTGGGGGACACATCAGGTGGAAGAACAGCCTGGAGGCAGCTCTGGGACCTGACATCCACTGAGTTCTGAGCTCTTCTTGCTCCAAAATCTCTTTTGGACAGGACCCAGGCAGTGACCTGGCAGTCACCCCTGTCTCACCCAGCACCCTGACCTCCCCATGAACTTGACCTTGAGAGCAGAACCTGAAGTTGAGAGCCTGTTACCCCCAGACACAGGTCAAGTACATGTGCAGGGCAAGATGGGAGGAGCCGGGCCAAGCTACCAAGCCTTGGGTCTCACCCATCTGGCCTGCTCAGCAGCTGCCCAAACAGCACCAAGCCAGAGTCCCTTAAGGTGCAGTCACCAAAAGGCTCTTGGTAATAATAATAATAATAACAACAACAACAACAGATAGGTGTTTAAGCCCAGTGGTTGGCGTGTCCATATCCAACATGGGAGCACTTGGGTCCAGTCCTTGGCTTTAGCTTCCTGCTAATGCAGACCCTGGCAGGTAACAGGCAGTTGCCTGCCAATCATGTGGGAGACCCAGACTGAGTTCTGGCTCCTGGATTTGGCCAAACCTAGCCCTGCCTGGCCACTGTGGGCATTTAAGGAGTGAAGCAGTGGATAAGAAGGTTCTTTTGGGCTCTCGTAAGAAAGAAGACCCCACCTTAGCATGCTGGCAGCCCCTCCACCCTTCCTGCCTTCCTCTCACCAGACGCTGCCCACCCCCATCCCGACCCCTGGCCTCCATCCACCCAGCCAGCCCACCTTATTCTTCTGGGGTCCCGGCTTCTGCTCCTCAAGCTTGATCCCCTGTAGAGACAAGGAGAAGAGGACCATAGGAGAGGCCAAGGCCATCCAAAGGGGCCCATGGTGGCACGAGCTGCCAGCCTGGCCTTGCTGACTGGACCAGGAACAATCCCAGCAATGGCAGCTGGCATCAGCCAGGCCACACCTTGCTGCCATCTGTCTGTCAGTTGCCAGTCCAAGACTGAACATCCAAGCAGCTGGGTGGGTTAGCAGCCATAGCACTAGAGCTCAGCTCTCCAACCGTGCCACGTACCAGCCCTATGATCTTAGGAAAGTCTCAGAAACCTCTAATGAGGCCACGTGCTCATCTGTAAAGTGGACACAAGGCTAAGTGTTGACGATGCTGATGGGCACACATGACAGGCGTGATGGGTAATCACTCTCGAGTACAACGGTCCTCTTGGAGCCTTCCTGTCTTCCACAGGGCCACAGAGCCAGCAGGCTAGGGAAAGACTCAGATCGTTCTGTCACAGCCAGCACTGGGGACCAAGGCCTTTGAACTCCGTCCTCTCCCAGCGTGAGGGGATAGGCCTGGTCCTCACTACACTACAAGCCTCCTTGTGGCGACCTTTAAGATCTTGGAGCCTCCGATGCTGTACCCATCCAGGAGGACTTGAGTACCCACCTCCCATCTCATGGAGCCTGGGGTCAGACACAGCCCCTGGGGCTCAACTACAGGCACAAGCAAGAGTATTCGTTATCCAGCAGCTCTACAGACGGACTCTGCCTGACCTAGGGGGGTGGAAGGAGGTCAGAGATCTTGTTTGCATCAATCAGGCGAAGCTGAGAGAAGCAGCTCCTGTTGCAGAGGGAAACCCAGAAACAGTTGCTGCCTGATTATAACCCAAAGGACTTCCCACTGAGGCCCCAAGAGTCTCCTCCAAAGCTCATGGCACCTTCTCACCAGCAAGGACAATGAAACCCCCAGGAGGAAGGCGTGTGCCTAAGTCACACGGCAAAGGAGCAGCAGGACCTTAGATATGAATCCGGTCACCGCCTACACTGCCTGGTCCCTGGGACCCCTGCCAACAGCTGGGACTGGACACAGCTTCTCTGGAGTTAGCCCGCAGCATCATCCAGAGGGCATGGGAGGGCCCCTCTCCTCGCCCCAACAACAGGTGCTTCTCTCACACCCAGAGGAAGTACCTGGGTGGCCTGGCCAAGTGGGTGGGTGGAGAGGGTCTGATATCAGGAGTTTGTTTTGGGTGTCCTGCGTGAGTCACCCCTGACTGGAACAGCCTCTGAGGCAGAAGAGTAAACGCCATCTCTCCGCCTCCCCCTACACACACACAGCTTCTGCTGGCTCTGCGCCCTCTCCCTTCCTCCTGGGCAACAGGTATCACCACCCTTCTCTCTTCTGCCCCCAGAAAAAACTGAGGCTCAGACCACCCTGGGTGGCCCGGAACCCAGCCTCGTGGGGTCCCTCTTGTTCCATAAGGAGTATGTGCCCTTCTTCCAACTCCCAGATGCCTGAGCTGCGCCTGCCCACACCACACAGCCCTTCCTCCCCACAGGTCTCCACCATGGAAGCTGCCAGGATCCAGAGCCCTGTAAACAGAGGGTAGGGTCCTTGGCACTGGCAAGGCTAGCTTTTCCTGGGATGGCATCGGCAAATCACACGGGTGTTGGGAGACACGGGTGGAGTGACAGCAAGACCTGAGCCCTAGGGAGGCTCCCCATCAGGGTGAGAAGACAATCCCACAGCCTCCAAGTAGCAGAATGCACAAGACTGAGGCCAGACACCAAGGCCTTGAGGAGGAGAGGGAGAGACCAGGAGAGCCGCAAAGACCCCGCAAATGCCAGGACTGTGGAGGAGAGCCCCGGCTGTGCCCTAAGCACTGAGCACTTAATGCTATCCTATTGCCTGCCCCTCCCTGTCCCAGCAACGGTCAGCCTCAGTGGGGCAGCAGGGTTCCTCAGTGCGTGTAGGATGCACTAGGGCCCACACCCCGCCGGGCATGGCAGCAGCTTGTGGTAGTGACACCATCGCTGGAGCATCTGTTCCTGATGCAGCCCCCACCCTCAGGAGATCCATCTCAGCTCTGCCAGGAGTGGCCCCAGTCCCTGGAGCTCCCAGATGATTATTGTATGAACTCCCTCCTCCCCTGAGCCGAGAGCAGCCACTTAGGATGACGGTATCCCGACGCCATAGCCCTGAAGTGGCTGTCTAGCCATTCACTCTTGAGTGTTTTTACTTCCTGGCTTTGTGCCTCAGTATTCTCTCACCTATCTGCCTTACTTCTAAGAGGATAAAAACAAAGACACCTGTCAATCTCCAAGCCCAGAGGAGTGCTGGGAAGAACGACAAGTCCGTGAGAAAATGTGTTTGCATTTCAGTACAAAAAGCTAAAGGCTCACCAATGCCAGTAAAGGTACAAGGCGCCACCTTGAGCATCCCTGAGGCCCTGTGGCTGGGGCCATTTTTTTCAGGCAGTGACCCCATGGGTGGTCCACACATCTCAACGCAGGTTGGCCAGGAGCCTGCTGTTGAGGTGCTACCGTTACGCTCCAACTCCTCCCACCATGTCCCTTAGGCTTTCTGGCACCCTGCACAGGTTTCCCGGGGCTGCATCTCTCACCTGCGAGCCCTGCCCCGCGGTTTGCGCAGGCATCTGTTCCAGGATTGCCCTGGGACACATAACCTTCGGACATTCAAGATTCTTGTAGAAAATGGTAGTCTTTACGTGTACCCTATGATCCTCCCACATGCTTTCATCCTCTCCACATTATTTATAATACCTGGCATACTATGAATGCTGTGCAAAGAGTTGTTACAACGTATTGTTTAGGGAAGGATAAAGAAACAAAGTCCAGAGGGTGTCTAGTATCATGGCTGCTCTGCTGCGGAAGCCCCGCTTTGGCTCTTCCTCTCGCTTTTCTGGGCAGCCTTCCCCCAGGTGCTGCTTTGGGGGCTCAGCGGTGCCATGGCCAGTCTCAGGTGAACCAGGCCCACAACAGCAGCTAGCACTAAGAGCCCAAGGACCAGGGATGTGGCAGCTCTTGCCTTTGGGTGTGCTCACCTGCATTTTCTCCAGCATCTCGAAGAACTCAGCCGACTGAAAGACATAAAAAGGGGTGGGGAGAGAAGCAGACATCAGCCAGGAGGTCCTGCCCACACACACACACACACACACACACACACACACACCAACCCTTCACTGCCTGGAAGCTAGGGGGTGAGGGAGAGGCTTCCCCAGGGACAGCATTCATTTGCATCAAGAGACAGAGCATTGGCTTTTGTCTCTGCTGGACTCTAGGGCCAGAGCACTTCACACCACACAAGCAAAAATGAAACAGATGTGGGCTTGCACGTAAGCCCTGAGGACAGCAGCCCTTTCGTGGCTGTCCAGAGAGACTGTGGCCACCAAGGTCTCCCCAAAGATTTCCAGTCAGATTTGTTATTTGCGAAGTTTTCACCCCCATGGGGGCCAAGAGGTCCAGACGCCTGGGTAGTCAGTCTCCAGCTGCTGCAGCCACACAGCCCTCCACCCCCACCTCGGAAACGTAACTCAGAAGCCAAAGCAGTAGCAAGGAAGGCAGAGCCATGGCTGCAGCACTGCCACCTCTGCCCTTTCCCCTGCACCCCCAGGATACATGGGAGTCTAGAGCTAACGAAGCCTGAAAAACACTCAGTGGAGCCACCAGGGCCCAGGTGCATTATTTTAAAAACCTCCAACTGGAGTCAGGGGTTCAGCCTAGTGGTTAAGACACCACCAGCTGGGGGGCTGGCACAGTAGCCTAGCGGCTAGAGTCCTTGCCTTGCATGCAGCGGGATCCTGTATGGGTGCTAGTTAGTGTCCTGGATGCTCCACCTCCCATCCAGCTCCCTGCTTGTGGTCTGGGAAAGCAGTCGAGGACGGCCCAAAGCCTTGGGGCTCTGCATCCACATGGGAGACCCAGAAGAAGCTCCTGGCTTCAGATTAGTTCAGCTCTGGCCCTTGCGGCCACTTGGGAAGTGAGCCTACAGATGGAAGATCTTTCTGAATCCTTTTCTCTCTGTATAGCTGATTTTTCCAACAAAAGTAATTAAGTCTTAAAAAAAAAAAAAAAGAGCCAGCTGGGACGGCCCTCCAAAGTCCCCAGGCCCCTTCCCATGGTACTCCCTGTACTAACATCGCTGCTCATGTCTGCCCAGACCAGGCAGGCCTCAGGTGAACTTACAAAGAAGGAAGAGCAGCAATGGGTGGGGACACATCCCTACTGATTCTTCCTGCATATGCAAGGCCCACCCCATCTCCAAACACTCTCCAGCCCTCTGCAGGCACCAGGGGGCCAGGACCGTCTGAGGCCCCCACTGCTCTCAGAATTCTTCCAGAGAGACCCTAAGAAGTCACCTGGAGGGATTCATTTCTATTGCAGACCCTGAACAGCCTCTCTCAGGCCAAAGCTGACAGTCCTGCAAGGCAGCCAACAATGGCTCAAGTAGCTGGATTCCACATGGCATCCACATGGCAGAGTATGGAAATCCCAAGTGTGAAGGTATGGGATGGACTTGGAATTCATACAACCCCCTTGACCCTCCTCCCTCCAGCCAGAAACAGCCACCTAACACTCAGACCCCAAATTGCCCTTCCCACCCATTTGCTCAGGGCAGAAGTGGACGGTCCACACTTTGCTTTCTAGCCAATCCAAAAATCTGAGACTGGCAGACAGGAGCAGCCCCACAGGTCAGCCTGGACAACAGCAGCAACAACGAACCCTTTAAAGATGCAGACATCAGACCCAGTAGTTCCTCTCCTAGAAACCCAACCCCTAACACACCAACACACATGCTTGGAGACTCTACGAGAGACACGGCTCAAGGCTGCACTGCCTATGTTAGTAACAAGAGTAAATGCTAAACTATGGGAAACAGGTCAGATTCAGTTACAGACACAGAGTCGTATACAAATACGATAAACATCAGGATGTTAGTAAATCAATAACTTGGATGAAATGGACAGATTCCTAGAAAGCTGCAAATGACCAAAACTGACTCAAAAAGAAACAGAAACTCTAAGAAGACATAACTTGCCAACACATTGAACTAGTGATCAAAAAACTACCCACAAAGAGGTAGACCAGACGGTTTCATTCCTAAGTTTTCCCAAATACTTTAAAGAACTAATACTAATTTCTCACTTATTCTCAATTACGTGAAAAAGACAGCCCAGAGACTGGGAGGAAATGTTCACAACTGATAGATCTGATAAAGGACCTACACCGTGTGTGTGTGTGTGTGTGTGTGTGTGTGTGTGCGCATGCATATACATGTTACATACACACATATATATGCTTTAAGTAATAAAACAAATAAATTATAAAATGAACAAATAATCTGAATACATATTTCCCAGAGAAGATATACAAATGAACAACAAGCATATGAAAATATAGTCAACATCATTCATCACCAGACAATGCAGATTAAAACCACAACCAGATACTAGTCATACCTCACAAATCAAACAATAGAAAACAGCAAATGTTGACAAGGCTGTGGAGTAACTGGAGGCCTCATAGGTTGTTGGTAGGAATCTCAAACAGAGCAGCTGTTGTGAAAAATAATTTGGCGGATCCTCTAAAAGTTAAACATAGGCGCAGTCACTTGGAATGGTCACATACCACATGGGAGGAAGTGGGGCCCATATCCAGCTCTGACTCCCACCTCCAGAGACCTGTGAATGCAGGCTCGGTGAGGAGGCAGGGATGGCCCAAGTGGGAAGTCTACATTGCAGCCCCCTGCTCCTGGCATGGCCCCACAGCCCAGTCTTGGCCATTGAGAACACTGAGCAATGATCCAGAAGATAGGAGCTGTCTCACTTTCTCTATCTTTGCCTTTCAAATAAATAAACACAATGTTAACATCTCTGAGTCTGAAATGCATTCTTGTGGATCTACCCCCAAGAACTGAAAACAGTGCACCCACGTTCATCCCAGCACTGTCCATGCTTGCCAAAGAGTGAAAACAACCCGTGTGACCGTCAGTTAAGTGTATCCTGTCACACAATGGGCTAACACTGACAGAGACAAATGTCATACTGAAGCACGCTACAACCTAGCACAACCCTGAAGACATGACACTACGTGAAAGCAGTAGCAGGAGAGACCACACACATCACACGTTTCCATTTCCATGTAGTGTCCATTAGGAGCAAATTCACAGAGATAACAAGTAGACTAGTGGTTGCCTAGGGTTCAGGGGATTGCAGGAGGATGAGAGCTCAGAGGCACTGGGTTCCTTTCTGAGGCGATGACAATGTTCTAAAATGGGCTGTGGTGACAGTCGCTCGGTTCTGTGAATAGACCAAAAAACCACCGAGTTGTCCACTGTAAATGGGTGGCATATGGTATGTAAATTTCATCTCAGTAAAGCTGCTCAGAAAAACCATGCACCCATTCAAAAAGGAAGCAAGAGACATGTACTGTTACCTAAGATGTTTTCCAAGACGTACCCGGCTGGAAAGAGCAGCAAATCAGAGAACATGGGAGTGTGATCATCCCACTCTTATTTAAAAAAACAATTAAAAACAAAATCTCAAGTTGCATCTGTATATGGAAATGGTCTGGGAGGATTACCTCAAGTGATTCCATGGAGAAAGGAAGATGAGAGTGGAGAAGGAAGGGCTTGATATGTGGCTTCATGCACCAGAATGTAGACCCTTGCTACTTAATACATAAACTTTAAATCAACAAGTTCCATAAAGGTAGCTGAAAAAATGAGCAATGAATGGTTGAAGGAGAAACACACAATGACCAACCAACATGGCAACTTGCCCAATCCCACTACTTATTTAGAAAATGAAGATGGAAAGATAATATCTTTCATCTATCAGATTGGCCGGGTTGACAATGACATAGGAACTGTAGGTCAGCTCACACCTGGTCTAACCCTTTCAAAACAACTCGGCACTATGCGTCCCAAGCACCCTGCAGTCTAATGGCCTCACTCAAAGCATGCTTTCCTAAAGCAATATCAGAGCAACCGCACAAGGACATACACACAAGGGTGCTGCCACGGCATGATCGGAAGAGAAGTTAGTACCTCGTAGCGATGCTAACAACAACACACAGGAATATCCTCACATAAGAAAACATGACAAGACACTTGTGCAAATCATGCTGAAAGATTCACAGCAAGGAGCCAGTGCAGCAAGCTAATCCTCCACCTGCAAGCGCCAGCATCCCACATGGGCTCCAATTCGTGTCCCAGCTGCTCCACTTCTGATCCAGCTCCCTGCTTATAGTCAGCAAAAGCAGTGAAGGATAACTCAAGTCCTTGGGCACCTGCACTGGTGTGGGAGACTCAGAGCAAGCTCCTAGCACCTGGTTTTGAACTGGCTCAACTCCAGCTGTTGCAGCCATTTGGGGAGTGAACCAACAAACGGAAGATCTTCCTGCTCTCTCTTGTCTCTCCTTCGCTGTAAACACTGCCTTTGAAATTAATTAATTAAGTAAAATATTCATAGCAATCATTAAGTGAGAAAGGGTGTAGAATGAGGGAATTCCACTACTTTCAATTCTATGTGGAAAACCTGGAGTGTTTGTGTCTGTCTGTCTGTGTGTTTATTCTGTATACAGGTACACTTATCATCATTCATCTTAAACATACCAAAAAGAAGTAGAGGTAAGGATGGTTTTATTTTTCTTCCTTTTGCCTTGTTGGTATTTTTAGACATCTCTACAACAATTACAACTATTTTTACAACTAATCAATGTGTTTCAGATATTGACACCTGGATGGAGGTTTTGGCAGGCCTACGTTTGCTTCCCCACTCTGGCCACAAGTTCTCCCGCGGCTTCATGGCAAGGCGAATGCCAAAGTGCAGGCACGCAGCCTGCCGGGCCTGTGACAATGCTGGGAACCAGGCCAGCTCATCCCCAAGCACGTCAGCTCTGTGGAGACTAAGCAGCTTTCCTAAATCACCCCCAAACCCAGCTCACTCCCTGTCATCCACGTAAGCTAGCAAAGACCCTGAAGAGAGTGGTCTGTAAATGTGCCAGGATTGCTAACAGGACAGCCTAACCAGACAATGCCCGTGTTAACTGGTCCAACAGTTAACCCCAATGGATTAAACTTCAAAGGCATGGCCTGGATGGTGAGAACACCCAGCAAGGGCCCTGCTTCCAGGACACTTGACCTCAATTGCGAGCCAGCACTGTCCAGAGCTGCACAGATGACCTGCACCACAGGGAGTCTGAGGAGGCAAAAAGCAACTTTGTTGGGAGGTCAAGTTTCATTCCTCATTGTTGTGAAAGAAATGACTCCAAAAAATCTAAGTGTTCAAAATGACTTCTGTGGGTGTAGAATCTGGGAGTTGTTCGGCAGCACAGCCCTGGCTCATGCTTTCTCAAGCGGTTGCAAGCTGGCACGTCAGTGGGGGCTGCAGTCACTTGCAGTCTTCACTCTCACAATGGCACCACAAACATGGCTACTAGAAGGAAGACGCATTGCCTTGTCATCCAGGACTCCTCCACAGGCTGCTTGAGGGTCCTCAAAACATGGCAGCGAACACTCCCCCCCTCCCAAAAAAAGCAGGGGACATGAGAAGCTGCAGCACCATTTATGACCTAGTCCGAGATTATGCACTGCCACTTTACCCCACTCATGAGAGGTCAAAGTTCAAGTCCAGCTGGACTTATGGGAAAGGGTGCTGGGTCCCACCTCATAAACAGGCATCAGGGAACATGTACACAAATCTTAGAACCAAAGCAGCAAGGAAGGCTTCCTAAAACAGCCAGAATTCCAGGCAGACTTTAAAATGCACAGAGAGATTCTACTTGACCACGAAGGGGAGAAGCGGGCAAGGGATGTGGGCAGAGGTGCAAAAGGGACCAACACTATGCCATAGGGCATTAAGCTAAAAACTTGGAACACCAGCATCTCATATCAGATCACTGGTTCAAGTCCCGGCTGCTCCTCTTCCAATCCAGCTCCCTACAGATGAGTCTGGGAAAGAACAGAAAATGGCCCAAATACTTGGGTCCCTGACATCATGTGGGAGATCCCACAGTAGCTCCAGCTCCTGACTTTAGCTTGACCCAGCCCTGGTTGTCACAGCTATTTGAGGAATGAGCCAGTGAATGGAAGTGCATTCTCTCATGCTCTCTCTCTCATCTAGTCTTGCAAATAAATTTTTAAAGAAACTTTAAAAAGGAAAGCACCATGCATATCTGATGGATGCTGAACAGATCAGCCTGGCTGGACCAAGGCCTCTGAGTCCAAGCTTCTGAAGGTCAGATGGGATGGGAACATTTGCCCAAGAGGTGAGACTGACAGCGGGAGCTCAGACACCCACAGAGCAGTGCCCTGCTGCTTGGGCCCACGGGCAGCAGAGCCCAGTGATCAGAGGCCAGGTCCAGAGTGTGGGAGTGAGCTGCCAGTGCACAGCCAGCTGGCACGAGGTATGTGACTTAGAATTTTGAACCCTCTGGAATTTCCTTACCTGGAAACTGCCTCAGACAAAGCCTGACCTTGGGGGCTCTTACATGGATGACATGAGAGTGTGTGCAGGGACCCGGTTCGACATGGGGCACAGTGAGTACTTAGCAAGCACAGCTGTTAGCAAGAACGACTGGAAAGCTCGCTCCAAGAGTACACTTTATCCTAGAGGCTATGGGACACTTGGTTTGCCAAGAATGATGGGATTCCTCTTAGTAGTGGGTGTGTGCTTTTCTGAATGAAGATGCTTGGGGACGTCGGGGCTGGCACCCATGCTGAGAAGAAGGGCTGTGACTCAACCTTGGCCATGAGCCCTGCACCAGGCGGACTGCTCCTGCGTAGACAATGCCCAGGAGCAGACCACAGGCAGTGGCAACTTGGCCCCACTCCTCCACGCCCCACTGAACTTTCGGAGGCGACCAGCCCAACTGGGTAGACGATGAGTCCCCCTTCACCCCCAGGGGCTAGGTGACTCAGACCAGCCCGTCAGACCCACCCACATCCACACACTCTGAGAAAACGCCTCACACTGCCAGAGACCCTCAGCAGTCTCTGAATAAATGCTCTGTGACTCACTGGGGCACCGTCCCCCACGCCTTGCTGGCCAGACTGAAGTCCCGCCTGGGGCACCCGTGGGAAGGGGATCTCCCTCCAGAGAGGAAGCGGCTCTGAGCTTTGGAGGAAGGATGTACTGCCTTCGCGTCCACAGCAGCGGCCTCTCAGCCGCCTGGTTTATTATTAGCAGCAGCTGTTGCCACCCAGCCAGCAATTCCCCCTCGGGCTCTGCCGTCACCACCAGGCAAGTAGGCCGTGAAATCACCACACGGGCCCAGGGTTCAGTCAAAGAAAGCACAGGATCCCTCCTGGCCACCACACCTCCCCATAGGGTAACGTCCCCGGCTTCCTGGGAAGAGTGGGCACTGCCAGGGCACATGTGCACGGGGACTGCCTGGTGCCAGTAAGGTCTAGGGAGTCCCCGAGTGGGTGGCAGGGCATAAGCTGGGGAAGGAATGTGGGATCTGCCAGTCCCTGCGGGGGTGGGAGGTGGGATGCCTCCAGAATTCCCATGGATACCAACGCCCACGTCCCTTAGATAAAACATCTCGGCGTTTGCATACAACCTCTGTACATCCTCCCATAGACTTCATGGTCTTATGGTTTGTTTACTGATTTTATATGACAGAGAAAGAGACAGCGACACAGAGAGAGCAAGTTCCCATCTGTTGGTTCACTCCCTAAACATTCACAATTGCTGGGGCCTGGCCCCAGCTGATAAGCAGGAACTCAAGTCAGGTCTCGCATGTGGGTGTCAGGGTCACAGCTACTTGAGTCATTACCTGCTACCTCCAAGGGGCATGTTTGTGAGAAGCTGAACTTGAGAGCGGACTTGAACCCTGGTACCCTGAAACGCGATGTGGGTGTCCCAACCAGCACCTTAGCCACTAGGCCAAGGGTCATACCTTACATTGTTACTAGGATGCTTATAATCCTCTGCAGAGCGATGTCATGCTGCCTTATTCGGGAAAGAACAAGGGAAGTTTGTATACGCGTGGCACAAGACTAATTGTTTTCAACATCTTGGATCCATGGTTGCGCAGATTTGTGGAGGCATAGGGTCCATTGTATGGGGGAGAGGGTCACCACTCCCAGGTCCAGCACCTGTGCCCTGCCTGACTGCCTGCCCCTCTGGACCAGACAACTCTGCACCTGGATGTGGCTTCTTCATGCAGACCAGCAGCTGACTGTTCTTTCCCTTCTTACTGCACTCCAGCAGCAAGACCCTCACCACCACATCCCCCTCTCCCTTACCCACCCCTAGAATCCCAGCTCTGGGCTCCCCTCTTCTGCTCCAGAAGGTAGGGTCTGTTCACCTCTGGGCAGCGTTGTCCCACACCCTCCTCCCAAGAGGGGCCACAGGCACACGGCTCCCAGCACAGGATGCTGTCTGAGGGGGCTTGTAACCTTGCAGTGCAGCTCACACCAGCACCGACTCCCAGAGCTGTGCTAGGACCGCACCAGCCAGCAGGTGCACGGCCTGGCATGTCCATCACCTAGCACATACCACACACTGACAATGCGGTAGCCATCACCTCATTATCCCTGCCCAGTTCCATCCAAGACACCCGCTGAACAAAGGCACAGTGAAAGCAAGGAGAAACGTGTCAAGGCAAGGACTTTTCTACCCATGTGAACTTCAAGGAAATGGGATGGAGATGCAGGCTGGACAGTCCTTGGGGGAGCAAAAAGATGGGATCAGAGAAAGTCTCACATCCCCCACAGACACAGCAGGTATCAAAGTACAAGGAGATTTCTGGAAAGATGAGGAAGCCAAGCCAAATGTGCCCAACAGCTGCCTGACTCGACTGCTGGTTCAGAAGTCAACCTGGGCAGGACAGGCAGGAATGGCTGTTCCCAGCAGGTGCACAGGGGACGCCTCACCAGGACAAAGGTCCTGAGGGCAGGACTTCATTACCAGGCCTCTTGCTGTGTTCCTGGACCTAGAAGCACCCAGAACTCAAGAGACATTTGCTGGCGGGAGACTGACCACTCCACCGTGCAAGATGAGGATGAGGCAGCCAGTGCAGGCAGAGTCTTAGCTAGGGACTGGGCAGAGTTGGCTTCCAGCATGGTGAGGGCCAGGGTATCTGCTCAGGAGCTGTCAATGTTATCTGGCTGTAGACTACAGCTCTCACGCTGGACAGCCAGTCTCATCTCCTACAGGGACCTCTACAGCAAGCTGCCCTCCACAACCAGGTCCTGTTGCCATCCAAGTTTCTCTCCACCGCCACTGCCACCAAACACCTGCCCACACCCCCTCCCCTCCCACTGCACTAAGCGCTCGGCTGCTCACCTACTCAAGAGTCACTACCTCACAACATCTCCTGGGGCCAGGAGCCTACAACGCCTCCCTATTACCTACAGTACCAGGAATGCAACTGAGTCACCTGCAAGGTTCATGAGAACACAGCTTCCAGGGCCCTGCCCCTGTGGTGTCTGATCACTGAGCAGGGATATTCTAACAAGCTGCTAGGGAGCCACTCTTTGAGAGTCACTGACCTATGGAATCATCATATTTGATATAGGTGGTGGGTCACAGAGGTCTTAGGCTAGCAGAGACGCCAGAGCACAGATGGGAAAGGTGGGGTGGCACCAACAGGATCGCTTGCAAACTAGGTGTGGGGCTGCCATTTGGCTGAGATGCTCACATCTCGTATCGGAGTCCAAGGGTTCCAGCCTGGTTCAGCTCTTAACACTCCTGTTAGCACTCACCTTGGCTGGGGAGTCGGGTCTCTACCACCTACATGGGAGACTGGATAAAGTTCCAGGCTCCTGGCTTCATTCCAGTTCAATTTGGGAAGCCAACCAGTGAATGGAAGATCTCTCTCTCTCTCTCATAAGTACAAATTAAAACATATAAATGAGGCGGTAGACTTAGATTTCAGTTACTAAGACAGGACTTGGGAGTGCAAATGACCACAGATTCCAGGCAAGCAGCATCAAAGAACAAGTAGCACAGGGATTAAGTCAGTAATTTAAAAATTCTCACAGGGCCCAGCACGGTAGTCTAGTGGCTAAAGTCCTCGCCTTGAACACACCAGGATCCCACATGGGCACCAGTTCTAATCCTGCCAGCCCCACTTCCCATCCAGCTCCCTGCTTGTGGCCTGGGAAAGCAGTTGAGGACAGCCCAATGCCTTGGGACACTTCACCCACTTGGGAGACCTGGAGGAAGTTCCTGGCTCCTGGCTTCAGATCGGTGCAACACCAGTCACTGAGGTCACATGGGGAGTGAATCATCGGATGGAAGATATCTTCCTCTCTGTTTTTCCTCCTCTCTGTATATCTGGCTTTGCAATAAAAATAAATAAAAATCTTAAAAAAAAAAAAAAACCTCACAAAGAGAAGCCCAGGACCAAATGGCTTCATAGTGAACTCCACCAACCTCTTGAACTCTTCCAAAACAACAGAAGAGGAGGAAATACTTCCTACTTATTCTGTAAGACCAACATTAACAAAGCCACATAAAGGAACCACAAGAAAACCACAGGCTAATATCCTTTAGAGATACAGAGGCAAAAATTCTCAACAAGGGGCTGGAATGGTGATGTAACAGGCTGATAATCTTCTGCTTTTAGCACCAGCATCCCAGACACCAATTCAAGTCCCACCTGCTCTACTTCCGATTCAGCTCCCTGCTTACGGTCTAGGAAGGCAACAGAGGGTGGCCCAAGATTTGGGACCCTGTAACCATGTAAAAGACCTGGAGAAGCTCCTGACTCCTGGCTTTGGATCAACTCAGCTCTGGCCATTATAGCCATTTGGGGAATGAACCAGTGGATGGAAGACCTCTCATTTTCTTTCCTTCTCTCTCTATTAAATCAGCTCTGCCTTTCCAAATAAAAATAAGCCTTTTTTAAAAAAAAATTCATCAACAAAACACCAGAAAACCAAATCCAACAGCATACTATTATTAGCCATGATCAAGTGGTATTTATTCCAGGAATGCAGGCTTGGTGCAGTGTGAAAAAAATCAAGGGATGAGGGAGGGGGAATGCATGATCAACTCAACCAACTCAGAAGTACTTGATAAAATCTAGTCTCCTTTCAAGAAAAAAAGTTAGCTCACTGAGAATAAAAGGGAACTTCCCTCAGTTATTATCTGCCTAAGGGCAATATTTGCAAACCCACAGCAAACATCATACTTAGTGGTGAACAACAGAAGGCTTTTTCCCTAAGATCAGGAACAAGATAAGCATGCTCTCCTTCCCCATTAATATTGAGTTGAAAGTGCTAGTCAGAGCAAAGCAATGAAAGATACTCGCAATGGAAAGGAAAAGGGACCATTCTGTATTCAGGTAACGTGATTCTGGATTGGAACGCTCAAAGAATCAAAAAATATTACTAGAACACATAAAAGGGGTCAGAAGAACTGCATAGAGCAAGTCAACAGTGTTTCCATGTGTCAGCAAAGACCAATCAGAAAAGCAAAACGAGAAAGCAATTCCACTGGCAGGAGCAGCAAAAAGAATAACATATCATACACTGAAAGGTACAAACGTTGTTCAAAGAAATGAGATCAATGGAATGACATCCCATGTTCATGGACTGGAAGACTTAGTGCTTTGAAGATGGCAGAGTGATCTAGAGATCTTTTTTTCTAAATAATCTTTTTTTTTTTTTTTTTGGCAAAGTCAGATATACAGAGAGGAGGAAAAACAGAGAGGAAGATATCTTCCATCCGATGATTCACTCCCCAAGTGACTACAATGGCTGGTGCTATGCCCGATCCGAAGCCAGGAGCTAGGAACTTCCTCCTGGTCTCCCACGCGGGTGCAGGGTCCCAAGGCTCTGGGCCGTCCTCAACTGCTTTCCCAGGCCACAAGCAGGGAGCTGGATGGGAAGTGGGGCTGCCAGGATTAGAACTGGTGCCCATATGGGATCCTGGTGTGTTCAAGACAAAGACTTAAGCTGCTAGACCACCGTGCTGAGCCCTGATCTAGAGATGTATCACAGTCTTGTATCAGAACTCTAGCTGGCTTGTAGAAACTGAAAAGTTAATCCAAATTATCACATGCAAATTCAAAGAATGCAGAGTAGCCAAAACACTCTTGAAAAAGAACAAATTAAGAAGACTCAGACCTCCTAATTTAAAAACTTACTACAAAGCTACAGTGTTAAAAACAATGTGGGGATGGTGGAAGTACAGACCTCTAGACTGAAGCAACAGAACTGACAGCCCAACACAAACCAACACCTCTGTAGCCAGCTACATTTTTTAAATCATTTTTATTTATTTGGAAGGCAAAATGACAGAGAGGAACAGAAAAAGAAAGAGATCTTCCACCCACTGATTCATTCCCGAAATGGCCTCAAAGCCAGGGCTGTTCCAGTTTAAAGTTAGGAGCTTGGGGACCCAGCGTGGTGGCCTAGTGGCTAAAGTCCTCACCTTGAATGCGCCAGGATCCCATATAGGCGCTGGTTCTAAATCTGGCCGCTCCACTTCCCATCCAGCTCCCTGCTTGTGGCCTGGGAAAGCAGTAGAGAATGGCCCAAAGCCTTGGGACCCTGCACCCGCGTGGAATACCTGGAAGAAGCTCCTGGCTTCAGATTGGCTCAGCTCTGGCCGTTGCAGCCACTTGGGGAAGTAAATCATTGGATGGAAGATTTTTCTCTCTGTTTCTCCTCCTCTTTGTATATCTGACTTCGCAATAAGAATAAAATAATTTTGGGCCTGGCACGATGGCGCAGTGGTTAAGGTCCTCGCCTTGCACACCCGGGATCCCATGTGGACGCCAGTTCTAATCCTGGCAGCCCCACCCCTTCCATCTCCCTGCCTGTGGCCCGGGAAAGCAGTCGAGGACAGCCCAAGGCTTTGGGACCCAGCACCAGCGTGGGAGACTCAGAAGAGGCTCCTGGCTTCGGATCGGCATAGCATCGGCCGTTGCGCTCACTTGGGGAGTGAATCGTTGGACAGAGGATCTTCCTCTCTGTCTCTCCTCTCTGTATATCTGCCTTTCCAATAAAAATAAATAAATAAGTCTTTTTTAAAAAGAATAAAATATATATATATTTTTTAATTAGGAGCTTGAAACTCCCTCTAGGTCTCCTAGATGGGTACCAAGTATTCTGGCCATCATCTTACTACCTTCCTAGGTATGTCAACAGGAAGAATGACCAGAAGCTGAACAACTGGGACTCAAAACAGCACTCAGACATGCATCACAGGTGGCAGTTTACCCTCTGAGCCCAGCACCACCCTCCCTGGCCAGTGGATTTTTGACATGGGTGCTAAGACCTCTGCATAAGAAAGAACAGTCTCTTCAACAACCAGTGCTGGGAAAAATTGAATATCCACACATAAAAGAATAAAGTCAGTTGCTCTATTTTTTTTTTTGATTGGTTGAGTAAATGCTATATTGTTTTTGGTAGTAGCTGCACCATTTTGTGTTCCCAAAAACAGTGTTACAGGATTCCAAACAGGCCACACTCTCACAAAACCACCTCTCGAGTTTCTTAAGCTAAGTCATCCCAACAGATGTGGGTGATGCTCTCCATCGCTGTTTTGATTTGCATTTTCCTGACGATGAACAGTGTCGCACAGATCTTCATATATCTGTTGGCCATTGTCTTCCTTGGAGAAAGGTCTGTTCGAACTTGCAGCCTACTTTTAAATAAGGTTGCTAAGTTTTTTTTAAAAATGTATTTGAGACACAGAGACAGAGAGCTCCCAACCACTGGTTCATTCCCCCAGCAGCCTGCAATGCCATGGCCAGGCCACAGCTGGAAACAGAAACCAAGTCTCCAATGTGGGAGGCAGGAACCCAATTCCTGGAGCCATCACCATTGCCCCCCAGCATCTACATGAGCGGGAAACTAGAATCAGGAACTGAACCTAGTTACTCCCACATGGGAGGCATCGGCCTCAACACCAGCTTCCAGGTAATTGGCTATTTTGCTATCGAGTTTCAGGAGCTCCTCACATTTCTTGGAGAAATCAACTCCTTACTTGATACACAGTTTGCAAATATTTTCTCCCATTTCATAGGGTGTCCTTTAAGCCTGATGACTCTTATTTTTGCCATACAGATGCTTAATGATTTCATGTCTATAAGATATGTAGAAATACAGAAAACAGCAGCAGTTGCTAGGGGGAGGGACAGAAAAAGTAGGGTTTTTTTATGGGGATAATGAAAATATTTTGGAATTACAGGGGTAGCGATAGCACAACACTGTGAATGCATGAAATGCCACTGAACTGTTTACTTTTAGATGATGGATTTTATGTTATCTAAATTTCACCTCAATTAAAAATAAGAAGAGTGTGGGGGTGAAATGATGGTGGATGCCCAGAAGGAGCCACCACCAGTTATCTCTAAAGAAGCTGATGAGAGGAAGCACAAGCTCAACACTGCTGGAATTTCAAGATCAGCCAAAAAGCCAAACGTTCATAGCTTGGTAATCAACTCTATTTAAAAAAAAAAAAAAAAAAAAAAAAAAAAAGAACTCCACAAGGACCAAACACCATAAACCTATAACCCACCTCAGCCCACTAGACATGAATCCCATCTCTGCTCTGGATAACAGGAAGCCACTGAATGTTCCTGCTGTAAAACTGAAATGAGATAAGCCAAGATGTTGGGGACCGCATGATGGGCCAGACACTGGACACTGAGGCTGGCACTTTGCAAATGCTACTCTGGCAAGGCAGGGGGAGAGGCTTGGGGATTAGAGTGCTCAAGCTGTGCCCCCAAAGGAAACATAACAGAGACGGGACCAAGCTCAAGTGCGACTCTGCCAGCGTCTGCCAACACAGCAACATGCCACAGGCATTCCAAACAACTCAGTCATTCCTTCTGGGACAGCGTTTGGAACAGCAGTGAAGACACCACTTGGGACACCCACACCCCACCTCAGAATGCCTGAATTTGAGTCCTGGCTCGGCATTCGATTCCAGCTTCCTGTTAACGCACAGTCTGACAGGCAGCGCATGACAGTTCAAGCACCTGAGTCCCTGCCACCCATGTGAGAGACCTGGACCGAGTTCTTGGATCCCGGCTGTGACCTGGCCCAGCCCTAGCTGTTGTGGGGATTTGGGGGAGTGAGTTGGTGTATGAAAGACTTCCTTTCTTGCTCCCTCTCTCTCTCTCATAAACTAACTAAATAGAATACTTCCTTGGTCTCAGCCAGTCTCCCCATTTCTGGAAGCAGTACCACCACCCACCCACTCATCCCGACACTTGAGACACAACTCATCACTGATGTCTCTCTCTCTCTCCCTCCCGACGGGCAGTCCTCCTGTAAGTCTGCATCCAAATGGGACCCAGGTCTGACCACAAGCAACACCTCCACACCATGTCCCCTCACCTCCACTGAATCATGCAATGGCCTCCTTGCTGGGCTCCCTGCCTTCCCCATCCCCATCTTGGCCAGTTCCCCTCACAACAGTCATGCGTCCTCTGGAAAGGCACACCACATGGCATCAGTGCCCCCAGCTTCAAGCCCTCCAATTCACCACCATCCACCTGCTGCTGAGGGCTAGGGAGGCCAGGTCACTTGTATTTGCTAACAAGGTCACGACCAACCATCTGCACGCCTCCTGCATCAGGTGGTGGCACAGCCCGAGACTGTGACACCCCTAAGCAAGCGTCCTGTCCCTCCCCCACACTCACACCCAGGCTGCTGCCCTTAGTTCCCTTGAAAAAAGAAAAGGAGTGACACCGCCAAAGAGGGGGAAAAAGGCAAGAGCCTGTCCCGACCAGACCCAACCAGACCCAACCAGTCCCAACCAGCAGCCTGCAGGTGTATTGAAGAGGAAGAGCTCAGCAGTTACACTCCAAGCTGTGCCAGCCTGAGGCCACCAGCAGGGTCTTGGGGTCTGACAGAGCTGAACAGGCACCCACCAAACCCTCCAGGGACAACCCAGCGGGGCACATGGGTCTTAACTCTCTCCCTTCCCACTCCAAGCCTCTCAGACCCCATACTCTGAGACCTCATCCACAGCACAAAGGGGAGACAGAGAAGCTGGAGCCACCAGGCTGGCTGGGCAGTGCCAGGTGCTCTGGCCAGGCCAGGGTCCAGGCGAAGAGCCCCTCCTTTCCCCTGGCAGCTCCCACCTGCAGAGTGGCCTGCAACCCACTCCAGAGCTCCTGGGGCCCTGGCAGGTTGGAAGCCAGCCCCATGCCAGCAGCCCTCCCAGAAGCCTGGGCCCTGCCCCCTGCCCTCCCACATCCTCCTGCGCAGTCCCTTTGTGTCTGATCCCTACTCCTCCTTCCCAAGTGACAAGTGGCTCCCACACCCCTTGGTAGGCAAACGGCCACTTGGGGCTCCCAGCCAGATGACGGTCGGAAGGGCTCAGGCCCCAGCTCCTAGGGCAGCAGGGCCTGGATGAGCACTACTCCATTGTCCCAGGACACTCACCAGAAGGTTCTTCAAAAAATCCATCATGTTCCACGGGGCCGTTCCCTGGGCACAGGGACCCAGCCTGCCTGAGCCTTGCTGTTGTCGCAGCGGCAGCTGCCACCACAATTGCTGACGTAGGGCAACTTCCTTAAGATCAAACAAGGAACTGCAGGTCTTGGGTGTCCGCCCGGAGCTGTTACTCCACACTGGCTGGCCCTGACCTTCGACCCCGCCTCTGCTGGGACAGTTCTTCTGGGGAGCCCAGAGCTGGTGGAGCCGCCATGCGGCTCCGAGGGGAGAGGCGTCACGCCCACAGCTCACGAGAGGAGACCCTCCTTCCCACTCCTGGTTCAAGGCGGCTCGCAGCACAGCCAGCGACAGCAATGGGCCTCATGCACTGTGGGACCCAAGACTGGCCCTCTTGGTTGGGGTCTCCATGTTTCCATCTGTGAAATGGGAAGCCCAATGTGCAAGAAGATAAGAATGAAGTGAAAGGAAGATTTGTGGTCTTGCATCTCTCCAGGCATTCCTTAGGACCCCCTCCCCCAGATTCAAAAATCTCAGCGGGCCAGGCACCGCAAGGGGGATTAGGTATTTGGCACAGAAGTTAAGATGCAGCCTGGAGTATCTACACCCCATATCAAAGCACCCAGGTTCTAGTCCCAACTCCCCCCGATCCCAGCTACCAGCTAACGAGGATCACAGGAGACAGCAGGTGACAGCGCAAGGGCCTGGGCCCCTGCCAACTACGTGCAAGATCTGGCTCCCAGCTTTGGCCTGGCCCAGTTGTGACTGTCAACAGGCTCTGAGGAGTGAACAGTGAATAGGAGCGCTGCCCCACCCCCAACCCCTGTCACTCTGCCTTCCAAATAACTTAATCTTATTAAAATGTCCATTGCAGGTATTATCCTAGCCTTTTTTTTTTTTATTGAGAAAAAGAAAAATGACAGCAGTCATCATGTCCTATGATTACTCACTGCCCCACCAATAAGAAACCATAAAACAAAGCGACCAGTTGGGGCAACTCCAGCTGCAGCTACAGTTCTGAGGAGGGGAACCCAAACACTGTGCTGGAGGCAGGGAGCACAGGCCTAGAGCTCAGCCCAGAGCTCCCCTGGGCCTCACAGCCCTTTCCTGGGCCTCACAGCCCTTTCCAGGGACTTACAAAACTGCCACACCCTTTACCCATCCAGGGCCCTCAGTCCCAGTTCAGCTTTAGGAAGAAGGGAATTCACTTTCTCAGCTTGAAAGGAAAAGAATGGATTTTTAAAGAAAGATTTTTTCTTTGAAAGGCATGTTTTTACAGAGAAGAAAATGAAGACACACAGAAAGAGGTCCTCTCTTTGTTGGTTCACTCCCCGAATGGATGTAACTGCTAGAGTTGAGCTCTTCCAAAGCTGGGAGCCAGGAGCCTCTTCCCAGTCTCCCACCTGGGTGCAGGGTCCCAAGACCTTGGGCCGTCCTCTGCTCCTTTACCAGGACACAAGCAGGGAGCTGGATAGAAAGTGGAGCCTATATGAGATGCCAGCACTTGCAAGTGGAGGATTAGCCTGATGTACCACCATGCCATCCCCAAGGAACAAATATTTTAAATCCCTCACAAAAGCAGTGTGGCATGGCCTGTTAACACAGCCTTGGACCCAACAGGCAGCAGGCAAGTTTCTGCCCTGTGGTCTCTGCTGCTAACCGGACATGTGGCTTTCCTATCTGACAAAGGGTCACAGTGACCCACTTGGCAAGGTGGATACAGAACCAGATGCAGCATGTGTACCTGCCCCATGCAAGGGCAGACAGGAAACAGCCCCTGTGAATGCACCCAAGAGGGTCACCCATCTTTCCCCTCAACTCTACCCCCACTCTTCACGACCAGGCTCCCAACACAGAGCAAAGAACAACCAGCCCAAGCAGCCAAGCTTATCTCTGCTGCTCATCACAGACAAAGCCCACTTCCTCCCTCCAGCCCAGCCTTCGCTTCCTCCAGCTCCAGAGCTGCCATCAACATCCCAGGAAATATCATCCCAGGGGCTCCAGGGCGGGGGGTGGAACATGGCTCCGTGGAGGACTGGCAGAAAAGGCCTTGGCTCAGGTCCATCCCTGGGGGTTTACAATGACACTGACCAGCACAGGGCTTGGGAAGGAGAGGGAAGAGGCTGGCATGTGGACGGAGGCCCTGTTCACCCTCCCTGGAGAAGGGGACCAAGGAGGGTAACTCCTGCATCCTCAGTGCCCTCCCTGTGCCCTTCCACACCTGCTACTGACTCTGAAGCAGGGAAGCATCTGTCGGAGCCTCAAACTGCCAAGAACACATTGCTGCAGCCCTGGCTCTGGGGGCATGTCAGGGTTGGGGCTGAGAACACTGGCACGACGCTAACCACACACAGTGGGGATCACAAGCCTGTGGTCCAAGCCCTGACACTGCGCAGGAATGCAGTTAAGGCAGGAGGAAGAACAGAGATGAACATTCACTGATCTCTGGGCCCCAGGCCATTTGAAAAGGTACCCAGGGAAGAGCAGCGTCGGGCCCTCTCCTCCTGCCCACGCCACTGGATTTGGTTCAGTCCTGCTTGTCTTCCTGCGACAGCTGCAGCCCATGTGGGCACTGGCTCCAGTTCTGACTGCTCTGCTTCCAATCCAGCCCCCTGTTATTGTACCTGGAAAAGCAGCAAAAGATGGTCCGTGTGCTTGAGCCCCTGCACCCACATGAGAGACCAGGATGGAGCTTCACAGTCTAGCCCAGACCTGACTGTTCTAATTGGGGAGTGAACCATCAGACAGAAACAGTCTCTCTCTCTCTTTCTCTCTCTCCCTCTCTCGCCTGCCTTCTCTCTCTCTGCCTTTGAAATAAAAGGGAGAAGGGGGAGCAGGGATGGGCCAGGCCCCAACATCCTCTCCAGTGCAGGGTGCCTCAACGACTTAGGGAGAGCAGTTACATTCCTGTAAGGCAAAACTGGCCACTTCCAGCACAGGTGGACAAAGTACAAAGATGAAAGGCTGAGCGAGCCTGCCCTTGGCCAAATTAGCCTGCAGATATGCATGTGAAACACCCGGAATGAAGCCAGGCCATAGGACCAGTAGGGTGACCTCCCTGGCCCGCAGCCCTCCATGAGTGCCCCAGTCCAGGAAAAGCAGCCTTGGGCCAGAGTCAGGCAGACAGGCACCCGCTGTGCCACACAAAACCTCACCGTCCACACCTGTAGAACTGAAGTCGCACTTCCCACCCCCTGCCTGGGTGCTTCCGAAATGGGATGGCAAGCACAGATGCCCCTGCACACAGCGGCAGCAGCTGATCTGTCCACTCAGGATGGGTGGTGGGCTCTCAGTGCACCTGCCAGGCCTGGACTGAGTGAGCACCTGACATGGTTCCCTGCCATCGCTGTGACCACCTGTAGGATGGGCTCTGCTAGAATGCTCACTTTGCAGCTGATATAAGTCAAATCACAAGACCCCACCCCATAGCTAACAGGGCTGGACTGTGATCCTTAGAGCAGCACTGGGTTTAAGAAGAGTGGGAGGTGCTCAGGGCTCCAAGCCCACCCACCTTCTTCATCTCCCGCGGCAGAACCTCCATGGCTCTCAACTTGGTTCTGGCAGATGTCAAATGGTTTTATGTTAATGGACAGGACAGCCTGATGGTGCTGTAAACCATCAGCCTCTGGCGAGCAAAAGCCACGCCCCCATGTGCACCCGATTTCAATCTAAACTGACATCCACTGTCAGGTGCTAACTGCCAGCAACCCCAAAACATGCCGCCCTACTGCTTGTGAGATGCATCCTGGTTCCAGAGCAGTTGGTGTCCAAGAAGCAATGACATACAGTAGCAGTCTGTAACTATTTATACTCAATAATCATTTCTTGGGTTAGGGAAAGAACATTGAACTTGAAATCAAGAGATTCATGGTTGTGTCTTACCAGCTGGTTAAGGAGACTACTTCATTCATCTAAGCTCCACTTTCCTCATATGTAAAATGGGAAGATAAATTTACCTTTTGCTCAATGGCTATAAAAAAAAGTTCAAGAAAGTATTTTATTAGGGCTAGCATTGTGATGTAACAGTTTAAGCTACTACTGCCTACAATACCAGCATCCCATCTGAGCACTGGTTTGAGTCCTGGCTGCTCTACTTCCGATCCAGCTCCCTTTTAATGCACCTGGGAAAGCGGTGAAAAATGGCCCAAGTGCCTGGACCCCTGTCACTCACATGGGAGACCCAGATGGAATTCTGGGCTCCTGGCTTCAGCCTGGCCCAGCTCCAGCCATTGTGGCCATTTGAAGAGTAAATCAGCAGATGGAAGATCTCTCTTTGTCTGTCCCTCTCTGTAATTCTACCTTTCAAATAAATCTTTGGAAAAAATAAGATGTTTGTAAGTTGTAAAGCAGCGATCTATAGTATAAAGCAGATGAAGATGGCCAGTGGGTATCATCAGCTAGGAGCAAAGCTGGGTGACCCCGTGGGTGTCTGCCAGGGCACTGGAAGAGCTACAGCACCATTTGCCAGGACACAGCAGCTCAGAGGCAGGATGTGTGCACCCAGCGGCGGTCAGAGCCAGGCTGGGTGCTGTCCGTGGCCAGGGCTCCTGGTACTGGTCCAGTCTGAAGCTGGAAACTGCCTGACTTCTCCACAGAGCGGAGCTCAGCTTTCAGGTCTCCACTTCCCAGGGCAGGAAATGGAAAAAACAGCCCTGGAACTCTCATCAGGCTCCTTGCTACCATCCCAGCGAGGCCTACCAGGGGTGGGCAGGAGGTCAACCATTCCCAGAGCCACATAGCCCAGGTAAAGACATAGAGGCAGAAATGAGGAGGGGCCAGACTGGGCTTCAGTCAGTGGCCCCAGCCCCCCTGTACGAAGGCAAGAGCCAGGTGGGCTCTCACAAAGTCCCCAGTGAGGCTCCCCAGCCCTGGGAAAGGGGACGAGCTGCTGGGCCCAGTGCTGGTGGCAGGAGGCAGGCACCCTCTGCCACTCCACAGTCTCTGCCCTCTACCCCAGGCAACGTTCCTAAAGAAACCGGGGCACCTTCCAACACACTCGTGCTCAACACACTCAACAAACTTCGGTCCCTCCCTCCTGCCCACTTTCCTGATGGCTCTGAAAATGGAAAGTGCAGCCACCCGTCCTTGCATGCTCACACTCGCCCTGTCCAAGGCTCATGCTTCCGACAGGCCTGGGAGACATCACCTGAGACATCACCACTCAGACCCCCACTCTTCTCCACCCGAGGGAGGCGGGAGCAGCAGGCCAAGGGGCTTCAGCCTCCCTGCATGTGGACGCTTCACTTCATCACCCATTAGGGGTCCCTCCCCATCACTGTCCCATTATGCAGCAGCCCATTATGCATGTACAGCCACACACTCTCCTCTCCATAAACCTCTCATCCCCCTTCTGCCAGCTGCGGCCCGTGAATGGGTGCCGTGGCAATGGAGATCCTGCCCATCCGGATCCAGCTGTCCTGGTTGGGGATCAGGTGCATCCATAGCAAAGGCAGAGGCCCGTGAGACTCATCCCAAATGCATGGATGCTACACAGAGTCACAACCTTCACATTCTTCACCACTCCCCTCCCACCCCACAACATACACACCCCCCACAACACACACACACACACACCATTGAACAGTGCAGAGACACACCCGGTCCCAGCCAGGTCTGGGGCCCCAAAGGCAAAGCCCATTAAGCAGCTGCCCATGGCCTGCTGCTGCTACTCACAGCCAGCACTATGGCTGTTTCTCACTCACATCCGCAGCCACCCTTCCTCAAAGCACACACGGCAACCGAGGCAGCACCCAAAGCAGGGTGAGGTGAGCGAGCTCAGCTCCTCTCCCTACCATACGAAGCACCTTGCCAACCTGGAGCTGTAGCCGCAGGCTGAGCAAGACCGGCACAGCATTGAAACCTGCCAGGTAGGGACAGTGGGTCCCACGGCAGAAACTTTTGGGTTAGGAAGCTACCAGGACTCTGCTGAGGTCCGGTGGAAGAAGGTCCCCAGGGCCAGTGAATGCATGGTTGGTGTTACACACAGTGACAGAGCCCCAGTGCCTGGCAGCCTGATCGCCAGGTCTCCCAGCCCTGCCCAGGCACCACCTGGCATTGGTGGTAGTGGCCACAAGGGGGCCTAGTGAGACAGGAAGGCCCAGTTCAAGCTGGGATACCTGCCAGGTGCAGTGACCAAGGCGGTGATGATGGATCCCCAGGCGACGGTTTCCTTATTGTCCCAGACACACATCCAGGGTCCTTTCAGTCTGTGAGGCTCCACCTTGTTCTCCCTAACTTGGAATGTCCTTTGCCCTCATGATCGTCCAGAGGGGAGGCTGAACTGGAGGCCTGGGAGTGACCAATCAGAATGGACCACTGGGATTAAGGAAGCAAGACCCTGCTGGCCCAGGCCTGAAGGACAGACAGTGTGTGCTCAAAGCAGTGGTCTTGAACCTCCAAGGACTGAACCTCCAAGTCTCAGCTGGGCATTCACCCCCCACAGGGCCCCTCTCCTAGCATTGCCTGGGTCTACCTGCTCTGGGGACCCCTTTTGGAGGCTGGGGGCAGGCTGGTCACAAAGGATTGGTTTTGGCCCTGACCATTGGGCTATGCCCCTTCCAGCTGCAGCAGACAAAGGCTCCATCTTCCAACGGTTGTGCCACCCTGCTCAGCTCTGTAGGAGTCTGCACATCCTAAGAGGCAAGTTCTTCCCACCTCCTTCAGCTGTTCAGTTTGAAACTGCTCTAGTCCAGGTCACCAATGACCCACCTCTTCCCCTCTCCCCCAGGCTGCCCAACCCATAAAGAGCTTCTGCCCTTATCCCAGCAACCTCGTTGAGTGTTCACGGCCGCCCCTCCACTCTCCCTGCCGAAGCCTCCTCCTGTCTGTAACCCTCTCCTCCCCCTGCTCCCCGCCCCGTGGCTCGCCACCACGCACTGACTCCCCCACATGCACTCTCTAACCATGAGCTCTACCTGGAGCTCCACATTAACATCTACAAATGCAAGTTTGATCTACCAAGTTTGATTCTCTCCAGAGCTCCTGGGCACCTTCTTTTCAGAACAATAAGATCAGATCTCACCTAAGGCTCACTCCTCATCGAAAAGGACTAACTACAGAATCTTTCTGCATCCAATGCATCAGCCCAGCACACACTCCCACTCTCCCCAATATAACCTGAGTCTGCCCATCTCTCACTACCCCATCACTACACCACAAATTTCATTCTCAATGTCTCCAGGTCAGAGCTCAGCCTAGCTTCCTGCCTGGGCTCCTGCCTTCACTTCCACTGATCATTCTCCATGTGGCAGCCAGATGTTAATCACACAACCCCAATGATTAAAACTCAACCCTGGGGGCCGATGTTTGGACTCAGGGGTTAAGACGCCTTTGTCTCACATCAGAGTGCCTGGGCTCAATACCCAGGTCTGGCACCTGTCGCCAGCTTCATGCTAATACAGACCATGAGCAGCAGCAAGTGATGGCTCAAGTGGCTGTGTACCTGTCTGTCTCCCACATGGGAGACCTGGATTGAATTCCTGTCTTTTGATTTTAGTCCCATCAAATCCCTGGCAACTGTGAGGATGAAATGTTGGATTCTCTCTCTTTCTCTTTCTCTCTCTCTCTCACACACACACCCTCTCTGTCACTGTCTTTCAAATAAAATTTAGAAAAATGCAAGAAACCCCCTCCAAACCCTTCTGTGGTCCCCGGGGCTGGCACATTCCACCCTTGCACCTGCTGCCGTTCGATGCACCAAGGAACACACATAGGATCCTTCCCATCCCTCCTCAGTGCCTCTGCACCTGCTAGTTCCTGTATCCTGTTGCACACCCCACACTTCACACAACTATTTGTGCTCACCCTTCAGGGTTCGGCTTACACGGCCCCTCCTCCAGGGGTCTTCCCTAGACCCCCATGGGCAGCTTCCCTACCTTCCTTGGACACTAAGTAGGTCTTTGTGTCCCAACGCCATATCTTTCTTACCGAGCGCCTCTCAGAAGCCTCCACTGTCTGTTTTCTGATGGACAGTCCATCTCCCTCACGGGACAGGAAGGTCCACGGGTAGGAGCAGGAATCCAGATGTGCTTATGGCACTATCCCTGGGCTGACCAGGCTGCCGCAGACCCTAATGCATGGTGGGCACAGCAGGCACATCACAGGTCCTCATGAGGCCAAGAGAGGGGCTCTGACACTCCTGGAGGGCAGGTGCTGTGTGTGAATGGGAGAAGTCAGGGAAGGCATCGCAGGGGCGTGTTTGAGGAAGATTTGGAAAGCAGGAGGGAGATGTGGAGGGGCGCGGGGGAGGGGGAAGCCTGCAGGTGCAAGTGTAGAAACAGTCAAGATCCTCCTCGCACCACCCAGGCTGCTGTCAATCCCTCCCTGCGGGAAGGATCGCTCCGCCCAGCGCCCGGAGGCTCCCCAGGCAAACCTCTGCGCACCTCCCACTCCAGGAAAAAGCCTCATTCTCACACCATTCAAATGGATCCTACATCCCCACCAGCCGAGACCCACCAGCCCTGAGGGGAAGGCAGGCTTGCTAGAGCCTCTGGAATTTAAGTGATGTAACTTTCCCTCCAGCAGGACCCAGGCTTGGCCTGTGTGTCAACTAGGGAAAGGTGCCCCAGGGGGGAGTGAGTTAGAAACGGGTGCCCCTTTGCAGCCTTCACTCATTGCTGTGCTGGGGCCCCGTGTCTACCTTCTGGGAGTCCGACCACATCCCCATCCCATGCCTGCAGTCCAAGGCTGGCAGGATCATGTCCTTGATGCTCCAGCCAGCCTGGGTGGCCTGGCCAGCTCAGCGTCTCTGGGGAAGGTGCCCAGCAACAGTCCCCAGGAGGCCAAGGCTGTGACCGATTCACCCCCACCCCCTCCACTTCCCCATCCCTTACAACAGCTGACAGCCAATTCCCAAAGGGGACCATCTGGGTCTGGGTGCAGAGGTACACAAGCATACAGCAGGGGGAATGAGAGATTATCGGGGAGCGGGGCGGAGGGCTTGTTTGCCTGCCAGTGATACTGAATTTTAAACATGTATGCCTGTTTACTCTCCATGCTGGAGCTGTGCTGGCCACTCCGTCGCCAAGCAACGCTATCTGACCTAGGGGACCAGGAGGGGGACTGCCTGTGCCAGTCAGGTCACCCCAGGGAGGGTTATCTATGTGGCCAGTCTGAGCAGAAGGAAGGGCCTCCCTCTCATGCCACACCTTCCACCCTCAGCCCACACTGACCCTGGACTCCATGGCCACTCCACCAGAAGCAGCAGGAAGGAACTGCCAGCCTTCGGACGGGAAGTGGCTACCTGGGGGAACCAGACAGAAACTGATCGTTGGGCTCAGGTGTGGTTATCGACCTGGCAGGAACAGCCGTCCGCTTCCCCTGCCACCCAGAGAGCCATGGGTCAGATCACACGGAGATGACAATGACAGGAGACAGACAAGAAAAGACTAGAGGAGACCAGCTCAGGGCTGAGCGAGCAGCACGTGTTTCCTCCCTTCAGCCTCGGGGAAGGAGAGGTTGCCTTTCTGCCTGGGTGGTGGAACCACAAGGTGCCAGCTGAAAGAACAAAATCAAGGTCAAATCGCAGCTTGAGGCTCACAGTCTGAGGGTGGCATGTAGAAATGGGCCTTCAACTCCTGCCTTTCCAACCCCAAAGTAAGAACCCCTGAACTCACACCCTCAACCAAAGGGTCACAGAGCTGCAAGATCATGCAGGTAGAAAATCGGCTCACAGAACCATGGAAGCCCTCAGAAGAAAATGGAAAATTGCCCATTTCATAGATGGCCAGCCTCCCCCATCAACCACGGAGGGGACCTGACCTTCTGAGGGGCTGAGGGGTGTCCTTCCTCACCCCCAAAATGCTTATATCCTTACCCCACTCCCCAGAAACCGTGAACATGGGAGGGAGAATTAAGGCTGCAGAGAGAATCAAGGTTGCCAAGCCACCAACCTTGCAATGGGAAACATAGCCCAGATGATCCAGAGGGGCTGGTGTAACCCAAAGAGACTCCACCATTAAAGAAGTGGGCAGAAGAGAGAGTAGCAGACAACAGCAGTGTGACACAGGTTTGGCCCAAGACTGTTGGCTCCGATGACACAGGCACGGGGCCAGGACATGCAGAATACAGGTGGCTGTCTCGACGCTGGAGAAGGCAAGGGGCCAGATCCACCACCGCCACTCCTGCCCCCATAGATCCCCTGCAGGGAACGCAGTCCTGTCACCACCTGGCTCTGGCCCACACCAGACTTCTGGCCTGAAGAACCATAAAGTGACACATCGGGATTGTCTTAAGCCACCGGCTTTTGCTAAAAGAGCCACAGAAACAAAGGGAGCCCTTGCACAGGGGTGGGAGGAGCTGTGCCTCTCTGGCACCATGCCTCTGATTCGTGGCCTTTCCCCCACTCCTCAAAACCGAGCCATCAGTTCGGGCACATATGTCCCCTACAGAGCCCAGGTGCACATCCTGGGGGGGCGGCTCAAGCACGAGGGTCCCAACCACCCATGCAGGAAGCCTGGACTAAGTTCTCAGCTCCCGGCTTTGACCTGACCCAGTGTATGTATGTGTGTGTATGTGTGTATGCGCGTGCATGTGTGCCTTCCAGATAAATAAAATTAATTTAAAAAAAAAAAAAAGAGAGAGAGAACTGGCAAAACCCGAAATGCCCTGCAGCATGTGGTCACAGTTTGGGGTGAACTTCACCTTGGTGACTGCCTTGAAGCTCTGACCTGCTCCTCCAGAAACCGGAAGTAGGTCCCCCTGACCTCTTCAGTGGCTGTTGCCACCCAACAGCCCTAGCACCCTCAAAGGACAGAAGTTGTATCTCCCCAGTTCAATTAAGAGTCACCAAGCTGCAGCCTTCTGTCACCCCACTCCACTGATGACCATGCCTGAGGGGCACTTAGATGCACTCCCAGGACCCCTTCTGGACAGCTACAGGGGGTGACATGGGACCAAAAGGGACTCTAACCTGAATCTCAGATCACCCTCATATACAGAGCAGCCCCCGGGGTAAGACGTCATTCCAGTGTCCTCGGAGCCCCAGGACCTAACCTGGAAAGAAAGTCTAGAAGGAAGAACCAACAAGTCATCAGGCAAAAGTCTCCAACACAGGAGGTTCAGACATCCTCTCCCACCCTCGCCCTCTTTGGCCTCCCTCCTCCCCTCTCTCTGCCTCTTCTCCCTGCCTCCTTCCCATTTCCTTTCTCCCAGATTCCAACTCTAGAACGGATGACGTCACCCAGTCATCCACCCCCACCCCCACTCCTGGCTTCCTATTTAGAGCCAGCCAGCCATCATATTAACATCTGACATTTCAGAAACTTCTCAGACCTGCTGCCAAATCAAATCAACTCAGCCCGTGTCGTTTGCGAACCAGCCCTAGCCACTGCCGAAACAGGCTCAGCTTCAGCTCTGCATGTATAACTGAGCCAGAGCTCCGTGATGCGTCCTCCATGGAGCTGGAATGCAGAGCAACAAGGAGAGACAGCAATTTTCCGATCACTCCCTAAATGACAGCAATACCCAGGGCTGAGCCAGAGAAGAAAGCCAGGGTACTAAAACTCCATCCTAGTTCCCAGTGTGAATGCAAGGGACCCAGCACTTGAGCCATCCTCTGTTGCTTTCCCAGGCACCTTATCAGGGAGCTGGATCAGAAGTGGAGCAGCTGGGATCTGAAGGAGCACTCTTAGGAATGCAGCCGCACAAGTAGCAACCTCACCCACTGCACCACCACGTCGGCCCAGCCTCTGTTCTGAGAACAGCAACTGGGTCAAAAGGCAGACACGCTGTGTGGGGCCCAGGCTGTGGATGGCACTGTCTTCTCCCAGAGCTACCTGGGCCTCAAGTCTCAAAGCAAGGAGCCAATCACTATCCAGAGAGTTGAAACGATTTTTTTTTTTAAGTAATCATCTCCACTCTCAAAGGCGTGGTTCTTTTATATAATAATCTTTTTCCTCATCCTCTGAGCACTCTTACGAAAATTACTATCTCTTAGAATATGGGCAATGTTTGCCTAAACTTTACTGGTTCTTCCGAGCAGCTTGACTTTTTTTTCTCACTGATCTAACATGAGAAAAATAGAAATGGAACCCTTTCTTTTACAAAGAAGCATACTTCAACCCAGAGAAGGAAAAGGAGACAGGCCAGACAGAATGCGAGGGGAGAGGAAGATGGTCCTCAGAGAGCCTCTAGAAGCCCAGCACCTTGTCCCCCTCTCGGAGAGTTCAGGATCCAGAGTCCTGGATGCCTAACCAAGGCCCGTGGCTCAGGCTCCATCAGCAATTCCTAGGTGAGGGACCCTCCACAAACTGCAGGTGCTGGGCTTTAAGAGAGGCCCCAGCTATGCATTTCTCAAGGTCAAGAACCACATCTCAATCACCATCATACTCATCGTCAATTACTGAGCACCTATTGTGTGCCAGGCCCTCCCCTGGCTCCTGCACAGGGGACCTCATTTCCACTCACAGCCTGTTATCGGGGTGAGGGAATTGGAGGCCCCAGGATCCAACTTGGTGGTTTTGCTGCAATGCTTTCAGCAAAGCTATCTATTAGGACAGTGCAAACAGAGACACGCAGACAGACTGGCATCCAGTCCCAGCTCTGTCACTCATCAGCAGTGGGACCTGAAGCAGGTAACTCATCTCCAGTGACAGCTCCATGGAACCCACTAGCAGGTGCCAGCATCACTCTGTCGGACAGCATACTAACACGCATCTCACCTCACAGAAACAAAGGACATCGGTGGGTCACTGCACTCTGCTGTGAGGGCCAGAGACTGGAGTGAGCTCCAGCACTGATGTCTCAGATCTCCCTCCCTGACCCAGAGTGGCATCGCTGTGCAGACATGGGGCACTGAGGCACAGGAGCAAAAGATTTCCAAAGCAATTCAAAGGGAGAGTCCTTTCAACAACAGGACTGAAAGCCTGACCTCTCACCGTACCCTGCTAAATGATCAACATCATCACCCACCAGAAAAAAAATGCAGATCACATCCCCTTGAGTGTCCAAACTCAAACAGACCAGGGACAGACACTGTGGCACAGGGGCTAAGCTGTCACTGGAGACAACCTCAGCCCTTATCAGAGCACCAGTTCGAGTCCTGGCTGCTCAGCCTTCCATACAGCTTCTTACTAATGCCCTTGAAAGAGCAGCAGATGGCACAGGTACCTGAGCACCTGCCACCCACCCTCAGGGAGATCCTGATGGAGTTCCTGGCTTCTGGCTTCAACTAGAGCAAGCCTCGACTGTTTGGGGCAGTTAACCAGCACGTAGAAGATCTCTCTGCCACTCTCTCCGTGTGTTACCTTGCCTATTACTTTAAAGATAAATGCATCTTAAAAAAATAATTTAGACAATGACAATGGCAAACATTAGCGAGGGTGTGGCACAGCCAAAGACCGTTGGTGGGAACATAAAGTGGTATGGACCATGTGGCAAATAGGAGGGTATTTCAAAAGGCTCGTGGGAAAATGGCATGAACAGGTAGGTTTATTTTAATACAGAACATTTTAGATCCATGAATCTTCTTTCATAATACACATTTCCCATGAACTGTTTGAAGTCAGTTGCATATAAAGTTAAACATTCACCTATACTTTGACCTAGCAGTGCCACTCCTAGACACTTAAAGAAATTAACACGTAGGCCAGGGCTCTCGGCATAGCATTTTACACACCACCTGGAACACCCACCTCACGCGCCGAGTGCCTCGGTTCAGGCCCTGACTTCTCTGTCCCCATTCAGCCTTCATTCCTACAAACCCTGGGAGACAGCAGCTGGTGGCTGAAGTGCACGGGTCTCTGCCATTCACATGGGAGACCCAGGTGAAGCTCGGGGCTACCACCTTCATCTTGGCTCGGCCCTACCTGTTGCAGACATTTGGGGAGTGAATCAGGAGATGTGTTTCCCCCCCTTCCCCCCCCCCCCACACACACACCGGCCGGTCTCTCTGCCTTTCAGATAGAATGAAAAGTTAATGTTTAAATGCAAACGCATACCAAAACTAAACTGATGTCAAGGTAACCACAGCATCTCGTGATTGGTTACAGCCAAACAGGAAACCATTTAAATACCCCTCAACAGGGAAATAACCCCACTGAATGAAATTTTTTCTAACAAGAAAGAGGAACAAACCATCAAAGACAAATGAGGAAGTCTCAGACAGCACACTGAACAGGACACCAGCAGAGGAATCCAGGTCTTCCATTTAAATTATGCTCTAGGGCAGGCAAAACTAACTTATGGTTTGAAAACCAGAATACCGTCTGCTTCTGACTGGGGAGGTATGCACTAAAGAGGGACATGGGGAACATTCTTGGATGCCGGAATGTCTTATGTCTTCACCAGGGTATGTCACACTCATGCATCCATTAAATAAAAGTAGACCACTGAGATGTATGCATGAGGGGCTGGCACTGTGGGGTAGTGAGTAAAGCCACCATCTGCAGTGCTGGTATCCCCTACAAGTGCCAGACCGAGTTCTGCTGCTGTTCTAACGTGCCTTGGAAAGCGTTTGGGCCTCTGCACCCACATGGGAGACCCAGACATTGTTTCTGATCCCCAGCTTTCAAATCAGCTCAGTTCTGGCATTGTGGCCATTTGGGGAGTGAACCAGCTGATGGAAGACCCCTCTCTCTCTCTCTGTCTCTCCCTCTATATATATAACTCTGCCTTTCAAACAAATAAATCTTTAATATTTATGCATTAATCTTTAAACATCTTAAAATAGTTATTCCTAAAGTAACATGGAGGAAGCACTCCTGTGCCTCTCTCCCTCTCTATTTCTGTCTCTCAAATGGAAACCACACATAGACATTGGGAGGCTTAAGGCCGAGATGGGGAGCACCCCTCATTCAACCCTGAGGGAGGAAGACCGTCTCCTCTCCAGTCCAGGCAGCAGAGCAAAAAGGAGCCAGAGGCAAACTGAGGGCCAGGAATCTAGCCTAGAGCCAGAGGTGAGCTGGAAAGGAAGACCCCACCTGCCTGGCAGACAACAGAAGCAGGGCTCCAGGAGCCACCCCCCCCCCCCCCCCACAGCACGGCTCTGTCCACATTGTCCAAGAGAAGGTACTCAGATCTTCCTGATCTCCTTAGCTCACATACCCACCTCACGGCCTTGGGGCACTCAGAGGGCACAGGGATTGGCTGTGGGGAGCACAGCACTAAGGGGGAGGGGAAACGAGAGTTCCTGCTGGGACACCCCCGGACCTGCTGGCCTCTTTTGTATAGGAGCTGCCCTCAGGCCTGCACCAAGGGGGAAGGAGGAGGCTGAGCAGGGACTCACACCTCCCAGCTGACCCAGCCAACTCAGGGCCTGGTGGGGCTCAGGGTGACAAGGTGGCAAGCCTAGTCACTCCTGCCAGCTTCATCAGTGTGCCCTGGGCACTTGCTGCGAGCTTCAAGAGAACCAGGAGGTAACCAGCTCCTGCCCCCACCTTCCCCAGGGCCACGCCCAGCCTCCCCACTGAGAAGCCACACTGCCCATTGAGCTCCCAGCTGAGTCATCCGGTTTCCTCTTCTCCATCAAGACCCCCTGTAGGCAGCAGCCTCCTAAGGGACCCAGGCCTGAGGCTTTAGCATGACCCTGCAGGAGCTGGCACAAGGCTGGGCACCCTGTTGGCCTCCCTACCGTGTGTTGATTCGTCGGGCATGCAAATCAGAGTCCTGGAAACTGTGCACCTGGAATAACCCACAGCATTCCCGGGAAGACAGCCCACCCTGCCCCGTGAGTTCTGGTGGGGAATTGGGCTCTCATTCAGCCCATCTGCTCAGTATCTCCCCGTTGGCGTTTTCTCTGTTTCCCACTAGCCAAAAAGACAGCATATCCTTGAAAAACACAAACAGCAATGAGTCGGGTGGGGTGGGGAGAGGCATCAAGGACCCGAGGCAGCAGGCCTGCCAGTGGGGTGGTGGCCTTGGGGACCAAGTGGAGACTGGGCTACAGGCAGCTCCTGCTCACAGTGGGAACAACAGCTAGAGAAGGGGCTACCTCTGGGTGGGACACGGGCAGGGGAGAGTGATGAGAAGAACGGCTCCCCAAAGTACCTGGGATCTTCGAATTCACCTGCTTCTACCAACTGCTGGAAGAGCACAACTGCCTCCCCCGACCCACCTCCGGGCCTGATTTCTACACAGAGGAAACAGACCTTCCAGGCATTCATGACTCCCAAGCTAACCAACCACAGGGCTATCCCTTCTGCTCTTGCTCCTGTGCCAGGAGAACCAGCCTAACAACCCTTCCAGGCATTCATGACTCTCAAGCTAACCAACCACACAGCTATCCTTTCTGCTCTTGCCCCCGTGCCAAGAGAACCAGCCAGGGCCTCCCCACGGCCCAGGTACTCAGAGAAAACAGATTCCCACCCCCCTGCCAACCAGGTCTGAGTCCAGACAAGAGGATGCAGCCTCCACCCCTAGAGTGTCCCAGGCCTCAAGGTGCACCAACAACAAACACAGACCTGATCCCAACCTTGTAGGACTTTACAGGTGGGAGCCCAGATGTGCTAGCATGGAAGATTGAGGCAGGATCGGAAGATTGCCCCAGTTCTTCCTCCACGCCCCCTCACCCTCACTCCCATGCCTCACACACTCAGCCACTGGGAACATTGCCAGGGACCCCAAAGCTGCAGGGGCTGTGCTGGAGGAGCTCAGCATAGTGGAAAAGCAGAACAACCAACAAGAGGGAGTAACCCACAGGGCAGGTACAGTCACAAAGTGACACACCCTCTGTGGGGAGCAGGCACAGCAAAGGTGAGGACCATGGTCTCTAATCCCTTAATAGGCAGCTGGCTTTGCACAAAGAGGAAAAAATGCCCCAACCACAAAGAGTCCCCACCGCAGTTAAAGGCCTGCCCCAGCCGCAAAATAATCCCGATGACAGTGACAGAGTCGGAGCCCTTTGTGCAGGTACACCCTTCCACACACAACTGTGACACCTCCCAGGAAGGCTCAGGATGCAGACAGAATCCTGGAGGCCACAGGCCCTGCGACTGTCTTAGTCCCCAGCCAGAACCAAATCCTGCAGTCTGGACAGGAAAATCAGAGGTTAAGAAATTCCCAAGCTGGGTTCCCTGGGGAGGCCAGAGCACCTGGCAGGACAGGAGATGACTTCTGATTCTAGGTCGCAGTGGTCTCCTTGAGGCTGTTGCTGCTCCCTGGGCCTGCCTGGGCACCCCCTGAGAGACCCTGGCACCCAGCAGATGCTCACACGTAACTGATTGAATCAACACGTTAACCAGCAGCCCCCTGCCGTGCTCCAGATCCTGATCTCCAGCTCCCACATCTCTGGTACCCTTGGGGCTCTCTCCCTTCTTTCAAAAACGGAGAGAAAGAGAGACTTTCCACTTGCTGGTTCATTCCCCAAGTGCATGCAACATGCAGGACTGGGTTAGGCTGAAGCCAAGAGCCTGAAACTCCACCCGGGTCTTCCACACAGGTGTTACGGACCCAAGCACTTGGATCAGCATCTGCTGCCTTCTCAGGTGCATTAGCAGGAAGCTGGGTCAGAAACAAACCAGTTGGGACTCAAGCAGGGGAAGCTACCATGGCAAGTGGTGGCTTCACGGGCAGTGCCACAATGTCAGCCCTTCGACTCTCTATCACATCCACACAGCACTCGCCCCTCACAGGCACCGTTCCCTTCCTCCACTCAGCGTACTGCCGTCTGCTGTCCACCACCATATCCCTCCCACAATCTCAGTTACATCCAGCAATGGCCAGGCCATTCTCTGTCCCTCTGTCTACCTTTGTCCCCACCTCACATTCACAGCTCAGAATAAATATCATTTGTCAAAGAAACCTTCAACTGAGTAGCTTAGGGACCTCCCCCTCCAAATCCCGAGCTTTATTTTCTGAGTTACGGAGTGCTTCTCCCTGGAACACTCAGCACACACCGAACTGCAGCCCTCCTTTTTATGTGAAAGGCAAAAAGCAAAAGTAAGCAAGAGACAGAGTGAGCTCCCATTGGATGGTTCACTTCTCAAATGACCGTGACCGGGCCACATCCAAAGCTGGCAGCTGAGAACTTAATCCACATCTCCTCCTGGAGTCACAGAAACCCAAGTACTTGAGCCCTCACGGCCACCTCCCAGGGTCTACCTGGGCAGGAAGCTGCTGCCAGCAGCCGTGGCAAGGCACAGAACCCAGGCACTTCAGTATGAGTTATGGACATCTTAACCAGCGGCTGCACCTCTAGGCCAAATGTCTACCTTCCCTGCCTCATTCTTGATGTTATTTTTATGAACTCCTGGCTCCCCGGCTAGACTATGAGCTCCAAGAGCTGAGGAAATCACATCTTGTTCACTGCCAGAGCTTCTGCAGCCAGCACGGGGCCTGGCACGTGATCAGCACTTACAGTGTTGCTCTTCTCTGTCTCGTATCCATTTCTCCTTCTCAGAGCAGCACCTCTCGATGTTTCCTCGATGTTTCCTCGAGGAGCCAGTACTCCCCAGCTCTCAGTTTAGGTGTAAAGTCATGAGTCCCAGGTCTGGCCAATCATGAGCCTTCCATCTCTCCAGCCACAGTGACTGGCTCAGAGACAGCCATGAGACCTCAGCCAGCCCAATGAGCTTCCTTCCTGGGACTTCCAGGAGTGCTACTACTAGGTGGACAAAAGATCTTATTCTTCCTCTGCAGTTACTCAGTAGATAGAGGAGCTGCTGTCACCACCCTGCCCCCCGCCCTCCGATTCAGAGCTTCAAAAAATGAGATCAACACAGAAGAGAGAAGAAAAGAGACAGATTTCACAGACGCCAGCAGGCCTGGTATCTATATTTAGCATCACAAAGTTAAAAAAAAAAAATGAAAATCCCTTTCATGTCTAAGTCAAAGTGGGTTACATTTCTGTCCTTTGCAACCACGAGTCCTAACACAGCACTCAAATCAACTCAGGGTACTGGCTGAATTGAATGAGCATGTGAGTAAGAAAAGCTTGGCAGGAAAACTTAAGTTTCCCTGCAAAGCCTGCCACCCATGAGCCTCTGCATGACCTGGTCTCCAGCATTCCCCTGCACCTGCTCCCAGATCAGACAGGCTGCTGCAGGCAAGCACAGTGGTTCCCGCCAGCCCTGCCTGGCCTCCCACCCACCGCTGCCATTACTCACACACACCCTGCGTGTATACCACACGGCTCCATGCACAGTAGGTATCCAGTATAGGAGGATAACCACAAGATGGCTTATTCAGGCAAGTTCCTGACGGCTAGTTCACACCCACACATACACACACAAGTGCCTGCAACAGCCACCATAGGGTCAGGGTCAGGATCAGAGGCAGGAATGCAATGCAGGTTTCCCACGTGAATGGCAGCAGGGACCCAGTTACTTGAGCCATCCCCCGCTGCCTTCCAGGCTCTGCTCCAGCAAGAAGCTGGAGCCAGGTATGGGAACCAGGCCCTCTGATGTGGAATGCAGACTTCCAACCCAGAGCCTTAACTGCTAGGCTGAGCCCCAACCCACCCAGATGGTTTTGTCTGCTTCCTCCAGGGGTGCCACCTTGCAACAAGATTAGGTCAGGGAAGTGTGGGGGGGGTGGCACCAAGCGGTCAAGGAGATATGCCTAATTATGTCCCCATGAGTCACCTCAGAGCAAAGCCCCAGGAGGGAGGGAGACAGACGCTGGCCTACATGTCCCCTCAGCTGACTCAGGAGCAGGTGACTTTTCCCTGCAAATCCTCACCTGACCATGTGTGAGGGAGGTGGGGAGAGGGGTAGGGTGCAAGGCAGCCTAGGGGGCAGGAGGCGCTGGGAGCACTGGAAGTCCTGCACAGGGCCAACTCGGGCCAAGGAGGAGGTGGAGGATCCCCTCCTCTTGGTCCTGGACTCCCAATCTCCCCAGGACGGAAGCAAAGCACTCCTGTCCCCTTAGAGGTCCAGGAACCTTCCCCAGAGGCCCATCAAGGGCAGCGAGACTCTCCAAGTTCAAGGAGGGCACAGCCCAGCCCTAGGCAGTCCAGAAAGGCAGCCCAGCTGCTTCTTGTCCCCCCCATCCACTTCCCCCGAAACCCCAGGTTCCCCTCCACAAGACTCCCAGCTCCTCTCCACATCCTCGCCAAGCCCGCCCAGCTCAGCCTGTCTCCTGACAGCCCCATCTCACGGTCACACTTTGTCCTGACAGGCCTCACTGGACACTATTTCCAGAAGTGTTGGAACACCATGTGGGCCCCGCAGGAAAAGAAGCAGCTGGCCTGGTTGAGGTCTCCCTCCCTGCTTCCCCACACCCAGCCGCTTACCTTCATGGTGGGAGGTGCCGTGAGAGGAGGGGACAGCGGCCGGTCTGGGAGGGTCACATCCGAGCTGTTGGCCAGCTCCTGCTTCCTGGGAAGAAACCGGAAGACAGGGCAGGTGAGCAGGGGCCAGCCTGCGCCTTTCCTCCCTGCTCCAAGGGCGACTGGGCTTGGGGGCACCACTGAGGAGACACAGCAGGAAAACCAGAGCTGGATGCCTTTTCTTTACCCTATGCCCAACTGCCACCTACCTAAAGAGCAGTCTCCGTACCACCAGCCTCACCCAGCACCGTGGGACATACAAGGGCTAGAGCCACACCACTCCCTCCAGGGATGACACCCCAGGCCTGCACTGTATCAAGCTTTGCAGGGGACACAGCCCCCACTGAGGCCTGAGAAGGGGCTGGGGAGGACCCCAAAGCATGACAGGATTCAGGTCCCTCAGTCCCTTCACACACAGAGGGTCCAGCCAGAGAGCTGACATCAGTGGGAGTCACAGGCCTGCCTGCTCTGTGAGCCACGAGTAAACCTTATATCAGCAGCTATGGGCTAGGTTGGGAGAGACGCAGAGAAACAGAGTGGTATCTGCTTGGCAACTCACACTCCCCACTTCCCATCTGGCCCTCGTTGGTGGCCCCAGAGCACCTGTTTATGGGCCAATCACCCGGCAGACCGTTTGGAGTGGGAAACACTTTTGGAGTGACAGTCACACGCACAGAGCCAGCTGGATAAAACTTGGGGACTCCTTAGACAAGGGATCCTGGTATCCCGGACTGGCTCAGGCTACTATGGCAATAGGGAAAAGGCCAATAAAAGTAGCATGATTAGGGGCCAGAGGAGATCAAGCTGACCAGCAGCACCCCAAATTGAAGAATACTTTCTTCTTCCATGGCTCAGCCTGACACTGGGATCACACTGAGACCACCCAAGGACCCCCCACTGTCCCAGATACAAATGCTTCTGTGCCTAGCCAATGGGACCAACAGCTTCACCCCCAAACCTTCATGAGAGACACCACCCTCCCTCTACCTTTGCAAAGAAAAGCATAGCCCTGGGGTTAGACATCATTCTCTCCTTGGCCCTCACCCCATGCCACAGTTCAGGCCCTACCTAGGGACATCTCCTGGGAAATCATGCTGAGCCCATAGAGCTGTGGCCACCCTTGTACCACAGCCCCCAGCGCTGCAGTCAGTCTGCTACCCAACCCCCACCCCTCTAAGCAACTAGACCAATGAGTATCAGCCTGGGCCCAACAGCCACACAAGCTGGTAGTCCCAACTCTAGCAAGGTTCCTTCTTTGCCTCCACACTTGCATTCCCCCTCTTTTCTCCCTGAACTGCTGATGCTTGCAAGTGGGCTTCCCTCCCTGCCAATCCAGACTATAACTGGCACGAGAACAGGCAGGACCAAGACTCAGCACTCACACATGCATGTGCCACATACATGAGGTCTACTGACATCTTGGCCACAGCCACCTGCCTCCTCTCCTTTGTATGGCCTTAAAGTGTCTTTTGCCACTTGCCCTCCAACCCCAAGCAACCACAGATTTTTCTCAATGGGTCTGGCCCCTGAGAGCCAGGAGGAGGACAGGAAAGGGAGGAATGGTGATCAAGAACCAAGAAGATCACCCTGGGGTTCCCTCCATGGGGAAGAAGGCAGCTTCCCAGAGGGCTGGCAAGCCTCCTCCCCAGACTAAAGGACTGAGCTGAGCTTAATGAAGGGACTACTCTCCTTCCTGCCCAACCCCCAGCTCCTTAGGAACACAAAACCCAGATCCTAGAGGGCAATGCTGGCAGGTCTCTAATGCAGCTGTACTGTCTAGCTCTCTCCCTAGGAAACAAGCTGTCCTTGCCATGGGACTGAGCAGATGTGTGATGTCCAAGGAACCACGAGTCTTGGGCAAAAGGTTCCTGACTTCCACCTTCTCTGGCCTGAACCAGACAGGGCTACTCCATTCAAAAGGGATTAGGACTATGGTTTGGCAGCACAGGACAGCTTCAAGCCAGAATTTCCTTCCAGGTGACTTCAGTGGGGGAGGTTAAGGGAGTGCAGAGTGTGTGGCTGTTGCCCTCAGAGAATACAAACTGTAACCACCCTGCCTGGCTTAGGGATGGAGCAGACTCCACCCACCTCACCCCACTCCCCACCACCAGCACTATGCGCACTCTGAGAGCTAGCTGCCTGTTAAGAGTTGAACTGTGTGTCCTCCACAAAGATAAGTTGGCATCCCAACCCCTAGACCTGGGAACACATTTGTAGATAGAATTTTCCAGAGTAATCAAGGGTCAAGACGAGGTCATAGGGTAGGCATTAATCCAACACCGCAAAGTGTCCTTATCAAAAAGGGAGGCAGCCATGCACCAAGGCAGACACACAAACGCCACGTGATGACACAGGTCCACAGAGAATGCCATGAGATGACGCAGGTGCACAGATAATGCCCCATGATGACACAGGCGCGTGGAGAATGCCCCATGATGACACTGCTGCATGGAGAATGCCATGAGATGACACAGGTACACAGAGAATGCCGCATGACGACACAAGTGCACAGGGAACACCACCTGATGATGCAGGTGCATGGAGAATGCCACATCATGTGATGACACAGGTGCACAGAGGACACTCGGTGATGACACAGGTGTACACTGAACCCCGTGATGATACAGGTACACGCAGACCCCACGTGATGATGCAGGTACACGGAGAATACCATGTGATAAGACACATGCAACAGAGAACATCACACGATGACGTAGGTGCATGGAGAACACCACACAATCACATAGGGGCATGAACAATGTTGCATGATAATGCATGCAAGGACTTAAGCAATACAACCACCAGTCATGAATGTTAGGGATGGCAACCCCCACCCCATGCTAGGGGCAGCAGGAAAAATTCTTCCCCAAAGCTTCAAGGGAGCACGGCCCTTCTCACACCTTGAGTTTGCACTTCCAGCCTCCAAAATTGAGATAATAATCCTCTGTGGCTTGAAGCGATGCAGTCTGTGGCTCTTGGTGCCCTAGAAAGCCACCACACAGCCCCAAGTCCCGGGTTCCAGCCTCATCCACAGAGATGGTTACAAATGAGCCACCCTCCCAAGGCCAGCCAGGATGGCCCAACCACCAGCTGGTGCAGAGTTCAGATAGAGAAAGAACATGGTACAATTCCAGCCCTGTCTCATCCCAAACGGTAAACGTCACAAACCTGAGCAGATTGAAGTGTTGCCATCACATTAAGGGACCACCCTGAATCTGCTCTCATTTATCACAAGCAACAGACTGAACCACAAGCAAAGGGGATAACATTCTTGTGACCCACAGGGAGCCCGCCTAGGTCGTGACCCTGAGACTGAACACTCCCCTCACTCATGGATCCAGGCCCACCTACAGGGACCTGTCAGAGGAAGGGCTGGGGATGGGGTGAGCTTGGAACAGTTGGACGAGGAAAGGAGGGTGGGAGGAGGTTGCAGGAGGAGTCTACGCTGGGCTGTGATAGTAGGATGGGAAGAGGCAGCGGAGGCTGGCTCAGAAGAGCTGCCTCTTGCTGAGTAAGTGCCAAGGGATTGCATGCCCAGCATCCCTGCTGCCCCTCGGCCATGCGACACTGACTCTCAACACCTGGGGGGCATCAGTTCTCCATAAGCCTGGCAGACGCCGGGGCAAATGGGAGAATTCTGCAAGGCCTACCAGAGCCTCGCCGGCTTTAGCCAAAGACACTCTTGGGAGGACACAGTCAAAAAGTCTGTAGCAGAGGGCCGGCGCAGTGGCCTAGTGGCCAAAGTCCTCCCCTTGCATGTACCAGGATCCCATATGGGCGCTAACCTTCCTACACGAGGAATTGAGAGATTCCTGTGCTTCAGTTTGGCCGTATCTGCTGCTCTGCTGTGTGACTTGGGGTAAGCTCCCTCACTTTCAGTGTCTCTATTCCCTTATCTGCAAAGATAAGGGTAAGAATGTTCTGAGGACTGAAATATAATGACTCCGGGGATGGCACTGTGGCATAGCAGGCAAAGCTGCTGCCTATAACACCCGCATTCCCTGTGGGTGCTAGCTCGTGTTCCCGCTGCTCCAGTTCCAATCTAGTCTTGGGAATGACCTGGGAAAATCAGTGGAAGATGGGACCCTACCACCCATGCAGAAGACCTGAAGAAGCTGCTGGTTCCTGGCTATGGCCTGGCCCAGTGCTGGCTGTTACAACCTTCTGGGGCATGAACCAATAGATAAAACGTGTGTGTGTGTGTGTGTGTGTGTGTGTGTGTGTGTGTCTGTCTGTCTGTCTGTCTTTCTCTATAACTCTTTTACATACAGTGAAATAAATAATAAAGAAAAATAATGACTAGGCAACAGTCCTATACAGATGGAAACCACTTTTATCACTATGATGATGAAAGCAATTCATAAAGTGGTATCTGGTTTCCAAGTAGCATCAGAGAGGCCAGGGTCCAGGGCTGTTAAAGTGTCTTGGAAAAACATTTTCAGCCTCTCAAGCCACCACCTGCTCTAGCCCTGGGGGCCTACTCTCAGGATCTTAATAATCTGGTTAATAATCAGCAGTGAGAAAAACACCCACTTCCCAACAGCTGACTGCTGGGGGGGGGGGTGCAGAGAATTCTTCCAGACCTTCAGGCACCCTTCCCAGCCTCTCTCACCACCCCAGTTCCCCCACTCTACTCCATGCTCATTCCTTACTTTCCAAAGAGCCATAGTGGGGGAACACAGCCAGTGGCTGAGGAGAGGGTCCAATTCAAAACCAAACCAAAGGGAAAGAGAATAGGAAACAAGTGCCCATCAGCCAGCAAATGCATAAACAAAACACAGTTATTCCACACCATGGATCATGATGCAGCCACGAACAGAAGTGAAGCCGGCTGTCTAGATCCTGGAAACCAAACGCTGTGTGTGTGTGTGTGTGTTGAGCAGCGGCCACCAGAGGCTACAGGGAAGCAGCGATGGGGAGCTGACAGTAGGCCTAAGGGTGCTCTCTGAGGTCACAACAGCTGTTCCGGAGTTGCATTGTGGGAACGCTGGCACTCCCTGGGGCTACAGCAAAACCTACTGAATGAGGCATCTTCGTGCCTTCTATGGCATAGGAATTCTCTCTAGATTTCTGGAAGAGGAACAAAAAGGACGGCTGGCTGGGCTCCATTTCTATCACTCCTGCTGCTTTCTGACCTCGGTGGCAAGGGCAGCGAGTGCCCATGGAGCAGCCTGGGGTCCCGCCTCCTCCTTCCTCCTGCTGAAAGTCACCCTTCCGTCCCCATTCCCAGCACTCGAGTCCTTGTGGCATAGTCACTGGGGGAGATTTTCCCAAGTTCTGACTTTCCACATCTTACATAACTAGCTAGACCATAAACAACGGGCTTTCATGCCATCAAATAAAAGGCTATAAGAGAAATCATCATAAGACACGGACACGATGGGGGAAAGGTGACGCCAAGGCCAGGGCTGGCTCCAGCGGCGAGAGCCAGTGCTCTTGAACTAGACCTTCCACCTCTTAGCACCTCTGCTTCACCTTCAGCAGCAGGGGCCGGCTAGGACTCAGTGCTGCCCAACTCCCTGGGGCTACCAGAGCTACCACGGTGACAAAGAACTGCACAATTCCAGAGAAAGCTGGGCCAGGGCAGGGACAGCAGGGACAGGGCTGGGACGAGGCACAGGGTCCATGCCCACAGAAATCTATTGGGTGCTCTGCAAAGATTAAAGCCCAGTAGCATGATCTGCTTGGCCTAGCAGTGGGCAATACAGACAGTGGCTTAAGAGTCCTGCCTTTAGGGTTTAGCGGGTCTTGATTTAAATCCCAACTCAGCTGCAGGGCCAGGTTAGGTCACCTGTCTTGCATCTCAGTGCTCTCATCTTCATAATGGTGCAGTAACACTGTTTCCCTCATGGGCTATTCTGAATATAGCAGGAATGGACACCTGCAAAAGACCGCACCCTTGGCTATTACTGCTGTGGAGTGGTTAGTGCTGCTGCCACGCTTCTGTTGGACCTATTGGAACGCATGGGCATAGCACAGGAGGGGCCATTCAAAGGGCAGAGGCAGACAGGGGCTGAAATGTCTTCCAATCTGGGGTATGTGGGGAGCCCCACGTCCTTTGGACTCTAAGCCTGGGAGGCCAAGAGATGAGCACCAGTGATTGGCGGGTAGGAGAGCCACAGAGTGCTAGGTATATGTCCATGGCTTCATCTCAAGCCCCAAGGGGACAGACACAGAGGTGAAGGCACGGTCTGTGCCAGGGTCAATACGAAAGGTAACAAAGGGCATAAGCTCAGTGGAACTGTGAGGCTGGCAAGGGGTGGGGGACACAGGACACAGAAATGAGGGACCCTGGCAGATGGAGTGAGGGGGCCCCTATTACCCTTAAGGAGGTTGCTGGGCAGCAGCAGCTGCTGTTTTCACACTGGCATCAAGTAGGCTGACCTTAGGGCCCCATCCCATCCCAGTACACAACCTAAGAGGGCTCTGGCCATCAGAGCATAGCTCGTGATCTAAGGTGACTCTGAACTGCCCAGTGAGTGGAAAACAGCAGCACACAGTCAACCCGACATTCTTGGACTTGGAGGCCAGCATCCCTGGGAGAAGTTGTTACACACCACCCCATAGCCCAAGGACATGGAAACCTGAAAGCGAGGGAGCTACCCAAATCCCACACCCCCTTCCTTCTCTCCAAAGAAGGCACAGTCTCCAAACCACCTTGAGCCAGCTGTGCAGGAAGTAGACGGCCACTGCTCCCGGAAGAACCTGTCAGAAAGCACACCTTGTCTACGGGCAAGCGTTGGTGGAGCTCCGCTTGAGTGCCAGGGCTTTGTGCAATGAAGGAAGAAAAGGGAACCCAGGGGTATGTTGGTCTCCCTCAAAAGGAGACTGATGGTAGTGGCCTGGGCTGGGCCAGCGAGAGGCCAGGGGTACACAGGAAGAGTGCCAGGTGTACCACATATGGACTCTGCCACTTGCCATGGCCAGCTACTCATAGGGAGCCAGGGAGCACTGAGCTAGACTCTGGAGGGCAAGGACAGCACTGCCCTTCCCCGGAGTGCCCACGTGGAGCCAGGGCTAGCAGAGGAAGGGTAGGAGCCAGCTAAGAGTGGGACAGGATGAGGCTGCAGCCACAGGGAGCCAGGCACAGCCCCTCAGCCATCCCTGGTGGAAGAGGGCTGAGCCCCCTCCCAAGCCATAGGGTATTACCTCTGAATATAAGTCTTTGCCAAAGCAACACTCTTTAGAGTTGATTGATGCTCTAGAGGTCATTCATGAGCAAGTAGAGACCCCAGGGACTGAGGTCAAAGACAACTCAGACCTCACCTGAGATACCTGCCACCAACTCCTCTGCCCAGAACCTGGGAACAAGGAGCCAGCTCCTCCAGGCCCCTGTGCCCATGTGGGACACGAGGCAATGCAAGTGGGTCCAACAGTCTGCACGACCTTTAAGCCCAACTTATAGGCCACCAAGAGCAACTGTGACCTAGCATGGGCGACAGCTTCTGGACCAGGCAGCTGCAGAATAAATGCAGAAACTATCCCAAAGTCCTGTACAGCCTGGCCCTGTGGAAGGCCTGTGCCCATCCCGTGGGCAGTGAATTAAAGCTGCACAGGATGCAGGGCACAGGGGGCAATCAAGTGTCCTGGAGAAGGTGGCAGCTTCTCCAAGGCTAGAGAACAAGCTCCAGCATCAGCCTGGGAGAGATGCCAGACAGGGAAGGTACCAGCAGAGACACAGGAGAAAGTGGGCACAGGTCCCTGGAGGGAGGCTAGGCTCACAGAGGGAAGGCAGACCCAGCACACGCACAATCCTCCAGGTTGCTCAGGCCCCAAGAGCCGCGTGGAGTGAATCCCTGCTGCTGATTCATTTCATGCTCACCATGGGGCTTTGCAGGAACCAAGCTCTGAGAGGTTGCATAACTTGTGCAAGGTCACGTGACTGGGTGGGCTTGGAGTCAGGCAGTACCCAGACTTAGCCACTGTGCTACATGGCCTTGTAGGGAGACAAGAGGCCAGTTCATGGGGGGCTGTCCTGTGACACTGCGTGGATCCCTACTGGGATGTCCTCCATTATAGGAGTCATTGTCTGACCTCTTAAGTGTTCTCCTACTTGTGGCAGGCCACCCTGATTGTCCTTGGAGGGGAGTGACATAACAGTGGCTGTTGGAACAAGTCCACTGAAGATGTAAAAACAGAGGCAGTTAACCAGAAGAGGCACCACGGACACACTGGAAGCCATGAATGGGGGTTGAGGATACACATGTTGGGAAGTAGGTCCTCAGCCACCTCATCTTCAGGCAAGGTGCTGGGGTAGATTCCACCAGCCGCAGAGAAGAGGGGGAGCACCAGCAGGAGGGATCCCCACCAACACTGATGGCCAGGGCAATGGCAAGAAAGGGGCAAATTCTTTTTTTTTCTTTTTAAGATTTATTTATTTTTATTGAAAAGTTAGATTTACACAGAGATGGAGAAACAGAAAGGTCTTCCATCCACTGGGTCACTCCCTGAATGGTCACAATGGCCAGAGCTGAGCCGACCTGGGGTCAAGAACAAGGAGCTTCTTCCAGGTCTACCATGCAGGTGCAGGGTCCCAAGGCTTGGGCCATCCTCTGCTGCTTTCCCAGACCACAAGCAGGGTGTTAGATGGGAAGTGAAGCAGCCAGGACACAAACCAGTACCCGTATGGGATCCTGGCACATGCAAGGTGAGCATTTAGCCACTAGACTATCGTGCCAGGGCCCAGGGAGAGATTTCTAAGATGTTCTATGGAGGCAAAATGGAGAGGGTTCAACAACTGAAGGAGGAAGAGAACTAAACTCGCCACATGGTTTGGGCTCCAAGCAACTCAGCAACTGATGCTTCAGCCACGGTGCAGACTGTAAGGAGAACCAGGCTGGCAAGAGGCTGATGAAGATATGCTAAATGGGTGGGGGGGTGCTAGGACCCCCAGGTGGTGTAGGGAAAGGAACGATACCTACGCAGAGCAATAGGTGGGAGAGAACCAAACTCGGGATTGAGGCTACAGAAGGAGGGTTCACAGAGGTCCTCAGGGACCCAGAAAGTAACTAGGAACAGATGCCACAGGGGACAGGAAAGGAGAGGAGAGAGGCTGAGGCATGGGTTAACACCAAGGAGCAGGAGGTTGGCCAGCTGCCCATTGATCCCTGAAAAGGGTTTTTCATCATTTGTGTCTTTCCATAAACTTTTGGCAAACCCTTCCTATACCTGAATTTCAATTTTCGTTTCTCATCAACATAAATTCATCATTAAACTCCACTTCCCACAGACTTTCTGAAGTCCCAGTGAGGCTGCATTTTCCCTAAACCCATGAGCCCACGCCACGTAGCCACACCGCAAACCGCCGCAGCATTTGCCAGCTGCTGAGTGAGCAGCTTCACTCATGCGCTCAGACACAACCTGGCCTCCACTGATGGAGCTGCATCACGGTCAGGGCAAAGGCAGCCAGCTCACAAGGTCGCGGACAGCTTCGGGACTGAACTCATCAAACCTGGGAGTCACCAAGGGGCAGGGTATCAGAATTTCCCAGTCTGTTCCCCTGTATCCTACCCCAATGGAAAGGATGGCAGGACTGCTCATTTTGTAATCCATTCAGCTTGGATGCAAAACGTTTATCACAACAAAGCATCATTTTTGAGAGGAATGCATGGGTCTCTCCCTTGCTTTAAGAGATAGAAATATCCGGGCCTGGTACAGTGGCCTAGTGGCTAAAGTCCTCCCCTTGCATGTGCCAGGATCCCATATGGGTGCCTATTCATGTCCCGACAGCCCCACTTCCCATCCAGCTCTCTGTAGTCTGTGAAAGCAGTAAAGGATGACCCAAAGGCTTGGGACCCTGCATCCACATGAGAGACCCAGAAGAGGCTCCTGGCTTTGGATTGGCTCAGCTCTGGCTGTGGCAGTCACTTTGGGAGTAAATCATCAGATGGAAGATCTTCCTCTCTGTCTCTCCTCCACTCTGTGTATCTGACTTTCCAATAAAAATAAATCTTTTTTAAAATAATAGATAAAAAAGAGATATATTTGTAAGCCATTCAACATTTCCATAAGGAACAAGCCAGACAGACCATGTGTATGCATTTCACTTTGCCACACCCCTTAAAATAAGATGGGGGAGACACAGTATGATCTGATGAACCCATGGAGTGGGACAAGAAAATTCCATCCACAGGAAAATGAAGGTTCATGGAGCATGTGACTGTCCCCACAAAGTGATGGAGGCCACAGTCTCTGGGTCTACCCAGGAGAAGTGGGCTGGAAAAGTGAATATTCCACCATACAGAGCCCCAAACAGGCTTCAGAAGGAATTTGAGAGTAGGGACCAGACATTGGAGGGGGCGCGAGAGTTGATATTCAAGACACTGACGCCTGAGACTACTCCCTCACTTCTCCACCAGCCAGAAGATGCCCTGACTCCCACCCCTCAGCACAGTGAGAATCTGAATCGACCTTGAAAACAGATAACACATAGCCCCTCCAACCAGAAGGAACAACTCACTACCAAGTGTCGCCCTGTGGGAAAGCCCCTGGGCACAAGGTGGTCAGCACTGAGCTCCCATCTTCCTCCTCACATCTCCCTCGGGTGCACAAAGGAAGCCACAGATGCCCAGCCACTAGAGGGGTTCTCCAAGGCAGAAGAGAGACACCAAATTAAACCAATGGAAACAGATAAGGCACTATAAGTTAATATCCTCACAGCTATAGTTTTGTAGCCAGGACACAGAGAAAACGCTATAAAAATGGGATGATCAGAGTTCAAGAAAGCAATCATAGCTAAACTATCATTGGAAACCAAGATGAGGAAGGCTCCCAAACAGAAGTAAAACACCAGAGAAGCCAATATCCAGCCAAGGAAGCTTCCAGAAAGAGTAGAGAAGGGAATCGGGACAGCACTTCATACCCACAGCTAAACTCCCAATGAGCCGCCTTGTGGTCCCCTTCCCTGGGAAAGCAGAAGAGAGGAGCAACATTTCACAAGAACTCTCGCAGCTTCCACCTCCAGCTCTAGGAACATTCACTCCAGGGAAAGCTAGCAGCATGCAAAATGCCCAGGGTCACCTCACTGTGGCTGGCCACAGGCAGCAGCGGCATGGAGACAGCCACCCACCCAGTCAACCCCCAATGTTCCAGACATCCTTGTCTATGCACATAGAGAAACCATCATGGGCACTTCAGCCCCAGTAGATGCCACAAGGAGACAGACCCAGGAGTCAAGCCAGAGCCACAGCCCCAGACATACAGCCCCCAGTGAACATCCCGGCCATTTCCAGGTAACCGTGCCAGCCAAGATGAGGTCCCAGGCATTGCAAAAGCAGAAACAAGCCATCCTGTGCTAAATTCCTAACCAGAGAAGTGTAACATGACAATGCAGTGTCTGTTTCATACCCCAGAACCAAATCACCGGAGAAATGGCACAAGAACTGAAGATTGTGAGTCAACAACCCAACTCCCTGAAGGACACAGATCCAGCCCAAACACTGAAAGGAAATTTCAGAACACCTGGGTTAATGAAAATTCCTGAACGCCTCTAGAGAAAAACCAGAAATACATACCACATACAAAGGAATGTGAAATCACATCAACAAACAAATCACATCAAACAAAGCAACTCAAGAATCTATGACACAATGATACAACCTAAAGTTTTATACCCAGGCAAACTATCAACAAAGCGTGAGTGTAGAGCAAGACAAAATTCTGAAATACGCAAGAACTCAAAGAAATTCCTTCTCTTGCACCTTTCTTGAGAGCATACTGTTAAAAAGCAACAGTCCACCAATTGTGAAAAGGCTCTGCAAGTGAAGTGGTTCGTGGAAAGAATGTAATTCATACCATATCTAAAAGATGAAAGCCTCTAAGGAGGGGAGAGACAATTAAAGGCGGCATGGTAGAACTAATAAAAACAGTAAGGAAGAAAAATAAAGGTAAGTACATAGAAAATTATGCTATAGTGGAAACCTAGGAACAAGAGTTAATCATTAACTGAGAAAAATGAAAAGTTATACAAGAAACGGAACATAATTATAGCAGGTCTCATGATTCAACAACAAACAAGATTTACACAAGCATGGCAAGTAAACATTGACTATTGCATAGAACCAAAAAAAAAAAAAAATGGTGCCATGGAGGAATACATTGCTTACTAAGGGGCCCACATCTCGACTGAATACTTGCTAAGCCCAGTGAGGGATGGAACAAAGTGTGTTCAGTCACTCATGCTAAGATACAAGTCAACTGCCCACGGCACTGGGAATCACTACTTCACAGAGCAGATGATCACCCAACTAAGCTACCACTCCACTGTACCCCACTCTAACTCTCCATCTCTGCACTTTGCTTTTTCATGGGTTTTATGTTTATTTGTTTGTTTTTCAGAGAGAAAGAGGGAGAAGGAGAAAAAGAGGGAGGGAGAAAGAAAGAGAGTAAAACGGAGTCTCTATCCACTAGTTCACTTCTCAAGCGCCTACAGTCACTGAGGGAGCAACACCAAGAGCCAAGAATCCAATCCTGGTGTCCCACGAGACTGTCAAGGATCAGGCCACTTCAGCCATCACCTCTGCCTCCCAGAGACTGCAGAATCAAGGGACTGATATCAAGATTCAGGGCTCAAATTCAAGTCCTCCAATGTGGGACAAAGGTGTACTTACCAGTGCTCAGCCACCAGGCTAATGCCCAGCCCTGTCTCTTAACTCTTCAGCATAAGGCATTACTGAGCGCTGTATCAGACTGGGGTTTTCACCCTGGGTTCAAACTGAATTACAGTCTCAGTGGGGACAGGGAGCATTTCAGGCCAAGTTGATCTGGCCTAGTCAACTAATAATGGTGTTCCCTAACTGAAAGCTTCACTCGCCGGGGAGGACAAAAGCTTGGGCAGGTTTCCAGTCTGGAGATAGTGACCAGAGCCCGTCCTCATTCTTGTCCTTTCTCACTTACAACCACGTCACATCATTGGAAAACAGGTACCCAGGACACAGGGTCCCAGCTGTGGCCAAGTAATCCAACATACCTGACTTGGCGCGCAGGGAATAGCCGGTGACCTCCTCTGATCAGTAGCTGCTCTAACCCAACTGACAAATGCCATGTCAGACAAGTCAAACCCAGGGACGGCACACCTGGGGTCTCCTCCCAGCAGTGGCCTCCTTTGAAGGGATGTAAAGAAAGGATAGGCTGGGTAACCATGGGACATGCCGGGATCAGGGCAGTACCCTTGGCTGGAATACTGGGAGGAAGGTTCTGGAAATCAGAGGCACCATCCAATGCCCAAGACCTCCAGGAGACAGCAGAAACCTTTTCCATCTCCTGACCAGCACAAGCAGAAGCCCAGCTCACTGGCTTGCTGCCTCAGTACAGCACCCAGTTCCAAAGCTGAATGAGCAGACAGGAAGCTCAGAGATGCTAAGGGCTGAAGGATCACATCAGATGGGCCCTGGATTGTCCTCAGCCCCACCCACCATTTGGTCCATTCAATGCCACTGCTCGGGTTGGCCTCACCTCTCCCTGCTCAAGAGGTGGTGGGATTCTCAGAGTCTCAGCTAGGAGGTTCCCTCTTGTCGGACTCCCACTATGGAGAAACCCCCGCGGAGGAGCCCATCCTATTCTTGACTCCAGCATCCCAGGTCTGCTGAGGGACTGCAGTCACCCTTTAAGCCCTCTGTTGGGAGTGAGTTCTTAGTCCAGCAGTTAAGATGCTCACCTTCCCCACTGTAACACCTCAGTTCAAGTCTCGGCTCTGGCTCCTAACTCCAGCTTCCTGCTACTATAGATCCTGTGTCTGTCTGCCTATCTCCCCCAACCCAACCTGCCCAACTTTTGAATAAAAAAAAATCCTCTGTTGGGAAAAGGACATTGGGTCTCAGAAGTGCCATCCTAGAAAATATAGCAAGGCTACTTGGAAGAGCATCTGAGATGGGCATTTCTTTTTATTATTTTGTTATTTTTTATATTGTTTATATAGTTGACAAGTATATGCACCCATTGGGATCACTGACTAGGGTGGCGAAGGCCAAGGCATGGGGCAAGGTGGGTGAGGAAAATGCTTCCAAATTTCCTTCACTTCCCTTTTCTTCTGTATCTAGGTAGAGGGAAGGGATTGCTCCCATCTGCCAAACTACATCAGTATCCAAGGATAGGAAATGCCCAGTTGATGTCATCTAAGAAACCCCAATGTGGAGAAGAATGTTCTGAGGATACTGCTGGAGCAGTTTTGATAGTTTGATAGTTGGTTTGGTTGATCCTAGGTCCATCTGCTAACAGAGCCCGGCCCAGTGCATCCACTCATCCAGACACTTGCTGCCAAAGCTCAGCCAGAAGAGCTGTCCAGCCCATTGTGCTCTTTATCCTCCAACACAAACAATCACTCTCCTCTTCACGCCCAAATGAGTTGGCCATCATGGCCCCCTTATGCACCTGGGCACACCATCCACTGCATAGGCATTAGCAATCGAGGAGGCTGAGTCCCACTACATGCATTCCAAGGTTGGACCACAAATTCTATGATCTTCCCTGTGGTCACTCTTGAGTCCAGTGGTCTAGTTTAGGAGTCTCCCAAGAAACCTCACCCGAAGTGACCCCAAACCTGACTCTTGCATAAGCCGGCCAATACAGGTCCAGTTCAGTCCATCACCCATATCAGCCGACTCATATACTGGTGATTGTAGTTGCCTGGTCAATTCTGTCCCCAGTCTCATGTCCCATGCAAACCGATGGGTATTGCAGCCCAGCCCATCCTGCATGCCACAGACCTGGCCCTTGTGCACACCAGCAGGAACTGCAGCCTAGCTGGGGTAGCCCCCACAACCCTCCATCAGGTCTACCCCTAGCCCCAACTCCTGTGTGTGCCAGTATATATAGCAGACTAGTCCAGTATGTGCCATGTCCTAATCGGGCCCTTGCACACACCTATGGGTGCTGCAGTTTATCTCAGCCCACTCCACCACATGACCCAGTCCACACATATGCCAACAGCTACAAAACAGGTATGTCTTTTTTTTTTTAGGAAAGTTGCTATTTCTTTTTGTTAAATGCTTTTTTAAAATTCCCTGCAAAGTAAAAATACCCCACTCTCAAACTATTTCAAAGGATATTACTAAGAGACAGTTTTTCCTTTTTTTTTTTAACAAGAAGGGAGATCTCCCATCTGCTAGTTCACTTTCCAAATGGTCATAATGTCCAGAACTGAGCTAGGGTAAAGTTAAGGACCTTGTAACTCCACTGGGGTCTCATACATAGATGGGTGCCATGGAGGGTCACGTCCTCCTGTTCTCCTAGATACATTAGCAGGATCAAAAGTGGGACATCCAAGACTCAAACCAGTGCTCAAATGGCTGTCACAGGTGGCATCTTAACCCTCTGTGCCACAACGCCACTCCAGGAGATTATGACTATTTCTGACACTTAAGCTTTGGCTATACATATTAACACGCACAGTCACTGGGGGGAGAAATACATCCAAGATTCCAGGGACAAGTAATGAAGTGGACCAGGCGAGGAAAGGGCCCCTGCACATCTGCCTTCGGCTCTTCTGATGCAGTGCTATTAACCCACAGCCCTGGGCCCAGGGAGCAGAGCCGACACCTGCCACAGGGAATCAAGGCTGAGAAAAGATTGGCATCTGGCCCTTCCTGCTGAAGCCTTTCCAGCTGCTCCGGCCTCTTAAGTGACAAGATGATGCATCACCGTCAGAAACACCAGAAGGGTCTGTCCACGGACACGACCTTAGTCTCCCCAGGGGCTGTGAAGTTGGCCTCGACAGGCAGTTGGAACCACCAAGAAGGAGAGAGACAAGAGGCCCAGGCACTCTGTCTTCCCCTCCTGGATCCACTCTCTGCCCTAGTTTGCTTGCCTAAGTGTTGACAAGAAGAGGCTACTCCTGGGCCAGCCAGTAAATAGGCACTGCTGTGTTCCTGCACTCCACACCAGAGGAGCAGCCAAGACGGCGGACACTGCAGGAGCCAGCCACTGGCCACTGCTCCAGGACCTCCTGGGCCACCTGGGCCTGCTTCCAGCAGTTCCCCTGGTCTAACCCTTGCCCATTACCTCCACATGTTGCCTGGCTCCTATGAACACTTGGGGATTATCTGCAAAATGTACTGAAAGCTTGAGGCCTCTGTGGAGTCAGAGCCCCTTCCAGCAAAGTCCTCCAGGAAATGCACCTATAAGAGGTCTCTGGAAATTCATAGAACATATGCATGATGCAACAACAAGATTTCACAATTTCTTGCACCAAAATAAATGTTTCTTTTACTCCAGCTTTCATGAATTTTTGGCAGAACCCTCTTGTTTGCATGCCTGGCTTCCATGGTTATCAGGACAAGGGATCAGACAGCTCCACAGAGTCCCAGAGCAGAGCATCCTTCCCACTACCCAGGCCCTCAGAGAACGCCTGTCCACACAGACCTTACTCCTATACCATCACCCAACCTGCTGGTATCCATGGGAAACTGGTTCCAGGATGCCCCACAGATATCAAACTCTGCAAACACAAATCCCTTATATCAAATGGTGCCTACGGGAGCCAGTATTGTGGCTTAGTAGGCTAAGTTTCCACATCCCAAAAATGGGTGCCAGTTTGGGTTCCAGTTGCTCTACTTCTGATTCGGCTGCCTGCTTATTACCTGGGAAAGCAGCGGAGCACAGTCCAAGTGCTTGACCCCTGCACACATGTGGGATACATGGAAGAAGCTCCTGGCTCCTGGCTTCGGATCATCTCAACTCTGGCTGTTGTGGCCATTTGAGAAGTGAACCAAGAGATGGAAGATCTCTCTCTGTCTCTCCCTTCTCCTCCCTCCCCCCCTTAGTTCAAGTAAATAAATAAATCTTTAAAAAAAAGGTTTTTTTGCACATGATCCATGCAATCCTCCTGTACACGTGAACTCATCTCCTGACAAGTTACAATGCCTAACACAAATGCTATGTAAACATGTTCAGGACAGACTCTTAAGCATTTACAGTCTGTGGCTGGTTGGGTCGTGAACATGGAGCCCATGTACACCAAGGGTTGATCTGCAGTGACTGTGTTTGTAGTCGTCACCTCCAGCAGGCACAGGTCCTGTGAGGGTGATCAGGGCAAGGAGTGTTCATTGTATATACAGAGATGCATTGGCTGGGGCTTGGGAAAGCCTGAGGGTTTGCTAGAGGGAACATGGCTATCAGGACAGAAACCAGACCTCAAATACAAGGATTGCGGGACAAGCTTTTGTACAGCAGTGAGCTCACCACTTAAGATGTCAGCACCCCATATGAGAGCACCTGGGTTTGAGTCCCGACTCTGCTGCCAATCCAGCTTCCTGGTAATGGGCCCCTCAGGAGGCAGCAGGTGATGGCTCAAGGACTTGGGTTCCTGGCTCCTGGTTTTGATCTGCCTCAGGTCTGGTTGTTTCAGGCACTTGCACAGTGAACCAAACAGAAGAGCTCTCTCCCTCTCACTGCCGCTTGCTGCCTTTTAAACAGAAAAATAAGCAAATAAAATATCTTAAATGCAAGAGCTCTGACTCCAAGATCTGACTTGCCCTCTGCATCCCAACAGAACCATGGCAAGGCATGGAATTCGCGACCCTCCATCCAGGGCCCATCATGACAGGATGATCCTCACTTGCCATGTAAGCCAGAATCTTCAGGTCCTGCACCCCTTACAAACCTCACACATGCATGCACGCGGGCACACGTACACACACACACACACACACACACACACACACACACAGAAACCCACCCACAGCAGTACTGAACGACACATCCATGACCTACTGGGTGCAGAACACATCCATGTTGTGCAGACACGGCAGGGCAGGCAGCGGGACACAGCAGGACAGGTAGCCGGAGGCCGGGGCTGACCTGACAGAAGCCCACAGAAGCCACATAGACAAGTACATCTCATATCACTCCTGCTGCTACTCGAAGGCCGTCTGGATTCTCTCAGACCCCTTTCTGGACCATAAGGAGAGCATAGGGACAGAGCAAAAGGGCCGCCTGCTTGCCTACATGGGGCTCAGCCTCTAAGCCCTGCATGGTCCAAGACCGCAGGCCATGCGGTGGCTACCGTGGGGTTCCAGGCCAACAGCCCCGCAGCCCGCAGGAATACAGCCCACAGCTCCAAAGGGAGGACATGGCTTCATCCTGCTCCAAGCTGCAGATGGAAAAGACAGATGAGACTTTTAAAAATATGATTAACAGATTCATCAAGGAGAGGGGGAGAAGGAAAATGAAGGCAGAGGATGAAAGGGGAGAGAAGAGAGGAGAGACAGTCTATGTGAAGAGAGGCAGGAGGCTTTGGGAGCTTTTAGAGGAAGACAGCTCACTCCTGATCAAGGTCAAAATCCACCCAGCTGCAGAAGGCCCAGCAGGCAGGGTGGCCAGCGGAGCAGCAGTATGGGGAGAACAGCCATAGGAATGACCCCGGAGGATGCCCCCCTGAAATACCAAGGCAGCAGGAGACCCCTGAGGGATCTGAGTCACCAACCCCTGCAAAGGCTGCACTTACTATCCCAGGCCCACCTGCAGACAGAAAGCGATTTCATGCCAGCCTAGGGGAGGGGAGCCCGCAGAGCTGCCCCTCTTGCCCAGTGCATACCCCCACCCAAAAGGCCATTCTCTCCAAATGCCACAAAACTGGGGACCTTGAAATCAACAAGGCAGAGATGTCCTTGCCTTGTTCACCATCCCCAGCTCTTACCCCTGGGTAGCCCTGCTATCTCCCTCAAAAGAGGGATGGCCCAAGGTCTCCTAGCTACCCACTCCCCAAGCTGGGAAGCCTTTGTCCAGGGCACAAAAAGTTCAGCCCCCATTTCTTCTCCTCAGGAGTCTGGCATTCATTCAGTGAGCACTGACTATCTCTAAAAGCACCTGCTCTGGGTCCAGAGTGTCAACCACTAGGCACTGGCAACAGATCCATCATGCTTGAGCCCCACGCCCCCCCACCCCCCGCTGAGGCCTCCAGGGCATCACAGAGTACCTGCTATCCCCCTGGTCCATTCTGATCAGTGCCACTGCCACCCCTCAGCTGGACAACACACCCCAAGGCAACAAAACTCTGCCCAGCACACACTCATTCCAAAGCCAAGAGCTGTGACTGCACCCATCAGGAGGGAGAACCAAAACCAAAAACAGAAAACAACAAGTGTTGGAGAGAGCGAAGAGAAATGAGTCGTCCTCCGTCCATCCCCTCCGTCCATCCCCTCCACCCACCCCTCCCTCGCCCACGCACGGCTGCACTGCTATAGCCTTTTTGGAAACTGTTCGGCAGCTCCTCGAAGAGTTGTTGCATGACCAGGTAATTCCACCCAGAGACCCAGAGAGCGGCGGTCTAGCAAAAGTGAAAACACAGCATCCAGGGCAACACTCCTCACCATAGCCAGAAGGTACCCAAATGGCTATAAACGGGTGAAGGAACAGACACAACACAGAGGCCACACCACAGAATGTCAAAAGGAAACAGCCTCACACAGTGGACCCTCAAGCGGGAAACTCAAAGACACAGTAGCACCCAGGAGGTCAGCTCCACGGCTGAGAAATGCCTAAAACAGGCAGACCTACAGAAGGTAAACCGATCAGAGGGGTGGGACCAGTGGAAATGGCCCATAACACACACAGCCTCTGCTTGGATGAGAAAGATCTAGGAAGGACTGTGCGCATGGCATTTGTGCGATGCCATCACACTGCACATTTTTTAATGGTCCATGATCTCACATTCAAGACACCCCACATCCAGTTACGGCTCCAGTTTCCTGTCAATGCAAACCCTGGCAGACAGCAGAGATGGTTCCAGTGGCTGAGTTACTGCTGCTCATGTGGGAGGCCTGGGCTGAACTCAGCGCTGGCTCTGGTGCCAGCTCCCAGCCCTGGCCCAGCCACAGCCCTTCCAGGCATCTGTGCGGAGTGAGCCCAACAGATGGGAGCTTTCTCTTGCATTTCTTTCTCTCTTTCATCTCTCAGCCTCTCAACTGTTTTCACAAATTTCAAATTGGTTAGAAAGGTGAGTTGTGCATTATTCCACAATTTTTTTTAAAGATTTATTTTTATTATTTTTTATTGGAAAGGCGGATATACAGAGAGGAGAGACAGAGAGGAAGATCTTCCGTCCGATGATGCACTCCCCAAGTGAGTGCAATGGCCAATGCCATGCAGATCCGAAGCCAGGAGCCTCTTCTGGGTGTCCCACGCGGGTGCAGGGTCCCAAAGCTTTGGGCCATCCTCTACTGCTTTCCCGGGCCACAGGCAGGGAGCAGGAAGGGAAGCGGAGCTGCCGGGACAGAACTGGCACCCATATGGGATCCCGGGCGTGCAAGGCAAGGACCTTAACCACTTGTGCCACCGTGCCGGGCCCTTATTCCACAATTTTTAAAGATAAGACACAAACATGAATTCAGCCATGTTCCCTCATGATCTTCATGTTCAAACCTGAGTCTAACCCATCTCCCCCTCCAGGACTCTTACCCAGGGACCTCCCAGCTGCCACCCTACCCTCTGCCTGTTCCCCTCACCTGTCTGCATCATAGATGGCTTCCTCCTGTGTCCTCACTCCCTTCCCACACCCCTCCATACTCCAGGCCTTGTCCACCTGTGTCCTCCCTCCCTGCTCTGGCCCCAGTCTCCACCCAAGAGCCCCTTCCTTGAGTCGGCAGGTGCTAGCACCCGTCGCGGATCCGGGCTTCCGGTGCTGGCTGCCACCATGCCCTGGCTGACCTACCCCCAGAACATGAGCTCAAGCCCATCTCAGCTCCTATGGGGTCCCCTGCACCTGTCTAGCCCTTAGGACCTCACAGTTTCACAAGGTCCCTGGTGGTCCACTTTAGCCATGTCCCTCCCAGACTCCACCTTTCTCAGGCAGGGACAGGGCCCACGTGAGGCCTGGAGGAGCTGAATTCTCCCACGAAAGACACCATCACAACTATGCAAATTCAGAACATTTTGTACTGAGCCCGTTCAAAGCCAGGAGCCAGGAAGGTGATCCTGGAGTTCCACACGAGTGGGAGGGACCCAAGCACTGGAATCAGCTTCCGCTGCTTTCTCAGGCACATTAGCAGGGAGCTGGATCAGAAGTGGAGCAGCTGGGACTTGAACCAGTGCTCACGTGGAATGCCGGCATTACAACTTGCAGCTTAACTCACTGTACCACAAGGCTGGTCCTTCCAAACTTTTTCACTAGCCCAGAAGGAAACTGATGCACTGAATATTCTAATGTGGCTCAAAATCTGAAAATTATTAGAAGATATACCAGGGCTCAAGGGCCATGAAATGGTTTTTATCCTGCTTCTTACAGGTTCTTTATGGAAAACACAAGCCAGCACAGAGACAGAGTTTTAATTTCCCAAACTGTTTTACAATAAAGGTGGTACAAGGTGCTGTGCATTCCACCCTACAAGTCATTTTCACAACTTGCCTATCCTGGGGTAGAGGAGGAGTTAAAACTCCACTCGGGCTGTCTGCAGCCCACGCCAGGAGGGTCTGACTCCAGCTGCCTGCTAACATGCTTCCTGAGTGTCAGCAGGTAATGGCTCAAGTATTTGGGTCCCTGCTACTAGTGGGGAAGACCCAGATTAAGTTTTAGGTTTCCTGCTTCAGTTCCTGCCCAGCCTCAGCTGGTGTGGGCATTTGGGAAACAAATCAATAAATATAGATCTCTCTTACTCTTTCTCCCTTTCTCCCTTCTCTCTGAAATGAATAAACATTTTCTGTAATTTATCTCGTCAGCAGCTCTCTATCAGTACACAGTGACAGCATCAGGACTCTTTCTAGGGACAGTCCCTAGGCTGCTATAGTGGTGCAATACGTTAAACCACTGCTATGGACACCAGTGTTCCATGTGGGCGCCAGTTCAAGTCCCAGTTGTTCCACTTCTGATCTGGCTTTACTAACATGCCTGAGAAAGCAGTAGATGACCCAAGTACTTGGACCCCTGCCACCTATGTGGCTGACCCTAAGGGCGTTCCAGGCTCCTGGCTTAAGCCTGGTCCAGTAAGGACATAGCCATTTAGGAAATGAATCAATGATAAAAGAGCTTTCCTTTCTGTCTCAATCTTAAAAAATAAAAAACCACAAGCTCTAGTTCATGGGCTGAACGGGAAATCACTTGTGTAGCCACTTCCCTATGGACAGTCATCTGGCTGCTTCCCATGTCTTGCTGCTTCAGAGAACACCGCCGTAAGTGACCTTTGTCAGCCACATGTGTGGAAACAGGCATGTCTGTGAATTCCCAAAGGAGCTGCACTGCGACAGAGCAGCTCCACGTGTACACGGTGATGGAGGATGTTGGGCTGGATGCTTTCAGGATGGCACAACCGAACGCCACCACGTCCCCATCAGGCCCCAACGGCAAAGCAGCTGTGGGGCAGCTGTGGCCTGTGGCCTTTGCTGTCCAGCTCACTGTTGCCCCCCCTGCCAAGTAGTCAGCTACACACACACACACACACCTTTTCTTTAGGGAGCTGTTCCCCTCCCACCCTTGCCTCCAGGCCCACCTCTGTCTGCAAGTCCCACCCCCTGGATACAGGGATTGGATCAGGATTGGACATGAGGTCCAGCCTCCCTGCAAATCCTACCCCAAAAAAATGAAGCCAATCCAAAGATACAAGAGACAGAGAGAGCCTTGAGCTGGACCTAGACCCATCTCCTGCCACAGAGCGGCTATTCCAGTCATGAAAACTGCCCTATTTCTGTTGGATTTCTGACTTGCCCCCCAGAGTCCTAACAGTGCAATCCCAGTTTTGTCAGAATATAAATGGCTAGAGATGCAAGCGTGAACATACTGTGTGTGGGGGGTACGTGCACGGATGGGGAAAGGTCGGGAGAAGACATATTAAGCATTATTAGTGGGGAGCTGTGTGCAGCCCCATCTGGGGCTGCAGACGGTTCTTGTTTCAGTCTCTGTACTTCCCTGGGCTTTTCAAAGCTTCTACAAGGAACACGGATTTTTAAAACTATAATAGATGTGTCCTTTAGAAATATGAGCTGCAAGAACCCTCTCAGAGCATGCGCAAAGGAAAGCCCACCCGGGGACTGCTCTGTGCAAGTCAGCCCACCCCCACTGGGGGCAGCCCTGCCCGTTCCCTGTGGTCACTAAACCCAAGCCCTCCATTTGTGCAGTCCACAGTCCAGACTCCTCTGGCTGAGCCCCTAGAAGTCCCCACCCAGCACATCCGTCGTCCAGGAGAACTAGGTAAGGTGCTATCAGATGATTGACCTGAGACCAGACCACAGCAAAGAACCATCTTGGCCAACAGGCCACAGTTGGACCCTGGCCAAGTCCCAGTGTCAGAGGACAGGGCAGCCTGTTCCAGGCGCAGACTGTCCACCCAGATACACATCTGACTGCCTCTGCACTCAGGAGGGACTGGGACAATCAGCCCAGGGTTGAAGGCACCCACCAGCTGCATCCACTGACAAGAAAGAGAGGCAGAAGGAGGCATTCCTGGCCCCAGGAGAACATGGCTGAGCCAGGACTGGCACCCACAGACTCATGTGGGCTTGCAGAGCCCAGCTCCCATCCTCTGCTCCTCAAGAGTGACCCACCCCTTCCAGTCTCCCAGGGAACCGACTTTATGCCCAGGACGAGGAGTGGATGTGAGACCCACTGTGTCCGGGGTGAACCAGCCTTGGGACTTTTGCGGGGGGCAGTGGTGGGGGTGTAGCTGGCCCCCAGAAGGACAATCTGGAAAGAGTCGTCCTCCACGCTGGAACACTCAAGGACTGAAACTCAGAAGAGCATGGTCTCTGGATGGGATGATAGGGACAGCACCCAATGATACATCTGAGCCTAGATCCAGCTGTGCCTGAACCCCTCTCCCATGAACTCTCCAGTTACCTGAAAAAAAAAAAATTCCCTGGCTTTCTAAATTGATTTGAGCTGAGGTCTGTCTCATACCCACCCAAAGGTCACTGACTAACTGGCCAAAGTTCCAACTGGAAAAATCAGTTTGAGAATACGCCCAGCCACTCCTCCAACCCAGAGACCGTTGGACCTCAAAGCTCTGTTGTATAGAATTACAGCTCTTAAGCCCCTGCAACAGCACAGCTCTGAGAGTGACCCTACTGACACAGCTGCTCCCTGCTCCCCGGGCACCAGCTGCCGTGTGAGCTCGGGGGCGGCAGCTGCCCTCGTGCTTCCTTCCCTAGCACCCCACTTCGAGCACGAGACGACCAGCAGCCATCCTGATAGCCTCATTTCCACTCTTCCCAAATACAGGAGCCACGTGGCATTCCCCTGGGATCAGAAAGCAAGCTCTACCTCTCCTGGGCGCCGCCCCCCTTCCCTGGGGCACCTCACTGAACGACAGTGCTCCCCTCCTTCACTCCCTAGCGCAGTCTCAGGGGCCCACAGCCAGGCCACCCCTTTCCCGTGACCTCCTGAGGAGCATCCTGCACACCTTCAGCCACCTTCTTCCCGGCCTCCCAGGGCACTGCGGCTCTGAGACAGGCAGAGAGCCAGCCGCCTCCTCTCCAGGGCCTGGGACACACCAGGCACTCCCCAAACAATGGCACAAGTGAAGTGAAACCAGGCAGCAGTCATCATCTGGGATGGGAACCCACTTGGAAGCAGGGCTGTGGCCCACGTTTGTACTCATGGAGGGGGAAGGGCGGGCAGAACAATGCGGAGGGGAGCCTGGCACGGGGCGGGGCGGGGGGGGGGGATGGAGCCATTGACAGCAGCCATTGACAGCAGGTGTATCTGTTCCCATCACAGCCCCGCCCGGCCCGTCGCTGCTTCCACGTGGTCATGCCCTCAGGGGACCTTCCAGCCAGGCCATCGCCACCCTCACTGGCCTTCATTGAAGGGCGCTCTAAACCCTTCCTGGCACCACGGCAGGTGCAGCTCCCAACTGGCCTATTTCAGTTCCCTCTTGCTTCCTTACACTGCTCCAGCCTTTGTCCTGTGGATTAAATCTCTTATGAAAATAAACGTTGTCTTAGAGTACAAATGGCCTGCCATAACCTTCCCGGTCACAGAGAGGCAAGCTGGAATCTCAGATCTAACTGGGGCGGGCAGAGCTCTGAGCAGCCAGGAGACCTTCTGCAGCATCTCGGCAGGCCAACAGGACAGAGCCTTCTGCCATCGGAGACCGCTGCCTCCCCCAGCTCACATCAGGACACCCATGGGGTCCCTTACTTCAAAAACAACAAGCAGGTACTAAGATGCCTGATGCTCCGTGCTCCCAAGGCTCTGCCGCAGTGGCAGCGCAGCCCCAGCACGAGCAGTGATCAGCAAGTGCTCACAGGTGAAGCCTCCCCAGGCACCTTGTAGCTGGTGCTGGACAAAAAGGCACAGACACTGGCATCAGATCTGGAGTTGACGGCCAGTGCCCGCCACGCAGACTGGATGACATAGGTTGTGTGGTCCCTGCCTCAGCCTTCTCTATGAAACACAGAGGTGATGACACAAGCAGAAGTGAGGGTGAGGTGCTGGCCTAGTACATACCCAGAGCAGTACATACCCTTCTCTCACTATCCCCAAGTTCCCCATGATGCACAGTCTCCTGTGATGGCTGTTCCTTTATTTTTGAGAGCAATCAGAGAAGGCATGAAAGAAGGAACATCTATCTGCAGCCCAGCTCCCACAGGGATCCCCGCCTGACGCCCAGTCATTCACCAAGGACTTGCCCCAAACCAAGGGAACCCAAAGGGCATGCTTGGCTGTGCCACACAATGACCTCCCATGCCTGGGGCCTCCCACTTCCACACTGGACATGCTTCAGGGCAAGGCCAGATGTCACAGGTGTGTGGCAAGGTACATGGGGGGATTATGGGAAAATGGAGGTGTCTGGTGGTGAAGGTGCAATGAGCAAAGCCAGGTCCAGCCAAGGTTGCCAGATCTTCCGATTTGCGAAGAGATCAGAAAACAGACTCATACCATGGACCCTTCCCATTTAAACACACCAGCTTCTACAAGAAAGACTCAGTACGTGTGCCCAAGACAGCTCTGGGAGAACGGAAGCTCAACAGGGCTGGGCTTGGTTTCCACACCGCTGTGTCCTGGGACCCAGGTTGAAGGCTCCCTGGAGATCCGAGGCATCCGCCTCGGGGGGAGGTCCGGGCTTCTGTCTCAGATGGCAAGTTCCTGGGGAGAAAGGGATGCTCCAGACCCCAGCCTCTGGAGAGGACAGCGTGGAACATGCAGTGAAAACTAGGCGGTTCCTGCTGCCACTCTCACGAGATGCTGTACCCGTTTTGTGGGACCACTGTGAGTTGCTCACTGCAGGAGGAACCCCTCAGGATAACCACCACAGGCATCCCAGGCCCTGATTCTGCCACCCAGCACTCAGTGTGTTTGTAAAGATCAGCATGGTGAAGAAATAGAGAAACACCAGAGGAAGGGAAAGGGCAGCTCAGATCCACAGTCACCCCTTCAGCCCTCAGAGAAACGATCGAACCCCGTGGCATGGCGGAGTCAGCTGGTCCCAGGATGCACACGGGGCCAACATGTCTCCACGGACATGCCCAGCTGCCAGCCAGGCCAGGCCCCCACCCCTGGAGGGCTCTGGGACGGACTTGGCTGCAGCTCCAGCCTGCGTGAAACACAGTGTTCATAACTGATAAGCTTAAAAGCAAGTGACAATTTTTCAATGCACCCTTGCTCCAAGGGCAGTGAATAAACACAAGCACAGGAAGTGAAGGTGAAATGAAGTTCACATCCCTCCATCACCACCTACGACCTGGAAACCAGTTTGACCCGTTAACGCTTCCAGAAACCCCAGGTTAGGGGAGAAAAAAGCAGCCCTAGGGGCGAGGACAACTGGTCAAGGGCGCTGCGATGTTATCCACACAGGTGTGAAAATTCACACAGCCGCACCCATAAGGTCTGTGCACTCACTGCACAGGGACCTTCAAAAAATCCCATCCAAGAGGCGGGGGTTGGCCCAACAGCTAAGACTCTGCAATATGAAGAGGGTCCCACATCTGGCTCAGGCTCCTGACTCCAACTTCCTGTTATCACAGACCCTGGGGCTCAAGTGGCTGGATTCCCTCCACAGCAGAGGGACAGCACTGAGCGTTGCATGTCAGCCAGGCAACACACACGTGCTTATCTTGGCTCTGAGTCACACAATATAGAAGGGGCACGGCCTCCAGGCCCCGACTGAGGCAGGCTACCAGCCCTGCTCCTCCACCCCCTGCCCCGGCACACCTCTCCTCCTCTCAGCTTCCGTTCTCCAGCAGGACAACAGACAACAACTGGCAGAGCGGGGGCCGGATTTGGGTGCAGCTGGTTAAACTGCTGCCTGCAAGGCTCGCATCCCATATGGGCCCTGAGTCCCAGCTGCTCCACTTCCAATCCAGCTCCTTGTTAACACACCTGGGCAGGTTGAGGCCCCTGGAGCCATGTGGGACACCCAAAGGAAGCTCCTGGCTCCTGGCTCCCGGCTTCAGTCTGAACCAGCCCTGGCCACTGCGGCCATTTGGGGAGTAAGCAAACAGTTGGAAGCTCTCTCTTCCTCCCTCTCTCTAGAACTCTGCCTTTCAAATAAACAAATATTTCTTTCAAGAAACACAGGAGCATGATCAAGCCAACCTCCAAAAACCTGTCACAGCTACACAATCTTCAGCCATTGGGACACAGGTGTGACAAAGTCCTAACATACAACAAGTGGGCGGGTCCTTTCCAGCCAGGTCCCCAAGACCTCGGCTATCTTCAACTCAGCTTTCCAATTCTTCTCAAGTCTCTGAACCACCTATTACTTCTCTCCACACTTTTCTCTAAACTGACTCACCATTTTTTTTACTTCAATTTGCTTTTTTAAAATGTTATGTAACGCTCGTCCACAGAACTCATCTTTTAAAATAGCTATTAAAATCAAAAGCACGGGTCCACCTGAAATCGTCTTGCCCACCTCGCTTGCTTTTTATGGCTTTGGTTGGCAAAGACACTCGGTCTGTTGGGGAAAGAGGGGAGGAGGAGGGGGTGGGGAGGTGCCTCATTGCTCCAAATAACTGAGAAACTTCCTGGGCCCTTCAGTAACCGACCCCACACCCCAGCCCCGCCGCCAACCGCAGCCCCTCACAGAAGCAATTTTCGTTGGTTTAACCGAACAGGCCTGGCAAGCTCTCTATTTGGCAACATCCTGGTAAGCAGCCATCTGTCTGTGCAGCACGCGGGCTCCAAAGAGATAAAACTGCATCTATGGGGGGGTGGGGGGGAATGGATCCTGGCTAATAGCGACTGTTCAGTAATTCAGACGCCCACAGGCCCCTCTTGGGCATAAACGAAGGCAGCTCCAGGACTCGAGATCCGGGAAGCCGGAGCCAGGCACCACCCTGGTGTTTGGCCCCAGAGCCAGGACAGTCAGGGCTGACCCTGGCCTGCCAGGTCCGTCATCCGAAAACCACTCAGAGGCAGGCAGAGGGCAGAGACACAGCAACAGAACTGTGCCAGGGTCGTCTGCGTTTCTCTCCACAATCCCTACAGAGAAGACAGAGTCTGCCCTACCTCAGATGAGAAAGGACATCGTACTGGCTGGTGTGGCACTGCAAGTGAAGGCACCACGTGCAAAGCTGCCATCCCATATCAAGTGCCAATTGCTCCACTTCCCATCCAGCTCCCTGCCGATGTACCTGGGAGGCAGCAGATGGCCCAGGTGCTGGGGTCCCTGCACCCATGGGAGAGACTAGAATGGAGTTTCTGAGTCCTGGCTTTGGCCAGACCCGGCCCTGGCTGTAGCTACTCCCAGTTGTAACTATTTAGGGAGTGAACCGGCAGATGAAAGAGTCTTTCCTTCTCTCTGTAGCTCTGCCTTGCACATACATAATTAAACACTTTTTAAAAGACATGGACACTTTTGGAGCCTGCGTCAGAAGGTGCTGCAGAAGTCAGCAGACCTCAGGGACTCAGGCCACGGGCAGATTCCCTGCGCGCAGCCCACTGGTTTCTTGAACTTCCATTGGTCCATCACTGAGAAAGGACCCCCAAAAAGACAAGGCCCCTGATCCCAGGCAGTCTGCATTCCAGGAGGAGAGTGAGCCCATAAACTGTTTATTCAGTAAACAAGATAATGTCAGCTAACAGATGTCCTGAAGGCAGGAAGTCGAAGTAAAGCTATCACACACGGAGTGAGAGGTTCTGGACAGGATGGCCAGGGGAGTCCGTTAGAAGGAGGGAGGACATCTGAGCTGAGAGTTGAGGGGTGCAGAGGCACCTGCTGATGACATCAATGTGTGTAACAGGTGCAAGGGGCCTGGGGCAGGGACTCCTGTCCATGTGACCGGTGAGTGAGGGCTGGCATGGCAGGAACAAGGCACTGGAGCAGGAGCAGCCACAGAGGGTCTGGACCACATGTGAGGGACGCTGGGAGCCTGCAGAGAGCTGTCCCAGCACAGGCATTCAGTCTCACCGGGATTGCTGAAACTCCACTCCTGTAAGGAGAATGGATGCCAGAGGTGAGGGCTTGGGATCAGAGCAGCAACTGAAGGGGAGTTCAATGCATTCATACCTCAACTCTGCCCCTCAAACTCTAAGGGTAGAACTCTTCAGGCCGCCCAGGGGGGCAGCAGCAGAAACTGACAGGAGGAAGATGTGTGTGTAGTTTAACCCAACAACCGCCAACCGGAAATCATCAAACATCAGACAAGAGGGCAAGAAACAAGCCCTCCCAAAGAGGACATCAGCCTGTACCGCTCAACAAGCATCTACCTGCTCGGGGCCAGGGAAGGGCCACAGCCACCTCATGCTCTCAGGGAGTCAAGGACACGTCCAACAGCAGGACACAGTGGCCCTGCCAACATCAGGTGCAAATCCTAGGGATAAAACATCGCAGCTACCAACATCATGAAGAGCATCGTCTACCCCCAAGACCCAAACACAGGTAACACAAGAGACAATGGGACAACAGGACACCCAGCACAAAATCCTGGCTGCAAAGGGACACACTAGGACCTTTCTTGCCTTCAAGGCACAAACTGAAATACATTTCAGAATGAGGTGATTGAGAGTCTGGGCCTCGCAGCTTGGCACCACACGACAACACCTGAGTCATGTGTGACATGTCCTCAATGGCAGGTAGGACACAGCTCGGGCTGTCTCCCCATCCCACTCTGGAGTCCTGCTGTGACGCCAGTCCCAGCCTAGAGCACGCCCTGGGAGGCAGCAAGTGATGGCCCCAGGATTTGGGTCCCTGCTATCCCATGTGGGAGACCCAGAGTGAATCTTGGGGCTCCTGGCATCAGCCCGGCACAGATTCGACCATTGCAGGTATTTGAGGGGTGAACTAGCTGACAGGAGCTCTCGCTGTCTGTCCATTTGGTCTGTTTCTGGCTTCACATTTTTAGAAAAATAAAGACACTATCCACTAGTGACATCACAGGCATGGAACAAAAGAGTTCAGGCTCTCCTGTCCCCGCAAGGATGAAATCTCAACCCAGCACAGGTCCCAGAACACAACTGGACCAGAGACCACTCCAGCTGCCTGTCACGTGGGCCTCACGGTGTAGCCAATCAATGAGACAGGCTTGCCGGAGAGCTGACAGTGGGGCTGGCCCTAGGTATCAATGTGGCATACACAAATCCTCCCGGCTCTGTGCATAATGGGGGAACTGCACAATAGAATCTGTTCCCAGCAAGGGCTGGGCCTTCCCTCACTGCCACAGGTGTTGCCCGCCACCACTGCTGTCCGGAAGCTCACAGCTCTCCCTGCAAAGCCACAGCAAGCTCTGGCTCAGTGAGAGCCCCCTCCTCGCTCCCCATGTGCCCCATGTGAGAAATGTCCTAGACGGTGGCCTAAGGAGCTGCGTGTCTCTCTCCTCTACGCTATTCTCTCTCTCTCTCTCTCTCTCTCTCTCTCTCTCTCTCTCTCTCTGAAGAGTTATTTACTTATTTGCAAGGCAATGTAACACAGAGAGGTATCTTCCATCTGTTGGTTCAGTCCCCCAAATAGCTGCAACAGCCAGAGTCAAAGCCAGGAGTCAGGAATTTCTTCCAGGTGTCCTACGTGGTCACAGAGGCCCATGCACTTTGGCCATTTTCCATTGCTTTCCCAGGTGCATTAGAAGAGAGCTGGTTCGAACATGGGACTCAAACCTACACCAACATGGGAAGCCCATGTGACAGGTGGCAGGTTAACATGCTGCACCACCAGCCCCTCCACTATGTTAACTGGCCTGCATGTGGCTGAGGTCTGTGTCAAGGCCACAGTGACTTTGCCCACATCTTTCACGTGCACATATTCTGACTGCACCGTTTCTATCTCTGCCCTTCCAATCAAAGGCACCCATTTCCCCACCCTGGGGAGGGCTGAGCTTCCCACCCCCATTTCTGTCCTCCCCACCGGGGGGACGCTGATGCGACATGCTCCTCTGTTGCACATCTGAGAAGGCTGGCTCTGATCATCAGGGCACCGCCAAGGACATGGCCGCTGCCGTGGCCCCACACTGCTGTCTGTGACGAAGCCCCACGTCCTGAGAGGACGACTTCATGCAGACACCTCCTGGCAGCCGTGCTCCCCCCTCATACATGTCACCACTTGTGTAGGATCCTGTGTGACAGAAACTCGGGGAGATGGCCAGAAAGTGGGGCCCACACCTCCTGAAGACCCCGGTCACACCAAGGTTCAGTAATCCCACACCCATTTCTCCAAGAGGCAAACTGAGCCTAATGCCTTGGACATGATACTGGGGATCTAGATGGGAGGCTTCCGGGACACCTGTCTTGTTCCCATATTCCTGGCCACTCTCATCTGCCCCCTGAAACACACCGTTTCTAAGTAACCTGGAGATAGCAAGAAGGTGACAAGAGCCACCAGAACAGACATCTCTGCGAGCCACATGTGACCACCGGAGCCTTTGAGGCAAGACCCCAAGAGTGTTCTCTGCACGTGCCTGTCAATTAGAGATGCTGAAAGAGCGATGGACATATCAGGCCTTGTGGAAGGGAGAACAGGGGCCTGGGTAGGGGCCGCCCCTGCAACGCACAGAGGGAGGGAGGAAGAACTCAGCAAATCGAAGGCCCAGTGTGGCGTTGCAGAGCGCCAAGGGAAGGCTGGCAGCGGCAGCCTGCTCTGGTTCCCCATGACCAGCTGGTGCCTGCAGAGGAGGGTCAAGAGTGCACGGGGTGCATTTCTCCTGCCTGGAGACAAAGCCACTCCCGGCCACAGGAGGGAAACAGCGCCACCACAAAGATGCCAAGACCTCTCCTTCCTCAGGGAGGCGAAGTTCACGACCAAAGCCAGACGGCTGGCGCGAGGGGTGAACAGAATAACACTAGGGGTCAGGACAGCTGCCCACACCTCCCTGCACAGCACACAGCATCCACGGAGAAAGACAAGATGTCAGGGGAAAGGAGGTTGGAGTTCGGGGCATTTTGGCCAGGTCCCTGCTGTCTCCTGGCCAAGTCCTGCTCTGGACCTCAAAACAACATCAACACCAGACCCTGGTCGGGCCGCCTCCTCGGCAGGGGCAGGGCCAGCAATCCTGACCATGGTGAGAGATGTGGTCCCCACCTGTCACCTTGTTCACCAGCGGCCTGACCAAGTACCGGAACCCTCGGGCAGCACTGCACCCAGTGTCACCACCCAGCCTCTCTCTTGAACCTTACAACCCCTTTGCATGAAGGCAAATGTTAAGACTCAAGGAGGAAGGAAAAAAAAAGTCCAGGACACCATGCAGTGGCTGGCTGCCCGAAGTCAGGCAGGGGCCTCTGCACCCACCCTGTTATCAACAGCATTTTCCTTGTCATTCTTGGGTAGGCCCAGTTTGTGTCAGACCACCCACCCCATACAGACCTGTGACTCCGGGGAATCATGCAGAATGTAGTAGAGGACGGAAGGGGGCCAAGGGCAGAGACATGGGGGTCCAGGCCTGGAGCAAGGGCTCTGGAGTTCTTCTGCTGGACACACACGTCCCCCACAGCAGCCATCGCAGCCCCCTTTAGGACACGGTCAGCTCTATTCAATGTCGTTTGTACTACGGGATACCACTATTCAATAGACCCATTCTTGTGACTTCCCTCATTTCATTTAAAGTGACGCTTCATGTCACCACCACAAATGGAAAAATCAATACCACCAGCTGTAACCAAGAGGGAATCCTAAAAACACAAAGAAAACCAAAACAATGGGCCTTCCAAACGGGCCCTGTTCACCCACACACGTGCACACGGGGCTTGAGCCAGGGGGTCTGGTCCATCCTCAGACAACAGAGAGATGAGCAAGTATTTTTATAAGGTGTTAAAGCCCCATCCAAAACGTTCCCACTCAAGAAAGTGCAGGGACTATCAAGCCACTGAAAAGGGAAAAACTTTCTCACTGGGTGACTCAGTGCTGCTTCATGTGTAAGCACCTTAAGTCATTCCACGGAGAGCCACACCAAGCCGTGAGAAACACTTTATGAGGGCAGCATTATGAAGAGGGGACCAGGAGAGGAGACCCCATTGCGAGAACCCATCCACCTCCTCCAAGCCCTTCCTGCCCTGGGGGGCTTACCACCTGCCAGGGCACACCAGGCCCACTGGGCAAACCCAGGGGAGGCTGCGCTCTGCCAGGCGTCATATCTCAGACTGCACTGCCCTTGTGGTAGCCCTTCCCGTGGGCAATGCCAGGCACCTCTGGAAACTGGGGCAAGGCCAATGGACACTACCCCAGCCCCAGCAGCAACTGGGCCGACAGTGTGTGACTTGGACCTACCTAGCAGGAGAGAGAGGTGTGAGCCAACAGCCTCCGTCTGCAGGATTAGAACGCAGCAGGCTAACCCAGGACCACCTTACCTTCTCGCACTCTAATCACCCTTCCAACACACACACACACCCTTCTCCTCCCAGAAACGATTTTTCACATCCAGAAGCAAACCCGCGCAAGGTGAACAGGTAATGACCCGGGACCCCAAGACGGGTCAAGGCGGTGGGGCGGGAGAGGGGGCCGCCTTCCAGGCTCGCTCCGCGACTTGCAGAGCACGCGGGCCCAATCCCAAACCCAGAGCACGCGGACCTCGGGGCCAGGCAGGTTGCTAGCACCTCATTCAAGTTGCTGGAGAAAGCGAAGAGGCGACTCTGGCGCGCTGAGCCACGGCCACCCTGGTTGGGGCGCTGCGCCCCGCGCCGCAGGCTGCAGGGAGGTCGCCCCGCCAGCGGCCAGTCTGCGGGCGAAAGCCTGGAGTCCCTGGATCGGGGCTGAACCCCGACGCGTCCTCCCCACCGCCCTCCGACTCGGCCAACGTCCCGCCTGGGGCTTGAGAGCAGCGGCCAGGCGACGCTCTGGACTCGCTGCCAGTGAAGGCACCCGCAGAGAAGGGTTTTCCCCCCTGCGCCCCGACTCCACCCCCTAGCCAAGAACGCCCGCTCCGAAAGTCCGTCCCGGGGAGGCAGCCGGGGGAGTCGCGGGAAGGGGAGGTGGCGCTGCCGGCTTTACCTTTTCTCTTTATTCTGCTTTCGGGATTTGTGCAGGAGTCCGATGAGCACCACGGCGGCGCGGATCCCCGCCTTTCGGCAATGCATCCTCTCCGTCGGCTGGGACATGGCGAGGCCACCGGCCGAGTCCGGCCGCGCCCTCGCCCGCCAGTCCGTCCGCCGCGCGTCCTCGCCGCCCGCGCCGGTCCCTGCGCCCGCGCCCCGGCCGCCTGCCTGGCATGGGCCCCGCCCCGCCTAGGTGCGCCCCGGAGGGGTCAGGTGACCCGGCGCTCACTTCCTGACGACCTTCAGCGTCTGCTCCCTGCCCGCCGGGCGGCCGGAGAACGCTCCCCGGGCGCGAGCATGTCCGAGGCTCGCTCCGGGGCGCGGCCCGGCCCGCAGCTCCCGGGCTCTGGCTCTGATGCGCCGCCCGCGCCCGGACCCCGCCCCGGTCCCGCCTCCTGCACCTTGGCAGCGAACGTCCCCGGCCGGCCCCGACCGCGGCTGCCCGGCAGCTCGGTGCCCGGTGCCCGTGCGGCTCCTTCCTCCGCGCTCGCCCGCTAGGGCAGCGACTCCCTCCCGAGCAGAAGCGTCCGCCCGCCGGGATACTTCCCCGATGCGGTCACTGCCTTGAAAACAGAGGGCGCGAGGACCGGCCAGGAGCCGAGACGCGCGCCGGGCGTCCCTGCGCGCCACCACCGCCTCGAGCCTCCCTGCCCCGGACCGGGCCGAGATACGGGGGCGCCGGGGTGGGCAGGCGCTGCCTCCCACGTTCCCCCAGAGCCTGGCAGGGGTCGGCTCCTCGCTGGCATACGTTTCGCCGGCTCTCCCTGGGAGTTGGGCACAACCTAGGGTCGGTGACCAACTTCTCCGCGACCGCCCTGTTGCCAGGGAGACGCAAATCGGGCGCCCCCACCCGACTGCATCAGCTCGGGAGCCCCGCGCGGGCTGTGGCACACACGACGCCCCCGGCGCACCGCGTGCAAGCTCCGTCCTCGCCCGGGAAGGAAGGACACGGCTCCAAGACGGGGGACCGCAGCCCCATCAGTCCCTTTTTGCTCAGCCGCTTTTGGCGCTCCCCTCCCCAGAGGGGGGCTGTGCGAGGATTCGGGCAAGGGGCTGGAGGGAATTAAATCGAGCCAATTAGTCCGTCTTTGGAAACAGCCCTGTCGGGGCTGGAGAGGTCCCAGAAGCAATATGCCTTGTTGTTAATTCAGCCTGGTGCTCAGGCAAACAGACCATCCAGGCAGAGAAGGGGGCCGTGCTGGAGTGGGGGAGGAGCCCGGACCTCTGTCTCTCCAGTGGGCCAAGCTTCTTGCCGGCCCTGAAGCTGCAATGGACGCAAGGGAACACTGAGCGATTCCAAAATGCACCTGCTGTATTTATGAAACATCCATTAGCAATGGCCGTGGACTCCCCTGAGCAAGGGTGGTGGGGGAATCAGACACAGCCCTGGACATCTATTTATAGCAAGAGATGTGAATGCCCGGGCCTCACCCCTGGGAGGGGCAGTGGGCAGGCTGCAAGGATAACGGAGGAGGGGGACAGACAGAGCCTCAGCCACCGCCCAGGACTCCTGGAGGCATTCCGACTGACCCCTCCTGCCTCATGCCAGGGAGGGTACTGGGGACCACCCTCCATCCAGCCCAGAAGGGGCTGCAGCGCCCCTCACCCTCACCAGCAGCTGAGGGAGGGGCTCCCCACCCCACCCCGCTCAGCCCCCACTGCGGAGGAGGGGTTGAGTTCAAGTCCAGTGGACGCTCCACCCTGAAACGAAGGTACAGAATTTCCCCCATGTTCATTCTTGCTCTGAAGTCCCAGGCCCTCAATGAGTGTCTCACCAAGGCGCTAGGTGCTAGAAGATTCTGGAACCCTGCCTTCTGGTCCTGCACCCACCGTCAGAGTGCAGATGGGATCCCGCACTTACCTCCTGCCACAGCCCTTCTCACCCAGACCCAGCAGAGGAAGCCCCCCAGGGGCTTTACGAGATCTACCCACTCCACCAGCATTGATGAAACAGCTGCAGGGCTGCCAGGCCTGTGCCAGGGGCCAGGAGGCCACGGACCCGTACCCTTGTCCAGAACAGAGCTGCCCCACCCACAACCACCAGACACCTGCAGCTCCTGCTGGTGCGGCCCGACAGAGCCTGCCATCCGCATAGCACCTTCACCACGCTTTGTCTTCCAGCCCTGGTGCTCAGCCATTTACATATTATTTTGCCATAATCAAATCAACTCGCTTTTTTTTTTTACTTAATTTTAAAAGAACATTATCAGCACCCTAAATGAAAGTCCTTTATCACTTGCCATTTATACCATGAGAACAAATACACATTTATTAAATTCCAGCTCCGTGCTATTGTCACGAAAGCTGTGAACCCTTGGGCCAGGCAATCGGCATAGCAGTTAAGATCCCACTGGGGGCACCCACGTCCTACATCCCAGTGCCAGAGTTTGAATCCTGGCTCTGTTCCTGATCCCTGCTTCCTACTAAAGCCTGCCCTGGGAAGTGGCAGGTGATGGCCAAGGAGCCAGGTCCCTGCCACCCTTGGGAAACCTGGCTCCTGGCTTCCAGCAGGTCCACCTCTGGACGTGCTGGGTATCTGGAGAGTGAACCAGTGGATGGCAGGACTCTCTCTTCCCCTCTCACTCTGCCTATATGTTTTCTTTTTATAAAAGTGTCTGAACCTGAGATATCTTTGTGGGGAAAAAAAAAAGGTAAGTGTGAGGTGTTGTTAACACTAGCACTAACTCAGGCATTGTCCTTGGAGAACTCACAGTGTGAAAGAATGGGAGCCATCTTCCCACCCATCACTGGCCAGGACACGCGCTCAGGACACTGTGGGATGGATGGGTAAGGCCAGACAGGTCAGGACACAGGGAGGAAGTGCAGTGGCAGTATCCCCACCCACAGTAGCTCACAGGTTCATCCAGTCCCTGAGAAGCCAGCACCAGGAGAGATTCAAAGATGGGGTGGCCTGGATGGGAGCCCAGCAACAAAGTGGGCAAGGGAAGCTGAATGTGCACACGGGGCAAACAGCCTCACAGCCCCCGGGGACCAGCGGACTGAGACTTCCAGACACGCATGCCTGGTCCTGCAGGGGCCTCCTGGGGCCTGGGAAACAGAGGACACACCCCTGTGCTGCGGGGGGCTCAGCCCCATGCCGCTGCCTCCCGCCTGCACCCACCTCCCGCTCCCAGGGGCTCCGTGGCTGTGCAAAACCACCGCCACCGTGCTTGGGGACGGAAAGGCACAGGAGGCGTCGTGTATGAAAACTGGGTCAGGTGCACAGCCCTCCACCTGCCCTGGAAAGCACAACCCCCGCCCGCCCTCCCCAACACCTCAGCGTGGTCCTCCCCACCTGCCACGAGAATCAGCACCCCGCTCTGAGCCCCACAACCTCTACATCAACGCAAGAGCTACAAACGCAGAAGTATAGAGGGGACCCCGGGCTTTTGGGGGCGCACGCCCCGAGCTGCCTCTCCGACCTCAGCCCTGCACGGAGCTCGCACACCTGGACCTGACCCGGTGGATGCAGGTACACGGACGCCCCCTGCTGGGCCCCAGCAGAGCTGCGGCTCTGGGAACATCACCCTGTGAGGATGAGCAGGAGGGACAGGAGCTCACGGAGGTCACTGCAGGCAATTCCGAAGCGGGCATAGCAAGAATCTTTGCCAAACGCACAGCCTTTGTCCCCAGCGCCAAACACCTCCCAGGATCCAGGACAAGCCCCAAAGGAATCCACCCCACAGTGAGAGCAACAGGGCCAGCTCCAGGCAGGACTGGGGAGACACCAATAGACCTGCCCATTCCTTAAGCTGTGGACCTGACGCCTGGCTCAGATTTTGGAAACTAGGTCGGTGACTCTATGGCATTTCCGAGCAGTGGCATCCAGCCCCGGGCGGGTGTGTGTGTGTGTGTGTGTGTGTGTGTACATTCTGAGGTGCCCAAAGTTTCCCGGGGGGAAAGTCTGCTGATTTCCTGTTGGGACTACAAAAAGGCGGAGAAGTTCTTGGGTAACTGAAACCATTTAAAATATTTTTTTTGTTCAATTACAGTGGTTTTTAAAATTTTTGCTAAACTATAACTCTGTCTGTGTGTGTGTGTGTGTGTGTGTGTGTGTGTGTGTAACTTCCAATGAAAAGGAAGAGGTACCTCAGACATGGGGGGGCTGCCCAGCGTCGTCAATCTGGACAGTCAGGAGGCCAGGTGACCAGTGGCACGAGGCCCTCTCCCACCTGGGACCTCCCAGCTCCCTCTCTTCCCCCAAAGCTGCTTCCAATTCCAGGACTTCTGGGGCTGACTGGAAAAAAAAAAAAGCAAGAGGGAAGATGTCTTTCCATAATATTAGCAACACTGCTTAGCAACATCTTGCAAAGCAAGCACCAGCAGACTCCCCAAAAGCCTCTTGTTTAGTTGTGCACAAAGCCTGGGTATCTCATGCATGGGTTATTTACGCAGTCTGTGATGGCCCTGGCACCTGACTCCCGAGTGGGAAATGACGGATGACACCTAGGTGCGATTTCCCGACAGCCAGCGCGTTGGGTGGCACAACTTTTGGCTCACACGCTGCCTGGCTGAGACTGCTATGTCCTTGGCTAGAAATGCCTTGGACATAGCTTCTGGACTGCCGTCCTTGTCAAAGACAGCAATAACCCTCTCTGGGGACACAGAGCAGAGAGTACCCATGTCAACTGCTGGAACGGGCTAAACAGTTAGGAACTGTTGGACAAAGAGGCCCCATTTACCCCTATCCAGACAGCCAGGGGAGCAGACAGGGACCAGGGACTAGAAACCCAGACTCCACAGTCAGACAGACCCCATCTGCAATCTGAGCCTTAAGCCTGCGTGCCTTGATTCCCTCATCTGTCAACTGGGCAGAATTATGTGGACCCCAAGAGCCACTGCAAGAATTAAATGCACCCACATGGTCTCACACAAAGGCACATGAAGAAGGCACGTGGAAGTTTCATTCAAGATCTCAAGAATCTAGAAAAGTCCAGGTGTGCACCAGCCAACCAGGGGACACCCACACCGTGCAGTGTCCCAGAAGGCGATCATAGGAGCGAAAGCAGTGGAAAAGGATGGCCCAAATGCTTAGGCATCTGCATTCATGTGGGAGACCCCGAGGGAGCGCCTGGCTCCTGACTTTGTCCTGGTCCAGCCCTGACTGTCACAGCCATTTGGGCAGTCAATCAATGGATGAAATCTCTATCTCTCTCTCTCTCTCCCCCATCAACTAAACAAATGAAAAAAAAAAAAAGCAAAAAACTACCAAGGTCATTCAAAGCAAAGTCTGAGGAACTAGAGGGACCTGAAGAGGTCTAACAGTAAATGTGTGTGGGAACCCGGGATGGAAGCAGGTCATTAGGGAAAAGCTAAGAAAACCAGAGTGAACTGCAAGCCTCCTGATGACAGTCACCAAGCCTCCATTCATTAATCACAGCAGGTGCACCCAGCCAAGGGTGCTCCCAGGGGAGGTGGGGAGCCCTCCCTGCCATCTCTCACTTTCCCTGTCAATATAAAACCACCCCCAAATGCATGCTACTTGCATCCCAAGCTTCCAGCCCTCGCCAGCCCTCGCCAGCCCTCGCCAGCCCTGCCCAGGACTTGGGTCCCAGAGCCTGCCTCGCTGGGAGGGAACAAGAGCAGTCAAGCCCTGTGCTCTCCCGGGCACCACCTCCTTCCCTGGTTGGGCAGAGGGGCAGGGTCCACAGCCAGCCTGCACGCCAGGAGCTTGGATCCTTAGTGGGTGGGCAGAGGGGCAGGGTCCACAGCCAGCCTGCACAGGAGCTTGGATCCTTAGTGGGTGGGCAGAACTCCAGGTCAGTACTCCACCCCACTGCAAGACTGGACTTGGAAAGACCTGGCTGGAGAACTCATGCACTCCTTGGTGCAGGGACCAAGGATTGATCAGAAAAGGGGGAAGGGGGATTGTGGGAGGGAGGACAGAGGAGGGAGTATGTTGCAAGTGAGTAATGACTTCTGGGGGACTTCCACTGACAAGACCACTGTACTGGCAGGGAAGCGAGGAGGTTGAGACCAAGCAGTTTGCAGGAGGGAAGCTGGAGGACTTTTCTGCATCAGAACAAGGCACCTGCCCACATGGGAGACCTGAGCTGGGCTGGATAGCATTGGCCACCGCCAATCACCACCTACCGGTGTATACTAAAGCTACGGCTGGGGCCTACCTGGCAGGACTAGATCTCACAGTACCCGCCAGTGAGAGTTGGAACAGGGGTTGGGTAATGTTAGACTGGGCCATGACACTGAGAGAACCAGGTCACGGGGCAGGTTCTGTGGGGGATATCTGGGCTCACCCCTGGGAAACTGCACTGTCGGCTAGTTTGCTCAAGCACTGAGGATAGTGACAGGCCAAGCTAGGTATGACCATGGAACCCCAAGACACTCATGGGTACTGGGGTTGGGAACAGGCTGGGCTGGTCTAGACTACAACATCTGTAAGCACACCAAAAAACAGGGAGTGGGGCAGGCTAGGCAGCAACACCTACTAGCACACACAAAGGCCAAGGCAGAGGGGCAGACTATGCTGGGTAAAGGTTTAGCACGTGCTGCCACAGGTGAGATTTGGTCTGGGAGGGGGCTTGGGGGGGAAATATGGGAAATTCCCCTGAGGGGGCCATAGCTCCCACTGTTGAGCGTGTCATTCAGGACTGGGATGCTCCACTTGTCAGCAAGTGTATGGAATGGTTTGGGGGGACAAGAGATGGCAAACCAAGCCAAACCTTAGCACACTGGCATGTGCAGGATCCAGGATGGAGTACAGACCATGCTGGGCCTGGCTATCCCAGGAATAGAGGTAGACTGGTAGGACTAGGCTGTAGCACCTACTAGCAAGAGTTGAGACTGAGGCCAGGCCGGGACAGGCTAGGCTGCAGCACCCAAAGGCAAAGGTCAAGATGGAGACTGGTTCCAAGCTGAGTCAGAGCAAACACAGGCATGTGCAAGCTCTTTGGCTGGGAGCAGGGCTGGCCAGTGGGCTTGACTCTGGTTCCCACTGGCGAGTGCAAAGCTGGAACGGGGGCGGCAATCTGGACTGAACACGGCTGCAGTATCCCTTGGCATGGGTATGGATTGGATCTGGGATGTGCCAGACCAGGCTAGGCTCCGGCACTCTCTGGTGCTCGCGAGAGCCAGAGTGGGTATAGGATAGGCTGGTATAGGTCTCTGCACCTGCTGAACCACGCAAGAGCTGGGTCTGGAGGTAGACCAGGCATGGCTGAGCTGTAGTACCCAAAAGCAGGAGCTGGGATGTGTGTGGGCTCATCAGACAAGGCCACAACTTGCCAGGACAGGAGACGACCAAGTCAGGCTGGGCCAAAGACCCATTGGTGTGCGTAAGATCCGCCACGGGGAGGAGACCTGATAGAGGAGCTTGAGAAATTCCTCCATCAGGATGCAGTCCCTGCAGGTGAGCACAATAACTGAGGCAGGGAGCAGTCCAGACCATGCCAGGTTACAGTACCCACCAGGCATACATATGGGTCAGGTCCGAGGGCAGACCAGGCTGGGCCAGTTCATAGCACCTACTGACAGATGTGAGAACCAGGACAGGTTGCAGGGCAGGCCAGGTTGGGCCACAACACCAGCCAGTTCACATTAGGGCTGGGACTGGGGGCTGGCTGGGCTGGGCTACACCCACCAGCACGAGCTGGAACTAGGGGCAGACCAGGCTGGGTCCGGTTGTAGCACCTTCCAGTGAATGCCAAAGTGAGTCAGACCGTGACAGAATGGACACACCACACACCAGAAAATGTAAGACTAGGGCAGGGGGGTGAGCCTAGTAGGGGGACAGCAGGGACTCCCCTGCTGGGCCACTGCTCCAACTGGTGAGTATGAGAACTGTGACTACAGCAGATCAGGCTGGGCAGGCCTACAACGCACACTGGCCTGCGTGTGAGCTGGTTTGGGGAAGGGCCAGGCCAGGCTAAGCAAAAGCATTCACTGGTGCATGCATGAGCCGGAGTAAGATGCAGGCAGATCAGGCTTTGCTGCATCATCACCTGGTAAGTGCTGGGATGGAGCGGGGGTGCAAGTCTTGTCAAGTCAGACTGCAGAACCACCTGGGAAGTGCAAGATCTGGGGCCGGGAGTGGGCCTAGTAAGGAAATCGCGGCACCCCTCTGATAGGCTGCAGCTCCCAATGATGAGCATGAGAGCCAGGGCTGGGGATGGACCGGCTAGATGGGTGGTAGCGCCCACCAGGTTAAGTGTGGGCTGGAGAGTGGAGTTAGTAAGACTGAGCTAGGCTCTAAAGCACATTGATATGTACGAGAGTTAAATGAGATGTGGGACAAACTGGATCATTCTGCTGCACATACCATCATGTACAGGAACTAAGACTGGTGTGGACTTGGTGGGAATTATTAGGGTCGCTCCAACCACTCCAACTGCAGTTCCTGCTGGTGTATGTGAGGGATGAGTGGGCAGAGGTAGGCTGGGCCACAGCATCCATTCGTTTGTATATGAGATGGGACTGGAAACAGAATTGACCCAGCAATGGCAACCACCAGTGTGCGTGTGTGTGTGTGTGTGTGTAAGCTGGTGTGTATGACAGAGTGAGCCAACCCTGTACTGGCTAGCACACCCAAGAATCAGGTCAAGGTTTCTTTGGGGATTCCCCAACTGAACCACTGCATTCAGAACTCTAACCATGGGGAGAATCAGGATCTGTGGTCTGACCATGGAGTGCATGAGTCAGACCTGGGCCTCCTCAGTGGCTAAAGACCGTGCAATAGACGATATGCCCAGATGCACACAGGGGACATGACAGCTCATTGTGGCTTACAGAGGTTGTCTAGTACCGTGGTAGAGAATGGAGGGTAGAACAAATTGGACAGTTCTCCCAGCCAAGTGTTGACAGCATCTGGGCAAACAGACAACGTCAGCCATTGGACCTTAGAAGGATTTCCTCATCCTTGGAGCAACAAAATCAACAGCATTTCAGAACTGTTGAAATCACTTGAGCACAACCCTCAGATGATGGTCATCATCTGGGACCTGGGATGACATCAGGTGGCTGTCCCTCATCCCTGGGTACGGAGGCGGTTGGGATGTCGGGTGCAGCTTCTCCCCTTCCCTCTCCCCTCCCCCCAGGATATGGAAAGAAGAAAAAGAAAATTGGAAACTTTCCCCTAATCCTCGACCCTTCACACCCTAATCAGTGATTCACACGGGCATGCATCCTTCTCAACTACATAAGCATCATCAAAAATAAAATTTTAAAAAAAATTGTTAAGATGTCTCTCTGTAATAATTACTGTAAACTGAGCAAAAACAAATTTAAAAATAAGCAAAATACAAAAAAAATTTGAATGAACCTTAAAAAGAAAAAAGAGGAAGGAAGGAAAAGCAAGTCTGTCTCCTCCCCACGGGCCTGGGGCAGTCCCTGTGGTAAGATGCACAGGGCCTCAGACAGCAGGTGCACCTGCCGTGGCCGTGCCCGCACAGCAGGCAGAGCAGAGCCACAGAGTCTCCCACCATGCAGCCCCCTGGGTCAGGTGCCAGAGAAGCAGCCTACACACTCCCACCAGCGCTGGGCCTAGAAACGAGAAGGCCATGTGGCAGCATTGCTCAAATCAGAGTGGGCACTGGGCCTAGCAGTCGAGCCATGGGTTGGGAGGCTGGCATCCCATACCAGCAACAGGCGATGGCTCAAGAAGCTGGGTCTCTGGTACCCAGGTGGGAAACCTGGATTAAATTCTCAGCCTTGGCCCAGCCCAGCTCTTCCCAGCCACTGAGGGCACTACCCAATGAGCCAGCAAATGGGGCACTCTCACATACATGGGCTCTCTCCTTTTCTCTCAAAATTTTAAAATCTATTTAAAAGGAAATAATTTCCTATATTCCTTGCATACCACAAATTACTTAAAAGAATCATCAGTCCCTAAAAGTAAGCCACAACAGGGCTGTCATTGTGGCATTGCTGGTTAAGCAGCCTCCTGCAATTCTGGTTTTCCAAGTGAATACCACATCCAAGCTGCTCCACTTCCAGCTCCCTGCTGGTGCACCTAGGAAAGTGACAGAGAATGGCCCAGGTCCTTGGGCCCCTGCACCCAAAGGGGAGATCAGGATAGAATTCCAGGCTCCTGGCTTCAGCTTGGTTCAGTTCTGGCCATCATGGAACCAATGGGTGGAAGATTCTCACACCCTGTGTGATACTACACAATTGTTCTAAAATGAGGAGGGAAAGCAGAAGGAGAGATTTGCGAAGATCTGCAAGATACATGAGGGCACTTCAGAAAGTTCATGGACATGGAATGAAAATATATTTGTTTGGGTGCAACAAAAATCTAAATGCATGCCTACACTCTGTGCAATACGTACTCCCATGGACGCTCCAAGGACCCTCCAGTATGCATGAATTTCCACTTTGAGACAGCACCACGGAAATGTTCCCTAATAGTCATAAACACAGAATCCCCATGCTTTGGACCAGCTAGCCACCACTGGAGCAAACTCTAAGTAAGTAAAGGGGTGCAAGAAGGGATGTATACCAAGGTGCCTGTTGCCATGGACTTTCTGGGAGTGGAGACCCTGCCCTGCTATCCTTTGAGCTCCACCAGGAAGTCAGTCCTTGGAAACAGACACCACCCACCCCAGGGGGCAATGGGCGAGGGAAGCACTGAGACTGAGAGCAAGAAAGAAAAGCAGAGGAGAAAGGCAGGGCTGAGCAAAGAAGCTCCAGCAAATCCCAACGATGGCCGCTGATCAGGAAACTACCGTAGGCCTCTCTACCCCAGGCTGCCGAGAGCTGGAAGCGCCCACAGGCCCCAGCCAAGCCTGAGCTCAAGGCACCTGTTGTCCCATCGGCCGTCAAGAAGCCAGGTCCGAGCCGACGGCGCCACCTGCCGACACAGAGCAGCATTGACCGCGGTGGCACCCACTGCCCGCAGCCACGCCCCACCCCTCCTGTGCCCAGCAGGACTGGCCGCCCCTTACACCTATGTCCACCTACAGGCCACTGGAACTGCTCTTCCCACTGACTGGAGTGCTCTCCCCCCAGGAGACCTCTCTTCCTGCCAGACTCTTCTCAACTTTACTTCTGAGTAGGGATCATTGCCCACCGCCCACCTAAAGGCGCCCTGGCCCATTTCCTTCGCAGGACTGGCCACTACCCAGAGCCACGAGGCTCGACCAGGCCTCAGCCAGCCCTGGGGTCCAAGCGGTGCTCAGAACAGGCTCGGGAGTGAGTGTTACTGGGTGGGTGATTCCACAAACCCCTCAAGCTCACAAAGGCCAAAGCCACTGTGTGCCTCACAAGCCAGGTCTCCCTCCCATGCGACCCCGGTGACAGCTGGGCCACCCTCCAAGAAACTCCAGCTTCCAAAGGAACCTCCCCTCAACTTCCAGATCTGCCTGCACACACACAGCTGCCTCCCCGCCCCACCTGCAGGTTCAGGCTCCGGCCGGCGTGAACAACACAGCAACGGCTTCCTCGTTTCCCTGCTCCATCCCAAAGCCTGCCTGAGCTGCCTCCTCCAGCCCCACGCCGACCCTGCACCCCACCCTGTACCACTTCTGCCCCTTCTCAGTTCTGGAACTGATTTGCCTCTTCAACAGCTCCACACATGTCCTCATCCCGAGCCCCTGCTGGTCCCTCCACCTGCAGTGTCTCCACCTCCCCACCTCTACTAGGAGATTCCTGACCAATGTCCCAGTGCCACCGCCTTCCTTGCTTTCATCAAGAGCTCGCTGCTTCTCCCACATCCTCGCCGTCGTGTGATTGTTCAGGATTCATCTCTTCCGTGGGTTCCGAGTTTCCTGGATGAAGGGATCAGCTCTTCCCACACCTGCCCACTCCTGGTGTCTTCAGCATCAGCTGCCATTCCTGTGTTCACACTGTGCCCAGGGCTGGACTGAGCTGTACACCTGCCAGCTCATCCCATCCCTGCCCAGCCCTGGGGGGCACACGGATCGTCATCCAGCAGTTCAGGGACCTGCCTGGGGACCTTCCCTGCCAGGAGCCAGCAAAGGGATCCCCTAGAACAGCTGTAGCTTGAGGCTCCGGGTGCATGTGTTAAGGAAAGAGACAGCTTCATTTCTCCTGTTGTTGCTGCTTCTCAGTCAAGGCACGAACGCCTGTGTCCTTGCTTTCCCATGCCAGTTCTGACCCAACAAAGCTCTTCTCCTCCCGTCCCCCCATCTCCTCCTGTGCAAACTGCAAGCAAACACAGCCAGCTTGACAGATCAGAGACATGCTGCTGCCAGGCCTATCATGCAGAGAGTGGCAGGATATGCTGAGGGTGAGGGATATATATATATATATATATATTTTTTTTTTTTTTTGTAATTTGTAAAGAGAGAGAGAGAGAGAGATCTTCCATCTGCTTCGTCTCTACCCAAATGCCTACCACAGCCAGGCCAAAGCCAGGAGCCAAGAACACCATCCAAGTCTGCTACGCGGGTGGCAGTGGCCCCAGCACCCGGATCTTCCCGTGCTGCCCGCCAGGGTGTGAGCTCACGGGAAGCTAGAACCAGACGGGCGGGGAGACCGAAAATGTGATGTGAGCAATGCAAGCCTCTGACCCACGGACCAAGCCCCCATCCCTGGATGCTTCCCATTTAAAACAAGAAGATGGCAGGCGCTCCTGGGACTTGTCGCTCTCAGGACAGTGGAGGGGAGGTGGCACGGCTGTGACTGTGCCTTTTCAAGGAGACACTGTGACCCATGTCCCTACTGTGTGCACGTGTGCACATATGGAGAAATCAGTGCAAATGCAGAAGGAATAAAGGAGGGCCGCTACCTGGACGTCCACCAGGGCTGGGGACCTTTTGGGGAACAGTTCTGTGTGCTCCCCAAGAAAGCAGAAGCTGTGGGCACCAACATCCACCAGCCAGACCACCTTGTAGCTGTCTCCTCAGCGCCACCTGGTGGCCCTGTGTTTTGCTGCAACCAAGACCTCCCTCCCAGCTCTATCACTTCCACAAGGAGTCTGGGTGGGCCAGAGTGACCAGCTGACTCATCCGGGCCTCTTCCAGGGTGTATGGACACAAGACTCACCAAGGAAAAGCAACAGGGGCGGTCAACATTCGCTGCTGCCAGAGTGGTCAGAATCCCCCTCCACTGCCAGAGAGTGTTCTTTGGGGATGGTACGACCCAGGCCTGCAAGAGCTGGGGCCCAGAGGGAGCAAAGAGCCCCTGGGGACATCTGCACATATTCTTCTTGCAGTCTCAGCCCAGGTATAGGGTCTGACAAAGCTGCCGCAGGCATTAGCCAGGGGCCACAAGAGCCTCGGCCAGGTGCAATGCCAACTCTGTGAAGTAGGAACTGGGGCGGCAGACTCCTCAGAGGGGTGGGAGAGGACCCAGGTAGCACATCAGAAGGCACTCATTGATGCTGAGCGGTGCCAAGCAAGCACCTTGTGTTTGCCACAACCACCGTGTCTCTCATGGAGCTTTATGTCACACCACCATCAGGGCGTGTAACTGGCACTTACTGCTTGAGTTGTTCACCTCCCTTGGGGGCGCACCTGACCTCAAGGCCCAGTGCCTCCATGTCCAGCTTCCTGCTGGAGGCAGCAGGTGACACAGCAAGGACCTGGGCCCCTGGTCAGGGGGAGACCTGGCTTGAGGTGCAGGCTCCTGGCTTCAGCCTGGTGTGGCCTTGGCAGTTGTGGGTATTTCAGAAGTGAACCAACACATGGGAGCTCTCTCTCTCTGTCTCTGCTTTTCATAAACACAAAAACAGGAAGTTTTCAAAAGAAGTGAAAGCATCCAAGTGGTCGTGTTGAGGGTGGACAGGGTCCTGGCTGACGCTGAATTCTCAGCTCAGTGTTTGTGTGTGTTTTCTACTTCTTCCACAGTCAGCACTGCTATTTTTATAAGCACGAAAATGTGCTATTTTTAAAGCAAGAGAAAAGCAACCGTGCCAACATGAGCCGGTGAGCCACAGCAAGAGATGAGAGCAGACCAGCCCACACCCCCAGCCGGGGGTCAGGGACACCCAGGAGGCTCCGACGCCCAGCCGGGGGTCAGGGATGCCCAGTAGGCTCCAGTGCCCAGCCAGGGGACAGGGAATGCCCAGGAGGCTCGGGCCACTCAGCTGGGGGACAGGGACGCCCAGGAGACTCCAGTGTGGAGGTCCAAGGGTCAGGACATGGGTGTTTTCTATTGCTGATGTATTATTATAACAATGTTTGAATAATAAAGTATAAAATAAAACATGGTCTCTCTCTCCCTTTCAAACACATCAAAAATTTTAACTTAAATTAAAAATCTCTTAGGGCAGTGTTGTGGCATACTAAGTCAAGCCGTACTCCATGAGGGTGCCGGTTCATGTCTCAGCTGCTCCACTTCCCATCCAGCTCCCTGCTTGTGGCCTGGGAAAGCAATAAAGGATGACCCAAAGCCCTGGGACCCTGTACCTATGTGGGAGACCCAGAAGAAGCTGACACACACAGGGGACATGACAGCCAGCTCATCTAGGCCGGCAGAGGATGTCGAGTGCCTCGTCAGAGGATGGAAAGCAGAACGGGTTGGACAGTTCTCCTGGCCAAGCTTTGCAGCATGTTCCTGGGCCTGTGGATACGTAAGGTGGACTTGGTCAGCCAAATAACAGACCTCGGAAAAGTTCTCTCCAAACCTGAAGCAACGAAACTGACATAATCTCAGGGCTATGAAAACCACTCGAGTAACACCCTCAAGGACAGTCCCCCACAACTCAGTGTCTCTAAGGCGTCATCAAATAACCGCCCCCCACCCCCAGGTGCTGATGTAGTTTTGACAGCAAGAAGGAAACCCATCCCTTCCCCTACTGTGGATACGCAGGAAAAAAAGAACTGAAACATTTATCCCACACACCTTCCTCTATACCTCAACCCTCCCAAACCCAAATTTTTTTAAAAAGATTTATCTATTTCTATTGAAAAGTCAGATATACAAAGAGGAGGAGAGACAGAGAGGAAGATCTTCCATCTGATGATTCACTCCCCAAGTGACCACACAGCTGGTGCTGTGCCGATCCGAAGCCAGGAGCCAGGAACTTCCTCCAGGTTTCCCATGCAGGTGCAGGCTCCCAAGGCTTTGGGCCGTCCTCGACTGCTTTCCCAGGCCACAAGCAGGGAGCTGGATGGGAAGTGGAGCTGCCAGGGTTAGAACTGGCACCCATATGGGATCCTGACGCGTTCAAGGCAAGGACTTTAGCCATTAGGCCACTGCACTGAGCTCCCAAACCTAATTTTTTTTTTTAAATTGCTCAGGCTAGCACCTTGGTCTATTCTTGCACCCTGTTGTGTTGGCATACAATATGGGTGCTAGTTTGTGTCCCACTTCCCATCCAGCTCCTTGCTTATGGCCTAACAAAGCAGTAGAGGATGGCCCAAGAACTTGGGACCCTGCACCCATGTGGGAGACCTGGAAGAAGCTCCTAGCTTCGGATCAGCTCAGTTCCAGTCTTCACAGCCCTTTAGGGAGTAAACCAATGGGTAGAAGATCTTTCTCTCCTTTCAAAGTAAAAAATACCTTATTTAAAATACACTGACCTTTTAAAAAAAATGCTTTAAAAAATGTCCAAAGGGTAGACATTTGTTATAGTAGTGAAGACATCACTTGAGAGACCTGCATCCCATCAGAGTGCCTGGTTCAAGTCCAGGTTCTCGGCTTGTGATGCAGCCTGCTGCTAACATGCATTGGGGGGTAGCAGATAATGGCCTGTGTATGTGAGGACCCCTGCCACCGCACGACAGACCTGGGTGGAGTCCCTGGCTCCTGGCTTTGACCTAGCCCAATTCTGGTTTTTGCAGGCATTTGAGAAGTGAGCCAGTGGATGTTAAAAGTTCTTTCTCTCCCCATAAAATGAAAATAAATAACTTATTACAAATTCAGCAAGCTAAACACAGTGTTACTATATGACCCAAGCACTCCATTGCCTGTGCTCACAACAGCATAAGCCACAACAGCCGGAAGGTAGAAACCACCCACGTGCTTGTTGGTGGCCGAGTGGACGGATGACACATGGCACACACGTGCAGCCAGACACCGCCCCGCCTGAGAAAGGAAGCAGATTCTGACCCAGGTAACAAGGCCAATGACTCCAGCAGACACCGCTCCCAATAAAACAAGCAGGCTCAAAAGGGCAAATATTCTAGGATTCCACGCCTGTGAGGCTTACAGAGCAGTCAAAAGTGGAGTGGTGACGGCCAAGGGCTGGCAGGAAGGGGACTGGCCGCTAAGAAGCTTCTGGAGCTGGCCAGGAACGATGCTATGTATGGACGTACTGCCATGCAAAGCAGCCTGATGTACGGTCAAAAGGAAGCACTAGGAAAGATGTGGCAGGGATGCTCGGGTGAGGGGTTGACCCGCCGCCTGGGATGCCCACATCCCAGACCACAGAGCCTGGCTTCCAGTCTCCTCTCCACTGCCCCAGTTCCAGCTTCCTGCAGATGCTGACCCCGAGAAGCAGCGCAGCACGGCTCAAGGGCTCAAGTGTATGGGGCCCTGCCACCCATGTGGGAGACCCAGCTGGAGTTCTGGGCTCCTGAATTTGGCCTGGCCCAGCCCCAGCAGATACAGGAACTTGGGAAGTGAACCAGCTGACAGAAGATCTCTGCTTGTCAAATAAGTAACACATAAATAAATTCTTCAAAACGCTTCAAGGAGTCTTGATGAAAATAAAATACTGTGTGAACAGTGTGGGTCAGGAGTACTCAGTATAGCGTCTCGGCCTTTTGGCTAAGATCAAGTGTAAGAGCACCCGGTGTTTTGTCGTGTCAGGGTCCTCGGGAAAGAAAAAGAGACAAGAGCCTTGGCGTGAGTAATGGGCAGACGGCCCCTGGAAGCCGCTGGGCTCGGGCCTTTCCGGCTCTCCCCTCCTTTCTCGGTTCTTACTGCATCTGGTTGCTATGGAAACAAGGGGCCTCTTGGGCTCCTGGAGCTCAGCTCAGGTGCTGATAACTCTAGGGATAAAATCAAACCCGTTCATCTGGGTCCTGTGCACACATGCCCGCCCTGTCTGACCCGGGACCGTGTTACATGTGTGTCTAAGCACACACCAGGCTGGAGTCTGGACACCCACAGGGCTCCAGGGTGCCCAAGTGAGTCTGTGTAAATGGGATTTCCACACACAGATGGGTGCGTGTGCCACACAGTTCAGGACCACGAGTAACCACAGCAGAAATGTTAAGGCAGGAGGCAGGCACTGGGGAGCAGTCACACACTGCTGGTGACCCGGTGTCTGGGTTCACGGCCCGGCTCCACCTCTTACTATTCCAGCTTCCCATCAACGTGCATGCTGGGAAACAGCACTGATGGCTCACGTGCCTGGATCCCTGCCACCCATGTGGGAAACCTAGCTGGCGTTCCCGGCTCCCGTTTGGCGTCACCCGATCCTAGCTGGTGCGGGTATTCCTGGAGTGAACCATCCAATGGAAGGGTTGTGTGTGTGAGCACATGTGCCTTTCAAACAAACACATTTTCTAAAAGATTTATTTTTTATGTTCTTTGAAAGACACAGTTATAGAGAAAGGGAGAGACACAGAGAGATCTTCCATCTGCTCATTCATATCCCCCCATCCTTCCCCCAGCAGGCTTCATAGTGCCAGACCAGAAAATGACTGAAAACAAAAAAATAAAACCTATTCACTCAAGCCCCGTGGACCAGGCACAGTGCTCCACAGCCACACTTCACAGGTGATCTTGCTTTGTGGTCCCAACACCACAGCCGCCACCACCACCATGGGCGGCTACTATTATTAACCCCAAGTGAAGAAACTGGGCACGGGGAGGGTGTGGCTTGCCCAAGGTCACCGGAGCGCAGGCACCTAGCCACTGACTCGGCATCTTCAGGACTGCATCTTCAGCGGCTCAGTTCCCAAACAACTGCAACCGGAGCTGGTGCAAGCGCCCAGGGGCCCCACCCAGGCCTGAGGAAGCGGGGGCCCAGGTGGGGCCCCAGAAGCTGCACTTTCACATAGTCCCTGAGGTGGGTTGCACTGCAGCCAGGGTCCAGGGCAGCCAATCCTGAGTTCTCAGGGGCCTGACAGGATTGCATAGGGCATGGCAAGACAGGGACAAGGGGCTGTCCTTCCTGAATCCCGCTCCTGTGCCCAGAAACGAGGCTGGAGAAATCCGCAACCCAGAGATTCCAGATGGCATCTGTTGGCGGCAAAACACCAGCGCAAGAGGCAACAGGTGTCCCTGCCCCACACTCACACCCCAGGGCAGGGCTCCAAAAGTCAGTTATGTGGCTTTGTGGCCTGCCAGCCACGGATTTCCGCCCACTCCACCCTCTCAGAATGAGCTGGGCGGAAGCTGAGGTTCTCACTGCAGTAAGCCCCGCCCAACGCAGGGAAAGCACCTCCCTCCTCTCCCCCTCCCCACCCTGAGCTTAGACCTCTCTCCAGGGGCGCAGTACTGGACAGCAAACCACCCACCCCTAGCGGACAGGAAGAGCCACAAGTGACCCCTACCAACGCAGCCTCCCAGGGAGGGGCATGGGTTCACTTGAGCATCACGGGGACAGGCCAGGGTGTGGAGGAAACCTGGCTAGCCTGTTGGTCCTGGAAGCTGGGAAGCAGAGCCACACTGCCTGGCCCACGTGCCTGGGGAGGAGGGCACATGGGGTGTGGTGCAGGATTCTAAGGGGGCCGCCCAGCTCGCGAGCCCACACAGGACCCTCCAAGGTGAGCTGACTCGTATGAGAATCCTGTTAAAAGGAGCCTGGGAAGGCCAGAGCAGCGGTCACTAGGGTGGGAGGGGTCACACCTCAGAGCACAGTCCAGTGTGGAGACCAAGGACATCAAGGTAGCACCTGCTGTCACACCCTTCACAAGGACCTAGGACGGCCCTGGCTAGCAGGACAACTCAGACCAGAGCGTCCACAGGAACCCACCTGCTCAAAGCCCATCCGAAGCCCACCGAAACATCAGTGCCGCTGGTCCTGGCACCTGCGGTGCCCAGATGCCGCTGCACATGGCAGTGACCAGGCCGGAGGAAAGGGGCAGGTGACCATGGACAACCCTGGAGTTATTTACAACCTAGACATGGGCACTTTCAAAGCCCCCCATCTCATCTCACCCCCAACCCTGGTGATTCCAAAACACAAAAAGTATAGGAGCCACAGCCATGGGGGAGATGGGACAAAGCAAATTATCGTGGGTGCCCAAGCCACTTGCAGAAGTCCCTAAGGGGGTGGGAGAAGGAGCCACAACTAGTGGCTGCCCAGCCCCCTGCTCCCCCACCACCACTACCACCCCCAGCTGGGGTCCACAGGCTGGTGCAGAACCAGCACCAGTGAGGCCTGCGGGATCTGCAAGACCAGCTCTGAGGGAGTCCTCGAGGGCAGGGCCCGCAGGGATGCCCACAGCAGAGCCTGTGTCCTTGTCTGGAAAGGCAGGGATGATAGGGATGATGGGGCTGAACTGGGAGGCAGAAACTCCCCCTCCCACCCCCTTCTCATCCTGTGACTCAAACAACTGGATCTGCAGAGGGGAAGATTAATAATTGAGAGAGAATTCAGCCAGAAATGAGTAGTCTGTGGCCACGCTGGGGGCCTAGCCAGGGCTGGGAGGGGGAGAGAGAACGGGATGATCAGGACGGTCCCGGGATGTGAAGGGCTAGTACCTCAGGGTGAGGCAAGCGTGGCACACTGGTGACCCCAGAGACTCCACACAGCTGTTTCTGAAATTGAGTTCATTATCAAGGTTTCACCTGCAACTTCCAGCTGCTCTGTCACCTGGGCCATCTAGGGAGCTGGCTCAGCAGCCTTCCTGGCTAGCCCATGGGCTGGGCTGAAGAGGGGCCAGCAGACCCCTCTGCAGGCTCCCGTTCAGCCCTGTGTGGTCCCTGCAGACCAAGGGGTCTGTCTCCAGCAAGTACTGCTGAGGCCCTGGGTCAGGAAGTGCTAGAGGCACCAGGGGTCAGCCACTCGTGCCCCATCCAGCATCCTCTCGAACTGGGAGCCTTCCCAGTCAGGGGCTCAGCTTCTGGACTGGCACCCCAGCCTAGTGTCTGTGCGGTTTCAGCACGTTGCCTTTCACATACAGCCAGACACCAGGGGAACAGAATCCTCGGGGCTGAGGGCTCTCGGGACTTAGGGGGATTCACACAGTCTAGGGCTGGGAATTTGGGGTGGGGGAGGCACATGGCATGAGAATGGTAATCGTGAGGATCACAAGTAGAGCCACACTGCCATAGAACAGCTGCCTTCCATGGTCACGAGCTCCCCATCACTGGAGGTAACCAAGCCACAGCTGAGCACAGGAAACACACATAGGGGCTAATTACATTTTACTTTTTTATTTCAAGGATTTCAGAGACCTGGCCGTCTCTCTCCTGAAGGTCCCCTCTCTCGACATACTCCCAAGGGAAGCTGTCAAGATTCAGTCTCTGAACACCACATTCCAGAAAGGGAAGGCTAAGATGTTCCAAGCATGTCCACTTCCTTCTCCCTGTGACCTTCACCAAGACCCTTCAACAGGCCCAGCACCTCCTGCATGACCCCTCCCACCCCCAGGCTGGGCAAACAGCTGGCAGAAGGGGCTCCCAGCACCAGCCAGAGGCCATCCCCACCCTGCCCGACACCCCCACCGCCTGGACCCTGCCCCCACAGAAGCCTCTCCTACAGTGGTGGGGGACAGGATGTCCTGACACTCCTGGAGTCCACAGTGCAAAAGGGGGGTGACTCTTTCCAACTCCCCATGAGCCACGCTGAGCCTCCCACCTCTTCTGTGAGACCCCAAGTCTCCCACCCAGGACTGGGCAGGGCTCTGGGACTAGGGAGACCGGCAGGGAAGTCCAAGAGCGCGGTCATAAACCTCAATGTCCACAAGGATTCAGGGCGCTGCCTTTACGGCACCCCGTTCCCTGCACCCACACAGCCCTGTCCCCTGGGATCAACAAGGCCTCCAGGGCTCCACCCATGGAAAGCGCCTGCAGCGCGGGGGGGAGAGGGGGGCTTGCGCCTGCTTGCCCAGCTTGCCCAGCTTCCCACACCCACCGAGAAAGACTCCTAATTTCTAGGACCCCTCCGCCTGGCCACTGCCAGCACTACCAGCCACTCCATGCCTGCCCATCACAAACAGATGACCAGACCTGGTCAAGTTCCTCCAAGAAATTCAAGCTGGGACTCACCAGAGTTTCCTGGGCATCGTGGGGACTGGCCAGTGTGAGGGCCAGAAGCGCCCAGGTCCCCGAGATGCACAGACCTTGCTGCCTGGCAAACTGTACCTTCAAGTTCGTTCCCAGTGCCTGGGAAGGAAATCAGGCCACAGCCCAATTGCCAGCTAAGCGCCCGCCCGCCCGCCTAGCTTCTCCCTGCAGCCACGCACACCCTGAGACTCTAGATCCCAAAACAGACATGTTGGTGGTTACCATAGGAACCTGCGAAAGCCAGGCAAGGCAGCATGCAAGCACCCACATGGGCCCTCGAAGCTCATGTCCACCTGCACAGGCAAGCACACGCACACCCCTACACTCAGTGTGCTGTGAGGTCGAATGCTCACCCAGGAAAAACGAATGAGCCAGGATCTGCGGGGCTGGGGAGCAGTGGGACTCCCCAGCCTGGAGCTGGTTTGGAAGTGAAAGCTGAGGGCGATGGAGGGGTCAAGGTGAGCACTCAGTTTCCAGGTGAGCCCTGGGTGGACATTGGTCCCATTTTTGGAGATGGGAAAATAGGCAGAATTCCCTTGGCCACACTTGCAGCAGCACATCTAAAATAGAGTTCCCCACTGGGCAGGGCTGGGCCAAGCTGGGCCACGCCTGGGCTGAGCAGGGCTGGGCAGGACTGGGCTGGGCTGGGCAGGACTGGGCAGGACTGGGCTGGGCTGGGCAGGGCTGGACGAGCAGGGCAGGGCTGGGCAGGGCTGGGCAGGACTGGGCAGGGCTGGACTGGGCTGAACTGGGCTGAGCTGGGCAGGGCAGGGCAGGGCAGGGCTGGGCTGGGCTGGACAGGGCAGGGCAGGGCAGGGCAGGGCAGGGCTGGGCAGGACTGGGCTGGGCTGGGCTGGGCAGGGCAGGGCAGGGCTGGGCAGGGCAGGGCTGGACAGGGCTGGGCAGGGCAGGGCAGGGCTGGGCTGGGCAGGTCTGGGCTGGGCAGGACTGGGCTGGGCAGGTCTGGGCTGGGCTGGGCTGGGCTGAGCTGGGCAGGGCAGGGCAGGGCTGGGCTGGGCTAGACTGGGCTGGGCTGGGCTGGGCAGGGCAGGGCTGGGCAGGACTGGGCTGGGCAGGACTGGGCTGGTCTGGGCTGGGCTGGGCAGGGCTGGGCTGGGCTGGGCTGAGCTGGGCAGGGCAGGGCTGGGCTGGGCAGGGCTGGGCTGGGCAGGGCTGGGCTGGGCAGGGCTGGGCTGAGCAGGGCTGGGCTGGGCAGGGCTGGGCAGGGCAGGGCAGGGCTGGGCAGGACTGGGCTGGGCTGGGCTGGGCAGGGCTGGGCAGGACTGGGCAGGGCTGGACTGGGCTGAACTGGGCTGAGCTGGGCAGGGCAGGGCAGGGCTGGGCAGGACTGGGCTGGGCAGGACTGGGCTGGGCTGGGCTGGGCTGGGCAGGGCTGGGCTGGGCAGGATGGGGCTGGGCAGGACTGGGCTGGGCTGGGCTGGGCAGGGCAGGGCAGGGCTGGGCTGGGCAGGGCTGGGCTGGGCTGGGCCCATTTCAGGCTGCATCTGGAGTGCACCTGCTCACTGCCACTGCCTGAAACGGAGTGGCACCCTTGTCTCCTTTCACAGACTACTCTGTCTTCTCTGTCCCCACCCCTTCTCTGGCCCCACCAGCCTACCAGCCTCTAACCTGGCCCTGGGTTGGAGGGCAGGTGCTCGGTTGATGTGAAACTGGCTCAGGCTTCTCCTCACTCCCTCCTCAAAAACATCTAACTCCCCCTACCCTGGACAGCCCAACATGCCCCCAGCAAATGCCCCAGGTGGGTAGAAGAGGAGCTGACAAAGGAGAGTCAGTCCCAGAAGGTTCTAGATTATGGTAATTCACAGAAAGCAAAGCCAAGAGCCAGGAACTTTTTCCAGGTTTCCCATATGTGGGTTCAGGGTCCAAACATATGGTCCATCTTCTGCTGTTTTGTCAGGCTATTAGAGGAAGCTGGATCAGAAGCAGAGCAGCCAAGACTCGAACCGGTACCAATGTAAGATGCTGGGATCGCAGCTGGAAGCTTAACCCACTGTGCCACAATGCCAGGCTCCCAGAGATACTGCTTCTGGGCACCAAAGGCAGGGGTTGTCAGTTTAAAAAACTAGATTCTCAAGGCCAGCATGGGAAGCAGTGGGCTAAGTCATTGCTTGTGACAATGGTATCCCATAGCAAAATGCAGGTTGGAGCCCCGGCTGTTCCACTTCCGATCCAGCACCTTGCCAATGTGCCTGGGAAAGCAGCAGGAGGCCCTACACTCATGTGGAAGACCGGATGTGTGAAATGGAATCACAAAATGGAGTCACTTCGGTTCAGGCCTGCATAAGTTTGTTAACCGGTTCTTCATGCTTCTGTACAAAATTCTTTGCCAGTTTCCTGTTTGTTTGTTTTTTTGGGGGCTAACATGCCCTGCCAGTAACCCTTGGTTCCCGGAATGAATACTGTACGATTTATTTGCCCATTGTTTCTAAGACTGCCTCCTATGGCTGCTCGAGCCCACCTGTAGCCCCCATGGCCGCCTTCTGCAGCTGTGACAGCCCACCCATTGTCCACCCACAGTTCCCATGGCAGCCTCCTGTGGCTGCCCAACTCACCTGGTTCCCATGGGTGTATAACCCACTCTTTCTATAAAAACCCATCTAGCTCTCACCTCACGGTCACTCTCTGCAGGAAAGGAATGCTGACCCGACCTGTTGGTCTGTTTGCCCGCCTCCTCAAAAGACTTTGCTGCTTTGCCGAGTTGTCCAGGCTGCACTTCTTGGGGACAGATTCAGGCTGGAAGCAACAGCCTGGCTCCTGCCTTAGGCCTGGCTCACTTCTGGCCCAATCCTGCCCACTGTGGCCATTTGCGGAGTGAACCAGCAGATGTAAGACCTCTCTCTGTCTCACTCTGTCTTTCAAATACATGAAATAGATCCTAAGAGACACAGCCAGGAGCACAGGCTAGACTCGAGTTCCACAGACACAGAGATTACCAGCCTGACCCTTTGCCAGCCTGGGGCTTTCACTCAGGCCTGCCAATTCACACGCCCTGCATGATACTGACAGCACCACCATCTCCATTGCTCCTGCACAGAGGGCCACCTCCTGCAGCCCACGCAGCTGAGCAAGTCCATATCCCTGGGGTCCTCCTCTTTCCCAGCTCCACCGGAAGGCCTCCAGTCTGGGGTTTGCCCTGGAAGCCAATGTAGGAGGCTGGGATGCTCCAGTCCTCTCCATGGATCGCGTCCTTGAGCCCATCAGGAAGAGTGGGACAGCAGGTGCTGGGAACTACACAGCAGCATCCTAGGTACAGCACTAAGAACGGAACCACCTCCGAGTCCAAGCTCCGTAAGCCTCGAGCGAACGATCCTGAGTGGGCATGTGAGTGCTGCACCAGGTACCCAGCAGCACTCAGGCATGGAGGGGTGGGGGAGCCAAGCACACTTCCTCCTCTCCGAGCCTCATGTCTCAGAGGTGCCTCCAGAAGCGGCACGGCTCACCAACTTAGCATCAAGGACACCAGGTCCCTGGGGAGGGCCCATGTCAGTCAGGGAAGATGGGCCACAACCCGGCCCTGTGGCAGAGGAAGGAAAGCAGCCTTAATCTGCAGAGGCAAGGGTAGGAGGCATCTGGGAGTCCCAGGGAGCCAAGCCACACACACCTTACGGCCTCACTGACCTGCCAGGGAGCAGAACCACACCCTGTGCAATCACATAGGATGAGATCCTGGCTGGGTGCCGCCTCTTACAGTGTCTGCCTCCCTTACCACGCACCTCTCTTCTCCACAGCCCCATGGTTAAACCACTGGACTGGCCAGCACATGCCGGACCAGCCTCTCTCCCTTCATAACAGGCTTATTGAAATGCTGTTTATGCTCCATTTTCAAGCACGCAGCTTCTTGGGTTTTTTTTTTTTTCCTTTTTGCATTTTTGCAAGGTTGTATAAGCATCACTGCTATCATTGCCTCACCACCTAGTTCCAGGACATTCTCATGACCTCAAAAGAGAAGCCTGCATGCTTTGGAATTCACTAGCCTTCCTTCCCTCCCCCAACAAGCCCTCAGGCCCTATGCACCCATTCATCTACTTTATGTCTATGGATTTCCCATTCTATACATCTCATACACATGGGATCCAGCGGTTTTTCTCATGGCTGGCTCCCTTCACTTACAATGCTTTCAGGATCCATCTGTATTACAGTGTGTCTTGAGGACCTGAAGCCCTTTTGTGGTCAGTCACATACCATGGTGTGGTCAAATGACTTTCCATTTAGCCGCTCCTCTGCAAATGCACAGTTGGGCTGCTTGAACTCGGGGCTATTATTAATAACACTGCCATGAACATTCCTGTAAGTTTTTATGTGGGTGAAGCCTTCATTTTTTTTAGATGTCTACCTAAGACTGGAATTATTTTGGGGACACAGTGTAATGGCTCATCACAGTGTAATGACAGATCCTCCCTTTGCAAGCAGAGGAATCCCATGCGAGTGCCAGTTTGTGTCCCAGGTGCTCCACTTCCCGTCCAGCTCCCTGTTGGTTGCCTGGGAAAGCAGTGGAGGATGGTCCAAAGTCTTGGAACACTGTGGGAAACCCTGAGGGGGCCTCTGACTCCTGACTTCAGATTGGCTCAGCTCCAACCATGGCAGCCATTTGGGGAATGAACCAGCAGATGAAAGATTTTAATCTCTCCTTTTCTCTGTAAATCTGCCTTTACAATAAAATAAATAAATCTTTACAATATTTTTTTATTAATTTGAAAGGCATCTTCTATCCACTGGATGCTTCCTCCACATGCCTGCAACATCCTGGGCTGTACCTGGTCAAACATCCGAGGCTGGGCCAGGCCAGACCCCAACCCTGGTCTCCCTGCGGGCTAGCGGGATCCACATCATTGGGCTGCTACCTCCTAGGGTGCGTACTCTCAGGAGGCCGGCATTGGAAGCAACGCCACAACTCCCACATGGGACACAGCTGCCCACACAGAGTCTTAACTGCTCTGCCCATCACCCAAGGGTGGAATTGTAGTCCCATCACCACATGACCTATGTCCCAGCCTTTTGAGGAACGCCCAGACTGTTTTGTAAAGCAGCTGCGCCATTTCCCAATCCCTCCACCATCTCAACAAACCTGGGCATTGTCCGTCCTTTAGGAGAGCCAGCCTAGTGGCCACGGAGTGCCAGCTCATGGTGGTGCTGATGGATGCTACTGGCAATCCTTCTTGTGATGTCTGCCCATTGGTTCATCTTCTCTGAACAATATCCAGTAGCTCCTCCACCGTGTTTTAATTGTGTTCCATGTCTTTGCATTGCTGGGTTATAGGGTTCTTTGTAGGTTCAGATAGGAGTCCTTTATCAAGGGAATAATTTATTCTCTTCCATTTCCCCTGAGGGCTGTGCTTTGCCCACCCAAAGTTTTGATTTTGATGCAGTTGAGTTTATTTTTCTTGCTGTGGTTTGTGTTTTTCATATCATGTCTAAGAAAACAATTGCCTGATTCAAAATGAGAACGATTCATATCTGGCTTTTCTTCTAAGACTTTCACAGCTTCAGCTTTAGGTCATTGATCCGTCTTACAGGATTGTACAGGACGTGAAAGAGGGACCCAAAGTCACCCTTGGGTGCGTGGCTAGGCTGCTGCCCCTGCACCATTTGTTGGAAGACCACTCCTCACCAGTAGGTTATTTTGGGACCGCAGTTGAAAACCATTTGACCACGGACACGAGGGTTTATTTCTGAACGCAGGACTCTATGTCATGGATCTATGTATCTGCCTTCAGCTTTGTAGTAAATGTCCAAGTCCCTGCAAGTCCAAAGATCACCCTTGTATTTCAAAAGGACGTTCCACCTCCTTTTACTGAGTTCTGCCCGGACGCAGACTGAGTTAGGACAAGGCAGGGGTCTGCAGCTTCTGTACCAGACTCGACCTGAGCCCTAAGCCCCTATCTCGCACCATGGGTGCCCAAGGAACTCGGGGTCTTTCCCACAAAGTCCGCTTTCTCTTAAGCAAATTACACTGGGGTTTTTGTTGCTCACAATGCAGAGACAGGCAATACGGTTAGGAACAAGGCCTACATCTTGTCTGTGCCACCTCCCCAGGGCCTGACCACCCCAGGGGGCCCTCATCTTGACACTGGCCCATGCCTCCAGCCCTCCCTCTCTAACTATTTGCCTTCCAGATTACGCACAGTATACAGTCAACACATCAGCATCCCCCTCCCCCACCACATCCATGGTTTCTGCATTCACAGATCCAACCAACTACAAGCTGAAAATACTGGGGAAAAAAAGAACAAGGTCTTGTAAGGTAGTGGGTTAAACCTTCACTTGAGATGCCCCCATTCCTTATGGAAACACCAATTTGAATCCTGGCTACTTAGCTTCCAACCCAGCTCTACGATAACACATCTGGAAAGGCAGCAGCTGAGGGCTGAAGTGACTAAGTCTGTGCCTCTCACATGGGAGACCTGGCTAAAGTTCCTGACTCCTGGCTTCAGCCTGGCCTAGCCCCTTGGCTATTGTGGCCATTTGAACAGTAAACCAACAGAAGAGAGATTTCTTTCTCCCTCTCCACCGCCCCCCAATAAATAAAAACAGGCAAGCCTTATAAACAAAGAACTATGAGCCAGCCATGACGGCTCAACGGCTAAATCCTCACCTTGCAGGTGCTGGGATCCCATATGGGCGCAGTTCATGTTCCTGCTGCTCTACTTTCCACCCACCTTCCTGCTTATGGTCTGAGAAAGCAGTTGAGGATGGCACAAACCCTTGGGACCCTGCATCCACGTGGTAGACCCGGAGGAGGCTCCTGGTTCCTGACTTAAAAATCGGCTCAGCTCTGGCTATTGCGGTAATTTGGGGAGTGAACCAATGGATGAAAAATCTTTCTCTCTGCCTCTCCTTTTCTCTGTAAATCTGATCTGCTTTTCCAATAAAAACAAATACAAATCTTAAAAAAAAAGGACTGCATCGCTACAGAATACATACAGACACACCTTGCCATCATCACCTAACTAACATATTTTTTAACAGATTTTCACAACATTTTTATTGCCTCGGATAGGTTAAGTAACGTAGAATAAATGCAAAGTCTAGAGCAAGAAATGTGTGGGTCCCCTGCAAGCACTGCACCATTTTATAGAAGAGACTTGAGCATCTGTGGAGTTCAGTGACCACAGGGAGTCACAGAACCACATAAACACCAAGGGACCCCTAAGTTCCAGGATAAACTCCCACAAAATCAAAACTAGGGATTCCAGGACAGCCCCAGCAGACACACTGCCCCCCTAACCCTCAGCCCTGGGAACTCCGCCTCCTGCCAGCACCACAGGCAAGGTGCACACAGGTGTGAACTTGGGGGGCGGGGGGCCAGACTTCATGCCCACTGTGCTACCAACCTGGATGCAAAGTCCAGTGTGGGACCCAAGGAGACTTGTCCTGAATTCCAGGCCACACTCATGGCCACCCAGCACAGAGACCACTGTCCTGCCCCCGCTTAAAGAACTACCTGCTCCTCGGCCCTTCCGCTGTCAGCTCTGCAGAGGGATTGAAACTCTGAGAAGGGACGGTATGACCCTGTCGTAGCCCTGCCCACCCACTGCTCTGTGAGAACTACTCTTGTTTGGACCCCCAGCCTCTGCCCAGCGACCCATATCCCACAGAGTCCCGCTGGCAACTGAACGGCAGGACAGCAGCAGGAAAAACCAACCCAGAAGACCTGGAGAGGGTGATGCTGGGGAACCGTCCCTGCACACCTGTCTGTGCCCTGAAGACCCCTCCTTTTCATCAGAACAGGCGGTCTAGAACATCCCCCTTGTGAGGGGGCAAGGATGCAGGCGGAACCAGGCTGAGACTTAGGGAGGTCTCCAAAGACCTGTGAACAGCATGACGACAAAACAGTCCAACCAGTAACCCAGGAGGGAGCAGAATACAAGTAGTGATGGGGAGCTACAGAAAGGGGAGCGGGCCTACTGTGGGTTTCCCCAGGCACGCCCCAGGGCGCGCAAACAAACCAGGTCACACCAGGCCCAAGGTGCGAGACATCCCTCGTGGAAGGCTCATCCAAGAGGCCCAGGACAACATGAGTCTGACAGTGAGGATGCCACACCGGCACTCACAACCAGGAAGGGGCAACAAAGACACTGGGAAGGCAGCCCGAGGGGACCGGCCTCACCATAAAAAGGAAAGCGACAGAACACACAGACATCTCCGTCACCTTCCCAGGTCGCACCTGTAACATATACCCCCACCTCCCTCCCAACACCCGACACTCCAGCAATCACCCACGTGGTCAGTCCCCGCCCCTGGCCCACCCAAGGACCTTCACAGGACACACAGGGGCTACTTACTTGACCTTCAGGCCCGCCAGCATGGTCTTGTCAATCCTGCCAAGAGAAAAGCAAGTGCTGTCAGAGCGGGGGCTGAGGGCTCCCACGTGCCACCTGCCCCATCAGGAGGCAGGCACTGACAAGCCATCACCCGCCCGAGCACTTGGTAACGGGCTTCTCCCTGGATAACTCCTGCCCCAGCAGAGGTCTCTGCAGCCCAGCTTCAGTGACCCAGGACAGGCGGAAAGTCAGTCCAGCCAGCCTTTGGCCTCTGCTTTGAGAAAACACCAGCACCCAGCACCAGGGGCCCTCCTGCTCCGGAGCTGCCAGTCCACCCTGGGAAGCAGGTCCCACCCCGGGGCAGCTCTGACCGCAGACCCCGGTGGGGACGGGCAGGGGTCCTGTGCCGCCCGGACATCCGATGCGTTCATGCTTGCTCCAGACAGTCCTGGCAGTCCTATAGTTTACCTGTCCTCCCTACACACACGTGCAAGGAGGCAGTGCTGGCAGCCTGTAGCTCTAGTGCCTCGTGTGCCAGCCCTTAGGACTGTGAAGAGGCCCACCCTCCTTGACAGGCAGGTGGGCACGACTCCCACTGCCCGTGCTTCCTCTGTGCACCGGCCACAGCCACCAGGGTCACCGGTACTGTCAGTGTGACACTATCTGTGGCACCATCACTGTAGTGTCACCACCATTCTCAGGGTCACTAGAATCCAGCTCCCACCCTCTCACCTCCAGCTTGCCTGAGAGCCCAGAAAGTCCTTTGCAGAAACCCTGTTTATCTCAGCTCCAGCCCCAGCTTCACACACACACACATACATACATGCACTCAGACACGCGCGCGTGCACACACACACAGGGCTGATGGAGAGGACCTGGGCCTTCCCTTTGAAGAACCCTCAGACCTCAGCTGCCAACAGCAAATAGGCAGCACTGAGTCCTGGCCCAGTCCTCCCAGCATCTTCCCCACACCAGCCCTGTGCCTTCCTCAGGGCTACTCGTAGTCTCCAACAAGGGTAACCCCTGGGTCCCTCACCCTCTCCCACCCTAACATCAGACCAAGGGGCCAGCTAGGAATCAGGGACCCAATTCTGCAGGCGCATTGGCCACCAGAGTGACCCCCATTACAACCCCTGGTAACCAACCCACTCAGCTCACTTGTGCCCAAGGAGTCTGAACTCTCACCATGGGGCAAGAACCTTCCCCAAACCCCCCAACATCTAGGGAAACTAAAGCTCGGGAAAGATTTGCCCAGCCAAGCCTAGATCGGAGCCTTAGGGGAGCCCTTTTGATTGCTGGTCAGTCTCCCTCTGGGTCACAGGGGCCCTGCTCCCAAACCCACAACCACGCCTGCCCACAGGGTTCCCACGCCGAGGTGTGGCTCTGGGAGGGCGGGGCCTGTGGTTTTCGCAAGTGGCAAGACAGGCAGCGGCTATGGAGCCGGGTCTCTGCTTTCGCGGGTCCTTCCCTCCTATATTGTCCCCACCCTGGGAAATTCTGCAGCTACTCAAGCATAGCCCAGGCAGCCTCTTCCCTGCCTAGGGACTTATAGCCCCAGGACTGTCACCACCAACTCTCCCCTCACCAACTGTGATGGCCCCGCCCAGCTGGTAGGTACCACCAAGGGTGCCCACACTCAGTTACACCTCCCTTTCTTGCCACCCTACCTTCTAACGCCCTCAGACTTAATGGGCCACATCAAACACCTGCTGAGTGCAAAACCTCCCAACATCTGAGCTTGCCTAGAGCACCACAGTGATTAGAACAGTGCAAAGCTGCCCTCCTGGACCCCATGAACAAAACACTGGGGTCTCCCTCTGCTTCATCTTGGCAGCCCTGGGCAGCCCCACCCATCTCCTGCCTCTCACCTGGCCAGGTGCTCCCTGGGCTGGGGGATCTCAGGCACAGCCCAGCTCCCTGGGTGTCGTCACCTGGGCTGGCAGCAAACTGAGACCCAAACCTTACGTCCTGATGTGTTACCCCATCGGCGCCACGCCTCCCCGACTACCTGAGCCCTGCACCGGCCACACATGTCCATCCCTGAGACAGAATGATGTTTTGTGATTCAAACTCAGGCCCCCAGCCTCAGAAGAGCAGCCACGGGCCCAGGCATCCGGGGTACAGGTGGGCAGGGACAAAGCCTTGCAACGCCTCCCAGGCATCGTCCTACCTTCACTAACCCAGCTCCGGTGAGAGCTGTTCACCAGAGGAACCCAGCACGTTCCCTATCAATCCTTCCTGCTACTCCCACCAGCCCAGCACCTTCCCCGCCAGGAACCCTCAATGCCCCCTGTGTGTCAGGGCCCCAAAGCCCAGGAATTGAAAGGAAACTGATAGTGGAACCCACTACTTCTGCCCCAGCTGCAGGGCTGCAGCACCCGTCAGGAGCCAGAGGGGAGTCTTGGGCCTCAGCGGCCCCACCGCCTGGAACTGCCATCCTGGATGGAAGCTTAGAGGCCGGAGGAGGAGACCAGCAGGAGACTGGAGCTCAAAGCCAGCTGGGTCAGAGAGCCACCTATGGACAGTCCTTCCCCTCCTGCTGCTTCCCAACAGGAGGCGCCCAAGGGGGATCCTTGTACCTTCAGGTCACAGCACTGGCTCAGACAACAGCACCCAGGAGTGCACAGGTGGTCCCACGCAGGGGCACACCCCACACACATGGTCACCAGACCAGCAGCTGCAGTCCCATGCATGCACGCACACGCACACACATACACACAGGTTCAGGGGGGTATCACAGCCTTGCCACCATACAACACACAGGCTCACATGTTCACCCACAGTGACAAACAAGCACGCCCACACTGGTGGCCAGCTCTGGTCTCTCAGGTCCCGGGCAGCCACTCGCCACAGAGGTGCCACTCGCAGTCCCAACGCCCCCCATGCTCCCTGTCTATGGGCATTGGCATCTGAAAGTGTCCCTGTAGGCTAAGGCCACTGCCTGTGTCCCTTCCGTCCTCCATGGCAGCTGTGGAGCCCAGTAGGACTCTACCTCTAGGTCGGCTCCCACCCACGCACCCCTCTCCCATCTGTCACCCACCATCCAAAGCCTCCAAAGGAGACGCTGCGCCTTCTGCCAAACATGGTGTGGCCGTGGGGCCCTGGTCTCAGCAATGGCCCCGGCCGGCCGGCTGCAGTGCAGCCAGCAGGGTGTGTGGGCCAGGGCGCAGGGCGGGGCGCCCAGCGGCTCCTCCTCCGCGCCTGCCCCCAGTGTAGCTTCCTGTGGGTGAGGCTGCAGAGCCTGGGAGGTGCGCCCTGCTGGGGTATGGGGGAGCGGGGGAGGCAGCATGACGGACGCCACCATGGGCAAGCAAGGTCGCACAGCCAGCAGCTTCCCCACGCCCAGAGGAACCCGCAGCTCCGGAAGGGGTTCAGCATGTGAATTGCACCACAGCCTCCAGCAACAGCTGGGTCCACACAGCCCTGGCTTTCCCGGAACCCGCTGGAGGCCCACGGATTCTCCCATTTGCTGCCTAAGCTGGAAAGACAGAGCCTGCTGGAAATCTCAGGGAGCCCTGGGGATGGGGCCCTCACACCCACTTCCTGGGAAGGCCTGAGACAGGGACCCTTCGCTCCCCCCCTCTCAAGAGCCCAGCATACAACAAACACATGCAATCGCACCAGCATGGACACGGACATACGTGTGGGCACGGAGCACATAGGTATGCAAACCCCAATGTGTACACACAGGACGCACTGGCACACATGTGCTCACCTATCAGCAGACAGCAGCACACACAAGTTCATTATGCCAGGCACTAGCAGATCCTGCACACACCCCTGAAACACTCAGACACGCCCACACTGACCCATGGGTGCAGACACATGTGCACACATGCCTGCGAGGTGCTTTCACATGTACCTACTCACACAAGGACACAGATCTGCACTTCTCAGGAACCCTCAAGTATCCCGGAAAGGCAAGCCTTTGTACTGTCACATCCCTTTGCAGGCTGCACAAGATTATCCACTTAAAATCGGCCTCTCTACAGTGGTGGAATTTTGAGTCCCACCTGAGGTGGCCTCAGCAGAGCTAGGCCAGACAATCTCCTGGTCTGGACATTTCCCATCCCTGGCTCCGTGCCAGCAGCACGGGGAGCAGGGGAGACACCTGCAAACCCGCATGTTTAGGGCTCCAGCTAGAACCAGGCAGGGACACAGCAGGTGCACGTTATGGACAGTCCCAGCCCACACTGAGACAGACACAGAGGGGACACATGGCCCATACCTGGCAGCTGCTCAGCAGGGAGTGTGGACACCTTGGGTCCTGCCTACCTGCCCCGCTGCCACTTGGCCTCCCTTGGAGCAAAACTCAGCCGCACTCAACCCACCACAAGAGTCCGATGTGAACACCTGGCCAGGCCTGGACGCCTGGGACATCCATTTCCCTAGCCCCAGCAATGAGCTCATGAGACTTCATAGGACCCAAGGAGAATCAGCCCCAGGACACTGCTGCTCTCTTCCCCCAGGGTCATGGCCAGGTGGGAAAGTAAAGGCTAGCCACAGAAAGGGGAGAGTGGACAGACCCAGAGACACAGGAAAAAGACCTAGCTTTCAAAATATCCAGCAACACATCCTTCCATTTGCAAAGCCAATTGGAGTTAACTTCCTCTCCCTCCCCACTGAAAAGTAGCAACAAGGGGTCCAGCACTGGAACACAGCAGGCCAAGTCCCTGCAGCCCACAGCCGAGCGTGGCTCAAATCTGCGTGGGGTGCTCTGCTGCACCCCAGCTCCCTGCTAACATGCCTAGGAAGGCAGTCAAGTATGGAGCACGTGTTTGAACCCCCACCACCCACATGGGAGGCCCAGATGGCGTTCCAGGCTCCTGGCTTCACCCAGGCCTAGCCCCGACTGTGGCCACTGAGAGAAGTGAGCCAGAAGCTGGCAGATCTTTGTCTGTCTGCTGCTCTGCCTTACAAATAAATAAGTCAGTTCAAAAATAAAAAGTCCTGAGTAGTAAGAACTTGAATAGGAGCACACAGCCCACCCAGCCGCTCCCTGCCTGTCACCTCACCACCACCTCCACCAACATCACCCCCTCCTCCAGGCCAGGCACAGGACAGAGTGCAAAAGACACAGCTCACAGCATCAGCTGGGTGCGGGTGGGGGTGGGCAGAGTCAGGATGAACACCCCAAGGAACACCTCCTCTTCATCATTTGGAGGGCAGTGGGCATCCCTTAGGCACGTGGGAAAGCAGCAGGTCGCTCCCCACTCCCATACTGACCAGCATGAGATCTGGGTTCTGAGGGAGGCACATCGGATTCCCACGGCCCTCACAGGCTCTGGGGACATTCAGGTTGACTCCGAGGCAGGAGACCACCCGGGCCTGGAAGGACCCAGGCTGAAGGCCACACGTCCAAGGCCAGCACCTCAAGGCCTCAGCCATGCCACCCTGAGGCTGGCTTCTCCCACCCAGGTGGGAAAGATGGTCCCAGAGGATGCTCCTGGGAGTCACTGGAGTAGGATCCACAGCATCGGGGGGTCACCTCAGTGTCACCCAGGACAGGACTCCTGGACGCCCAGGGCGAGAGATTTCCCGTGGGCCTGCATTCTACCCCATGAACTCTGGAGGGCGCCAGAGTATCCACAGTCCTCCCCTGGCTCCCCTTCCCCCAGCTCAGCTCCGAGCTGTGTGGCCTGGGGCCAGTTGGGTAACCTCTCTGGATCTCAGCTTTCGCCTCCCTGCCCTGGCCTGGCAGTTTAACAAGCCGTGATTATCACCTGCCCAGTCTCTCTCAGCTTCCTGGGGCCTCCCCTTAGTCCCCCCCACAAGCCCTGGCGGTAACCTCAGTTCCTCTTCTGAGCAAGAGGCCCCAGGCTCTCTGGGAAGCAGGGTGAACCCAGAGAAAGGGGAAGCACTGTGAGGACCCAGCACAGCCCTCCTGCATGCCTTCCACCACAAAGCACAGCCCGCCCCCCACCCCCCAACCCCACCCCCCACCCCCGACGGCTTCAGGCCCCAGGGCCTCCTCTTTGACTCAGCAGGCAGTCAGTCGGTCAGCATGGAGGTGAGGACAAACCCTGGGAAGAAGGGGGCAGGGCAGCCCCTGTGTCAACCAGTGTGGACCTGACCCGTGGCTCCTCTCCGACATTGCCGTGGGTGACTTGGGAGGTGCAGGCAGCCGGCCCGCACTACACAAGACAACACGGAGACCCAGAAAGGTGCCCTGACAGCTTCCCAGCCCGGGAGAGGCAGTGCTGATAGGGTGGGGGACAGTGGAGTGGGCCCTGACTGGCTCTCACGTCCTCCAGGGCCCAGGCAGGCTGCAGGACTGTGTTCCCATTTTAAAAGCGGGGAGAAGGACACGGAGGTGCCTGGCTGGGTAGCGGTAACGCAGGGTCCGACTGCAGACCCAGCTCCCAGGCACTGCCCTGCTGCACCATTCATGGGGAGGCAGCAAGCACCAGCAGCAGAAGTGCCACCCCCAGGACCCCCTGCATGGATGGGAAGACTGAGGCTCTGCCTGTGACGCAAACTCAAGTGCAGAGAGAGAACTGTGAGAACTTCCTCCAACCTCCTGCCCCCAGGAGCTTTCTTTGAATGAGGGCAGGCAGGGTCCCCTCCAGCCACAGCCCGGTCTCAGAGACTTCAGAAACAGGCAGAACTGAGAAAGTTGGCTGGGCCCAGCTCCTGCCAGCAGCAGCCTCAGCTCCTAGGTGACCCCTGGCCCGCAGGGCAGGGGGAAAGGCTGGGACAGCGCAGTTTCCTCTGCTCGGGTAACTCAGACCTCACAGCCCCCAGTGGAGGTGAAGATGAGACAAGCTGACCGGCCAGCCACAGGAAGCCGAGGAAACAGATGCCTGAGAAGGGCAAGGGCCCTGGATGGCACAGAGTCGCTGAGCCCAGCTCCTCCCTCCCCCAAGCTCCTGCCCCCAACCCATCACCCTCATCAGACAAGAGACTACAATGGGCCTCTGCTCTTCCTGAGCCAGCAGAGAGAGAGAGAGAGAGAGAGACATGCCAGGGAGCTGGGGGCAGTTTGGTGGGTGCTGGGCACAACCATGAATCCATACCTCAGGGTCACAAATAGCTCCTGGCATCTGCATGACGAGGGGTAGTCTGTGGAGCCCCCTGCTCTCCCAGGAGCCCAGCTGGATCCCCATTGCACGAGGTCTGAAAAGCAAGACGGTGGCAAGAAAAGCAATGCAGGAAGATGGCTTGTGAAAACAGGTTTGGAGGTATGCCCTGGCCACACAATTGATACTGACTTGTTCATGAAGGCCAGGCTACCCAGAGCCTCTAGCAATGCATGGCCATGGGCCACACAAGCCACAAAGATTACCCCTGAAGAAGGCAATAATAGGAGGCTGGCCTTGTGGCAGAGCAGGTAAAGCTGCCGCTTGGGATACCAGCATCCCACATGGGTACCGGTTCAAGTCCTGACTGCTCCATTTCCAGCGCAGCTGCCTGCTCACGGCCTGGCAAAAGCAGCAGAGGATGTCTCAAGGACACCTGCACCAACACGGGAGACATGTTACAGGCTCCAAGCTCCTGGCATCAGGCCGACCCCTCCCTTGCCTCTGCAGCCATCTTGGAAGTGAACCAGTGGATGGAAGAGCTCCCTCTCTGTAACTCTGCCTTTCGAATGAACAGAAAATAAATAATCAAGATAAATAAAATAGATCAGGAATGTACCAGGCATGAGACCTAGTTGGGGTATATGATGAAAGCCCACTCTGCTGGGGTGACCTTGGGAGACCGGGCCTCAGGCTCTACATCTGTAACATGGGAATAACAGTGGCACCTCCTCTGTGCGCCGTGGGAGAAGTGAAGGGGTTAACCACGTGTGGGGCCAGGCCCAGACCTTCAGGTGGCTAGCGAGTATGACCGCTAAAGTCCTCATCGCACCTTTCCAGGTGGGGCCAGGTCACCTGCAGCTCTAACATGTTCCCCAGAGAGTCTGGCTGGGTAAGGAACTCGAGAAGGAAGATACGGCAGTTTCCCCTCATCAACGACAGCCCTGGAGCTGCCTGTACGAAGGCTTGGGCACTCGGGGCTGTCTGAGGGGCTTCTCACTAGAGGGGCTCACATAGCTCACACCTCCCTCCAGCAGCCCACCCACCCCGCACCCTGCATGAGCCTCGGGGTGGGCACTGGCACCCTCTACAGGCAAGCTTGGATAGTGCAGGGAGGAAACTTGGCAGCCTGGCTGTCCTCTGGCAGAAGGATTGAGGGATGGGGTAAGTTCTCTGTGGGGCAAAGGACAAACAATGTCCTCCTGACCACAGACCACACGGACTCCAGCCCTGGTTCTGACTTGAAGTGCAACTGTGGCAAACCATTTAAACTCCCTCCACTGGGGATTTCTGATTTGCCTGTATTTAGGCATGTAAACATATATGTATTTACTCATACATTCATTTGCCCAGGGCCAAGACCTTTTGGATCACTTGTCAAATTCCCACAACAGCTAGGGCTGGGCCTGGCTGAAGCCAGGAGGCAGCAATTCCCTAGGGGGAACCCCATCTGGGCAGCAGGGACCCAAGAACTTGAGCTATCATTGCCTCCTGCCTCCCAGGGCACACATGAACAGGAAGCTGGAAACAGAAAAGGCAAAGTTGGACTTGAACCCAGGCATTCCTGGTGGCCCCCCTTGGCAGCCTGCTAAGCACTCTGCCACACAGCTATGCCCACTCAGGAATTCCATCTGTGTGGAAACCAGATTGGCCATACTCTGCACTGCACTCCCTCTTCACCACAACAGGACTCTTTCCTGGCACAAACTCGGGGTGCACAGCATGAAGACGGAGGTCAAAGACTTGGCCTGGTGGGGGGTTGGGGGGATCGCTTCTACTAGGCTGAAGTTCCCGCAGATGTGTGTGAGAGCTGAGTGTGTGGTGGGCAGGGACGGGTTGGGCCATAAGCATCCATTGGTTTGCAATAGGAGATGGAGCTGGAGACAGAACTAACCAGGCAACTGCAGCCACCAGTCTGCGTGCAGGCTGAAATGCGTGAGGGATGGAGCCAGACCCTGCACTAGCTGAACACACAAGTGTCAGGTCTGGAGTCACTTCTAGCAAGGTTTCTTTGGGGAAATTCCTCCCTCCAAAATGGACTGATGGTCTCCAAACTCCACCACAGGATCTGCGGTCTGACCATGGAGTGCATGTGTCAGAGCTGGGCCTCCTCAGTGGCTAAAGTCTGTGCAGTGGACAGCATGACCAGAGGCACACAGGGGACATGACAGATCACTGAGGCCTGCAGAGAACATCTGGTACCATGGATGACAGAACAAATGGGACAGCTCCCCCAACCAAGTGCTGAAAGCAACTGGGCAGGTGAAGACTCCAAAGTGGACCATGTCAGTCAATGCAAGGACTTCCTCAACCTTGGAGCAAAATGAAATACACAACACCTCAGAACTGCTGAAACCACTTGGGCAGTACCCTCAGAACACGCTCCACACTGGGGACCCTCGGGTGACATTGAGTGGCCATCCCACATCCCCGGGTACCGATCAGGTTAGGCTGCTGGGAGCAGCCCTCTCCCATTCTCTCCACCCTTCCTCCAGATACAGGAAAAAAATTTTTTTTTGGAAATATTTTTCTCATCCGCTTTCCCCATTCTTCAACCCGTCCCTGATTAGACCTGTGTCTGCCAGGCCACGGACACTCATTAAGTGCCACTGACACCGCTCCAAGGGAAGGCGGGGTCTGTGTCCCCAGCCCGTGGGTGGGTGCAGGTCTGGGGCCTGGCCCCATTTCATCATTTCCAAGGCTGGGCTAGAAGGCATGAAGTGGCTTCTGCCAGGCCTAGCTCAAGGACTTTCACCTTTTAAAGAAATTATTAATTATTATTTATTTATTTATATTACAAAGGCAAATTTACCAAAAGAAGGAGAGACAAAAAGAAAGATCTCCTGTCCACTGGTTTACTCCCCAAGTGGCCACAATGGCTGGAACTGAGCTGACCCAAAGTCAGGAGCCAGGAGCTTCTTCCAAGTCTCCCATGAGAGTGCAGGGTCCCAAGGCTTTGGGCCATTCTCGACTACTTTCCCAGGCCACAACCAGGGAGCTGGATGGGAAGTGTAGCAGCTGGGACATGAAACAGCAGCCATATGGGATCCCAGTGCTTTCAAGGTCAGGATTTAGCCACTGAGCCATTGTGCCAGGTCAAAAGCCTTTCAGCTTAGCACAGCCACCTGCTGTGACAAAGTCCACGCAGCACAAGCAGAGAGCACATAGAGAGGTTCCTAGGGAAGCAGCTGAACCCCACACCTACAGTCATCAGCCAGTGCCAGACTAGGGCAATCAGGCCTCTGGGCCATTGCAGCACTGAGGCCATGGTCTGCCCCCAGATGATGCCCCGTGGGAAGGACAGGAGTTGGCCCTGCTGGGCCCTGTCAAGACCACAGGTCCATTGACAAAACACACTTTGCACACCATAAGCTTTGGGTGGTTTAGTACACAGCATTAGATCAGCCCAACAACGGCAGGACTTATATTGCTGGCCGCTCCACCATGGTCCCTGCTGTATGACAGACTGCATAGGGATGAGGCATCTAGTGGGGTCCCCGGAGCCCCAGAGACTAATAAGAAACAGAGTCAGCAAAAGGGAAGGGCATATAAACAGAGAGGCATCAGGAAGCCTTCTCACAGCTACCCTGGAGCCCAGGCCACTGGGATTGGGAGGTGGGGCACATCCTCCCCAGAGCTGACTGGCACACAAGTTGCCTCCACCCCTGACTCAGCTCTTCAACTCAGGGTACACGCGCATCACCCACGAACAGCTCAGCAAGGGTCCTGAACCCCCAGCAGCCAGAGATTAGAACACTTTCCTCAAAGAAGAGGGCAAGCCAGGGGCAGAGAGCCTGGAGGGAGAAGTGGGCAGAGTGGAAGATTCATGGGGCCTGGGGAAGCCAGAAACTCTACAGAGAGCAACTGAGCAGCACCCGCTCACCGGACAGACTCCCACTCTGGCACCAGGAGAGCAGCCAGTAGGTGGCCCATGCCCTGCTCAGAGCGACTCTGGACTCCCAGGCAGAGCTATGCAGCACCGCAGACAGCAACAAACCACGCACAGACCAAGCATGGGTGCCCACAGAGGCATACCTCTGTCTGCTTGCCTACCTGTCACTCGTTCCTGCTCTTGCTCAATGCCAGTCATTGAACCCTATCTGCTGCCATCTGCTGCCCAGGTTGAGCAGGGCCCAGTCAGCACAGGCCCAACCTGGTGCAGGAAGGAGACTGGTATGCTAAACTAAGAAAGAAGGTAGATACCAGCTGGCCCTGAGAACAAGATGCAGGCCCAGAACCAGACCCTGGCAGGGACCAGGGGCTCAACACAACCTCCAGTTCAGGCCTTAAGCCTGGTCTCGACATCCTTCGACGTCCCTGCAGCTGTTTTGTGTTGTGAGCAGGTGGACAGCAGTGCCCATCTGGAAAGCCTGAAAGATAACAGCAAACAGAAAAACAAAGACACAGAATGCTAGGTGCAGCACAGCTGGTGGAGATCAAACACTGCTGGGGTCCGTGTGATGGGTGTGGAAGACAGGAAGGTGTGAAGAGTATCGTTCCATTGCAGGTAGGGTCGCAAGGAACTTTCCGCTGTGTGGCAAGGCCTGGTCTCTACAACACCTGAATGCAGCTCTGCCTCCCTTTGCATGGACACCGGACAACCCCGCTGAGTATTCTGTAATCTATGTAGGCATTGCCTGCCTCTGCGGAGTTATTGTTAAATATCAATAGGAACTTAGAAGCTAATGTTGCTGGTTTTTAGCCAAAGAGCTATTATCTCTGTTAGGGCTGCATCCTGTGGCAATATGCTAATCAAGGGTGCTAACTCCCCTTTTGATCCTATGCTAATCAAAGGTGTTCTGTCTTCAGGTGTAGTGGGAATCTATTCTTTCCCTCTTTCTTTGATCTTTTAGGTCCCTTCCTTCCTTGACTATCTCAAGACCAAGCTGTAAAGTAATTGTGGTAGGAATGTGTTAGTGATTGATATGCACCATCTATTGAGAACCTTTTCCTAGCCAGGCGCCAGGTGCCAGGCACCAGGTGGTTAACATTCTAGCCTTAGGTGAAACAAATGGCAGAGTTATCTTTGGAAACACCCACTTGACCATGACGTAAAAAGTCTGAGCCAGAGTTTGATTTTGTATAAATAAAGCGGACAGCTTTTGTGCGTGGTCCATTATGATGATGAAGAGTTACTAGTGGTCCGTCTCTTTCTCTTTCTTTCTTTGGGCCTCATCCACGCACCCTTCACGAGTTCCGAACTCAGCTGGAGCTGGACTCCGGCAAAACACAACATAGGACTGCCCACCAGACAGGCATCAAAGCCCTGACACAAGGTGTGGGCCGGAGATCAAGACAGACCCTTTCGCAAAGGTGAGCACGGGGGCCAGTAAAGCTGCTGCCTGCGGCGCTGACCTTCTATATGTATGCCAGTTGCTCCACTTCAGACCCAGCTCCCTGCCAAGGCACCTGGGAAAACAGCGAAGCATGATCCAAGCGGTTTAGCCCCCCTGTACCCACGTGGGAGCCCTGGAAGAAGTTCCTGGCTCCTGGCTTTGGCTCAGCCCAGTTCTGGCTATTGCAACCATCTGAGGAGTGAACCAGCAGATGAAAGATTCTCTCTGTAGCTCCGTCTTTCAAATAAATAAATATTTCTTTGTTAAGTGAGCTGATGAAGAGAATGACACTACAGTTTAACTGATGGATTGAATTTAAAGACAGAGAGAGACAAATAGAGACCTCCCATCCATGGCTCACTCCCTAAATGCTGGAGCTCAGCTGGGTCCAAATCAGGAACTAAAGTAGGTCTGTCTCGTGGGTAGCACACTCCAGTGTGCCGTGTGCTGCAGCCATCATCACTGCCTCCCAGGGGGTGCATGAGTGGGGAGCTGGAATGGAAAGCAATGCCAGGACCGGAAGCTGGCACCCTGACATGGATCCTAACCACTGCATGAAATGCCTCCATGCCTGTCTGCTTTTATGTTTTACTAAACTAATTAAGAACCACGCACACACAGTCGCAGAGGTCTTCAAATGACTGAAGGGGGACAGCAGTTACTACAGCCCCCAGCCTAGGCTGGGTGTAACCTTGCCCATAGGCACAGCGGTGGACATGGCGGCGACCTTTGCAATGCCAGCCGGAGCAGCCTGTGCGCCAGCAGGAGGCAGCTGGGCACCTTCCCTGCTGTGTGACCTCCCCCGGAAAGGGCGGCACGTTGCTCAGAGATAGAGGAGGGCAGGAAGACAAGGGCTGCCTGGTGCCATGGCAACAGGCCTTGGCAGAGGCACGGCACACCTTCTCCCATCAACACTCATGGCAGGACCTAAGAGTCTGCCGACAACACGCCTGCTGCCAGAGACAGCTGGAGGCCCAGGAGGAACTGGTGGATACGCTGGGCAGACCAGGGAGTGGGGAGGCTTGTGGATCTGGACTTCAGCCCCAGCCAATGCTCATCCCTGCCTTCCCTTCCTGTCGCTGCCCCTGGCACCCATGCTGCGTGACTCACCCGCCAGCCCTGGTACCTCTAGCATTCCCAGCCAGCTCCTGCCACCTGCTCCCCCTCCCTCCCTGCTCTGGGTTTTCTCTATCCTTGCCTGCCCACTGCCCTGCCCTCCCCACTCTGTGGCCCAGACCAGTGCCCACGACCATCTGCCAGCCCTAAACACCACATGCACTCTCTCCTCACTCTTCCCTCAAGCTGCTGCTCCCCGCGGCATCCTCTGCCCACTGCTGGGTTCCCATGTCCTCCAGTAGATAGAGCCCCAGGCAAAGAACACCTGAGCGGCAGACACAGGGTAGGGCATCGCTGGTCCGCAGAACCAGGAAACAGGGTCATGGCCACAGGGGGACTGGCCAGTTTCAGAGTCGGCCCTTGAGCCCAGTTTCCACAACCAGGAGGATGGGGCTGTTTGCAGCTGGGTGAATGACTATCCAAGTCCCCAGAATGCACGATCTTCCTAGCTGTACAAAATCAGCCCAAGCGGGGAGTCCTTGAAACTAAGGAAACTAAGGCTCCAGCTAGCCCGACCCCATACCCCAAGCCACGCACATGGCACAGTGGACACCTCAGCACCTGGGTGGCCCCATCTGTGCAGTGTGGGAAGCCCACAGGAGCACATGTCTACACAGTCATCAGACGCGCCCAGCAAGGACACACTTAAGGGATAAATGCTGCCTTATTTTGGCCCCTGGCAGAGCAGCTCCGGAGCTCCCACCAGTAGGCTCGTCGGAACACCACTCTGGATGGCACAGGGCGGAATCGGAAGCACAATAGCCGGGGATGCCCCTCTCCCCAACCTCCTCATTCCTCCTGCAGCCAGTAAGCCATCCTTGCCATCCTTGCTTGGGTTCAGCTCTGCGGGGAACCCAGCATGTGGGTAGCAGGGCTGTGATTCGCATCCAGGTCTAAGGGACGGTGCAAGTGTGAGCTCCATGCTGACCCACTGTCTGCCCTGTAGCTGCTGCCACCCACGCCCAGGGTCCTCTCCCTTGAGATCCAGGGCACTGTGAGTCACTGAGGCTCTGTCACACTTGATGAACAGACCACAGGAGAAGGAGGAAGCGGGCTATGAGGCTGAGATGCCAGCTCCTGCCGAATTTCAGCCCCGGGTGACCCAAGGACACCTACTTGAAGCAGCTGCTTTGGCCCAGAAGCACCAACCTCAGGGGCCAAGAGTGGCTGCTAAAGCTCTTTTATTCCAGCTTCCCATCCACCTGACATAGGCCGCTCAAGCCCCACCTACCCTCACCAAAATCTGGAAAAGGAGGTTGCCTGGAGGTGAGAACGCAGCCTCCCCCAATACCTGCCCAGGTCACAGAGAAGCACCACCCAAGCCACCCCAGGTCCTCAGGGCGACTGGGCTTCCCAGCCCTGGGCAGCTGGATGAGCTGCACCCTCAACCAGCAGCAGGAAGAAGCATGGGGGGACATCAACTCCTCCCTCATCCTCCCCTTGGGAAACCCGAGGCATACGGGCTTTAAGGGATGGGGTTTCAGGGTCCCAAAGGATGCGAAGAACCCAAACCCTGGAGCCAGGCTAGAACAGCTCTGTCATTCCCTGGAGAAGCTACTCCCATGGGGGCCCAGGACTCAGACAGACACTGACTGCCACGCCCGGATCCCACGCACATGCGAATGCCCAAAATGCGAATGCCCTTGGGGTTTGACAGGAAGGGGAGGGCACTACAGAAAACAGGGAGTGAAGAAGGGGATCCCCGGCCAGCATCCAGGGACAAGCACCAGCGGCAGGTGGCAAAGTCGGAGTGCAGTCCACCGCGATTCCAGAGACACCCTCCCCCAGCCCCGCGTGCACCTCCCTGCCACCCCTGCCAGGAACCTACCAGCAGCCTCTGACTGGAAGGTGGTGGAGGCCCCCCTGCCAGCAGCAGTCAACGACAACAGTAGAGTGCCTCTCCCTGCCATTAGACACTTTGGGAATGAGGATAAGGTGGGGTTGATGCCTTTCCAAGGGAGTGAGAGGGTGAGGAAATGAACCGACCCTGAGGACAGGTCCCCTGGGAATTCTGGCGCTCTTCCTTGCACGACCACCTGTAAGCATCCCACCATCTGGGTCGGTGTCTCGTGCCAGACTTTGCCCAAAACCTAACAACATCTCTTTCGCCCTCCAGCAAACAAGCACGCACGCATTCACGCACACCCCGAGCAGAGACACGCTGGGTGCAGGGCCCCACCCCGCACGGATTTCTGAGGACAGTCGCCCTCCTCCCAGACAGAGCCCGGGGCGCCCAGAGCGGCGCTCACCCGCTCCCTGCGCACATCCGCACTCCAAACTGCGCACTCCCATGCCACGATTCCTCGCCTGGGATTCGCGTCCCGACACAGGCTGGCTGGTTGGGATGACAGCTCAACCCGGAGCCACTGACCTTTTTACTCCCCGGCGTGGAGGTAACGTCAGCGGGCGGCCCTCCTCGGCTCACCCTGCTAGCTGGTTGAGAATCACGAGTCCAGCCCTCTCCCTCCGCACCAAAGCCCCCTCCTGCTCGGCGACGCCGGGGTCCCCCGCAGCCCGCCCAGTCGCGTGCACCGTCACCGCGGCGCGCACACGCGCACGCCGGCCCGGCGGCTCGGAGCGCACAAAGCTGAACCCCTCGCTCGCCCGCAGCCGCCCGCACACCTGACAAACGCGCCCGTAGCGGCCAGAGTGGCGCACACGCAGCACGAAGCCCGGGGCCCGCCCGAGGCACGGTCCTCCGGCCGCCGCCCGCACCTACCTCGCTCTCCCGCCCCTCGCCTCGCCGCCGGCGCGTCTGCCACCCGGCCCGCACCCTGATCCCGACGGCGTACGCCCTGGGTTGCCCGGCGCTGCTGCTGCCGCGCAGCCGCCCGGGAGGCGGGAGCCGGGGGCGGGAAGGCGCCGAGGGCGGGGGTTCAGCGGGTCCTGAGCCCTCGCCCGCCCGCCGTGGGGACGCCGGCGTGTCCGCTGCCAGAGACCTGCTCGGGGCGGCTGCTCCGGAACAAAGGCGCGGGGCGGGGCAGGCGCGCCCAGGGTCCCCCGGGGAGACCGAGACTGAGCAGCCCACCTGCTCACCGGGGTTCCTGGAGGATGAACCAGGGCAGTAGGGAACGGAGATGCAGAAAGACCCTCGGGCTTCTGGATATTTTGGGGAGTTCTGGGGCGCCCTCCAGCTCTCTTCCAGAGGGGACACTGTGAGGCCCAGGACTTGGCCGAGGGGAGGCTCAAGGGCTGCCCTCTGCCTTGGCCCTGCAGCCTGGAGCTGCCCTCCCAGCTTCTGCCAAACGGGGGGGGGGGGGTGGCCTCCAAACTTAAAGGCGTGGGGGGGTCCTCTGGCCAATATTTGGGAGGCTGGCCTCGGACCACTGCTCCCACACACACACCCGGCCCGGGGCTGGGAGACTCCCTCCCTCTAGGGACAGCCTCGCCCAGCTCTGAGTGCTAGAGAGCCGTTGAACACTTGCACCAGTGCAAATCTTCCTCACCACGGCCTGACCGGATGGCTCCTTGCTTCTAGAATACACTGAGGACTTGATGCTGGCAGTCCTTCCCTAACCCCACAGAAAGATCCCTTCTCCCCATGTTCTATGCCTTGTCCCCTCAACAACCTCACCAGCTGGCCGCTGTACTTCCAGGACTCCAAAGTCGCTTTCTCAGAGAAGCCAGAGTCCCCACACAGTGCCTCGATAGGGGCAGGTGCCCAAAGCCCCCTACTCCCATCCTCTAGATGGACACTGGGAGGGATCTGGGAATGCCAGGCCTTCCCATGGTCTCACTTCAGACCCTCTCCAACCTCTTGCAGCCCCAAGATGTCAGCACTATCCTTGGTAAACACCCAAACCACACGGCCCCGCCCCAGCCTACACAGAATCCCCTACACAGCTGGGATTCCCTCTGCGCGCTGCCCCAAAGCAGAGTCAGAGGTCAACACCAACTTCTCTGGCCTGGCAGTTACGACTCTGTGTCCTGTATCAGAGTCCTGGCTTCAATTCCCAGCGCCAGGAATGACTCTTTTTAAATTTTTATATATTTTTTTAAATTCATGTCTCCTTTATCCCCATTAAACTGTATCTATCTGGGAGATGGCAAACCAGAGATGGCACCAAGTCGTCCGCCATCCGCTTCTTCCTAAAAAGATTAGCCCCAAGGCCAGTGTGGCGGCAAAACCTCCCCTGTGGGAGTGGCTGCTCAGCCTCCAGCTCTGCTTCCCGGAGGTGTACTTGAGAGGGCAAGGGGGCTGGCTCAGGTACACTGGCTTAGGACACTTCCATCCATGTGGGAAACCCTTACGGAGTCCCAGGCTGTTGGCTTCAGCCTGGACAAGCCCTGGCCAATGGAGCCATTTAAATTATTAGGCCATGCCACCAGCCACTATCAAATAAATCTTTTTGAAAATAAAGCAAATTAACATGTTCTTGGATCTATGGCTGGATCTTGTCAATCAGTAGACCTTGGAAAGATTTTTCTCATTCCTAAAGCAACGAAACCAACAACTTCTCAGAACTATCAAAAGTGTCACTCAAGTGACACCCTTGGAATATTCTTCCCCACGTTGTGGTCTCTAACGCTTCATCAGATGACCGTCCCCCGTGCTTGGGTGTTGATGTAGTTTGACAGCAAGGACACCTTCTGTACCTGATCCTCCCAACCCTAATCAGATGTCCACACCTATGTCAACCATTAAACAATATTAAAAAGAAATGTTTAAAAAAAATTTAAGGGATCTGGCACAGTAGCCTGGTGGTTAAAGTCTTCACCTTACATGCATAGGGATCCCAAATGGGTGCCGGTTCCTGTGCAGGCTGCTACACTTCCCATCCAGCTCCCTGCTTGTGGCCTGGGAAAGCAGTCGAGGACGGCCCAAAGCCTTGGGACCCTGTACCCGTATGGCAGATGCAGAAGCTCCTGGCTTCAGATCAGCTCAGCTCTGACTGCTGTGGCCACTTGGGGAGTGAATGAAGGGATGGAAGGAAGATCTTTCTTTCTCTTTCCAATACTGCTTTCCAATAAAAATAAATACCTCTTTAAAATAACTTTTTAAAAATCAAAGTGTTTATTTCTGGAATCTTCCGTTTACTATTCAGTGGTTGGCTGCATGTCACTGAGACTGCAGAAATATGCAGATCTGTGAGGATGACTGTTCTAGACTTCAGACATGGACCTGGAACCCAGCCCCCAAGGCATCTTAGGTCTCGGTTCTGCCATCTCCCCTGCTGGGGCGAACACCCACGTTCCTGCAGTGTCACCAGCAGGCTATGCACGCCCTTCCTCAAGTCACTGACACACAGTGAGCACTGACTCAGTGAGTCGGCTCCCAGCAGCCCCACTCCTCAACTGCCCCAGCTGTGCCCTCCCCCCGTCCACACCCCCCTGTGTCTACCTGCAAGGAACCTGACGGAAGGACAAGACAATTGCTTGCTGAAATTCAGAATCCTCATCTCCTGTTCCACCACCCCCAATGTAACTAGTCATCCAAAATATCAACCAGAACAGCGACCGAGCTTCCCCAGGCAGGGCAGGTTCTCACCAGCTCTCACCCTCTCGGCTCATCATTCCGGTGCTTCTTGCTCAGAAACCCTGTCTCCCATAACCAACTCTAACCTTGACTGTGCTGTTGCCACATGCACATAGTTACGGCTTGTGGATGTCATCTCCTTCCTGTCTGGGAAGGTAAAAAGTCCCAGCCAGCCTTTGGACACATGCCTTATTCTTTGAGAGGCGCTGTGTTTGTTGCTTGCCACTTATGGTCACGTAACCTCTGCCTCAGTTTCACCATCCGGGGAGAACAAGAGTATCTAGGTGGTAGCGCTGCTGGGAGCATGAAACTCATTTATTCCTGCAAAGCATTTACACCACGACACATACTAAGCACTGCAAATAATAATAACTACTGTGAAGGCTGGCGTTGTGGCACAGCACATTAAGTGCCACCTAAAAGGCCAGCATTCCATATCAGAGAGTCAGTTTGAATCCTAGCCACTCCACTTCTGATTCAGCTCGTTGCTAACACACCTGGGAAGGCAGCAGATAATAGACCAAGTGGTTAGACCCTTGTGTCCACAAGGGAGAGCTGGATGGAGTTCCAGGCGCCTGGCTTCAGCTATTGCAGCTAATTGAACCAACAGATGGAATGCAATCTCTCTTTCTATCTCTCCTCCTCTGTGTGTAACTCTGATGTTTATGCACTTATTCACTCATTCACTTACTTCTAAAATAAATTTCACTCTTGCCTCAAGTTTTCAGAGTTCTTCTCTTTTCTTTCCACTACCTAAAACCCTATCCCTGTCATTCTGGCACTTTGTCTGATCACTTGTCCCTCAACACCAAGAATGCCCACACGGCCATGGTCACCCCTCACTGGGCAGAACTGGAACCACAGCAGCCGTCTACCTTGCTGCTTCTCGTACATTCTCAGACGACCAGTGAGAGATGCTCCTCCCTGCTGTCGGCTCAGCAGGACCCCTGGCAGAAGCTGGTGAAGCTGAGAAGACAGACCCAAGGTCAAGTCTGGCAGAGACTTTGGGAGGGGTCATGGCTGATGCTGGGCTGTCCAGAATGGCCCTGTGGGTCCTGCTGACACGTTCACACCTATCCACGGTGCACCAGGAATCTGCTCACCCCCCATGCACTCCTACCCTACCCCACGCCATCCCCAGGATCCCAGGCAAGGATGGCAAGGATGGCTCCACCCAGGTCAAAGCAGGGCTGCCCAGAAAGCTGGCAGTGCCCGTTCCCTCTTAAAGGGGAGCCAGCTGGTCTCCAGGTGAGGGGCGTCTCTGCAGGCACCACTCATTGGAGACTGCAACTCCTGATGAAAGGCAGGATAAACACCAGGGTTTCTGCAAAGTTCGTGGAAAGCGCAAATTGTGAAAAACCATACATGAACTTCAATTTTTTTTTTTCTTGCATCAAAATATACATATTTTAGTTGCATTTTTCCCACAAACTTCTCAGACTATCCTCATAGAATTATATACATTTTACAGAGGGAAAAGCAGGGGTTCAGTGCACTCTTGGCTGGACAAGCTGACCAACTATCCAGACCCTGACCGGCCTCTCACTTTCCTGAGAGTTCCCCAGGTTAGGTCTACAGAGCAGCGAGAGGGAGCGGGGCAGGCTGCGGAGGGAGCAGCAGGAGGAGGCGCACTTACCTGGAGGGAGCCTCGAGGTCAGCTCGGCTGAGGATGCGGTGCTGCTGAGGGCTGTAGAGCCAATGGAAGGCTGTCAAGGTCCGCTCCTCAAGGCGGAAGCGCCCCTCCTGCACGTACCTGTGGGCGGGAGAGCAGAGGGTGAGTGGTGGGTGAATGAGGAGGAGGAGCAACCAAGGATATTTATCCCGCGGTGCCTCTCCTGCGAGCCGCCCTCTTAAACTCTCCTGAAGGGCAAGCAGTCACAAGAAGCAGACCCCAGCTCAATAGATGAAGAAGCTTTCAAAAGTCTGCCAGGCTTTAGTGGGTGGTGGGGTAAACCAAGGCCTGCAGAACCATCGTCCTATACAGGTGGCCGAACAGTTCAAGTCCTGAGTTCTGAGATCTCCGCTTCTGATCCAGCTCCCTGCTAATGCACCTGGGAAAGCAGCGGAAGGCGGTCCAAGTACCTGGGCCTCTGCATCCAGGTGGAAGATCAGGAAGCGCCTGGTTCCTGGGTCTTGGTTTTTGGCTTCAGCCTGGCCCAGCCATTTGAGCATTAAGCAGGTAGATGTAAGATCTCTCTGTAACCCTGTCTCTCAAATAAGTAAATAAATAAATCTTTTTTAAAAATAAATAGAGGGCCCGGTGTGATGGCATAGTGGTTAAGGCCCTCACCTTACACATGCCAGGATCCCATATGGGCACCGGTTCTAATCCTGGTGGCCCTGCTACACTTCCCATCCAGCTACCTGTTTGTGACCTGGGAAAGCAGTCAAGGATGGCCCAAAGCCTTGGGACCCTGCACCCGCGTGGGAGACCCAGAAGATCTCCTGGCTCCTGGCTTCGGATTGGCTCGGCTCCAGCTGTTGCATCACTTGGGGAGTGAAACATCAGACAGAAGATCTTCCTCTCTGTCTCTCCTCTTATCTGTATATCTGACTTTCCAATAAAAATAAATAAATGTTTAAAGATAAGGAAGGAAGGAAAGAAAGAGAGAGAGGGAGAGAGAGAGAGAGAAAGAAAGAAAGAAAGAAAGAAAGAAAGAAAGAAAGAAAGAAAGAAAGAAAGAAAGAAAGAAAGAAAGAAAGAAAGGGAGGGAATCAAGCTGGCAGAATAGGGTAAGGACACGTTTAAAGATGGAGAAACATTATCCAGTGTGAAGCAGAGAGGGCACATTCCAGGAAATAGGAGAGGACAGAATGACAGCAGAGGGGCACCTGGAGACTGACAGACACGGGAAAGCAGCGGACACAACCGTGTGGTACTGCAGTGACCCCTATCCCAGCAGCATTCAGCGAGTAGAGATCTGAATTGCACTGACAGCTGGAACTCCATCAGCAACAAGGTGGGAAGGGGCGTTCACCGGGAGCTCAGGAGGTGAACCCAGACAAAGAACTGTCCGTCCTGCTGGTCTGTTTGATTTGACCAGGAGTGATGCAGGAACAAGTGGATTCCACAGCCCAGTCTGCCCCTTAAAGCCAAATCGGGCACCCTTTTGTCTGAGACAAAGGCTATGGGACAGGACTATGCATGCACAGAGCTGGGAGTGAACTCATTTCTGGCTCAGTGAAGTGCAACAACGTGGCATCCTACAGGTTCCACCCAAGACAGGTCTGGGTAGCCCTCAGACCTGATGGCCAGCAGATCAAGAACTCTAGTAGTGGCACATCAGGTGCCATTTTATACAGTGTGGAAAAACTTTAAGACTGCAGGGACACCAGCTGCACATGCACTGAACTGGGAGCAAACTCACTGATCTCAGTGCACTGCACTGGTCCCACAGGGAAAATAATACCAACTATGGCATCGTACAGGTCAAAACAGGTCTGTGTGGCCCCCAGACCTAATGGCCAATAGGTTCTGTTGGGATCAGCGCTACCAACAACCTAGCTATATAGGACACCTGGTGTCTCCCTAATCCTGGGAACTGTTCAAACTGGAAGAGGGAGAAAGGTTGTACAGACAACAGTGCAGCCTCTGCATAGGATCACAGGAGGTGAAGAGTGGTGAGCCAGGAGCTGGGGCTACGGAGACCATGGTGGATTGGCTCAGCTCTGGCTGTTGCAGTCACCTGGGGAGTGAATCATCGGATGGGAGAGCTTCCTCTCTGTCCTTCCTCCTCTATATATCTGACTTTGCAATAAAAATAAAATAAAACAAGTCTTTGAAAAAATTGGAAGATATTTCCTGTCACCAGGGGGAAACAAACATAAAGCTGGAAGCAGAGCTGGGTCAAACTAAAAAAAAAGTGTTCAATAACTGAAAGACACTATTAAAAGGCCAAATATAAGAGTTATGGGAGTCCCAGAAAGTGCAGAAAGAGAAGCTGAAATTAAAGGTGTATTCAATGAAACAATAAGGGAAACAATCCCTAATCTAGAGAAAGAATTGGGAAACAATATCCAGGAAGGGGACAGAACTCCCAACAGGCTTGACCAAAAACGATATTCACCGTGACACGACAATCAAGCTCTCAAAATCAATTGACATATAGAGGAATGGCAATCAGACCCACATAAAAGACCTCACAGGAAACTTTATAGGCCAGAAGAGAACGGAGCGACTTATTCCAGATTCTAAAAGCAAGATGCACCATTAGAGAAGAAACCACCAGGGGCCCAGCAGTGTGCAACAATATCCAAAGTAGGGAACAAATCCAGGGGGTGCAGGCTGCCTGGGAGACACAACAGGTAACAGAAGCCATTTCCTAGGCGGAGAGCTGGGACGTAGCTGGATGAGGCCGCAGGGAAGGGATGTGTGTGTGTGTGTGTGTGTGTGTCTGGGAAAAACACAGCAGGAGCAGGCGTTTGGCACAGCAGTTAAATTGCTGCTTGGGACACTTTCAGCCTCTATCTGAGTACCTGGGTTCGAGTCCCTGCTCCAATTCCAATCTAGCTTCCTGCTGAGGCAGCAGCTGATGGTGACAGTTCAAGTATTGGGGTCCCTGCCCCCCACAAGGGAGGCCGCAACTGTGTTCCAGGCTCTTGGTTTTAACTGGCACAGCCCCAGCTGTTTCAGGCGTCTGAGAACTTGGGGAATGAGTCAGTAAGTGGATGTTTCTCTATAGATAGATAGATAGATAGATAGATAGATAGATAGATAGATAGATAGATAGATAGATATAGATAGATATACACAAGTAATTCTTAAAATAATTTTTAAGCTTAAAAAAGGAAATGTTCTCCCGCCAGCAAACAAAATGTGCCAGTGCTCTACGAGCACCTCTGCATCTCCTCTCACAGCCCCAGCCTCCCTCGTCCACCAACTGCCCATCCTGCACTCCAAGCTCCCTCTGTCAGACACGAACCGGAGCTCAGCACAGGCCCTGAGCCATGCCAGGCATGCCAAAACAGCACACCACTTTAGTAATATGGTGGTGGCCCCCGGCAACTTCTAATTTGGTTCCTGCTACTTTACAGAGAGGTTAGAGTACGAAAAATCCAAAGGAAGGGGCTGTTCAGAAAGGGACAGTGGATATCAACTCCTGTTACCCAGGGACCACTCACTGCCCTCTTCTGCCCAAATGCTGTGGTTTGGGTGGAGCGACCAATCAGAGCAGCCCATCCCTCCGCCCCCTGTGATTGACTCAAAGAGGGTCACATGACCCAGGTAGGCCAATGAAGTAAGCTCTGCAGAGTTGGGCCAGTGTCTCCAGGAAAAGCAGCTGTCTTGCCTTGGAGGTTTACCGGTCCCCAGGTATGCCAGTTGGTGAGTTACAGGGAGCAAGTGGGGCATTAAGCAGCGGCATCACTGGCACACCTGAAACACTAAGAGTGCCTGGAGTGTTCAGTTCTGGGAGCCCAGCGATTCCTTTCTTTAAAATCAGATGCACTTCAGAAGTGAAGGACTCCTGACTTATGGGAGGGAAACCGCACAGACTGAGTGTGAAGTCCTCGGGCCAGGGACGAGGGACCACCAGGCTGTGGCTGCAGCGTGGCACGGGTTCGGGGGTCCAGGGTCCCTGCAGACTGCCTGACCGCTCAGACCACATGCTCAAGGCTCCTCAGAAACATAGACTTTTCTTGGGTGCGGGGGGAGGGAGGAGGCACGAAGTCCTCTTAGGGCATTAACGGTGATTCATGCATCACCAGGTCCAGCCCAGCCCACCCAACCAGAGAGCGACAGGGGCAGGACTATGATGAGGTGGAGTGAGGCAGAACAGGCGTCTAAGTTCTACCTGCCTCTTCCATCTTTTAAAAAAGAGGATTCATTTATTTGAAAGGCAGAGTTGGAGAGATATCTTCCATCTCTGTCTCACTCCCCAAATGGCCACAACGGTCAGGGCTGGACCAGGTTGAAGTCAGGAGCTTCTTCCATCTCCCAAGTAGATGACAGAGAACCAAGCACTTTAATCATCCTTTGCTGCTTTCCCAGGCACATTAACAGGGAGCTGGATTGGAAGTGGAGGCTTAACACACTGTGCCACAGCACTGCCCCCAAAGTTGTACCCCTTTAACATCCTCCTCTTCTGTGAAATGAGAACTCCCTGCTTGGGTCCTGGGGTGCTTGCTGTTTCAAGGAAGAGAGCATTGAGTAATTGCCTATCCCTCCCCTACTCTCCAATCGGATGAATTCCACTTCCGTATGATTTACATTCAGGAGTTTTGTTGGAAGACGGCTCCTGGGCTCAGTAATAAACTTGGGGAACAGCTGACTCTTCCTGCTCTGACATGCTGGAACTTTTAGGCAGTGTGAACTTGGATGTGTGACTGTACCATCCAGGACACAAGCAAAACAGAGGAAGAGTAAGCCCTGAGTTAGTGCATGGTTCAAATCCCAACTATGCCACCTGTGGGCTGAATGACCTCGAATAATCATGGTTCCTCTCTCACCCTCAATTTCCTCATCCATAAAGTGGGCATGCTGGAACCTTCCTCCCAGTATTCTTGGGAAAAGAAACTGAGTCAGTGCCTGAATCTCAAGTGCTGCACAGTTCTATCCAGCGCCCAGAAAGCCTGGCTTGCTGTTGTTGGTTCTCAGTGTTGGCATTGGGTACTGGGCTAGGGCCGTGTGTCCCCTGACCCTGACTGGGTGGGAAGATTTGGGATGGGAGAGTCCCACCCTGGTGGTCCTCCCCAATGCTCCTTCCAGAACCGAGTGGGCTGCCTGGTATTCTGAGTCCACCCAAGAAGAGGTCAGGCGCCTGCAATCCCCGGCGCCAGAGACCCAGTCCAAGTGATGGGGCATCGCTAAGACCATAGCCCTCTGCAGCTGCAGTCCAGTAACCCGACGCCTGGGCCACTGATTTCCCAGCTTGGGCGGGGCTGCGGCGGGGCAGGCGCGGCCACCTACTGGCGCAGAGCCCCCTGCCCCTGCCCTGACCTCCGAAGCCCCTTCAGTGAGCAGTGAGCCTAGGGACGCGCTGTGCAGGTAAGCTGGGGCAGGTCTTTGAGGGGGCCCGGGTTCTGTGAGCTCTTGGCTCGACTACCGCCAGCGGAGGTGCAGAGGAAGGCGGGGAGCCCCATTGTACAAACGGGAGAAGGGGGAAAGACATCCGCCAGTGCGCCTGTGGACGGAGCACGGGGGTCCCTCCACGGCCTTACGTCGCTGACAGGGTCCTCGTCCCAGCGCTATCTCCTTGAAGAGCTTGCATTAGACCCGACTCAGGGACGCGAGGTCAAGGCAAGACCCGCGGCACTCGGTGCATCCGGCCCCTCAGCCTCCGCTCGTGAAGAAAGTTTGGTCCGGCGCCCCCAGCTCCTTCCCCCGCAGGACCGGGCCTCGGGACGCGCGGCACTGCGCCCGCACCAGGCCTCGCGGCTGCCCGGCGCCCACTCACCAGCGCACCAGCTGCCAGCGCTTCTCCCCCGGCGCCCGGCGGCCCGCCATGCCTCACCCGGCCCGCCGCTCGCTGGTCGCGCGGCTGCCGCAGGGCCGGTGCCGAGGGCGCGCTCGCCGGAGCCCAGGCGGTGCGCAGGGCGCCGCGCACATCCCCGCGTCCGCCGCGGGCCCCGCCCCGCAGCCCGCTGGCCAGGGTCGCCCGCCGCGCTCCGCCCAGCTGCGCGCAGGACCGGAGCGGTCCCCCAGCACGGCCTTCCCGCCCAGCAGTGAGAAGTTAAGACTCCAAGTTCTGCTGAGGGGGGAAATGCGACTGGCTGAGTGACAAGGCAATTCCCTTTATCCATCTGAAGTTAGAGGGAAAGGGGGGAGGGGAACTAAACTCTCAATGGCTGAGGTAAAAACTGATGTGCCTGCCCTACAAATGATGAAAGCATTTGCTTACTAATATTTAATTCGTTTTAAAAGGCAAAGAGAGATATCCCATCCATTGGTCCACTTCCCCAAAGGATCCCAGCATAGCCTGGAGTAACAGGGACCCAAATTCTTGCACCATTACCCATGTAAGATGCAGGGAGCTGAAATCAAGAGAGAATCCCAGATACTCCCATATGGACTGCAGGTGTCCCAAGCCAAACACTTGACCCAATTGATTAATCCTATTAACTCGGCAATCATTACAGTCATATGGCAATGGCCTAACCCCAGAACCAGCTCCATGCCCCCACTCCAGGATCTGCTCATCCGAGGAGTGTGCAAGAAACCAGCCCGGTCCAAGCATTTCCTGGGAGCATGCATCCTAGCCCTGGCTTGAAGCAGTGGCATTTTGCAAGTGCTGGGCTTGTCCTGCAGGTTACATGGGACCCTCCCAGTTCACCTGCCTCCCTTAGTAGGACAACCCACCTATGTCCTTTGCAAGATGGAAACTTAAATGAGGGAAAGCAACAAACCTGATTCCCAGGCCGGGGACCCCGAGTGCTTGCCTCCTTCTGGGGATTGCGGAGAGAGGAGCTGGGAGCGAGGAAACTGAAAAGTTACTGACTGTCCACAGGCCCCCTTCCCCAGTGTCTAATAAAAATCAAGGTCACAGATTTTTGTGATCCCAGAGATCCGTCCCCAGACTTTTCACTAAAGGGGACCAGAAGCCATTGGCACAGAGGCACCCTGCCAGGCACGGAGGAGGGGACATGGACACGTGTTGGGGGAGGCAGCTCTTCTGTGACCATGAAGTGGAGGTCACGAGGCTAGCATGGGGCTGGCAATTCCCTCTGAGCTTAAGCTTCCCCCATAGAATTCACATGGAGATCAAGGGAAGAGAAAGCCCTGGAATGTTCCCAAGGGTGCCTGGACTCGTGTGTGTGTGTGTGTGTGTGTGTGTGTGTGTGTGTGTAATATAGATGAGTACTTCAAAACATCCAGGGAAAAATGGAATTATTTTGGTGCCAAAAAAAAATAACCCTTTGAAAGTTATGCACATAAAAGGTTGTCAAAATTTCATGGAAAAACATGTATTATGAAAGAAAACTTGAAAGGCAGAGGAACAGAGACTTTCCATCTGCTAGCTTACTCTCCCAGATGCCTGCACACCCACGGTTGGGCCAGACCAAAGCCAGGAGGCTGGAGCTCCAACCGGGTTCCTCACATGGGTGACAAGGGCTCAAGTGCCTTGAAGGTACCATGCTAAAGGAAATAAGTCAGTCACACAAGGACAAATGCTACCTGATTCCTCTTGCATGAATACTTACACTAATAGAGACGGAGTAAGAGGGCACTGGAGCAGCGGAGAGGGAGAACTGCAGCTATTTAACGGATATAGAGTTTCCGTTTTGCAAGTTGGAGAGAATTCTGGAGATGAGAAGTGGTGACTGTTGCACAATAACATAAATGTTCTCATTGTCCCTGAATGGTACACTAAAAAGCAGTTAAAAGTATATTCCAAAACCAGGGGCGTTGTGGGCTTGGGGCAGTAACCTAGTGGCTAAAGTCCTCACCTTGAATGCACTGGGATCCCAAGTAGGCACCAGTTCTAATCCTGGAAGCCCCGCTTCCCATCCAGCTCCCTGCCTGTGGCCTGGGAAAGCAGTTGAGGACGGCCCAAAGTCTTGGGACCCTGCCCCCACGTGGGAGACCTGAGACTCCAGGTTCCTGGTTTCAGATCGGTGCAGCTCTGGCCATTGCAGCCGCTTGGGGAGTGAAACATTGGACGGAGGATCTTCCTTTCTGTCTCTCCTCTGTATATTCGCCTTTCTAGTAAAAATGAAATAAAATCATTTAAAAAAAAAAACCTAGGGCATTGACACAGTGAACATCAGCATCCCATATTGGCCAACCACCCTTCTTTCCATCTGTCTCCCTGCAAATGCACTTGGGAAAGCACTAGAAGATAGCCCAAATCCTCCGGCACTGCCACACATGTGGGAGACCCAGCCTGAGTTCCAGGCTCCTATCTTCAGCCTGGGTTACCCTTCACTGTGACAGGCATTTGGGGAGTGAGCTGGAGCGTAGAATACTGATCTCTCTATCAGATAAAATATAAAATAATATATTTTTAAAATTAGGATCTGGGAGGCCAACGTTTTGATCAGCAAGTCAAACCACTGCTCCCAAAGCCAGTATCCTGTATCAGAGTGTGGGTTTGAGTCCAGGCTGTTCTATTTCTGATCCCGCCCCTAACTAGTGTGTCTGGGAAGGCAACAGATGATGACCCAAATGCCGGTCCCCTCCCACCCATGTGAATACTCAGCCAGGAGCTCCAGACTCAACTTTGCCCTGGAACAGCCAAGGCCACTACAGCCATTTGGGGGAGTGAACCAGTGGGTAGACTAGAAGACCTCTCTCTCTCACTCTAGCTTTCAAATATGCCCAAGTCTGACATAGGAGTTCCTAGCATCAATGTTCAGTTTGAGCTTGACTCCAGCTTCCTACTAATGCAGGCCCTGAGAGATAGCAGCGATGGGCCAAGCATTTGGGGTCTGCCATCCGCATAGGAGACCCAGTTCCTGGCTTCACCTGAGCCCAGTCCAGACCACTGTGGGCATTTGGAGAACGAACTGGCAGATAGAAGCACTCGCTTCTCTCTGTGTGTGTCTGTCTCTCTCTAGTAAATACATTTTTTTAAATATTTAAGAGTAAAACAGCACATTGCAAGACAGAGTGTATTGCTGTCAGTGGTTAAGAATTATGAAATAGGGCCTAGCCCGTTAGCCTAGTAGCTAAATCCTTGCCCTGTATGCACGCATCCCATATGGGTGTCATTTCTAATCCAGGCTGCTACACTTCCCATCCAGCTCCCTGCTTGTGGCCTGGGAAAGTAGTCGAGGACGGCCCAAAGCCTTGGGATCCTGACCCCACATGGGAGACCCAGAAAAAGCTCCTGACTCCTGACTTCAGATTAGTATAGCTCCAGCAGTTGCGGCCACTTGGGGAGTGAACCAATGGATGGAAGATCTTTCTCTCTGTCTCTCCTTCTCTCTGTAAATTTGCCTTTCCAATAAAAATAAATAATTTTTTTAAAAAAATATAACATAATGGTGTATGTCCACATATCTTTTCCCCTAGAAGACAAGATCTTTTAAAATTTCCTTACAGTTAGTTGAAAGGCAGATATACAGCGAGAGGGGAAAAGACAAAGATCCTCCATCTGCTGGCTCACTCACCAAATGGCTGCAACAGTCAGAGCTGAACCAGTCTGAAGCCAGGAGCCTCCTCCAGATCTGCCACATGGATGCAGAGGCCCAACTTGAGCCATCTTCTACTGTTTTTCCAGGCCATAGGCAGGGAACTGAATCGAAAGTGGAGCAGCTGGAACAAAAGCCAGTGTCCCTATGGGGTAACAGTGCTACAGGTGGAAGATTAGCCTGTTGAGCTACTGCACTGGCCCAGGAAAGACAAGAATATTTTAACTATGAAAAACTTCTCTCGCAGGGTTATAGAATACATCTTCAGTGTATTAAACATGAGCATCTCCTATGTTTGTTTTTTACGTTCATTTGAGTTCTTTTTACATGTTAAACATACTCATGTGCAAAGGAGAGAGACAAAGAGAGTTCCCAGGCACAGGATAACTCCTCAGGTGCCTGAAATGGCAGCGGGGAAGGAAAGCCAGAAGCCAGGAACTCAATCTGGGTGGATAGAAGGAACTCAGGTACTTAAATTATCATTTTTGCTTCCCAGGGCCCCAGTTGCAGGAAGGTGGGCTCAGGGGCCATAGCCAGAGCTGGGAACGCAACTGAGATACCCCCACATGGGATGCAGGCTTCATAAGCAGTGTCTTCAATTCTGACCTCCCCAAACCTGCCCCTTATAGGAAAATTTAAAAATTGTCTAGATATAGTATATATCGTTCTAGTTTAGCTACATGGTAAGGGGTGGTTTTTTTTCAGTTTTTTTTTATTAGAAATTTTAAATAACTTTAAAAATAGAATATATTTCATACAAACAAAAGACAAAAATCAACACAAACAATGGATTATCTTCAAGACAGTACAAAAATTGTGAAGACTACTTAAGAAACATGAGGGCTGGGAAAGTGGCACAGCAGACTGAGCCATTGCCTATAAGGCTGATGTCCTGGAAGAAGCAGAGATTCCAGTCGCAATTGCTGCCCTTCCAATACTGCTCCCTGCTAATTTACTCTGGAAAACAACAGAAGATGGACCAAGTCCTTCGGCCACTGCACCCACCTGGAAGACCTGGATGAGGTGCCAGGCTCCTGGTTTTGCTTTGGCCCAACCCTGGCCTTTGCAGGCATTTGAGATGTGAACAGCAGACAGCTCCATCACTTTCAGTGGGTCTTAAATGTTTGTGTGGCATTTGTTGTTTCACTGGTGGCTTTTCTCCAGCTAAACATATGGCAAGGTTCTCAAGGGCAGCCTTACAGGTCTGCCATGCCCAGCTGGGAGCGAGGTCGGGTGCAGGAGTTGTCAAGAAGCATGTCTTGTGACAAAGCTGGGGCCCACAGGAACAGGCAAAATCAGGCGCAGGGTCACACCCCAGACAGCTGTCTGGAACTGTTGGCTTTGCCTGGATCCATCTCTGTACAAAAGTGGAGAAAAACAACCAATGGCATGTCTAAGCACTCACCTTGCCAGCCCCTGGCCTCAGGGGATCCTGTTGGCAGTCAATGTTGCCCTTCCCCCGGTGAGGGGGGCCTGGAGCTCAGCGAGGTCAAGAGTGGCCCAGGAGTACCCAGCTAGGAAGCAACTGGACCAGAGTCAGAGCCCAGGTTTAAGGGTTCCTTCCCACTTTTCTTCCTGATGGTTCCTGAAACTAAGGGAATCAGCATGGCTCACCAGAATGCACACCCTTGCTGGAGACACTCAGGCAGGGCCTGGGGAGTTGTCCTCAGCAATGCCACTTTCCAGAAAGTACCACAAGTGGCCAGGAAGTAGGACTGGGTCAGCCTTTCCACTCATCTTCTAGCGATCTCTTCAGACAAAATGAAGGGAGGCACACACTACCACACACACACACACACACAGTGTAGCTGGATGCTACACTTCCTACAGGTGGGCTTTGAGAGATTCTAGAACAAATAAGCACCCCACTGCCTGCGAGTCACCAGAGACTCCTTCCTTCAACTCTCAGAGCAGTTTAGAATTTGCCAGAGCAATTGAAGCTTTTATTCATTGACAACAAAATTCCAGTAGGGCCTTGCAGACTGACCTGGGAGGACAGGGAGGGAGCCTGGGGGTTAGGACAGAGGTTCCATAGTCCAATGAGTGGCTAGGACCCTCCCCAAGACCCTCAGTCAATACTGGGTGAAGAACTTCTCTGGGAATATGGCTTTGTGAAGAAGGGACGGGGTACATTTGGCTGATAGTGGAGTGGGACAAGTCAGACCAGACCAGCCTTTTAATGACTCCTCGGAGCCCCTTCTTAACTTGCTTCCAAAGAGCTCTGAGCCACCTGCCGCTCACACAATGCGCCAAGTCCCTGACTGCCACCAGCTCCCAAAGAGCTTGTGTCATCATGCCATCCCCTGTTACAGATGGGATCCGGGTCCAGGGGGAGGAAGTAGATGCTGGTGGAATCAGAAACCCTAGAAGCCTTCCATACGCGGTCAGCTGGAGTGAATGCCAAGGCTGCGCACTCCTTCTGGACTTGAGAGTTTACAAAGGATGTCTCAGCTCTCGCCACCCTCGCAGAGAGTCAGCGTGGGGTGTCTCCTCCTCTGGGAGGCCCAGTTAGGTGATGCGACTGGCCCAAGGTCACACAGCCACTGAAAGGTCTGGGGTGGCTTTGCGGTCCCCCAGGCACGCCCTGTCCTCCCCGGGCCGGCGCTGCGCGGCCTCTCCTTCCAGGGCCCGGGGCGCTCGCAGGGCGGAGCGCACGGCGGCCTGCGGGCCTTGGCGCTGTCCGCGGTGCTGATACGCCGCCGCGCCCTCCTCGCCGGGTCGCCCGCGGGATCTCCGCCAAGGCCCGCTTGGAGAGGTCGGCGGCGCGTCGGGGCGCCAGGGCACGGCGCCTGGGGCTCCCGGGGCTGGCGGGACTGGCAGGGCTCCCTGTCCCCTCCCGGTAGCCTCCCCTCCCCCCCGCCCCGCCCACGGCCCCTCCCCGCCGGCCCCGGGCCCTCCCCTCCCCCCCTTATCTCGTCCGCCCCCTCCATCTCGTTCGCCAGTTCCGGTCACGTTGCTGGGTGTTTACGCCCGGAGCCCGCCCCAGACCCCCTGCCTTGGCGCCCCGGAGCCCCCACCTCCGGAGCCCCGGCGCGACGGCCCCGCAACCTCGCAGCAGCTGATGGCGCCGCAGCCGGGCCGGGCGCTGCGGCAGCCAGGGCGCAGCTAGCGCGGGGGCAGAGAGCCTCCAGCAGCTAGCCCGGCCCGCACCCGGGCCCCGCCGGCGGTCGCTGCCCTGGTCCCGAAGGTGAGGAGGCCTGTCTGGGGGCCGAAGGGTGGGCGCGGGCGGCTCGCGGTGGGGAGCAGCGCGGCTGGCCCACCCGGCTTCCCTCCCCACCCCCAAGAGGGCTGGCGCGGGCCGGGCGCCGCAGCGCGCGGGAGGCGGACTGGACCGAGGATGATGGCAGAAGTTGTCTTCTGCCAGCCCGACCCGGGCCCTGCCTGGTGCTGGCATGGAACCAGAGCCGCCCCGGGTCGACCCCCACCACCTCGCGTCATGCACGCCGTCCGCTCTGGGACCTCTCTTCCAGTCTCAGTCTCCACAGCCCTCCCCCCGCCAACTCCTGCTTCTTCCGGAGTCGAGTTCCCAGCATCATTAGGGGCAAAACATTAAGACTGAAGAGGATTTGGGGGGTGTTGGATTCCTGCTGCCCCACACACCCCACTCTTGCATGTTTGAGTCCGTGTTTTGGGGGAGGGTCCTGAGGATCTTGAGCGGAGGGTGGGAGCTGGTGCTGAGGAGCCCTGGAGTGGAGGGACCTGAGAGTGGAGGGTCTCAGGCCCCTGGGGAGTAGGGCTCCACTGCTGACAAAGAGGCCCCACCTTGTTGTCAGACAGTCCCAGCTGCTTGTCAAAGTCTGAGCTCTTGTTGCAGACACAGGTTCCCAGCAGAACAGGGACTTGGAGGGGAAGGGCAGGGTGATTATTTTTAGTACGGTGTAGCTCCTTGCTTTGCGATTCCTAGGAGGAATCCACTCTTTTTTTTTTCTCCCTGTTTCCCCTGCCTTCATTTGTGTGTTTATTCCTTGCAAGGGATTCCCAGAGACAGAGCCCTGCCCGCAGGAAGCTTCTGACTCAGAGAGGAAGCCAGGCGTGCCTGCTGCCAGCACACACACACACACACACCTAAGACAGAGTGATCAAAGGCAGGTGTCACCTGCCACCTCACTCTACCCAACAGCAGAGGCAAGGAGAGAGTCCTCCAAGCTTGGTGGGGGATCAGAACTTCTTCTGGGCAAGGTGGTGCTGCAGCAGGTGGGAGAGAGAGAGGTTGGGCTGCAGATGGCAGAGGTGAGGGGATGCCCACGGGAGAGCGGCAGTGCTAAGAGATCAGCCTGCAGATGTGGGCTGCTTGCAGATGAGAAAGAGCTCTGAATGCTGGACTGAGCCCCCAGCAGGGAGCGCCTAGCAGCCAGGGACAGTGGTTGCATATATTGGGGAAGCTATCTTATGATCCTCTATTTTCTTCACCTACAGAGTATAGACTAATACACTGTCGGGACCTTCTGTGTCAGGTCGTTGTTGAGTTAGAAATGTTGTGTCCAAGGCTGGAAGGCATACTAGCCCTGTGCTGTGGCTGTTGACATTATAGTGTGGCCTGGGCCTCTGCTATGTTCAAGTAGTACTTGAGTTCTTGCACCCCTCTGGCCCCCAACCTCTGAGTAATGAAAGGGAGTAATGACTAAGAAAAATAAAAAAAGTATTGATTCATGGATTTAGTCATTTCCCATCATGCCGAGCCCAATTAATGTTTGTTGGTTTTTTTTTTTTTTTTTCTGCCCTGGCTATGAGAATAAAAAATAAGTTTGATGTCCAACAAGCAAGGCAGCCCTACTTAAACAACCTTAACAACACAAAACATTGAGCGTTCACATGGTACAAAGATATTTGTTGACTCAATAAATCTTGGTCCCGAAGAGAAAAGGAACACAGGCATAACACGAAACTGGGGCAAGGGAATCAGTTGGAGAGGGAGGGAGGCAAACTCCGTGCACACAGACAGCAAGCAGCCCAGCTTTCAGTTCCTCTCCCACATCGGCTAACTGTGCGAAGAGCTGGCAATGGCAGAGCTTTGGGGGATGGCGGGCAGTGGGCAAGACCCCCACCCAGGTGGGAGCAGGTGGGGTTCGAATACCAAGAAAGGACCAGATTATGAAAGTGACTTCCTAGCTTTGGCTTAGGTGACAGACTCATGTGGTGCAAGTTCACTGTGTGAAAGGGGTGACAGATGAAACCTCGAGCCCTGCCCGTGACCACCCCCCTCCAGCTCTGATATGGCAGCTGAAACCCCTCTGCGCAGTTCTGTGGAGTCCAGTTTGAAAATTATAATCTGAGATGAATCTGAAGGCTCTCCAAGCCCGGGCCCTGACTCTGTTTCTGGTAATTCTTTCAACTCAATGGTTGGTAGGCACCAAAGGAAGGACAAGGACCAAGACTTCCCATCAACCACGGCAGCGGTCAGCATATGGCTGGGAAGCTCGGAAGAGACAAGCTGGAGACATTCCTCAGGGCGTCCTGTGCCCCACACTTGCTGTGCAGTAGGGGCCTGAGAAGGGAGGCTTGTCTGGCCTTCTCCCCTTCAGATGCACAAGAGACAGGTGAAAAGCAATCAGGAGTTAGCACTGTAGGTAGTGAATCTGTATGTTAGATCTTTTCTTATTCTTGGTGGAGGATTTTTTTGGTTGTTTTAATGGACATTATTTTGTTAAAGCTAGAAAATTCACATGAAAAAGAGCAAGGAGCCCCTGCCAGGCAGGAGCAATGATAATGGTGCAAGCTCAGAGGTAGGAGAATGGCAGAGGTTGGCAGTTGGGGAAGCTGGGCCCCGAAGGGTGGAGATGAGGGCATGTGGAGCCCTTAGCTTGTACTTCAGCCGCTGCCACCAGCCTAGGTTAAGGTCTCAGGCATGAGTTTTTGAAGCCCCGAGATTCCTGGGCTGCAGTCGTGATGTGCCAATCTGACATCCTGGGCTTGGGGCCTTCTGCCATACTTGTGATGCCCCAGCCACGCAGGCGAATTCGTGTTGTCCCCGGCCCTCCTTCCCCACTCCATCTCCCACCCTTCTTCCAAACAAACTAAACACAGTAACAGCGAAGAAGGAGTCCCTGCCAAGCTGGCTCACGACCCACATGTCTGCCCTGAGCAGAGTAGCCTGCCTCATTGGAAGCCAGCATTCAAGTCCTCCAGGAAAATACAGGAGCAGCTGATCGGCACAGTCCCTCTCTGCAGCCTGGGTCCAATCTCCGGGGCGGTCCAGGCAGAGCTTGCATTCGTCAGAAGTATTGGTGTTCCTGTGGTTGGGACTAGACACTTTCTGTCTTCTACTCCAGCACAGGCCCTCACACCTTCACATCTTCATTTTCCGTGTGTGCATGTAGCGCACACACAGAGGCTGGCTGAAGAATTAGAACACACGCGTGTAGGCCTGCCCAAACGTGCACTTGTGGAGGCACAGGTGCAGACACACCCAGACGGGCACAGACGCCACACATTGGCCAGAGTGTGTACCCACTGCATGCCTTCTGGTTGGAAGCTACTTGAGTTCATCAAACCGTCTCCTCTTGGTCCCGCCTTCTCTGTGAACCTGCACTCCACCAGTCTACCCCACCCCCCACCCTCCACAAATGTCCTCACCTGTGCGTGCTACAGACGCGTGCAGACTAATCTATCTGCCAAATGCTGTGCTAGGTGTGAGGGAACAGAAGGAAGAAAAACATCCTTCTTCTGGTGCTAACAGGCTGGCAGTGGAAGCAGACAGTCAACAAAACATCATAGAATCACGCGATAATAACTTCATGGAAGAAGAGCAAGACAGATTGAGGAAGTGAAGAGTGACAGACACTTTAAAAACTTTTCATTTGATAGGCCAACAAGACAGACGGAACTCCTATCCTTCCATGCACTCCCCCAAATACCCAAAACAACTAGAGCTAGGCCAGGCCAGAGCCAGGAGCTGGGAAAATAATCCAGGCCTCCCCAGTGGGTGGCAGGGACCCAGCAACATGAGCCCTTACCGCTGCCTCTCAGGCTCTGCCATTACTAGGCACCTGGGGTCCAGAGCTTGAACTGGCACGACTCCCACTCGGGCACCACAGTGTGGGCTGCCGCCAACCCAAACCTGCCAAAGACCCTGCCGGAAGGTTCTATTTTCAATGGGGTAATTCCAAAGTTGGTACAGGAAACAGCAGTGAGGCCAGGACAGCTGCCGTAAGAGCCAACAGCAGGGAGGGCAGTGGGTTGGGAGGCAAGCTGGAGCAGGGACAGAAAGCACCTGACAGTGTAGGGTGTGGTGAGGGCAGAGAGTTTGGCTGTGAGTTATCAGGGAAGCTGCTGGCAGATTTGGAGTTGGAGTCAGGGAGGCATGCCTAGAACTTTGCTTGCTAAAAGGATTCCATGTGGCAAAGAAAGGATGAGAGACCACGGAGGAGGGGGCTGCGATGACACAGAGAGAGTGCCTGTGGGGTGGGAGTTACCAGGCTGGTAGCCATGGAAGCCAGAAGTCATTCCAAGGGGCATTTTCTTGTTTTGGCTTTACTTGTTTCAATTGCTATTTGTTTCCTGTCATTTAGTTGCAAAGCAGAGAAAGACAAGCAAACAGAGAGATCTTCCATCTGCTGGTTCCCTCTTCCATAACAGTCAGGGCAGGGTCAAGCTGAAGCCACGAGTTAGGAACTTCATCTGGGTCTCCAACATGAGTAGCAGAGACCCAAATATTTGAAGCATTCTCAGCATCTCCCAGGTGCGTGTTAGGAAGAGAATAGAATTGCAAGTGGAATAGCTACCACTTGAACCCATCCAGTGGGGGTCTTAACCATGTGCCAGATGCTTGCCTTGAGGTAACTTTTAAAGATGGAGCAAGCAGAATTTGCAGGTGGATTGGCTGTAGGGTGTAAAGATGAGAGAGATCAAAGATGACTCCAAATAACAGGCATAGAAGTGCGGTAGGTCAAGCTGCCATTTGCACCACCAACATCCATGTCAAAATGCCGTTTGAATTATAACTGCTCTTCTTCTAATCCAACTCCCTGCTGGTATAACTGGGAAGGTAATAGATGGAGCCTCAAGGACCTGGGCCCTTGCCATTCCGAAGATCTGGGTGAAGCTCTTAGCCTTGCCCTGGCCCAGCCCCAGCTCTTATGTCTGCTAGGAGGAGTGAACCAGCAGGTGGAAGGTCTCTGTTTCCGTCTTTCCCTCTCTCTATCACTCTGCCTTTTAAATATATATTATACATACATATAATATATATTTAAGATTTAGTTATTTTTATTGAAAAGTCAGATATACAGAGAGGATGAGAGGCAGAGAGGAAGATCTCTCATCTGCTGATTCACTCCCCAAGTGGCCGCAATGGGCAGAAGCTGAGCCAATCTGAAGGCAGGAGTCAGGAGCCTCTTACGGGTCTTGCATGTGGGTAGAGGGTCCCAAGGCTTTGGGCCGTCCTCGTCTAATCCCATATGGGATTAGAACCGGCACCCATATGGGATCCCGGCGTGTTCTAGGAGAGGACTTTAACCACTGCGCTATTGCACTGGGCCCCAAGTGATATATCTTTTTCTTTCAAGTGGTGTATCTTAATCACCATGCCAAATGCCCACCTCAGGGTGAGTCACTGTTAAAAACACAAGGTATCTCACTTCCCTTCTTGGCTTAATCCTTTGCAACATCCACCATCACTCAATATTAATCTAAAATTCTTGGGGTGGGTGTTTGGTGTAGTGTGACAGTGCTTGTGGTGTCTCATCCAGTATCCCAGTGCCCCATTTGAGTCCCAGTCCTCTGCTTGCAGCCTAGTTTCTCACTAATGTGTGCCCCTGGGAAGGGACAGGTGATGGGCTCTGCCACCCATGAGGGAGACCAAATTAAGTCCAAAACTCCTAACCGTGATCTGGCCCTCCCAGCCGTTTCGGGTATTCATTTAAATGGAATGTGTGTGTCTGCCTCCCTCCCTCCATTTCCAGTAAAAATAATGATTATTTTTTTGAAAAAGAGAACCCCTTACCTTGATGTATAAGAGCCTGTGGTCCCTCTCTTGCTCATCTCCCCTCCTGGATGCCCGCAGTACCTTACGCTTCATTCAGCCCTCGCCAGCCGTGGCCGTTTGTCAGCGCCTCAGACACACCAAGCACAGCACCTCATGTTACACATGGGAGGCACTCAACAAACGGACGCTGTCTTCACCACCTTTGGTTCTGTTCCGTCTCTGGACCTTAACAGATGCAGTTCCCTGTTTGGGATGCTCTTATCTTTACTTGTCTAAGGAGCACACAGCCCTCCTTCAAACTGTACTATACATGGCCATCTGACAAGATTGCGAACACGGTGGGCTTACAACAATGGAAACATGGGAGTGGACTCCCCCTCAGCAGGGGGCCTCAGCGTGAGTAACTTTGAGTGGCTCCTGGCCAGGCCAAGGGGGTCAGGCCTAGCCGGAATGCAAAGGCAGCCGAGTCTGAGGGCATGCACCTTTGCCTGTGGCCTAGTGATCCATTTCTGCTGAAACTCCCACCCACATTCCAGAGGAAGGGCTGGTCCAGTGGTCCTGAACCTTAGGACCCTCGAAATGCTAACTACCACAAGGCTGCAGCCTCAGAGCCACCAGCACAAAGAGCCCTTCCCTGGCCCTCCACTGTAGGTCCTGCCTTGTGTCTTTTGATAATGATGCTCTGTGGGTTTCTTGCAGGGAAGTTATCACAGATGGTAATGATACATGTCCATACTTTTTAAAAGATTTATTTATTTTATTTGGAAGGCAGAGCTACAGAGAGGGAGAGCATGAGAGATTAGCAGGAGGTTCCATCAGAAGCAGAGTAGGGGGCACTTAAACCAGGGGTGTGGATATCCCAAGGAGCAACTTAACTTGCCGTATCACAATTCTCATCCCTTTGTAATTCCCATCCCCCTTGTAATTCCCATTCCTATTGTAAATATTAGGAAACTACTTTAGGCTAAAGAACATGGTTGGAGACTGAAGGGGCTGCCACCACTTCCCCAGCGTGTGACTTGCAAGGTCACTGAGCTGTGAGTCTTAGCTCGTTTGTTTGTGAAGCAGGAGTGCAAGCTGAGTGCCTGCCAGAAGGGAGGCCATAGTACCGAGTTCCTATCGGTCACTATGGCCCCATGAGCCACCCCCACCCGGGGGCAGAGGGCCACTCCCAGCTGACATGAAAGTCAGAGGGGACAAGAAAGAATGAGGGAAGGGTCCCAGAGTGACTGGGAAGCTCTCAGGTAGGTGCTCCACAGGACCCAGTGTTCAGGTTCCCCTGGAAGCCTGCCTGGAGGCGGCCAGCAGAGAGACCCAGCTCTTAGTCTTGCTGGCCTCCCTCTCCCAGAAAATCCTTCAGGAGCTGGGGAAGTCCCAGGCAAGAAAGGCAGGTGCCCTGGGTCTCTTGTGCTTTCTGTCTGCTTCCCCGGGACCCCGATAATCAGAGAAGAGGCCAGCTGGAGCCCCGTGTGGGTGGCCAGAGAGGGAGGGCTGGAGATTCCAGCTGCACCTGGAACTGGGGTGCTGTCCCCTCCATCTCGTTTCAGGGATGCATCCTCCTCCCACCTCAGACCCAGAGCCCAGGCGTAGGGGTGGATTGGGCTGGGGGTGGAGCTGGGAGCTGCCACCTGCTGGGTGCTCACCCTGGAGCCTACATACTACAAGACGTCCAAACTGGAAGTCACCTGGACCCCTGCTACCCTGCGAGACACCTAGACTGAGTTCCTGTTTCTTAACTTCAAGCCCACTCTTTAAAGTCATTTGGGGGAGTGAATCTACAGACGGAAGAGCTGTTTAGCTCTCCTCTATCCCTCAAGTAGTAAATACATTAAAAAACAAAACAATACAAAAAAAAAAAAAGCATTGGACTTCCAACCAGTGCCCCCTACTGAGTTGCTTGTGAAGTCTGAGTGAGCAAATGGAGGGGAAGTGCCCGCCGTGACAGCCTCCCTGGTGGCAGGAGAACACCAACAAGCATGTGGGGAGATGATGAGACATGGAAGGGCAGAGCAGGGCAGCTGGCCTCAGAAACGGGAGTGGGGCTCACGCTGTTGTCCTTCTCAGGTGGGGCCCAGGCCTGGTTGCCATGGACACCGTGTCCCTAGAGCACCAGATCCAGAGCGCACAACGCCACATCAGCTTCCTGAAGAAGGAACAGATGGCCCTGCTGCGGGACCTGCACCTGGAGATCCTGAGGCTGCAGAAACGCTGCTCAGGTGAGAGGAGCGTGGGGCAAGGCGGAGAGGAGGCAGGGACAGCAGGGGTGGAGGACGGGACCTCACCTAGCCATCCATCGTGGCACCCTTGCTGCGTGCCCACACTGTCACTTCTTTTCCTGGATGATGAACCCAAGCCTTGGGGACAGGAGATGAGAGTGTGAGGACAGTGGGCTCCAGTTGGGGAGCGGGGCAGAGCCTGGGCATCAGATCCTTCCAGGCGCTGTTGGCTGAGCAGCTCCCAGCCCTCTGGAGCCCCTGGGCCTGGGCGGGGGAGATACACGCATGCACGTGGGGCAGATAATGTTAAGATACAACCAGAAACAAGAAAGCCAGCCAGCAGGAGCTCAAGAGAAGCCAGGGGAAGTCAAGCTCCTGGAAGGCTGTGACAGGAGATGGGTGAGGAAGAAACAGCAGGGCTGGTGAGCAGATCCGTTAGTGAGATGCCTCCAGCCAGAGCCAAGTATCCACAGAAGTGCTGAGTGTTTGCTGCCACCTCCTTCTGGAGCTGGTGGGAGAGTGGAGGGGTCCCTCTCAGGTTATGCAGCCACAGAGTGCTGCTAGCTCTGCACCACAAGACATCCAGAAGCTCCACCCAGCAGGTGTATACAGGATAAGTGGGTGTGGAGGGTCAGAGATGACCACCTGGTCCAGGGGTGCAGCTCAGAGCGATGAGGGATAGAGCAAAGAGGGAAGTAGGTTGAAGGGACAGACTTGGCAACTCCTTGGATCTGTGAGAAGAGCAGAGGGAGGTACTGAGGCTATCCCAGGCCTGGCCTCGCTCTTGGACCTGGGGCCTCCCTCCGCTGCTTGTGTTTTGGGGGGATGGGAGGTGCTTGGCCAGGGCTCCCAGACTGTCTTGGGTGGCAAGAACTGGCCTCTTTTTGGTACCAGCAGGTACACTGAGGCCCAGAGAGTGTGTCAGTCACACATACTGTGCTGCTGGGCCAGCCAGGCTGAGCCCCCCCGAGCCCCCCAGGCCCCCCCAGAGCCCCCAGACTCCCCCAGACCGAGCCCCCTGCTCCCTGGCTGCTCACACTCTGGCGCAAGGGGCAGGTAGTCCTGACTTACAGCTGCACAGGCAGCTCCAACAGCCACGTTCCAAAGCCAGCTCTTCATGGTCATCCCCTGAGACCTGACAGCCCTCTGAGGGCAGCCCTGGGTGGCTACACAGGCTCACCCAGCCAGAGGCCACTGCTTCCCTCAATGGCAACATTGTCACAGGAAACTGGGGAACTCGGAGACCAGAATCTCTGCTTGCATTGCCCCCAGGTTGAGGCCTTGGATCCATTCCCCTCTCTAGGTTCCAAGAAAATGTCACCGGAGGGACAGAGTGGTGGCCCCCTCCCACCCTTCCTATTCTCTTCAGGCAGGTGCAGGCCTGCAGCCTCTTGTTATTGATTAGGGAGCTAAAAATAACTGTGCTGGACTGGCACAGCCACCCTTGGGGCTGAAATGACTGATAAGGTCCTGCCTCCTGGGGGAGGTGGAGAAGAGAGAAGAGCCAAGGAGAAGAGGAGATGCTGGGAGCAGCCCAGGAGATGGAGAAGAGGCCCTAGGAGCCGGTGTCTGGAGGGGCTCAGGAAGAAGGGGCCCTGCTGGCCGTGGGTTGGGGCTGGGTCCCCTGTTGACAATGCTAATTCGGCCCTCCATCTGTTGTCTCACACTCCACCCTACAGCAGGCAGCTGCTGCTTTGCCCCCCTGTGCAGATGAGATCATGGAGGCTCAGAAAGGTCCCATTACTGGTCCAAGGTCATAGAGTGCACCTGACCTCATGGCAAGCTCAGCTGAATCATGGTGACTCTGGCCAGGAGATGACCCAGTTGGGTGGAGGTGGGGTGCAGGCTGATAGGGAGTCTGTCTCCCTACACCCTTATGCTAAAGAGAAAGAGCCCCTATGGGGAATTCACGGCAGAACCAAGATTTCTTGGACTACAGTCCCTGAACCTATGCAGGGTCCCCTGGGCTATATCGCAGGGACCTGGAGAAGTGGCCAGGTTGATGCCAGGAAGGCCCTGGGGATGGAAGCCTTAGAGTCTTAGAGTCTTCCTCTGGGGAAAGGGTTCAGGCTGCGGTCACTGCCAAGGCTCTCTGTCTCCCAGCAACGAGTGGGTTCCCCAGAGAGGCCACCTATAGTGACACCTTGAGCTCTTGAGGAGCCCAACATGGGCAGGAAGGAGGTGTGGGCAGTGGGGCCACCGGGATGCACCCTGCAGGCAGACACAGGTGCTCCTGAGCAGGCCTCCACCCTGACAGACAACGGTGGCTTCTGGCCTGTCCTTTCCCAGTTCCCGAACTCTAGAGGAGTTGGGGGAGTGGAAGTGGGGCTGGGAGGACAGATGGGGCATTTAGGGTGCTAAGCAATTGACAAGCAGGTGGCTGGACTCCCAGCACCAAGGAGGAAGAGGAAGCTGCACTTGAGTATCAACACCCTTGGGTGGCTTCTAGCCACCCAGTGCCTGCTCAGTGCCTGCTCAGTGCCAAGCACAGTTTCCCAACACTGGGTGGCGCTGTCTGCCTTGTAGCCCATCTCCCTGTCCTGTGGAATCTGGCAGTGCTGCTGTCTGGAAAACAATGGGGGCCGGGAGGGGGTGGGGTGGCCCAGCAGCGCTAGCTACAAAACTGAATGAATGGGTGTGTGTTGGGCGACTAAACAGCCACTACCCTAAGCCCTCTGCCACTGCCCCCAGCAGCTCCAGCTGCTGCAGTGTCGGTCAGCTAAACAGGCAAGGGTCCTATGTCTGCATGTCTCTCCCCAGGAAGGAACCAATATGCACCCCCAGGACCCCAAAGCAAGCTGGGCTTCTCAGTCCCAAATCCAGGCCCCAAGCTTGAGCTGGAAAGCTCTCTCAGCCTGTCACCGCCTCCAAGCTCAGGGTGGGCTTTGGGTGTGTTTCTTCACGTGTCCTCTCTGGGCTGCAGTAAAATGGGTCTGGGGGCATAGGGAGAATCCACAGGTTCCCAAGTATCCCTCCTGCCACTCCTGCCTGATTACCTGCTACTACGTGTGCATGTACACACACACAGCTGCCTTTTCTCTTCTCCCCCCAGAACTGACCCACGACCTGGAGATGAGAGAAGCGCAATCCCACCAGCAAGGTAAGAGAAGGAGTGGGGTTCAAGGCTTCCAAGCTGTCAGTGAGACCCAGTCTAGACTCTGCCACAGCCCCATCTTGGCCTGCTGAGCAGAGTGCAGGATGGCTTCCCCCTGCCCATTCACCTGGGTGACCTTGGGCAGTGAACAGCCCGTGCCATCCCCACAGCCTAGTGCCCATGTCTGACTCCTCACTGGAGTGGGAGAGCGGAGAGGAGATGCCTGTGTCCGTCCCTTCCCCGACCCATCTCTCAGGTCCTACAAGTCCACCCCAACTTGAGTGGAGGTGGGGACTAGGGAGCCCTTGACCCCAAGGGACTTCCTTGGTCTAGATCAAGAGGAATATATGCAATTAACAAAGTTTTCATTTTGCCGAAGGAGCACACTCCTTGCCATTTAGCAGTTGTCATATGTTTACAGAGTATTATGTCTTCCATAATAGGGTGATGGGTGGGGAGCCCTAGATGTTCACTAAGGCTGGTTTCAGTTTTGCAAGGTGAAAGAGTGCTAGAGGTCTGACACACCTAACACTATGGAAATATTAAAATAATCAAGTTGTACATTGTCTTTGATATGTATTTTACCACCATGAACTTTTAAATGAGGTGTGGGGGAGGGCAGCAATTACACCCCTGCGGTCTTTTATTTTTATTTATATATTTGCATCGTATTTGAAAGTCAGAGAGAGTCGGGCATTTAGCCAAAGATCTCACATCCACAGGTTCACTTCCCCAACTGCCTATAACGGCCAGGGCTAGGCTGCAGCCAGGAGCCCAGAATTCCAGCCAGGTTTGCCGTGCAGGTGGCGGAGGCCCAAGGACTGGAGCCTTCGCCTGCTGTCTCCCAGGGTGTGCATTCACAGGAAGCGGGAAAGAAAAAGTGCCTGGACTCAAACCCAGGACCTCGGATAGGAGCCCTTCCATCTGCAGGTGGCTGAGCAGCCGCTGCTGGGAAGAGAATTGCCAGTACCTAGGGTCTCTGAGCTCAGAAGTAGGGGCCACACTGCCTGAGTCAGGAGCTGCTTAATGGAAAAACAGAGAGCTCCCCAGCCTCCCCACTCTAGTGTTGTCTTGCTTGAAGGCCACAGGCTCTGTCACCGGTAATTGGGGATTCCAAGCTACAAATATCAGAAGTGCTGCAAATGGATTGGTGTGTTCAGGCAGAATGGTCAGTGTGGAAACTTGAACTGATTCTGCCTGTTTCTTGAGATGGGTGGCAAGGGGACAGGCTCTTGGTACCTGGAGAAAGCGGACAAGTATCTGAGACATTGGATGAAGACAGTCCTGTGAATGCAGCAGCTGGCACCTGTTGCCGCCTTCTCCAAGGGCTCCAGCTGCGGTTTTGACATCTTTTTATCTTCTCTCGATGGGATTCAGGTTTCTCTGAAACCAGAGCTTGAGATACCAGCATCCTATATCTAAGTGTCCAGTTTCAAGTTCCAACTCCATTTCCCGTGCAATGTCCTTCTAATGAGGATCCTGGGAGGTAGCAGGTAATGATTCAAGTCCTCGGGTCCATGCCTTCCACGTAGGAGGTTGGCACTGAGTCCTGGGCTCCTGGTTTCAGGCTGGCCCGGCCCTGGCTATTGTGGACATTAGGAGAGTGAATCTCTTTCTCGCTCTCGCTTTCACTCTCTCTGTTTTAAATAAATGAAAGACTTTAAGAGAGGGAGGATCTTCTTTGTCTTCCTGTCATTTGGTGATTTTCTTCCTTATGCCTCACTTTTTAATTGAATGTGTATTAAAGGAGGTCTCCGGAGCTGAGGCACTGTTGGACTCTGGGGAGAAAACAAATTAAATCCAAAGAGGGACAGTGGGGGAGAGAAAGGGGGCTCGATCCCCCTTTGAACATCAGCTGGAGGCCTCTGGGGGAAATTAAAGGGTTGATCTGTCCCCTGGCCTAGTCAGGCCGCACCCATGCTGCCCCCTGTTTCCCACAAACCAGGGCCGGCCTTAGCACCAGGAATGGACAGATCATGGGGGTGAGCCAAGAGGAAGGAGGGGTCAGCAGGAAGCCTCCCCAGCCCAGCCCCCCAGTACTGCTTCTCCTCTGGCCGGAGGCAGACAGGAAGGAGACACAGCAAAAATCTTGCACAAGCAGAAAAAGACTTGGCGGTTTCCAGGTGCCTCGCGGAGCCACCTCTGGGCCACGCTCACTCTGTTGTGCCAGGTCCCAGCTGCGCTCCTGCAGAGTCGGGGCTTGGGACCTAAGAGTTAGTGTCCTCAGCTCCAGCACATTCCCTGGGGTGGAGGGGGCGTGGGGGTGTAGTTTGGACCATTTCCCCAGCAGTTCTGATCCAAGTGGTCTTTGGCAGGGTCCAGGAAATGCTGTTGTTTTCAAGCTCTCTGGATGGTCTCAGTGTGATTTCAGGGTTGAAGCCCACCCCAGTGGCAAAGGCAAAGGGTAGACAAGTAGACATAGAAGAAAGATAGCACTTTAGAAAGACAATCTTGAGGCCAGCTCCTCCCCCCGCTGTGTGCCGACCCAGCTCGTCCTACCAGGGAACTTCTGCTCAAGCTGGTCCCTCTGGAGCATTCGTCTGCACACACACTCGCCACTGAAGTCCCATCCGCCCTTCAGATGCTAGTCCAAGCATCTTTTCTGCAGGAGAACCTTCCCTGAGTAGGTCATATTCTCCAGTTACCGTTACAGCATTGATCTCGTTCTTCCTGTCACCGTAGCTATTAGGGTTAAGATGCCCATCCTGCTTCATGTCACCCACCGTATCCCCAGCACCTTGCACTACAGTATGAGCTGAGGAACGAAAGGACAGAACAAAAGCAGGGGTTAAGACAGGCTCCTGGACTACCTGGGGACTATTGGAGAATGCGGCGGGATGTGTAATGGGGCCGGGGGGGGGGGGGCGAGCGAGTGAATGTTCACCTCTTGCCTCCACGTCCTCTTGGCAGAGGAGGCGTCCCGGGAGCTGGAGAGCAAATGCCGGGCCCTGGAGTCGCAGCTGGCGGCGCGGGCAGCAGCCAACGCCGAGCTGCGGAGGGAGGTGGCCCAGCGCGAGGCCCTGGTGTCGGCACTGCGCTGCAGCCTGCGCGCCGAGGAGCGCCGCTTCCTAGAGGAGCTGCGGCGCCGCAGCCACCGCGCCACCGTGCTGGGCACCGAGCTGCAGAAGCACACCGAGGCGGCCGCCTACCTCTCCTGCCAGCTGCACGCAGCGCGCCAGAGACTGCAGGCTCCGCGCGCGGGCCCCACCGCCGTCAGCGCAGCCTCCGCCGCGGCCGCCGAGCCCCGACCCCGCAGGCGCGCACAGCGAGCCCGTCGCCCGCCCACCGACGCCGCCGTCGCCAAGGGCCCCAGCCGGGACTGGGCCACCTGGGACCGCGAGGCCGGTGCCCTGGACGACGCCGAGCCCATGCCCGACCCCGCGGTCTTCCTCTACGCCCGGAGACCCCTGCGGCCCAGCGGACGCAGCCCGCGCCAGCCGCCTCCCCGGGAGCCCTCGGACCAAGCAGGCCCGCAGCCGGGGCCCTGCCGGAGCCCACCCGCCGCGCCCGGCCCGCCCAGTGCACCCGGGGACCCGGAGTAGGCGTGCGGCTGGGGGACAGTAGGGTGGAGAGGGCCTGCCCAGCAGTCAGGTCCCGGGGCTGAAGACAGCCATCCTTCCACTGGGGAAGGGGTCTCAGCGACCCCAGCTCCCCGCCCCTTCCAGCAGCCCCTGTCTTTTTTTGTAATCCCGGACGCGGCCGAAGCTTCAAGCTGTGCCCTCCCGCGAAGGGGCTCCCCCGCGGGCCTGGGCGATCGCACCTCGTTGGCAGCGAGGACTGCAGAGCTAGACTGGGAGCCTGCTCCGGTCTGCATCTTGCCCCTAGGAGGGAAGGGGGATGCATCCGGCCGCGGGGAGAGCCGACAATCCTTAGCCCGGAAGGGAAGACTGGCCTGGGACAAAGTGCGGCTTTTGGCACCCGTGGCCACCCTTCCTGCCCAGCCTTCTTCCTCCCATCCGACGGGGCTGATCTTTTAACCCTGAAGCCACTGCCCCAACCCCTGCCCGGTGGGTCCATACACCAGTAGCAGGTGAGCATGGAACACTTTAGCAGGCACAGTTTTCCGGAGGCCCCAGAGGTGGGGGTGGCACCTACAGACACTAGGCTTGTGCTTGTCACTGCCTCGGGTTTGGCTTGGAGCAGACTGGGAGCAGGGCAACTGTTACTCAAGCCTGTAACCTGGCAGAAGCCTGGTTCACCTGCACTGAGTTACACGTGCCAGTTTTGCCCAGGGCCTGGCTTACTGGCCACTGTGGTGGGGGCGGTTGCTGGAGAGGGAAGTGGCAGGCACTTTAGTCCCATGGCAGCTCTTCCAGGGAGCCCCTGACCTCTAGGCCCCTCTGTGCAAGTTAAGGAGTGGGGAGGTGGAAAGCAGAATGTCCTCTCTTGACTCACCTCCCCACTCACCCACTCACTCCTCATCTCCACCACCAAAGGCACCTCACTTCCCCCCCGCCCCCCGCCCCTTGTGTTGGTCTTGCATCGAGTCCTAAGTGCCTATGAGGTCTTCTAGGCGCAGGGGCAGGCCTGTCCCTCACTCAGACACTGTGGGTCCTGACCCTCGTGGAGGCCACACACCCTGTGGGTCACCCAGGGTTCCAGGAGGTGAGCAGTTCATCCCTAGGAACAGGACACCCCTCTCCATCACCCTGGAATGAGCAGGAGGCCCATCCCCAACCCTGACATTGGCGAAAGGGGGAAGCCAGCGAGCCCGCCTCTGAAGCCAACATGCAGCCCCCTCCCAGTGGGCCTCCCACTCAGGGTGGTCTAGTTCGAGGGATTTCCGTGGTAGCTTTGGGGTGGGGGGCACCCCTGAGACAGACAATGCTTGCTGATTGCACCTGGACTGGAGGTAACCTAGGTCCTTGCTCTGCCTGCTCCACCCCCTGCCTGTGTGTGCAGAAATTAGTGTACCCGGATTCTGTCAGCGTCTAGAACCTGTCTGTGTGGCTGGATGGCCTGACTCCTCCCTTAAAGGTGCCTGCAGGGCTGTGGGTGGGAGGGAGGAAGCCACTCTGGTGGAGCTCCCCTAGACCCTGCCCCCCGTCTCCTACAGCCACGCTTCTGGGGTAAAAACAGGGTGACTTTGTAATGTGGATATTGTGCACAGATGGGAAAGTCCTTAATTTTCCACCCCATGCCCCACTAAAAGCCATAGCTTCCCTCCCCGCCCCTGCCCAGATCTACAGCAATAGCCCTCCTCTCCACGCCCCCTCGTGGATGCCCAGGGTGTCCAGCTCAGGCCCCCTCCATCCCCATCGCATGCCGGCCCTCACCTCGTGATCTTCTGCGGGGCCTGCCTGCCTCTTGCCAGGTGAATCCCTCAACCTTTCCCAACTCCCTCTTCCAACATGCAGAGATCATGACTAGTAATTGTGGGTTGCTTAAAGATCCCCCAGATGAAAGGTTCTGAGTGTTGGGGTGGCTGACTCACTGACTGGCAGCTGAGGTGTTGAGGTGCCTGAGAAAGGAAGTAGGCCAACCCCCCCTCCACCAGCAAGTAGGGGGGTGGGGCAGATGTAGGTTGAAATAGTAACAGGACTTTCCCTTTCGTTATTAAAAAAAATAAATCACAAAATTGCAATGTCTATACCTGCTTTCCCCTAATGGAGACCAGAACCCTCCTTCTGACAGAATGGAACTTGAGCTGCATTGGTGGTCTGTCCTTGGCCTCAGCTTCCAGAGCCCCCTCTCCAGCCCCCTGGACTTGTCTTAAGGACCCTCACCTGGCCAAAGGAAAGCCTTCCAGCCCTGCCCCTGGAGTGGGTGGGGACCAAGATGGGAAGGAATTGCTTCTTTTTGCCCTGTCTGCTGCAGGAGGACGAAGCTGATGGGAGACTCAGGGTCCCTAGGGAAGGCTTCTACCGCATCCCAAAGCACAGTCAAACCTAGGCAAAAAAAGCAGAGGAGGGGGACACCAGCTGCAGCCAGTGGGGTGGAGGGCAGTGACCCTGCAGAGTGAAGCTCTGTGCCCCTGCCCCTTGCCCATCTCATCTGTTGTGACCTGGAGTTGGAGGGTCAGGTCCAGGGATGAGACAGTCCCCTCCCAGACAAGCACCAGGATGGGATCTTCCCTGGGAAAACAGAAGGAAGTTCAAGAGTATGGAGCTGTACCTGTCCTATGGGGACTTGGGCTCCAGGCCCCTCCCCGTGACATTGCCAGCCTTGGGTGGAGGGCGGGCAGGGCAGAGGGATGCTGCTCCAAATCCTGTTGGCTGCGCTTTTTTAATCCAATGCTTTTCAGAGTGTATTCACTCACCCACAGAAATAGGGCCCTGTGCTTTAGGGGTGACTGTCATATGCCTTATTGTTAATAAAATATCCGACAGAAACATGCCTCGGGTGTCTTCCTGTGGGCCCTGGCCCTGCCCCACTTTGGTGCCTCTAAGGGTGGAGAATGGAAGGAGCTACAGCAGAGGTCTGGGCATCTCACTGAGCCTCGAGTCCATTTCTAACTCCATCAGCAGGACCTGCCTCCTCTGGGGGCTCAGGGATGGGATCAGTCCCCAAGCACACAGACTGAGATGGGTAGAGGGAGACCCCCAAAAGGAAGACACAGATTCTAAAACCAGCAGGTTCCTGTTGTCCCATGCCTTGGAACCCAGAGCTGTTGTCTCTCCTCCCTGGCTGCTGCAGCACAGATCTACTTAAAACACATTAGCTTGTGAGTGGGCGCTTGGTGCAGCAAGGTCAGTCCCCTCTTGGGATGCCTGTGGTCCATATGGGTCACAGAGCCTGGTTCAAGTGTCTGCTCAGCTTCCCCTCTCGCTCTCTGCCAATGTGCTCCCTGGGAAGCCAAATATGTGGGCCACTGCCATCCTTGTGGGAGACTCAGATTGAGTTACCAGCCTGGCCCAGCTCTGGCTGTTGTGGGCATTTGGGGGAGTGAACCAGCAAATGGGGATTCTTTTCTGTTGTTGTTTTTTTCTATTTCTACTTTTCAAATGAAAATTATAAATATTTCTATTAAGTATCTACATTTGATGCTAAAATCTTGTATCAGAATACTCGGGTTTCATTCCTTAACTCCACTTCCCATTCCAGTGTTCTGATAATGCACACCCTGGGAGGCAGCAGGGGCTCCAGTGCTGGGGTCTCTGCCACCTACTTAAGAGACCAGACCTGGATCGAGTTACCAGCTCCTGGCGTCAGCTTGGCCCAGGTACAGTTCCTGCAGGCATTTGGCGAATGAGTCAGTAGATAGAAGATCTCTCTGTCTCTTTGGCTTTGAAACAAAACAAAACAAACAAAAAAGTAAAGTTTTATTTAGAAAAGAAAAATGTACTGGCCTGGATTCTTGTGGGTGCTGGGCTGCTAAAGCAACAGTCCCAGGTTGACATTCAGCGGGCAGATAGAGCATCTGCTACTGCTTTCCCCAAGTGCACTAACGGGGAGCTGGCCTGGAAGTGCAGCAGCTGGGATTTGAACCCAAGTTCTGAATTGGGAAACTGACATTGCAAGGGGTGGTTTAATGTGCTGGACCATGATGCCTGCCCTGGCCACTGTGTGTCATAAAAATCTAGGGAACACAATGGTTTTGCTGCCGCCCATTTGGTAACAAGAGCTTTCTCTTCCTCCTCTCTCAGTCCTTGGGTTGGGAGCCAGCCCTGTTGCTGTGAGCCAGGTAAGGTTCATTCAAGGTGAACACATGGTGCTCTCTCTGAAACTTTGGCTGAAACCAGGCATCGTATACCCATGTTAGGTGCTAGTGGTTCAACCATGAAGCAAAACAGGATTGAGAAGGACCAGTTCCTGGGTGAGTAAAATGGTAACACTGCAGCTTATAGTCTGGCAAGGAATAAGACTGCCTGAGTGTGAAGCCACATAAAAGAACTAGACCCTGGATAGGTGGAGACAGTTCCTAATAATTCAGCTGTCTGCATCCAGCTGTGGCCGGGGGCCTCATGTTCCTCCTATCCTCTTGCAATGGTGTCCTCACCCACAAGGTTGTCTATAAGTGGTCATCGTTCATTTGTGGTTTCCCTCCTGTCTTTGGATTTGAACTCATTACTCCCTTGTGGCAGCCTCTGGGAGTCTGATTCTGAGTGTAGGATGGGCTAGGACCAGAACTACGTCATGTGCAAGGCCCTTCATGTCCTGGGGCAGCTAGAGGAAGGAAGGTTCAGCTCTGGATACGTGTCTGTCCATGACTGCTGGGTCCCTTGAAAACGCCTGGAGTTGCTTGGCTGAGCCGGTCCCGGGTCATAGCTGGGAGTGCAGATGGGAAGTGCTATCCACAGACCTTCTCAGAGGCCATCTGTGTAAGCCCTCCATGTCACCATTTCACAGATGGGATGACTGAGGCTGTGTTGTGTGGGTGAATCCCACAGGACACAATTAGGGAGGTGGGAAGTCTGAAGCAGGCTAATGAGACTGGCCAGTCTCGGCCCAGATAAAATATGTAGCATCTCGTTTTTTAGTTATTATTTTTTAAAGATTTATTTATTTTTATTGCAAAGTCAGAGATATACAGAGAGGAGGAGAGACAGAGAGCAAGATCTTCCATCCGATAACTTACTCCCCAAGTGACCGCGACGGCCGGCACTGAGCCGATCCGAAGCCAGGAGCCAGGAACTTCTTCCAGGTCTCCCACGCAGGTGCAGGATCCCAAGGCTTTGGGCCGTCCTCGACTGCTTTCCCAGGCCACAAGCAGGGAACTGGATGGGAAGTGGAGCTGCCAGGATTAGAACCAGCAACCATATGGGATCCTGGTGCATTCAAGGCAAAGGCTTTAGCCACTAGGCCATCATGCCAGGCCCTATTTTATTATTTTTAAAACTGTAGTGAGAAGATGGAAGTGAGATCTTCCATCCACTGGTTCACTTCCCAAATAATGGCTAGAGCTGGGAGGATTCGAGCTGGAAGCCAGGAGCTTCTTCCAGATCTCCCACATGGGTGTAGGGGCCCAAGGACTGGTCTGTCCTCTGTTGCTTTCCCAGGCACAGTAACACATTGCAAGTAAAGCAGCTGAGACTCAAACTACCATTTACTCGGGTGTTGACATCACAGGCAGCAACTTAGCCTGAAGTGACACTGTACTGGACTCGATAATTAAATCTTAAAGAGGAAATGAAAAAGAAATCACAGTAGGGGGTCAAAGGACAGCTTGGCACTCCCTCCACCCAGATCCGACCTCAGCAACAAGTGTGCGGAAAGCACTGACCACGCCTCGGACTCTGGGAAGACCAGGAGCGGGGGTAACCTGGGTAAGTCAACCAAAATCTGGGTGAAGAGCAGCAGGAGAAATGTGCAAACAGAAGAGGAAGTCAGGTGTGTGTGGACTCACACCTGTGTGTCATTAACAATCTATGGAGGGTTGACACTTTGTCCTAGTGGTTAAGACACCTTTTGAGGCACCTGCAGCCCACATCCAAGTACCTGAGTTTAAGCCCCAGCTCACGTTCAGCTGCAGCATCCTGCTAATGTGCAAGGAAGGAAAGAAAAGAAATATTACAGATCTGGTGCTGTGGCAAAACAAGATAAGCCTCTACCTGGGCTTTTTATGGGCTTATGTGGGCATTCCATATGGGTACCGGTTCATGTCCTGGCTGCTCCTTTTCTGATTCAGCTCCCTACTAATGAATGCCCTGGCAGAATAGTGGAGGATGGCTTAAGTCCTTGGGCCCCTGCATCCACGTGGGAGACCCAGAAGAGATTCCTGGCTCCTGACTTCATACCAGCCCACTTCCAGCTGTTGCAGTTATTTGGGGAGTGTATTTCCTTCTCTATATATAATTATTTAGTTTCTTTCTTTTTTAAAATTTTTTTTTATTGGAAAGTTAGGTATACAGAGAGGAGGAGAGACAGAGAGCAAGATCTTCTGTCTGCTGATTCACTCCCCAAGTGGCCACAACAGCTGGAGCTGAGCCGATCCAAAGCCATGAGTCAGGATCCTCTTCTGGGTCTCCCACGTGGGTCCAGGGTCCCAGGGCTTTGGGCCGTCCTCAACTGCTTTCCCAGGCCACAAAGCAGGGAACTGGATGGGAAGTGGGGCCACCAGGATTAGAACCAGCAGCCATATGGGATCCTGGCACAATCAAGGCAAGGATTATAGTTGCTAGGCCACTGTGCCAGGCCCTCTTTCTTTTCAAGTAACTCTGCCTTTCAAATAAAAATACATAAAAATGAGGACGTTGAAAAACTATGCATAGATTTCATTTTTTGCACTTAAATCAGCTTATTTTTTAATTCCATTTTCCATAGTCTTCTGGAATTACCCTTATACACACACTGCATGTGCAGAAAGTGTCTCCAGAACGGTGTGAAGGGGACGGGTAAATTCTCATGGTTGGCTGGAGGTCAGTGACAGACTGTTCATTGTATGCCCTTTTGTACTTTTTGGAGTTTGAACTATGTAAATCCATTATCTATTTAAAATTGGGAAAACTAGAGCCAGTGGTGTAGCAAGTTAAGCCTCTACTTGTGATGCTGGCATCCCATCGGGTGCTACTTTGAGTCCTAGCTGCTCTACTTCTGATCCAGCTCTTGGCTAATGTGCCTGGAAAAGCAGCAAGAGGATAGCCCAAGTGCTTAGGCACCTGCACCCATGTGGGGGACCCAAAAGAAGCTCCAGGCTCTTGGCTTTAGAGAGACTCAGCTCTGGCTATTGTGGCCATTTGAGGAGTAAATTAGATGGAAAATCTCACTCTCCTTTCCTTCCATAACTTTACCTTTCCAGTAAAATAAATAAATCTTACAAAAACCCTACAGCAGTGACTGAATTTCTGCAGTGGGTCTGTCCACACTTGCCTGCCTATCTCCTCTGACTCATTCAGTAGCAAACTTGTTACCCTTCCAAGTTCAGTTCAGAGGTGGGCATGTGGCCCAGCAGTTAAGACCCCAGCTGAGAAGGCCATGTCCCACAGTGTCGTACATGGGTTCAATTCCCAGCTCTGGCTGCTGGCTTCAGCTTCCTATGAATGCTGGGAGGCAGAGTCCTGGCTCCCGTGATTGGCTTCCTCCCACGTGGGAGATCCAGATTCGAGTTCCTGGTTCCTGGCCTTAGGCACAGCTATAGCTGTGGGCATTTGGGATGTGAGCCAGTGGATGGGGCACTGTGTATGTTTGTCACCAATAAACCAATCAATGAAATTCAGTTCAGACCAGCCTCTTCCCAGGGGACTTTCCTAACTGCCTCCTCCCAACTCTCCTCACAGCCAGGTTTAAAATGTTATGGGGGAGGATAGATAGGAGGATGGGGGTGGGGGGGGGCGAAGGCCTAGAGCCCTAGTGCAATGATGGCTCAGTAGCTAAATCCTCGTCTTGTACACCCAGGATCCCATATGGGCACCAATTCGTATCTCTGCTGCTTCACTTTCCACCCTGCTCCCTGCTTGTGGCCTGGGAAAGCAGTCGAGGACTGCCCAAAGCCTTGGGACCCTGTGCCTAGGTGGGAGACCTGGAAGAGACTCCTGGCTTCAAATTGACTCAGCTCTGGCCATTGTGGCAACTTGGGGAATGAACCAGCAGATGGAAAAATCTTTCTGTCTCTCCTTCTCTTTGTATATCTGCCTTTCCAACAAAAACAAGTCTTAAAAAACACTAGATGGAGCAGAGGACAGGAAGTTGCTTCCTGCAGAGGCTGGGCCCAGGTTATGTCTGATCTCACAGCCCTGGGTGCTTGCAGTCTGCACCTGGAAGACAGTGACTGGTGGGCTGGTGGTGGTCCCACCTTTTCTCAAGTGCACTGGGGACCACCCCTGCTTCTCCTGACAGATGGGGAGGACTAGAGAGACGGGTGTGGTCTTCTCTTATTTATTTGAATGGCAGAAAGAGATCTCTGCTTGTTCACTGGTTCACACCCACAGCCATTAGGGAGCAAACCAGTAGATGGAAGCTATGTACTCTGTCAAGATAAATAAATCTGTCTTGAAAGAGAGACTTTCACTCAGCTTCAGCAGCAGGCTCAGGTTCTACCTCGCCTTTCTGGTGTGCCCGGGGGAGGGGCTCAGCCTCCCTTATCTACCCTGCACCCCCAGCAGCTGGGGGATTACTCTGAGCCCTGAATCTTATCACCTCTCACCTCCCTGCTTCTGCTTCAAAGCCTCCCTACTTTCACTGACTCCATTTCTCACCATCTACACTCCAGGACAAAGTCCAACTGTCCTTTGCAGTTTCTACAAGGCCTGGGGGGGGGGGGAGAGAACAGTCCAGACACACACCTGCGCGCAAGCGCAAATGCATACATACGCCAGCTGCGGCTTTGGCCTCAGCCCGTGGCAGAAGCCAGGACTCCCGGGGTGGAGTGCAGGGAACCCCAGCCTGCCTGTCCCGAGACAGGCGCACCTCTGCAGCCACTTCCCACCTCACCCATCAGGGTGAGGAAGCCTGGCTGTTCCCACGGACCCAGCTAGAATCTGGCTCTGTGTGTGTGTGTGTGTGTGTGAGAGAGAGAGAGACAGAGAGAGAGAGACAGAGAGAGAGAGAGAGAGAGAGAGAGAGAGAGTGACCTTGGTCTCTACATCCTTCATTGCAAAGCCGAGGACACCGACCAGCAGAAGACAGCTCGCTTCGGCGGGGTGGGGTGTGGCCCATGTGAGTGGGCAGGGGGTCCTTTGCGGCTCAAGATGAAAAAGGGGAGGTGTGGCCTACTGTGGCCATTTCCTCCCTAGGTCTGGTGAGGGCCAATCCCCCATCCCACCCCCAGTAATCCAGCACCCGACTCCCACTCCTTGGGCGGGAAAAGGCAGGCTCGGTGGAGAGGGCGCCGAGGTGTCACGCTACCTAACCACGGCCGGTCGGGGCGCGCGCGCTCGCGGCCACTTGGCACAGGCAACATGGGAAGCAGAGGGCCCCTGGGGTGGAGGGGGAGGGGAGCTGAGCCCGGGAGCCCTCGAGCAGTCTCCACCCAAGGTCACGGCGCCCGCCCGACGGGCCGCCGAGGCCCCGCCCCTCGAGGAGGCCCACGTTTTTTTTTCTCCGCCGGGGCGCGTCGGCGTGCGTTGCCTTTAAGGCGTTCGGGGAAAGTCACCGCGTCGGTGGACGAGGGTGGGGGAGGAGGACGAGGCGCGGCGTGTTTTGTCCCTCGCGAGCCTCCGTGGGCCGGGCCGGGCGCGAGGGCGGAGCAGTGGGGGGAGCGGCGGTGGGGTCAAAGGCTACAGCGCGCACCACGTGGGCCAGTGACTCCGTCCTTCCCGCAGCGGCCGCGGCGCGCAGGGCACTTGGGTTAGTGGCGCGGCGGGCGGCGCGGACAGCCGAGCCGGACGCCCCGCTCCCGCCGCCATGGTCATCAAGACGGACGAGCTGCCGGCCGCCGCTCCGGCCGACAGCGCCCGAGATCACAGCCTGCCAGCCGGAGGCAAGGGGCGGCCGGGCGCGGCCGGTGAGCCGGGGGGCCGAGGCCGGGGGAGGCGGCGGCCGTGGAGGGGAGGCTGCACCCGAGGACCGGCGGGTTTTGGGGGGGACTCGGCCGGGGACCCCCGCGTTCCCTCGTCGCCGGGCCCGGCGACGTCTGGCTGGGTCCTCCGCCGGGCCGCCCCCGCCCTGAAGGTCACCTTCACTGTGGCCCCCGGCGGCGGCCCGAGCTTCGCACGTGGGGTCCGGGGAAGGGCAGTTCGTGCGGGCACACGCCGCGGCAGGTCTTGGGGACACGTGCGCGCACACGCGGCTTCGGGGTGCGCCGCCGCGGCAGGCGGATAGGAGCGGCCGCAACCCCCACCCCACCTCCCCAAGACACACACACACACACACACACACACCCCTCCTGCACCACCCACGGGCAGGGGAGCCTTCTGGTCTTAGGGGGTCACTCTGACACTTGGCGGGCGTTGCTGTGTCAGGTCCCGTTTCTTGCATTAGGCCTCCGGGACGTTTCCCTGTGCCGGGCTGGGCCGGCCAGGCCTCAGCCCTGCTTGCGGTTTTGCAGGCTGGGTCTTGGGGAGGTGAGGGGCATCAGGTGCTTTTAGGGAGAGGGGCTTGCCTGGTTTCATTCCAGGGGCTTCAAGTTCTGAGCTTTGCCCTTCCAGGTGTTGACCTGTTGGGCTGAGGGGAGGGAAGGGAGAGGGGTGGTCCTGCCAGTGTCCGGGGGTGAAGCGGGCTCCTTGGCAGGGGGCGGTGTTTGTGCCAGGACTTGATTATTAACCTACCTTATTGCGACAAGTGGGTCAGATGAGAGTTGCTGTTTTTAAGGCAAAGGTCGGCAGAGTGGAGTGGAGCTCCCGGCTGGCCCCCTTGGGGGACCTGAGGCCTGGCTTTTGGGGAGTGGCTGGGCCGATCCTGGGCTTGTTGCTATCCCTTTGCTCTGCCTTAGGCCACCCTTCCCCAGAGCCCTGTGTGCCCAGGACAGCAGTAGGGTGCAAGAGCTGCATGCTCCCACTTCCTCCTCCATAGACACCTTAACCACCGTCTCTGTCCCGGCTCTGATGAGAGCACTGGGCTGATATGGGAGTCAGGCTGGGTGGGCCTCCTGCCCCCAGCACCCCCTCACTGCCACAGCTGAGTTACCTTGCTGATGGGTCAAGGCTTGGACAGCATAATTGCTGATAAGCACAGTCCACGCGGCTTTATTCTGACTGGGTTGTGAATCAGTGGAGCAGGCTAGATAAGAGAGGGGCTGGCCGCTTTCCTCTGCGGTTGAAAGACCCATGAAGATGAATGGACTTGCCCAAGGTCACACAGCCCTTTGCTGGGGGAAAGCTTTTGGATTTGCAGCTCACGGCCAGACACGCCTAGGCTGCCCTGGAGGAAGCTGGGGCATGCCTGCAGGTTTGGATCACGTGTGGCAGGAGGGAGAGGCTAAGCTGGTGGTGGGGCTCTGTGAACGCCTTGGGAGAAGCCCCTTCTCAGCCCGGTGCCTCCGTGTGAGGTGCGCTGGGTCAGGAGCAGGGCGCAGCTGTTCCTCTTAGGGAAGCTGGGAGATCGTAAGCCACTCTTAGTCCCATGTCTCCAGGAGGCTGGAGTAAAGGCCTGGGACGTAGACTGCAGCGCTCCGTGTCTGCTGGTGTAGACCCTCTCATCCCCACCTGACAGGACTTGGCTCTGGGGGCTCCCCAGTCTCTTTAAAGAGGAGGTGAGCAAGGCCAAGAGTTTTGTGTGGAGGGCGGTAGACAAGGGTCTGTTACCTTCTTGGGAATAAAGCAGCTTTTAGGGGTGAAGAGAACCGGCAGGTTTTTCAAGTTCACTGTGGTACGTCAAGTTCCTTCTGGCTAGGGGAGGGTGCCCTGGAGTTGAGGCCCAGAGTAGGACGAGAAGGGGGGCAGTGGCCTACTGAGGTGGAGTTTAGGGGGTGCTTCCAGGAGCTCCCTAGTAGGACCCAGGAACACCTTCCTGGATAGGGTCTGGGCAGAGCAGGTGTGGGAACTTTGGCCCATCTTCAGACCCCGCAGACCATTTGGATGGGCCAAAAAGGAGACACAAGGTACCTGCTTTCTTAGCGTCTTCAGTATAGACAGCCCTCGTGCCTCCCCACCTGTTCCTTGAGGCCTTGGGTTTCTGGGATGGAGAGATGTGGCTTTCGGGGCCTGCCTTCCTGCTGGAGCCTCACCTGCTGGGGCGTGGCCTGGCCTTGGCACCAGCTCCTGAGGCCATGCCAGGCTGGGGAGGCCCACAGAGGCTCCCTGGCCAGGGCTGCGATGTGCTTTATCCCTTCCATGGGGTCTGTTAAGTGAAACACTGTGTGGGCATCCCCTACCCATCCTGCAGGGAACGCTGCCTCGTGTCCTTTCCCTGACACCCAGCTCCTCCTGCCCGGGAGGACAGGCAGGCAGGGCTAATGGTGAGAGGCCTGAGGAAGCTGTTGCTGCCTGGCTTGGGGTGGGGTGGGGGCTTGCACTTAGGCCTGAGCTTGGGCTTCTGACACCTGGTTTTGTTGCCTCCGTGACCCTAGGCAGCTTGCTTACTGCCCTCTGGGAGTCTCAGTTTCCCCAGGTTGGTTGATCTGAGTCAGGCTCGGAGTGAGCCCTGGCTCTCTGGTAACCAGCAGGGCGATGCTTGTCCACGCTGCTCTCAGGTCATTGCCAAGCTACCTGGCCCCACCCTCTCCAGGGAGTTGGGGGTGTCTAGGGTGGGGGTGGCAGCTCTGCCAAGGCCTGGCTCTTCCAGAGTGGCTGGGGAGAGGCTGAGGGTCTGTTCAATGCTTCATCAAACTGGAGGGGAGGGGCCCTCGAGAGGGGGCCTGGCTCCCCACCCCCCATTGGTTAGTACGGATGCCAGAGCAGTCCTGGCTGGGCCCTGGCAACAAGTCAGAGGCCTGGGAAGGCGCCCTGGCGAGGCTGGGCATGCTTCTTCCCTATAGCCCAGCGGCCTTCGGCCTGCCACTGCCAGCTCTGTTTTCCCTGAGGGAGACGCTTGGTTTGCTCCTGACCACGCAGGGGCTGCTGGGAAGAGACAACAGTGCCTGCCAGCTACTCAGGGCAGCGTGGAGGCTCAGGGCACCGGTGCAGTTGTCCTCTGGGAGAGTGGGCGCCCCTCCCCCTCAGAACCAGTGGCTCCGGGAGGGGCTAGCTGCCAGGTCACCTGCAGGGGGCAGCGGGAGCCAGAGTCCCTGGCTGGCAGGCCAGGCACTAGTGTCTGTGACGGGTGGGCAGGGACGGCCACCTCATGGCGTGGGCCCGGGTCTGTGCCAGCTGTTGCCAGCAGCTGGCAGAAGCAGTCTTGCTCACCCGCACTGGGGTTGCAGCTGAAGAGAGGAACCCCTTGCTGGGCCCTGTCTCTCATGATCAGCCCTCTGGTCCCTCAATCCTCAGGGGTCCAGGGAGTCCATACTCGGGGTTCTCCTGTTCCCTTAACAGCCCAACCAGCAATGGCCCCCTTTCTGGGGCATGTGGGGACCAGGGCCTGAGCCCTGAGAACAGTTCCCCTTGGGGTCCTGGAGCCACCGCGGCCTGGCCCGCAGCCGTCCTTCTGGCCGACCTTGAGCAGGATCCGAAGCAGAGGCAGGGGGAATGTGCCCTTCCCCAGGCCTCCCCAGCAGGCCTGGCCCCGCTGAAACCCGAAGCCAGCCGGAGCTCCAGGCCTGGGCCGACCAGCTGTGGTAGGGCAAGGGTGGCAGCGGAGGCAGGGGCTGGGACCACAGACTGGGCCAGGCCAGAGCCGGAGTGCTGGTCACCTTGCTGCCATGGCAGTCCTGCAACCTCAGAGCCGAGGAGAAGGCTGTCGCCTGTACCAGGTGGGCTATGGGGCAATGCCAGCCAACTGGCTTCCTGCTGAAGGCTACTCTGCCATAATACAGCAATAGGGAGACCTCAGGGTCCCTTGGAGGAAGGGAAGGGACAAGCCTGGCTGTCCCAGTTTGGAGTGGGTGGCAGTGGGCTGCCTGGGCTGGGGAAGGGTAGGAGCCAGGGCTACCTGGGTTTGTGTTGTGCTGCTCTGCTGCCTGTCTGGATCCAGGCCTCTGTCTGGCCACTGTTGGGGTCTTGGAGCTCAGAACTAGGTGCAGCCTCTCCTGGGGCTGCCCACCAGCCCAGCCTTCCCTAGAGCCCTGCTGCGGCAAGCTAACCAACCCCACTGCCCCCTACACCTGTCTGCCTTTGGAGTGGGGGGCTGCTGGGTGCATTCTTTTGGTTCTTGGGTGGTTGGTTCATCCAGGTTTGGGGAAGGAAAGGAGGGAGCTTAGGAGAGCTGCTGGTGGTCTTAGTTGAGGGCCACAAGGAAGTGGGTGACTTCTCTAGGCTCCTGTATGCCTGAGGTCCCTGCTCTGTGTTGGGGGATTCAGAGCAGGGCCCACAGAGGCCTGGGGAGAGGCCCTGCCTGCCCACTGCTGGCAGCCAGTGCCTGGAAGGGCTAAGATGCAGAGCAGGGCTGCTGTCCGCAAACAACTTGCTCACACCTGGGATGCCCAAGTGCTAAGCCCAGGGGCTTACTCTGGTTTAACCAGCAGGCTTTTTGGTGGCCAACATTCCCATTGGTCAAGTGGGCTTCCAGGCAGATTGTTATAGCTTGGCCTTTTCCTTTTTTTTTTTTTTCTAAGATTTATTTGTTTATTGGAAAGTCAGATATACAGAATGGAGGAGAGACAGAGAAGAAGATCTTCCATCCCATGATTCACTCCTCAAGTGACCGCAACGGCCGATGCTATGCCAGTCCGAAGCCAGGAGCCAGGAACTTCTTCCGGGTATCTCACAAGGGTGCAGGGTCCCAAAGCTTTGGGCCGTCCTTGACTGCTTTCCCAGGCCACAAGCAGGGAGCTGGATGGGAAGTGGGGCTGCCGGGATTAGAACCGGCACCCATATGGGATCCTGGTATGTTCAAGGCGAGGACGTTAGCCACTAGGCCACACTACCGGGCCCGGCCTTTTCCTTCTTATAGATTGATTTATCCACTTTTTGAAAGGCTGATAGTTGTCCTAGGCTCCCCCTTCCTCATTGCCCGGGGAAAAGTAGACGGTGTGGCCTCCTGCCCATACACTGCGGTACATGCATTGGGAAGGGCCAGGGCGGCAGAGGTACCAGCAGAAACTGTCTTGGGAGCAGTGCAGCAATTGCAGAGACTGCTGCAGGTGTACCCCTAAAACAGGAGGGGTATTTGGGCCTGGGTTGGGACTGCAGAGGCCAACACTTGGTTCCAGTAGAACATGAGATGGAGTTACTGGCTTGGGGACTAGACGAAGCAGGGGATTCCATCCTGACAGGGTGAGCCTTTCCCCAGGGACAGCCACCTGCTGGTGCCTGGAAGGTCCTTGGCCCCTTTAAATGAACAGCCCTGTGAGGTGTGAGGCAGGAGGGTGTGTAAGACTTGGGAGAGGGTGAGGCTGGGGCCTCAGCAGCTACAGCTCAGGACCGGGGAGTAAGCTGGAGCTGGAGAGGGCGGGGCAGGAGTAGCATGCCAGCCACGGCAGAGGTGGAGGAGGAAGGGCGCCCCTGGTGTGCCAGTTATACCTGAGAGGACCCCCGGGGCTTGGCCTTGAGCGGCACCCCAAGGTGAAAAGCTGGACTGGAAGGTTCAGGAGCAGAAGTTTGGGGATGGGTGGAGGTGCTAGCCTGCAGAGATACACAGACTGGGGCAGCCCCTCTCCCATAGGCTGTATGCCCCCAGGCTCCAGAGACACATAGGCCCCTCTGACTCACTCCTCTCCTGTCCTCTGCAGAGCCGCCATCCGTCATGCTGCTGAATGGAGACTGCCCAGAGAGCCTGAAGAAGGAGGAGGGGGTGGCTGAGCCGCCGCGGGAAAACGGGCTAGATGAGGCTGAGGCGGGGGATGAGACCACTGGACAGGAAGTCATCGTCATTCAGGACACAGGCTTTTCTGTGAAGATCCTGGCCCCTGGGATCGAGCCCTTCTCCCTACAGGTTAGATGGAGGAAGGGTCACAGGGGACTCAGGCTTGAGGCTTTTTTATTGGACTTTGCATTGGATCAGTCAGCTAGTGTGGTGAACATGGGCATCAAGTCCAAATTCAAGGTCATTGCCTCCTTGTGAGGGGACAAGTGCCAGCTGGGTCTGCAGCCCTGTTTAGGAAGTGGTGAGATAGTGAGAGGGGAGTGTTGGGGCCCCAGGTTTCCCAGCATCTTGTTCTGGGTTCTCAGGTCATCTCTCCAAGCCATGATTTTACTGTCTGCCAGAAGGCTGGGTTGTGCTGAGTGATCTCCCAGGGCATTTGAAAGAGTTGGAGGGAAAGAGCTTGTTCACTCCCTAAATGGCTGCCACAGCCAGGTCTGGGCCAGGCCCAATCCAGGAACTAGGAGCTACTTCAGGTTTCCCACCTGGGTTCAGGGACTCAAGCACTTGAGCCATGCTGTGCTTCTTTCCCAGACATGTTAGCAGGAAGCTGGATTGGAAGTAGAGCAGTTAGAGGGTCTGCAGCTGGTGCTCTTGTGGGGCTTAGTCCTCTGCATCACTGCGCCAGCCTCGGGAACTGGTTGAGGGCTGCCCGGTGTGGCCAGGCTGTGTCCTGCACACACACAACCTCAGAGGGCCATTGCTTTGCCTAGACAGGGGTGGGAGTTGAAAAGTGAGCTTGGAGAATGAGTATTGGGTGCTGTTGGAGTTCACGGTCTTCAGGCTGGTGTAGGTGTTGTGTCCTGGTTCCTTGTGGTCGCTCAGCAGGATGGCCTACACTTTCTCTCGGCAGGTATCACCCCAGGAGATGGTGCAGGAGATCCACCAAGTGCTCATGGACCGTGAGGACACGTGTCACCGCACGTGCTTCTCCCTGCACCTGGATGGCAACATGTTGGACCACTTCTCAGAGCTCCGCAGCATAGAGGGCCTGCAGGAGGGCTCAGTGCTCCGTGTGGTGGAAGGTTGGCTTGGAAGGGGGCTGTCAGTCAGGGGAGGGCTGGGTAGCATGCCACTGCGTACAACTGGCAACATTGGTACAGATGAGTGGGTAGAGTTGGGCCTGGAGCACAGGTCCACTGCCCAAGACAGCATACCTTGCACCCTCAGGGCATGGCCAGTTTTGATTTAGAGCAAAATCAGGCAGGGCTAGAAACTGGCCCCAGTGCAGTTGAGTGAAGGCTCAGCTCTTTACAGAGTGGGGTCCGGCTTGCTGCAGAGCTGTCGGTGGGTGGAGCCTGCTGTGGTTGTGAAACCCAGCATCCTGGGTGTTGCGGTTCCCTTGGAGAGAAGCTGTTCAGCTTCCCCCACCTAGAGCCCCGTGAAACAACCATTGGATATTGGTGTTGAAGCTGGGGGTGACTTGGGGCAGCCCTCGGCCATCCCTGCATGAGGGTTCCCAAAGGGCCTGCTCATACGAGGTGGGACAGCGTTGCATGTGGCCTCCCCTCCAAGGCCTGTGTGTCCTCACAAGTTGTGCTGCAGAAGGTTCTTTGAGAACAGGATTCTCTGCCCGCCAGCAGCCAGAGGATGTGTGCCTGTGTGTAAACCAGAGCACCTGCTTGTGTGTTCAGAGTGAAACTTAAACATGGACGCCTCAGCCAAAAACTCAAACCACCCACAGCGCACCTGCCACCCCACCCGCCCACTGCTGTCTGTGCCAGATGGGCTGTTGTGGAGGGGAGGGAAAGACCCAGCCCCGCTAACATGCCTGCTCCTCCTCCGCCAGAGCCATACACAGTGCGGGAGGCCCGCATCCATGTGCGTCACGTCCGAGACCTGCTCAAGAGCCTGGACCCAGCTGATGCCTTCAACGGAGTTGACTGCAACTCCTTGTCTTTCCTGAGTGTCTTCACGGATGGTGACCTGGGAGGTGTGGGCGGCGTTGGAGCCTGGGGTGGGCTGGAGGACAGGGAGGCTGGGGACCGAGGGGGTACCTTCTGCCTGGAAGCCACATTGTGGGAGGGAGATGGTTGGCCCTGGGCTGACCACTGGCCTTGGGTCCCTCAGACAGCGGGAAGCGGAAGAAGGGCTTGGAGATGGACCCCATTGACTGCACGCCGCCCGAGTACATCCTGCCGGGTAGCCGGGAGCGGCCACTGTGTCCCCTGCAGCCCCAGAACCGTGACTGGAAGGTGGGGCTCCCGGGGGGATAGAGAAGAGTGTCCCTGGTGGGGTGAGGAGGTGCCCTGCTAGGAGGTCAGGCCCAGTCATGCCTGGCCACCCTGCAGCCCTTGCAGTGCCTGAAGGTGCTCACCATGAGCGGCTGGAACCCACCCCCTGGGAACCGCAAGATGCACGGGGACCTCATGTACCTGTTTGTGATCACAGCTGAGGACCGGCAAGTCAGCATCACGGCATCCACACGGGGCTTCTACCTGAACCAGTGAGTGCCTGGCGGCCCCAGTGGAGCCCGGCGGGGGCCCTGCAGCTTGCTACCTGTGCTCCCAGCGCCACCCTCTCCCTGCAGGTCCACAGCCTATCACTTCAACCCCAAGCCCGCCAGCCCCCGCTTCCTGAGCCACTCCCTGGTGGAACTGCTCAACCAGATCAGCCCGACCTTCAAGAAGAACTTCGCGGTGCTGCAGAAGAAAAGGTAGCTTCTGTGCCAGCCACTGCGCCTCGGCTCACGCCTCCGGGGTGTGGGGGGTGGTTAGTGTGAGCAAGCCAGCAGCGTGAACTCGGGTGCCCCTGGCCCCAGTGCCAGGGACAAGCAGCTCTGGGGCAGGTCCCCACTGGTTTCCATCTGACTCTTCCAGACAAAGAGATGCGGGAGCGGGTGGGAGCCTCTGAGAAGAGGCCCGTGGCAGGCTCTGAATTTGGTGGGCTGCCCATCTCCCCGTCCCCTGCCTGCCACAGGGTCCAGCGCCACCCGTTCGAGAGGATCGCCACCCCGTTCCAGGTGTACAGCTGGACTGCCCCCCAGGCTGAGCACGCCATGGACTGTGTGCGCGCTGAAGATGCCTACACTTCCAGGCTGGGCTACGAGGAGCACATCCCTGGACAGGTGCTTGCAGCCGGGGCCGCCCTCCTGTCACCCCACCCCACCGGGCTCGGCTCCTCCCTGCAGGCTGTACCTACTGTCTGTTCCCTGAGGGGTCTGGGGGCTGTCTGCATGGGAAGGTGAGAGGAGGGTCTGTTCAGGGAACGTGGGAAGGCGCACACTGAGCCAGCATCTCCCTGGCGGTCCACAGACGCGGGACTGGAATGAGGAGCTGCAGACAACAAGGGAGCTTCCCCGCAAGAACCTGCCTGAGCGGCTGCTCCGAGAGAGAGCCATCTTCAAGGTGCCTGGACCTCGCTCACTCCCGCCGTTGGCTTATTCTCCAGGGCTAGGGGAGAAGAGGGACCTGCCTCCCCCAGGGCCGAGGGCTGCAGTCCAGCCAGCTCTGCTCTCTGCTGATTGCATGGAGCCCTCCCTTGGGCACATGCTGCCTGCCCTGACCCTCATTGTGCTGGCAGTTAGCTTGGTTTTAAAATTATCAGTACTGTGGCTAGAAAAGGAAATGAGGAAAATCTAGTTCTTTGTCAGAATCCTGTAATCCTGCTGCCTGGAGATGGTGATAGTCAAAGCAAGAGCTGAATTTCTTGGGTACTAACTTTGCCAGAGGCTATGCCGGGTTCGGTGTAGGCTTGAGGACACCTGGTAAAGGTCAAGGCTCCTGTCCAGGTTTCCCTGGCACGTACCTAGTTGATCCCCCACACCTGCTCCAGTCCTCCCCCTCCTGTGACTCACCTGGTGCTTTCTCCCTGAGTGTGTGCCTGCCCTTCAGATAGTGGTTTCCTTGCCCTTTGCTAAACATGGTAGAGTGGAGACTAAGGTTGTCCAGCTGCCTAGTAGCCTCTGCTGTCTGGGAGAGGGTGGCCAAGGCAGGGCCTAGCAGGGGCTGCCATGGACGACGCTCCCTCACACTCCATCCTTGGGCCTGGCAGGTGCACAGTGACTTCACTGCGGCAGCCACACGAGGCGCTGTGGCTGTCATTGATGGCAATGTGATGGCCATCAACCCCAGCGAGGAGACCAAGATGCAGATGTTCATCTGGAACAACATCTTCTTCAGCCTGGGCTTCGATGTCCGTGACCACTACAAGGACTTTGGTGGGGATGTGGCAGCATATGTGGCCCCCACCAATGACCTGAATGGTGTGCGCACCTACAATGCGGTGGACGTGGAGGGACTCTACACGCTGGGCACGGTGGTGGTGGATTACCGAGGCTACCGAGTCACGGCGCAGTCCATCATTCCCGGCATCCTGGAGCGAGACCAGGAGCAGAGCGTCATCTATGGCTCCATTGACTTTGGCAAGACGGTGGTGTCGCACCCGCGGTACCTGGAGCTGCTGGAGCGCACCAGCCGGCCCCTCAAGCTCCTGCGGCACCGTGTGCTCAACGACCGCGATGAGGAGGTGGAGCTGTGCTCCTCGGTCGAGTGCAAGGGCATCATTGGCAACGATGGCCGCCACTACATCCTCGACCTGCTGCGCACCTTCCCGCCTGACCTCAACTTTCTGCCCGTGCCTGGTGAGGAGCTGCCTGAGGAGTGTGTCCGTGCCGGCTTCCCCCGCGCCCACCGGCACAAGCTCTGCTGTCTGCGCCAGGAATTGGTGGATGCCTTCGTGGAGCACAGGTGAGGGGTGTGGCTGCCAGGGGCACTCCCGTAGCCAGATCTTCACCCTTCAAAGTCTACAATGTGGGAAAAGGCTCCCATCCTCACTCACTGGAGAGTCAGGCTCTGAAACGCAGACACCAAGGCTTGATTATTGCAGCTCAGAGAGACCCTAGACTGGACGTTGAGCCAGAGTTACACTCTTCCTTTAAGGAGCCTCTGGCATCAGCTATGGTGGCATAGCTGTCCCTAAGCCAGGAGGCAGGCACTGGGTGTTGGCACTGCTGGTGCTCACTGCTTAGAAGTCAGCCGTACTGAATATCCCATGCTATAAATGATTCTTTTTGCAAAATGCCAGTGCCATTCCTACTCCTGTGCAGAGCCATGGCCTGGGCAGTGAGCCCTTCTCCCTCCTCCCACCCCTGTCTGCCCGCCAGCTAGCTGCCTTCTAATTGTCTGGGGAGGGCTTGGGGCTGGCTGCCCCCTGCTACTGGCTCGCCTGTACCTGTGTGCTGATGCGTGCCTGCAGGGCAGCTTAGGACTGGCTAGGTGTCCGTGGCTGGGAAGAAGCTGCTGGGCCAGCTGAATTGTCTTCCCCCCTTCTGTGCCAGGTACCTCCTCTTCATGAAGTTGGCTGCCCTGCAGCTGATGCAGCAGAAGGCTGGCAAGGCCGAGGGCCCTGCCACGCTGGAGAATGGTGGGCCTCTGTCCTCAGATGCTACACCTGAAGACTGTCCGGGGCCTGAGGCAGGAAGTGAAGAGGAGGGCAACAATGCAAGCGGCCTGGCCAAGGTGAAGGAGCTGGCAGAGACCATTGCGTCCGACGATGGCACAGGTGCGCCTACTTTGTATGCTACTCGGAGTGGCCTGCCCTGGTGGCCTCCCTGGTTGGGAGGAGATGAAGTCAGGGCAGCCCAACCTTCCCTCCTCTTCGAGGGTGGCGTGGGGCCACTTCCCATGGCGCCGTGTTTCCACAGCAGACCCTCGGAGTCGGGAGGTGATCCGCAATGCGTGTAAGGCTGTCGGCTCCATCAGCAGCACGGCCTTCGATATCCGCTTCAACCCAGACATCTTCTCTCCAGGCAAGCTGTGTGGGCCTCAGCAGAGCCCTTGAGGGTGGGAACAGCACATTGTGCATTCGTGTGTGTGTGTGTGTGTGTGTGTGTGTGTGTGTGTGTGTGCACCTGGACACGGGAGGAGGCGGTAGGCCTGTACACCCCTCAGAGCATCGCGTCCCTGCCTGGTTCCAGCCGCTTTCCTCAACCCCCAGGTGTGCGCTTTCCTGACTCCTGCCAGGATGAAGTCCGGGACCAGAAGCAGCTGCTGAAGGATGCAGCTGCCTTCCTGCTGTCCTGCCAGATCCCTGGCTTGGTGAGGGCGGCCTGCAGGGGCTGGCAGGGACCGTGATGGGCTCTGCTGCCCATCTACTGCTGACGACACTTGGGGGAACTTGGGCAGGGCAGAGGCCTCTCCTTTCCTGATGGGGCAGGGACTGAGAGCTGGAGGGAGGGCAAGGCACATGTCCTGCTGTGCTGGGAGAGCAGGCCAGCCAGCCAGGGGCTAGAGGAGCTTGTGTGCATGGCCTGCCATCCTCACAGCAGCCTGCTCCTTGCCGTTTCCTCACTGGGGCCTGGGGGCTTAGTCCCTTCCTTCCCCTGGGAGGATCAGGGAGGGCTGGGGCCTGACCCGCTGCAGCCCGCAGGTGAAGGACTGTGCGGAGCATGCGGTGCTGCCCATGGATGGGGCCACACTGGCTGAGGTGATGCGCCAGCGTGGCATCAACATGCGCTACCTGGGCAAGGTGCTGGACCTGGTGCTGCGGAGCCCAGCCCGTGAGCAGCTGGACCACATCTTTGTGAGTGGGGTTCGTGGGCTGGGCAGGGTGGGTTATTGGGGATGGAGGCAGGGCCTGACCGGGACTTGCCCTCTTTCACGCCTCCCAGAAAATCGGCATCGGAGAGCTCATCACCCGATCTGCCAAGCATATCTTCAAGACGTACTTGCAGGTAGGCTGCCCTGGGCCAGGAGGGGCCCTGGGGTGGGGCTCACTGACCTCTCTGACTTGGCTGCACATCCTCCTGGCAGGGTGTGGAGCTCTCAGGCCTTTCAGCTGCCATCAGCCACTTCCTGAACTGTTTCCTGAGCTCCTACCCCAACCCTGTGGCGCACCTGCCGGCTGACGAACTAGTCTCCAAAAAGAGGAACAAGCGGAGGAAAAACCGGCCCCTGGGCGCTGCAGACAACACGGCCTGGGCCGTCATGACCCCGCAGGCGCTCTGGAAGAACATCTGCCAGGAAGCCAAGAACTACTTTGACTTCAGCCTCGAGTGGTGCGTGAGTGGCAGGCACGGGTGGGCAGGAGGACCCTGTGCTTTGGGAAGGAGGAGGGACCTGCAGGGCTAGGGGTGCTGCTCACCCCGCTGCCCTCACAGTGAGACCGTGGACCAGGCTGTGGAGACATACGGGCTGCAGAAGATCACACTGCTGCGTGAGATCTCCCTGAAAACTGGAATCCAGGTGCGTCCCGAGGGCGGGGGGCGGAGGCGGGGCAGGGGCGGCCAGGAGCTGAGGCGCCTGCTGGGCTGTGTCCATAGATCCTGCTGAAGGAGTACAGCTTCGACAGCCGCCACAAGCCCGCCTTCACCGAGGAGGACGTGCTCAACATCTTCCCCGTGGTCAAGCACGTCAACCCCAAGGCCTCGGATGCCTTCCACTTTTTCCAGAGCGGGCAGGCCAAAGTACAGCAGGGTGCGTGGCCAGGTGGGCTGCGTGGAGGTGGGACCCTGCTGCGGCCTGGCCCTGACCTTGCTGGCCCTGGGGTGCCCTGCAGGCTTCCTGAAGGAGGGCTGTGAGCTCATCAGCGAGGCCCTGAACCTCTTCAACAACGTGTATGGAGCCATGCACGTGGAGATCTGTGCCTGCCTGCGCCTCCTGGCCCGCCTCCACTACATCATGGGCGACTACGCCGAGGTGGGCCTGCGGGGTTTGGGTCTGGGGCCGTGGGCTTCCTGGCTGCTTTTCTGGGGGCCCCTGTAGGGAACAGGCAGCATGCAGGCAGATCCTAGGCCTGGCTCCTTCGGTGAGTGTTCCCTAGTCCTAGTGCTGGGGGAATGGACAGCTTCCTGTGCCCTGATAGGAAAAAAGTGAGGGGGCACCTCAGGCAGGTGGCAGGTGCTGCACAGCCCTGGGACTGTGCCTGGGGTTGCAGTCACACTGCTCAGGGCCCACCCAGCTTCGTCAGGCTGCTCTGGAGGTGGGTAGGCCCCCCACTGCCCCTTGCATACAGAGGGTTGTTTCTACCTTGGATCTCTGTTTTTGCACAGTATTTTGCTTCAGCATGGCTTTGGCTTTGTGTGCCTTTGCATAGACCCAGTTAGTGGGGAAAAGGCTTGGGGCAACTAGCCTGCCAAGGCTCTCAAGGGACCTACACTCCCCCAGCCAGAGCAGCTGACTTTGACCCATCCTAGCTGCCTTCATGCAAAATCAGAGTAGGAAGTGCAGCCTCCCTGGGGGTGCTGAGGCAGCATCTGATCCTGAGTCCCCCCTCCCCAGGCCCTGAGTAACCAGCAGAAGGCAGTGCTGATGAGTGAGCGAGTGCTGGGCATCGAGCACCCCAACACCATCCAGGAATATGTGAGTAGCCAGCCAGGGACAGGCGTGTGGCAGTGGCAGCGGGGGCCCAGGCCTCCCTGACCCACCCTGGCCCTGTCTGCAGATGCACCTGGCCCTGTACTGCTTCGCCAGCAGCCAGCTGTCCACGGCCCTGAGCCTGCTATACCGTGCTCGCTACCTCATGCTGCTGGTGTTCGGGGAGGACCACCCAGAGATGGCTCTGCTGGACGTGAGTGCCCGGGATGGAGGGCAGCTGGGGCCGGCCTGGGCCAGCCTCAGGCCTGGGGCACTAGAGCTGATCAGGTGCCCCCACCCCTGACTGTCCCTTCAGAACAACATTGGGCTGGTGCTGCATGGGGTGATGGAGTATGACCTGTCGCTGCGCTTCCTGGAGAATGCGTTGGCTGTCAGCACTAAGTACCACGGACCCAAAGCCCTCAAGGTGGCACTCAGGTGAGGCTCCACTGGCTCGGGATGGGTCTCTCCCCTCCCTTGGGACTGCTGCTTCATGCTCGAGGCTGTAGTGTGCCCCTTAGGTCGGGCAGAGGGTGGGCTCTTGAGTGGATGCCAGGCAGCCCGCCACCCTGACTCACTCATAACCTGACTCTGCCCACCCTGGGCTGCCTGCAGCCACCACCTGGTTGCCAGGGTCTACGAGAGCAAAGCTGAGTTCCGCTCAGCCCTGCAGCATGAAAAGGAAGGCTATACCATCTACAAGACCCAGGTGGGCTGTGGTGGGGCTGGCAGCAGGGTGGGGGATGGGGCCATGGCATGTGGGAGGCCCTGATTGCCTGCTGACTGCCTGCCCTTCCCCACCGCCGTAGCTGGGCGAGGACCACGAGAAGACCAAGGAGAGTTCCGAATACCTCAAGTGCCTGACCCAGCAGGCCGTGGCCCTGCAGCGCACCATGAATGAGATCTACCGCAATGGCTCCAGCGCCAACATCCCACCCCTCAAGGTTGGTCCTGTGTGGTGGTTCCCCCAGCCCTGGCAACGGGGCCTCGCTCACCAGCATATGTGCCCTCTGCCCTTAGTTCACAGCCCCCAGCATGGCCAGTGTCTTGGAGCAGCTCAACGTCATCAATGGCATCCTCTTCATCCCGCTCAGGTGAGGCCTGCAGGCGGCTGTCCCCCGGGCACACGCCCACGTGGAAAGGGCCAGACAGAATTATTGGATGTAATGCAGCAAATGCTGGGTTGTCATCTTCCTCGCCCTCTAGTTGTACGCAGAACTGTCGCACTAGGCATGTGGGTCATTTCCTTCCTGTGTGCTTCATGTAGCAGTGCATCCTGGCCATGTCGAGGATGCGCACATAGAAGGCGGCTCCACCCTCTCTCTGCCACCCTCTACTGCGCCTTCCACACGGGCCCTGTTACAGGGCAGGGAGTGTCGGGGCGGAGAGGAGGGCATGCTTGACCAGAGGTGGGGCGCTCTCAGCTGCCCCCCGGCCAGCCCTGATTGTGTGCTAGAGGCAGCTAGGCCGTGCTGGTGACTGTCGCATGCATGGAGCTCTTTTGTTTTGTTCTCGTGGACCCTTCTGCTTTGGGGAGGGAGCGCCTGTTCCACGCATGTGTCTCTCTGATCAAGAACAGGGCTGATCACGTCATACGTGTCACCTATACTGACATCCCCTTCCCCTGCTCCTTCCCTTCAGTCAAAAAGACTTGGAGAATCTGAAGGCCGAGGTGGCACGCCGGCATCAGCTGCAGGAAGCCAGCAAGAGCAGGGACAAGGCTGAGGAGCCCATGGCCACTGAGCCTGAGCCAGCGGGGGCTCCCCAGGACATGGCTTCCCAGCCCGGGGCTGCCAAGGACTCCTCTTCGCCGAGCCTGCAGGCGTAGAAAGGGACACAGACGGACAGTCGGCGGCCCCGTTACTCCCTGAGGAAGGGGAGTGCCCTACAGACCGCGAGAGGAGGCGAGGCCCTCTTCCTCCATGTTCCACCCCCACCCCACCCCAGCTTCCTCTGGGATCTGGCATGGCTTGCCCATCCGCCCCCCAAAAGATGTTTTTGCACTGGTCAGTGAGTACACGACGCAGAGGCCTGATGGGAAACACTTGAATGGTGTGTGTGGTGTCCCTCCCGGCTGGGGGCAGGTGCCTGCAGGCCTCGCCCTCAAGCAGGTATACGTGAGTGTGTCCTTGCCCGAGAGTGGCTTGCTCATCCCTCCTGCCTTGTACATAGCCCTCTGTCCCTTCCGAGTGGGTGACATGCAGATGCGACTTCTCAGGTCATAATGTGTATTCCACCTGGTGGCTGCTGCTGCTGCTGCCACAGCCTGGGCCTACCCTGGCTCAGAGTCCGGTTGCAAGCCGCAATCAAAGAGGGGGTCGGAGCTGGGAGCTGCCAGTGCACCTTGCTCGTGATGATTGGCTATAGCTTTGGGGTGCGAAAGAGGAGTTGAGCAGCATGGTTTCCCAGACTCCATGTGCCCAGCAGGAGGTGCTGCCATAGGCTCCTCCCTACTCCCAGCACCCAGTGGGGATAACCTTGGGGGCTGTGGTCTGAATGTATCTTCTCCCCATTTTAACCTGAGCTGCCTAACGCACACTGGGGGTGTGGGTGGGGTGGGGAAGCTAGGGCTGAATCATGGATCCTGGGGGGACACTGGCAGACACAGCATAGTTGTTGCCTCTCCAAGGGGCCTGCCTGGTCCTCGCCACACAGGCACTTTTCTACAAAGCAGCTGAGGGGCTGGCAGGTGCGCCCTGCCACTCCCCTCTCCCCGCCTGTCTGTGTTCTGCAGCCCAGGTCACTGCCTCTGAGCCCACACAAGGGTCCCTTTAAGTGAGGGGGCCTTACAGGGAGGGCTGCTCCTGGGTGTGGCCTGTCCAGACACCTTGTTTCAAAGGGAGTGGGCCGGAGGTAGCAAGCGTCCCACAGCTGATCAAGAACTTTGTCTTGTTTTTAAAACCATCACGTCTTCATTTCACATTGGAATAAAGTGCATTTTTGAAACCTGCTGCTGCAGCCGCTTCTCTGTGTTGTCACAAGATCTCAATCAGTTATCAGGGCAGTGTCACTAGGGGTGCAGTTCAAGGTCATGTTTAGTGTTGCCTAGCACTGTGGGAGGATCACACAGATGTCACCTGTCAGTGCTGATGGTGGGGACCTGGGCACCTGCCCCTCAGAGTTGGGAGGACTGGGCAGCTCTGCATGACAAGCTTGGGTGGCTGGAGGATGAAGTTCAGGCCTGCTCCCTGGGGTTGGCGGAGGTGATGGGGCAGGGCAGCCTCCCAGGTGCACTTGAACTGCAAGTGGAATCTAGTGGTGGTTGCATGCAGCCCTTGGCACCCTGAGTATACTCTTTGATGCTTGGAACTTGGTTGCCTGCCCCTGGTCCAGCCGAAATGGAGGTTCCTAGCGTTGGAGTTTTCTTGGGTGACCTCCAAAGGCAGCCACTCAAAGTTGCAGGCACGTGAGCCTCCATGTTCCACAGCACGTGAAGCAGGCCCACTGGCTGAACCCTTACATGTATTAGTGCTACCAGTTACTTTGGGCAACCCAAGTGATGAAGTACGTTCTACAGAGGAAAAGGGGCCGTGGGTGAGCAATAGTCTTCCACTCAAGCAGGGCTCTGGACAGCACAACAGCACAACAGCCACCTACCTCCACCCTTTGCTTGAGTGACTATTTCTATTGTCCAGAAACTATTCTTGGGTCGTGTGTGGTAGCCTAGTGGCTAAATCTTCACCTTGCATGCTCTGGGATCCCGTATGGATGTTGGTTTGTGTCCCAGCTCCCTGCTTGTGGCCTGGGAAAGCAGTAGATGGCCACAAGTCTTGGGACCTTGTACCTGCAGGGGAGATGCAGAAGCTCCTGATGGGCTCAGCTCTGGCCATTGTGGCCATTTGCAGAATGACTCAGCAGATCTTTGGCTCTCCTAAAATCTGCCTTTCTAAAAGACACACACACACACACACACACACACACACACACACACACACACACGGCAAAACTTAAACCATAAAAACTATTTCTAGAACCAAACTTTTTAGAGGGTTGTCTAAAAAGTAGAGCCCTCCTTTCTGCTGGTTCACTCCCCACATGGTCACAGCAGCCAGGGCTAGGCCTGGCCAATAGGTCAGAAAGTCACTTCATAAGGAGGAGCCTGAATTTGGGGGACATAACTTAAGTCAATTCTCATCCTGTTCCCCACAGCCATTTCCAGTGGAGGTTAGCAGTGGCCTGCATTGTGGTTGGTTATAGGAGGCTCCAAGATGGGACAGGGTGTCCTTGTTAGCAGTTAGAAAATTGAACAGGTGTTGGCCTAGCAATTAAGACCCCACTTACACAGCAGTGTCCAGCTCCAGACCAGCCTCCCGCTGACGCAGACCCTAGAAACCCTAACCGATTCCTGGGAGCCACACCTGGGGCTGGGTTTCAAGCTTCATTCAACCAGGGGCAGCAGGAAGCAAGTGAACCAGGGGGTGGAAGCTGTCCTTTAGAATGTCCTCACATTTAGGTTGCTGGTAAGATGTATCGTACAAGCAGAGCAAGGTACAGGGAACATGAAATGCATGTCCATTCCCAGCTTGTTCCTGGCTGGCAGTTGGGAACTGCCAGCCTATGCCCAAGTCACATTCCAGAACAGAGCTGCCACACGCAGGCTGCAGCACTTTCTCCCCAAGGCCCACTCACATAGCCCTGCACGGAGGTGTGTGTCTGTGTAGCGGCAACCGGTAGCTAGATGTAGGGGGTGTGTATGTAGAGATAGCTGACCAAGTCAGCTCTGCGCTCAGCCACCAGGCAAGGAACCCACTGCCATTGCTGGCACAGTCCTAGGCCTTATGCCCAGACCCTGCTGCCCACATGTCTTGCCCTTACATGATTGGTAAGCACAGCCCCACTTCATATCAGGATTAATCTGTGCCCAAGAAGGGGAAAAAAATATCACATCTAGTTTTATAGGCATTTAATAGTTTACCAATTGGTACAATAAGATTTTTTAATATGCAGAAAACATGAATAAATTTTGTTTTACACAGTCTGAGAGCAACAAATCTTACTGTAAAACACAAGAGCAATATTATATACATTCCTTTACTGATTTAATTGTGTCAATAGTCTTCAGTTAACTCTCACAATCTGGGGAACGGTTGTCTCCGATTACCACCTCTGTAACGTTCATAGAAAATCAATGTTTGCCTTCATGTCAGTGTCAGGATCAACTTCTAACTTGAAGAGTTTGTGTTTACCTCTAACTTCTTCAGAGTGAGCTTTTGGGACGCCTGAAGGATAGGCAGGATGAAAAATCAGCTACTTACATGATACAGTGGAAAGATAAAAAGGCAGTTTAGTCCCATCATGACTTGTAGCCCTCCCCACTACCCTGCCGGGAAAACAAAAACAAAAACTTTGTCCACTAATTTTGTACATGTCACTTTGCTGTCAGAGATTCTTCTTTGCATCATCTAGATTAATTAACACATTGGACTTATATACAGCTGGACAGAAAGAGTAACCATTGTTAAGTGCCTTTTCCTTAAACAATTTAAACTTCAGTTGCTTAAGGATTATCAAGCCACCACTGTCAACAAACAAAATATCCTTTATTTTTAGATATATTTTTTTTAAGTTAAAGAAGAAAATCTATTTGACAAGTGATTCACCTGGAAGTTCACACAGAAACAGAAAAGAGGCCAGCAGGAGAGCAGGACGGACACAAGACTAGAGCCAAAGCTTGCACACACTGCAGCGAGCACCGCACGCTAGCGTCTGAGCAGTGCTCCGGGCGCGCCATTGGTCACACCACGCAGACAGAATGGGACGTCTCAGCCTCCACAGAAGCCAGACACCAGGTCAGGGAGCATCTACTCTCCACGTGGCTTACTAACCACAGCTCCCGTGGCCTGCTTTCTTGGGCACGCTGTATCAGGGTGCACTGGAATGTCTGTTTTCACACACAAAAAAGTCAGCAATCATCTGAGAAGGCAATTCTACCAGCTTTTTATTTCTTAGGTAAGTGGCCAATTTGATTGAAAAAGTGACAAAGCAGCAGCGAACCTCTAAACCAATAATCAAAGTCCTCTACTTACAATCCAAACCAGTCACACCATTGTCCTTATCCCAGGCAAGGCACAGGGTTAGACAGCAGACAGAGAAAACAGAGAACACAGAGTAAGAAAGGGCATCGACAGGGCAGTGTCAGACGACTGCAGGGAACCTTGGCAAGTGGGATCCCGGATTGTGGATGGACCGCTCTCCCCACCCCCTTCATTATTCACACAGGGTCGTTCCATTTGGATCCAGGTGTGGACCATCCCTGAGATTCAATGTTCACTGCTTCTCACGTGCAGGATGTCTGGTGCCCGTCGGCAGCGGGCCGTGGCACTCTCCCGAGGCGGCACAACTTGGCTCTTGGATTAGCCGTTCCTCCTCTGTCAGTCAGTGGCATGTGCGGCATCATCAGCCAGCCGGCAATAGCGGCTGGGTCTTTTATACCAGCATCCTCTTTGCTTTACCGTTCGTGGTGTTCAGATCTGAGTGATTTCTAGATGTCGTGGCTTACCCTCAAACAATTCATGTTGCTACACGCTAAAAATGAACTAAAATACAAGATATTCATACATGTAAAAACAAAGGTTAAGATGCACCATTTTCTATGCATTTATATTTTTCCAAACAGGACAAGAAATAGCAGCAAATGAGAACAAAGAGAATTTCCATAGCTTTTATAGAAAAGTCCAGTCAGAACAGCAAGTGCTGGGGAGTGGGTTCTCAATGTAAGCAGGGTTGTGAGGCAATAATGTCCCAAAAGTTATCTACTGCATTTACGGGATTAGCTGAAGATGGAATTTTTGTCCTCGAAAATAGCCATTAGTTTTCAAAACACTTTCTTTTCCAGAAACATCTCTCAGGGATTATTAAGAATAAGCAAACAAAAAGACACAAGCTAGACAGAAAGCTGCTTCTAAGTAACACACGGCCTATTCGTGTGTATCTACAGGACATTCATTCTCACCTTTTTGTCTTTTACAGGAACCAAATTTCCATTAAATAACTAAAAGGGACATTTTAAAAAACACTATTACACAAGTGAATAAAATGCAATTCAGAATAAATTTCTTTGTTAAACTCATTATTTCACTGTTAACAATTCAAATGACTTTCTTAAAAAACAAAAACCTTGCTTGTTATTAACTAAGCAGTGGAATTCTTTATTAATATCTGACAATGGGATAGCATTCCAAAAATCTTGGATAAGTTTCTTAAACTACTTGTATTAACTTTGGATTAAAATATACAATATATCAGGGATGTGTAAAAATGCTGAATGGCCACCGTGGCGGGGTGGGGAGCAGGAAGGGGGAAGAGATAACGGAAGTGACTTTCCTCTAGCTGGGAGAGACCCCCAGAGAGCCCGACCTACTTTTCAGAAACATGAAGGTCAACAGGGGTTTGTCCTAAAGCATTGCCTCCCACGGCCAGATTTACTCTACTAGTACACTGTAGCACTTCTCCACAAACCAGGAGCCTAGGACAAGGAGGTGTGAATATGTGTGATGAACATATACAGACTTACCCTCTTACAGATATGCCCATATACTTAATAAACATTTCTATATAAACAAAAGGTGAAAAACAGTACGTTTTTATGCACGCTCCATCGAACCCTGTCACACTTCTAACTTGTAAATGAAAAACAAGTTCAAGTCAATAGCAGATTCCTGTTGAAAAGCAAACTGCTGTCTCCCACCTCTAAAAGGAACAAACATAACCTCTTCCATATTTCTGTCATCATGTAATGCACATTGCACACCCCTAAAAACATCAAAAACAAATAGTGATTTGTACCATGACACTCAATGGGAAGATTAAATTCTACCTGGAAATCACATCACTATACAGTCTAATAGCATGGAAATTACGACTAGAAGTATGTCTAGTGTGGAAAATAGCTCAGAGTATGACAGTGTTTTAAACCTGTTTACAAAGCAGTAAGACCAAAACGAAATAAAAGATTTGCCATTAGCTGCTGAGATTTCTCTTGAGATTTACAATCATTTTCTTACATAAATATACCACTAGCCTTTGCTTGATAGGCTGCCAAAACAAATGTATCCTACTGATTTGGCAAATGTGTCATGACAACAATTCCAATGTGTAATCCTCAATTAATTACATAGATGGTTCAGAAGATTTTGAATTGTAGCCTTATTATCTAACATCCTTAAAGATTTATTAAGCACACTTAAGTGATGTTACATAGATACACATTTCAGCAAAAAGTCCTAATAACCACCACTTTTCCCCAAATGAGGCCATCAAGTCAGGCACCAACAGATAGCAGAAAGAAAAACAGGAATTACTAATCAACATAAAACGACACTGTCAACTATTTAGTTTAGTGCCCTAGTTCAATTTATTCAACTTCTGCCTTCTTAGGCCTGGTGTGACCAATGCCAGCCCAGGTTTTCAAACCCTATGGTACGTCTAGACAACATATGTAAATTTACAGTATACAATTTGGATTCACCATGCATGAATACTTTGTGTGTAACATTTAATAAGCTCAATCTACATCCAGAATAATTTACATGAAAGGACAATATTTATTTAAACAGAGCTCAATGGGGTAACCATGGTATCATCAGAGTGCATCCAGAGGAACAAGGGAGGAGGGGCCATGAGGCTCCATCAACGGCACTCCCACACCTTGACTGTTTGATCTACACTACCAGTAACCACATAGGGTGCCGTCTTGTGGAAATCTGAAAGAAAAAGAAAAGGCTTATTTTAAGATCAGACTGAGCCAGACACAAGTTTTAATGAGCCACAAGAAAAGCAAGTCCAAGTTTTAAGAATACTCAAGTTTTCAACGCCTAGATCTCTAGGAGGCACAAGTTGATTTATCAACTGGATTAGAAAAACTAAATCTAAATGATCCCATCATCCTGCCCGTGCAGTTCTGTGCCCAACCGTCTTTGCCGACAAGTCTTGTCACAGTCATTCACTGAATACTATGTTCCAGACTTCTATACTTAATCTTAGCCAAAAGGCTGAGAAGTGATTATGTTCCAGACTTCTAGGCCTTTTATTTATGCCCAATGCTAGAAGATTGTAAGATCCTACCACAGTGTGCAGTGTAACTTACCGTGCTCACTACATTTTATTATTTTTTTAATTAAAGGCTTATTTATTTTTTGGAAAGGCAGATCTACAGAGAGAAGAACAGACAAACGTCTTCTTTTCGCTGGTTCACTCCCCAAGTGGCCACAATGGATGGAGCTGCGCTAATCTGAAAGCGGAGCCAGGAGCTTCGTCCAGGTCTCCCACGTGGGTACAGCGTCCCAAGGCTTTGGGCTGTCCTCTACTCCTTTCCCAGGCCACAGGTAGGGAGCTGGATGGGAAGTGGAGCAGTCGGGACCAGTGCTCATATGGGATCCCAGTGCATGTAAGGCGAGGACTCAGCCATTGGGCCACTGCTCTGGGCCCTCATACACTTTATAGAGTCCTGATGACACAAAGCATGCTTTCTAAACAGAAACACAATTCCTGAATTCCTAGACACATGATGGTGGATTTATCTGAGAGGGAAAGGCTGAATATACTTTCTTTCAAGAATCTTGCAAACTAATAAGAGAGAAAAATTACCTATTGGAATGGTCAATGAATGTCCTTTTCACACTTCTAGTTTCCAAAGCCAATATTACACAATGGAGAAAATTCGTGTTTGCTTAAATTGTAAGGTGGAAATCAGGGCTAGCTCTGTGGCATAGCACGCTAAGCCTGTGCCTATGCCACTGGCATCCCACATGGGCTCCAGCTTGAGTCCTGGCTGCTCCACTTACAATGCAGTTTCCTCATAAGTGCCTGATGACTCAAACCTTTGGGTCTCTGCACCCACATGGGAAACCAGAAATAAACTCCTGAATTCAAACTGACCTAGCCCTGGCCATTGCAGTCACCTGGGGAGAGAAATAACAAAAGGAGTATTTTCTCTCTCTGTGTATCTGTAATTGTGCACGTGCACACACCCTAAAAGAGAGACAGCGAATGAGAGAAAGGGAAATGCAAGTAGGAATTCCAGTGATTTTATCTTGCCTTCTCCCTCCTGCCCTGAAAACATGGTCATTTCTTACCTGTGAAAGTCCATGTGATCAGATAAAATTGTCATACCTGGCACACCAAAATCTAATTTTTCAGAAACTTTATAATGTTTACATACCCAAGGAGGTAACAAAGTGTTCATGCGCATTGAGGGTCTTCATGCATCGCTTGTTCTTGTAATCCCACACACGTAGGGTCTTGTCATCAGCGCAACTCAAAATAAACTTCCCCCCAGAATGGAACAGAACTCCACGTACCCAGTTATCATGGCCCACCTTAAAAACCAAGAAAGTATTTTAGTAAAAGCACAGAAGACCTGGACAGCATCTACATTAACTGTCTATACCAGTATTTTGGTAATTGCAGAATATGGTTGCTCAGGTCTCACCACATGGGACAGGCACTGGTGGCACTGAGTCAGCACATCCCTTTCAATCCTGTCACCTGTAAGTGCCAATTTGATTCCTAGCTACTGCACTTCTCATTTGGCCCAGGTCTTGGGGCCCTGGCACCCATGCGAAGTTCTAGGCTCCTGGTTTTGGCTTGGCCCAGTCCACCAAGGCTTCTGGGGAGTCAGTCAGTGGATAGACAATCTCTCTGGGACTAAAGCTGCAGTGCAGCAGGTAAAGCTTCCACCTGTTATGACACAATTAATTCAGCTTTTCAGTTTCACCAGTCACATTTCAAGAGCTTAAAAGGTTTGTCAAATGGCTAGTAGTCATCATACAAGCTTGCGCAGATATAAAACATCACCGGAGAAAGTTAAATTGATACCCCTGATTTATACAAACACACTTAGGGGAAAAAAAAACACATATTTGCAAAGTATTACTAGATATGGTAATGATCTGAGAGTAATTCTTAATTTCTTCTTTTAGATTTCCTGTACATTTCTAAGTTTTCCTGCAATGGAAATGTCAGTAGCATTTTTGTGAATAGCTTTAGATAAAAAGGACAAGATTAGGCCATGTTATCTTTGGCTTGGTTTATTACAGTGACATATAAAGTCACCAACCATTAGAGATTCTCAGTAGGAAATCAAATCATGCTTATTATGTCCAACCAAATATGCCAGAACAAGTAAATTCCCTCCCTGTCACTAATCCTTTGGCAGAAAAACAGAAACCATAAATTCCAGGTAAGGGTCCAGCGTGGTAGCCTTACTGGCTAAAGTCCTCATCTTGCATGCTCCGGGACCCCACATGGGTACCCATTCGTATGCCAGCTGCCCCACTTTCCCATCCAGTTCCCTGTTTGTGGCCTGGGGAAAGCAGTTGAGGATGGCCCAAAGCCTTGGGACCCTGCACCTACGTAGGAGACCTGAAAGAAGCTCCTGGCTCCTATTTTTGGATTGGCTCAGCTCGGGCTGTTACAGCCACTTGGGGAGTGAACCAGTGGATGGAAGATCTTTGTCTCTGCCTCTCCTTCTCTCTGTAAATCTGGCTTTCTGATAAAATTAAATAAATCTGAAGCAAAAAAAAAAAAAAACAAACCAAACCAAAACAACAACAACAAAAAAACCCACAAAACTCTAGGGAAATCCATGGTGACTATATTGTTACAGAAGAAGAATGCTTTCTGATCTTAAAAGTAGCTCATCTTTTCTAAGAGAAACAAACAAACAAAAAAATCCCTCAGAGTCCTAATAAAAGCCAGTTCCTAATGGTGCTTCCCTGTGTATCTGTCATATCCCAGAACAGATATCATCACTTGAAGCTATGGTTAGCATCTAGTGAATTTCGAAACACAGCCATCATATTAAAAAGCTGTTATGAGAATAATATGCAGAAGAACCCCCGGAACTCCTTGAGGCAAGCAGGATTGCCCACAATCTCTTACTAGCATCTGAATATCCTCATATACAAATCTAGACACTCCTAAAATGACAAACTTTTTCAAATCATAAAGTTAGAATCATTAACTTCAGAATGGTAAGATAAAGCCAGTGAGTTAACCACGTGACCTCTAGAGGGCACAGTTCAAAGGATTCACGTGAACAGTGAACCACGGACGCAGACGTCTTCACTCTCTCCCGCTGTAGGCATCACGGACAAATTTTAAAGCTATGGGGAGTTAATTTCTCACATCCGCTCATCCCCTGCCCAGTATGGACTACTTGGAATAAAGCAGCAATGAGATTATGCCAACTTACCAGAGTCATAAGGCACATGCCAGTACTGATGTCCCACATCTTAATAGTCTTATCTCTGGATCCAGACAGCAAGAAAGGCCCAGGCTTGCCACTTTTTTTAGTCTACAGAAAACATAAAAACCAAGTTTTCTTAGCAAATATTATCTAACGTTGACAAAAATGACTTTTTAAGCATACAGAGTGCTTGAAGCTTTGGATTTTGTGAACACAGAAAATCACCATTTACAAATAAAATATTTTCTGTAAAAAATTCTGAAAATGGTTTAAAAAGGAAGGAAAACAGTTTCTCTTGCAAGAAATGAAGTAAGGAGTGTAAATGTTTTCCACCTAAATATAAACGCACAATTTTGTAATATGTGATTTTTCTATTGTGTTCTAAAATACAGTCTTTGACATTATGCCTAAGCTATACGGGAAGACTCAGATAATGTAAAAATTCAAAAAATCTTCAATTGGGTTAAGATTCAGTTGCCATAACACCAATGAATGATGAATTTACACTGAGAAAATTTCTGTAGAAAGTTCAGCTGGAACCAGGTATATAAAATACACGTAACAACCACCAGAGGGCAATCTAAAGAATGTGAAAACATAATAAAGCAGCCAAAATACAGATCAAACACAAGCTTCATTTTGAAAAATAACTAGGACATGTGGAGTGGAATGTTTACTTATTACAACTTAAAAATCCACAATAGCAATGGCTGTTTATAAATAAGCATGGTCACTTTTGATCCCATATAGTCAGTCACAGAAATATTATTTCATTTAGCACGTAATCAAAAGTAACAAAACCCCAGACTAGTACTTAAGGGTCTACAGTATCAAAGGCCTTTATAGGAAATATCGTTCATTCTAAGTAAGGTACTGTGGTGCCTTTCACTGTTTGTTCTTTCATATGTGAAATAATTACACCTGTTAAGGAACATTATTTTTCTTCAAAGTGTGAAAGTGCCCTGACAAATTCCTGTGGTATCTCTGGGACACTGAATGGCCACTCTTACTCCTCTGTAGTCTCCCTATCACACATCAAATCAGAGGTCAGCTGACAGCAATGTTAATAACTGGGCAAAAATACAGACAGAGGAACATGGAAGAGTATCGCTGTAACAGACCGGGTAGTGTTGGGCTGCAACAACCAACAAGAACCAGAATGGCTGTGGCAAGTCGTGTAAGGACACTATTCTTGTCACGACAGGAGGTGAACAAAGTCAACCTGGGCCAATGACCCACTGGTGTGTGAGAGAACTGCCAACAGAAGATTCGATGGAGGAGCTTGGAAAACTCCTTCACTAGGATAAAGTCCCTGCAGGTGAGCAAAAGAAGCAAGGCAAGGAGCAGCCTAGACCATGCCAGGTTACAGTACTGCTGGCATACATGTGCATCAGGTCTGGGGATAGACCAGTCTGGGCCAACACATAAGACCCACTGGTAGATCTGAGAATCACAGGGTAGAGGGCAGGACTGGTAGAGGGCAGAACTAGGCTGCAATACCAGCCAGTTTACATTAGGATTGGGACAGCAATCAGGCTGGGCTGGGCTAGGCTGTACCACCTACCAGCAGGAGCTGGAACAGGGAACAGACTAGACTAGAACAGGCTGCGCTATGGATGTTGAGGTGAGACAAGTCATGCCAGCCTGGACCCAGCAGGACTCAGGTATGTGAGTCCCAGGGATGGGAGATCTGACAGGGCCTAGGTAGCTTGGCTCCGGTCCTGGGTCACTTGGCCCAGATCCTGGGGCTTGCCTTCTAGGTGGGTACTGATTTTGTGAACCCTGGGGATGGGGGATCTGGTGGGGCTTGGGTCACCTGGCACGGGTCCCAGGGCCCACCTACTAGGAGGAAGCCGCATTTGTGAGCCCCGGGGTGAGGGGTTGGGTGGAGCTCAGATTGCTGGCCTAGGTCTTGGGGCCTACCTGCGAGGTAGGTGCCAGGGTTATGAGCCTCAGGGGTGGGTGACTCGGTGATGGACACCTATCTCAGGTACTTGGACTTGCCTGCAAGAACATGTCCTACTTAATGAAAAAGGGGAGCAGTGGACACAGGCCTTGTTGTAAAAGGATAACATGGCAACATATTTGGTTCTGTAGCAGAAGAACAGAACTAGACAACTACCCCAAACAATGACAGCCAAAAATCTCAGTGAATGCAGCCAAGAGACATTGGTAGGTTGACATCATCCTCAGATCAGTAAAACTGGCAGCATTCGAGAACTATCAAAACCACTTGGACAGAACCCTTAGAATATGTACACATTGACACTCTGGGCTGATATCGGGTGGCAGTTCCTCATCCCTGGGTACTGGGACGTGTGGAAAGTCGTGAGTGGTTTTCCCCTTTGTTTCTCCCCTTCCCCCAGGAACAACAAGATGAAACAGCAAATTTGGAAGCAATGAATTTACCCAATTTTCCCTAAACTTCAATCTTTCCCAGCCTGATCAACCATGTAATCATTATTAGAGGAAAAAAAAAAAAAAAAAAAAAAAAAGGCAGTGTTTTAAGACCCAGAAATCTGAGATGCAAAATTTTTAAGGAATCAGCAACTTTGGAACTGGGATTAAAGAAGTTATTTAGTGCTCTAAGATTCTAAGATATCAGAAATAAAAGTATGAAATGACACTTAAATCATACAATACCTCAGATCCTGTTGCTTCAGAGATGGAAGAGTATGAGCTTTCTGGAGCCCAGGAAATGCATTCTACCACGTGCTCGTGTTCTCGGAGCTCAGCCTTGCACTCCTTTGTTGCCACGACCCACACACGCACAGTCTGGTCATTGGAACAGCTGGCTATCAGGGTGCCATCCTGATTTGGCCGCACCATACGTACCCATTCTCTGTGTCCTGTGAATGTCTTCACGCAGTAGCTGTCAAAATAAGTAATTACACTGTGAGTGACAACCATTAGGATACATCCCAGAAATGATATAAAGAAGAAGGGAAAAAAAGTTATGCATTGGAATAGAGGGGTTGTCAAATTACAGAAATGAAAATCAGTAGTGGAAATAGACAATGTTGGTTAATACAAGATGAGGATATGCCAGAAAGTCACATGTCAATTCACATACTCTGATGAGCAAGCATCGTTAAAAAGGTAACCGAATCAACAGAATCTACAAGGTACACCATACAAAGAAAGACTCTTTGAGGCTGGGCAGTTGGCCAGTTCTTAACAAAGCTGTTCCTTGGTATGCCTGCATTCTGTTACTGAAGTCCTCCACTGCCAACTCCAGCCTCCTGCTAATGCATAGATCAGAAGGTAGCAGCGAATGGCTCAAGTGAGAGACTGAGCTGCAAGTATGTGGGGAACTTCCTGCACTCTGTATATGTGGGGGTTTTTCAAATAAATTATTTTTGTTAAAAAAACAGCAATAAAATCATTCAAGACTACACATACAAGATAAATTTAACAAAAATATTTCTAGCCATACTGGAATAATGCTATGCTTTACTAATCTATAAAAGAGCAACAAATTAAGGTTTTAACTGTAACAATCAAGTGTAATTCTAAGTGCAAGCAAACATTATTTACATTTTAATCTAAACCCACACAAATCACCTTGAAGACTACAAAGAAAGTAAGTCCTTAAACAAAGCTCTCAATGACCGTGCCTCTGTATTCCTTAATGTGGAAAATATTCAAACAGCATTTAAAGAAAACATGAGTTAGTTTTAAACTATACAACTATCATGTTGGTCATTCATTAAAACCACAACTGCTAAGAACACTCAGCACCCAATTTTGTTTTGATTGTGTCTTTAATATCGATTAGGTTGATTCTTTTGCTACTAAACCTACTTACCCAGTTTGTACTTCCCACATTTTTATAGTTTTATCTCTTGAAGCAGACACTATGTGGTCTCCATTGGGCATGATGGCTACTGAAGAGACATTGTGGTCGTGGCCTAAAATATACAAAAAAAAAGAGGGTAACATGATCTAACATCAAGAGCAATTAAACTTCAGCTTACCATGGGGTTTTAAATACAACAGCAAGTTCTAAATACACAAGGTAAAATACCTCGATGTACAAAACAAACCATAAACAGCTCTGCTTATGATCAAATTTCAGCAATTGATTTAAAATCATGAAGGATCAGTTTGAGGATTATCATTTTGTTGATTTCCGTAGGAGAAAAAATAACACTATCCCATATACATCATTCTTAGCAATTATCAGCTGTCCTTTGTGGAAAAAGTTCCAGAGAATTATATTCACAAATATCATGTTATTTTAAGGAATATAAAATTGTTGTAACCCCCCCTTTAAAAATCAGAGCAATAAGACACAATTTAATGAAATGTAAATAGAGAATTTTTACAAATGAATTTGCCAGAATTGCTCTAACTGGTAAACTTCCTTAATGCATTTGATGTGGGAAATAAAATCCATTCTTCGAACCTCATCTTCTATGCATTCACATTTTAATCAATCCTTTAAAAATTTCATTGCTAAACATAGAATCCCAGCCTTCACATTTCATCATGTCCTGAGAAACAACAAAAATCCCCATTTAGTGAGCAACTTCTATGCACTGCACCCAGACGCCTAAAGTACCTAATCTCCTTTAGCCTTAGGATAGCTCGAGGACTTGGGTGCTACCATCTTTATTTTCCAGATGAAAGAGGTTAAATATTTTTAACGCCATGGGGGAACAAGCAGGCATCTGATTCTAAAGCTCACCCTCTTTCCTCAAACCAACACTGCCTGAGAAAAAGTTTTCCAAGTGCAACCTGGAGATGCTACCAACAAGGACAAGTGTTTACACAGAGGCTCCCTGAAGGGAACAAGGGACTCAGGGCAGTGCCTTTAGTACACCACCTTTCTGCACTTCAGCTTCAAGACAGAAAAACAGGAGAAAAAAATAAGAGCACCATCCATTTCTCTTCCTTAAAGAAAGTAAGTAGTTTGGCAGGTTTTTGTTTTTTTTTTTTTAAAGATTTATTTATTTTCATAGGAAAGGCACATGTACAGAGAGGAGGAGAGACAGAAAGGAAGATCTTCCATCTGACGGTTCCCTCCCCAAGCAGCTGCAATGGCAGGAGCAGAGCCAATCTGATGCCAGGAGCCAGGAGCTCTTCCGGGTCTCCCATGTGGGTGCAGAGTCCCAGGGTTTTGGGCCATCCTCGACTGCTTTCCCAGGCTACAAGCAGGGAAATGGATGGGAAGCGGGCCACCGGGATTAGAACTGGCCCCCATATAGGATCCAGGCGCGTGCGAAGACTTTAACCACTACACTATCGCACCGGGCCCCCAGGTATTTTTTTTAAACGAAGAAACAAATAAAGGAACAAATCACCCTTATGTAAACTACTATGGCTGATCCTCCAACAACACATAAAAGAGTCTAATGCAGAGAAAATGTACCCTGTTTGAAACCAGTATTTTGGGGGCTAGTGTAATGGCTCAAATTGCAAATTCTACATCTACAAGCACTGGCATCTCATATGAACACTGGCTCAAGTCCCAAGTGCTCCAATTCTGATCTAGCTCCTTGGCTTATAACCTAGAGGAAAGCAGTGGAGGATGGCCTAAAGCTTTGGGACCCTGCACCTGCAGGGAAGACCTGGAAGAAGCTCAGTTTTGGCTCAGCTCTGGCTGTTGTGACCACTTATGGAGTGAACCAGCAGATGCAAGAACTTTGTCTCTCCTATAAATCTTTCCAATAAAAATAAATAATCTTTTTAAGAAAATTCTCAAAAACAAAATAAAACAAACTTATTTACTTTTATTGGAAAGGCTGATTTAGAGAGGAGAGACAGAAAGATCTTCTGTCCCCTGGTTCACTCCACAAGTGGCTGCAATGGCCATTGTTGAGACGAACTAAAGCCAGGAGCCAGGAGCTTCATCCAGGTCTCTCACACGGGTGCAGGGTCCCAAGGCTCTAGCCCATCCTCAACTGCTTTCTCAGGCCACAAACAAGGAGCTGGAAAAGGAGCAGAGCAGCTGGGACACAAATCAGTGCCTACACGGAATCCCAGAGGATGCAATAGAGAGATTTAGCCACTAGGCTGTTGTGACAAGCCCCAAAATAAATAACCCTTTTAAAAATCAAACAAACCAATATTCTTATGTATGAAGTATCACTGTAGGAATCACTATTAAGGTACTATCTTCTAGCCTTACCATGCATGGTTCTGATGCATTCAAAGCCCTGAAAATCCCATAGTTTAATGGTCATATCTGCAGAACAGGAGGCCAGGAGCTTGCCACTGTGGTCAAAAGAAATGTCCTGTACAGAGTCTGTGTGCCCCTTAAGAGTTCGTTCAAAATCTCCAGTCTCATAATCCCACACCTGTCAAGTGAAAAGAAGACTTGTTAACATCAACCTCTTTCTCATTTTACATCTGCACCCAGCAGGCCACTCTAGCACACTACCAATTAACCGAACAACAAGCAGAAGACACCTCATCTTCAAGTTATATGCATTTACAAATACAATATTTAGGGAAAACGGAGGAATACTCGTTCTGCTATAATAACGTGTCAAAGAAAGTTTTTATAAGATATACACTGTTCAAGAATAGCATTTTATTAAAAAAAAAACTGAACTGAACAACAAAAAACTGAAGGCAATTTTTCTGAAGGAATAGAAAACATCAATAACAGAAAAAGATTTGGTTCAAAAATATACTATCAACAACAACAGAGTGCAAATGACAGCCCAAAGTTCATTCTTTAACCCACACCAATTCTCTGTTCTAAAATCAAACTGAGTCTATACTTTTCATAATGAATACAACTATCTGTGAAGTAGGGTGTATGAACTTTATAAACTGCATCTGCAAACATCTAAATATTCAACATCAGAGAATTGGCTAACGAATGGGGTGTGGGACAGACTGGACTACAGCTACACATACTGGCAAACCAGTGTAGGAGGCGGGCCTGGTGGGGGTTATTGTGGGTCGCTCTGACTAGGCTGCAGCTCCCACTGGTTTATGCAAGGGCCGAGTATGTGCTGGGCAGAACCAGGCTGGACTGCAACACCATTGGTTCCAGTGGAAGTTGGGGCTGAAAACAGAACCAACCCAGCAACTGCAACTACCAGCTGATTGGGGCGATAGACCGTGCCGGGCTCTGTACTTGCTAGTACATACAAGAATCTGGTCTGGGAACACATCAGATAAAGTTTCTTGGGGATCTCCCCAACCGAAATGCTGGACTCAGAACCCTAACCAAGAAAAGACGTAAGACAGAACAGGTCAATCAACCACCTCAGCTATATGTTGGCAGCGAAATAGTGAGCAAACGGAGACTCTATGATGGACTATGTCAATCCATGGATTCTTTAAAGATCTCATCGAGCTTGGAGTGGCAAGAATGGCAGCGATTCATAACTGGTAAACCATTAAAACCACTTGAACAAGAACCTTGGAGCATGCCCTACTTCCGGGACCTAGGGTGAGTGGGAAACTGGGTGGGCTTTCTCCCTTAATATCCCCCTTTAAACATGAAGGAAACAATATGGAAATAATAGTCTTACCCACTTTCCTATTTACCCTAATTAACTATGTAAAGATTGTCAAAAATATAACAAAAACATAAAATAAATAAATGAAAAAAAGAATTGGCTAAACAGAAATTTTATATCCAAAAAGAATGAACATGACATTGTAACATAAAAAATATAAATTTCTACATCATCAAAATTACATAAAAATATCTCTTGGAAAAATATTGTTTACTAATTATTTACAAATTTACTAATCATTATCTGTTGTTTCACTCAACACACGGCCACAATGGCTAGAGCTAGTCTGAAACCAGGAGCCACTTTTAGGTCTTCCATACCGGTACAAGACCCGAAGGCTTTGGACCAGCCTGTTTTCCCAGGCCAGCTGGATCAGAAGCGGAAGAATGAGACATATGGATGCCGGAACTTGCAAGCTAAGGATTAGCCAATCAAGCCATTGCACCAGCCCTACAAAATATATTTCTTAGGATTTATTTACTTGAGGGCCCGGCGCAGCAGCTTAGTGGCTAAACTCCTTGCCTTGCACACACCAGGATCCCAAATGAGCACCACAGGCACCAGTTCATGTCCCAGTGACCCATTTCCCATCCAGCTCCCTGCTTGTGGCCTGGGAAAGCAGTCAAGCACAGCCCAAAGACTGCACCCGTGTGGGAGACCTGAAAGAAGCTCCTGGTTCTGGATTGGCTAGTTCCGGCTGTTGAGGCCATTATGGATTGAACCATTCACAAAGTCTTCCTCTTCGTCTCTGCTCTTCTTTGTGTATATGACTTTCCAATAAAAATAAATAAATCTTAAAAAAATTTTTTTCTACTTGAAAGGCAGGACGGCAGTGGGAAGGCGGCAGGGGGCAATTGGGGAGTACTAGACACCTTCCATCCACTCATTCACTTGCCAGAGCACTACAACAGCAAGAGCTGGGTCAGGCCAAAGCCAGAACTTGTAACTTAACTCCTTCCAGGTCTCCCACATGGCAGCAGCGGCCCAAGTACCTGGGTGATCATTTGCTACTCAGTCACACTGGCCAAGAAGCTGGATCAAAAGTAGAACAGGCAAGACTCAAGTTAGCACTTCAATGTGAGATAAGTGTCCTAAGCAGTGGCTTAATGTGCTGTGACTTAAAATTAGCCCTAAAATGCTTCTTTCACAGGAAATCTGAACTCTAATACAAGTAGAATTTTATCAACTAAACATGTTACTTTCATGTACTTAATTGTTTCGTTCTGTGCACATTTTGTTAAGATTTACTATTATTCTCACTGATTTTTGATGCCAGTATAGATGTACTTTGATTTTTCAATTATTGTTAATTTATAGATAGAAACACAATTAAAAAATTTTTTTAGAAGACATGGTAAGCACCTACTCCTGTTTACTGCTCAAACACACACGAGAAGCAAGGCTATGCCAAGAAGGAAGCTGGGAGCCAGGAACTGAACTGTGGTCTTTCACATGGTTGGCAGGAACCCAATTACTTCAGGCATCATTGTTGCCTCCTAAAATTTACATTACTAGGAAGCTGGAGTGAGACAGTAAGCCAGAGGCAAGCACTGAATTCAGACACTCCAGTCTGGGACATGCAGTTCCTAACCACTGTGCCTAAAGCCCACTCCTACAGTGACTTTTTTAATACTAACCTAGTATCCTCAGATTCTGTAAAATTCAGCCATCATTCTTTTTGTGATAAATTCCTGGGCACTTTCAACGAAGATCACAAAATCTGCAAATAAAGACTTCACTTCCTCTTTTCCAATCTATATGCCTTTCACTTCTTCATTGCTGCACAGGAAAGAAACTCCAGTACAGTGTAGAAACTACTCATCCTGGCCCTGGTTTCTGACCTTAGAGCAGACCTGTTTACCTAAGAACCACGTCTCCTATGTTTTTCAGTTATTTTCCTTTACCCTCAATCAAGTTAACAAAGCTCTCCCAATCCTAACTTGAATTTTGTCACAAATTAAACGGGGTGGGGGAAGGAAAATGCTAACACTATATTGCCCAGACTGATTTTCAAATGTGGAAATCGGGGCCAGCGCTGTGCCAGAGCAGGTTGGGCCACTGCAGTGCCAGCACCCCATTTGGGTACTGGTTTCACTCCCAGCTGCTCTACTGAATCCTGGCTGTTCCACTTCTGATCCTGTTCCCTCCTAATGTGTCTGGAAAAGTAGCAGAGGATGGTCCAAGTGCTAAGTGAAATATCTTCCTCAAATCACTCTTACAAAAAGTATGATTCTGTGTTAACAGCAGCAGCCCCAGCCTCAGGAACTGTGTTCTGAACCTGCATAAAGGATTGAGCCTGTGTGTGCATGTGCATACGTTTTCTCATTTAATATACCTATGATAAAATTTATAAACAAGGCATTGAAAGAAATTTAATCACACTTATATATCAAGTTACGTGAATGTGGTATCTTTCAAAATCTTATCGTACTGTATCATAGTTTTGGAGTGTGGTTGATCATAGAATAACTGAAACCACTGAAAGTGAACCAACTCTAAAATAAATAAAAAATAAACCAAATAAAACATGCTGACTATGCACAGGTACTTTTCATTGGTGAAACGAAAACTACTAGTAGTTGCATTTAAAATTACAATTTTAAATGGAAAACTTAAAGCTATCACTTGTAATACAGTTGCTTAACAGATATTTAAGATGGCACTTTAATTTTCTTTATGCTGCAAAAGTCAATACATCTATTTGAGATGGTTTCTTCCTCCAACAACTCCCAATGGCAGCTGTAAGGGCGGGTGTTGTGGCAGTCGGTTAAACCACTGCACACTGCTAGCAAAACCTGGATTTCTCCTCAGAGTGCCAGGCTCAGTCCCAGCTCCTCCATTCAGATCCAGCTTCCTGCTGATGCAGCCTGAGGGCAGCAGACGACAACTCAGTTACTTGGTCCTGGCCATCCATGGAGGAGACCAGGATGTAGTTCTGGGTTCCTGTCTCCAGTATGTCCAAGTCTTGCTGTTGTATGTGTAATTTATGGAGTTAATCAGTTAATGAAGATATTTCCCTCTCTTTTTTCATGTGGATGAAAATATACTTACAAAACATATTTTTTTAAAAGTTGTCATTTTTTAGTACATCGTAACAAAAGACTTATATGAAAGCAGAAACTTAAAATTATTCTGCAGTCTACCCTATGACCACCAGCCTACAAGCGGGAAGTGATTGATTTAGAAACTGGACTCACTGGGCCAGCACTGTCACAGGTTAAGCCTGTACCTGTGCCAGCATTCCATATGGTCACCAGTTCCCATCCCAGTTGCTCTACTTCCCATCCAGCTCCCTATAATCGCCTGGGAAAAGCAATAAGACAATTCAGGTGGTTGGACCCTGCCACCCACGTGGGAGACCCCAAAGAAGCTCCTAGGTCCCAGCTTCATATCAGCCCAGCTGGGCCAATGCATTCATTTGTGGAGTGAGCCAATGGATGGAAGATCTTTCTCTCTGCAAGCCTGCCTTTCCAATTAGATATATATATCTGCTGGGATCCAATATGGCTACCAGTTCTAATCCTGGCTGTTCCACTTCCCACCCAGCTCCCTGCTTGTGGCCTGGGAAGGAGCAGAGGATGGCCCAACATCTTAGCACCCTGCACCAATGTGGGAGACCTGGAAGAAGTTCCTCTGGCTTCGCCTTGGCTCAGTTCCAGCCATTACAGCCACGTGGGGAGTAAACCAGTGAATGGAAAATCTTTCTCTCTGTATCTCCTTCTTTTTGTATACCTGCCTTTCCAATAAAAAAATACAATAAAGTAGGACACATACTTTATTCTCCAAGAACAAAAAATAATTTGACTATGAGGTGACCTACTGCCAGCCTGAATTAACAATACTGCATTTTCTCAAGCTCATCAGTGAATACGGCTGTGTGCCTCAAGAGATTCAATGAAATTTTATTTGAATTCTTTCCAAATCCTTCACAATCTTAAGAGTCCTTTCTATCCTGCTCAAGTTCTTGTTCTGGATACTTTAATTTCTCACCCAATCAGTGTCTTTTTCTTTCTTTCTTTTTTTTAAAAAAAAGATTACCTTAATTGTAGCATCCTCTGACGCAGAGACCATAACACTGAACACAGGATGGAAAATAACTCGAGTGACTGGACTCCTGTGACCACTCAAGGCATATTTTTCTGGTGGACGGGGAATCCATTCCTTTGGGTCTCGTTTCTGACCAAGAGGTCCACCTGAAGTAAATTCTTCTTTTGCTTCATTTAGCTTTGATTCTAATTCCATAACCTTGAGACAGAACAGTTATGAACAGATAGATTCCAATAAAAACAGCATAATTTTTTTCATCTCTGCTTTCAGGATTTTTGCTATTTTAGTGATTTGTAAGGCATCTGTCAGATTTGAATTATACCTTGAAAACCTGAGTGCCAAAGCTCTCAATTTACATTGGGTTGCAGAGGCTTCTACCACTAACCAGAGGAACAGCAGTCCACCAAGATTTCTCCTTTCAGTAAGTTCTTTCCAAACCACCGTTTACATTGCTATGCTAATCAACACTGGCTCCCACGTTACCCTTCTAAAAGCACAAATGCATTAGTTCTTAACCATACCAACTCCTCAAAGCCGGGATGCTGGAGAAGCCCAGCCCATACCCCAAGCTGCATAAATTAACATTAATCAGCAGTGATCTGTCCAGATCAAAGTTTAACAAAGGAAATTAAAAATTAACTTTGAAGAAGAAAAGTCTGTTACCTTCTTTTGTAATCTAATAACAGATGTCCATTTTTTTTCCAAAAGACCAGCATACTTCTTATCTAATTCCTCATTCTAAAGAAAAAAAAAGAGAACTTTAAAAAATGACTTAAAATATGATGGTTGAAGCCAGAGACCATTCAGCTCTAATTTCAAACATTGCTAAAAAATGACTGTACATTAAAGAAAAATGTAAAAATCAAGTTAAATGTCAAGTAAACCACATTAACAAAGTTTACTATACTGATACTTAAGTAAAATACACTCATTAACTACAGATAATTGCAAAAAGTCAAACATACCATATCTAGTTCAGCTTCCTTTTTAAAAACGGAATATGCTTCTTCATAGCCATTTGATCGAAGATAATCTGCTATAGCTCGATTTCTGAAAGAAAACAATTTCAAATGACTTCTACAATCCTATAATTTCCTTTTTAATAATTTCTATTATAAAGAAATACTACTACTTCAAATCTCCCAAGACTGAGTTAAATATTTAATTGAAAACTAACTTTCTAAATCACTCAAATGCTTCATACAAAAGGACTACATTACATGTAAAGCACTTAGTACCTCAAAGTACATCCACAATATTAATTATTCCTAAGTTTTACCTCAAAAGCTATGGACAAGATAGGGTTTATGTAATATCAACCTGTGACACAATTCATCAACTTAACATCTTCTTACTCCCTGTTACACTTGACGAGCAACTGAGTATTATTCCCCACTCCCAACTGAGTGTTAGTTTTACAGAAATATGTCTGGATAAAGTTCTACATACTTAACATCAGAAATACAAACTGTTGGAACAGGTGAAAGCAAAGTCTTGAACAGTGCCCTATCACAGCAGGACAGTCCCTGAGAATTAGGGAAGTTAGACAAGCTAAAAGGGTGCTGTCTTTTGTTCTTTCAGAGAAGGAAACATGGGCTACCTTCCTAACATACCTAATTCATCTGTGACTCAATTCTTTTGAGTCTTAGACAGCTTTTATTTGAAATTTCCTTTAACACATTTTTGAACTACGCAATCTGAAAGCTAATATACAAACAAGGTTAAACATTTTAAGTTTACAGATGCAGATCAAGTGTCCTTTCCTATCACTGATTCTGAATATCCCATCCCTAAAGCAACCACTTAGTGTTTCCTGTATTCTTTAATTTTATTTGAAAGGCAGATTTATAGAGAGGAGAGACAAGAGAAAGAGAACTTCCATTTGCTGGTTCACTCTCCAAATGGTCACAGTGGCTGGAGCTGGACTGTAAGGGGAACAGCCAGGACTGAAATTGGCACCCATATGGAATGCCAGCACTGAGGTGGAGGCTTATCCTACTTTGCCATGGCATCATCCCACGTTGTGCGTATTCTTCCAGAGATGATCACCACTTCTTTCAACATATCACTTTTAAACAAGTCAACCTAATTATCAGTATTTTTTGTCAATATTCACTTACAGTATCAATGATACAACATTCTTATATGGACACCCAATTTTATTAAAGAAACCGATCTACAGTTAGATGTTCAGGGGCTAATTCTCTATTAATTTAAATGATGTTGCCAAAAAATATCCATGTAGATAAAGGTCATCTAACATCTTTACATCTGAATCAAATACATAGATTTTTAAAAAATATTTATTTATTTTTATTGGAAAGTTAGATTTATGAAGTGAAGGAGAGGCAGAAAGATCCTCTGTCCACTGGTTCACTCTCCAACTAGCTGCAATGGCCGGAGCTGAGCTGATCCGAAGCTAGGAGCCAGAAGCTTTTTCCAGGTCACCCATGAGCGCGTAGGGTCCCAAGGCTTTAGACCGTGCTCAACTGCTTTCTAGGCCACAGCAGGGAGCTGGAAGGGAAGTAGAACTGCCAGGACATGAACCAGCTGCCATATGGAATCCTTGGTATGAGAGGACTTCAGCCACTAGGCTTCCATGCTGGGCCCAACACACAGATTTTTAAAAAGATATTTTAATTTCTACCAAACGGTTTCCAAGAATTGTAGCAATTTATGCCCCACACAACATCATATGTCTTTATCACCTTCATTTCATAAAGGTTTCTAACAAATACAATTGCCAGATTGCATACAATGTGCATAAAGTAGCACCTCAAATGAGCTGCTCTTTATACATTATACTCACTACTATAAAATTCTTCAACTCAAGTTCAAAAACTTTTACTGTCTAGGACTGATGTGGCAACAAGCTGTTGCTGGTGAGGACAGCCCAGACAGGGTGTGTATCTGTCATATTTCCATGCCAGCATCCTATACATAATGTGGCCTGGGAGGCAGAAGATGATGGCTCAAGAACTGACACCCATCTGGAAGACCTGGTTGAAGCTCCTGAATCCTGGCTTCAGCCTGGCCCAGCCCTGGCTGCTGTGGTCATCTGCCAAGTGAACCAGCAAATGAGATCTCTCTTTCTGTCACTCTGCTTTTCAAAAGAAATCCAAAAATCCCTCTCTCTCTTCCTAAATATTTACTTGTCTTCTTGGTAAGCAGAATGACAGAAAGAAAGAAAAAACAGACCAGACTGATCTCCTAGCTGCTGGTTCACTCCCCAAATGTCCACAGTAGCAAGGGCTGTGCCAGGACAAAGCCACGAGCAAAGAATTCCATTCAGGTTTCCCATAGGGGTGACAGGAACCCAAGTACTTTGGGTCATCACCTCTAGCTCTCAGGTAAAAGAAGGCAAAGCAGAAGCGCAGAGGCGAAATTCAACCTAGACACTTCAATACAGCTATGGTATCCATGGCAGTGATTTAATGTGCACATCACAACACCAGTCTCTATTTACTGTCTCTGGATCCCAAAAAGACCCACCAAAGTAGGTACTAAAGTGTACTCTCAAGCTCAGCTATCTGAAGAGTACTTTTTCTGAAGTCATTAAACCAGCAAGCAGTAAAATAACTCCCTAAATGCTCACAACAGCCAAGACTGAATCAAGTAGAACCCAGGAGCCGACAACTCAATTCAGGTCTCCCTCAGGAGTAGCAACTCAATGACCTGAGCCTTAGCCTGCAGGATGCTAGAATCAGAGTAGGTTCAAGACTCAAACTCAAGGGCCCTGCGTAGCGGCCTAGCAGCTAAAGTCCTCGCCTTGCATGTGCCGGGATCCCATATGGGCACTGGTTCATGTCCCAGCAGAGTCTCCGGGCTCCTGGCTTCGGATTGGCGCAGCTCCGGCCATTGTGGCTGCCTGGGGAGGGAATCATCGGATGGAAGATGTTCTTCTCTGTATATCTAACTTTCCAATTAAAATAAATCTTAAAAAAAAAAAAAAAGACTGAAACCCAGGCAGTCTGATATGAGACACAGGCAGTCCAGGTGGAACTTGAACTGATACACCACAGGCTTACCCCACAAATGGCCTGAAATCTAACAAAAAAGCCCCCGACACAAAACCAGGTAAGCTTACACTCATTTATTTGAAAGAGTTACAGAGAGAAAGGAAGGTGGAAGAGGAAGACAGATCTCCCATCTGCTGGTTCACTCCCCAGTGGCTACAAAGGCTGGTGCAGGACCAGACCCCAGCCAGGAGCTCAAAACTTCTTTCAGGTTTCCCTGGAAGAACAGTGCACGGATTAAGTGCTTGGGTCATCCTCTGCTGCTTTCCCAGGTACATCTGCAAGGAGCTGGATTGGAAATAGAGCAGCCAGGAAGTGAACTGGAAACCAGCAAGCAAACTGACTAATAAAGGATACCAGTACTGTCAGCTGTAACCCACTGAGTCACAGTGTCAGCCCCTATATTTTTAAACACTTGATTTTACTGTTCAGGTAACTGACTAGATATGCAAGGTGCTAACAGTTACTTCCACAGAAAAGGAAAGGGTGTAAGTTATGGTAGGAATCTCAATTCAATTTTAAATATCCGGACCTGAAGTAATTATAAGGTAGACCAAGTAAAAATGTATGACATAAAAGATAATGGACATACAGGTCAGAAGCTCAAAAGAAATAGATGGGGAAAGTAGGAAAGAGGTAATAGCAGTTAACACTATGACAGGAAAATGCATTTAGGAAGATGATGATACAGAGTAAAAGAAAAAAACTATAATGTAAATGCCAGAACTCTAACAGATATTAACATTTAAGAAGTGATGAGGGAACAAATGGGCCTACCATGGTAAAGTCTGCAGCATGTGAGTGAGTCAATGGAAAAGCATTTCAAAGAAACACAGAGAGTCAATAATAACAGAAAGATAAGTCAAATAAACACAATCTGGTGCTAAAAAAATCAGCTGAACTTAGCAGCTGTGGCTTCAGAACTTTCAGCAGGGGGCAGCCAGGGCATAAGAAACAAAATGGCTGCTGTGGGGTGAATATCCCTTATGGGCACCAGTTCAAATCCTGGCTGCTCAATTTCCATTCCAGCTCCCGGCTTATAGCCTGAGAAAGCAGAGGAAGAACACCCAAATGCCTGGGCCCCTTGGCTTCAGCATGGCCTCAGTCTGACTGTTGCAGTCACTTGGGAGGGAAGCAGCAGACTAAAGAGCCATCTCTCACAAAACTCCACCCCTCAACTGTCTCAGACTTCGCATCAAACAACTGGCGATACTCCTACTTAAACTACTGTAACTGGGCCCAGGATAATTGCTAATCCTAAACTTCCCATAAGGGCCCTGCAGTTTGTGTCCTGACTGCTGTATTTCCCATGCAGCTCTCTGCCTGTGGCCTGAGAAAGCAGTGAAGAATGGCTCAAGTGCATGGGCCCCTGCACCCACGTGGGAGACCCAGAAAAGCTCCTGGCTTTAGATTTGCTCAGCTCCAGCTGTTGCAGTCATCTGAAGGGTGAGCCAGTGGATGGAGGATCTTTCTATCTCTCCTTTCGTCTTTCAAATAAAAATAAATAAATCTTAGAAAGCAGTATACTGAATAATAATAATAAAAACCCCTTAACAATAACAAATGAAATAGTTTGCTTTCTAATTTATCCCAAATTTACATAAAATGCTAAGATTTCATTTTATGAAGTTTACCTTAAAATCTCTTTCACTGTTCTTTCATGCCAGAGGGTAACTTTCGCAGCAGTCATACCACCCCACCACTATCACAGACTGCTATCATCAACTAGTCAAATTACAACTCTAAAGAGAATGGATAGCACTAACAATAAAAGCTGAGTATCTCAAAGTCCCCAGCATTTCTTACAAATTTATATCGATGCACAGAATAGCACAAAGTAGAGGAGACTGAAGCAGCAGCTATTTATCACAGGTAAAGGGACAAATGTTTTGGCTAACAGGCAGTGGAGTTGGGAATGAAACTACTCTGAAAGCAAAATGATAATAACAATTTTTATTTTTAAAAAACTTATTTTCATTGGAAAGGCAGATCAGATTTACAGAGAAGGAGAGACAGAAATAAATATCCTACATCTACTGGTTCACTCCCCAAGTGACCACAATGGCCAGAGCTGAGCTAATCTGAAGCCAGGAGCCAGGAACTTCCTTCAGGTTTCCCACATGGGTGCAGGGTCCCAAGGCTTTGGGCCATCCTATCTGTACTATGTTTCAAAGAACATGCTTATTCTCTTTTTTAAAAATAGGATTTATTTCTCTTTTTTGGAAAGGCAGATTTTACAGAGAGGAGGTACAGAGAGAAAAATCATCATCTGCTGGTTCATTTCCCAAATGGCTACAACAGCTGCAGTTGACCCAAGCAGGTGCAGGTGCCCAACAACTTAAGCCATCCTCTGCTGCCTTCCCAGGCCATAAGCAGGAAGCTGGATCAAAAGTGCAGCAACTGGGATGCAAACTAGCTCCTGAATGGGATGTCAGTACTGCAGATGGAAGATTAGCCTCTTAAGCTACTGCACCAGACCCTGAACCTCCTTATTTTTAGAAATTGAATATTGAAGACTGGTGCATTGACTCAATGGCTAAATCCTCACCTTGCTAGTGCCAGGGTCCCATATGGGTGCAGGTTCATGTTCCAGCTGCTCCACTTCCCAACCAGCTCCCTACTTGTGACCTGAAAAAGCAGCAGACAATGCCCATAGCTTTGGAACCCTGTACCCATGTGGGAGACCCAGAAGAGCTCCTGGCTTTGGATCAGCTCAGTTCCAGTCACTGCAGACACGTGGGGAGTGAACCAGCAGATTGAAGATCTTTCTGTCTCTCCTTCTCTCTGTAGATCTGATCTCCATTTCCAACAAAAATAAATGTTAAAAAAAAAAAAAAGACAGGCACTGGATTCTGAAGAATCCAGTCAAAAAAAATGTTGATATATAAAGCTTGCTCTCAAATGATTTAGGAAACACATACCCCACCCTCACACACATCTCCAAAGAACAGATGATAAAGCAAATGATGCAAAATGCTAACAGGTGAATTTAAGATATATGTTCTTTTTACTAACCTTGTAATGTTTTTCATAAACTAAAAACTATTTTCAAAGAGTTTTTTTTCAATTACTATAGGAAATTAATATGAAATGCCATATAAATAGCTATATAGACAAGGGAGTGGCGCTGTAAGTAGTACACTGAGCCTCTGGCAATGCAGCAGGGGATGCCCACAGGGCTTGGGCCACAGAATTCATGTGGGAGACGCAGAAGTGGCTTTGGACCAGCAGATGGAAGTTCCTTCTATCTCTGCTTCTCCCTCTAACTCAAAGAAATAAACAACTTTAAAAAATTTGCAGTGGTGAAGCCATTTCACATTTCTTTTACTATCTTCCTTGTGGTAACTCTCTTATTAGCCATCTCACGAAATTCTGTAATAGCCACTGGATGGTGGTAAAAAATAAAAGTTCAAGACAAAAGTCACTAGCATAACAAGAAAGTTCTCATTTTTGTAAAACATAAATTTTAGACAAAAAATTAACCAGAGTTCTTAAGCAGCTACCTTCATTTTCAACAATAACACATTTTTAAAAACTCAGAGGCCAATATTGGGCACAGTGGATTAAAGATGCCTTGTGCAAAGTCCATATGAGCAACAGTTTAAGCCCCAACTGTTCCACTTCAGATCTAGGTCCCTGCCTATTCGTCTTGGAAAGCAACAAAAATGGCCCAAATATTTGGGCCCTTGCCCCTGATATGAGAAATTCTGATGGAATTCTAAGCTCCTAGTTTCAGCCTGGCTCAGCTGTCATTATTATGGTCATTTAGCAAGTGAATCAGCAGATGGAACATTCTCAATTCTCCCCGCTCCACCCCCAACTCTGCCTTACTTAATAAATAAATCCTTAGTGAGAAAAGACAAAATAAAACAAGATAAAAACTATCATAGGGGCTAATGATATGGCACAGCAGGCAGAGCAATTGCCTGTGGCGCTGCTATCCCATGAGCTATGGTTCAAGTCCCAGCTGCTTTATTCCACTCCAGCTAACTGCTAATATACCTGGAAGAACAATGGAGGAAGGCACAAGGTCTTGAGCCCTGCATCTACAGGGCAGACTCAGAACTGGATCCTGGCTCCCAGCTTCAGACTAATTCAGCTCTAGCTGTACAGTCATTTGGGGTAAACCAGCAGACAGAGGAAATCTCTCTTGCTTGCTCTCTCCTTTTAACCCTCTGCGCTAACCCCCAAACTCTGCTTATTTTATTTTTTTAAAAAAGCACAAAATAGAAAAACTTACAGTTCATCTCGTTGTCTCTGGGACAGCACCATCTTGGCTGTAATGTCAAGCTTATCTGATATAGTGGTATATCCCTCCTTCGGGAAATCAAAAAGCTTTGTGATCCCTGGATTTATAATTAAATCTGCCACGAAGTGGCCTCCACACAGGGGAAAATGATTCCTTTACAAGTGAATCCAGCCAGTGATCAGGAGATATTCAACAAGTAAGATTCATTCCACCTGAGGGAAAAAAAGAGAAAAGATTATTTCTAGTAAAGTTTAAGTTATCAATTTTTAATTTCAATACATTTAAAAAAATATTCAATCCACCATGATGCAACATCAATAACAGATGTTTTCCACTTTGAAAATCAATAGTCAAAATACGTATTTTATAGGAGCCAGTGTTATGGAGCAGAGTGAGTTAAAGTGTGGAATATAACACCAGCATTCAATGTGAGTCCCAGCTGCTAGCCCTAGCCACTGTGGCCATTTGGAGAGTAAACCAGCAGAAGGACTAGTCTGCCCTCTTCTTCAGTATCTTTCCCTTTCAAATAAGTAATTTTTAAAATGTATATATATTTTATGCATTTTAAACTAACTTTAGTAGTTTAGTTAGTCAAAACTATACCATTGGGCCAGGCGCGATGGCACAGTGGTTAAAGTCCTCGCCTTGCATGCCCAGGATCCCATATGGGCGCCGGTTCTAATCCTGGCAGCCCCACTTCCCATCCAGCTCCCTGCCAGTGGCCCAGGAAAACAGCCGAGGACGGCCCAAAGCTTTGGGACCCTGCACCCGTTTGGGAGACCCGGAAGAAGCTCCTGGCTTCGGATTGGCTCAGCTCTAGCCGTTGCAGCCACCTGGGGAGTGAATCATCAGATCGAAGATCTTCCTCTCTGTCTCTCCTCTCTGTATATCTGCCTTTCCAGTAAAAATAAAATAAATCTTAAAAAAAAAAAAAAAAGACACCATTAATTTATTAATTCATTTGACAGGCAGAGTTACAGAGAGGAATAGAAAGATATTATCCAATAGTTCACCCTCCAAACGGCCACACAACCAGGGCTGGGGCAGACTGAAACTAGGAGACAGGAACTTCCAGGTCTCCCATATGGTGCAGGGGCACCCTCTCCTGCCTTTCCAGGCATATCAACTGGAAGCTGGACTGGAAGTGAGCATCCAGGAATTAAACTAGCGCTCACATGAGATGCTGGTACTGCACTATGTCACAGTGCTGGCCCCCAAACAGCACTATCTTTAAAAAAATATTAATTTATTCATTTATTATTTATTTGAAAGGGAGAGCAACAGACAAAATATACTGTCTCCCATCTGCTGGTTCACTCCCCAAATGTCCACAATAGCTGTTAGACAGGAGGAAACCAGGAGCCAGGAAGTCAGTGTGGAGCTCAGAGTGGGTGACAGGGGCCTGGGCACATTGAGGTGCCACCTACCAAGCATATCAGGTGGGATTCAACCTTAGGCACCCTGATCTGGCATAGGCACTGTCCAAGTGGCAGCTAACCCATTACGCACAATACCAGCTCCATAAACAGCATCAATTTTAAACTGAACATATATTTATTTACTTCAAGCTTTGTTATCTGCCAGAAATATTAACATATAATTTCTTTAGACTATAATTCACCTACAGAATAGAATGTGCAATAAAGGCTGTTGTGTTTCTAAATTTTAAAAAATTCTTGTAAAGACCACAATTTCCCCCAAAGGCAAAAATTAAGATTTCTAAATTTACAAAATAATAAGTACAATAGGGAGTAGGTGTTTTTGGCACAGTGGTTAAGATGCCACAAAGGAACCCCACATTCCCTAGCACAGACCTGGGTTCAAGTCCAAGCACTGTAGCTGATCCCAGATTCCAAATCCTGGTTCCTGCAACATGCAGGACAGATCAAAGCCATGAGCCTGGAACTCAATCCAGACCTTTTGTATGGGCAGAAGGGACCAAAGTACCCACTAGCAGGAAGCAGGATAGGAAGCAGAAGAACTGGACTCAAGACCACCTTAATCTGCCAAATGCCTGCCCGCCCACCCCTCTACAAACTTTCTTAAGTTTCCTTGCATGAATCCTAAATCAGAAAGAGCTCAGACACTCCGTGGCAGTTGTTTGTTTCAGCACAGCTCTTTATCAAGCAATTCTAGTAAACATGAGAGGACTTCAAAAAGTTTTTGGAAATTTACAGTGCTACTAAATTCCATAATTCTGGTAACAGAAGCTGGAGTATGATTCTTGATAAGGAACCTAACTCACTAAAATGATAGGCACAAGCCATTTTTACCACTCTACCTGAATCAAAAAAAAATATAACTGACATCAGTGTTGAATCAGAACCCAACACAATAGACAAGTAAGAAAACTACCCCATCCTGCCATTCTCTAAAACTATCAATTTATTTACCGAACTATCAATCTACTTATCTATCTATCCATTTATTTATTTACTTATTATTTACCTGAAAGGCAGAACAACAGAAAGAATGGGAAAGATAAAGAAAGATGGGTATTTCATTTGCTGATTTGCAACCCAATTGACAGTCAATGGCTGGGGCTAGCCCAGGCTGAAGCCAGAAGCCTGGAACTCCAACCAGGTTTCCTACATGGTGGACAGGGGCTCAAATATTTTGGTTATATTATGCTGCCTTAAAGGTACACTAACGAACCTAGGTCACAGCTCCACTGTGGGCTGCCAGCGTCACAAATGGAGGTAAACCTACCATGCCACCACACTGGCCCCAGGGATAAGTAATTTTAGTATCATCATTTTCACCTTCTAACCACAAAAAAGATACTAACCAAGAGATCAGATATGATTTCTATGGCTACATATCTAAGCAACAACAACTTATACCAGTGTAGTAATGGAACAACACCACACTCTACAGAGCAAACAAAAAAACCTCAAATCCAAATCTGAGCAATCCTCTAGTTTCAACGTTCAACTCCAAGAAGGATAAAGGGCAGAATAAGTTACAAAGACCTATGGGGACGTGGGTCATAAGGTCGCTATTGTAAAATGTTGCATCACACATTCGCAGGAGAGAAAGGCACACACAAAAGGAAAGCTACAGATTAAAAGCGGCAAGCGACAAGGCCACCAATTGCAATTTTAAAACTATTTTAATCTAGATCCACACAAACTAAATCAAATCAATAAACAATCACTTGGGTACCTGATGATACTAAAGAATAGCTTGATTTTCATGAAATTATGCCATTATGGCATTTATTTTTCAAAAGGCTTTTGAGATATATAATGAAAAAGTCATCAAAAACTGACATAGTTTCTGTCATTTCCTTTAAAAAATGTTGGGGGAGAGCAAGTGGGTGAGAGACAGATATATCAACAAGCTCAGTCTGGAGGAAACAGTCACAACAACAGGTTCATTATATTTTTCTCTAATTTCATCTACATGTATGCCATTTTCCATAACAAAAGGTTTCTTTTTTTTTAAAATCAAGATTCAATGGAAACAAGGACTCAAGAGATGTAGTCAAGAGAAAGAGGGAAATGAACAGGATCCAGATGTAGCAACCTTACACATAAATATGGGTCATATATACAAGAACGGAAAAATATATATATAATTTTTATTTCCAAAAAATATGAAGTGATTTATCAAGGAGGAGACATGGAAAAAAGCAGTAATAAGACTGAAGTAGCTACAGTAAGGACAGAAAAGACAGACTGAAGATGGAATTTCTGTAATAGTATGGGCAGTGTGGCTGCAGACAGAGACAAGGCACCCAGGGCTGGGTGGAGTCATACAGTGTAGGTGTGATGAATCATGATGAGGAGAGCTGAATTAACAGATCAAAGCGTCTAAGCTGTATTGTGCAGAAAGAATAGAAGCAACAGAGATCATAAAGATCAAGACAGTAGAGGTCTCTACATCCTGGTAGAACCACCAAAAGGCTGAAGCCAGAGTGGAAATGATTCTATTTAAAATGCTCCAAAGACAGACCCAGCGTGGTGGCTTAGTGGTTAAAGTCCTCTTCTTGAATGTGCCGGAATCCCATATGGGTGCTGGTTCTAATCCCGGTGACTCTACTTCCCACACAGCTCCCCGCTTGTGGCCTGGAAAAGCAGTCAAGGACAGCCCAAAGCCTTGGGACCCTGCACCTGCATGGGAGACTGGAGGTGGCTCCTAGCCTGGCTCCTGGCTTTGGACAGGCTCAGCTCCAGCCACTGCAGTCACTTGGAGAGTGAATCAATGGACAGGAGATCTTCCTCCTCTCTGTATATCTGACTATGCAATAAAAATAAATAAAGTGAAAGTGAACAGAAGAGCAATATGCAAACTGAGAAAGATCCTATATGCCATCAATTCGATAATCTGAATAGTTCACCTATCTTCTCAATCACCAGTATTGGCTAAGGTCCTTTTCACTCTGAGTAGTTCACCTTTTTTCAATTTCACTTTTTAAAACTTCCCTACTTTTTTTTTTTTTTTTTGCTATCAGCCAACATTATTTTAAGAATATAATAAGGGTGGCTTGACTCAGTAGTTAAAGTTCCCGACAGAGAGGTTGCAGTGACAGTAGAAGTAGTGGGGTCCTGCCACTCACGTGGGAAACCCGCAATGAGTTCCTGAGCTCCAGCTCTGAAACGCCAACCTCTCCAGGCATCTGGGAGGGGAGCCAGCAGTGGGGAGTTCATTCTTGTGCATGTGCTTTTTCTTTCTTTCAAATAAATAAGAAATTTAAAATAAAGAAAATATACAACATTTCAACTTATCTTTTTGGCTTTTAGGTAATATTCTTTCAAAATATTTATTTATTTGAAAGGCAGAGTAAGAAGAAAACCTTCCAGTTGTTGATTCATTCCCTAAATGAACTTCAAGGGGCATGGAGAGACAGGTAGGCTGAAGTCAGCAACCTGGAATGCGATCTGCATCTCCCATAGGAGTGGCAAGGATCTGAGCCAGCACCTGTTGACTCCCAGGGTGTGTATCTGCAGGAAGCCACCAGGCAGAGCAGGGCCATGAGGCAGGAAGCGGCCATCACATGCCACAGTTTAACAACTGTACCAAATGGAAATGGTTTATATACAACCGCAAATGTCACATGAAAACAAACAAAAGTTCTAAAACGGTGCAAGAAATAATCAGAATATTTCACAATGAGCAATCTACATAACAGTATAAATTAGATAATATTTTCATACATACCTGCTAACCTCTTTTAATTTCATTGGATTCCTTTGAGAGTGTGATGAAAGCTAAGATCTCGCCTCTCAAAGAATCATATATGTATGAAGATAATAAAAATACTCCATTCATTTAAGGAGGTTCATAAACCTCTTAAAAGCCAACACAAACAATGAAAAGACTTATCATTTTTGAAATGTATTTTGGCGGGGTTTCAATAACTTTTTAAAGCCATGTGTATATGTTATATACATGTTACAGAGGAGTGTGCTTTATTCATGTGAACATCAATGTCCAGACATTCTTAGAGATCAATTCAGTGCTGTCCAAGCACCAGAAGCAGGCTTCAGCAGGCTTTGGGAGTGCAGAATTCTTGGGTATTTTCTACTCTCATATCAGTCCACTTCTCTGCCAAACAGTGCAATTCCCAACATAATAAAGTATTTATTGTTTGGCTAAGTGCAACATCACAGAAGGGTTCAAAACAAACAAACAAACAGGGCCCGGTGCGGTGGTGCAAGTGGTTAAAGTCCTCGCCTTGCATGCCCAGGATCCCATATGGGTGCCGGTACTATCCCGGCAGCCCCGCTTCCCTTCCAGCTCCCTGCCTGTGGCCTGGGAAGGAGGACGGCCCAAAGCTTTGGGACCCTGCACCCATGTGGGAGACCCAGAAGAGGCTCCTGGCTTTGGACCGGCATAGCATCGGCCATTGCGCTCACTTGGGGAGTGAATCATCGGACGGAAGATCTCCCTCTCTGTCTCCTCTCTGTATATCTGCCTTTCCAATAAGAAAATAATAAAAATAAATCTTAAAAAAAAAAAAACAAAACAAACAAACAAAAAAAAGGAAAAATTGAGCTTTTCACCAAGGTGGCACCAAACATGAAGGCAGCTCCTATCTTGCTAAAGTCAGAGTTAAAGCAAAACTCCGCAGGCCCTCGGGGAAGAGAAGCTTTGTGACAGAACAGAGGTAAGGCTTGTTTCTGGGCTTTTCTGAGGATGTGTGGGCTGTGTCCAGAGCCACGCACACACGATGGCATGTGTTACCCGCGTTCCAGCAGCCCAAGACACTGCAGCTCTGGATGCAGCCCACACATCCTCAGAAAAGCCCGAGAAGAAACAAGCTGGATCTCTGTGCCACCATAAAGCTTCTCTTCCTCAATGGGTCTGCAACAAAGACAAAATAGCACAACACATTCATGTTCATTGTGGTCGTCAATGACAACAAGGACCAAATCAAGCAGGCCTGTAGAAACTCTGACATTTATGTGGCCAAAGGCAACGCCCTCATCTAGCAAAATGCATAGACAGCATAGTTCTACTGGCTTCTGGCTATGACACTCTGGATATTGCCAATAAAACCGGGATAATCTACATAGAATCAAGCTAATTTTATGCTTTTCCACTATTAGAAAATTTTTATAAAATAAAATGATTGGGGCTAGCCCTATGCAGTGGATTAAGCCACCATCAAGCCCAGGAGGGTCTTGAACACATTGTGGTCTAGCTCTCTCTTCTCTCTCTCTCTCTCTCTCTCTATAGCTATGACTTCCAAATAAATGAATAAATCTTTAAAAAACAAAACAAAACAAAAAACCCACGATCTGACTTTCCAAGAAAAAATAATAAAAATTTAAAAGATGATTATTTATCAACTGAAATTTTTCCCATTTTGCATTTACATTTGTTATATAAAATAGGTTTCATTTATCGGAATTTTCATTTCATAAATAATCTAATTTTATACACTGGGACTTGCTAACTAAGAGTTTATAAAATAGGGAGAAATGTAGAAAATAAAGATACATGAGGAAAAATACAAAAATTATATAGAAATGACAAAAATCCAATTTTCAATTAACAACAAGGCATAGAAATAAGACTTAAGTGCCACTGAACATTTAAAATGTCATTCAACAATTACTAATAATTCCATCCTCTCTATGTCTCTCTAATTATGTCTCTCAAATAAACCTTAAAAAAAATCAAAGGTCAGATTCTTCATATGCCTCAATAGCACACATTACACATGACAGTAAAAACCACTATAGTTATGTGGCTGTACGTGCTGCTTTACAAAAAATCAGATCAGGGCACAACAGGTAAAGCTACCAATTACAGTGCCAGCAGCCCAACTCCAGCAGTTGCACTTTAATCAACCTCCCTGCTGACTTGACTGGGAAAGTAGTGGAAGATAGTCCAACTTCTTTGGTTGCTGCACCGAAGTGGGAGACCCAGAAGAAGTTCCTGGCTCCTGGCTTCATACCAGCCCAGCTCTGGCTACTGTCATTATTTGGTGAGTGAAACAGCAGATGGAGGGTCTCTCTCTCTCTCTCTCTCTCTCTCTCTCTCTCTCTCTCTCTATTTGGTGAGTGAAACAGCAGATGGAGGGTCTCTCTCTCTCTCTCTCTCTCTCTCTCTCTCTCTCTCTCTCTGGGGTCAGTACGGTGGTGCAGCAAGCCAATCCTCCCCTGTGACACTGGCATCCCCTATGGGCGCTGGTTTGTGTCCTGGCTGCTCCACTTCTGTTCTAACTTCCTGCTTATTGTCTGGGAGAACAGTGGAGGAAAGCTCAGGCCCTTGGGCCCTGTACACATGGGGTGACCCAGAGGAAGTTTCTGGCTCCTGGCTTCAGATTGGCTCAGCTCTGGCCACAATGGCCATTTGGAGAGTGAAACAAGAGATGGAGGATCTCCTTCCTTCCTCTCAGTAAATCTGCCTTTCAAATAAAAATACATTTTAAAACTAAATACTAGCAATAATCAGTACTGAAAAAAAATTCATAAACTGTAATTACTTACTTTACATAGCATTCTAAAAATCTCCTTTTTACAGAATCAAACTGAAACACTGCCGATACAGATGTAGATTACAATAAAGTCTCAAAAACACTAAAGAAAAAATGGGATAGAAATCAGGTATTTATAATTGGTACATTTCCATTCCAAGGTAAATGTTGTAGTACCAAAAATGGTTAGCATAAAGCAAAAAACAACACGACCTAGACAATCGATTAAGCAAGGTGAACCTCACCTAAGACTGACAAGCAACAAGGAATAATCAAGACAGGAGATTATTCATTTTAAGACTAAAAGCCAGGTGGAATTTATCAAGTAGTATTTATGAAATAATATGCGGTAGGGTCCTATTGTATAGAATTTGCCTAGTCTCACTAAACATCAGTTTCTTCATTAAAGTTGAATTTCCTCAATTGTAAAATGGGCTTATACATAAAATTCTCCTCACAGGATTAACTGGATTAAGCAGAAAAATGTAAACAAACTCTTGTAATATTGAATCACAAACACACTCCCTATTGCCATCAAATCTGAACTTTAATTATATTTTTCAAAGTTCCAGCTATCGCACAATGAACACTAGCAGTAACTTGGGACATGCTTTGTCATAAAAGTCTCCAAAGCCAGTGGACTTTGGGCACTTATTTATAGACTGAAGAATTATATAACCTACTGAGGAGTGTTATATGACTGCCAATATGCAAATTTTAATAAAAACTGTAAAATTCACCAATCTATTTTTCCACTTTTCCATTACCATATTTCCAAGCACCAAGTCTCATTTACATGATATAAAACTACCATCCAAATTAAAAATCTATTTTCTAATTAAAAATCTATTTTCTAATTAGTTCTGGAACCAAGATCCTGAAGCCATTTCTTTCCTAACACTCATTCCTACCAGTCTCAGTTTAGTAAGTCTTACTTCTGAAGGAAGGTACTACCAATAGCTGGATCATAGCTTCAGACTGACAACGAAGTTGCAACAGTTTTTGGACTTTGAAATCAACCAGGTGAAGATTTAAGTAACACAATGTTCAATCATTTCTTTATGTTCTTTATCTTATAGGAGCATCACATTTGGCTCTGCCTTTCACTAGAGGATTAAAATATTACGAGACAGGCTCTATCACACCCCCTGAGATAGTTGGTATTATATCTGAACAAACATTTGTTAAAAGGCTACCATGGAGGACCTAGCACAATGGCTCAACTGGCTAATGCCCCACGAATGCAATGCCACCATCCCACATGGGTGCCAGTTCATGTCCAGGTTGCTCCACTTTCCATCCAGCCCAGTTTGTGGCCTGGGAAAGCACTAGAGGATGGCCTAAGTCTGTGGGAACCTGCACCCAAATGGGAGACCTCAAGGGAGCTTTTGCTTCCTGGTTTCAGATTAGCTCAGCACAGCCAGAACAGATATTTGGGAAGTGAACCAGTGGTGGAAAATCTCTCTCTGTGTCTCTCCTTCTCTGTGAATCTGCCTTTTCAATAAAAATAAATAAAAATTAAAAAGATTTTTACCATGATGGTATTTTTAAAATAGCAGCTGAATCAACAGGCTGTGAGTAGGGTGCATGACCCTTTATAATGTGTGCATGAGTTTTATCCAATCATGTGAAGGCCTTGTAGTAGGAACACCACCTTCCCGAAGAGCGCCTGCTGGAGCAGACCGCCTTCACAGCCGAGCAACCTCAGCTCTTCCTCAGTCTTCAGCACCGCAGCCCACCCTGTCAGTTTTGGACTTGCCGACCTTCACAATAATGTGAGCCAATTCCTTCAAATCACACATACACCTTTACTGATTCTGCTTCTCCGGAGAACCGGAATTAATATACCCCAGTACTATTCCAGCATAACAATACAAAATCCTTTATTAATACATTTGTAACCAATCACCAGAATTAAAATTCTTCACTTCTTAACTGCTTGAAGTCTACTCTCAGTATTTTCCAAATCAACGCCCTCAAGGGTTATCAAACATAAACTCCTTTCCACTTTGCAATAAACAAACAAAAATTCTCAACAGTTACTGAGGTGCAAAATAGGTAACTGAAACGTATCCTGTTGTTTATAACTCTTTCCCCGCTAAGAATTATTTGATATTTTCTGCTATTACAACTAATACGCACCATCTCCTTACTTCTGTTCTTTTTTGTTTCTTTCTCAGCCCACCTCATCCTGTCTTGGCTGCTCAACTAAGGGTATGAACTAGGATGCACCTTCTTCACCATTGTAAAAACACATTTTAACAGTCTTCATCCCAGATGTGCTTATGGGCACTCAACTTCGAGTCCCTGATAATGTGCTTGGGAAAGTGGCAGGTCCTTGGACCCCTGCACCCACATGGCAGACCCAGAAGAAGCTTCTGGCTCCTGGCTTCAGCCCAGCCCAGCTCCTGCTGTTGCAGCCATTTGGGAAGTGAACAGCCGACAGAAGATCTCTACCTGTCTCTCCTCCTCTCCATAAATCTGCTTCTCAAATAAAAATAAATCTTTTTTTTTTAATAAATAAAGAGTACTGTGCTAAATTATCTTACTCCCTAACTGCTAGCTTGGGTTTTATTAATTATTAATAGAGTGAATTAACCAAATTGATGTTGATATTAATGTCTGTAAAAATCTTGGCAGTAATTCTTTAAACTGGAAAACACCTTTGAGGAACCAAAAGGAACCACCTGGGGAGTGAACCAGCAGTTGGAAGGTATTACTGACTCTCCATAAATTGCTTGTCCAATAAAAATAAATCTTAAAAAATGTTTATTTAATTGAAAGGAAGAGGAAAATTTGGAGCAACTGTCTTATCAACTTTCCCCCATGCCTCAACCCTCCACACCCTGATCATTGTGCTACCACAGAAAACTGAAAATGGTCTAAATCTGATTATCATTGAGGTAGAAAGATATTCAGTTATGACTCACTGGCTTTTCCTAAAACCTTAACTTTATAGTTATTTCTCAAAAACCCACAGTAGTGCCCAGCATGGTAGCCTTGCGGATAAAGAAAGCACCCTGAATGTGCCAGAATTCCATATGGGTGTCAGTTCTAATCTAGCAGCCCCATTTCCCATTCAACTCCCTGCTTGTGGCCTGGGAAAGCAGTAAAAAGATGGCCCAACATCTTGGGACCCTGCACCCGCATGGAAGACCCAAAAGAGAATCTGGCTCCTTGCTTCAGATCAGCGCAGCTCCGGCCGTTGCGGCCACTTGGAGAATCAATCAGCAGAGAGAAGATCTTCCTCTCTGTCTCTCCTCCTCTGTATATCCAACTTTCCAATACGAAAAAAAAAAAATCTTTATAAAAAAATTCATAGTAAATGTATCCACCTACAATATATCTATAGCACCCCATTAACTTGAATCTCAAACAAAAGATTAATTCTGCAAAGGAAGAAAAAGTTTTCTGCTTTTCAGCACAGCGATGTCACTGCACTTAGGATATCCCCAGCAAAGCCAAGGGAAGCACAGGTGCATGTCCCTAACCTCCCTCCAATGTCTGACAACCATCCATTGACCTTCAGGGTTCGGCCTGAGAGCAGCCTGTCCACTTGACAGAGGACATCCCTTCTTGAATTTTGCGTCATGCACCTTTCACCTCGACAGCTACTGTCCACTGAATCAATGCCATCCCATGCCAGGTCGCTTTCCTGTACTCCACCAAGAAACACACACACCTGATGAGGAAACAAGTTTACTGAGATTGGGTCACTGACCCATGTCAAACAGCTAAAGAGCAGAAAGAGCAGTATTCAAGCCAGATTTTTTTTAAAAAATTTGTTTTTATTGTAAAGTCAGATTTGCAGAAAGATTTGCCATCCATCGGTTCACCCCCAAGTGGCTGCAATGGCTGGACTGCGCCAATCTGAAGCCAGGAGCCAGGATCTTCTTTCAGGTCTCCCACGAGATGCAGGGTCCCAAGGTTTTGGGCCGTCCTCAACTGCTTTCTCAGGCCACAAACAGGGAACTGGAACAGCTGGGATATGAACCAGTGTCCATGTGGGATCCAGAGCATGCAAGACGAGGCTACCACTAGGCTACCATACTGGGCCCCCAGATTTTGGTTTTGATTTCTCACACCAATGTGGGCATGAGGATAGAGAAGCCAAAACAGGATTCCATCTGTATCTATTTACTTACTCAGGTTCTGGGTATGACTTTTTTGGGGGGAAATGTTTCTAACATCAAGTTTGACAAAAATCACAGGTTCTATACTATGTTCCCCTCAACCCATTTTTCTAACTCTATACTTGTCATCCCTAGTACCACAGTGACCTCCTTAGAGGCAACACTAAATTGGATTCAATTTTTAAAAAGGGATCGATATTTTTACTTTAAAAGCAGAATGACAAAGGAGCTAGAGATCTATCAACTGGTGCGTGCTCCAAAATGCCTCTAAGCGCCAAGGCCTGTTCTCCAGGTCTCCCCGTGGAGATCAGGAATCCAAGGACTTCAACCATCATCTGCTGCTTTCCCAGATGTGTCGGCAGAAAGCTGGAAACACCTGACTCAAACGGGCACACTGAGGTACGATGCAGGTATTGCAAGTGGCAGCTTAACCCCATGAGCCCAGGGATTCAATCTTTGCAGCTCTAAAACCAGGCAATGTCTGGTATTCCAAAAATACTTGTAGGTTATCAGATTTTGAAAGCAAAAGTCTCAAAATGGAATACATGTGTTTTTACTTACAAGCAATTATAAAATAATTTGTACCTCCATGACATTTTATAGCTGATAAAATGTCTGAGATCAGCATTGTGAAACATCTGACTAAGCCACCCTTGCAATGCCAGCACCCCACACCAGAGTGCTGTTTTCAGTCCCAGCTACTCTACTTCCATTCCAGCTCCCTGCTCATGTGCCCAGGAAGAGAATACAGGATGGTTCAAGTCACCTCCACTCATGTGGGAAATCAGAATGAAGCTACTGGCTCCTGGCTTCAACACAGCCCAGACCTAGCTGTTTTGGTAATTTGGGGAGTAAATCAGATGGAAGATTAAAAAAAATTTTTTTAATTAAATTTTTTAAATTAGAAAGTCAGAGATACAGAGGAAGATCTCCCATCTACTGATTCACTCCCAAGTGGCTGCAATGGCCAGAGCTGTTCCAATCCAAAGCCAGGCGTCTAGAGCCTCTTCTGGGTCTCCCACGTGGGTGCAGGGTCCCAAGGCCTTGGACCATTCTCAAATGCCTTCCCAGGCCACGAGCAGGGAGCTGGATGCGAAGCATGGACACCGAGATTAGAACCAGCATCCTTGGGGCCCAGCTTGGTAGCCTAGCAGATAAAGTTCTCATCTTACATGTGCTATGATTCCATATGAGTACCGGTTCTATTTCCAGCAGCCCTGGAAAATTTCCTGCTTGTGGCCTGGGAAAGCAGTCGAGGATGGCCCAAAGCCTTGGGACCCTGCACCTGAGTGGGAGATCTGAAAGCAGCTCTGGCTCCTAGCTTCACATTGGCTCAATTCCAGCTGTTGCAGCCGCTTGGGGGAGCAAATCATTGGACAGAAGATCATCCTCTTTGTCTCTCCTCCTGTCTGTATATAAGACTTTGCAATAAAAATAAATCTTAAAAAAAAAAAAAGGACCAGCACCCACATGGGATCTCAGTGAATGCAAGGCAAGGACTTTTGCTGCTAGGCTACCACCCCAGGCCCTAGATGGAAGATTTATCTCTTCTTTATGTCATTCTGCCTCTCAAATAAGTAAATAAATCTAAAACAAAATAATTTTATATTACATTTCTTTTTTAGAAAAAAAAATTTGGGAATCAGTTACAGAGAGAGGGAGACAGAGATTTTCCATTCACTGGTTTATTCCCCAGATTACTGCAACAGCCATGGCTGAGCCATCTGAAGCCAAAAGTCAGGCGCTTCATTCAGGTCTCAATGTTGCTGGTAGAAGCCCAAACATTGGTCCATTTTCCACTGCTTTTCCCAGGCCATTAGCAGGGAGCTGGACAGGAAGTGGAGCATGAGCTGGTGCTCCTAGAAGATGTCAGCATCTTTACCTGTTACACCACAATGCCAATGCCTGTACCACAGTCTTAAAATGAAAAACCCGACAGTGGGTGTTAGAGACCCACATCCCAAATGGAGCTGCTTGGTTGTATTTCAAGCTACTGCACATCTAACTCAACTTTCTGCTAACACACACTACAGGAGGCAGCAGAGAACAGCTCAACTATTTAGCTCCCACTATCCACATGTGAGCCGTGAACTGAATCAGGGGCCCATTGCTTCAGCCTGGCCCATCCCTACATATTTAGGATCCTTGGGTAGTGAATCCATGGATGGAAGGTCTCTTGTCCTCTGTCTTTCAAATGAATGAAAATACATTTTTTAAAAATTATTTTTCATTGGAAAAGCAGATATACAGAGGACAGACAAAGAGGAAGATATGTCGTCTGCTGGTTCACTCCCTAGGTGGCCATAGCTGCTGGAGTTGAGCCAATCTGAAGCCAGGAGCCAGAGCTTCTTCCGGGTCTCCCACATGGGTGCAGGGTCCCAAGGCTCTGGGCCGTCCTCAACTGCCTTCCCACAAGCAGGCAGCTGTATGGGAAGTGGAGGTGCCAGGATTTCTACCTTTGAAAGAAAGTCTAATCTGTAACAAATTACCAAATATCCAGCAACTGTCAAAGCAGTATTGGTCAAAAAAACAACTATCATGTTTTATGTTCCTTTTTTCAATTGTAACACATTAGGATTGAACCATACAAAACTGCTAGTTCAATTATCATAGGTTCAATCTAATCAATGACATTTGAACAGCATTACCAAAAGCTTTGAACTGCTAGAATAAGTGACAGAACTTGAGCACTTTACTATTCTAATAGTTTTCACAAAATAAAACTAACAGTAAGTTCCTATTCTGTGATTTCGTAGTACTTTGTACTTCTCACGCTGCACTGTAATTATCTACCATGAAGCTCTACAACACTTCTCTAAAGCTGCAATCATGTCATGTTCTTTACTGTATCTCCACAAACAGCAGGTAGCCAGTGCTTCTAAACAACTGTTAATCATTACTGCAAAACTAAGACCAGTATTTAATGTGGGCTCAGAAACTGTATCATTTTATTCTTACCCTACTTTTAAACACTTTATGCATTTATCTAATTTGCTTGAAAGAGAGGAGGAAAGCAAACAGACAAACAAAAATCGCCCATCAGCTGGTTCACTTTCCAATACCTGCAGTAGTCTAAGCTGGGCCAGGGTGCAGCCAGAAGCCAGATGTCAGAACACCAACTAAGTGGGAGCCAGCACTGTGGCACACAGGTAAAACTATCACATGCAACATGAGCATCCCACATGGGGGCCAGTTCAGCTCTCAGCTAAAAGCCTGGAAAAACTCCAAGGATGGCGCAACTACTTGGGCTCCTGAATCCATATTGGAGAGCAGGAAGAAGTTTCTGGCTTCAGCCCCACCCAGCCCTGTGGCTGTCCAAGCAATTGGGGGAGTGCACCAGTGGCTGAAAAATAACTCCTCTCTCCCTCTTCCCAGTTGACTTTTAATAAAATAAACCTTAAAAACAAACAAGCAACAACAAAACCCTAAGTAGCAAAAACAAAAACTACTATTTTAAACAAGAGAAAGGAGAGGGTGTTGTGATGTAACAGGCTGCTGCCGACAATGCTAGCGCCCAATACAGGTGTGGGTGGGCTGTTCTACTTCTAATCCAGTTCCCGGACAATGGCTTGGTAAAAGCAGAAGATGGCCCAAGTGTTTGGGCCCCTTCCACTCATGTGAAATATCTAGAAGAAATTCCTGGTTTCAGTCTGGCCCAGCCCAAGCTGTTTTAGGTATCTGGGAAATTAAGCAGAGGATAGAAGATCTCTTCTCTCTCCATGTAATTCTTTCAAATAAATTAATATTTTAAAAATATTTACTAATTCTCCAAAACATTATGCAAACTATCGGAGACAAAGTGTTCTTTATTCTATTTTTTTTTTTTTGGTTTGTTTTTGGCTTTTGTAAGAACAACAACAAGGTAATGGATATAGGCATTGTGGCACACTGAGTTAAGACACTGTTTGCAACTCCAGCAACCCATAAAGTGTGGGTTCAAGCTCTGGCTACTTCACATCCAATCCTAATACACCCCCCTAAAAAACCCCAAATGATAGCTCAAGTACTTCAGTCCCTGTCACCCACATGGAGACCCATATGGATTTGTAGGCTCCTGGCTTTGGAATAAAACAGTATACGGAAGGGGTGGCTGGGTGGATGTGTTATGTCTATGTGTCCTTTTACCTCCCCCAAACCTCCTAGCCCATTCATCCTAGTCTCAAATAAATAAAAGGTAAAAAGAGGGGTAGGCATGGTGGCACAATAGGCTGATTCTTCACCCTCAGCGTCAGCATCCCATATAGGTACCAGTTCAAGTCCCAGAAGCTACACCTCTATCCAGCTCCCTGCTTATGGCCTGGGATAACAGAGGTCTTTGGGCCCTTGCACCCATTTGCGAAACTCAGAAAAAAGCTCCTAGCTTCTGTCTCCTGGCTTCAGATCAGCTCAGCTCCAAGCACTGCAGCCATCTGGGGAATAAACCAGTGGAAGGAAGATCTTTCTGTTTCTCTGTAAACCTGCCTTTCAAATTAAAAAATTAAAAAAAAACCCAAGGTAATGGGATTACTAATGCAAACAGTCTAAAGGAATTATGACAATGTAAAAATTGCTGCAATTCTGGAATGTTCTGAAACTTCCGTTTTGTGGTGAATTTTCCTGCAGTTAATGCACAGGATAAAATAAAGCAAAGAAAGCATGGAATGGAAGTAGAAGGTAACACAGGTGAGACAATGGTTCCTGCAATTATGTAGAGGCAAATTTTTTTCTTTCTATACCATAGTCCATTATTTGTTCTTTAAAATTAAAAAAGGGTTATTTATTTTTATTTGAAAGGCAAATTTTGCAAAAACAGACATCTTCTATCCACTAGTTCACTCCCCAGTGGCCATGACAGACACTGGGCTGATCAGAAGCTTGTAGCCAGGAGCTTCTACCAGGACTCCCACATGGGTGTTGGGTCCCAAGGACTTGCGTCATGCTCTGCTGTCTTCCCAGGCCACAGCAGAGAGCTGAATCAGAAGCGGAGCAGCTGGGATATTAACCAGTGCCTATATGGGATGCCAGCACCACAGGCAGATTACCCTATTACACAGTACTACATAGTGCCTGCCACCCCCCACCAATTGTTCTTGGTCTTCTTTATTTTTTTTAAAGATTTATTTGTTTTTATTACAAAGTCAGATTACAGAGAGGAGGAGAGACAGAGAGGAAAATCTTCCATCCAATGATTCACTCCCCAAGTGAGCCTAACAGCCAGTGCCGAGCCAATCCAAAGCCAGGAGCCAGGAACTTCTTCCAGGTCTCCCATGCAGGTGCAGGGTCCTAAGGCTTTGGGCCATTCTTAACTGCTTTCCCAGGCCACAAGCAGGGAGCTGGATGGGAAGTGGGGCTGCCTGGATTAGGACCGGCGCCCATATGGGATTCCAGCACGTTCAAGATGAGACTTTAGCCGCTAGGCCAGCTCTTGGTCTTCTTTAAAAAACAAAACAAAAAAAAGATGTATTTACTTGAAAGGCAGAGAGACAGACACACACATGAAAAGGGAGACTGACCTTCCATTCATTGGTTTAGTTCCTTAAATGCTCACAACACAAGAGCAAGCTCAGGCCAGGTCAAAGCCAGGAGCTTCATCTGATCTCCCACATGAGTGGCAGGCACTCAAATGTTTAGGTCATCAGCTACTGCTTCCCAGGTCCAATAACAGCCCTGGGCCTATATTCCGGCACTGTTTACATCCACTGGCAATTTCTCAGATGCTGAATCAACCTAATGGGAAAAGGCAAACTATATGCCCAACTGTGGAAAGTGACAACAAACATAATGTTAAGACAGTCCCTTGCTGAGTATGTCCCAGCTTCAGCTCTTGACTCCAGTCTTTTTGCTAATGAAGATTCTGGAAAGCAGTAGTGATGGCTCAGATGATCAAGTCCTGCCACCACCATGGGAGTCCTGAACAGAGTGCCCAGCTCCCCATCTAGGCTGAGCCCAGCTCTGTGGCTGCGAACCATCTCATCCTGCCTGTCTGCTGAAATTTGTAAAAAAAATCAAATTAAAATTATGGTCAAAAAGAAATTTGAAATCATGCATAGCTTTTTCATAATATGTATTTATACAGATAAATTTATGCATATGTAAATTCCTCATATATCCACTGGCCAGACATTGAAGACCTTTTCAGACTGACTCTTGTGTCATGTCTGATCTTCCCATTTTGAGAGCTGTTAAAATACTAGCCACCCATCTGTGCTAAACATGTTAAAGACAGTAATAATTGGGGTTGGCGTTGTGGCTTAGTTAGTGAAGCCCCTGCCTACTGCGTTGTCCCAGTGGGCACTGTCCTGACTTCAGTCCAGCCCAGGCCCAGCTGCTGCAGTAATTTGGGGAGCAAACAAGCAGACTGAAGATCTCTCTCTCTGTACTGCCTTGTAAATAAATAGTAGGTAGGGCTGGTGCAATGGCTCAGTTGATTGGCTAATCCTCAACATGCAGTAACCAGCATGAGAACTAGTTAATATCCCGGCTTCTCCACTTCCCATCTGGCTTTCTACTTATGACTAGGGAAAGAGGAGGAAGACTGGGAGCCTCGGTGGAAGCTCCTGGCTTCAGATCAGCTGAGCTCTGGCTGCTGCTGCTGCCAGACGGGGAAGGAATCAGTGGGTGGAAGATCTTTCTTCTTCTTCTCTCTGTAAAGTCTGCCTTTCCATTAAAATAAATAAAACTTTAAAAAAGCTAACAATTAAATTTTTTTTTTTTTACAAATACCCCATAAGAAACTCTAGCCTTAGTACTAAGTGATTTTACACACATTATTTTTAGGACTCCCTAAAAGAAACTACAATGGGCCCAGCGCAGTGGCCTAGCAGCTAAAGTCCTCGCCTTGAATGAGTATGGATCCCATATGGGTGCCAGTTCTAATCCCAGCAGCCTCACTTCCCATCCAGCTCCCTGTCTGTGGCCTGGGAAAACAGTCAAGGATGGCCCAAAGCCTTGGGACCCTGCACCCATGTGGGAGACCTGGAAGAAGCTCTGGGCTCCTGGCTTCGGATTGGCTCAGCTCTGACAGTTGTGGCTGCTTGGGGAGTGAATCATTGGATGGAAGATCTTCCTCTTTGTCTCTCCTCCTCTCTGTTTATCTGCCTTTTCAATTAAAAAAAAAAAAAAGAATAAATCTCTCTAAAAAATAAACTACCAGAATTTTTTCAAAAAAAAATTTTTTTTAACTGGAAAGTCAGATCTACAGAGAGGAGACAGAAAGATCTTCTGTTGACTGGTTAATTCCCCAAGTAGCCACAATGGCCAGAGCCGAGCTAATCCAGAACCAGGAACTTCTGGATCCCTCACACAGGTGCAGGGTCTCAAGGCTTTGGGCTATCCCCTCTGCTTTCCCAGCTCCAAGCAGAGAGCTAGATGGAGAGTGGAGCAGCCGGGGTGCATCCAAAAAATAAGCACCCATACGGGATCCCGGCAGATGCAATGTGAGGATTTTACTGGGCCCACAATCAGGTGGTGGTTGTTGTTTTTTTTCCCCATCCTGCAGTCGTCTAGAAAACTCAGTCCTATCTATCCTACTCTAAGGAAATTCTGATACACCTTCCTGATTTATATTCTGATTCTATTTTATCCTTATCCTTTTTTGTTTTTGTTTTACCTTCTCTTCATCTTCATTCTGAAGTTTTATACATCCTTACAATGTCTTTAAAAATAATCTATAAAGCAAATACTTAAATTATGCAGGTGAACTGTGAATCGGCTAGAAGAGAACAGTGGAAGAAATGAGTATTCAAGGTAAGATTAACTAAAACCAGAAAGACAGTAACATACAATCAAAATCTAGAACCACGTACTTGCAACGTGTGGAGAAGGTACTTAATTATTATACAGTACAAATACTGTGTGGGTGGGAGCCTGCACTGCGGCATAGCAAAGTGCTAGCCAGCCACACCAGCATCCCACATGACTACCAGTTCAAATACCAACTGCTCCACTTACGATTCAGTTCCCTGCTAATGGTCTGGGAAACCAGTGGAAGATAGCCCAAGTCCTTGGGCCTCTGCACTCTCACAGAAGACCCAAAGGAACCTCCAGGCTCCTGGCTTTGGACTGGTCCAACTCTTACCACTGTGGCCATTTGAAAAGTGGAAGCTGTCTGTCCTCCTCTCTCTAAAATTCTGCCTTCCAAATAAATAAATAAATACATGGTTTTTGCCACTTTATTTATTGATGATGTTCACATAGTTGATCAGGATGGGAAGGACTGAGTGTTAGCAGGAAGCAGGGAGACAAGCGAAGAAGTCAGCCTCGCCACAACCTGGACTGGTAATGGCCATCAGACATCCAGCCAGGATCCGTGATGTGGCACATGTTCCGAGGGCTCTGCTTAAGTGGTTAATAGTTCTGAAATTCTGTTGATCTTGTCAATCCAAGGTCCATTCACTGACAAAGTTCTCCCTAGAGTCTTCATTTGCCCAGATATTTGCTGTCATCGCTTGACCAGAGTAGTTGTCCAATTTGTTCTGCCCTTCTTCCTCTACTATGGTACCAGCTATCTTCTGGTACCCCAATGGGCTGCCAAATCCTCCGTGTGTACCTGGGCAATCCGTCCATTGTTCTATCTTTTCTACCAAGTAGGCCCAGTTCTGACACATGCACTTCATGGTCAGCCATGGATCCTGTAACTGAGTCTAGCGATTCAGTTGAAGGGATCTCTGAAGAGACCTCACCTTGTTTAAAGTGACCCAAGACTGACTTATGTGCGCTTGTCAGTACGGGTTCTGGCTCAGTCCATCGCCATCAGCCTATGCACACACACATGCTAGTAATTTCAACTGCTAGTTCAGTTCTGTCTCCAGCACCATCTCTTACACAAACCATTGGATCCTGCTGCTCAGACGAACCCAGCCCACTACACATCGCTTCTTGACCTTTTGGCTAACATCAAGTGTAGCCCACTACACATCTGGCCCTCATGTACACCAGCAGGAACTGTAGCATAGTCAAAGTGACCCACAATCACCTCCACTAGGCATGCCCCCAGCCCTGCCAGTATGTGCAGCAGACTGGTCCAGTCTGTTCCACATCCCATTCAGCTCTTCTACACATCAATGGGTGCTGGAGCCTAGTTCAACCTAACCAACCCCACTATCCAGCCCACACTTGTATCAGCAGGTGCCACTCCTATCTAGCCACGCCCCGCCCGCCCAGCCCTGGTTCTCATACTCACCCACAGTTTCCCTATTGGGCCCACTCCCAGACCCAAATCTTGCACTCTCCAGGGGTTCTGCAGTCTAGCTTGACAGGATTTGCCCCCAGTCCCCACACTTGCCAGCTGATGCTGTGGCAAATCCCAACCAGCCTGCAAGTATTTGGCTCATGCATGCTCCAGCGGACATAGTCAGTTAGCCTAGCCTGGCTCTTCCCCTAACCCCATTCACATGCAGGCCAACAGTTGTAGCCCTACCTGGCCTGGTCTGTTTCCAGTTCTAGTTCTCATGCTTGCCATCGGAAGCCCGCACTACCCCCTACCAGGTTCATACCTCTCTCTCTGGGTGTCACGTGTACTGCTGAGTGCAATGGCCCAATCCAGCATGGCTGGCCTCACCTCAGCCATTTGCTTGCAGGTGCTGTAACCTGGCCCAGCCCGGTCTGCTCCCGATTGCAGCTCATTCTGGTATGTGCTGTTGTCTAGCCTGGGCCTGCCAATTCCCAATTCTAGCCCTAATGTGAACTGGCTAGTTCTGCAACCCAACCTGCCCTGTCCTACACCCCATCCTGGTTCTCAGATCTGCCAGTGGGTGTTAAAAACTGACACAGTCTGGCCTACCCCCAGACCTGACCCACAGGTATGCTGGTAGTTACTGCGACCTGGCCTGGTCTGAGCTGCTCCCTGCCTTGGGCCGTGTGCTCACCTGCAGGGACTGTGTCCTGACAGAGTTCACTGGACTTCTACTATCAGGTCTCCTCCCAGTGGCAGATCTTGCAAACAACTGGTGTATCCTTGGCACAGGCTGACTTAGTCCACCTCCTGTCCTGGCAGGAACAGTGGCCTTGTCCAACAGGCCCACACCCATTCCAGTTCTTACTGTTGGGTGTTACAGCCCAGCCACACCTGGTCTACACCCAGACACAGCTCTCACGTGATTCAGTGGGAGCTGAGACCTAAACCAGCCCTCCCTACACCCACCCTGGCTTTCACGAGCACCAGTGGGTGTTGTAGTCAAGCCCAGTCTGGCACATCCCAGAGCCAGTCCACACCCATCCCAGGGGGCACTGTAGCTATGTGCAGCCTAGATCTCTGCCCCCACTCTGGCTCTCACACTCACCACTGGGAACCACAACACCACCAAGGTGTCCTCTTAGTCCCCAACCAGGATTGTTCCTAGCCACAGATCTTGCATTGCCAGTGGTTGCTCTGACCTACTTCAGCCTGGCCTTGCCCAGTCTCCTCCCATCCCTGGCTCACGCAAACTCATAGGTATGACAGCCTAGCCCACACTTCAGCCTGGCACCCGCACATGTCAGTGTTCTAAGGTTTGGTCTGACCTTGCCTGATCCGCCCTCCTCCAGAACCAACTCACACACTTGCCGACTAGTGGAAAACTACCCCACCCAGCCTAACCAACACCCAGGCCTGAATCACATGCTTACAATGGGAGTTATAGACCATAGGGGAGTTCAAGTACCAACTGCCCCACTTTTAATTCAGCTCCCTGTTAATGGTCTGGAAAAGCAATGGAAGACAGCCCAAATCCGTCTGCACTCACATGGAAGACCCAAAGGAACCTCCAGGTTTCTTGCTTTGGACTGATCCAGCTGTTACCACTGTGGCCATTTGAGAAGTGGAAGCTGTCTCTCCTCCTCTCTCTAAAATTCTGCCTTCCAAATAAATAAATACATCTTAGAGAAAAAAAAAAAAAAAAAAAAGAATGGATGGATGCAAACCAGATTTCTCTTTCATTCTTCCTGTAAGGGAGAGGCATATAATAAGTTTTTTACAGAAGAGGTAAAGGGCCCGGTACGATGCCTCAGTGGCTAAATCCTTCCCTTGTCGACACAGGGATGCAATGGTTGTGTCCTGACTGCGCCACTCCCCATCTTTTCTTTGTAGCTTCTCTCTGTAAATCTGCCTTTCCAATAAAAACAAATGAATTTTTCTAAAAACATATCAACCTGCAATTGTCTAGTTATACTTTTCACTTCTGACAGAAAAATCAAGAGACATATTTATTATAAACAAGAGCATAAGGGCAATAAGGCACATCAACGGGGAGTGGTAGGAACTTGTTTCATCAGAGAGCTTATGCCCACTTAAAGGCAAGCAGCTGTGCCTTAGTGAGAGCCAACTGTTGCCGTAGGAAAATGTGAGCCCCACTGTTGCCAGAACTTCTAATATTTTAGTATAATTCAAAAACAGACTTTATTCAAAATAGCTAATTTTTAAACGTTGACTCAAAAAAGTATGCAAAGCCAAGAGAAATATATTTATACATTAAACTCTGCCTGTAGGATAACAATATTTAACCCCTGGTAGGTATTAAGTATGGGTTATTTGAATGGCTAAAGAACTAAAGAAAACAGGAGTCGGTGTTACAAGAGTTAAATGACCACGTGAATACTGGCATCCCACAGTGGAAAACTGGTTCAAGTCCCAGCCACTCCACTTAATGCAGTTGTGGCTCGTGGCTTCAGTCTAACTCAACCCCTTGGTGTTGCAGTCATTTAAGAAATGAACCAGAAACAAAGACCTGGTTCTCCGTGTCTCCCACCGTCTTCACTCAACCTTTTAATAAGTAAACAAATAATCTTAGGGAAGGAAAAGGAAGGGCAGGGAAGGAGAGGGAAAGAGAGGAAAGGGAAACTGAACAAAAACTGAACAAAATTGAGGAATTTATGCTCTAGATTAATACAAACAATACTGGTCATTCTCCTTATGCAAAAGAAAAAACACTGCTAAAGTACAAACATTTAATTAGCCTGAAGATAAATACTGCAATGCCAAAACAAATTGCACCACCTCAACCACAAATATCTTTTTTTGTAGCAATTTGATAGTGAAAAGCTGAAAATAATATAAATATACATTTCTGTGGTCTAGACATAAAGACATAAACAGATAAATTACATAAGGCAAACTAGATATGCATATATCAGTAACATATCTAGAAAACATTCAGTGGGAAAAATCAAGTTGTAGAATATACAATCTGATAATATCAATGTAAATTCCAACAACCCACCATTACTATATATTGTTAATGGATACATACATGTGCAGAATAAGTTTAAAAACACACAACAAAAAAATAAACACAAATTCAGGAAATTTACCATTGAGTAGAGAAAAAGAATAGCACTAGAAAGAGATACTAAAGGGCCATAATGATCTGTTTTGTTTCTTTGAAGCTTTGTTTTTATTTGAAAGGCAGAGTTACAGAGATAAGGGGAGAAAGATCTTCCATCTGCAGGTTCACTCTTCAAATGGCCACCATAGCTGGAGCTGAGCCAATCTAGGCGCTTCTTCCAGGTCTTCCACTCAGGTTCAGGGTCCCAAGGCCTTGGGCTGTCCTCTGCTGTCTTTCCAGGCCACAAGCAGGAAGCTGGATGGAGTGGAACAGTTGGGACATGAACTGGCACCCATATGGGATGCCAGCACTTAACAGTTACACAATTAACCTGTTGAGCTATCATATCATTCCCTGTATATTTATTTTAGATTTATTTCTTTGGGCCCAGTGCCATGGCCTAGTGGCTAAAGTCCTCACCTTGAACGCACCAGGATCCCATATGGGAGCTGGTTCTAATCCCGGCAGCTCCATTTCCCATCCAACTCCCTGCTTGTGGCCCGGGAAAGCAGTCGAGGACGACCCAAAGCCTTGGGACTCCGGACCCGAGTGGGAAACCTGGAAAAAGTTCCTGGCTCCTGACTTTAGATCGGCACAACTCCGGCCGTTGCGGTCACTTGGGGAGTGAATCATCAATGGAAGATCTTCCTCTCTGTCTCTCCTCCTCTCTGTATATCTGACTTATCAATAAAAATAAATCTTTGAAAATAAAATAAATCTTAAAAAAAAAAAAGGACGGTGGTTCACAAACCATCCCTCCCTCTTGTTCTCTCCTAGGGTTGATGACATCAAGTCCTCATTTAACCTACAAGCCTAAAATTTCTAAACTTCCCAATCACATTATTTACTCACAATTCTAGCCCCTAAGTCTTTCTCCTAGTCAACAGATTTCATTATCTCTCTTATTTCAGCAACTTACTATTCTTCCCAGAACACATCTTAACTCCAATGTGCATTTCTCATCCAATCATAAATACTTGTTTCAAACTGTTTAATGATTTCCAAAATGCAAACACAATCAAATATTCTCACAAGTTGTCTCTCTAGACACATATTTTGTAATCCTCTATCAGAAAGTACTTATCAGCAATTACAAAATGATTTCTCTTGGTTTTTGCCTGTGTGCAAGAGTATTACAGAGTCTGTGGGGGCTGAAACTATGACATAGTAGGCTAAGCCTCCACCTTTTGTGCCCGCATCCCATACAGGTACCAATTCATAACACAGCTGCTCTATTTACAATCCAGCTCCCTACATATGGCCTGAAAAAGCAGTGGAGGATGACTCAGGTCCTTGGGCCTCAGCACCCATATGGGAGACCAGCAAGAAGATCCTGGCTCCTGGTTTCAGAGTGGCTCATCAATCCAGTCATATGGGGACAGAAGATTTTTCTGTCTCTTTGTACATCTGCATTTCCAATTAAAAAAAAAAATCCTAGAAGACTGTGGGAAAAATAAAATTACAAGCTTATTTGGTGCAAAAATGTGTTTCATCAACATGTATTCATGAATATAGAAATATCTTTTTGTACAAAATGAATCCATATTTTCCTAAAGGATTAATTCACTGCACCTCAAAGGCAGAGTTAACAGAGATCTTCCACCAACTGGTTCACTCCCCACATCGACTACGGCTGAACCAGGCAGAAGTCACGAGCTTCATCTGGATCTCTCACGTGGTGGCAGGGGCCCAGGGATTTAAGCCATCTTCTGTGGCTTTCTCAAGCCCTTTAACAGGGAGCAGCCAGCACCCCTGGGAAATCAACGTCCCAGGCGGTGACTTACCCAACTACGTATCAACACCAACCCTAGATTCATTCTTCTAGTTCTAGTTTTTTGCAAACTCAAGTACCCTCAGGGTGTTTCCCTCCTACCAAAAATGACCTTTCCCATGTCCACTTCAATTCATTCTTCTAGATTCAGTTCAAGTATGAAATTTTCTGATGGGCCCTATAAATAACCTGACAGATCCCATATACAACATATACCTTAACTCAGGACTCAGATACAAAATATCAGAAGTACACTGAATTTTTTATTCACATAATCATTTAAATAATCAAGAAAAATTCAAATTCAAGCTCAAAGTCTAATCTAGTTTTGACCTCCTTTTAATAAAAATTAAAATGACAATATTTTTTAAAAGATGCATTTACTCTGAAAGTCAAAGTTACAGAGATACAGGAGAGACATAGAGAGATCTCCCGCCTGCTGTTCACTTCCCCAAATGGCCTTATGACCAGGGCTGGGCCAGGTCAAAGCCAGGAGCCCCATTTGGGTCTCCCTCACAGGTACACAGACCCAAACACTCCACTATCCTCCAATACTTTCTGAGATGCGTTAGCAGGAAGCTGGATTAGAAGTGGTGCAACCAAGACTTGCAATGGCACCCATATGGGATACTGGCATCACAGGTAGTGGCTGTAATTCCTACACACTACAACAATAGCCCAGAGAAAAGAAAAAATTTAAGCTGGCTAATTAGACTAATTCATCACCCTGTGCCAGCAGCATTCTCTAGCAGCACTGGTATGTGTTCTGGTGGCTCCACTTCCCATCCAGCTTTCTGCTTATGGAAAGCAGTAGAGGATGACCCCAGTCCTTGGGATGCTGCACCAACGTGGCAGACACAGAAGAGACTACTGACTCATGGCTTCAGATTAGCTCATTTCTGCCCATTGTGGCCACTTAGGGAGTGAGCCAGAGGATCAAAGATCTTCTCTTTCTGTAAATCTTTCAAATAAAAATAAATGGATCTTTAAAATAAAAAGGTTAACCAGTCTAGAAACAGGAACCTCAACCCACACCAGAGCCAGTCCCAGCTGCTCTACTTCTGATCCAGCTCCCTGCTAATGTGCCCAGGAGAGCAGTGAGCACAGAACAAACATTTGGGCCTCTGCATCTATATTGGAGACCCAGAAGTTCCTGGCTCCTGGCTTTAACCTGGCCCAGATCTGGCTACTGTAGTCACACGGGAAGTGAACCAGTGGATGGAAGTCTCTTCGTTTCTGTAAATCTTTTGAATAAAAATACATAAACCTTAACAAAAAAAAAAAAAAAACTATTTTTAAAAAGCATCCCAGGACCAGCATTGTAACTTTGACACTAGCACCCCATTTAGGTGCTGCTCACATATACAAAAGGAAACTGAGGCTCTTGCCCAAGGCACACTGAATTTCACTAATAAACTGTGCGGTTAAATTGACAATCTAAACTACTAATATATTGTTATACTCAATAGCTCACTTGATTTTATCTAAGAACGTTACAGCCTTTTCATATTCTTTTTTTTTAAAAGATTTATTTTTATTATTTTTTTTTATTGGAAAGGCGGATATACAGAGAGGAGAGACAGACAGGAAGATCTTCCGTCCGATGATGCACTCCCCAAGTGAGCGCAACGGCCGATGCTATGCTGATCCAAAGCCAGGAGCCTCTTCCAGGTCTCCCACACGGGTGCAGGGTCCCAAGGCTTTGGGCCGTCCTCGTCTGCTTTCCCGGGCCACAGGGAGGGAGCTGGATGGGAAGCAGGGCTGCCGGGATAGAACCGGCACCCATATGGGATCCCGGGCGTGCAAGGCGAGGATCTTAACCACTGCGCCATTGCACCAGGTCCTTTCATATTCTTAAAAACTAAGCTGGGGCTGACACAGTGGTACAACTAGCCTGCATCACATATGCTTCAGTGTCAGTTCAAACTCTGGCTGCTCCTCTTACAATAGAGCTGGAAGCAAATGGCCTGGGAAAAGCAGAGACAATGCCCCATGTGTGTCAGCCCCTGCAACCCATGTGGAAGACCTGGATGAAACTTCTAGCTCCTGGCTTCAACCTAGTCAAAGCCCTGGCCATTGCAATCATCTGGGAAATGAACCAGGGATGGAAGACTTCTGTCTCGCCCTCTCTGTAACTCTTTCAAATAAATAAAACTTAAAACAAAATCCACCACCACAAACCTAAACTAACAAGAATGGACGTTTCAGCATAGCAAGTTAAGCTCCGTTTGGGATGCCCACATCCCACGTCAGACTGTCCAGGATGGAGTCCTGCCTCTGCTGGCTGCCACCGCACCAGGCAGACAGCAGATGATGGCTCAAGTACTTGAGTCCCTGCCACCCACGCTCAGGAGACCCGGATGGAATTCCTGGCTGCTAGCTTCAAAGCAGCTCAGTCATGTTGTGGGCATTTGGGGAATCAACCAACCAACTGATAGAAAATCAATCTCATCTATCTCTCCTGCTCACAGAGCCCACCAGCTGATAGGAAAATCAATCTGAAGCAGAGCACAATGACTCAATTGGATAATCCGCCCCCTTCAAGCACTGGCATCACATATGGGCACCAGCTTGTGTCCTGGCTGCTCCATTTCCCATCTAGCTCTCTGCTTGTGGTCTGCAAAAGCAGAGGAGGATTGCCTAAAGCCTTGGGACTCTGCACCTACATGGGAAACCTGAAAGAAGCTCCTGGCTTTGGATCAGCTCAGCTTTGGCCACTGCAGCTACTTGGGGAGTGAACCAGCAGAAAGATCTTTCCCTGTCATTCTTCTATGAAAATCTGCCTTTACAATTAAAATAAGTCTTTATTTAAAAAAACTAAATTTCATCATCAATCTCCCCCTCTCTGCTACACTCTTATCTTCACCCTCCTTCTTTTGTAGTCAGCACGGTTCTAACAAAATAAAAATGTGGAAAGATGGGCATAGGCTCAGTTAGTGTCCCAGCTGTCCGACTTCAATCTAGCTCCCTGCATGGAAATTAGCAGAGGACCCAAGTGTTTGGGCCCCTGCACCCATGTGGGAGATCCAGAAGAAGCTCCTGACTTTGGATCGGTTCTTCTTTGGCCATTGTGGGAGAGAAACAGCAGATGGTAGATTTTGTCTTTGTCTCTCCTTCTCTCTGTAAATCTGCCTTTTCAATAAAATATTTTATTTTTTAAAAAAAAAATGTATTGTGGCCTGGCGCAGTTAGCCTAGTGGCTTAAGTGCTTGTCTTACATGTTCCAGGATCCCATGTAAGTGCAGTTTCGTATCCTGGCTGCTCCACTTCCCATCTAGCTCCCTGCTTGTGGCCTGGAAAAGCAGTCAAGGACGGCCCAAAACCTTGGGACCCTGCACCCTTGTGGGAGACCTGGAGGAAGCTCCGGACTCCTGGCTTAGCTCCAAACGTTGCTACTACCACTAGGGGAGTGTATCACTGACGGAATAATTTTCTGTCTCTCCTTCTTTCTGTACATCTGCCTTTCCAATAAAAAACATAAATAAATAAATAAATAAATGTTAAAAAAAAAAGTGGCAAATGTGTCCACTTGGGTTAGTTCTCTGTTGATAGTTGCGAATCGTGTGCAAGTGTAACCTTGCTCCCTAGGCCAACACAAAATCTCTACAGAAGTCTAAACACTCTTCCCTCATTCCCTTAATTCTCAAGAGATCAACAATTAACTATTACAAAGTATTTTCCTTTCATATAACTGTGAATTTCAATCAAACATAACTAGTATTTACTTACTTGTTAATACTTCTGTAAACAAAATTAGGCATTTTCTCAGTTCCTTACTTAAATGTTTAAGACCTTATTCATGGAAAATAATCAACAACATACAAAGAGCAAGTGTTAATAAATGGCAATTTAAATGATTCAGGCCGTACTGTCACCATTTGAAAAAAGACAAAAATTAACAAAGACAAAAGTCAACAACCATAAAAAAGAACGATCCTGCAATGACATACCCAAGTTACACAGTGACTGCCTTAGTCTAGCCACTAAGATATGACTGTAAGAAAAGAAATAATAGTATCAACATATTTTTTAAAGTAGATGACAGAACTAAGCCAAATGAGCATCAAGTTCAGTTATTCACAAAGTTCCAGAGAAACGACAACAATGTTAAATGACAATATTTCAGGGAATGCCTCTGCAGAACTACCTCTAACAAATCCACAGATTCGTCCTAAAGAGCTAAGTTGCCATCAAAGACCACCAACTTCAGAAAATATATCAAAACAATAAGCACTTATGTCTGTAACTAATGAGAATAAGGCGTGTCAGAAATCTCAATTAGCATGTATAACGCCAGGCCAAGGATAAAAATTATACGAGAGAAAAATCTAGGGTTCCAGGCACAGCCGGCACGGTAGCCTAACGGCTAAAGTCCTCGCCTTGCATGCGCTGGGATGCCATAAGGGCACTGGTTCTAATTCCAGCAGCTCCACTTCCCATCCAGCTCCCTGCTTGTGGCCTGGGAAAGCAGTCGAGGACGGCCCAAAGCCTTGAGACCCTGCACCTATGTGGGAGACCTGGAAGGGGCTCCGGGCTCCTGGCTTCGGATCGGCTCAGCTCTGGCCATTGCAGCCACATGGGGGAGCAAATCGTCGGACAGATCTTCCTCTCTGTCTCACCTCCTCTATGTATGTGACTTTCCAATAAAAATAAAAAAGAAACCTCTACTAAAAAACAAACAAACAAAAAAAAAACTCTAAGATTCCATTTAAACGACTAGCAAAAATGCCATACCAAAACAGCAGCAAAGCTGCAACAATCCAAGACACCTTCACTGCAGTTAACTCCCAGGCTTATATAATGCAGCAGCTCTCTCTCACCAAGTACAGGCTGCTCACAAGGCTTGGGCCCTCAACACCTAGAATTCAATTCACAGCTAGGTGTCTTTAAGAATTGAAAGTACTTCAGCTTCTTTTCCTTGGATCTGTGTGCCACTAATTTTATTTTAAATGAACTCAGTTTACAAAAACAATATTTTGGAAGACATAAGAACATTGGCAGAGAATTTCCACTTCAAACCATTTCTTCCCAAAATACATAAGCAGGTTACCTGTCATAACGAAATATCTTCGTAAGACAAACTTCAAGGCACATAAAAACACCTCCTTTAGGACCAGAAGCACACATGTCCAACTTGGTTTAAAACCAACTTGAGCCAAGTACCTCTAGAAAAAGTGGAACTTCAAACTCAATAAAAGAACTATAACATTCATTCTGCTTTGTATTTTTAAAGCTTTTTCCAGCTGAATGTTGATAACTTCCACAGCCTCAAAGTTTAAAATGATAAACTGAATAACGCGAATAACAAGGTCATGGTTCTCCTATTTTAAGCCATACAATGGTATATATACATGTGTATATATAATTTTGTGTGCCTATAAATCTATTAAGATAACTGAAAACATTCTCATAGCTTTAAAAAATAATATAGACAATGGAAAATGGATATTCTAGTTAGCAAACCAAACATTATCCTTTTTCTTTGCATAAACATCTCTAAATCTGATATGCTAGATATTTTAATTGCAAAAATAAGTACAAATAATTCTCTTAAAAATGAAGCTAAAGTTTTACAAATACAGGGTTATAAAGAATTTTAAAAACTAAGCTCCAAAGGCCCAGCACAGTAGCCTAGTGGCTAAAGTCCTTGTCTTACACGTTCCAGGATCCCATATAAGTGCAGATTCGTATCCCGCTGCTCCACTTCCCATCCAGCTCCCTGCTTGTGGCCTGGGAAAGCAGTTGAGGACAGCCCAATGCCTTGGGACCCTGCACCCATGTGCGAGACCCTGAAGAGGCTCCTGGCTCCTGGCTTTGGATCAGCTCAGCTCTGGCTTTTGTGGCTGCTTGGGGAGTGAATCAATGGACGGAAGATCTTCCTCTCTCTCTCCTTCCTCCTCTCTATATCTGATTTTCCAATTTTAAAAAGAAAAGCATCTTTTAAAAAAATCTAAGCTCCAAATTGAGGGAAAAAAACTCCATCATGTCTTGCAAATATAAATAAATATACTGAATATAATATATTGAATATGCTGAATATAAATAAACTTAAGTTCTCAAGTCAAATTATTTGAAAAACTGAAAAATTACCAGTCAGTGTGCCTTTATCTCCACCAATACTAGAGGGAAAGGGACATGTCAGAAACAGTAGATTATCATTCCCAACCTTACTCAACTCTCCCCATCCTTCTACTCTAACCACATCAAAAAGAACAGGAACATAAAAATAATATCATACATTAACAAACTTTCTTAAGGCTCATCATTTGCCACATGAATCTGAAATTCTTGTGAAAATGTCTCCGTATGTGACCCACTCTTTTATGCTAGTATCTCACAAAAAAGGACCAACGCAAGAAAAGAGGCCTATATAGAGGGCTTTAATGTCAAAATTTTTTCTCATCTTTGATGCTCATTATTAGGAAAATCACAAGTAGATGTACCGTTTCAATACAAACTATAAAGAAAACACCTGCAGTAATCTTACTAGATTTTTGCAATACACCCCCTGCTGCTTCCCAAGATTGCTAGTATTCGTGAATTTTTTACTTATTTGACTAGAACAATAAAAAAAAGTCAGTATGTGTGTATATATCTTCATCCATAATTGCATATACACACATATAAGCAAATATATAGACAATAAATGCCTGCTTTAGGGCAGGGACATGGATTGTTAACCCATTCATTCAAAGACCATCTTGGAAAAAAATAATTAGATAACATGAGATTTTTAAGACTTACAAAACAGAAACGCCTTTGTTTTAGCAACAAATGATATCAAACAACCTTACAGAACATGAGCGAGAGGGAGATGCTCTGAAAGGGCAATCCAGCATTTCACAGCTTCTGCTCCTGTACCCCACCCAGTCTTAGCTCAATGGCTGGCCACAGCATCCACAAACATTAGTCTATTTTTTTATATATATATAAAAGGACTTGGGGAGAAACACCAAATGGAGCATGCTCCACCAAAATCCATACATATGGAAATATGTAATATGGAGAATTGGGTTCCTTTCTTGGATTCTAAAAACACCCAGAAGTTATAAATGTTTCAGGAGATCCTCCCCTGTGAACATTCAAACAATGATCATTCATACTCCTGCTTTAATGAAAAACTGCAATTTGCAACTGCCAATTATTTTGCAAAATTGTATCCTGAAAAAGCACCCACGAAAAGACTAAAAACTAGGCAATGTCTTTGAACCTAACCAAAATTTTTTTAAGTAAAAAGCTTTTTATATTCGATATATCACCTCCAACATACCCAAGCAGGAAATATTCTTGATTTAAGACATTGAACACCCCCCCCCCGCCGCAGCAATCAAGCTCTGCTGCGGGAGTGGGGGTGCAGCAAACACTACAGTGGCAAAAGGGAGGGATGACATTATTACTGGTTCGAAAGGCCGAAGCACTGCCTCCTCCGCCGAAGCCTCAAAAAGAAATTCACACAAAACAAATCACCCCCGACAAAAATCAGGACGGCCAAAAACGGCGTAATTTTTTTGGTTTCAAAACATTACGAATCTCAGGGTGATGTGCTTAACGCAGAGCTGGGAATAACCGTAATCTCCTCCTTTTCTCCTGATTGCCTCTCAAGGAAAGGAGGAGGGGGGACCTTGGCGTGACATCGCCCATTGAGAACGCGACCACAACCCGGGTCCTTCTGCTCCAAAGCGCCCTGTCTCCACCCAAGGACCGATCCAAACGAGAACCCCACGCTGAGCCCTGCCTTCCTCCCGAGTTCTTGCTAAGTCACTGAAGAAAGGCGGAATGACACATAAAGCACCTTGCGCTCTCCTCTCTCAGATGCTGAAAATCTCCAGTCTCCACCTTCACGATGGGAGAAGCAGAGTCCAAACCTGCCCCCAAGGCTTTTTCTCACCTGGGAGGCACTGCGCTTTCTTTAAAAGCGAGTGGAGGGATTCGATGGAGGGGAAAGGGACCAGGGCCGCCAAGCTCCGGCTTCACAACATCAAGAGGCTGCTCGCCTCGGTGGAGCCAGGAGAGCAGAAAAAGGGGAGCCCAGGCTGACTCGGGGGGCTGGGCTGGACCACCGCCCTCGCTCAGAGGACCGTGCTCTGTGCAGCCTAGCCCACATCCTAAACAGAAGGACAGGTCGGGGACGGAACGCCCGCAGGGGCCCCGACAGCCGCGGGTGGGGTGGAAGGGGACTGCGGAGCTGGCCCCGGCGGGAGGAAACCCAAGATCACAACAGCGAGAGAGAGAGAGAGAGAGAGAGAGAGACCTGCTTGCTTCCCCACGCCCTTCCTACTTGCAAGAATACTTTTTTTCTTGCTAAGTCACCGAGGGTGGAGAGGTGCTCCGGCAGGCCCGCGCGGACCGCGTCGGCCCCGGCATCTCCCCCCACACCCAGCCGGGGCCCGGGCTGCGGAGGCCGCGAGCCAGGCCAGCGCCCTCGGCGGTCGGCGCCCCCCTCCTCCCCGGGCGCTCACTCAACGGCCGTCGCGGCCGCCATTTTGAGAGCGAGGAGAGGAGAAGAAGAAGGAGGAGGAGGAGGAGGAGGAGGCGGCGGCGGCGGCAGGGGGGAGGGGAGAACGGGAGGGAGGGGACCGGCGCAGCCACATCGTCAGGCCCGCCGGGGCCGCGGCCCCGCAGCCCGCCGCCCGAGCGCGGGTGTGGACGGAGAGACGAGGGGAGGAGGGCGCACCGAGCGTGTCGCCGCCTTACCGGAGCGCTGCACCGCCGCCTCCGCAGGGCCTCTTCCGTCCTTCACTCCCATCCACCGGCGGGGGAGGGGGGCAGGGAGAGGGAAGGGAGGAAGGAGGGAGGGAGGGAAGGAGGGAGGGGGAGGATGGCGCGCTGGGCCCGGGCCCCGGGAGGGGCGGGGGAGGGGAGCGGGCGGGCTCCTCAGCCGTTCCGGGGCTCGAGCTGCAGCCCGGCGTTCGTGGCGGTAGTGGTGGCGGTGGTGGTGGTTTCTCTCGCGCCCGAGCGCTCCCTTCCTTCTCTTCCTAGCCCCCCTCCCCGGGTCGCTGCTGCCTCGCTCGCTCGCTCGCTCACTCGCTATCTCGGCCGCCGGACTCCGCCGCCGCCCCGCCGCTCCAGCTCCGTCTGTCACAGGAGCTGCCCCAACGCCCTGACGTCACCGCGCCGCCGCCGCCGCCGCCGCCGCCCCAAGACCCGCCAGGAAGAGGGAGGGGAGCGGAGGAGGGGTGTGCGCATGCGCCGGGCCGGGCCCTGGGCCGCGCCGCCTTCCGCCTTGCGGGCGAGCGGCTGGGCGCGCCGGGCGTCGCTCTTAACGCCTGTGTGAGCCCGGGGGAGAGGCCCCCTTGTTTCCCACTCGTGTCACTGTTGAAGCCCCCCCCAGCTCCCCGGCGCTGGCCCTGCTCGTCTCCCGCCCTGCTCTGGGCCTCCTGCGGCGTTGTCGCGCCCCCCGCCTCGGGCACCGCAGGGACCCGGAGACATCCCGGGCATCCCAGGCCGCCCGGCCGGGTGGACAGCAGCAGAGCCCGCGACGAATGGTCGCCCTTTCGGCCCGCGGCTTGCGAGATTATTTCCCCAAATCAGTAAGGAGGTAGCTTGTCCTGGGAAGAAATGCTGTTGAAGGTAAAAGGCAAATGAAATGTTTTAAGTATCCTCGTTTTTGTTATAGATTATGAATTAAGAGGGTTCACTGTTAGGTGTGAATCAGCTGTTATTTTTCCTTAGTCATACACGCCAGAGATTCTCGAAGTCTCGAAACTGACACCCAAAGAAAGACCTGGAACTTTATCCCTGCAAAGGATGTCCGTGTATGTGTGTGCTAAATGAAGGGCTGAAATATTGATGACAAAGAAGTCCTGGGGATTTATAGTCAGTGTATGCCATACAGCCACACACTTGACTTGTCAAAGGCTGGATTTGGGATTCTGAATAATTCAATATGGGATATTCTTTTTAATAAGAGGCACGAATGAGAGTATTTCATTATTAATTAGTGTTATCCAAGGAAACGCTTCCTGAACCGGAGTGGGCTTAAGTTGATGACTGCCTTTACATAGGTCAGCACCTAGAGTCTCCTGCCTCTGGGAAGCTACTGAGATAAGGAAAGGGGCAACTTAGGTGTGAATCCTGGTAGGATCGCTTTCCAAAAGTGTTACCCTGGGAGAATTACCACTCCTCTTCTGCCTTGCTTTCCTCTCTGTAACATACGACGAACAGGGTTTTCAAGAGTTAGAGGGGAGCTGTTCCATGGGGGAGGTAACTCACTTTCGGGGGGACCCCAGGGGAATGCATGTAGCCGTTACTGTTGCTTGGTCCCAGCTTCTGTATATTCTAGAAGGATTCAGAAGGGTCCCTCATTGGAAGGTTTGCATTTTCATCTTCCTGAGGCCGAGGATAAGGTCCCATCCTCTCTGAAAGATCGTTCCCAGATTTGCAGCTGTGGGATTTTTCTAGCTAAGCACAGCCAACTGAAGCACGGAGTTTTGATCCGCGTTGTTACCCAATCACAGTCAATAAGCACGAAAAATTAACATCCCTTCTTCGAAGAAATTACCCTTCTTTTGTTTATTATCTTTTGAAATATTTATTAGTGCTGATAACATGCTACTTAATATTTCATCAGCTGAGTAAATCACTTCTTTATTTCTGTTCTGTAATAAATTCTCTAAAATCAACATCTCCCGGAAAGAAATTGACAGCCTACTGATAGACACTGATTGAGTACAAATGGGTAACAGTAGTCCCTATAGACCTTGAACTCAGAATCATGTACTGAAAAAAACTTAAAATCTGCATGGTGTAATTGTGCATCCAACTGAGATCAGGTTTTATTTGTATAGCACTCCTTCAGGAAACAATAAACTCCCTTTGGGAAGAAGTATAAACACTTTATCTCAAGACCACAGTTTTTCTGGACAGAAAACTATGTTCTTTGCTTAACTTGATCTGGAGAGATGGGTTATGATGCCTTTTCAGTCGCATGCTAAGCTGACAGATCCGTGTCTATTGGAAATGGAGAAAAGGGAAGTAGCTTATGCTGTCAATCATAATTCCTATGGATTGTGCACAAACCCCACTCTGAAAAATTAAGTATAAATATCCGTTTTACTTACCCAGTGTAAGAATCTCATTCTACTTGAACTGCAAATCTTGATTTTTCCAGCAGACATTTTCAAAATGGAAAGATTCAATTGCTGCAGGAAAATTAATTTAAACAATTCTGCAAATAAGCTGACTGGAAGAGACACTCCAAAAATATTGCTACTGAGGAGAGGACGAAATGTCTTCTAAAAGTATCTCAACAGCAAAAATCTGTTTACAGTGAGCACATGTGTTAAGATACTATTTTAAGAATGTACATTGTTGTATGTGCAATTTTTTTCCAAAAAAAAAAAAAAAACTTAACCAATGGCAAGAAGGAAGCTTGGGGGAATACAAGTTATGGGAATTGAGGTCCCATTTAAAGAAGAGGCAGGAGCCAACTCATAAAGGACTTCCCTGGGAACTGGTAGCTCATTACTTTATATACCTGCATTTCTCCCAAATGCAGATACGTCAGAGAGGGCCGAACCAACCAGACAGGCCATTCCTCATTTCAGCATCATGACAGCCTCTTGTGTCATGAACAGGGGGAAGGCACAGATCCCAATTGCAGGCTATTACCAGCGTGAGACTCTCATCCTGGAAAGAGTAGGAAGAGTTTAAAGCACTCTGTAATCTAGAGCAAGGATATATTGGGGAAGGAGGGGAAAATCATCTCAAGTACTAATATAAAGAAAAGCGTGTGAGAAGATTCCCCAAACTCATTTGGAATGTCACCGCACAAGCTTTCTCTCCCACTCCTTCCTCTGTATGCCAGGTGTATATAACTATTGGGAGTAAAAGATTGATGCTCATTTGGAAGTCTTGAGGCTTTAGAAAGGAGGTGATGGAAAACAAGATTTTAAAAAGTGACTAGAGCTTTAATGCATGCATTCAACAAATATTTACTGACTGCCTTTTTGGGTGCCAACCCTGTGCTGGCTGCTGAGTAGACATAGTGAACAAGACAAACAGAATCCCTGTATTCACTGAGCTTATATTCTAGGAGAACACACAAAATAGTGATGAAAGTGACAAAACTATGAAGACGACAAGTAGTACTGAGATGGAGAAGAGTGGAAAGGGCCTCATTATTGAAGTTAGTAAGATAAGACTTTTGTTTAGGCCCAGCACTGTGGCCTAACAGCTAAAGTCCTCACCTTCAATGTACCAGGATCCCATATGGGTGCCAGTTCTAATCCTGGAGGCCCCACTTCCCATTCAGCTCCCTGCTTGTGGCCTGGGAAAGCAGTCGAGGACGGCCCAAAGCCTTGGGACCCTGCACCCATGTGGAAGACCTAGAAGAAGCTCCGGACTCCTGGTTTCAGAACAGCTTAGAACTCTGACCGTTGCTGTCACTTGGGGAGTGAATCATTGGACAGAAGATCTTCCTCTCTGTCTCTCCTTCTCTCTGTATATCTGACTTTCCAATAAAAAGAAATAAATCTTAAAAAAAAAAAACTTTTAAAAAAACATTTATTTTATTTGAAAGGCAGAGTGAAAAAGAGAGGAAGAGACAGAGATCTTCCATCCTCTGGTTCACTCCCCAGATGGCCTTAGTGACCAGGGCTGTGCCAGGCTGAACCCTTGAGCTCCTGGAACTCCATCTGGGCCTCCCATGTAAGTGGCCAGGGCTCAAGCACTTGGGCCATTACCTGTTGCCTTCCCAGGCCCATGATGGAAGTAGAGCAGGTAAGACTCAAGACAGTGCTCATATAGAATGTGCCAATGACATTTCTGAGGAGTGACACTTAAGCTAAGATGTAGGTAGCTGTAACGTTCTAGATTATGCAACAGCAAGTGCAAAGACCCTGAAGCAGGAAAACAGACTTGCTGCACCTCACAAGCTGAAGCAGGGGCACACATTTGGAGTGACCTGAGGAAGGAAGCCTCTTGAAGGAGGCTGGCTAGGAAGCAGAACAGCAGGAACTCAAACCAGCACTCTGCTGTGGGACACTAGTGTCCACTCCACCACATTTCTGGCTCCCCCGAAGGATACTTTGATTTGCTCTTTGCCTTTTGTCTCATCAAAAGGCTTAGGGTGATCAGAAGACATGGAGGGTTCCCATCTGCTGCTTCACTCCCACTTGCCCACTATGGCCAGAACTGGGGTAAGGCTGAAACAGGCTGAAACTCAGTCCAGGCCTCCCATGTGAGTAGCAGGAACCCAAAAGCTTGGGCCTCACATGCATGTTAATAGGAAGCTGGATCCAAAGCAGACTCAGTCCCAGACAGTCAGATACAGATGCGTGTGTCCCAAGTAGAGGCTTAACATCTGCACCACATACCTGCACCTCATCTGGAAAATTTGACACAGGAAGATTATTCATGGTCAAAATCATGACCATGATAGGATATTCACAGTAACAGAAAACATAAAGATAAAACCATAACAAATAAATCAAAATTTTGTTTAAATTTATTACATAAAAGAATAATTTCTGTAAAATCAAAAATACAAAAATTGGAAACAAAAACTGCTAAATAAGAGATAATTCAGTGGACTCGAGTTCTTCTAATCAACACTTTGCTCTAAAAATTCACTGAAATTCATAGAATTCTGATTTTAAATTTTGGATGACAAAATGCTTAGGCTCTATGTTTTAACCAAAATTTCTAGAGTCAGAGAAGCACTATCCAGTAGAAAAATACTGTGAACTGTGGCAGTAACCCTAACTTGCATCCACAATTATGTACAAAAAAGTAAAACGATAAGGGACCAGCTTATAGCATAACAGCTTAAGAAGTTGACTGCAGTGCCCAAAGCAGTAGCGTAGTGGCTAAAGAAATTTTTCGCCCAGCATGTTCCAGGATCCCATGTGGGTGCCAGTTCTAATCCCAGCAGTCTCACTTCCCATTCTGCTCCCTGCTTGTGGCCTGGGAAAGCAGTTGAGGACAACCCAGAACCTTGGGACCCTGCACCTGAAAGAAACTCCTGGCTCCTGGCTTTGGATTGTCTCAGCTCCAGCCGTTGCAGCCACTTGGGGAGTAGATCATCAGATGGAAGATCTTCCTCTGTCTCTCCTTCTCTCTGTATATCTGACTTGCCAATAAAAAATTAAAACATAAATCTTAAGAAGAAGAAGCTGCCTACAACACCGGCACCCCATATAAGCACCTGTCCTGGTCCCAGTAGCTCCAAATCTGAGTACATAATCCAAGTTCTAGAACCCCTGTACCTATGTAAGAGACCTAAATGAAGCTACTGGTTCCTGGCTTCAGCCTGGCCCAGCTCTGGCCATTACAGCTGATTGAGGAGTGAACCAACAGAATCATAGTCTCTCTCTGCTTTTTAAATAAATAAAATAAATCTTTTTTTTTAAGGGGGCAGTGCCAACGCAGTGTTATATCAGGGTAAACCTCCTGTAGCTCTAGCTTCCCATATGGACTCTGGCTTGTGCTCCAGCTGCTCCACTTTAGATCTAGCTCCCTGCTTATGTCCTGGGAAAGCAGCAGAAGACCCAAGTCCTCAGGCCCCTATGCACATGTGAGAGACCCAGAAGAACTCCTACTGCCCAGATCCATACCAGTCCAACTCCACCTGTTGCAGCCATTTGGGGAGCAAGCCAGCAGATGGATGAGCTCTCTCACTCTCCTTTTCTCCAGCTCTGGAAGAGACTTCAGCAAAGGAGGTTTTAAATGCATAAAGCAAGTTATGGGAGCAGGAAATGGTCCCAGTATATCTGAAAAGGATCATTTGTATATGTGACAGGAAGGTAGGAGAAAAATGGAGGGCTGAAGGGGGGAGAAAAAGGAGAAGTAGATGTACTATAAAACTTAAAGCTTTAGAATTTTAAGTTTTACTTATTTTCATTTTATTTGAAATGCACAAAGAAAAAATGGAAAGATATGGAAGAGCTCTTCCAGCTGCTGGTTTCCTACCCAAATACCTGCAACAGCTAGGCCAAGAGCAGGAGCCAGGCACTCCATTAGCTGTTCCACACGAGCGTTAGGAAACCAAGAACATGGGTTATACACCAGGAAAACACTGTATTGGAACTATTAAGTGACAATACAATATGGAATTTCAACATCCCAAACACCATTTTTAAAAAATATTTATTTATTTTTCTTGGAAAGACAGATTTTCAGAGAGGAGGAGAGATAGGAAAAGGTCTTCGATCTGTAGGTTCACTCCCCAAGTAGCTGCAATGGCCAGAGCTGAGCTGATCCGAAGCCAGGAGCCAGGAGTCTCTTCCAGGTCTCCCACGTGGGTTCAGAATCCCAAGGCTTTGGGCCATCCTTTACTACCTCTTCCCAGACCACAATCAGGGAGCTGGATGTGAAGCAGCCGGGATACAAACCAGCACCCATATGGGATCCCAGTGCCTGGAAGGTGAAGACTTAGCTTCTGGGCCACCATGCCAGGCCCAAGATTTATTTATTTTTATTGGATAGGCAGATATACAGAGAGATGGAGTATCAAAGAGAAAGCTCTTCCACCCACTGGTTCATTCTCCAAATGGTCGCAATGGCTGGAGCTGAGCTGATCCGAAGCCAGGAGCCAGAAGCTTCTTCCAGATCTCCCATGTGGGTGCAGTCACAGGGCTTTGGGCCATCCTCTGCTGTTTTCCCAGGCCACAGTCAGGGAACTGGATGGGAAGTGAAGCAGCAGGGACATGAACCAGCATCCATATGTTATCCCAGTGCTTACAAAGGGAGGATTAGTGCAATCATTGCCCAGGGCCTCTAAACAACATCTTAACCACCGAGTCAAGCACAAGCCCCTGGACTGGAAGCTTTTAAATACTTTTAATAAGTCTATCCTAGTTGTCATAAGGCTGTCTATGCTGCCTTAGTCATGGAACAGTGGCCTTCACTTTCAAAGAGAACTCTCCCAGCTTGAGTGGTATACTCTCTTCCTGCCAGTTGCTACTTCTCCTTGATTCTAGGTCTCCAAGATGCTGGTCCAGAAAAACCACTAACACTAGGTTATATTATGACAGCATAATTATAGTCTTCATATTTCTTTTTTCCCTAAACCTATTTATCATACACACACACACACACACACACACACACACACACACAAATTATATTATATAGAGAGAACTGAATGCTCATATAAAAAAGTGGTGTGGGGTCCAAAAGTTATCGTCCCCACCACCACTGTGCTACACCAGTGGGAGGAAATATTTATCATTGAACCCAATGTCTTGTTCAAGTCCCAGCAGAATAAATACTTCCATTTCAAGAATCCAACTTCCTGCTGATACACCTGAGTGGAGCAGATGATGGTTCAAGTGCTTGAGTCCCTGTCACTCCCAAAGAGGATCTGGGTAGAGTTTCTGGGTCCTGTTCAAGCTGGCCTGCTCCCAGCTATTGCTGGCATTTAGGAAGTAAAACAATGGATGGAAACTATATTTATCTCTCAAATAAAATGAAAGTAAGTAACTTTAAAAAAAAATCAACATTTTGAATACCGTACTATTATATGATGCAATCATTCCACTGCCAAGGGCATACCCAGAACACTTGGGGGATGAAGCAGTAGGTGGAAGATCTTCCTGTCTCTCCTTCTCTCTGTAAATCTGACTTTCCAACAAAAATAAATAAACCAAGAAAACTAAGATTTATTGCCATATTTTAAACAAACTGAGCATTGTGTATGAAAACTTTACCTAAGTCATGGCACTGCTGCTTGCTAATCTACATCTGCTGCAAGGTGACCCACGCAGCAGAGTACCTGCACTCACAGGATGCAATTGTCTTGATTGTCACAGTACCCGGTACCAGGACAGCGACCTCGTCCTGCATCCTGTCAGTGATGCCGGGTGCATGGGAACACTCCCAGACAGCACCATGTTGGCATACAGGGCCTTGAGGATGTTGACCTCACACTTCCTGATGAAGTTGAAAGTGATTTCGTGGGTGGCCGGAAAGGAGGAGGACTGGATGAGCGTCTCAGGACAGCAAAACTGCTCCTGTGATGGTGACCACTGGCATCAGGCAGTTCTTAGCCCTTCTCCAGGGAGAAGGAAGACCTGAGAGTGGCCGTCTCCTATTCAAAACCCAGGATGATACTGCCTAGTCTCAACCCAGCCCTGCAGTTGAGGGCATTTGAGGAGTGAGCCAGTAGGTATGAGAGATATGAGTTGTCTGTCTCTCTCTGTCTTGCAAATAAATAAATAAAAAGTTTAAAAGATTTATTTATTTATTGAGGGGGCAGTGAGAGAGAGAGAGAAAGATCTACTTATCTGCTGGTTCCCTTCCCAAATATCCAAAAGTCTGGAACTGGGCCAGGCTGAAAAGAGACAGCAGCTCCTCCTGTTTTCCACATGGCTGCAGGGACCTAGGTACTTGGGTACCTAGGTCATCCTCCGCTTTCCCAGATAAATTACCAGCAAGCTAGACTGGAAGTTAAGCAGCAGAACTGAAACTGGTACCCAAATGGGATACTGGCTTAGCTTAACTGCACTACAACACTTGTTTCTAAAATATTTTTAAAAGTGCATCAGGTAAGCCTCTGCCTGCAATGCCAGCATCCCATATAGGTGCCAGTTTGAGTCCTGGCTGCTTCACTTCCAATCCAACTCCCTGTAAATAGCCTGAAAAAACATTGGAGGATGGTCCATGTGTTTGGGCTCCTGTCCCCACATGGGAGACTTGGACATAGCTTCTGGCCCTTGGCTTTGGACCAGCCCAGCACCATCCATTGTGGTCATTTGTGGGTGGAAGATCTCTCCACACACTGCCTCCCCCTCATAGCTCTGTCTTTCAAATAAAACAAATGAATAATTTTTGAAAAGTGCTTCAATTGATGCCTTTACCCTATCTTTGCTCACTTACAAATAATAATCTTTCAGAAGTAAAATTGTCATGCCAGAAGATATATAATTAATAGTTTTTCACAGAAACTGTCAAATTATTATCCAAAAATACTTACACGGTTTAAATGTATGGGGTTTGAGGAGATCCATTTACTTACATTATTACTAACATTAAAATAAAACCAGAAAAAGGTTATTAGTTATAGATCATATGATCAGTTGCCTGAAAAACTTTTAAAAAGTCAGTAAAAAGGAAAATTAAGTGAAGTTAGACTAGAGAGCTGAGAGTGTGTGAAGGAGGCAGTTTGATACTTGGTGAAAAGCATAAATTGAATTCCAAAGGTAATTTCTCAGTATGAGTCAAAAACATTAAAAACATGCATCTCTTCTGGCCCAGAAATCAGAACTCCAGAAGTTTTGGAAGCAAGAAAGTATGCAGGGGCCCGGTGTGGTAGCCTTAAAGGCTAAAGTCCTCGCCTTGAAAGCACCAGGATCCCATATGGGCACTGGTTCTAATCCTGGCAGCCCCACTTCCCATCCAGCTCCCTGCTTGTGGCCTGGGAAACAGTCAAGGACAGCCCAAAGCCTTGGGCCCCTACACCTACATGGGAGACCCGGAAGAGCTCCTGGCTTCGGATCGGTGCAGCATTGGCCATTGTGGTCACTTGGGAAGTGAATCATTGAAGGGATCTTCCTCTCTGTCTCTCCTCCTCTCTGTATATCTGACTTTGCAATAAAAAAATAAATAAATCTTTTTTTTAAAAAGAAAATATGTAAAAGTTTAACTACATTAATTTTTACCAATGCTAGGAAAAATTAAAAATAACCATCCATAATTGTCCAACCACAAGAGACCAGTTCATTCTCACAACAGAACATTATGCATCTACTAGAAATAATGTTATAGATTAACATTTAGGGATAAATTAGCATATTCACAGCCCTCAGTAAAATGGTCACAAAACAGTCTATAGGATGCCAATAAAAAATGTATATAAATAGTTGTAAATGGCTCATCCAGTCTAGTTTGGTCACACGTAATCTGTTCTAATGGTAAATTCTTTTGGAAGCCCAAACCAAAAGCCTTAACCTGCATGTAAGCTTAACACCTGACATTCAAGCCAAGCAACCAGAAATGGATGCAAACAGAAAAACCCAAGATAATCCTGGCACAAAATGAGATGCTTGCTCTGGGACCTTAAAATGAGGCTTCTCCATGAAATTAACAGCTGTTTGGATAACCTCTCTCGGCTTGTTTACAAAGCCGACAGGCTTGGCCAGGAGCTCTCTGGATTGTCTGAGGCCCCACCAAGGACCCTGAAAACCTCATATTGCTTCTCTCATTGAGATGCTTACCCAGTGGTTGGAAGAGCCAAACAAGATGCTTTCAGTTCTACACTGCAGCATCCAAGCCAAAAGAAGGGCCAGTGTTTGCTCTGTGACAATTCCCCGTTTTCCCAAACCATGAATCAGCCCCATTGTCCCACTGCCTGTGTGCAACATTCATTCTGTTCATCACGGCTCACGACAAAAGGCAGGAACAGGGCAAAGAAACTGGGCATGGGGGAGAACCAGAGGCCACACTGTTTAACCCTGCCTGTAAAGAGAGTCAGGGTTTCTCATGAGTGGCTTCAGACGAATGGCTATGGAAACATGTCAGAAAGCCAATTTTATGGGCAGCATCTAATTTATAAAATAAGACTTGGCACTGGCTCAGCATTTTTCATCCAGAGGGAAAGGAGTCTGCAGCGTGAATGGACAAGCATTTTCTGGGCACCACAGTGTGCCAGATTTCCCCTCCCCTCCCCTCCTCCACCAGCTTTTCTTCCTTTCCCCATTTGTCTCTTCCCTCCTCCTCCCTACCCCTTCTCAGCTGGAAACAAATGAGAGTTTAACCTCTCTTGTTCACAACATACACGGTAATGTTCACTGAGCTGCTCTAAAGCTTTCACATAGTTTATTTCATAAAGAATGAAGGGAGGTAGTGGAATTCTTTCTCCTGGTCTGTCATAATACCACTTGCTCCCAGATCAGCTGTTTCTAAAGTTCCATAGACCAGGTTCTTTCCATTACGTGATAACTCAATCTTCCTCCACTGTATCTTTCTTATTGGTTGTAAAAAACAGAAACTCATTCTAGGAAGCTTAAGGAAACAAGGGATAGGGGACCAGTGCTGTGATATACAAGGCGGTGGCACTGTAGTTTCAGCTGCCTATGAGGATGACATTCCATATCAGAATGTCAGTTAAAGTCCGAGCTGCTCCCCTGGGAAGGCAGCGAAAGATGACCCAAGTGCTTGGGCCCCTGCCACTCATGTCTGGGCTCCTGGCTTTGGCCTGATCCAGCGCTGGCCATTTTAGCCATTTGGAAATGATTGAGAAGTTGGAAGATATCTACCCCTATCTGTCTTTCTGTCTCTGTTGTTCTGCCTTTCAAATGCATAAATAAATCCTTAAAAGGGGGGAAAAAGAAAAGATAGCTTTGGAAAGAGTCTATCTATTGGTATAAGCTGATCCTTTGAAAAGGCAGCTCATTGCTCTGATATAGTGGTGGGTAAACCCACCATCTATGATGTTGCATTCCCATATGAGCGCTGATTCATGTCCAGGCTGCTCCACTTCTGATCCAGCATTCTGTTGGTGACCTGAGCATGCAGCAGAGGGTGGTCCAAGTGCCTGAGCCTCTGCATTTCATGTAGCTCTGCCTTTCAAACAAACAAAAAGTCACTCAAGTCTGGCACAATGGGCAACTGGACTAAATCCTTGTGTTGCAACCTCTGGGATTCCTATGAGCCCCAGTTCATTTGCTGGCTGTCCACTTCCCATCCAGCTCCCTGCCTGTGACCTGGGAAAGCAGTGGAGGAGAGCCCAAAGCCTTGGACCTTACACCCACCTGGGAGAACCAGAGGAAACTCCTGGCTCCTAGCTTTGGATTGGCTCAGCTCTGGCCATTGTGGCCATTTGGGGAGTGAATCAGCCATTCTCGCTGTCTCTTCAAGAGGGTTCCTCCTCTACTATCCTTGCACCTGTTCCATGCCCTTCTAGCTCCTCCCACCTGTCTTCTGCTGGATCCTACTCTTCAGTGGCTCTACTTCATTCATGTTTTTTAAACACACTGTTGCGGTCTTGGTTCTCCACGCTGTCAGAGTTCAAGTGACTACCTGGGATGAAGAACTTCCTCCATGAAATTTCTTGAGTTGAAACATGTTAGGTCAAGCTCATCTTTCCCAATTTGGACACAATGAAGTACACACAGCTGCTCTGTAAGAGTATTAGACCCCCCCCCACCACAACCACCACACTTTCTTTTTAAAAGGTTATGTATGTATGTATGTATGTATGTATTTGAAAGGCAGAATGTCAGAGACAGAGAGAGGCAGATCTTCCACCCACTGATTCACTCTCCAAATGTCCACAATGGCTGGGGATGGGCAAATTGAAGTCAGGAGCTTAGAACCCTATGTGGGCGTCCCATGTGGGTGACAGCAGCCCATACATTTGGGCCCCCTTCTGCCTCTTTCCTGTGAACATATCAGTGAACTGCACTGGAAGCAAAGCAGCTGGAACTCAAACCACAAGCTGACCCCATGCCTCTCTTCAATAAGTTGTCTGTCCCTTTCCCTTGAGCATGGGTCCTTCCCACTTCCTAGTCCAGGGCTGCTGATTGGAAAAAAAATATACAAAAATAGGAGCTGGATGATCAAGCATTCAAAAACACCCTTGACAGAGCAAATATTGGCAGAAAAAATATATACTGTACTGCATGAACTTTGTAAATGAGGTTGAACATAATCCCTTACTTACCTACTTATAAACTTTTTTGCATCTTTACTTGTTTAGATTATTTCTTTTTAAAAAAGATTTCTATTTATATTTATTGCAAAGTCAGAGATATACAGAGAGAAGGAGAGACAGAGAGGAAGATCTTCCCTCCAATGATTCACTCCCCAAGTGACCACAAAGGTCAGTGCTGCACTGATCAGGAGCCAGAAACTTCCTCCAGGTCTCCCACGTGGGTGCAGGAACCCAAGGCTTTGGGCCTTCAACTGCTTTCCCAGGCCACAAGCAAGGAGCTGGATTAGAACCAGCACCCATATGGGATCCTGGTGCATTCAAGGCGAGGACTTTAGCCGCTAGGCCACCACACCGGGTCCACGATTCTTGGTGTATTTTCTATTGCTATCTCCATCTTGTTCTTGTCAAATACTAAGAGGTTATTTTAACAATTTTACTTATTTTTATTGGAAAATCAGATACACAGAGAGAAGGGACAGAGAGATCCTCCATCCACTGATTCGCTCCCCAAGTTGCCACAACAACTGGAGCTGAATCTATATGAAGCCAGGAGCCTCTTCCGGGTCTCCCATATGGGCCGCCCTCCACTGCTTTCCCAGGCCACCAGCAGGGAGCTGGATGGGGAGCAGTGCTGCCAGGATTAGAACTGGCACCCATATGGGATCCTGGCGCATGCAAAGCAAGGACTTTCACCACTCGGCTACTGTGCCAAGCCCAAGTAAGAGGTTATTAACCATTTGTCTACACATATATTGCAAACATCTTCCCAGTTCCCAGTTTGCTGTTTGTATTTTTGGACTTCATCTGTGGAGCGCTTGTGGTATAAGGAAATTTTGTACTTTTTCATTTTTGGGGGTAGGAGAGGGGAGGTAGTCAGAAATATCTATTCCTTTATACTTTCTATCCTGATGGTCATATTTAGAAAGACCCCTGCTTCCCAACATTGTAATAATATTCACTTTTTTTTTTTTTAGGACATTTAAGGTTTCATTTTGTACTTAGTCTGCCAGTGGCATAGGATAGAAATAAAAATAGCTAACTTTTATGAGGCATATTTTGTGTGATAGGCATGTGGTTTTCATTTTTCTAAAAACTCACCATTAATTTTCATCTTCACCATCAGAAGAGGTAGTCAGATTTATTACTTTATTTTTAATATGGGAGAAACAGGGCTCGGGGAAGTCAAAAATCCTGCCTGCAATTACCAAGCTAATCAATGGCAAACTGCATTCAAACCTTACCTCTGTCCACTTTGAAAGGTCCTTAATTACCGCTCCCTATTTTTCTAACTCCTCCCCGCCCCATAAATATCACATGTCCATTTTTCCAATGTCATTTGTTGTCAGATCTGGCTTTTCCCCTACCGCCTGAAATATCCCTTTTATCAACTAGTAGCTTTTGATAAAATCTTGGGTTCATTTCTGTCTTTTCTTTTCTGTTCTATTGATTCTGCTGTCCATTCCTGCACCAATAACACACTGTTCTAGTGACTGCTGCATTATTTATATGATCTATTATCTCATAAGCCCAGTCACTGCAAAATGCTCTTCTTTTCGTAAGTTTTTGGATCTTTTCTTCAAGATTCCCTTTATTTTTCCCAGAAAAATTGTAGAATCATATCACAAAATGCTCAAGAAACTCCATGGAACATTTTTGCTGAAAATGTATTTAAAAAACAATAGCCACTGGTGGCTTGGGGAGGCCTTATTCTGATTTGAGATCAGAGGTTTCCTTGGTTCTTGATCACGTGATCTGCGAAAGGGCCTTTATTTTATTCCCTCCCTTATTCTTGGTCTGAATTCCCTTTGTGGAGGGGTGGGTCTCATGGTTTAGATGCCTATATCCAGGGCCAACACTGAGGAGCACTGAGTTAAGTCACAGCCTCCAAGGCTGGCATTCCATATGGCCGCTGCTTCAAGTCCCAGTTGCTCCACTTCCCATCCTGCTCCCTGCCAATGCGTCTGAATGAGCAGCAAAAGATGGCCCTAGTATTGGATTCCAAGTATTGGACTCCTACCACGTGGGAGACCCAAATGAAGCCCCTGGCCCCTGGCCTCAGCCTGGTTTCACCCAGACTTCTGCAATCATTTAGCAGGTGAACCAGCTGATGGGAGATCTCTTCTCTCTCTCTTCCCCTGTCTCTGTAACTCTGCCTTTCAAATACATACATACACAAATATACATGTTTTTAAGATGCCCGCATTCCTGAGTTGAAGGTCTTGCTGTACTTCTAATGCCAGCTTACTGCTGACGCTAACCCTGTGAGGCAGCCTATGGTGATTCAGATACTTGGATTACTGCTACTCGCACGGGAGACCTGGACTGAGTTTCCGGATCCTGGCTTCACTCTGGCTGAACTCTTGCTGTTGTCAGTATTTAGGAAGTGAACCAGAGATTGGGAAATCTGTCTTTTTTGTCTCTCTGATTTTAAAACAACAAGAAACAAGTTCATGGAGGGATCACCATCTGACATAGCAGGTTAAGGTGCTGCTTGGGTTGCTCATCACAGGTCAGAGTACTGTTTTGAATCCCAGCTATTCTGAGAAGCTACAGATGAAGGCTCAAGCACTTGGGTCCTTGGTACCCATGTGGAAAACCTGAATGGTGTTCTGGCCTCCTGGCTTCAGTAAACCAACAGAAGCATGTTCTCTCGCTCTCCTCTCCCTCCTCTCTCCTCATCACTCTACCTTCCAAATATACTTTTTAAAATATGGTACGCTATTGCCACAATGCCTTTACCCGCTACACCACAGTAGTAGCCCCCAAACCTGTGTCCCTTTTATTTTCCTTTTTTTTTAAAAGATTTATTTTATTTTTATTACAAAGTCAGATATACAGAGAGGAGGAGAGACAGAGAGGAAGATCTTCCTTCCGATGATTCACTCCCCAAGTGAGCGCAAAGGCCAATGCTATGCTGGTCCGAAGCCAGGAGCCTCTTCCGGGTCTCCCACGCGGGTGCAGGGTCCCAAGGCTTTGGGCCGTCCTCGACTGCTTTCCCAGGCCACAGGCAGGGAGCTGAATGGGAAGCGGGGCTGCCGGGATTAGAACCGGCCCCCATATGGGATCCCGGGTGTGCAAGGTGAGGACCTTAACCACTGTGCCACCGCGCTGGGCCCTTATTTTCCTTTTTAAGATTTATTGAGTTTGATTTGAAAAGCAGATTTTACAGATAGAGAAGGAGAGATGGAGAGGGAAAGATCTTCCATCCACTGGTTCACTCCCCAAATGGCCACAAAAGCCGGAGATGAACTGATCTAAAGCCAAGAACCAGGAACTTCCTCCAGGTCTCCCACATGGGCACAGGGTCCCAAAGACTTGGGCCATTCTCTGCTAACTTTCTTTCTTTCTTTTTTTTTTTTTTAAGATTTATTTATTTTTATTGCAAAGTCAGATATACAGAGAGGAGGAGAGACAGAGAGGAAGATCTTCCATCCGATGATTCACTCCCCTAGTGAGTATAAGGGCCAGTGCTGTGCCAATCCAAAGCCAGGAGCCAGGAACTTCCTCCAGGTTTCCCACATAGGTGCAGGATCCCAAAGCACTGGGCTGTCCTCGACTGCTTTCCCAAGTCACAAGCAGTGAGCTGGATGGGAAGTGGAGCTGCCGGGATTAGAACCAGCACCCATAGGGGATCCCGGCGCGTTGAAGGTGAGGACTTTAGCCACTAGGCCATGCTGCCGGGCCCCTCTGCTGACTTTCAAGGTCATAAGCAGAGAACTGGATCAAAAGTGGAGCAGCTGAGGTACAAACTAGCGCCCATATGGGATGCTGGTGCTAGTAGATAGAGGCTTAACCTACATACCATCACAGCAGTCCCTCCAAATAAAATTTTTTAAATCCTTTTTTAAAGCTTATGGAAAATGAAATTTTTTCATGAAATTTGGGCTTAATTTATTACACATATCCATGAACTTTTTGAAGGTTCCTTTGTATTATAAAATATATAGTGCTACTTCATAGATATGTTTTAAAAGCACACAGTTTTCGTCTAGAGACACTTTTCTATTTCTTCTATTTTTGTATTCAGGATTGATTGTATGGCCTACTTACACTGCCACACGCACAGGTAGCAGCTGGGTCCTACTGCTCTGCAGCATGCACAGGTGCACCCAGTACCCACAGAGTCGGATATCTGGGATGCCCAGCACCTTGCTGGCCACAGAGCCACAGTGAGCATGCCTGTCGTGTGTGTGGCCCCTGTAGAGGTCAGCTTTATGTAACTTTAACACACCTGAAAGGAGCAGCTAGTCAGGGAAGAAGCCATGGTTCATGGTTCAACATTCGGCAGTCCCGCCAACTCTGGTATCTGCTGGAGGCTGGCCAGGGTAGAGGCGTGATCACTTGGCGAGTGTTGAATCAGGAGTAACACAAGAAGCACACTCTGCATTTAGTCTGTGATGTCGCCTTGAGCTCCTACCCTGGCAGCCTACTCCAATCCAGTCACTTCCAAAGACTCCATCCTAAAGCACCACCACCAGACCACGCCCCACCTTAATCTGTCAACCATGAATCCATTAACCACTGGCATAAGACTGGGGTCCTGTGTATGTATGTATGTATGTATGTATGTATGTATGTATGTATGTATGAGGAGCCAAATCCCATACAGTCCTTAACTGAGAACTCTCCTGTCCAAACTCTGGGATGGGCCTGGTGGTGTTGGCGTCTTCAACTTCCTCAGTTCTGCCAGACTGCTCTCCAGAACATCTCTGTAGCAGTTTGCACTCTCATTACCATACGAAGGAATTCATTTCTCTAATCTTCATCATCGCTTGATGCCTTCTAATGTTCCCCCCTTCTAATAGGTGTCAATACCTATAAAAAGCAACCTGATTGCTTTAATCTGCAGTTCATTGATTACCAGTTGGGTCTGAAAACCTCTTCATTAATATGCTTGTGAGTCATTTGTATTCTCCCATCTGACAAATGCTTATTTATACTGTAGGCCCATTTTTCTTGTGGGTTTCCTCTATCTTTTGTGTTATTTTTAATCTTTCATATATAGGCTTTTAATTTCCCTGGAATGCAAGTTAGTATACAGTAGATGATCTGAATCATACTTTATTTACCTCCAGATAGTGAAACAATTTTCCCAACATCCTCTACTGAATAATTCATCCTTTCTTTATTGATTTATGCTGAAATCTTCACCTAATACCAAATTCTCATAGATGTAGCTGTCTGTGAGTTTAGCAGTCTGTAGCTCTGGTTTCTGAATCTGTTCCTTTCTGAAACATCAGTCCTGTCCTGATGTCTGTGGCCTCACAAAACATCAATTTGAATGAGTTTCCACTCATTCATCTGTATTTTCAAAATGAATGTACTTATTCTAAAATTTAAAACTTTGTGAAATTTCTAAAAAAAAATTCTGATACCATTTTCACTGGAATTACATGTATTTTATAAATCAATTCTGGGTAATTGACTTCTTAAAAAAAATTCTCACTTCTTTGAAAGGCAGAAAAACAGAGAAAGAGGTAGAGACAGAGAGAGATCTTTCATCCATGTATTTATTCCCGGATGCCTGTAACAGACACGGCATGCTCAGGTCAAAGTCAGGAGCCTGGGATTCGCCCTAAGTCTCCCATGTGGGTGACAGATCCTAAGTACTTCACTTGCTCTATCTCTTCCTGAGCTCAAACTCCACCCCATTTCTACAGAAGACAATAGTCATTTTTAAATGTTTCTTTTTTTCAAAAAAATATTTATTTGAAAGTCAGAGTTACAGAGAGGGAGAAACAGAGCAAGAGAGAGGGAGAGAGATGGTCTACCTGCTAGTTCATGTCCTTCAATAGCCATGATGGTTGGTAAGCTAGGAGCCAGGAGCTTCTTTCAGGTCTCCCACGTGGAGGGTGCAGGGGCTCTAGAACTTCAGCCATTTCCCATTGCTTTGCTTTTCCAGGCACATTAGGAGGAAACTACATCAGAAGTGGGGCAGTGGGACTTTAAGGTAATGTCCATATGGGTTGCTGGTGATGGCTCCATTTGAAACACAGTCTATTGTCAATTTATTACAGAAATAGGAGTTGGCTGTAATTTACATCAGACTAGATATGCACATACATATTCATAGATACATCTTTCATCATCTTCCCAACAGAGCTTTTGAAAAATCCACACTCAGGGCTTAAATTGTTCTCATCAGGTGATGTTCGCAACTGAACCGTGTAGCGTTCCAGGGCATGTGTCCTTTCTTGTACAAGCCAGAGATTTGGAGGGAGCATCCACACCTCCCCAACCTGACAACCCTCCTCCAAACTCCGACCAAAGAATCAGTCAGTAGCACCTCTTCCTGCACTGCTGGTCTCCTTATGCTAGAGCACAAGTCCCAATAGACATCTGGTTGCAGGCTGTACTCTGACGATTTCTATTGCAAGTGAGACAAAGGACTTCAGGTGGGTATTGACGTGGGGGATCAAATAATCATTCAGATTTAATGGTGGTAAATCATTCATAGCTGAGATTTTTCCTGTTGTTTCTATTTATTTATTTATTTATTTGCAAAGTCAGATATCCAGAGAGGACAGAAAGAGAGGAACATGTTTGGGCCTGGAGGCGTGGCCTAGCAGCTAAAGTCCTCTCCTTAAAAGCACCAAGATCCCATATGGGCCTCGGTTCTAATCCTGGCAGCTCCACTTCCCATCCAAGCTCCCTGCTTGTGGCTTGGGAAAGCAGTCGAGGATGACCCAAAACCTTGGGATCCTGCATCCATGTGGGAGACCTGGAGGAAGTTCCTGGCTCCTGGCTTTGGATCGGCGCAACTCCAGCTGTTGTGATCACTTAGGGAGTGAATCATCGGATGGAAGATATTTCTCTGTGTCTCTCCTCTCTCTATATATCTGACTTTGCAATAAAAATAAATAAATCTTTAGAAAAAGAGAGAAATCTGATCTGAAGCTTTAAAATAAAAGTATTTTATTTTTTATTTCAAAATAAAAATATTTTAAAATACTGATTTATTTTAAAGGCAAAATTAGAGAAAGATAAGAAGAAATAGAGAGGAGAATCTTCCATCTACTGGTTCACTGCCCAGATGGCCACAGTCAGGTCTGGGCCAGCCCAAAGCCAAGAACCATAAACGAGGAACTCCATTAAAATCTACCACGGAGACGACAGGGGCCTAAACACTTGACCATTTTCCACTGCTTTCCTAGGAGACGGATCAGAACTGGAACAACCAGGATGCAAATCAGCATTCCAATATGGGATGCTTGTGTGGCAGGTGCAGCTTAATATCATCTCAAACTGAAACTCTATCCATTACACAACAGCTTTTCCACCCATCCCAGCCCACTACAAACCCCTAGTAAGCACCTTTCTACTTTCTGTCCCTATAAAATTGACCCCTTTAGATACCTTATGTAAGAGTTACCATGAAATTTTTGCCCTTTTTTGAGCAAAACTATGGCATTACAGGTGGTGGCTTAACCCACTATGCACCAACTTACATTTTGTCTATTTTGATGTTAAAATTATTACCATGTCTCTTTGGGTCTTATTTGTATGTGCTAATCTTTTATCTTTATTTGCTACCTTGTAGTAGAGCCTGGAGCTACTTCTCTTGATCTTATATTTGCTTCCTCTGTCATTGAGTCTTCAGGTTAATTTTCCACATTGGAACAAACAGGAGTGCAGCATCAGTTAGGATTGTGGTTTGTCTCATTCAAATGTGTGGTGTTGGGGTGGGCATTGGTTTAGCGGTTAAGAGGCTGGTTTAGATGGGTTCCTGATTCCAACAGCTGTGATGGCTCAAGTAATTGAATTCCTTACCTTCACTTGGAAAATCCTGTTTGAGTTTCTGGCTCCTCAACTTGGCCAGGTATAGTCTTCAGGGGCTTCACACCTGGAACTACAGATACCCAAATTATCCAGCTGACTCAGAAGACAGAAAAGTGGTACCTGGAAAGAGCATCAAAATGTGAACTACACTCTGATTCGGAATTTTCACTTTCAAGAATTTTATCTATAGGCCAAACAATTTGTTGATGCAAGAGAAAGTAGGACAAAGTCTAGACAGACAAAACAATGAGAGTCACTAAAGGGAAGGAAGGAAGAGACGCCACAGGAGGGAAAGATCACTTCTTAAGAAGCTTCTGATCAGTGAGTTGCCTGTTCACTGCACAACTCCTGCTCATGATTCTTCAAATTAGTAATGGGAGTTGGTGTCACCTAAGTGGCTGCCCTGTTGACTTTCCTGTAGTCATACATGCACTTGTAGGCGTCCAGAGTCTTAAATGGGGCTAGAGAGTCTGAGATGGCATCACTCACACGTCTGGCCATTGGCCAGTTGGACAGAGGCAGGCTGCGGGCTGGACTCAGTCCTCCTGCCCTAAGCCCTGCTGGGAGTCTAGCTCAGGCTTGTTCACATCATCATCTCCAGGTTACAGTCACAGTCAAAAAGAAATAATCCCTTTTGCACAAGCACTGGTCAAGCCTCTGCTTGAAATGGAACATTAGCTAATGTTTCCATTGGCCAAGTTCAGATTCAAAGAAGAGAGGAATAATCCCCACCCCAGGATGGAAGGTACAATAAATCATATCACATGAGGACTTGCATAAAGGATTAGGAAAAATCATTACATCCATTTTTATAAATAAATGACCACTCTTTCCAGCTGGTCCACATAGTTGGAAAAATTATATATGTAATTGAGAGGCAGACCGAGTGAGATCTCACCATGTGTACACTTCTCCAGTGCCAGAAGCCAGCATCTTAATCCATGTCTCCCACAGGGGAGGAAGGAACTCAGCCACTTGAATCATCACTGGCAAGATTTGCATTAGCAGGAATCTGGGGTCAGCAGCTGCACTGGGGTACTGAATTCAGGTTCCCTGATAGAGAAGTGAATGTCCTAACAGGTGTCTTAACCACTAGCCTAAATGGTCTCCTAACATATTTTTCATTATTTTTATTTATTAAGTCCCAGGTGACAGTACAAGGTCTGATATCCAAAAGAGAACAGGCCCATTTTCTGTCCTCAGGAATGTCTACTGTAATGGAAAACAAAGAGCACTAATGGATATCCATTGTACCTGGAGCAAGAGCGAAGTTTAGAGGCCATTATGCAAGTAGGTTGGAAGGCACATGATTCACACTAGGGGAGGCACCTAGCAAAGGCTACCTGGAGATTGGAGGAGGTCATGACCCCTGAGCAAGTTCTTGAACTTGAGAAGGCAAAGTAAGGACGGGTTGGGAAACTGAGAAATAGCCCAAACGACTTCCTTCAAGTATGGGATCATGCAATCAAGACAGATGCCTGAAGTCAAGCAGAATGTAAGAATGATACCAGTGGGGCAGGCGTTCAGAAGTGCAGTAGTTAAGACGCCATCTGGGATACCCCCTTTCCTCTCAGAGTGCCTGGGTTTGAGGTTTCAACTCCACTGTGTGCTAATGTGTGCCTTGGGAAACAGTAGGAGTGGCTCAAGTGCTGGGTTCCTGTCATCCATGTGGGAGACCCAGATTCAGTCTTGGGTTCCTGGCTTCAGCTTGGCCCAGTGCCAGCTGTTAGGGGTTACTTGGGGAAGTGAACCAGTAGATAGAAGATCTCATTCTCTCTTAATCTCTCTTTCAAATGAAAATGAAAAGAAATGCAAATTTTAAAAGAAAATAAAGAAGCCAAGCCCATTTTGCATGTAGTTTCTCCAGTCCCTCAGAGTCTCCCCCATATGTTTTGTCCATAACGTTTCCTATGCACACAGGATTTTCCCACAGGGAGACTGGACAGAGCAGCTTTTTTTTTTGGTCCAGAACACCATCTTTGCCAGTCATTCTCAGTGACGTGAGCTGTCACACATATTTAGAAGGCTAAGATTGGCAGCACAGTCAAAAAACCCGAAAGTGTGATGGAAGAACGAGGAGGAAAATGTCACAGTGGCGCAGAGCCCATGGCTGGGGCCCAGTAACTGGCTGCTGCAATAATGGTTTACCTGTTCAGAAGCATAAAGACACACCTAGCCACTCTCTGTGCCCTCTGCTGGTCTGGAATTAAAGGGGAGCAGGGGCTTGTATTGTTTCCTGTACTTATGCTTTCATATTGCTTGAATATTTTACAATGAGCAGGTATAATTTCTGTAAGATTTTCTCTTTTTTAGCCCTATTTTTATTTATTTTCATTTATTGAAAGACAGAGCTCCCACTCACTGGTTTATTCCCTGCATATCCACAGCAACCAGGGTTTAGACAAGTAGAAATCAGTAGCAAAGAACTCTATCCAGGAGCCCAAGGACTTGGGCCATCTTTCACAGACTTCCCAGGAACATCAGCAGGAAGCTGCATTGGAAGTAGACCAACTTAGAACTCCCGTTTGTAAGATGAGATGCGGGTATCCCAAGAGGCTGAACCCTGAGGGTCACAACAACTGACCTCAGGAACTCACCTGGGTCTTCTACGCGGATAACATGGACCCAAGTCCTTGGTCCATCACCTGCTGCCTACCATGTGTGCCTTAGCAGCTTGCTGGAATCAGATGCTGAGCTGGAATGTAATGCCAGGTCCTCTGAGATGGGATGTGGGTGTCCCAAGTGATCAAACATCTGCCCCTACTTTTATAAGCTTAAACCTTTTGAAAAAAGAGCTGAAGCCCCGAAGCCTTCCCTCTTCTACTACTATTACTACTACTACTATGTTACCCCTTATGAATCCTTGGTACTCGCTAAGCATTTCGTAAGTATAACATAACAACTCTGTGAGTTAGATACAATCATTTCCTCATTTTACAGATTAGGAAATTGAGACTTGGCTAGGTTACATAATTGGTCCAAGATGACACAGCTAAGAAACATCAGAACCAAGGTCTGTTTGTTAAGCTTGGGAGTCATCTATTATGTCACATCAAAATACAGCGGTGGGCAGGGGAAAGAGGCAGAATGCCTGGGAATCATAGAATAAGACCCAAAGAGCAAGTGCAGTTCTTTCAAGCCTCATATTTTATCCTTCTACTCTATCCTAAGTTGTCTTTCTGTCTCATAACCTGCACATGTTTGTTTGAAAATAAAATGATGCAAGTGACTTTCCATTAAGTTAAACAAATCACTCAGGAAAAAAGTCCCAGGTCTATCCTGAGGCATCACATGTTCCTGTGTATCCAAGGAAATGTTTACCCCAAGTGGAGAAACACAAAGACCAGTTCTTCTCTGGTATGCCTGGGAAGATCAGCAGCCTTGGCATGCTTTCCTAGGGCCTGGAAGCAGTCAGGTGTCAGCTAGCTGCGGCCTCTGCCCCTGCCCCAAGGATGGCATCGTTCTTTCTCTTAGGCACACTAAGTGGCCTATCCTAGGACAGCTGACAGGCTTGCAGACCTGCTGGCCTAGGCAGGACATTCCTCAGGCTGGTCCCAGCTGTCTCAACTCCTGCAGTCCCCAGCTCACTTTCTAGGAATTCACACACAATGATTCCCGCAGGGATGCTGTCCAAGCCAACATGTGATGGCTGAATGATTAGTAAACGCAAGATTTTCTTCATTTCATCCCAGGAATCCAGTTCTTATGTCCCCCTGCCTCCCTAGAAGACACATTTGCCATGAACTTTTGAAAATGCTTCCATTAATGGATATAGAACTGAAGTGGAGCCAGGCCTTGTCCTCAGGCACTGTGTCAGAGGATGTGGGCATCCTCAAGTGGCATTATTAACCACTGTACCAAGGAGATATTTGCTTAAAAATAGTTAAATGACAAATTGATATTACATTTATTTTCCTGAAAATTAAAAATAATTTTTCAAGTAAAAAAAATATTGGATCCCAGTTTTAAAGAGTTTTCTGGGGTTGAGACATTGTAACTACTTTCCAGGTGAATGGAGCTACAGTCTAGGAGACAGCAAATTAATCCCATATCCTCCTTACTGAACCTCCTTCCCTGGCTCCTCCCCACTACTCTAGCACAAACACCAACAACCCCGAACAGGTCTATGGAGCCCAGGGAAATCATCTTTCCAACTTTATTTTACACTATTCCCCTCCTTACTTCTGTCCCAGTCCCTCTAGCTATTCTTCTCTTTTGAACATGCCAAGCTGCTTTCCACCACAAGGCGTTTGCACAGGATACCCCCCCCCCCCTTAGCTTGAAAACCTTTTCCATCCCTCTTAGTGTCACTTCCTCAGAAATACCTCTCCCCACCCAGACAGGCTAAAAGCTCCATGTTATACACCCTTACAGAACCACACGTATTTCTGTTATAGCTGTGTATCACTGATAACTCCTAAATAATAGATCCTTAAGCAAACTCAAAGCTCATGTTTCTTGCATTCAGAAGTTCTGGTCCCTGGAACAAGGAGGTGAAGCTGATGCTTCTTCTGGAAGCACAAAGAAGCCAGCAGAGTTGTTGCTCACTCATTCCCCAAATGCCTGTCACTACTCTAGCGCAGGACCAAAGCCAGGAACCAGGGACTCAATCCAACTCTCCTGCATGGTTGTCAGGAACTCAGTTCAAGCATCACTGCTGCATCCTGCTGCTTGCATTGGCAGAAAGCCAGAATTGGGAGTCAGAGCCAGGTATCAAACCCAGGTACTTTAAAGTGGGATAATGCCACCTTAACCATTTGCCCAGCCCCTAAGGCTCTTTTTTTCCCCCTTGATGCTTGAAAGCATGTCTTTCATTTCTCAAGGTCACCTGCTAGCCCAAAATGGCAGTTGGAGATCCAGTCATTAGGCTTACATTCCCACAAGCAGGAATAAGAAACAGAGAGGGGCTGGTCTCTCTCCCTACAGTTATTTCTTAGAAGTGCAGTATATCACTGTGTATGTGCCATGGGCCAGAATAAAGCCACATAGGCAAGCTCTAGTTGCCAGAAGGCTGATCAGTGGCTGATCAGTGCACCTTTCAACCCAGGGTGTCAGGTCCACCCACAAATGGGAAGATCTGTCACTCGTAAAGAAGGAGAGCAAGGACACGGGAAACAACTGGTGTCTGCCACCGCAGTGCTTGTCTTGTTTTGTAATCCTACTTTTAGTTCAGGTGATTTTTCAACTAGTCTTCATCTAGTCTTCAACTAGACTTTTCAACTAGTCTTCATATAAACTTCATGGGAGCTGGGCTTTGCCTGGATTTATTTATGGCTGTATCTCCTCTTTCTAGAACAGTGCTTGGTGCTCAGCTGGTGTTCCAGAAAGATTTTCGTGAGGCAAACAGGAAAGGGAGGCTGAGGGTCATTTGGGTGGGCATAAAAACATTTAAGAGTTCATAAAAATAAAGAGCATGTACTGAATGAGTGCCTCCTCCAGTCCTAACAAATAGGACTGCAAAGTGGCAACTTCATCTCCCCTAGTGCTGTCCGATAGTCCCAGGCTAGCATGGTGTCCCCCAGTGTATCCTTGGCGCCTCGGGCCAGTTCAGCTTAATTCAATCCAATGACTTTCATTATAACAAAATCACTAATATACTGAGCACAATCAGGAGAAAAAAAAAACATCAGTACTCACGCCTATTGGAATGGTTATTACAAAGGGAATGAAGAGAGGAGATGGAGAGTGTTGGTGGAGATGTGAAGAGTTGGAAACCCTCAAACCTTATTGATGGGAATGTGAAGGTGGTGCAGCCCTTCTGGAAAGCAGTCTAGGAAGTTCTCAAAAAAATTACATCTAGACTTATGTATAATTGGTCCCAGCTTGATGGCTCAGTTAGCTAATCCTCCCCTTGCATGCACCAGGATCCCCTAGGCGCTGATTTGTGCCCCTGATGCTCCACTTCCCACCCAGCTCCCTGCTTGTGGCTGGGAAAGCAGTTGAGGACAGCCCAAAGCCTTGGGACCCTGCACCCATGTGGGAGACAGTGAAGAGGCTCCTGGCTCCTGGCTTTGGATCGGCTCCACTCTGACTGTTGCAGCCATTTGGGGAGCGAACTAGCAGATGAAAGATCTTTCTGTCTCTCCTCTGTGTAAATATGTCTTTCCAATAAAAATAAATAAATCTTTTTTAAAAATTTATATATGATCCAGCAATACCACTGCTGGGAACAATGAAAACATTTTTAAACCTGGAGGAATTTCAGCATGGACTCAGATATTTTCTCTTCCATGTGCACAGCTGCATTATCCAAACAGCCAAGCACAGAAGTGATGCACTTGTCCATCAAAAGGTAGAAGGATAAACAAAATACAGTCTTCACATACAATGAGGCATTATTCAACTGAAAAAGGATGGAAACTTTAAGCCAGGCTTAGAGTAAACCAGAAAGACCTTATACTGAGTAAAACAAATTACACCACAGTGAAAATACAGTTAATGCCACAGAACTCATCTTAAGATGGTCAATTTCCTTACCAAGAACACAGGGAAATCAGTGTTTCCCAGAGGGATTCCTGAAATGGTATTCTAAGAAGCATAGAGGCGGAGTAGCAGGTGCCCACTGCTGCTTTCTCAGGAGCTCTAATTGCAAGGGAGTTGGATGGGAGAAGGATTTGACTCATTTAGGGTGACTGAAAAAAATTTTTTAATTCATATTACTTTTATTGGGAAGGAAGATTTACAGAGAGAAGGAAAGAAAGATTTTCCATATATATATGAAAAAAATATATTTATATATATATTTATTAGTTGCATTATGTGACACAGTTTCATAGGCTCTGGGATTCCCCCATCCTCTCCCCCTATGTTGTTGCTGTATTATAATTCAAATTCAGTCAAGATTCTTTCATTGCAAGCGTATACCAAGCATAGGGTTCAGCATCTAATTGTCCAGTTAAATTCAACGGTTTCTTGGGGAGACCATCTTTGGTTTGAAGGCAGAGCTGGTAGAATATCATCCCGATCGATTAAAAGCCACAACATAACATCAACGACAATTTATAACATTATGGAATTAATTGACATGGTATTGAGTAACCAATATGTTAAAAAAAAATGCAAGTTCTTAACCATATTCTGTGACTATTTCATTGACATTTCAATTTTAGTTTATATACTACCAGCTTCTATACACCTTAAAATAGCTATAGGGTACTATTCAGCAAGACAGAAAGATTTTCCATCCGTGGGTTCACTCCACAGTCACAACATCTGAAGCTGAGCCAATCCAAAGCCAGGAGCCAGGTGCTTCTTCCAAATTTCCTGCACAAGTACAGGCTCCCAAGGCATTGGGCCATCCTCTGCTGCTTTCCCAAGCCCTAAGCAGGGAGCTGGGTAGGAAGTAGAGCAGGCCAGACACAAACTGATGTCCTTTTGGGATGCCGTACTTAGAGGAGGAAGATTAGCCAGTCAAGCCAATGATCTGGACCCGGCTTGTAAGAATTTGACCAGTTTCCTGGATTGTTCAGAAGGAGGTCTGCTGAACACAAGCCCTGCTCCTTGCACCCCTCCACCTGTCCCTGCAGTTCACATGCTGCAGGGCCCCAGTGGGACAGGCAGGGTCAGGGGAATCAATCAGCAAAACCGCTCCCTGAGCTCCTTTGCTCTATGCAGAGCCCACACTGTGGCCCAGACTTAGGGTTCCTTCCCTAGGGGACTGTCCTGCTTTTGCACCAATCACAGGCAGGCGATTTTTTTGTTTGTTTGTTTGTTCACTTGGTTGAAGGGATTGGGCAGTGCTGACTCTGAGGAAGACTCTCTGAGGGCTGCTCAGATACATGCTGACATGCAGAGGAGATCAGAAGGTGATGGACGGTTAGTGCCGCATCCCATATCACAGCCCATGGGTCCAGTCCCAGCTCTGCTCTTTATTCCATATTCCTACTAATGCACATACTGGGAGGCGATAGGTCTGTCGGCCAGGGAGGGCATCCTGATGGAGTTCTAGGTTCCCAGCTTGGACCTGGGCCAGTCATAGCTGCTGTGGATGCTCGAGATATGAATGAGCAGATAGAAGATCACCTCTTGCCCCTCTCCCTTCCACTCTCTCTTCCTTTGTCTCTGTTTGTTTTCATGTCTCTCTCTGTCTCTCTGTCTTAGTTCAGGCAAATAAAAGCAAATAAACACACTAGAAATAGCAAAATGTTATTACGTTGGATGGAAGAATTATTTCATCTCATTTCTGTTTTTTCAGTGCCATTTTCTGTAAGGCACAGGAAGGTCCTTTGAACATATATAAAAATTAGGTATGCAGCAACTGTCTTCAGAATTTCCAGTAGAGCAGCAAAAGGAAATTTCTAGAAAAGAATCTTGTCCAGAGAGCATTCTGTCTGGGCAGGGCAGGGGGGCTGCAGGAGGGCTTCAGGGCAAGAAAATGGGACTGTGGGATTATCCAGCAAGTTTGACTGTGCAGAAAATTGGATTAAGAGTGGTTTACAGGGCAACTGGAGAGAATAGGAAAATTCAAGGAGTCTGACAAAGCTGAGCACACAAAGCAGAAATGTAGTCCAGGGAAGACAAGAAGGAAAAGTATTCGATGAGATCTGCACAGACATAGTGGGAGACTGGCCAAAATTATATTGCAACACATTGAGGAGTTAGGGGAAGGAGAGAAACTAACTCCTCCAAGTCCAAAACAGCAAGATCATGGGCAACCAGTGCAAATGAAATGTTAAGAAACACCAGTGGGGAGGATATGGAGAGGGGTTGGGGGATCCCAGAGCCTATGAGACAGTGTCACATAATGCAATGTAATCAATAACAAATAATATAACAAAAACAAACAAAAAAAGAAACACCAGTGTATGGGGCCAGGGTGGTGGTGTTGCACGCTAAGCCTCTGCCTGTAGCGCTGGCATCCCACTTGGACGCCAGTTGAAGTCACAGCTGCTCCATTTGTGATCTAGCTCTCTGTTTATGACCTGGGAAAGTTGTAGAGGATGGGCCCCTGCATCCCCATGGGAGACCCAGAAGCTCCTGGCTCCTGGTTTCAGACAGGTCCAGCTTTGACAGTGGTAGCCATTTAGGGAGTAAACCAGTAGATAGAAGATCTCTTTATCTCTCCTTCCCTCTCTGTAACTATGCTTTTCAAGCAAAATAAACAAATCTTTAAAGAGAAAAAAAATAATAGCATTAGCCTGTGATTGGAGGTACAGGAGTGATACCAGAAGCAGCACCAAAGGAATTAAACGTAATGAGCTCTCCTCAGATCCAGTGTGGATCTGTACTTGGGCCTGGCCCAGCCACAGGCTGTTGCAGCTTTCTGGGGGAAAGAACCAGCTGATGGAAGTACTCACTTGGTCTCCCCCTCTGTGTAACTCTGCCTTTAAAATACATAAATGGGCCCAGCACAGTAGCCTAGCAGCTGAAGTTCTCACCTTGCACATGCCAGGATCCCACATGGGCACCGGTTCTAATCCCGGCAGCCCTGTTTCCCATTCAGCAACCTGCTTGTAGCCTGGGAAAGTATCGAGGACGGCCCAAAGCCTTGGGACCCTGCACCTGCAAGGGAGACCTAGAAGAGGCTCCTGGCTTCAGATCTGCCATTCTGGTCATTGCAGCTGCTTGGGGAGTGAATCATCGGATGGAAGATCTTCCTCTCTGTCTCCTCCTCTCTGTATATCTGACTTTGCAATAAAAAATAATAAAATAAATTAAAATCAGTATCTTTTTTTTTCTTTTTTTAAACTGTGTCTTAGCGGGAGAACAGCAGGTGATTGTTTAGGACAATGCTATCCACTCTCAGGTCTGGGGCTGTGATCCAAACAGGGAGTACTACTGCTTGGTTTCTGGTGTCTGCAGTGAAATGTGCTCTGTGTCTGTCATCTGAAATCCCTGCACAGCAGTTCAGAAGAATGAAAGAGCAAGGTGGTTCAGCAAAGAAAACAGGAGGGTGAAAAACGGCAGCAAGTACAGAATGAGGACTGAGAATCTGAACCTGTGCCAGGCGGCAACAAGCCCTGGAGGCATCGGAGGAACCCGTGAGGCTGGATACTGGAGCCCGTGGAACAGACGCTGCAATCATTCCACTGGATCCATCAGGAAAAGTGCAGTCCTCTGACGCTAGAAGTGACAGCGATCTCCCAGCAGGATTACAAACCTGACACATCTCTCTGGTCAGGAGAGCAGAGACTCAGACTGTGAAACAACGTTGTCATTTCCTTTTATCTCTTAATGTATCATGAACATCGTTTTGTGCTATTATTCTTTTAAAAATGATTCATTGGGGCCGGAGCTCTGACCTTGTCTGCTGAACTTCAACCTGTAACACTGGCATCCCTCATGCACACGAGGTTGTGTCCTGACTGCTACACTTCCAATCCAATTCCCTGTTTATGGCCTGGGAGAGCATTGAAAGATGGCCTAGGTGCTTGAGCCCCCGCATCCACATGGGAGACCTGGAAGAAGCTCCTGGCCTTAGACCTGCTCAGCCCCAGCCATTGCAGCCATTTGTGGGGTGAACCGGAGGATGGGGACTCTCCATATCTCCACTTTGTAACTCTTTCAAATAAAAATAAATCTCTGACAATCAAACGAAGTGAGAAAGAAAATAAAGAAGCATGGAGAGTGGCAACCTGCTGCTGAAGTCCCTGGAGACATAGACCTTCTCTGCCTGGTTTTCCCCTTGGACTGAGCTCAGGAAATCTGGTTCTGAAACAGAAAGCCAAGAGACCAGGGTTGAGCAACTCGACTCCAGCCTCCCAGTTCATAAAATAAATGTGCTAGGCTCATTTACTTTCCAGTTCTGATGGTTCCAGTCGTATATATTGGGTCCCTGGTGAGTTGAAAGGTAATATGACCCAACCTGTAAGACAGTTTGCTTCAGAAAACAACTACATTCTAGCAAGAGTTCTGAGCTGGGAGTCAGGAAATGTGGGCTCTGAAACTCGCTGCATTGTAAAATGAGACTTTTTTTTTAGACTTACTTAATTTTTTATTAGAAAGCAGCTCTGCGCCTGGCGTCATAGCCTGGTGGCTAAATCCTCACCTTGCATGTGTTGGTGATCCCATATGGACATCGGTTCCTGTCCCGGCTGCAGCAGTTCCCATCCAGCTCCTTGGTTGTAGCCTGGGGAAGCAATAGAGGATGGACCAATGCCTTGGAACCCTGCACCTGTGTGGAAGGCCCAGAAGGAGCTCCTGGCTCCTTGCTTCAGATCAGCTCAGCTTTGACCATTGCAAAATTTTAGGGAGTAAACCAGCAGACAGAAGATCTTTCTATCTCTCATTCTCTCTGTAAATCTACCTTTCCAATAAAAACAAATATACCTTTAAAAAAGGAAAGAAAAGAAAGACAGATCCACAGGGCTAAGGATAGACAGAGAAAGATCTTCCATCCACTGGTTCACTCCCTAAATGACTACAAAGGCCAGAACTGAGCTTATCTGAAGCCAGGAGCCAGGAACTTCTTCTAGGTCTCCCACATGGGTGTAGGGGTCCCATCACTTGGGCTGTCCTCCTCTGCTTTTCCAGGCCCTACACAGGGAGCAGGATGGGAAGTGGAACAGCCAAGACTATAACAGCACCCGTATGCTATGCTGCCACTGCAAGCTGGAGGATTAATCAGTTGAGGCATCGAACTAGCCCCATCAACGTAGACTTACTGACAGAGCTGTTGGCCTCTCTGTGTGCTGAAGTTTGCACATTGTTTGAGTGTCCCCCAATGATTCATGCATTCAAATTTGCCATGCACTCTGGGGCAAAAAGAGGATAGAAGATTCTACAATATCAGACCCAGATGAGGTCATGAGGGTGCACTCCTACGGATGACTCCTGTTCGCTTTGTGAGAAGAGGGAGAGATCAGACTGACACAGACACACATACATGCACTCCATCTCTCACCAAGTGACTAATTGCACTGCCATGAGACTCGACCAGAGAGAAGTCTGTTACCAAACGAGGTTTCTAGAACTTACACCTTCAGAAAAGTAAATGGTTGCAAACCTCTTTTTAAAATAATAATAATGGGGGCCAGCATAATGACTCAGCTGGCTAATCCTCCACCTTTAGGCACCAGGATCCCACATGAGGACTTGTTTGAGTCCTGGCTACTCTACTTTCAATACAGCTTCCTGCTAACGTGACTGGGAAAGCAGTGGAAGATGGCCTTGCCCTACAACCTGGGAGATTTGGAAGAAGCTTCTGGCTCCTGGCTTCAGCCTGGCCCACCACCATCAGTTGAAGCCACTTTGGGAGTAAATCAAGGATAGCGGATTGCTTTATTCTTCCCTTCCTCTCTGACTTTCTGTCTTTTTTTTTTTTAAAGATTTATTTACTTTTATTACAAAGTCAGATATACTGAGAGGAGGAGGAGAGACAGAGAGGAAGATCTTCTGTCAGATGGATCACTACCCAAGTGAGCGTAATGGCCGGCGCTGTGCTGATCCGGAGCCAGGAACTTCCTCCAGGTCTCCCACAGGGATGCAGGATCCCAAAGCATTGGGCCGTCCTCGACTGCTTTCCCAGGCCACAAGCAGGGAGCTGGATGGGAAGTGGAGCTGCCAGGATTAGAACCAGCGCCGATATGGGATCCTGGCACGTTCAAGGCAAGGACTTTAGTCGCTAGGCCATGCCTCTGGGCCCTATTCTGTCTTTCAAATAAAGAAAAATAAACCTTTTAAAAAGGAAGACATCCGCCCTTACATTTTACTGTAGCAGTAAATCTGCAGAGAGGGTGAGTACTGCAGTGACAGAACAGCCTGCACCTGAGAGATCTGACGCCTGCCAGCTTGCCTTCCTTGCCAGCTGTCCCCCATCTTACTGCCAGACTCTCATGTCAGACTGCAGGACTGGAACTGGCATGCCTGGAGTCTGATAGCGACAAACGAGTAGACTCTTGCATTTGCCTGAGTCTTCCATGCCTGGAGTCCAAGGGTTGAAGATCAGAGTCTTCCAGAAGCTTATCAGGCTCCACAGCAGCCCAGCCCAGTCCAGGTGGCTACTTGGCAGTGGACTTTGTGTGATCCACTGTCAAGTGTCTTAGAAGTGTCACTTTGGCTAACAGTCTTATCCACACCTGACCAACACTGTCCCAGGGCTGCTGTAACCTCAAAGCCTGACTGTAATGAGGGGCAGTAAAGGGCAATCCTTCTGGCCAATTTCCCAGTCTAAGTTATTGAGAAATGTCACAAGGGGCCAGGGCCACTTTTGAAGGAAGTGTTGACTGAGGCAGCTTGCTGTGGGGAGAACAGGACAGTGGAGGTGAGGAGTCCCAGAGATGCCCACAAAGGAGAAATACAGCTTTGGGTAGAAAGGGCCATAGAATCAAATGAAAACGTGAAAAATATCAAAATGCCCTCAATATATTCCAACTTACAACAAAAATGTAAAACATACCCATATCCCAAGTGGTCAAATTATATGTTAGTTTTCATTGTTTTTTCAGGTTTTATTTCTTTTTACTTGAAAGAGTTACAGAGAGGTAAGGAGAGAGAGAGAGAGAGAGAGAACTTCCATTTGCTGGTTCAACCCCCCAGACGGCCACAAGCTGTTTCCCATGATTTAGAGAAGCAGAGAGACAAAAGGACAGACAGACAGATCTTCCCATCTTCCACCTGACGGCTCACTTCCCACATGCCCCTGAAAATGAAAGCTAAAGCTAGGAGCCAGGAACTCACTTCTACATAGGTGGCAGTGATCCAAGGACTTGAGCCATTACCTGCTTGCTACCTCCCAAGGTATGTATTAGCAGAAAGCTGGAATTGAAAGCAGAGGCAGGGTGGGCCTGGCATAATAGCCTAGTTGCAAAAAGTCCTCGGTTTGCATGCGACGGGATCCCATATGAGTACCCATGTGGGAGACCCGGAAGATCCTCCTGCCTCCTGGCTTCAGTTCAGCTCATCTCCAGCTGTTGCAGCTGTTTGGGGAATCAACCAGTAGATGAAAGATTTTAATCTCTGGCTCTCCTTCTCTCTGCAAGCAAGCAGAACCAGGACTTGACTCTAGGCACTCAATATGGGATGCAAGCAGCATCTCCACTATTACCCCAAACGCTAGCCTCTCCCCCCACTTCTAAAAGTATCAATACAAGGGTGGATATTGTGGCACAGTAGCTTAAGCTGCTATCAGAATGTCTGCCAGCCATATCAGAGAGGTGGTTCAAGTCCCAGCTTTTCTACTTCCAATGCAGCTTTCTGCTAATGTAACCTGGAAGGTAGATGATGGCTCACTACTTGGGTCTTGGCCACAGAGGTGGAAGGCCCAGGTGGAATTTCTGCCTCTTGGCTTTAGCCTGGCCCAGTACTGACTGATGTGGGCATTTAGGGACTAAACGAGAAGATTGTAGTGCTCTCTCTCCCTCCATCTCGCTCTCTGTTGCTGGACTTTCCAAGCGGATTAAAAATAGTGAATAAATATGTTTACAAGGATTTTATAAGTGTATTTATTTTTATTGGAAAGGCAGATTTATAGAAGGAAGGAGAGAGAAAGGTCTTCTGCCTGCTGATTCATTCCTTAAATGGCCACAACAACCAGAGCTGATTTAACCTGAAACCAGAGGACAGGAACTTCTTCAGGGTCCCCCATGGGGATGCAGGGGCCCAAGACCTTGAGTCATCCTCCACTGCTTTTCCAGGCCATAAGCAGGGAGCTGGCTGAAAAGTACAGCAATCGAGACAGGAATTGGCACCCACATGGGATCCCAGTGCTTGCAAGGTGAAGATTTAGCTACTGAGCCATCACACCATGCCCAGAGAATAAATATGAAAACACACACACACACACATTTAGACAGCCATTGTGGCATAGCAAGTTATGGCTTTGCCTACAATGTCAGCATCCCATAATGGTACCAGTTTGAAAGCTGGATGCTTCACTGTGGATCTGGTTTCCTATTAATGTATCTAGGAAATCAGTGAAATGATGGTCTAAGTGCTTGGGTCTCTGCCACCCACATTGGAGACCTGGATAAAGCTCCTTGCGCCTGGCTTTGGCCTGGTCCAGCCCTGGCTACTGCAGCTATTTGGGGAATGAATCAACAGATGGAAGATCTCCCTTTCCAGTGCCCTTTCTCTCTCTCTGTAATTCTGCCTTTCAAATAAATAAATCTTTTAGAAAGAAAACTACGTAAAATATGTTATGTGATTGAATGCAACATCGTATAAGTGTGAGTGAGTGTGTGTGTGTGTGTGTGTAGATGGGTAACTATGAGGAATCAGCTATAATGCCAGCTTTCATTGGGAGCAAACCTGATACTGTAACTCAAGCACTTCCAATACAAAGTATAAACCTCCATAATACAGAATATTAAGTGTTAGACCTAAATACATCTTTTAAAGATTTATTTGCTTTGGAAAGGCAGATTTACAGAGAGGAGAAGAGAAGGAGAGAAAGAGCTTCCATCTGTTGGTTCATTCCCCAAATGCCCAAAAAGTCCAGAACTGAGCTGATCCAAAGCCAGGAGCCTTGAGCTTCTTCCGGGTCTCCCACGTGGGTATAGGGTCTCAAGGCTTTGGGCTGTCCTCGACTGCTTTCTCAGGCCACAAGCAGGGAGCTGGATGGAAAGCAGAGCAGCCAGTACACAAACTGGCAACGAAATGGGATACTGGCATGTTCAAGGTGAGGATTTAGCCCAGTAGGCCATTGCACTGGGACGCAAAAAACAATGTTGAGGGGGATAATGCTATATATGTTTTTATCTAACTTTCTCTTTTCCCAAACCACTGCATCATCAATATATTTTCTCTATTATTATGCTTTTTATAATTATTTTAAATGATGCAAGGTTCTTGATTATTTGGATCTGGTATTTTTTTTTTTACAATTTATTCATTTTTATTTGAAATGCAGACTCACAGAGAGAGAAAGGGAAATTCATCAGAGAGAGTGATGTAGGAGCAGGGACCCAAGAACTTGGGCCGTCCTGCTAGTGCACACGAGGATCTGAGGTCAATCCAGGCAAGGTTTCTTGGGGGACTCCCCAATTAGGCCATTGGAATAAGACTCCAGCCACAAGGAAAATCACAGGATGTATGGTCCTACCCTGGAATGCATGTATCAGAACTGGGACTTCTCAGTTGCTGATGCCTTAAGGTGGTCACCCTGTCCAGATACAGATGTGGGACATGATGGCCAGCTCATCCAGGCCAGCAGAGGACTTGACACCCTCATTAGAGGATGGAAAGCAGGGCATGTTGAACAATGTTCCTGGCCAACCTCTGCAGCATGTTCCTGGGTCTGTGGATGCACTAATGTGGACTTGTCAACTAACAGACCTTGGAAAGATTTTCTTGACTCTGGAGCAATGAAGCCAGCAACTTCTAAGAAATACCAAAACCACTCAAGTGGCACCCTCAGAACACTTTTCCCACAACAGGGTCTCTAAGGCGTCATCAAGTGACTGTCCCGCCATCTCCAGCTGCTGATGCAGCTTGAAAACAAGAAGTGGCCTTCTCCCTTTCTTCCCTTGCAGACACAGAAAAAAAAAAAAAAACCTGAAACATTTGTCCCATCCACTTTCCTCCATACCTGACCCTCTTCACCCAAATCAGAGGCCAACATGGGCATGCAACCCTCTCAACTATGTAAACAATATTAAAAAGAAAATAAAAATTAAGAAAAAATACATAGTGCCAGGGCCAGTGTTTGGAGCAGCTATAAAGCCACTGCTTGGAATGCCCATAACCCAGGTGCGTGCATTCAGTCAAGCTTGGCTGCCCACTCCAGTTTGCCACTAATGATACAAATAGTTGAATCCCTATCTCCTGCTTGGGAGACCCAGATTGAGTTGCCAATGACTGGATTTGGCCTGGCCCAGCTCTTGTCATTACAGGCATTTGGGGAGTGAACAAACAGTTGGGAGAGCTCTCTTGGTTTCTCTATATTTCAAATAAATAGATAGATGATAGATAGATAGATATTTTTAAGACATTAAAAAAAAAAACGTCATGGCATGGTGGCCTAGCAGCTAAAGTCCTCGCTTTGAATGCACCGGAATCCCATATGGATGCCAGTTCTAATACTGGCAGTTCCACTTTCCATCCAGCTCCCTGCTTGTGGCCTGGGAAAGCAGTGGGGGACGGCCCAAACAAAGCCTTGGGACCCTGCACCCTTGTGGGAGACCTGGAGGAAGTTCCTGGCTCCTGGCTTTGGATTGGAGCAGCACCAGCCATTGCAGTCATTTGGGGAGTGAATAATTAGATGGAAGATCTTCCTCTCTGTCTCTCCTCCTCTCTGTATATCTGACTTTGCAATTAAAAAAAAAAAAAACCTTAAAAAAAAAAAAAAAGAACTTGGGCCATCTTACACTGCTTCCCAGACCCATCTATAGAGAGCTGCAGTAGAGAGGAGCAACCAGACTCCAACCAGTGCCCACGTGGGAAGACAGCACCATAGGCAGAGGCTTAGCCCACCTGCTAGGCCACATTTTGCTCTTTATTTTTTTTTTTTAATTCAATTTACTAACCGAGTAACTTATCAAAGTTTTCTATGCCTGCTGATCATTGGCCAGATGTTATTATAACTGCTTAAGGTGCTGGGGGAATGCTTGCGTTTTTTTCTAAGTTCTGTTTATTTTTATTGCAAAGTCAGTTATATACAGAGGAGGAGAGAGAGAGAGGAAGCTGTTCCATCCAAAGATTCACTCCCCAAGTGGCCTCAACAGTTGGAGCTTCACCTATCTGAAGCCAGGAGCCCAGAGCGTCTTCCAGATGTTCCACGCAGATGCAGGATCCCAAAGCTTTGGTCTGTCCGCTCCGACTGCTTTCCCAGGCCACAAGCAGGGAGCTGAATGGGAAGGGGGACTGCCGGGATTAGAACCAGTGCCAATATGGGATCCTAGCGCATTGAAGGTGAGGACTTCAGCCATTAGGCTATTATATCAGGCCCAAATTTCACTTTTTAAGCAGCAAAACTTTGTAAGTTTTATCTTTGACTCAGTAATTTCACCTATAAAATCTTTTAAATAAAATATTCAAATCACAACACACACAGAGAATTTCTGCTGATAGACTGAGATATAAATGATGCATGTTTTGGCAACCTGTGTAAGCCTGCTGCTTTGGGCAATCATCTCTCTGTGCTGTGACGGTCAAGGGCCTCCATTATACCGAGGCTCTTCCAGACTCTGCAGAGCAGAAAAGGGTGGCAGTCACTTCCTGCTTCTCGGACAGAATCTCTGCAGTGGACACGCCGTCAGTCTGCAGCTTCCTCTGCTGGAGGCTGCTCACCTGCCTGCACCACCCCTATTAGCTCTGGAAGCTCGCCTGGCGTTTCTCGATGACCTCAGACCTTGGCTCACACCCAGCATTGTGCCCCACCCCGCCTGTCAAAGGTCCCTGGTGACATGTGTCCAAATATTTTTGCAAGGTTGTATATGCAGCAAGATCATAATCTGATACGCTGACCGTGGATCCTTTCACTTTTTCAAAGTCGTTTTACATGCAAGACCATCCCTCCTTTGGCGTTGGGAGGTAAGGGACTCGCTCATGAAGTTACAAGGAAAGAACAGGGAAACAGAAACAACTGCATCTTAGCTTTAAAAAAAGTTTTTTTTTAAACATTTATTTTTTTATTATTTTTTCATTGGAAAGGCGGATATACAGAGAGGAGAGACAGAGAGGAAGATCTTCCGTCCGATGATTCACTCCCCAAGTGAGCGCAATGGCCAATGCTATGCTGGTCCGAAGCCAGGAGCCTCTTCCGGGTCTCCCACGCGGGTGCAGGGTCCCAAAGCTTTGGGCCGTCCTTGACTGCTTTCCCGGGCCACAGGCAGGGAGCTGGAAGGGAAGCAGGACTGCCGGGATTAGAACTTTAGCTGCTAGGCCCCCAAGTGCCAGGCCCACAAGCTTTTTAATGTATGGATTTAAAAAATTTTTGTGCCTAGGAAAGCATTTGGCCTACTGGTTAAGATGCTCAGTGTACCATATCAGAGTTCCCGAATCACATACCCAGCTCTAGTTCCTGCTAAGATAAATTTTCCAAGAATTTTTTAAGTACCTCATATAATATAATATTTGGTACAATGTTAAGTAAAAAAAAAAAAAGCAGGATTTGAAAATGTGTGTCCTTTTAATTTTTTATTACAATGATACTGAAAAAATTCTTCAAAACATATAGTTAAAATCTTGGAAGTAAATATATCAAAATATTAAGTGGCTACCTTTGGCAAGTTGTGGATAAGTTTTTTCCTTCTTTCTATCATTTTCTAATTTCTTTCTATGTACATGCATGTTTTATAATATAATTTTTGCACAAATAGCTATGTGTTATGCATTTAGTATAAATATATTTAAATATGTACTTGTGTGTATTACTTTAGGCAGAGTTTATTCCTGGCCTGAGCCTTCTGGAGTTTGGAAAAGAAGCAGAGGGATTTTTCCAGGCCCTGTATAGCTCAGCCTTGTGGAATGAGTTCCAGTTAGTCTCCCATTGTCTCTGTCTTCTTGCCTAGTAAGTAACATTGGGTGATGTCATGGACAGAATGAGTCAAGAGATCATGTGCCATGATGAATACACCTTTGTCTGTGAGAAAGATAGGCAACCTGTGTTGGTGAAGTCTTAAGTCAGCAGTTCTCAAAGTCAGCAGAATCTCAAAGTGATGGCCGGATTCACGGTAGTCTCAGTACTGCTGGTTAGCGATGCAGCTGCTTGGTGCCAGCTTTGTGGACTATGGCTTAAGCCTTTGACTCTGTTGCCAGTATCCCATGCCAGAGCACTGGTTGGAGTGCTATCTTCCATGCTTCCCAGCCAGCTCCCTGCTAATGTGCCTAGAAAAGTAGAAGATGGCCCAAGAGTGTGGACCACTGCCACCCACGTGAAGTGAAATTCTTGCTTCCTGACTTAAGCCTGATCAATGCAGCCACCAGGAAGTAAACCAGAAGATGAAAGATTCTCACCTCTGCCTTTCAAGGAAACACATCTTCAACAGAATAAATGCAATTTCTCAGTGGGTGGTATTTGGTGCAAAGCTTTGGATGTCAATATGGGACATTCACATTCCATATTGGAGTGCCTGGGTTTAAGTCCCAGCTCCAATTCCACATCAAGCTTCTTGTTAGTGTGCATCCCGGGACGCAGCAGGTAATGACTCAAGGTCTCCACATGAGAGACCCAAGGAGTTCCTGGCTCCTTGCTTCAACACAACCTAACCTAGGCTGTTGTTGGCATTGGAGAAGGGTGCCATGGGATGACAGATCTAGGTCTGTCTGCTTTTCAAACACAGGAATATAGTGAGAAATGCAACTTCTCCAATCCAGTTCAGACCTGCTGGACTGACCATCCCAGGGCTGCCTGGCAATGAGATTCCAACACTCTCACATGGGGATGCTGCCAGATGGACAGCCATGGTACTACTGCAAATTTCTTTAGCAAAATTTTTTAATCTTTTATTTTAAAAGATTATTTTATCTATTTTAAATTTAGAGAGAGAGAGAGAAAGATTGACTTTTCATTCACTGGTTTGTGCCCAAACAGCCACCACAGCCAGGTTTAGGCCAAGCCAAAACCAGGAGCCAGGAATTTCACCTTGGTTTTCAACATGGTTGGCAGGGGTCCTAGCACTTAGGCCATCTTCTGCTGCCTTCCCACATTTCAGTAATTTAAACATCTTTAACAGTATTAGATGAGTAAAAAAAAAAGCTGCAATGACAATACAGAGAAGACTTTACATTCTGTACTCAGTTTTGTCTACGAGCATCTTACAACAACGTGGGTCACTTGAAAAACCTCTTTGCTTTTTTTCACCTGAGAGAGGCAGAGGCCGGAAGTGCTCCCATCCACCTGTTCATGCCCCAAATGCCCACAATGAAATGGAACTAGAGCTCAATCCATGACTGGAATCAGTGCTCTCATAGGATGCCGACACCATAAGCCGTGGTTTAATATGCTGCACCACAGCCCTAGCCCCTAAACCACAGCTGAATGCTATAATGTTATCTTCGTTTTATAAACAAGCAAACCGAGGCACAGAAAGACTAAGAAAGTCACCCTTGGACACAGAGCTTGACATAAGGAAATGCCAGTCAAACCTGGGCAGGGTGACACAGGAGTCCACACTCGAACCATTAACTCATAGAACAAGGAAGAAAACATTCTAGTATATCAACTGGCCTTGCCTGAATTACACCTCCCCAACTTCTCTTCCTGTGTGTTGCTGGTTAGCAGAGAAAACACAAGAGGTTCTCCTAGGAGATTTGGAGGGCGGAGTGGAACAGCAGCCACATCCTGGCTGACAGATGTCATAGACTTCAGCTGTGTCATTTCACTGCCGTGCCTGCAGCTAGTGCTTGTCCCTCATTCTTCCTTCAGCTTCTCTAATTCTTGTGCCAAGTGTGTTTGGATTAACTATTGAAAGGACACTCATGCCACCAGCATTCCAGGAGATGAGGATTGACACATCCTCCACCTGTCCACATAGACCCCCAGCTCTTGCTTGTGCATTCCAGATTGTTCTGACACTCCTGCATTCTACCAGCTCCTGGCCTCATGGACTTCCAGCTCCAGCATCTGATGTGGAGACGACAGTCTTCTTAATCAGCAGTCTTCACATTTCATCTAATGCAGGACTGAGGGAATGACTGTGCAAGCTGAAAGCAGGCAAAACAATCCTAAAAGTCAGTGAGAAAGTGTGATGATTCCTTTGTGCTCTTTCAGTATTTTGCTAAAAATTTTAGAACTTCCTATCAGTTGTAAGTGGATCAGAAGTGAAAAAAAAAAAAGTAAAGCTAATACTCATGTGGTACACTACAACTTCAAATATTAAAAACACTAAAAATGAAAATACTTTTTTCCTCCATAAAAACTTAATCAACACTGCCTGCCTCCTATTGCCGTGTAACTTAGAACAGACCAAGCACGCTTTTCATGAGCTGCTGCTCCACTTCATGGCCAGTTCCCTGTTTATGGCCCAGGAAAGCAATGGAGCATGGTTCAAGTCCTTGGGTCCCTGTACCAATATGGGAGACCCAGGGGAGGTTCCTGGCTCCTGGCTTTGGATCTGCTCAGCTCTGGGAGTTGGGACCATTTGAGGACTGAAAAACAGCACGTGAAGTATCTCTCTGTCTTTTTCTCTGTATAACCTTGCCTTTGAAATAAAAATAAGCAACTATTCAGAAAACACACACACACACACACTAAAACAAAACAAAACAGCCTATATGAATGTTTTCCCCTCTACTTTCCATAACATAAAATCCTTTTGGCCCCAAGATGGTGTTCATGGAGCATGGAGGTGAGTCCCTGGAGGCCAGTTCTGCAGAGGGCACCAGAGGGGTAAGCCAATAAGCTGGGTCAGTCAGTCCAGAGTGCTGGTTCCACTGCTGGCTGCAAGATCTCCTGCTGAGCTATGAAATCACCCTTGATCTTAGTCTTCTCTTCATTAGAATGAGTCAACAGCAGTAGCTAAATTCTCCAGAAGTCGTGAAGATTAGAGGAACCAATGCTTGTAAAACCCCAGGCCCACCTGTTAGAGTAAACACTGAGATCAACCATTGAACAGCAGCATTGGCTTACCAGGGCTAACCTTAACCAGCGGATGCCACTCTCTGCCCACAAAGTGAAAAGCATGCTGAGCACACCCAGGAAGAGAGGGTGGGAGGATTTCAGGGGCAGTGGCAGGGACATTGAACATGATTCCAAACGTTCAGGTAGTTTTAGGCCTTGCTGTGTGTTGGCTCCTGGTTCCTGGCCATCCAGCCTGTTCCCCTTGGTCTCCTACCTCAGAAAGCCAGAGACTAGCCAAGTTGCACCTGCCTGTCTTGGAGCAGTGCTGCCCACCTCTAAGGCCAAGGGAAGATGCCAGTTACTGGTACAGGGATGGGGGAGAGGGTGTGGGCAAGCCTGGAGGACACAGGAACTGAATTAAAGGGTCAGGGGACTGAAGCACTTCAGACTTTAGCAGCAGATGGAGGCAGGAAGAACAGAGGTCAGAGGGAGTAGGAACCTGGAGACACATGGTCCAGGAGGCTGTAGTGGAACAGAGTGCCTATAAGCCCTGAAATCCAAGGGGCAGTTTTAAGGGACACAAACCAAATGGGATGCTAGCATTACAGCTGGAGGCTTTTATGGGCTACACCACAATGCTGGCCCTAAGGTTTTTAAATTTTTATTTATTGGAAAGACGGCGAGCCAGCACCACTGACCAACCATGAACTTAGATGCCAGCTGATCATTCACTTCTCAACCCGATCTCATCCTTGCACAGGTGCCATGCTAATCTTCTCTGTATCGTTCCAATTTTAGTATATATGCTGCCAAAGTGAGCACCCCAATCTCAATCTGCAAGAACCTCTACCCCTAACTCCATGTGGATCCTGGGAATGAAACCACAGGTGCCTGATTCCTGCTGTGCTTTGCAATAAATACCTACTTTCTTGCACACTCCACATCTGTAACTGGTTTTCTACATATCAGTTGAATGGACTGGTTTGGGAGGGGTCTACAGCAACAACTCCAACTAGCATGTTGTTTGGTAGCATTTTCAGAAGCAAGCACTAAATTTTTCAAAAATTTTTCAAAAAATAGTACCTATAGCACTACCAACTACAAATAGAAAACCTTTTTCTTTTATCTATTTATTTTTATTGGAAAGTCAGATATACAAAGAGGAGGAGAGAAAAAGAAAACCTTTTATTTTAAATTTTATTTATTTATGTGAAAAGCAGTGATAGAGAAATCTTCCATCTGCTGGTTCATTTTCCCAAAGGCTGTGGTGGCTGAGGCTAGGCCAGGCCCACAGCACAGAGCCAGGAACTCCACCTGGGTCTCTTACATGGGTCAACTTCCTCTGCCTTCTCAGACAGATGAGCAGAAAGCTGGATTGGAAGTGCAGCAGAGAGGATTCAAACCAACAATCACTGTGCCACAATGCCGGCTCCAAGACAGAAGACCTTCTGTGGTGTTACGTTATCTTCCAATATTGCAGGTACCCTGGCATAGTTCCTTGCTCTTAACCCCGGGGCTGGCCCCTAATTCAGAGTGTGGTGACAATGGCAGCTCTACAGCAAAGCAGCAGCCCTAGCAAAGCCCAGCAGCTTTTTCCTTTTCCCTTTGGGGATGGCTGAAGTAACAGGCAGGAACTTGAGTTGCCCTGCTATAGAAATCAAGCAGGGAGGCAGAGACTTCCAAACTGGAGGGAGAGGGGACACAGTCCCTCCTGCATACAAGATGTGCAGGGACAGCAGGACAGCAGGGTCAACCCCCGCCTAGATCTCAGATCTCAGAGCAACTGCTCTGAGATGACTGCTGTTTAATGTCATCCTTTGGGACTGGATATCGTACAATACATATGAAGACTCATATGGGCAACTACTGGTACACTCAATTTCACATAGAATTCATCTCCGTCCCTCACACTAGCTCCCAGAGCTTTTCATATTACTAGCTTACTATTATTTTAATGGAAGGAAGTTCGAGGTATATAGCTTGTGTCACCTCAACGTGAGACCTCGAATCAGCGACCCGGGATTGCCAGTCCTCCGTTCTCCCTCTGGCCGCCCCTTGCGGGTTTGTCATGAATGAAGGTGACTTCCAAGGAGGACAAACCTGTGGCTGAGTCCGCGCCCATCACCTGCCACCAAACCCCAAAGTCTTTTTTCTTCATATATTCCCCGACCAGCTCCGGAGATGATGGTTCAGGACCTCTGGAGTACAGCCCAGAAACCGACCTTCAAACAAAAAGAAAGAAAGAAAGAAAGAAAGAAAGAAAGAAAGAAAGAAAGAAAGAAAGAAAGAAAGAAAGAAAGAAATTTCTCCTCTAGCCTCCCGCGCTGGACCAGTCCTTCCCGCGACCACGCCCCCGCCTGCCTGCCGCCGGGGCCTGGAAACTCCAGGTCTCGCGCGACCGCCTCCTGCTTCTTCAGGCTCGACCGCAGGTGTCGCGAGAGGGGTTTGTCCAATCATAGGCTTTGATTGCCTGACAAGATGGCGGCGCGCTGGGAGCGTTGCCTCTGCGTTTGCGAGCGCTGCTCGCTGCGGGTGGTTTAAGTTCCTGGGAGGTCGTGCAGGCCCAGCTCGGACCCGGAGTGTCTGACGGGAACACCAGCGTCAGAGGTGGGTCACTTAGCACCTCACAGGCATGTTCTTCATTGACGGGTCCGGGGCCGGTGAGGGAAATATGCGGTGGATATTTGCGCGTGGAGTGTGTGTGTATGGGGCGGTAGTGTTCGGAGGGGTTGGCGATTTAAGGGAGACCACGGCTGAAGGAGGAGAGACCCCAGGGACTGCGAGGTGTGCACGCATCCGAAAAAGGCAGGGAGACGAGCGGGGTGGGATATGGGTGAGGAAGGAGTGGGAGAGTGGGACAGCTGGCAGGGGCGGCACCACGGGAAAGTCGGGTTTAGGAGGAGGATAAAAAGTGAAAAGGAGTTGGGGTTGCACTGGGAGAGATCTGTGCATTAGGAAATCGAAGTTCAGAAAGTGAAATTTAGGTTATCTTGCTGACTTCTGTGTTAAGAGGAATGGTGGTGGTTGAAGATGATGGGTCAAGAGTCAGAGTCGAGGAAGTGTAGAGATGAGAAAAATCAAAGAAAATGGAAGCGTGGTTCTAAAGGGTTTGCACTACTTTAGATTTTCGGACTGACTCAGGTAACCCAGGAGGAGTCCCAGCCTGCTTTTCTTCTATTTTCTTTTATTTTCCCTTTCTCTTTCTTTTTCTTGTTGGACAGGAAATACACAAAATATATGCAATGTCTGATGAGTAAGTTGAGTGAAAAGACTTAAGCTGGAAAGATTACTTTTTAAATGGGTCATCATTGAGACATGGGTATTGGACCCAAAGACCTGAACAAGGGGAAGATAAAACTATTGGTGCAGGGAGAGAGGAGACTTTGCATACCGAGCAACAGGTGCAGAACGTAGAATGCCTGAGTGTGCCGGACTTGGAAACAGCAAGGAAGCCACTGTGGTGATGGCAGCATGAAGCAGGACAAGTAGGTGTGGCTGAAGCCAAGTGGGGAGATAGAGCTGAAGAGCTGACACTCTGGAGAACTCAAATATATTGAGCTAAGGACTGATCATATTGGGAAGTTAGTGAGCAAGGCAATGGCTTGATTCATTATTGGTTCTGACCAGAAAGTTAACTAGTGTAGGAAATGAGTTAAATTTGCCTTATCTGCGATTCAGTTTGTTCGTGTATGTTCAGAGTGTCATAGTATATGTAAAATGACACAGCTGTGTAGTCAAAATTTGTTTATTTGTGGGCCTGCCCATTGGTTCACTGATTAATTCCTTCTCCAAGTGCCAACAGCCCATATGAGCACCAGTTTGTGTTCCAGCTGCTTCACTTCCCATCCTGCTCCTTGCCAGGAAAAGCGATAGAGGATGGCCAAGTCCTTGTGACCTTGCACATGGGAGACCCAGAAGAAGCTCCTGGCTCCTAACTTCAGATCAGCTCGGCTCTGGCCATTGTGGCCATGTGGGGAGGGAATCAGTGGATGGAAGATCTTTCTCTCTCCTTCCTGTAAATCTTCCAATAAGGCTTATTTATTTGAGTGGCATAGAGAGAGAATCTTGTATCTGCTGGTTTACTCCACAAATGGGTGCAAAGGCCAGAGCAGGGCCAGACTGAAACCAAGGACCATGATTTTCTTCTGAGTCTGTAGTGTGTTCAGGAGTCCAAGTACCAGCGCCCGTAACAGGGAACTGGATTGGAAGTGCCAGATGGCGTACCTGCGTTGCAGGTGGCAGCTTAACCAGCTTTAGAATCTTTTTTTTTTTAAAGATTTATTTATTTATTGGAAAGTGAGATATACAGATACAGAGAGGAGGAGAGACAAAGAGGAAGATCTTCCATTCGATGATTCACTACCCAAGTGAGCTCAACGGCCGATGCTATGCTGATCCGAAGCCAGGATCCAGGAACTTCTTCCGGGTCTCCCACAGGGGTGCAGGGTCCCAAGGCTTTGGGCTTTGCTCTCTACTGCTTTCCCAGTCCACAAGCAGGGAACTGGGAAGGAGGTGGAGTAGCCGAGACTTGGAGGTGGAATACTTAGCTACTGAGCCATGGTGCTGAGACACCCTCGAAACATTTTAAATGCCTCACTCACATGTTAGCTAATTGTACACATAATAGCCAACAGAACATCTCTGAAGGAAAAGCACACAGCATGGGATTGGATGTGTGGCCACTGAGAAACCAACTCTCAGGGTGCTGTTGAAGGGCTAATGGGCTATCCTGAGTGGAAAGAGCTGCTGGGAGTGTGAGGAGAGTCTTAAAACAGCAGCAGGTGGCAGAGCCGACCACCAAGCAGCAGAGGAAATGAAAAAGGCCAGCATGTCTGGAGCCTGGTGCACATGGGGGAGTAGTGACAAACAAGGTTGGAGGGCTAGGCAAACCTAGAGCATGCATGTTAGTGATCCCAGACTTTATTAGCCTGATAGCTTCAGAATCTCCTGAAGGGATTTCACCAGGGAATGCTCAAATTTGCATTGGGAGGGAGGGAGGGAGGAGGGGGAAAGAGATTGCTGGTTGAAAAATGTATCATGGGGGCAGAGTAGCTACTAAGAATTATTAGAGACTTTCTGAGTAATTTTGAGAAAGTGATCATAATGAGGTAATAATGATCTGAATGGGGAAGGTAAAATGGTAAAGGATGGAAAGTTTAATCTGTTTAAGAGCTAGTGAGAAGATAGAGAATATTCAGGGCACAGTGTTTTTGCAATGGTAGAAACAGGAAATACTGAAGATTTCTGGTTTGTACACTACAGGAGCAACAACGGTGCCATTCGGTGGGATAGGGGCAATTGGGAAAGGAACCATCTGGGGGAGTTGAAACAGTTTAATTTTCGACATGCTGTAAATGAATTACTTTTAAACCATACAAGTGAGAAAAATGGTAGGCGGCTGGGTGTATGATTTGGGGAGGTCTGAAGTGAACACAATTCTTTGTTAAAGCAGGCGTGATTTCCTCTGTAGAAAATTGTCCCAAAAAGCAGGGGTGGGGGGTTCCTGAAATTCAGGCATAATAGATTTTATTACTATGTAAAATCACATTTCGAACAGAGTTTGCAAAGGAGAGGTACTAGGAGACTTTGTAATAGGGCCTAGCACTGACTGTTGTGGCCATTTGGGACTCAGCAGAGGATGGAAGGTCTCTCTCAATTTGCCTTTCAAAAAATTAATACATTAAAAAAAATAAAATGGAAAGAGATTGAATTAGTCCTGAACTTTGTTACTTAACACAATATTGTTTCAATGAATACTTGGCTGTAAAAATGTCAGCACGTATGATAATGTAAAGAAGAAAATAAAAATCACTTACCATCCAGAGGCAGATACTGAGCTTCAAAAAAACTGTTGTGGTTTGTGGCCCTGAGAGTCAAGCCTCCTTCTGTGATGCCAGCATTCCATGTGGAAGCCAGTGCCCTCCCAGTGCCTGCTGAGGCACCTGGGAAAGAGGTGGAGCGTGACCCCCGCCACCCACAAGGGCAGCCTGGATGGAGTTCCAGGTTCCCAGCAGCCCTGGCCATCGTGACCATGTGGGGGAGTCACCAGCAGCTTGTGGATGATTGTGTGTGTGTGTGTGTGTGTGTGTGTATCTCCCAGTCTCTGTGACTCTGCCTTTCAAATAAAAAAAAAAAAATCAAAAAAAAGTTCAGAAGAAAGGTTCAAATGTTTTTACTACAAAGAAATCGTAAATTGTTGAGGAGAGCCTTCCTAACCTGATGTGAACATTATACAGGGGGTACATGAATGAAAACATTGTATTATCCAATGAATATGTACAATTTTTATATGTTGATTTTAAAAATGTTTTTAAAAGAGGGAAAAAATGATCAGCTGCCTAGAAGGTTTACCAAATCACTACAGTGATTTTTCTTCCATTTTTTATTTGTTGATATAAATGTATTAGCATTTTTCTTTTTTGTGTAAAAAAAAAAGTTTGCATTTTGGTTCAGCTACCCAGCTAGGAATGATAAGACTGACATAAAGAAGTTTGAATAGATTTGTTTTCACACTGCAGTGACTGTAGGATACCTGTAAATGTTCAGTCTCTGTGGGGCCACTGTGACAACTGGCAGGGAAGCATGCTGGTCTGGGCTATAGTCTCTGCATCAGTGCTCTGACAGCAAAGTTTCTTTTCTTTCCTTTCCTTTCTTTCTTTTTTTTTTTTTTTCCAATTTTCTTCCATTGATTTAGAAAGCATTCATCCTGTGTTATATACATTTATTATTATAGTAGAATAAAACTTATAAAAGTTGCCATTTCAGACCCACTGCAGTAGCCTAGCAGCTAAAGTCCTTGCCATGCGCACCCGGGATCCCATATGGGTGCTGGATTGTATCCCAGCAGCCCCACTTCCCATCCAGCTCTGCTTGTGGCCTGGGAAAGCAGTTGAGGATGGCCCAAAGCCTTGGGATCCTGCACCCGTGTGGAAGATCCAGAAGAAGCTCCTATCTCTTGGCTTCGGATCAGCTCAAGCTCTGGTCATTACAGCCACTTGAGGAGTGAACCAGTGGATGGAAGATCTTTGTCTCTCCTCTCTGTATATCCGCCTTTCCAATGAAAAAATAATAAAAATAAATCTTTTTTTAAAAAAATAAATCTTAAGAAAAAAAGATTTACCATTTTAACCATTTTAAAATTTATTGTTCAGTGTCACTGTTGGAGAGTTATCAGCTGAACCGCTGTATACGTGACGTGGCACCTTAATTTGCATTCTGCCTTCACCCAGCTCTTGGACACCTCCATTCATTTCCCCATCTACCATCTATATATATATGAACTTGAGTCATACAGCGTTTGCCCTTTTGTGTTTGGTTTATTTCCCTTAGTGTAATGTTTCCAAGGTTCGTCTCGAATAGCATGTGTCAGAGTTTCTTTCTTTCTTTTTTTTTTTTTTAAAGACTTATTTATTCATTGGAAAGTCAGATATACAGAGAGGAGGAGAGACAGGTGAGCGCAACAGCTGATGCTATGCCAATCCAAAGCCAGGAGCCAGGAACTTTCTCCGGGTCTCCCACGCGGGTGCAGGGTCCCAAAGCCTTAGGCCGTCCTGGACTGCTTTCCCAGGCCACAAGCAGGGAGCTGGAAGGGAAGTGGAGCTGCTGGGATTAAAACCGGCGCCCATATGGGATCCCGGGGTGTTCAAGTCGAGAACTTTAGCTGCTAGGCCATGCCGCTGGGCCCCTCTTTTTTTTTTTTTTTAAAGGTTTATTTATTTTTATTGTAAAGTCGGATACACAGAAAGGAGGAGAGACAGAGAGGAAGATCTTCTGTCCGTTGATTCACTCTCTAAGTGACTGGAATGGCCAGAGCTGAGCAGATCTGAAGCCAAGAGTCATGAGCTTCTTGGTCTCCCATGTGGGTGCAGGATCCCAAGGCTTTGGGCTGTCCTCAGCTGCTTTCCCAAACCACAAGCAGGGAGCTGGATGGAATGCTGGACCACTGGGATTAGAACCAGCGCCCATATGGGATCCCAGTGCGCACAGAGCGAGGGCTGTAGCCACTAGGCTACTGCACCTGGCCTAAGTTGTATTGTTTTTAGGGCTATGCTTCATTACATGGGTGGCTGATCCTTCCATTGTTGTTGTGTGAGTATTGCTGTTATGGACATTGGTGTGTAAGTGTGTGTTCCCATCCCGACTTTGGAATGATTCTGAATGTACCTAGGAATGGTATTGCTGGCTCACAGATTTATGTATTTAGGTTGTTAAAGAACTGGCAAATGTGCAGCAGCTACCCCATTCATACCCCACCAGTGTGCGCTTTCTTCATATCGTTCTGAGTACTCATTGTCTTTTTTAAAATCAGTTTTGCTTTTTGTTGGTAATGGCCACTGTAATATAAGTGAGGTGATGTCTTGTGGTTTTGATTGGCATTTTCCTGCTTGCTGACCGTGTACATTTTTTTTATCTGATTTTTACATTCTCACTTGATTGGCAAAGGTGTATTGGCTGTAATTGTTGACTTGGCATCCATAGCTTTTCCCCATTCACTTTTTTTTAAATTAAATATGCTGATTTCTTTTCTTTTCTTTTCTTTCTTTTTTTTTAAAAGATGGCTCTGAGTAAATCAATGCATGCAAGAAATAGATACAAGGACAAACCTCCTGACTTTGCATATCTGGCATCCAAATATCCTGATTTTAAGCAACATGTTCAAATAAATCTGAATGGAAGAGTGAGGTAGGTAACAGATGAAAACTTACTGATGCTGTCTCATTCTATTGCCGTCTTAATGGACACCATTTAGTGGAAAGTACTCTGTGAACTGATAGAATGCTAACAGTAGACATCCCATTACATTTCCCATAGGTTTGAAGACAAATCGCTTAACCTGTCAGGATCTCAACTTTTTCATCTGTCAAATGTGGGGTTGGGGGACTGGCACTGTGGTACAGCAAGTAGGGCTGCCACTTATAACACCGACATCTTATTGGAGACCCAGCTTCCTTTAGATATGCCTGGGAAGACAGCAGGTGGTGGCTCAAGTACTTGGGTCCATGCCACTCACCTGGGAGATCAGGATGGAGCTCCTGTTTTCAGCCTTGGCTTTTGCAGGCGTTAGGGAAGTAACCCAGCTGATGGAAGATCCACGTCTTTGCAGCTGCCTTTCCCTCTTTGTCATTCTGCCTTTCAAATCAATGAATCGTAAAAAGAGAGAGAGGATTTAAGTTTTATTTATTTTTTTTGGAAAGGCAGATTTACAGAGAAAAGGAGAGAGAGAAAGATCTGCCCGCTGGTTCACTCCCCAAGTGGATGCAACAGGTGAAGCTGAGCCAATCTGAAGCCAGGGACCAGAAATTTCCTCCAGGTCTCCCACATGGGCATAGTATTCCAAGGCTTTGGACCATGCTTTGCTGCTTTTCTAGGCCCCAAGCAGGGAGCTGAGTGGGAAGTAGAGCAGCCGGGACAGGAATTGACATCCTTAAGGGATGCCGGCAGCACAACATTAGCGTGCCACGCCATTGTGCTGGCCCTGTTCCACTTGTGATCTAGCTTCTGCTGATGTGTTTGGGAAAGCAGTGGAGGATAACCCAGGTACTTAGGTTATCCTCTGAGCCATGTAGGAGAGCCAGATGAAACTCCAGGCTTCGGATCGGCATAGCATCGACCATTGCGCTCACTTGGGGAGTGAATCATCGGATGGAAGATCTTCCTCTCTGTCTCTCCTCTCTGTATATCCGCCTTTCCAATAAAAAAATAATAAAAATAAATCTTTAAAAAAAAAAGTGGTTGAAAAGTGTAAGACTAAATTTTTCCAGATATTTAAATAATTGAATTAGAGTAGTTCAATACTAGTATGTATAGAGACAGGAATAGGACCCCCCCCGACCCCCCCCCCCCGCCCAGTTGTCTGACCTGGAGTGGTTTTGGACACTTTAGGTACATACTGATCCCTTTCAAATGGGTACCTTCAAGTGTGGGCTGATTCGTATCTGTTACTGTACTCAGCAGTAAAGTTCCTAGAGGGGGGCAAAAAAATTGACAGGTAGATCTTTCTTTAAAAGCTCCAATTCCTTTTGTTTTAGAATGTGAAGATACCACAGTGTTGAGTAACTGGAGGAATTTTTTCGTGTAATTTTGACCATGCTGCATTTTTTCGTTGCAGATACGCTTTGCAGTCTGACTCCCAAGTAAGAATGCCATCTGTTAGGTTTGAGTAATAGTCTGGGATGTCCCCGAAGTATTTTGTGACTGAATTAGAGTAGAGACTTAATCTTATTATTTCTTCTAAGCCACCCAGTGGGAGGTCTTTGGGTCACTGGGGGCTTGCCCCTGCAAAATAATTGCCTGGAGAGAGTTTGTTGTTGAAGCAGAGTTTGGCCTGCCCTCCCTCTCTGCTTGCTGGTTTGTCCTGTGCTCCTGCCTCCCGTGTCCTGCAGCCTTACCACGTCTGTATATCCTGTATCTCTGCTTGTCAAATGCATAACTTTTGTTTTACTTCTTTTTTATTATTATTATTGTTATTATTTTATGATACAGTTCCATAGGCCCTGGGTTTCCCATCCCTATCTCCAAATCCCTGCCAGTGAATTCCCCTATATTATTATAGTATGGTTCTTCATAAACAGTCATATGTCCATCATTGTGGGCCTGGACAATGGCAGAGTCCAGCATCCTATTGTCAACATATAATTAACAGTTTCATTGGGAGTCCATCTGTCTGGAAGTAGAGATGCATATTGCATTGTATCCTCACATCTGGATATGATAGTCTCCATTACACAGTTACTATACATCCCCTTAAATGAAAAGCCACCATACAAAATCAACAACAGGAAGAAAGACAGAAATTTACAATGCCATGAAGTTACAAATATGCAGCATCTTTAAAAAATGTTACTTTGTAGGTAAAAGTAAGGGAGGAATAACTTCCAGTTTGTCTTAGAGATGGGGCAACCTGAGCATTTTGTAGAGGGCTGTGTGGTGTGTCTAAAAGAGGCCTGTAATGAGAAAACAGACACATTCTGTATAGAGTGCATGACCTGGCTTCTCATACACCCTCCTCCTTCCTGTGTGCCTTGTAGAATGTTCTTTGTTTCCATAAATGGCTTTTAATTTAATTCTGCGATTTGTATGAAAGAAGCACCCAAAGAGAAACACTGATGATGGAAAAGGAATATCAGAAGAAACATGAAACTTGAGATGGGGTCGAGTGTCACGTGTTTGCTGAGCAGTTACTGTGCTGTGCCTGACCAGGTCACAGAGGATGTTGTAGAGAGAGGCGGGCTTCCAACTCAGCTACCCTCAGTGCTTGTATGGAGGCTGCCTTTTCCTCACACAGGATTCTAGGGCACTTTCTTAACTTTGCTGAGATTGGGTCTTCCCCCAAGAAAGGTGGCTTGGGGTAGGAGGGCATACTTTGGAGGTTGTGGTGAAGGGTGGCAGGAATGCCTATAAATGGCACATGCTGTGGTGGCAGTATTTGGCCTTGAGCTCAGCCTATGACATCTTAAGTTAATTGGACTAAGAGGATGGAGAGTTAATCACATTATGGTGTTTAAAAGTGAGGCTTTTGGAAAGTAACTAGATTGGAGTAGATGGATGATGTGGCGTCCCCGTGATTTGAAGTTTGACACTTATAGACAAAGAGATACAACACTGGCATGCCTGTCTCTTGCTCCATGAGACCGCCATGTGCCACCTTGGGTCTGCCAGCAAGAATACCACCAGATGAGGCCCCTAGATCTACCTTCAGAACCCTGGGTCCAAACAAACCTCTTTCCTTTATACAGTTAGCTTGCCCCAGATACTTCATTACAGTAATCCAAAGCTGATTAATATAGTGACTAACACATTATAGACACTTGTATTTGTTATGAAGCCTCGTATAAATGACAGGACTCACAGGTTATGACTTCCGTCTCTTACACGCCCTGCTTCCCCCATCCCCTTCTGTTTTTCTTTCCTGCACCTGTCACTGCTGTGTTATAATTGTATCTGACCACTGCAGTTAGATTTCAGTTTGTGCTTTTTCACAGATATCAGCTCCACAGGGACAGCCTGCAATTTACTTGAGCTCTGACAGTTGAACTTGAATAGAGTGTGATACTTAACTGATGTGTTTTTAAGCCCAAGACCCAGCCTTGCAATGCTTCTGTCTATCTGGGTGACTACCATTTTTAGCACCTCAGTGGTGATCTAATGACTGGAAACTAAGGGTGGAGAAAGGCTAGGAAGCATTCATCTTGCTTGTTACATCAGGTTCAATTTCTGCAGTGCCAGGATAATTGTGATTTCAACCATGGATTATGGACATTTATCCTTCCCAAGTCCATGTGCAGTAGTTGTGATACTGCATTCTTCAATAGCAGAAGTCATTCTGAGGAAATCAGACATGAGTCTGTTGACCATACGCTGTTTTGTGAAACTGAATCTGTTAAGCAAGTATTGAAGACTGATAGAATGAATGTTGCAAATTTCCGTGTAAGATCTAATTTTAGTTGCTGGATGTCCCGTGAGCTTGGAAATGAGAAAGAAAAATTTCTTGCCTGTGCTGAGGATCTCTCAATGCCCCAGGGTGCTGAGGTGACCTAGATACTTAGCTAGTGAAGGCGAATGGCTAGACTCTGTCCTACAAAAGGGTTGCTTACTACCCAGATTGCTGTCTGCATTTTCTTAGAAGTGAAAAAGAACATTCAGAATAAAAAAAGTCTAAAAAACCTACAGTTATTTTCAGTTTATTTTCTTTAATTAAACTAGCTTTCTGCTTGGTACCATCTACTTTTTGGTGATTAAGATTCTTAAGCACAATAATACATAAGTATGGGCTGGTGGAGAAAGCACCAGGGGCTTTGTCTGCCCCTGAAGTATTCCTGAAATTTTTGTTTTCCAGCTAGCTTGTGAAACACACATTGGGAAGGGACTAGCTCTCTTGTTCTCCTGCCATGTGCTCCATGACTCGGGCGCTTGGCCTCTCGTACCCACTTGCGTTCTTGCTCCCCACGGGCTGATGGAGGACAGACGTGGCGCTCTATCTCTTACCCTTTTGTTACCTGGCTTAGAAGAGAGAGAGCCTGACAGTATAGATGGTGTTTTAGGTCCTTTAGAAAGATGATGGGTTTTGGTTTTGGTTCTATTGGAAAGTAATACTAATTATCGTTCAGTTAAAGACTCCAGCTAACCTTTGGGCCTCCTGCCTTTCTCTCTGGAGTTAAGCACATTGTAGTGATCTTTGTCTTAAATGTATAATTGACTACCTTTTCTTCCCAGTTAATTTTTTTAAAAATTTATATAGAATTCACATACCACAAAATTTGC